>NC_060126.1:506724934-508033267 GCF_021461395.2 Schistocerca americana | reverse complement strand
GTCAGAGGGTGCTGTGGCGATGTCCTTTTTAGGCAGCGGCTTAATTTGTCCCAGTTTCCAGGCCTCAGGGAAAACACTTGTGATTAATGAATCGTTGAAAATGTCTGTTATAGAGGGCAGTAGTTGGTCAATAATAAGTTTTACCATCTGGATAGTGATGCCATCATGTCCAATAGATGCTGATCTAATCCGCATTATGGCTTTCTTGACAGTACTGCAAGTGACGTGCTGTAGATAGAATTTTTCTTTGCTACAGTCGCTCTTCCCCATGAAGTAATCAATGATTCTTTGTTTTTTTTTGCGGATCAATTTTGGTTGCAGGTAATGTGAAGAATCGGTTTAGTTCTTCAGCTGGGACCATGGGATTTTCTGCAACTTTTATTTTGCATAAACCGAGACTACGGAGATTTTTCCACAGGATAGCTGGTCTACGTCTACTGTCAGCTAATGTACGGGCATGTCTGAGCTTAGCGTTTCTCACCGCTTGACTATGTTTCGTTTCTGCTTGTATACAGCGTGATTTTCAGGTGTAGGGTGTATCTTGTATGCTCGATGTGCAGCATCTCTGAGATTCATGAGATGTTTTACTTCATCAGTCAGCCAAGGTGCAGGTTGCCTTTTTACTTTTCTGGTCTTTATTGGAGCATATTTGTCATATAGTTGAGTAATTTTGTTAGTGAAATCCTTGAGTTTGTCGTTTACGTCTATGAGGGGAGTAGAGGTCATCCCCCAAACTATTTCTTGTGCCTCAGTTTCGAGTTCAGGCAAATTTATGCGTTTGAGGTCTCGGTATGTAGACAGTTTTTGTTTCTTTCTAGGGCATTCTAGTGAATACGTCATGGAAATGATATCATGGGCAGACATGCCAGGCGCAGATATTTGAGAGGTGCGGATTATTCTGTTCGGAGATTTCGTTGCGAATATATCTATGAAAGTGTGACTGGTAGTCGTGTGATGAGTAGGTGCCAGCTGAAGTAGCGTCATATTTGAGGAAGAAAGCATCCTCTTAAATTTCCCAGTGGAAGGACTATTGCACAGAAAATTAATGTTAGTGTCACCAGCTATAATTACATGTTCATATGACGATTCGAGACTAGAGAGGGCAGTTTCGAAGCAGGCGAACCCACCTACTTTAGGAGGTTTGTAAAGGACACATATTAAGCGCTTTCTGTTAAGTGATTTGATCTCTATGAACATATATTCCACTTGTTTATCTACATTGTTGTCGGATGTGTGTAGTACTGTAGGAGACAAATCAGAGCGTATGTACGCCCCTACTCCGCCCCCTCGTCTGTTGCATCTGTCGTGCCTGAGAAAGATATAGCCATCTAGGTTTACGGAAGTTGTAGGAATACTTGGCTTGAGCCAAGTCTCTGACAAAAGTATTACGTGTATATCAGCAGTTTGAAATATA
Source organism: Schistocerca americana (assembly GCF_021461395.2). Classification (NCBI taxonomy): domain Eukaryota; kingdom Metazoa; phylum Arthropoda; class Insecta; order Orthoptera; family Acrididae; genus Schistocerca; species Schistocerca americana. Next base: position 508,031,853 of record NC_060126.1, on the reverse strand, counting down.
TATTTGAACTCGTCGAAGTGAGCTGACAGAGACTGGACATTTGCATGTGCAATTTGCAGCTTGGTGCGTTCGGGTGTTGATTGCCCGAGGAGGCTGCCGACCGATGTTTACGGGTCGTGGTTAGCGGTGACAAGAGGGTGTGGCATGAGGAATGCGGAAGGCGTGTGAAGGAGAGGGGGGGTGAGGGAGTGTCCTCCCAGTTCTGTGCAGTGAAAGCGGCCGGGAGGGTGAGGGGGTAGGTCCCCGGGGAGACAAGTGTTTACTGTTCCGGCGCGTCCGGAACGAAGATTCCTGGCATCGACTGACGGCATTTTCCTTCTGATTCGGAGAAAATTTGTGGACTACGCCCTTCTGGGAGCGACTGTGTGGCACCGGATGGCCGGTGGTCTAGGCAGGTTGTTTTCGTAGCCGGTCAAACAGCAAGTTCAGTGTCCTCAACTGAGTAGTTGAGGCATGATTGGTCAACTTAAACTGAGGCTAGTTGACGTCATAAAGCCCTGCTCGGAACTGAAGAGAACGGTCGCTATTGGCGCGAATGATGTTCTGAGACAGTGTGGGGGAATTTTTGAGTTAGAACTGAATGCTGATTCGCGGTTTTTCGAGGGGAGTAGAGCAATGTTGGCTTCGCTCTTGCGTTGCGCGGGCGCAGGGCACTCGGGGTCTGATTTTCCTCGGAGTGTGACGGTCTTGCGACTTGGTCGCTCGTTTTCGGAAGAACTTAGAATTCTCGGCCAGCCTTCGCGGCCAGGGTTTGACACAGAGTTGCTGCACGGCTGAAGTCGGCGCTTACATCATCAGGACGCTGCCTACTGACGATGTGCTGCAGATTTCAGTACTGGTACAGTGTTTTGCGGCTCTGGCATTGTAGGGCCTTATCAATTTTATACTGAATCCTTCAGCAGCACGCGCACTCGCTTTGCCACGAGTACACCTTGCTTGTTTCTCCATGTGATCCCATTTGAGCTCTCGCTACTGATTGCGATACTGCTATATAGTCGGATGATTAATATTTGATTCATTAGGACCTCCAGTCGTTATCATCAATCTATTGCATCACAGAGAGTAGGAGCCCCTTCTTCTCGAGCCAACTCTTATTCTCATAATATTTCAGTATACCCTATTGTTTAATCTACTGTGTGTGTCGACAGTCATGTGCATTTATGTTCTGATATATAATAAATCTCATTGTAATATTTAATCCGCATATCATTTCGTAGATATAGGCAGAATCCCATTTCCTGTTGTTTATTATGATAAAGTTCTCTTTGTTTTAGTAGATTACGGTTTTTATTAAATTATTGTGAGTGTGCACTCCTTATTTTACCAATTAGCGGGGTCCACCATCATTTCCTTCCTTGACCGTTGTGCACATAGTTAATTAGCTGGTAGATAAGGAGGGGGTCGAGTGCACGTCTCGTTCTCATGCAAAATTCGTCTCAATTAAAGAGGTGCAAACTCTTCTCCACCCCGGCACCTCGCAACTATAATGGGCGCGTGTGCAGTGTGATGTCGTGTTTGTCTTGGAAATGATGAGAGAAGGGAGGGGGTGAAACGCGGTTACCGGCACACACAATGTTTCTTTCGAATAGCACCAAACGGAGCCGCCGAGCTTAACTTCCCCATCCAACGGATGGATCTCCACCATCAATGACGTGTGACCTCACTTCACGAGACACTGCGAAGAAGTTTGGAATTTAATCCAGGAGACTGCGCAAAGAATAGCGACCAAATACTTTACGCTTACCACCTCTCCTTCCCATGCCGGCCAAAGATTGCCACAGTGAAAGTTTGACCCATCACCAGGATTCGAACCGGCTTACATCCGAGTCGAGCGTCTCCGTACAGGCGTGCTTTAGCGACCTCGCCTACAGAGGCGGGTCACGAAGAATGGTGCGGCACTTGGAGCGACTGCTAGGTACGTCTAATGTTACTGGAATTTTCCCATTTGAGGATGCAAAGTAATACGTCCAGACTAAACGCGCGGCCACCTTATCGCCATCTGGCGGACTTTGAGACAGACTCATTAGCATGAGGGTGATGGGGCCATCAAGCCGACACACCGCAGACTCGGTTGGCGGTGGCTTAACGAATGGAGGGCGAGTCGTGACAAGACTGACTCATTCACGAAAAAGGTCGTAGGTTGGTTCATCTGGCCGTGACCAATAAACGAATCACAACAGCTGGTGTCTGGGCGCAGGGTTACTGTGATCGTGTCATCACGAACTACCGGGAAAAAATTACTGCAAGCAGTGTTGAGATTAAAACTGTGTGCCGGACCGAGTCTCCAACTCGGGACCTTTGCCTTTCGCGGGCAAGTGCTCTACCAACTGAGCTACCCAAGCACGACTCACACCCCGTCCTCACAGCTTTAGTTCTGCCAGTACCTCGTCTCCTACCTTCCAAACTTTACAGAAGCTCTCCCGCGAACCTTGCAGAACTAGCACTCGGGAAAGAAAGGATATTGCGGAGACATGGCTTAGCCACAGCCTGGGGGATGTTTCCAGAATGAGATTTTCACTCTGCACTGGAGTGTGCGCTGATATGAAACTTCCTGGCAGATGAAAACTGTGTGCCATAGTGCCGGGTCGCCATAGTTCGTTTGCCAGTGACGCCTGAACCACAGCCAACAGCGACTTGCTTGCCGTGGAGCCACAGTCAGGTTTCACGTTCGGATGCGACGTGTGGTGTTCAGTGACGCGTCCCGCTTCTGTTTCTGCCGGTCAGATCGATGACAACGCGTCGGTGGGCTACCTGTTGGAAAGAGTGGTGTAGTAAATACACTAATTATGTAATACACCAATATGGTAGGTAATAAAATATTGATTGATAGTAATATTTTGCAATTTTTTTTTCCGTACTAGCGGCACGACAGACAAACAGCAATAATGTCGTAAGTTCATTTTGAAGTACTGTATCGAACAACCAGCGGCCAGTTTAGCCCCCACTGTGTGGCCGGTCAATCGATGCGTTTCCTCTCTGCCTCATCTGTCTTGCCGGACACGAAGCACCGTAAACAGCCTCCTTCATTTCTCCAGTTGACTGACGGGCGTCAATACTTCTTTATAAATGGTTCACAACAGTGACAGCCTTAATTCTCTATCACAAAATAAATAAACATTTCCAAAGACACGTCCAGAACTTGTCTTTCACTAGACAAGTAGTATGCGCGATATTAACGATCTTGGGGCTATGTCTGTGTGCAAATGCATAAATTCATTCATTGCTCTGCAACACACACAAGCATCTCCATCGGCTTGGAACACGTGTACGCTGCCGGCTAATTAAAACGGCAAGGCCATAGAAGCAGCAAGCAGCAAACGTCGAACTGGCATGAAGCGCTATACATGCTTGGATAAACAAATGATTGGCGTCTCTACGGAGCCACACGAAGAAGGTAGGATTAAGACAGTCTACGTTATGTGTTGTGTCGGCTACCGACACAAACAAGGAAGGAGAGAAGTTGCGACGGCCGATCGCAGGAAGCCAAAATGATCTGTACGTAACGCTTGTTGTTTAACAGAACACTTTATATCTAAAAAAGGAAAGAAACGTAAGATAATGTCTCGATGTGAGGTGGCTTATTGTGCTCTGTGTTCCCTACCTGCAATTACTTTTGCATACTATTACTACTCGCAGAAGGCAGGCTAGGTATCATCTTGCGTGTTACTCAGTACTGACGCTCTCGAAGTCTGCGGCTGGACTGTGCCCGACCAGGGACGGGCGGCTGGTCAAGTCAGCGCTGACTGGAGCGCTCAACTCTGCCGTCCTGGAGGCGTGGCGCAGCAGCCCGCCCTTTCCACTGGCGGGCGGCTCAGCGCCTTCTCGGCGACGTCTCAGGGCTCTGGGCTGGTCGGTGAACAGTCGATGCTTTGGGACTTGAGATTATGCATATAAAGAAAAGATTACACAGGGGCTTTCTGGTTGAGAAAACGCATTTTTATGTTAATAAAAAAGTCTACAGGCGTACTGCCGCTCCATGCTGTCCAACGGGCACAATGTTCCGGCGATTAAACACGTCGCCATCGTCAGATGTGTTGACGAACTGAGCCCCTGAGGGCGCGCGGCCGATTCATAACCCTTCCCGCCGCAAGCCCCTGTAGCGCAGGCCGCAGAGGGAACGGCGTGCGGTTGTAAGTCGGCAGTGCCCTCTCAGAGGCTCAGTTCGTCAACACATCTGACGATGGCGACGTTTCTGATCGCCGAAACATTGTGCCCGCTGGACAGCATGGACCGGCAGTACGCCTGTGGACTTATTGATCAACAAATACGCTGGTAGAAGCTGCATAATTGAATGTAAATGTTGTGTGTTTGTGGGCAGATCGTGTTACTACTGGAGAAACACCTTCCATCAAGTGTCAGAATTCCACACTGCGACAGAATCCGACTGCAGTTTATGGAACAGCGATACTGCTGCTCGTGTTGGACAGGATCCCAAGATTGTCAATCGATAGAGGAATTGACGTATTCATGAGGGCTACGGGGCAGACCAAGGCTAGTTCTTACAATTTTTTTCAATAACTTTTGGACAAGAAGGTTTTGGAGCTATTTTAATGCGAAATATAACGTAGTGTCACTAGCTTAACATTATGTCCTGTCGTGGATACTGTAACAAGTTACCGCACAGCGGGGAATGTTGTTACAGTCGGTGTGAAAAGTTGTCACACGCAGTGTAGCCTGTTAAGCATTGGTCTAAAGTGTTATACTTTTATATCACCCATACTCATCAGGTTTTACTCCTACACGTGATTTGCTATCAGTATTACAGACATATCTGTTTTTTATTCAGAAATTACTGTTAGTGTAACATTACTTATATTGTCACTTCACCACATGCACTATTTTGCGTTGAATGTCTATTCGTATTCTTTTTGTAATTTCGTATGTTGCCTTCACAAGAAAAATCTGTATTAATAATAAAACTGTAAAACAGGAAATTTATTGGTAGTTGCAAATACAGGCAACCCCCAGCTATGGAATGAAATGACGACAGTGAAAATTTCTCCTGGACCGGGACGGGAATCCGGATTTCCTGCTTGTCGCAAGCGGTCGCCTTGACCAATCTATTGTTTTTATTTCTTTTGTTTGTCATTTGTTCGCCACCCGTTTGACGATCAGCGACACCAAGGGCGACAGTGATGAATTTGAAGATCGTGGATCATCAACATGGTCGCCGTTAATATAATATTTGTAGTCTGATGAAAAAGGTACTTTGCTGAAACTTCCTGCCAGACTAAAACAGTGTGCTAGACCAAGACTCGAACTCGGGACCTGCGGCTTTCGCAGGGAAGTACTCTGCCAGCTTTTACTTTACCTACTCAGCCAATTTCTTTTTAATTTTTTTGTATTTTTATTTATTTTTGTTATAAAAACGTTTCTTTTAGTAAGAAGGCATTGTAAAGAAATTACATCTACTTCGTGAGTCCACCTTTCAATATACGAATCAACTCCAAACATCTAATAACAAACAAGAGAATGGAAATTCTTATAGTTGTATTGTTTAAACAAGGACCACACGGTCAAAGGAAATCAAAATACTGCTGAAAAACAAAATCCATCACGCCATTCGACGCGCGCCTCCAATTTTCGGACAATGTGCTCATTTGTACCTAGTCGATAATCATTTCGCCTCGTGTTAAGTTCCACCACCGCTGCTGTGAGCATGGTTTATGAGGAGACTGCTCAAATAATTTGCGAAGAGTTGTTGATAGCGAGAAGTGTGCTCAAGTGTGCTCTGATTATGTTGAGATATTGCCAGTAGTCAAGAATCATCTTCTCATCATGGCGGAATAAGTGATAAAATGGATATGGGTTTAAACCGTGTGATAGCATGAGTCTTCGCGGTCGGGAAATGACTATCCTCTGGGCGTGGGAGGAGGCGGGGCTCTATCTTGTGAGGTAATTGGCGAGGATCTTCTGTACCAGCATCCACACGTCAAACCTTGTTCCACATGTGAAACGACGTTCGTCAGTGTGCGCGAGTGGCAGTGTGGACGGGGGGGAGAATCCAGCAGCCCAGTAGCGTGCCATGTGTGTCGTGTCATGTGTGACCGCATGCTAAACGTTGCTCGTACCTGTGTAGGGAGGTAGGGTCGCTGGACTGCCCACCACACCACAGGCCACAGAGCGGCCGGGTTTTTACCCACAGAGGTACGGATCTCAGCAGCTAACGATAGGTGAGACATTTATCGAGTGTTGGGCAGATCATGGTGCACGCAGATATATTCGAGTATGAATGCCGAGATGTGGAAGAGAGGGGGGGGGGGGGGGGGGGGGAGGCGATGTGCGCTGTCGTAACGTGGCAGAACAGATGCCGGCATCACTTCCTCCAACAGACTTCCAGTAACTCAGGTATGTTGACAAGTCCCCAGCTTCGCCACTGTGCACGAATACAAGGCTGCAGCGAGCGCTCGTACAGTTATAAGTCCCTGTCCCTGTCCACGTTCACGTCGAGGGAGGGTGAGGGTGTCGCAGGTGGACTTTAAACAGCAGTCCAGCAATAAGGTAACACCCAAATGTCGCCTCTAGTCTGCGTGCCATCGCTGTCGGTAGCGGTAGAATCTGGGCCATGTGGCTCAAAGTTGATACTGAACATGCTGTATTGGTTAAAAACAGTCTTGGTTGCAATTTTGGTTTTTTATTTTTCAACGATGCGTTTCGCCCTATTTTGGCATCTTCGGGTTATCTTTTCTAGATGGACGCGAGAGGCACCAACATCTGCATAATGCGTTTCCGTTCACAAGAGCGATTAACAGTCACTCAGTAACAGTTACTCGCTCCTGTGAACGGAAACGCATTATGCAGATGTTGGTGCCTCTCGCGTCCATCTAGAAAAGATAACCCGAAGATGCCAAAATAGGGCGAAACGCGTCGTTGAAAAATAAAAAACCAAAATTGCAACCAAGACTGTTTTTAACCAATATTGTTAAACACTGGTTTTCTGTATGCCACATATGGATTGGATGAACATGCTGTAGTAGATTATGCGTCAAAGTAGTTTTGTGTTAGACTTCTGTCCGTACCGCCTGCAGTAGATGTCTGTAATTCATGGGAGCCATGCATGGCACGTCTAGTGTAAATGCAGTGCGCAAATACCCGATCGCATCCACGTGTGGGAGGGTTGGCAAGCCGCAAGCCGCCTTGCTGCAGGCCGCTTCGGACACGCACCGCCGCCGACTTGGGCTGCATTCAAGTGGCTTCTCGCCGCCAATCCATATCGCTTAACCCAGTCCAGCACGGAATGCACCTCATCACTTCATTGAACCAGCAGTAGAACGGCGTCAGCATTCGCCCTGCAGCAGAAGGTGTGGCCCCTCAACGTAATCCCTGAAACTCTGCGTTTCAGCCCTCCTACGAGCAGTTCTAGTGCGAATGCGTAGAAAATCATAGAGAGTGGACATCATTGTCGAACCGAATGCCTGACTGGCAAGGGACCCACCGTAGGTTGTGAGTTAACCGAGCACTGCGCTCTCGTTTAAATATATGGCCGAAACAGTCAGCCTACAGAAATAGTGAAACGAACCCTGTCGCCCAGGACCGCGTGCCACAAAGGACGCAGATTCACCACGAGATGGGGAAACTCACAGGCGTCTATTGAGATTCACCACGAGATTGGGAAACTCACAGGCGTCTATTGTCTATTCAGACCTAAGCGCTGTAGTGTGCGAGTGAGACAGACGAGAACCTACGTCATAGGGAACCCAGTAGAAGCCATTGTTGCCAAGGAGGCGTAGCAGTGTTAAATATGGCGGGCCTAAGATCGGCCATGAAGGGAAACATTTACGAAAACTATTTAATTTTGTAGTAGTGCAGGGAATCAAATCACAGTATTTTTGATCTACTATCCTTCATAAATTTTCATGGTGAACGCAATAAAACTTGAATATTGATCATATCTACAATAGTTTAGGATTTACTGTTAAAGTGAAATTAACAAGTTTTGTGAGAAAGACCTGACTGCTAAAAGCTGAACGCATTAGTCAATCTTAACGATCGACATTTCTTATAGAAGCGCATCATTAAAATGACAAATGTTGTAAATATCAATTCTGTAACTTCATTTGTTTAAAAGATATAGTAAATTTAAATTATCAGCATTTTCAGTTAAGCATCAGATCATCATTTGCTCCACACAAAACACATTCAACGATGGCGGCATGACACCTTATTCAATCATTAGGTAATAGAATACTTGTTGTAAAGTTTAGTACATAATACTTACTTTTGTTCTTTATTTATTTATCAGAAAGCACATTGGTGCTTGGCTATTGGCCGTGACATTCAAAGTTAAGAAGGAAATTGTGTTGGTCTTATGAAAAATAATTTAACGTTTATTATGTAACGGATATTATTGTTACTTCATTTAGAACGTGAAAGTGGTCAAGCGTTGATTATTTAAATATGTTAAAATGTAAAGTAATGTACAGTAAGCTGTAGCCAATCAGATGGACGGCTTCAGGAAAGGGAACTGCGGTAGTCAGTTGAGCGAGGATGTTCGGCGCGCTGGAAACGCCTCCGGCAACGGTCAGAGGGCAGTTGTGATCTTGACACCAAAGAGTACAGTTCGGCTGGAGACACCTAAGTGGACGGCGCTGGTCGAGACACCTAAGGGGACTGTTCGGATTGAGACACGAAAGCGGACAGTGTGTCTTTAGGTGGCTAGCAAGTGGAACAGAAGACTTCGCGTTGTGTGGGACCGCGGGACTCCGTCTCTCTGTACACGGTGAGAAGCCGCGCGCCCATGAGTGAAGTCTGACTTTTCGTGTAAATATCGAGGTGGAGTATTGTGTTTCGCGATGAGATTGTGAATGATCGAACTGTGTCAAATGGATATGCGGTCGAGTGTACAAGTAACTCTAAATACGACCACTTTCGCTATTAGTTTCCTTTTTTTTTTATATAGGACTTAACTGCTAAGGTCATCAGTCCCTAAGCTTACACGCTACTTAACCTAAATTATCCTAACACACACACACACACACACACACACCCATGCCCGAGGGAGGACTCGAACCTCCTCCGGGACCAGTTTCCTTTCTGAATAAACATTATTGTAACCAAATTGCAAGCGAGTGGCGTACATCATTTATGGATCGTTAATTTAGTTCCCGATATTATTATTACTGTTATTATATGTCATATTGTCCGCAGCTCGTAGTCTTGTGATAGCGTTCTCGCTTCCCGCGCACGAGCTCTTGGGTTCGATTCCCGGGGGGTCAGGGATTTTCCCTGCCTCGAGATGTCTGGGTGTTATTGTGCCGTCTTCATCATCATCATCATCATTCATCCTCATTACGATCGGAGGAAGGCAATGGCAAACCACCTCCACTAGGACCTCGGTTAGTACGGCGGTGCGGGTCTCCCGCATCGTCCCCTACGCTCCTCGTAGTATAGGACCTCATCATCATGATATGTTATGTTATTTCGCAAACTTGCCATCAGCCAGACAATTTAAGCAAAGGGTCACAAGTGTCTAATTTAGGGCGTGTAATGCGACACGTGCGGTTCAACCACGAGACGAGTTTGAGCCAAGACATTTCGACGAAGAGGAACCGCATGTGAGTCCGAACATCTTTGGGGATGTCAGCTCGCAAGGTCCATTTGCCAGTACACGGCATGACGCTCCGCGTTCGAGGCGCAACATTACGTCGAGGAAGTCGGATGGGAAGCCCACGCGGGCTAGAACGGACGTAAGAAACTTGTGGCGCACTCTGTCGAGAGCGTGGTCGAAGTCTATGGAGATCACAGCAGCTCTGAGGCGACAGGATGTGGCGAGAGCTATCACATCCCTACATTCACCAGTGGTCGTCCGTATGTTGGACTCTCCTCCTTGTGTCGTCAGCTCCGCTCAAAGGGTTAGTGGCAGGATCTTGTTTATGCGCGCTGCTAGGAGCCGGCAAAGACCTTAGATTTATTTCAGTGCGTGGTGTCTGTTCCTTTCAAAGAATAGACACCACGCAGGTCCCGCAGCTGTGTCATACACTGTATGTAGTCTGAAGGGGGATCACTGCTGTCAGCTGTACCAGGCTATTCTTTCTTCAGTGTGAATGCACAAATACGTCCGACCTGCTGTGGAAATCTCACAATAGGGAGCATGGAGGGCGTGGACAGGGACTGTGTAAGTAGGCTGTTTAGGTTTTCTTATTGGTAACGCCACGTAGCGCTCTGTATGAAAATCACTGGCTGTGCTGTGTGCAGTCTGTGGCTAGTCTGCATTGTTGTCTGCCATTGTAGTGTTGGGCAGCTGGATGTTAACAGCACGTAGCGTTGCGCAGTTGGAGGTGAGCCGCTTGCAGTGGTGGACGTGGGGAAGTGAGCTGGCGGATTTTTGTGAATGGATAATCTGGAGGTGTGTCCATCAGAAACAGTACATTTGTAAGAATGGATGTGATGAACTGCTATATATATTATGACTATTAAGGTAAATAGTTTGTTCTCTATTAAAATCTTTCATTTGCTAACTATGCCTATCAGTAGTTAGTGCATTCCGTAGTTTGAATCTTTTATTTAGCTGGCAGTAGTGGCGCTCGCTGTATTGCAGTAGTTCGAGTAACGAATATTTTTGTGAGGTAAGTGATTTGTGAAAGGTATAGGTTAATGTTAGTCAGGGCCATTCTTTTGTAGGGATTATTGAAAGTCAGATTGCGTTGCGCTAAAAAAAATATTGAGTGTCAGTTTAAGCACAGTCATGTATAAATTGTTCTAATGGGACGTTTCAACTGGAGACAGGTGGCGCTCGATGGGGGTGTGGATCGGCCGTGAGGCGCGACGAGGTAGTCCCAGCAGTCTCTACTCGCACTGTCTCAGATGGCGGAGTGGTTACCTGCCCAGTAAGCAGGCTAGAATCCCGGTCCGGTAATGTCGCGATGCAGCTGATAGCAGTGATCGTCAATTTACTTAAGGATCTTACAGTCCGAATTTAACACTGTAATGGGGCGGGTGTCCTCGATCGACCGACCTCAGGAAAGATTGTTTATCGGGATGAGTAGTCCTTCGACGAAGGCAGGCGGTACGCAAAAGCAGGGCGACATCAGTTCCTGGTGCATGGTGATCAACCGTGGCGTCATCAGGGTGCGGAAAGCCCGAGTGGCAGTACATCCGACCCGGGCGACTTGTTAATTGCACCCTTACCTAGCGCGCCCTCTATGTCATCCCGTGTAATCTCCGCTCAAAGCGACGGTGTTGCTGTGTCGTCGACAGTGCGCGACATATCCTGCAAAACGTCTTTATCGTGCCCCTCCTCTGTATTCTGCTCCTGGTAAAAACGTCGAGAACGGTCTGTAAAGGCTTCCACAGTGGTTCCTGGGTGGTTAACGACCGAACATCCGGCAATGACCACAAGCTGTCGCCGTCGACGGCTATCGAGCACGGTGCGGTGCTTGGACGAGATTTCGCCACTCGCTCCGTCTCGACGCCGCGATCGCACGGTGACCCCTCCTGATTTTAGCCGTCTACGAGACAAAAAGTTGGCTGTAATTCGCCGTCTTGACATATGTCGGTCTGGTGGCGGCGGTTGGGATGCGAGTTGGCGAAGCGTCGTGTAACACAAGCCCAGAGTACGACGACGCAATGGTGTGTCCGCAGCCGCCCGAACGCTGGTTTTGGACATGCCGTCCACCATGCCAACGTCGAAGGGTATCGTGGAAGACGTGTTTCGCGATCCGCCAACGCGGAATTCGAACCGGCGACCGTAGTGGTCGCGTGGTTCCAGATTGAAGCGCCCTCAACCTGTTCTGAAGCCGCTCTGCGCCTCCGCTTGCGTCGCTTTGCGGATGCCCTCGGGTCTTCGACGAAGGCAGGGACTGACGACGCTCTCCCTCGAGGGCCGCAGTTGGCACTGTCGTCACGGACATCTTCATCCGTCGATGGGGGCGGCGCTGTCGGAGCGGAGTCCGCGACACGTAAAACAGCTGCTTCACCTCCCCGCCGCATCGGAGTACGCTGCGTTGTGTCCCGTGGAGTGTCGGAGGGCGCCGGCGTAAGCCACGGGAAGCTGCCACCGCGGGGACACGTCCCTGGCGGCAGTCGTGTGACCCGGCGATGGAAGCGTTCGGATCGCACGTGGCCCTGCTTCCCGCATGTTCGTGGTTGTCCATCGCAAATGACGACGACACGGCAGCTGCCGGTATACAGATATCAGGGCACAGGTTTTTTGAACTGCAGTCCGGGCCTGTGGGACACGGTCGAGGACAGGGTACGTTCGAACTGCGTCCATTTTCCGGCGACACGGCTGTATACCGTGGCGGGGGCGAAGAACCGATTCGACTTCTTCCGTTGGGAGTTCAAATTGAAGTTCAAAGATACTGACTGTGCGGAGTCCCAAACGAACATAGTGGACGTCCACAGTACCCACACTGCCATCAGCGTGGCGTTTCCCGAAGGATATTTTCACACGTTGCATCGTTGATGATCTTGACGTAGATTATTCTGCTCACGGTGGATAAGTGTATACCGACGATGTCGGCCGCCGAGATTTTCACCTCTTCTCGTAAAAATCGTTCGACTTCGAGTGTTTTTGGAAGTGTAAATGTGGTGTCACCGCCAGACACCACACTTGCTGGGTGGTAGCCTTTAAATCGGCCGCCGTCCGTTAGTACTTATTTTTTATTTTTATTTTATTTATTTATTGCCAAATTATAGACCTGTTACCTGATGTTTAAAACAGGTCGTACATCTTACAATTTTCGTTTTTCATCTTTTTACAGTTTCCTTTCCTTTTGTTTTATCTACAACATTTACAAAGAATGATTCAAAATAACAATAATTTGAGGTTGAAATATAAATAAAATTTTGTTGTTTTTGAGAAGAATATAAAAAGAAGATAGGATAGATGAGATATTTGTTAGTACCATCATCGATGTGACTGACGGTGAATACCTCGGAATGGTTTCATCGAACCGTTGACCGCCAGTCACACAGACACACACAAATGGTTATTAGTAGAGAGCCCGCCCCTCGTGGTCGTGCGGTAGCGTTCTCGCTTCCCACGCCCGGGTTCCCCGGTTCCATTCCCGGCGGGGTTGGGGATTTTCTCTGCCTCGTGATGGCTGGGTGTTGTGTGATGTCCTTACGTTACTTAGGTTAAAGTAGCTCTAATTTCTAGGGGACTGATGACCATAGATGTTAAGTCCCATAGTGCTCAGAGCCATTTGAACCATTAGTAGAGAAATAATGTTTCTTATCCTATTTGTTATTAATCCTACGTATTAACTACATTAGGTGCGCATCCATGTACAGCATTCGGTGTTTTCTTGGCTAGATTGCCAGCAATTTGCTTATTTGCTGTCACAACTCAGCTTCCTCCTCCTGTTCCTCCTCATTGTCACTATTTTCGTTGTCACTGTGGGTACCGCTGTCCATCCTCTGGATATTTCTGTTACGATGCACATAGCCATGTCTGTGATGTCGTGTCCGCATATACTCTTCATGTGTTGTTTTTGAAATACTGTTTGTCAGTGCGTTTAATTGGCCCATTGTTCTTCGTCTCTTATTGCTGTGTATATATCTATGTCTGTATCTGTGTAATCTAAGTGTAGTGTATGTCTACTGTTCGCGTATTGCCCGCAGAAAAAGACAGTGTGTTCTGGGGAACCTTCTTCCCCGCGTGTGCATGTAGGTGTCTGCCTCAGACTCACGCGGTTTAAGTGCGTGGGATAAGGTCCGTGTCCGGTTAAGAAATGTACCATACCGCGGCTGGGATCGATATGTCTCATTCTCAACCGCTCCCTTATGTCAGGGAGGAAGTCGTGCAGTCTACGTCCCTTATCACTTACATCCCACTCACCTTGCCATGTATCCAAACGCCAACTTTTAAGGTGACGTATCGTCTCTATGTGCACACCGGTTACTGTGTGTACCTTATCTAGTCTCCCCACCTTTAACCAGTACCTTGCAGCTCTGTAGTACACGTCGGACCCGCGTGTCGCCACTATCAGTGATTGCAGACCGAGCGCCGCCACACGGCAGGTCTAGAGAGACTTCCTAGCACTTGCCCCAGTTGTACAGCCGACTTTGCTAGCGATGGTTCACTGACAAAATACGCTCTCATTTGCCGAGACAATAGTTAGCATAGCTTTCAGCTACGTCATTTGCTACGACCTAGCAAGGCGCCATTACCAGTTACTACTGATATTACGAATAATGTACCGTCAAGAGCGACGTTCACCATTAATGGATTAAAGTTAAGTATTCCACCAGCTACGTCCGTTTTTCTAAAATTCTAATTTCCTTGTCCTGTTCCAGACCTCACGCCAGCCTGCGTGAGCTAAAACGCGTGCCTTTCGGCTCCCTCTAGTAACACGGTGTTGGCTCTCCTGCCAACCCACAACAGCAAATGCCTTTTTGCAACGTAGATTTGAGCGTCGATTTTCTGTATTGGTTCGCCATTCTGATGTATACGCTTAAGCCGGCGCGAGCGGCTCGGCCGAATACTGAGTGAAGAGACACGTGCGCTCAGTCCGCGGCGGCACAGAAACAGCGCGTCCGCACTGCTGCAAAACTGAATCGTCCGGCTACCTGTGCACGCTTCGCAGCCAGGCCCCGTACGTCGTCGTCCGTGTGTCGTTACCCTCAACTCGTACACTTACTGTCATTCCCGTACAGGGGACACATTTAATCGAAATTCGCTACTAGCCTGTTAAATGGTTCAAATGGCTCTGAGCACTATGGGACTCAACTGCTGAGGTCATTAGTCCCCTAGAACTTAGAACTAGTTAAACCTAACTAACCTAAGGACATCACAAACATCCATGCCCGAGGCAGGATTCGAACCTGCGACCGTAGCGGTCTTGCGGTTCCAGACTGCAGCGCCTTTAACCGCACGGCCACTTCGGCCGGCTACTAGCCTGTTACCGGCGGATAATTACGAAATTCCCAACGTCGTCTTTCCATTCTACATTTGGGGGTTGCCCATTTCGCGATTGCGAATACAGTTCCTGTATTTCATAGCGACTGTACTCGCCGCAGTGCCTGTACCTTGAGACAGGCACGCATCTCCAAATGAACGTTGTATCGCACTTCTTATAAACACATGAGTATCTTCTGAAGGTTATGTCAGTGACAGAATTAAGTGCTGCCATCTTATTGAACGAGTAGAAAGTAACAGCGATTTTACTTGGCTGGGATATACGGCCGGCCGAAGTGGCCGTGCGGTTAAAGGCGCTGCAGTCTGGAACCGCAAGACCGCTACGGTCGCAGGTTCGAATCCTGCCTCGGGCATGGATGTTTGTGATGTCCTTAGGTTAGTTAGGTTTAACTAGTTCTAAGTTCTAGGGGACTAATGACCTCAGCAGTTGAGTCCCATAGTGCTCAGAGCCATTTGAACCATTTGAATTTAGGATATACGCATATGAAAATGTCCGAAAGAACAAAAAATGGTTCAAATGGCTCTGAGCACTATGGCACTTAACTTCTGAGATCATCAGTCCCCTAGAACTTAGAACTACTTAAACCTAACTAACCTAAGGACGTCACACACATCCATGCCCGAGGCAGGATTCGAACCTGCGACCGTTAGCGGTCCCGCGGTTCCAAACTGTAGCGCCTAAAACCGCTCGGTCACCCCGGCCGGCCCGAAAGAACAGATACCATCTTCATATTTTTTTAATTTATGTATTTGGCCAGCTATGGACCGCATACAACTTAAGACTTACGGTGTTTCTTTTTTTCCTTTCTTCCCAATAGTTCTTCATTTTCTCGCCAACTGCTCGTCTCTGCTCCTCTGTCCACACTCTCTTGGGTCGAGGTTTTGGCGCATCTTCTTCATAGTTTTCGTTTTCTATAAGTAGCCTAAAGTTATTCCTGTCACGTTTTATTTCTTCTGCAACACCTATTTTGTTGGCGTCTTTCTTTACTGCTTCTATCCATCCTACAGTGTTTTTCAGCTTACTAACGTAATTAAAAATTTTCTTTGTAATCCGTGTTTCTTCCATTCTTTTTAAATGTCCATAAAATTTTAGCCGTCTCTTCCTCATTGTATCTGTGATCTTTTCTGTATTTTTGTATAGGTCTTCATTTCTCCTTTTAATCCACCTATTTTCCTTGCTTTTCTCAGGACCTAGAATTTTTCGTAATATTTTTCTCTCTCTTTTTTCTAGTTCTCTTAATTCGACTTCCTTATTCAATGTTAGGCACTCTGATCCATATGTTGCTCGTGTCCTAATAACTGAATTATAATGTTTAATCTTTGCTTGTATGGATATTGATTTCTTATTGTAGTAGTTTTATGTTAATTTATATGCAAATTCCAACTTTTTTATTCTTTCTTTATTTGTTGCCAGTCCATTGGCTTGGATCCACTCCCCCAGGTATTTGAATCTATCAACTCTTTTAATTTTTCCATACTTTGTTTTCATAAACTTTTCTGTATTATGTTTGTGTTCTATATACTCGGTTTTTTCGTAGGATATTTTTAGCCCAGTCTTTTCAGCAATCTCGTGTAACATGTCAAGCACAACTGTTGCGTCTGTTCGGTTTTCAGTTATCAATGCCATATCATCCCCAAAGGCTAAACATTTTATTTCAAATTTGTTCTTTCCTTGGCCCATGCTTATACCCTTTGTGCCTGTTTTTTAATGCGTTTTCCCATGTTTTTACTACTTTATCTAAAACCAAGTTAAAGAGAATTGGGGACAGTCCGTCACCTTGTCGATCTCCTGTTTTGATTTTGAATGGTTCAGAAATTTCGCCTTGAAACTTAATTCTTGATGTTGTATCTGTGAGCGTTTGTTCAACAAGTATTCTGGTGTTTTCATCTATCCCTGATTCATAAAGTATCTGGAATAGTGTTTGTCTGTCCACTGAGTCGTAGGCCTTCTTGAAGTCTACGAAAGTGACTACTGTATTTTTATTTTGTATAGCATTCACTCTCAAAATTGTTTTTAAATTAAGAATATGTTCTGCACATGATCTACCTTTTCTAAATCCTGCTTGATAATCTCCTATATTAGGTCCTGCCTGGTCCTCTATTCTATTTAAAAGTGCTTTAGAAAGTATTTTGTGTGTCACTGGTAACAAGGATATGCCCCTGTAGTTGTTGGTGTCTGTTTTATCTCCTTTTTTATGGAGAGGTTGGATCAATGCTAGTTTCCAGTCACTGGGTATGATTCCTGTTGTCCAAATGTCTTTAATTACTTTGTGAATTTTCTGACATGCGGATAAGCCCCCTAGTTTCCACATTTCTGCCACTATCCCATCCTCACCTGGTGCTTTGTTATTCTTCAATGCTTTGATAATCTTTTCTATTTCTTCTGCTGTAGGTGGTTCCGACGGTGGATTTTCATGTTGTGGTTTTTGAAATTGTAACCTGTGATTAGGCTCCTCACAATTTAATAGATTTTCAACGTATTCAGCTAAGATTTGGCAGTTCTCTTTATTGCTTAAAACCATTTTTCCATTTTTATCTTTAAAATGTAAACTTGGTGACTGGAATCCTGTTAAAACTTCTCTGAAACTCTTATAGAAGTCTCTAGTGTTGTTCCTTTTGAAATCAGAATCCATTTCTTCTAATCTGTCTTTGTCATATTTTCTTTTCACTGATCTGATGATTTTTGCTGTCTTTTTCCTTTCTTCCTTAAACTCTTCCCAGTATTCGTGTTTCTAATTGCTGTTCCATTATTTCTATGCCTCTAGTCGATTGTCAATTGCTTCGTCACACAGCTCATTCCACCATCTGTGTTTTGGTATTCTTCGTGGCTGTCCCATTTCTTTAACTGACTCTAGCATTGTTTCTTTAATTTCTTCCCAATTATCCATTTTTCTTGTGTTTAGTATATGACAGAATTTGTCCTGCTTTTGCAGGAGAAATTTAGTGTTTACTCTTGGAAATCTTCTTGGTTTTGGTTTAGGTTTGTTTGGTTGGAACATGGTCTTTCTTTCTGTCAGATAATGATCTGAGTCTATGTTTAGGCCCTTCCTCACTCTGACATCCAAGATTTCCTTGTAGTTTCGAGTTGTTATTGCCACATGGTCCAACTGATATTCACCTTGATTTGGATTAGGTGATACCCACGTTTTTTTCTTTCTTGCAAGTTTCCTGAAACATGTCGACATTAAACTGTTTAGATTAAACTGTCTACAAAAATCTATGAGTCTTTCCCCATTTCTGTTGGTTCTTGCATGTGCTGGATAATCTCCAACTACTGATTTAAATTTTATTTCTTTGCCAACTTGTGCATTAAAGTCTCCCACTAAAATTTTTATATGTTCTTTTGGTAATATGGATGTTTCGTGTTCAAGCATTTCCCAAAAATCTTCCACTTTGTCAACATTTGTTCTGTTATGTTGGTTAGTAGGTGCATGTGCATTTATAATAGTGTAGCGGTTATTGCCTGACTTGAACGTCAGAAATGAAATTCTTTCTGATGGGGAGCTAAAATTAGTTATTGATTCCGCAAGTTGCTGTTTGACCATAAATGCGGTCCCTAATATAGTCGTATTATTGGAATTTTTAATGGTTGGTTTTCCTTTGTAGATCCTGTATCCACGTGATTCAAATGCATTTTCATCCAGATACCTTGTTTCTTGAAGAGCTAATATAAGTATGTTGCGTTGATTGAGATCTTCATATGTATATATAGTTAAAACTCACCGGCCATTTGACCATCTTCTTCTGTGCGGATGCACAAGCAGTGCCAGAACTCTTACGGGAATCGGCAAAAAGTCGCGAGTAATGAGTGTAATGGGCAGGGGCACTATGAATATAGTGCGGCACAATAAGTTGTGAATGTGGGTCTCACGGGAGGCGTGCCAGAGATACGTCCCTGCCGTCGCAGTCTCCTGTGTGTCATCGGTGGCTCAGATGGATCACCGGCACGGTAGCTCAGCGTGTTCGGTCAGAGGACTACGTGCCCCCTGTAATAAAAAAACTGAGTTCCTCGATCATCAACGAACTTAAAAACGGAAGTCTTACGACGCCCGCCCCGAGCAGACGCAACGAACAAAAGCGAACAAAATGAGAAAAAAAAAAAGATGGATAGACCGTCTGCCATGTAAGCTGGAGATCCCGGGTTCGAGTCCCGGTCGGGGCACACATTTTTCAACTATCCCCGCTGACTTATATCAACGCCTGTTGCAGCTAGGGCTATTCATTTCATTGTAATAGGATATACGTATTTACGGATTTCGCTTTGTGTATTAAGATGTTAAAGAAAATGCCCTCGTTCTTCCGGCGGGTTTTATTCGTATTCTTCTCTGGGAAAAACATATTTATTAGGCTTGCTTTGTATAGTGTCGTAGCCTGTCTATACTGCCGGAGTGGCTGTCTAGAAGATTCGTGCGGGCGCCGGGAGTGGCGCTGGCGCTGTAAACGTCGCCACCAATGAAGAACCTGCAGGCCGCCGACCTACGAAGACCGCCAGGATGGTGGTATAAGCGGCGGTCACCTGACCACCACTCTTCTGCTTCAAGACTGCTCCTAGTTAAAGAAGCAACCAGCGTGCCGCTAGCTGGTGCCGAATGTCACACCGAGCTGCTGATAGATGTAGCGGCAAACACTCAGTGTTGGTAGACGCATGTCCGTGGCAGGTGTCTGATTATAACTTGCCGCGGCTGCCTCAGCTTGTCAGTACTGTAGCAGTTGTATCGCACAAGTTGACTAAGCACATTTATTTAAAGTTCCCACCTATCAATTCACCTTTTCCTCTGTCCACGATCCACCCACTTATCATTAACAGGACGTAATATTTGGCTCCTCGGAAGATAATGGTTACCAACTCGCAACTCAACGCTTTGTCATTTGGGTGCCTATTTATTACATTTAGATTTAGTTTTGTTTACCGTTAAAAATACCTAGTGAACTGTCGGGTCTTTCTGAATACACCAGAACGGATAAATGACTGAGGGCTACCCGGTGTCCTCCAGAATCCAACGAAGGTCGCGAGGCGAGGTGTGCTGTGAATCGAGAACATCAGGTTTTATCTCGCTCTTTGGAAACACCTTGTCGAAGCGACGTAACCTGATCCAGACTGTCGTGCATTACCTCGCTGCTCAAACCTCTTTACTCGCAGAGGCATAAAGTGGCTTCTCTCCGTCGTAACGTCATAGAAGCGGAATTTTTGATGGGAAGTGGCGCAGGCGAGCGAGTTTTTTCACCCAGAATTCCGCTTATTCCTAAGTATCCACCATTTCGCTTTCAACCAGGCGCTGCGTGTCGCAGGTCTGGATCCCAGTGCCAGCTGCTTTTCGCACGTCCAGCTCCGTGTGGCTGTCCCCCCTTCTACATTCGTGTCCCCAATCACACTACTTCAAAACGTTGTATACAAAGAAGCTTTACAAGTCAACAGTAAATCAGATGCACACAGAGTCTCGGACACAGCTGCTAAGACTAAACAGCCAGGCAACTCAGGGTTTCTAGGCTACAACATAGAAGGAAACAGCACCGCTAACCTTGTTACATCGCGACAACTAGCCCCACAGAAACTGTAACCAACTGCCCCATTCATTCCTACTTTAAAATGAGTTACAGCTAAGCGTGAATAATCACTGGCAGAAAAATTTTAAGCATTTTGTCATTAAGACTTTCAAATGATGCAGAGTTTCGCTGGTATACCGAAATTCTACGTTGCTATTAAAAAAATACTCCGAGTAGAAGAAATTACAAACAAGCGGAGAAACAAAGTTTCCTCCCGCAGTCGCTCTAATACTGCTCATCCCGCTCTCCACCTATAGCCAGGAGAACCATGCCACTCTGCTGCTGCCATCTACTGGAAGGAAAGTGCGTTGCCACCTGCGATTGATTAAAAATTCGCCTGCAAATTTTCCCCGTGTAGCAAGTATAGCGCAGTCCTGACAGTTGTCAGTGCTGTTGTCAGCTTTCAACTGCGAAGCGCAAACAGCTGCTGGCGAAGACAATAGCCGTCTAGACTGAGGCGTTGCCACAGAGACGTTTAAGAAATCGCGTAATGTGGCTGGTTGCAGGAGGTGCGCGGAGCTGCTGCGGCCAGCCCACTGCAGCCGTCAGGCAACTTGTTGCAGCGACTCGACTGAACACCACACAGGACCTCAGTGGCCCCAAAGGACTAGCGCCCGAGAGGACACACATGTTACTCACTCGGCTATTCAGGATTTTGCACCCACATTCCGTACATTCAGGCACGAAAGAGCCTGTTTGCTATACCTACTGACATATTTATTCGCCTTTAATGATAGTCTGTCACCTAGTTTACTAAACGGACCATTTTCGTATTACATTTAGCTGTACAAAAAACATGGATTTTTCTCGTTATTTCTTAAAGTATACGGTATCCTGACCGCAGGATGTGTGCCGGTGTATGTCCACCGGCAGCCAAGAAACGAATAGTAGCCCGTTGGTCCTCTCTAGACACATTGGACAATAACGTCGCCACAGTTTATTTCTCCGCGTTTACGGCTGATACGTCGGAAACAGTCGGTGGCCACACTAAATCCCTTGCCTACATGTCGGTGCCTACACAGGGTGGTTCCGTAAGAGCGTGCAAAATGTAACAGGGCGTAGAGAATGCTCCACCGAACAATTTGAGGCAGGGAATCTGAGGTTCGAGAAGCCAGCATAAGGAGATATGGAAGTAAACTTGTCTACCGCTTTGTGTAGCATTACTGTTTTCCATCCAATTTACAACTAACACCCATACAAGTTTACATGTACTGTGCTGTTTATTTATATGTACATTCTTTATTTCCAGCAAGGAAAGAAGGAGGACGAGCCTGATTACTGGAACGTCATGATGCTGGTCTTGCTTACTCCACTTGCCCATAAGGTGGCCCCGTTGTATCTTATTTACGTTGTCCTTTTGGCTGTTCTTGGGAGGATGTTGATACAACACGACAGTGCATCGCTTCACTTTAGTGTGGATGTCCGCCACCATCTCAGTGCTGTATTTCCTGGTCGCTGGATTGGAAGGGGGGAAGGGGTCCTGTTCGATGGCCTACGAGGTCACCTAACCTGAATCCCCTTGAATATTTCCTATTGGTGCATCTAAAGTCACTGGTCTATGAGAACCCAGTGGATTCGGAGATTTAATTAGTTGGCAGAATTGTAACTGCCTGTGACGTAATTCGAAAAACACCGAGATATTTTGCCAGCCGTTGGTGGCCGAGCGGTTCTAGGCGCTTCAGTCTGGAACCGCGCGACCGCTACGGTCGCAGGTTCGAATCCTGCCTCGGGGATGGATGTGTGTGATGTCCTTAGGTTAGTTAGGTTTAAGTAGTTCTAAGTTCTAGGGGACTGATGACCTGAGATGTTAAGTCCCATAGTGCTCAGAGCCATTTTTTTGAACCGAGATATTTGTCAGGGTGCGTGAGAACTTTGTTCGTCGATTTCATGCTTGCTTTGAGGTTGATGACCGTCAGTTTCAGCACATTTTGTAAGATACAGTACAAATCGTACCTTCATTGTATCAGTGATGGTATCTGCAGTTAACTGCAACTAACGTAAATAAAAAAGTACGCAGTTTTGTGAATTTATTCCTATTTTCTCCTTGAGCTGGCTTCTCAGACCCCGGGATCCCCGCCTCATGTTGCTGGGTGGGGCGTCCTCTGTGACACGCTGCACAGTGCCATCGGATAGGTGCTGCCACAACGCCCCCACACACAGAATTTTTGATCGCACCTTGTAAAATGTTATTTGCTATCCTTCCTAGCGTTACAGTTGCAGTTGTCAGCACATTACCTACAACGAAAATTGAACCTCAAAAAAAAGACAAAAAAAAAAAAATAGAGAATCATTGATTACTTCATGGGGAAGAGCGACTGTAGCAAAGAAAAATTCTATCTACAGCACGTCACTTGCAGTACCGTCAAGGAAGCCATAATGCGGATTAGATCAGCATCTACTGGACATGATGGCATCACTATCCAGATGGTAAAACTTATTATTGACCAACTACTGCCCTCTATAACAGACATTTTCAACGATTCATTTTCCCTGAGGCCTGGAAACTGGGACAAATTAAGCCACTGCCTAAAAAGGACATCGCCATAGCACCCTCTGACTACCGCCCCATCTGCCTTCTTCCTGCACTATCAAAGGCCTTAGAATATATAGTTCATGACCAGCTCACCAACTACCTAACTACCAACAACCTACTAGACGAATACCAATCACGTTTCCGTAAACATCGAAGCACAACATCCGCGCTGATAAAGGTGACAGATGACCTGAAACTTGCCATGGACAGACAAGAAGCGACTATCATTTGCTTCTTAGATTTCAGCAAAGCATTTGATACTGTCGACTTCGACATCTTACTAGCCAAACTTAGCGGTCTAAATTTCTCACCAAGTGCAGTGCAATGGCTTCGCTCATACATGACGTCTCGTCAGCAACGCGTCCTGTCTGGGGATATAAAATCACAATGGCGGCAGGTAGTGTCAGGCGTTCCCCAAGGCTCAGTATTAGGTCCTATACTCTTCTCTCTGTATGTCAACGATGTGTCATCGGTTCTGACCTATTGCAAATATCATATGTATGCTGATGACCTTCAGTTGTATCTAAGTGCGAAACCATGTAATCTCAAGAAAGCTATTCAAAATATCGATATTGACCTCGATGCACTGTCAAAATGGGCACAGGACGTAGGCCTAAAACTAAACCCATCTAAAACCCAGGCGGTACTTGTTGGTCACTCTAAGCTCATTAGCCCAAAACATCGGGAATGCCGTACCACATCTTATTCTAAATGGAACAAATATTAACTTCTCTCCCTCAGCAAAGAGTTTGGGAGTAATAATAGATGAAAATCTAAATTGGACAGAGTACGTAACTGCAGTGTGCAAAAAAGCTTCAGCATCCCTTCATGTCCTACAAAAATATAAAAAACTCTTCCCTTTCGATCTGAAAAAGAAATTAGTACAAACGCTTACACTCCCAATCATTGACTACAGCGATATTATCCTACAAGGCCTCTCTCAGGAAAATTCGCGACGTCTAGAACTGGTCATGAATGCCTGCGTCCAATATATCTGTGACGTTCGACTTTTTGATCACATTTCACCAGCATATGCAAAATTGTTCTGGCTGCGTGCAGACAAACGCAGAGATTTCCATACACTCTGTCTCATCTACTGCCTTATAAATGTACACTGTCCCTCATATCTCTCCTCGTCCCTAACGCTCATGTCGGAACAACATAACAGAAACACACGTTCCCATCTTAATAAAATCCTCTCTGTTTCACTGCATCGCTCAGTCACCTTCTCCAAGTCCTTTACAGTAGCGGGAACCCGACTCTGTAATAACCTCCCTCGTTATGTTAGAGAACTTAAAAACATGTCCGGCTTCAAAAAACAATTAACGACGTATCTACTTAAGCAACGGTAATGCCTTCCTCTGTACATGAATGCACTTCACCTCATTACTTCCCTCTTTCCCCCACCTTCAATCTCCCTTCCCCAAAACTCGCTATACTAGTAAACATCTACTTAACACACCAAGACATTAATGTACATCTGGACAAATCTTCATTACTACTGCCAATTTTTCTCAAGGTTTTCATTATTATTTGTTTTTTTACTGTTATTATTATTGCTTTTACCATAATCTGTATGTATAGCACCTGTTGTAAAAATACCGCCAGCATTTACTTTATTAGGTCTTAGTCATATTTATCATTATTATTTGATTTTTTTTCCTGTTATTATTATTGCTTTTATCATAATCTGTATATATAGCACCTGTTGTAAAAATACTGCCGCATTTACTTTATTAGGTCTTAGTCACTACTCTTTATTCATATTGTCACTAGAGTAATCTAATTTTCTCATTTAAACTATTGTCATGACGTAACTCTGATGTGTGAAATGGTGCATGTGTGGAACACTGGTCCGATGTCAGAGAGGGCCTGATGGCCCTAATCTGACCAGGTTAAATAAATAAATAAATATATTTGTAAGCAAATACGGGAAAACTGTAAATTGCATTTGAAGAGAATTTTTACCCCTTTCGTGTTTGATTCCCGTAATCACGAAATGTCGACTATCATTTCCTCAGACACTCGGTGAATTGCAGGTATCACTCAGAAGTTTCACTGATCTATTTTTAAAGCCTTTTTAATAGTGTATGAGTAGTATTTGTTTATTAACACTATCGCCAACTTTTGCGACTGTCGAAAGCTATTTCCAATGCAATTAACAAATTGATTTTACTATTCCTCAATATCATTTACCGCATTTTTGATATAAAAGTTTTTGACCATCAAGTTCTCCCAACGGTCGGACGGTTTCTCGGTTGGAGTTGAATGCAAAGTAAAATTTCGCGACGAGGAAAACGATGTAGAGTTCTTAGTAGGTGTGATGGTTTCTACAGTCTAACGAGACAGAGTGCACCTTCACATCCTTCACACGTTTGCTGTGCCTTCGTGCTTCCTCCCACCCGCAGCTCGCACTTGTTACTTGGAAGCCATATATCGTTTTCCTTCCCCGTTAACGCCGGCCGGTGTGGCCGTGCGGCTCTAGGCGCTTCAGTCTGGAACCGAGCGACCGCTACGGTCGCAGGTTCTAATCCTGCCTCGGGCATGGATGTGTGTGATGTCCTTAGGTTAGTTAGGTTTAAGTAGTTCTAAGTTCTAGGGGACTGATGACCTCAGATGTTAAGTCCCATAGTGCTCAGAGCCAGCCTTCCCCGTTAACGTTCCGCTCTTACAGTTTCTGTTAGGACTTCTAGAGTGTGCTGACTCACACGTCTATTGCGTCACTGTTTCTCTGCTGAACTTGATACCTAGTTTTGCGCATGGCTCTCTTCCTTCTAAAGTGCCTCGCTGTACTAGGACTGCGCTCCGTCGCGTCTTCTACTTGCAGTTGTGTTCCATATCTTGTTCCACTGAATGTCGCTTTTTAACCGCTCTTTTGTGTCCAGTGATACACGTTACACTGACTCCACTGATCTATAGACCTAGTTGCTAGCCACTTTCCTCCGTCTGAGCGCCCGCATCTGCGCTACAGTTTTTGCTTAACTTCCGTGCCGGAACTTTCACACCGTCTTGGCGGGGTTTCGAGTCGCCACCACGTCCAGCAAGTTAAGCAAGTTACTTCTTCACCTCGTAATGCTCAGCTCGCATTACTTCTTTTTCAACCCTCAGCCTCCTCACTGCTCTGATGCGGCCCGCCACGACTTCTTGTCCTGTGCAGCCTCGTCACCTCAGAGTTGCGCTTGCACCCTACGTCGTCAAACACACTGAAGAGCCAAAGAAACTGGCGTAGGGCCCCCGCGAGCACGCAGAAGTGTCGCAACACGACGCGGCAAGGACTCGACTAATGGCTGCAGTAGTCCTGGAGGGAACTGACACCACGAATCCTGCAGGGCTGTCCATAAAAACGTAAGACTACGAGTGGGTGGAGATCTCTTCTGAACAGTACATTGCAAGGCACCCTAGATACGCTTAATAATGTTCATGTCTGGCGAGTTTCGTGGCCAGGGAAGTCTTTTAAACTCAGTAGTGTGTTCCTGGAACCACTCTGTAGAAATTGTGAACGTGTAAGGAGTCCCATTGTCCTGCTAGAATTGCCCATGTCAGTCGCAATGCACAATGGACACGAATGGATGCAGGTGATCAGACAGGATGCGTACGTACGTGTCACCTGTCAGAGTCGTATCCTGAAATGTCAGGGGTCCGCTATCATTTAACTGCATACGCCAAACACCATAACAGAACCTCCACCAGCTTGAACAGTCCCTTGCTGACATCCAAGGCGCATAGATTCATAAGATTGTCTCCATGCCCGTACACGTCCATCCGCTCGATACAGTTCGAAACGAGACTCGTCCGACCAGGCAACATGTCTCCAGTCATCAACAGTCCAACATCGTTGTTGACGGGCCCAGGCGAGGCGTAAAGCTTTGTGTCGTGCAGTCATCCAAGGTACACGAGTGGGCCTTCGGCTCCGAAAGCCCATATCGATGATGTTTCGTTGTATGGTTCGCACGCTGACACCTGTTGATAGCCTACCATTGAAATCTGCATCAATTTGCGGAAGGGTTGCCCTTCTGTCAGATCGAACGATTCTCTTCAATCGTGTTGGGCCCCGTTCTTGCAGGATCTTTTTTCGGTCTCAGCGATGTCGGAGATTTGATGTTTTACCGGATTCCTGATATTCACGGTACACTCGTGAAAAGGTCGCACAGGAAAATCCCCACTTCATCGTTATCTCAGAAATGCTGTATCCCATCGCTCGTGATCCGACTATAACACCATATTCATACTCACTTAAATCTTGTCAACCTGCCATTATAGCAGCAGTAATCGATCCAAAAAGTGCGCCGGACACTGTTTGTCTTTTGAGGGTTGTCCAGAAAGTAAGTTCCAATCGGTCGCAAAATGGACGCCACAGTGAAAACCCGAAGAAGCTTTGCACAGATGTGTTGGGTAGTGTCTCTAGTATGACCATCGATCGCACCAAGATGCTCTTTTCAGTCGTGAGCGCACTGTGAGCGAGTAGAGGTGCCTAGAACAACGATGTCTCCCGCCAAGTAGGAGGCCCCGCTGAGAGGCTTCGCCTTAATGAACGCAGCCCACCTGACACAACTGCCACGCACTTCCTTCTTCACGGCAAATCTCAGCTGCACTCTGGAGGGGCAGTGAAGACGCTCCTGCAGCATTTTCGATGAAAAGTGTTCGATCACCCACAACACAGCCCTAATTGGCTCGTCCTGAGTATCATCTCTGTTCATATGGTACGCTGATACGAAGACAACGCTTGGGCGCAGGCTGCACGGTATAGACCAGCGTAGAGAATTATCGGAAAGCATAGGCGGCTGCCTTCTATGACGACGGTGTTGGAAATTTCGTATAACGCTCAGACAAATGTCTAAGTCGGAGCGGCGGCTATGTAGAGAAGTAGATGGAAAGTGTAGCAAACTCTTGCAAATAAAATGTTTCTGATTTTCACTGTGGGTTCCATTTAGCGACCGATCGGAGCTTACTTTCTGGACAACCCTCGTACGTAGGAGTTGCCGACAGCAGCGCCGTATTCTGCCTTTTTACATATCTCTCTAATTGAATACGCATGCCTATACCAGTTTCCATGGGCTCTAGTATAGTTGCTGAACGTAATGCAGTCTGTGTCTTCGTCTACAGTTTTTGCCGTCTACAGCTCCCTCTGGTACCATGGAAGTTATTCCCTGATGTGTTAACAGATGTGCTACCATCCTGTCCCTTAGTCGAGCGTGTGTCTTCCATATATCCCTTTTTTCGTCGTTTCTGTGGAGAATCACTTCCTTCCTCAGCGTATCAGCCCATCTAATTTTGAACATTCTTCTGCAGCACCGCATCTCAAGTGCTCCTTTTCCAGTTTTGCCGCAGTCCACGATTCAGTAACACAGAACGGTGTGCTCGAAGCGTACATTGTCAGAAACTTCTTCCTCAAATTAACGCTATATTCTATACTAGTAAACGTCTTTGACCAGTTATGGCCAGTTTGCCGGCGGTAGTGTGCTTTTTATGCCCTCCTTGCTTCATCCGTTCGCTTCCAAGGTAGGAGAATAGACGAACAGGGCATTGACTTATCGACAAGTACCACGAACACTGCCCGACAGCCAAAAGTCTGTCGCCACATCAAAAGATATTTTCAGCTGACGCATATTCGCTTCTAAATTATAAAATGTGAAGACGTCGATCGACAGTAACCGCGTTACTCGATTGGCTAAACAGCCGCATACTGGTCAAATTATTCCAGAAGACGTCAGCTTTTACTGCACATATGGCACGGGCCTTATCGAGCGTAGGGGCTACACCTGCTCTACGATCCTTTTCCATTTCTGCTGTAGAGTGCCTTGCGTGTCCCTTTGGAGATGATGCACATACTGGCCGTTGGTGTTACCTCGCCACCTAATTCTGGACATTCTAGGCAGTCTGTTCTCGCACATTCTCACTTTGTCAGCAGCCCATCGAAACCTTCTGTTGTTTAGCTCTTCAACGATGCTACCATGTTTGTACAGCTCTCGTAGTTCTTCGTTTTTTTTTTATCCTCCTTTCCACGATGTTGTAATTAATTACACGTCCAAAAGTTCTCCTTTCGATAACCAACAGTTTTTCTTCGTATTTCTTTGCTAAGATTGGTGTTTGACATCGGTATAAAGTCACTGGGACAATAGTTCATCCATACAAGTGAATTTTGAAGTAAGTGGTAAATGATCTTTTCGTAAGAAAGTGATGCAACTTAAAAGTGTCTTGTTAGCTGCTGCTAGACTGGATCTGTTTCTAGATCCCATTGTTGTTTTTACTTAAAAAACTCCCTAATACTTTTAAGGGTATACGGAATGAGTTTTTCGATGAAAAAATCGATTTTTGGGTAAATGCATTTTCGAAAAATTTAGACTATCCCGTTTAATACCACGTATAAAATATTTGGATGACGTGAATAGAACTATTTTTAATAATTTTTTAAAATAATTTCGACACACGATGATCCGCACCTTGTATATGAGACGCGAAATGTACCTGATATAGACAGCCTTGCCAGAGATATAATTGAGCACAAGAGAGTTAGCTTTTCTGTTGGCTACACTGCTAGACAGTTGACAATAGATTCTGCATCATTTGTATTGTTTCCATTGTGAGTACATCCATGTCATTGTTGTGAAAGTCGTATGTGGAGAAGTCATTGAGTTTTCTTTCCTTCAACATGCAAAGACCTAGTCTGAAGGTATTTAGAAAGCGTGTACATTGGCGCAAGAAAGTAAAGTGTACTGAAAATTCGTCTGATTCATCTTCATCAGTATCTGATGTCCCAGTAGCGACTAACCTCAACACCGGTAGTGATACATTGAGTGATGCTGCTGCCGCTACACCGGAAAGTGCTTCAAGAAGAAAACTAGCTGGAATTGAAGAAGAATACAAGAAACTAAATGCTGGGACTGCAAAATATGAGGAAATTAACGTCTCTTTATTATCAGACGTTTTGGAGAACAATGTGTGCTACAAACAATGTGCAAAATGTGGTGTTTCATTGAAAACAAACTTACATGTAGGACTTGCTTGTGAATTATAGTTGATGTGCAGTTATTGCAAACACAGTGCTACTTTCTTCAATTCCTCACATGTTACTGCAGATACAGGTAATCTATACGATACAAACATTAGACTGGTTTATGGATTACAGTGTATAGGAAAGGGCAGGGCTGCAGGTGCCATGTTGTGTGGTGTGATGGACCTCCCTCCTCCACCTTCACAATTTAGCAAACACATAATTGCAATAGGCTCTGCTATAGAAGATGTGGCACAGGAAAACATGAAAGACGCTGTTGAGGAAGCAGTTGTTGAAAATAATAATAGCAGAGACTTGGTTGGTTGGTTGGTTGGTTTGGGGGATTAAAGGGACCAGACTGCCATGGTCATCGGTCCCTTTTTCCAAAGACAAAGAACACCCACAGAGAATAAAAACAAGGAACAGAAGAGATCACAGACGACACAGAACAAGAGATACTGAGACAAAGACAAGACAAAACAAACTAAAACCACACAGAGTGTGACGGTGGTTGGCCGACCATAGACATAAAAAGGAAAGGCCAACCACTGAGAAACACATTAAAAAATCAGTGTAAAACCATAGGCCAAAGGCCAGAATCAACACAAATCATTAAAAGAAAACAGAAACACTCAGAGTAAATGATAAAATCCCCCTGTCCGAATAAAACGTAAAACTGAGTCAGCCATAGTGGAGTCGTCTGTTAAAAGGGCAGGGAGCGTAGCAGGCAGCGCAAATGTCTGCCTGACCACAGCTAAAAGGGGGCAGGCCAGCAAAATGTGGGCCACTGTCAAAGCTGCCCCACAGCGACATAGAGGAGGGTCCTCCCGGCGCAGTAGATAACTGTGTGTCAGCCGGGAGTGGCCAATGCGGAGCCGGCAAAGAACTACTGAGTCCCTGCGAGTGGCTCGCAGGGATGACCGCCACACAGCCGTCGTCTCCTTGACAGCACGGAGTTTATTGCGCATTGTCAGTTCCCGCCATTCAGCGTCCCATAGCGCCAAGATTTTGCGGCGGAAGACTGCCCGCAAATCAGTCTCTGGGAGGCCAACGTCCAGAGATGGCTTGCTGGTGGCCTCTTTCGCCAGGCGGTCAACATGTTCGTTACCCGGGATACCGACATGACCGGGGGTCCACACAAAGACCACAGAGCGGCCGCAACAGGCGAGAGTATGCAGAGACTCGTGGATAGCCATCACCAGACGAGAACGAGGGAAACACTGGTCGAGAGCTCGTAAACCGCTCAGGGAATCGCTACAGATAACGAAGGACTCACCTGAGCAGGAGCGGATATACTCTAGGGCACGAAGGATGGCGACCAGTTCAGCAGTGTAAACGCTGCAGCCATCCGGCAAGGAACGTTGTTCGGAATGGTCCCCTAGAGTGAGCGCATATCCGACACGACCAGCAACCATCGAACCGTCAGTGTAAACAACACCAGAGCCCTGATACGTGGCCAGGATGGAATAAAAGCGGCGGCGGAAGGCCTCAGGAGGGACTGAGTCCTTAGGGCCCTGTGCCAAGTCGAGCCGAAGGCTAGGGCGACGAACACACCATGGGGGTGTATGCAAAGTAGCCCGGAAAGGAGGTGGAACAGTGAAACCCTGGAGCCCAGAGAGAAGCTCTTTGACGCGGACCGCCATTGTACAACCAGACCGCGGCCGACGTTCTGGCATACGGACGACCGACCGCGGGAACAGGAGGCGATAGTTTGGATGCCCGGGCGAGCTTAGTACATGGGCAGCATAAGCGGCCAGCAAACGTTGGCGTCGGAACCGCAGTGGAGGTACACCTGCCTCCACTAGTACGCTGTCCACAGGGCTGGTGCGGAAAGCACCAGTGGCAAGGCGTATCCCGCTGTGGAGAATCGGGTCCAGCACCCGTAACGCAGATGGGGATGCTGAGCCATAAGCCAGGCTCCCATAATCCAGACGGGACTGGATTAACGCCTGGTAGCGCCGCAACAGTGTAGAGCGGTCGGCGCCCCAGCGGGTGTTGCTCAAGCATCTCAGAGCGTTTAGATGCCGCCAACACGTCTGTTTAAGCTGCCGGATATGAGGCAGCCAAGTCAACCGGGCATCGAAAACCACCCCCAAAAACCTGTGGGTCTCCACCACAGCAAGGAGTTCGTCGGCAAGATAAAGCCGCGGCTCAGGATGGACTGTTCGGCGCCGGCAGAAATGCATAACGCAGGTCTTGGCTGCCGAAAACTGAAACCCATGCGCTACAGCCCAAGACTGCGCCTTACGGATAGCGCCCTGTAGCTGACGTTCAACAGCTGCAATGCCAGTAGAGCTGTAATAAAGGCAGAAGTCGTCAGCATACAGGGAAGCGGAGACAGAATGTCCCACGGCCGCAGCAAGCCCGTTAATGGCTATTAAAAACAGACAGACACTTAAAACAGAGCCCTGTGGCACACCGTTCTCCTGGGCGTGGGAGGAACTATACGAGGCCGCGACTTGCACGCGGAAGGTACGACACGACAGAAAATTGCGGATAAAAATCGGCAGAGGACCCCGAAGACCCCATCCATGAAGCGTAGAAAGAATGTGATGACGCCATGTCGTATCGTACGCCTTCCGCATGTCGAAAAAGACAGCGACCAGGTGCTGACGGCGGGAAAAGGCAGTACGGATGGCCGACTCCAGGCTCACCAGATTGTCGGCGGCGGAGCGGCCTTTACGGAACCCACCCTGAGATGGAGCCAGAAGGCCCCGAGACTCCAGTACCCAATGCAAGCGCCGGCTCACCATCCGTTCAAGCAACTTGCAAAGAACGTTGGTGAGGCTAATGGGACGGTAGCTGTCCACCTCCAGAGGGTTCTTTCCAGGCTTCAAAACGGGGATGACAATGCCTTCCCGCCACTGCGACGGAAACTCCCCCTCGACCCAAAGACGGTTGTAAAGATCGAGAAGGCGCCGCTGGCAGTCCACTGAAAGGTGTTTCAGCATCTGACAGTGGATGCCATCTGGCCCAGGAGCGGTATCAGGGCAAGCAGCGAGGGCACTGCGAAATTCCCACTCACTAAATGGAGCATTGTAAGATTCTGGGTGGTTGGTGCGAAACGAAAGGCTCCGACGTTCCATCCGCTCTTTAATGGAGCGGAAGGCCTGGGGGTAATTCGCAGAAGCGGAACTCATACCAAAATGCTCTGCTAAGCGAGTGGCAATGACGTCGGAGTCAGTACAAACTGCTCCATTCAGTGAGAGCGCAGGGACGCTGGCAGGTGGCCGATAGCCGTAGACGCGTCGAATCTTGGCCCAGACCTGCGAGGGAGTGACATGGAGGCCAATGGTGGACACATACCGCTCCCAGCACTCCTTCTTGCCTTGGCGGATAAGGAGGCGGGCCCGCGCACGCAGCCGTTTGAAGGCGATAAGGTGGTCGAGGGAGGGGTGTCGCTTGTGACGCTGGAGCGCCCGCCGGCGATCTTTAATCGCTTCAGCGATCTCAGGCGACCACCAAGGCACAGCCTTCCGCCGAGGGGACCCACAGGAATGGGGAATGGCAGATTCGGCGGCAGTAACGATGCCGGTGGTGACCGATTGAACCACCGCATCAATGTCATCGGTAGAGAGAGGCTCAAAAGCGGCAGTGGAGGAGAACAAGTCCCAGTCAGCCTTATTCATAGCCCATCTGCTAGGGCACCCAGAAGAGTGGCGCTGTGGTAGTGACAAAAAGATCGGAAAATGGTCACTACCACACAGGTCGTCATGCACACTCCATTGGACAGACGGTAAGAGGCTATGGCTACAGATTGAAAGGTCAATGGCGGAGTAGGTGCCATGCGCCACACTGAAGTGTGTGAAGGCACCATCATTTAACAGCGAGAGATCGAGCTGCGACAATAAATGCTCAATGATGGCGCCTCGACCTGTTGCCACTGACCCACCCCACAGAGGGTTATGAGCGTTGAAGTCGCCCAATAGCAAGAAAGGTGGCGGCAATTGGGCGACCAGTGCAGCCAGGACATGCTGCGAGACATCACCATCCGGTGGAATGTAAAGACTGCAGACGGTAACAGCCTGTGGCGTCCACACGCGTACAGCGACAGCCTCTAAAGGCGTCTGGAGAGGGACAGATTCGCTGTGCAGAGTGTGAAGGACATAAATGCAGACGCCACCAGACACCCTTTCATAAGCTGCTCGGTTCTTGTAATAACCCCGATAGCCACGGAGGGCGGGGGTTCGCATCGCCGGAAACCAAGTTTCCTGGAGAGCAATGCAGAAGAAAGGGCGAAGGCTGAGAAGTTGGCGGAACTCAGCTAAATGGTGGAAGAAACCGCTGCAGTTCCACTGGAGGATGGTATTGTCCATGGCTGAGAAAGGCGTGACAGGACGGGGAAGGCAGATTACGCCGCTGGGTCACCTGCTGCCTCCGATTGAGCACCCGTGCTAGTGTTATCCATGGCGTCTGAGGGACCGGCGAGTTCTAGGTCCTCAGCGGACGCCAGGATCTCCACCTCGTCCTCAGACGCAGAGCTGTAAGGTGGCGGTGGGGTGGCTGCCACCGCGAGTTCCTTGGGCTTAGAGCTCTTCTTCTTTGATTTCTCACGCTGCTCCTTGGGTTTAACTGGCTGGGAGGGCTTCACCGATTCAGTCTCCGGGACTGAGGAGGATCGTGAAGCCCGTCGACCAGCTGATTGCGGGCACTTACGCCACTGGCGGTCGTCAGCCTTCCCACTGGTGGAAACCTGGGAAGGGAGGGACCCGAGGGACCCCTTGCGAGCGTGAGAAGCCGAAGAAGTTGGACACTTCTCCGGCTTAGAAGCAGGGACGGACGTCCCTGATGGGGGGGATGGTGTTGCCCCTGAGGTAGGTGGCGCAGGAGCAACCCGGTGGGTAGAGCCCCCCACTGGCAAGGGGGCAGGAGGAGTCTTACTGGTTATCGAGCTGGCTGGAAGTCGTGAAACTGATGGGGCGGGCACAGGTGTCGTAGCGGCGGCGTAGGATGACGTCATTCGCACGGGATGTAATCGGTCGTATTTCCGCTTGGCTTCAGTATAAGTCAGTCGGTCCAGGGTCTTATATTCCATGATTTTGCGTTCTTTCTGGAAGATTCTGCAGTCTGGCGAGCAAGGTGAATGGTGCTCCCCGCAGTTGACACAGATGGGAGGCGGGGCACATGGAGTATCGGGATGAGACGGGCGTCCGCAATCTCGACATGTGAGGCTGGAAGTGCAGCGGGAAGACATATGGCCAAACTTCCAGCACTTGAAGCACCGCATCGGGGGAGGAATATAGGGCCTGACGTCACATCGG
This sequence comes from Schistocerca americana, assembly GCF_021461395.2. NCBI lineage: Eukaryota > Metazoa > Arthropoda > Insecta > Orthoptera > Acrididae > Schistocerca > Schistocerca americana. The sequence continues at coordinate 507,996,664 of NC_060126.1, read as the reverse complement.
TAGACCATCACCTTGACCTTTTCCGGTAACGTATCACCCTCGAAGGCCAAGATGAAGGCACCGGTAGCTATCTGATTTTCCTTCGGACCCCGATGAACGCGCCGGACGAAATGTACACCTCTGCGCTCTAAGTTGGCGCGCAGCTCGTCATCAGACTGCAAAAGAAGGTCCTTATGGTAAATAACTCCCTGGACCATATTTAAACTCTTATGCGGTGTGATCGTAACAGCAACATCCCCCAACTTATCACAAGCAAGTAACCGTCGTGACTGGGCAGAGGATGCCGTTTGGATCAGGACCGATCCAGAGCGCATTTTTGACAAGCCCTCCACCTCCCCAAACTTGTCCTCTAAATGCTCGACGAAGAACTGAGGCTTTGTTGAGAGAAAAGACTCCCCATCAGCTCTCGTACAAACTAAGAATCGGGGCGAATAAGTGCTACTGCCATCCTGAGATTTACGTTCCTCCCACGGCGTGGCCAGAGAGGGGAACGTTTTCGGATTGTACTTTTCAGCATTAAATTGAGCCCGAGAACGCTTAGAGACTGCTGGCGGCTGGCCGCCAGCGACAGATGATGTACCACGCTTCATTGCGGGTCATCCGCCCTGATGCCACCTACTCCGACCAAGGGCCCTCCCCACGGGCGCCACCCAGCCACAGCAAAGGCCACCTGGCAGGATGGCCATTGCCGGGAGTCCCGATGCCCCAGGGAGATGGGCATCTACTCCTTGGCATACGTGGGGAGTGAACGGCGCAGGCATCAGTAGAGCAATCCCTGTGTTGTCAGGGGGCTACAACCAAGAGGGTACATGGCGACCCCACCACAACGGACTGGCTACCGTGCTGGATCTTAGGTGCAAAAATGGCCAAGGTCGTCGTCACAGTTAAAAGAAACACTGCAGAGTGCAGCGTGGTAATCGCCCATGAGATCGAAAACGAGCGGGACACCATCGCAACGACGAGAAAGACGGCAATAGGTCTAATTGCACGAAGGATACAGTGCACCATGTAAGGTGCCCTTCCCCAATTGGCTCGCTCTTCGGAATAATTTGGATAGATGGAGGTCAAACCCGAGAGGGGACCATCACATAAGGCCGAAACGTTTGAGACTCCTTTTAGTCGCCTCTTACGACAGGCAGGAATACCGCGGGCCGATTCTAACCCCCGAACCCGCAGGGGGAAGCAGAGACTTGTCCGTAGCTTTTGATGGAAGCTGGCAGAAGAGAGGCCACACATCTCTGAATGGTGTAGTAACAGCTACAAGTGTGGACACTGGTAAGGTAGTTGATGTGGCAATACTTTCCAAGCATTGCAGATGCAAGGATAAAATGAAAACTAAACATGAAGAGGAGTGCATGGCAAGTTACTATGCGTCAAGTGGTGGTATGGAAGTTGCTGGTGTAAGAAGTATTTATCAACGCTCAGTAAAATGGTACAACGTTAGATACACAAATTATCTTGGAGATGGTGACTCAAACGCTTTCAAAGAAATTGAGGCACTGAGACGCTATGGTAACGATGTGAAAATTTCCAAACTGGAGTGTGTTGGCCATGTTCAGAAAAGGATGGGATCAAGACTTCGACGGCTCAAGGCTAGCATGAAAGCAAGAAATTGAGTGATGGAAAAACTTTAGATGGGAAAAATAGACTGACAGATGCTACAATAGATCATATTCAGAAGTGCTATGGTCTAGCAATAAGACAGAATACAGCAGATGCAGAATTAATGAGAAGAGCAAGCAGTCTGGGCTCTGTTTTTTTCATACAGCTTCAAACAATGAGAATCCCCAACATGGGCTATGTCCAAAAGGAAACGATAGTTGGTGCAGGTACAACAGAGGCAAGATAACTAAGAAACAATACAGTCACCCTCGTCACCTGCCACCTGCCATAATGAATGAAATAAAACCAATATTCCGAGACCTCGCAGATATTAGTTACTAAAGAAATGTCGTCATGGCCGGACTCAAAATCCAAATGAGTGTGTGAACCATGTGATATGGAATAGACTACCTAAAACTGTGTTTGTGGGTATAAACACACTTCACTTTGGCGTTTATGATGCTGTTTCATCATTCAATCAGGACAATATAACAAAGTGCAAAGTTCTGCAGAAGTTGGGGCTCTGTGTAGGACTACGAACTGCCGCAGCTATGCTTTGTTTGGACAAGGAACGGCTCAGGTCTTCAGATAATACCATAAAAGTATATTCAAAGATGGCTAGACAGCATAGCAGAGCCATCAAGAGGAAGCTGTTGGACTATTCTGATGATACAAGCTATGGAGCAGGCTTGTACTGAAGTAAAAACTTTGAAGCTAATTTCCCGTAACTTTAGTTTTTTTGTGTATATCGTACATTTTCTCAGGACCTATTTATAGTAGAAAGATGAAATTTTCTGTAGTTGTTCCTTAAGATCTTCTAATATATCGGAATTAAAAGATATGTGGAATTATTTTGTATTAATGGATGTAAATTTTAAAATACTTGCTAAAATGTATAACTTTTTTTAACATTTACAAAAAATAAAATATCTGAAAAACTATACATTATTTTTTCAAAATTAATAATTCAGCATAAAAGCAGAACATATCTCTGCATTCTGTGAAAAAATCAAGAGTATCGTCCAAATAACAAATGAGAAAATGTTCCTAACTTTTAGCTCAATTTAACATTGTAAGCATAGGGCGTTCCGTATACCCTTAAACATGTACGTTTGAAATATGATTGAAATTACGTAACTGACAGTGGTCTGAAACACAACTGTTAGAATGGCTCTGACACGTGAACGTCGCTTGTGCGCTTTGCCCTGTACTCGGCTAAACTGACTGCGGGAATGTAAATGTAATTCCGCTGTGCGAATCTGAAATGTGAATATATTAAACCAGACGAGAACTACATGAATTTACGTAACACAAAAACTGAATCTGGCGTAACACTAATGATTTGAAATTAGCCCTAGTGATAAAACAAAACTTGATCCATTTGAAAATAGTGATCCCTTAATGAATACTACCCGTGAAATAATAAAATTTCTTACCTTTTTCTGAGCAATGGTACTTTAAATTGTATAGTTAGCAAACAGCTATTGTACAAGGCTGTTGCTTAGCGTACATTTTAATTAAATCGAATGAGACAATAAATTATTGAGAAAAAAAGTTAATCAAAATGCCATGTACCTGGGAAGTCATATTGACTTGGGGTCAGAACAGTATGGGACTAACTTTAAAAATTATATTTTGACTCTTTGAAAATTGATAATGTTGACAACTAACACACTCAATAAACTGATTATACATTAACAATTAGCTTTTCAAAATCACTGGATGTGAGCGTTATATATGGTCTCAATCATCACTTACGAATACGCACATTGCATAAGGAACAAAACCACTTACTTTACCTTCATTACTTCAAGTTCTGTTGAGATTCCTTTTACAGTTAGCAAACATCTTAGTATCTTGCAAATAAAGAAATCGTTAATACCCGTAGCATGTAAGCATATATCCAGCACAAATCAGATACAACACGTACTTACACTTGAGAGTCCTCCATACATCATTCGACCTGAAGTTGCACTAGTACAATACCCATAAGACCCAGAACCAGCGATCGCTGTTGAGCAGCGACGCTACTACACAATCGATACTGTATTTCACCATCTCTGGTTCAATATACGAGGCGTGTTTTTTTAAGTAAGTACCGTTTTGAAATTAGAAAAAGATGTGCTAAGATATCTCAATAATTTTATTTTTACAGGAAAGCCTCTACCTTAATCTACTTTTCTACATAATTTTCGTCAATATTGAGGCACTTGTCATAACGTTGTACTAGTTTTTGAATACCCTCCTCATAGAAATCTGCCGCCTGACTTGTTAACCACTGCATCATCACTGTTTTGACTTCGTCATCGTCAAAGACGCTGGCCGTCCAGGTGTTTCTTCAAGTGCAGGAACAGATGGTAGTCACTGGGCGCAAGATCGGGGCTGCACGGAGGATGATCTAGAGTTTCTCATCTAAAAGATGTGATGCGATCTTCGGTCTGATTCGCCACATGCGGACGGGCTTTGTCTTGCAGCAAAACGACGCCCTTGCTCAACTTCCATGGATTGTTGTTTTGATTATAGTATGACGTAGACCACCCATGTTTCATCGCCCGTAACAATTTGGCTTAAGAAATCATCACCGTCGTTGTGGTACCGCTGAAGGAAAGTCAATGCACTGTCTAAACGTTTGGTTTTGTGCACGTCCGTCAACATTTACAGTATCCAACATGCGCACAATTTTCGGTAATTCAAGTGCTCGGTCACAATGCCATACAAAACACTACGACAAACATTAGGAAAGTCATCCCGCAAGGAGGAAATCGTAAAGCGTCTGTTTTCTCTCACCTTATTGTCCACTTCCTGCACCAAACTTTCATGAACGCCCGAAGGACGCCCACTCCGTTGTTCATCATGCACATTTGTGCGGCCATCTTTAAATGCTCTCACCCACTTTCTTACCATTCCATCACTCACAATGTTTTCTCCGTAAACTGCACAGATCTCACGATGAATATCGATCGCTTTTAGGCCTTTAGCACTAAGAAACCTTATAGCCCGCACTTCACAGTCCGCGGGACTCACGATTATCGGAGGAATCTGAAACACTCAGTGCCGGCCAGGGTGGCCGAGTGGTTCTAGGCGCTACAGTCTGGAGCCGCGCGACCACTGTGGTCGCAGGTTCGAATCCTGCCTCGGGCATGGATGTGTGTGATGTCCTTAGGTTAGTTAGGTTTAAGTAGTTCTAAGTTCTAGGGGACTGATGACCACTGCAGTTGAGTCCCATAGTGCTCAGAGCCATTTTAAACACTCAGTACACAACGTAAACAAGGAAGAATCAGACTGTAATAGCGTCAGTGAGTAGATTAAGGTACAGGCTTTCATGTAAAAATAAAATTATTGAGATATCTTAGCACGTCTTTTTTTAAATTTCGAAACGGTATTTACTTATAAAAAACGCGCCTCGTAATATTTTGTTACAAAATTTGAATTAATTGACCCTGTGTATACACCTTTTTAACTTAAATCGAACGATTTTCTTGGAAGTGAATCCATCTACAGTCAAATATAACAAAAAAAAAACATCTTTTCCGAGTTCGTCTTCAAAGTTTGGTTCATAAAGCTGTCTCTTAGCCGCTGCGCCTCCAGTGTCAGAAGGGTCCACGAGTGTACACGGCCTGTCACGCAGTAGTTGGCGTGTCTGATTTACTCCAGTTTACGGTTCTTCACCAAGTCCGCAGTACTTACCGCACGACAGCTGTACTTCTGGTTTTACTGGCCCGCTACTTACAGACTCACCGCCATTGCCAGCGACCTCGGAAGAGCGGCTGCGCGCGGTCACTCACCGCACCCCACCCCATCCCACGCACAGGTCAGCAGCCCACCTGCCCACCTGCCCGTCGACGGCCTCGTCAGCAGGGCCCTGCCGGCCGTCGCGCTGACGGCGCTCGTACGCCGACCCCGCTCTGGCGGCTACGGCTGCAGTTTGACCTGTCCGCCCCGCCGCCTTGCTATGCTGTGGACTAGTAGTCCCCTGCTTCAGGAGAGTACGTACGCTGACATCGGTCAAAAAGTGTCGTTCTTCCGATTATTATCTCTTAACAATATTTGATCCCTCCTGAATAATTTGATACAGCACTTGTGGATTAATTCCAATTGGAAGTGTACTTTTTATTATTTCAAAGTTCGTAGTGTAAAAAAAAAAAAATCCAGTCATTCTGTGCTGACTTCCTTAAGTATCTCCGGAACTATTCATTGTAGAAGTCTGTGGCTTACAGCTATTTATTCCTGGAATTCGCGTTAATGTCCGTGTTTCCGCGCGGTTTGAGGCGTCACGTCACGGACTGCGCGGCCACTGTCGCCGGAGGTTCGAGTCCTCCCTTGGGCATGTGTGTGTGCGTGTGTGTGTTGTTCTTATCATAAGTTAGTTTAAGGGGGGTAGGACGTCAAACGGGCCGACTTGGACCAGGACAGGCACCACAGGACATTTTAATTTCCACTGTCTATACTTTTACAAATAAATTCATAAGACTTTGTCAGCATCACCAGGAAGGATTCAGAATTCACTCATAGCAGTGGAAGTTCGAAACCATAACGAAGTAATTTTTTTTTTACATGTGAAATTTCATCATTTTTTTCACTTACTAATGGCAGCATTTGTTGCTATAGGTACACTTTTCTTCATAAGTAAGAGAGATGGTTCGATGAATTTTACACAGCATACAAACCATAATTAAAGGTGTATGAAACTACAATTTTCCAAATATATTAAAAACTGTGGTAATTAACTACAAAATTTGTGTTTTTTCTAAACGTGAAGTTTAAAATACAACAGATCATTCGTTTTTCATAAATTAAATAAATTCTACAGTTTCATACACCTGTAAGTATGGTATGATGGTATGTATGCTGCGCAAAATTCATCGAAGAATCTCCCTGACTTATGAACAAAAGTGTACCTATAGCAACAAATGCAGCCATTAGTAAGTGAAAAAAATGATGAAATTTAGTACGTAAAAAAATTGTTTTGTTATGTTTTCGAACTTCCACTGCAATGAGTGTGAATCCTGAATCCATCCTGGTGATGCTGACAAAGTTTTATGAATTTATTTCTAAAAGTATAGACAGTGCAAATTAAAATGTCCTGTGATGCCTCTCCTGCTCCAAGTCGGCCCGTTTGACGTCCTACCCCCCTTACGTAGTGTGTAAGTCTACGGACGGATGACGTAAGCAGTTTGGTCTCTTAGGAATTTTTACACACACACACACACACACACACACACACACACACACACACACACACAATGTTCGTGTTAACAGGTTGGATGCAATGTGTAAACAGAAATGGCGGTATTGCACGTGCATTTTGTGGAGACTGTAAATGTTAATGGAAGACTTGCAGACAAGAACATTGATGAACTCCAGCAGTGTTATGGAATGGCAATAAGAAATAATACACATAGTCTACAAAGGATGAAAAGACCTGTGTGGGCTACATTCTTCCACAAATTATTCACTGATGATACAACTATACGTGGTCTTTTCAAATGTATGTGAATTCCTAAGGGACCAAACTGCTGACGTCATCGGTCTCTACACTTACACACTACTTGAACTTAAGCCAAGAACAAAACACACACACACACACACACACCAATGCCCGAGGGAGCACTCGAACCTCCGGCAGGAGCGGCCGCGCAGTCGGTGATGCAGTGTCTCTAACAGCGTGGCCATATATACACTACTGGCCATTAAATCTGCTACACCAAGAAGAAACGCAGATGATAAACGGGTATCCATTGGACAAATACATTATACTAGAACTGACATGTGATTACATTTTCACCCAATTTGGGTGCATAGATCCTGAGAAATCAGTACCCAGAACAACACCTCTGGCCGTAATAACGGCCTTGATACGTCTGGGCATTGAGTCCAACAGAGCTTGGATGGCGTGTACAGGTATAGCTGCGCATGCAGCTTCAACACGATACCACAGTTCATCAAGAGTAATGACTGGCGTATTGTGACGAGCCAATCGTTTTAGTTAACAGCTAAGTCGCTATTTAGATATAGCACACTTACAAGACGCAACAAATCCAGCACAGAGACCGCCTCCACTTCGCCTGTTCGTCCTCTGCTGGAGTCAGTGCCATGCGGTATGGGACCCTCACCAGACAGGATTAACGGAGGATATCGAAGAAATTGAAAAAAGGACAGTTCCGTTTCCTGATATCGCGAAAAAGGGGAGACAGAATCACCGATATAATACGCAAACTGGGGTGGCTATCACTAAAACAAAGACTTTTTAATTGCAGCGAGATCTTTTCACGAAATATAAATCCCCAACTTTCCTTTCCCAATGCGAAAATGTTTTATTGTTGCCCATATACGTAGAGAAATCATCATTGCAATGAAGTAGGGGGACGTGCGGAAGTATGGGAGTGCCCGTTTTTCCCGCCCGCTGCTCGAGAGTGGAACGGTAGAGAAATGGAGTGAAAGTGGTTCGATGAACCCTCTGCCAGGCACTTAAGCGTGAATTGCACAGTAGTAATGCAGACAGATTTTGTAAGAACAACATAAAGAAAAATGGAATCAGTTGTGACTGTATTCAGTTTCAGTTTCAGTCACAATCACATTTCTAACTAAGGAGAACAATGAGAGACGCATTCAACGACTTTGTAAGTAAAATCTTGTCAATCGATCTGAGTAACAACCCTGAGAGGGTTTCGTCTTACGTAAAATTAGTAAGCGGTTCGAAATTCTCTCTGTTGTCTCACGTCAAGGTGGCATTATGATCACTGAGTGAATGAATAGAGAAGGCCGAAATACTGAATTCGGTCCCCCGAAATTGTTTCACCGCGGAAGCATGTCACCCGGTCCCTCCTTTCAACTGTCGTACGAACGCCGAAAGAGCAGATATTGAGATAACCGATCGCGGTATAGAAAAGCAACTCCAAAAAATGTTCAAATGTGTGTGACTTGCTAAGGACCAAACTGCTGAGGTCATCGGTCCCTAGACTTAAACGCTACTTAAACTAACTTATGCTAAGAACAACATACACAAACCCATGCCCGAGAAAGGACTCGAACCTCCAGCGGGAGGAAGCAACTGCAATCGCTTAGTAGTGATAAGGCATCAGGTCCACATGAGACACCTATAATAAGATTCTACGAAGAGTATGCGAATGAACTTACTCTCTTTCTAGCAGTAATTTATCGTAGAGCGCTGGAGCAACAAATGGTACCTAGCGACTGGAAGAAAGCGCAGGTCATTCCTGTTTTCAAGAAGGGTCGTAGGACGGAAGCAGTTAATTATAGGTCTGTATCGTTGACGTCAATCCGTTGTAGATTTATGGAACAAGTTTTTTATGGTCAAGAATTACGACTTTTTCGAGTATGAAAATCTCCTCCATAAAAATCAACATGGATTCCGCAAACCTAAATCTTGCGAAACTCAGCTCGCTCTGTTGTTCCATGAGATGCAAGTGCTGCACACAATGGGCGCCCAGGCTGATGGGGTGTTCCTTGACTTCAGGAAGGCACCTGTCAACGTCCAGCACGGCCATCTAGTGAAAAAAAAAAACGAGCTTTCCGGGCATCGGACCAGATCCGCAACTGGATTCAAGACTTCCTTGCAGCCGCCCGGTGTGGCCGAGCAGTTCTAGGAGCTACATCTGGAACCGCGCGGCCGCTACGGTTGCAGGTTTGAATCCTGCCTCGGGTATGGCTGTGTGTGATGTCCTTAGGTGAGTTACGTTTAAACAGTTCTAAGTTCTAGGGGACTGATGACCTCAGAAGTTAAGTCCCATAGCGCTCAGAGCTATTTGAACCACTTGAACTTCCTTGCAGGCAGAACTCACCACGTCGCTCTTAACGGGACAAAATCGACAGATCTAACTGTATTTTCCGTAGTATGCCAAGGAAGTGTGATAGGAGCATAGGGACAGTTACTGTTTACAATGTATTAGCTATAGAAACGTAGTCAGCTCTTTAAGACTGTTAGCAGATGGTGCGATTGCCTATAAGAAGGTAGCAGCGCCAGAAGACAGTTTAGATTTGCAGAATGACGTGTAGAGGGTTCATTACGCCATTACGCGTGTTCTATCACTTCGTATTTCTCTTTGTCCACCAATTTCCTTAAATCTACGTGCCTATAATTTAAATTTGTTGTTCTACTTTTCACGAACGAATATAAACAGTGTCTTTGGTCTGTTATACGTACATCTACATTGACATGGTTACACTGCAGATCACAATTAAGTGCCTGGCAGAGAGTTCATCGAACTACCTTCACAATTCTCTATTATTCCAATCTCGTATAGCGCGCGGAAAGAACGAACACCTATATCTACTGTTTCCGCTACGCATGTCATAGATATTTCTAAGTACTGGATCCTCTTCCACGAACCTACTATGCTGTCATAGTAGGAGGAGATGTGGTGCGTCCCAGGTGGCGGATAGGGAAGTCCTCACCGGTTGACCGGCGGACTTGAGTGAAATAAAATAGCTCTCGCGGACCAAACACACCCTCTGCGGTTAACAACCGTAGTTGTAAATCGGAGCTTCCTCCAGCTAAGGTTGACAACCTTCGAAAGTCAAAATGGAAAGGTCTTTTAGGAAAAAAATTCCACCGTCCTGCTCAAAAAGGCAGGAAAAGGCTACATCGGTTTCGGTGGGTAGTCAGCTAGAAGACAGCAACGAATCGGAGCGTTTGCAACCATCAAAATGCGCACTAAAACCCAAAAAGAAGATTAAACATGAGCAGATAAATTATATAGCAACACACAACATAAACTCACTACTTCAGACCGGAAAACTCAAGGAGCTCACAGATGAACTAAATAAACAAAAAATTTTAATAACAGGGATCCAAGAAATGAGAAACGCCACAGAGGACCCATTCGAATCACAAGGATACAGAATTTATAATGGGAAACCAGGACCGAAGGCAATGAAACAATGTCCCCAGTTTGGAACACGGTTTTTAGTAAACATAAAAATAATAGATTCAGTAACGGATTTCCAAGCAGTATCACCAAGAATAGCGACTCTAAGCTTAAATACAATGAATAAAACCTATACAATAATAAATGCTCATGCCCCAACAAATGAAAAAAATTGTCTAACAAAAACAAAGGAAGCGGTAGATAAATTTTGGAACCTTCTAGAACAAACTGTGAACAGAGTAAATAAAAAGAATGTAAAATATTATTAGGAGATTTCAATGCTCAGTTGGGAAAAGAAAGGAAATATAAAGATATAATTGGAAAATGGAGTCCACATAAATTTACGAACAAAAATGGTCAAAGACTTGTAGAACTCTGCAGAGAACACAACCTTATATCTAAATCAACATACTTTAAGAGGAAGCCAAGTAAACTTAAAACATGGAAACATCCAGACTGGAGGAAGGGGGAGTGGCAGCTAGACCATGTCTGTATGGACAAAAATTTTCATAAGGAGATCCACAATGTTAAAGTACTGAGAGGAGTAGACACAGGCTCAGACCATTATATGGTTAAAATTAAAACCAAATTCACACCGTCAAAGAAGAGGACCGGAAAAACTAATAAAATAAAAAGGAGGTTTGACCCACATCAGCTAATTAAAAATAATAAATAACAACAAATAACACAAACCATCAAATTAACAGATGATCTAGAACAACTAGTGCCTAATCTTAAAAAAAGAAGCAGAGAATCTAGCTCCCTTGAATCCACGAAGGAAACATGGTGGACATCAAAATGTGACAAATTCCATGAAGATAGACACATAAAACTGAAGAAAATGACATCAACCTAAAAATGAAAGAAAAAAATTCACACAAAATATTAGAAGAATCAAGAGAGGATTCCATAAAGATATTATAAAGTCTATAGACGGTAATTATCATAAAACCAACTCCAGGAACTACTACAAAATCTTTGGGAAGCAACTACAACAGTATGAGCCCCCTACACTAATACTGAAAGATGAAGATGGAAGAGTGACACACAGTAACAAGGAAAATGCAGAAATCGTGGCAAAAGCATTTTACAAACTTCTGAACTGCGAGGGACCCAAAGAACCCTCACAAATCAACATAAATACCCCAATAAAAACCAAACCTAACAAACTAGACCCTCCAACTTTCCAAGAAGTAGAAAACATTCTTAAAGAACAAAAAAATTATAAGGCATGTGGAGAGGATCAGGTTTTTGTTGAAATGTGGAAATATGCAAGTGACACAGTCAAGACCTCCTTACACATGGCTCTAACAAAAATTTGGGTAACAGAACGATTCCCCGAACATTGGACCACAGCTATCATCCAACCACTACACAAAAAGGGAGATAAGAGCAACTCAGACAACTACAGAGGAATCTCTCTCCTAGATTGCACATACAAAATTATACCAAAGATCCTACAGTGCTGGCCACCGTAAATGCAACACCCTGAAGGAAGCATCCGAATCAAGTGAAATTTACACCATGAGTTTGCAGCGATGAGATATGCAACTGATTAGAATTTCAGCGCAGACGCACATCACGCGCGCCTGTGGCGCCACCTCATAGCGCCATTTAAGGCGTGGCGATTTCGACGAGTGTACGTTCGGCACGTGTGTTTACCTTGTGGTTGTTTCACAAGACGATCAGTTATGCCTCGTAGACAACAGCGAACATCTTTTGATCAAGTATCCGAGATTGTGGATTATCATACAGAGAAATCGCTAGTCGTGTTGGACGAAACTAAACAACTGTAATGCGGATATGTGACCGTTGGATGCAGGAGGGTACGACGGACCGACGTGGTCGATCGCATTCACCTCGGTGCACCACTGCACGTGCTGATAGGCAAATTGTGCGCATTGCAGTGACGGATCGCTCAGTGACATCCCGAACCATAGCACAGCACATTGCGTCTGTAACGCATCATCCAGTGTCTGCGCGTGCCATTCGACGCCGTTTACAGCAGAGTGGTCTGTCCGCAAGACGTCCATTGCTTCGTCTACCATTGACGCAGAACCACAGACGTCTCCGTCGACAATGGTGTGATGACAGATGGATGTGGACGGCAGAATGGAATGACGTTGTCTTTACTGACGAGGCACGCTTCTGTCTGCAGCACCACGATGGTCGGATTCGAGTGTGGAGACACCGTGGAGAGAGGATGCTGGACAGCTGCATTATGCCCCGCCACACTGGTCTTGCACCGGGTATTATGGTATGGGGCGGTATTGGATATTACTCTCACACGCCTCTAGTACGCATTGCCGGTACTTTAAATAGCCGGCGCTACATATCCGAGGTGCTGGAGCCAGTTGTCCTTCCTTACCTTCAGGGCTCGGCCACAGCCATATTTCAACAGGATAATGCGCGACCACACGTGGCACGCATTGTCCAAAGGTTCTTCGTCAATAACCAGATTGAATTGCTTCCCTGGCTGGCTCGCTCTCCGGATCTTTCGCCGATAGAAAATATGTGGTCCATGGTTGCTCAACGAGTGACCCAGATTACATCCCCAGCTGCCACACCAGATGATCTTTGGCAACATGTGGAAGCTGCTTGGGCTGCAGTACCCCAGGAACACATCCAACGTCTCTTTAACTCAATGCCGAGACGTGTGGCAGCGGTGATCTCCAGCAATGGCGGCTACTCTGGCTACTGATTCTGGCAGGAACCACATGTCACAGACATCTGTAAACGTAATCATTTGATACTTGGTCAACATGTTATCTACAAAATAAATTTTGTTGTGCTACCTCTTGTCTTTCTTGGTGTTGCATTTACGGTGGCCAGCAGTGTATATGAAAGAATCAAGGAGTAATTAGAACAGGAGTTAGGGGAATATCAGGGAGGTTTCAGACCATGGAGAAGCTGAGCAGAGCAGATAATTAGTTTAAAATTGATTATGGCATACTACAAGAATCGGAACAAACCTCCGGCAGCAACATTCGTAGATTTTAAGAAGGCATATGACTGTCGCCACAGACCTTCAGTATTAAAAATTTAAAGAAATCTAGGACTCCATCCAAAACTAATTAAAATAATACGACTCACACTAATCAACACCAAATCAAAAATGAAGTTTAGAGGAGAAATTTCGGAAATATTCCTCATAAAAACAGGCTTAAGGCAAGGTGACTGCCTGCCACCATTACTGTTCAACTGTGCACTGGAATACATAATGAGAGAATGGTACAAGGATAATCCAAAGATGATAAGAATTGGAAGTGCAAAAGATGATATTAGCTTAAACTGCTTGGGATTCGCTGATGATCTTGCTCTCCTAGCCAACACCGTTCAAGAAGCCAGGCAACAAGTGAAATCACTACAAGAAATAGCAGAGAAAGTAGGCCTTAGAATATCATTTGAAAAAACGGAGATTATGCTAACTGATCCACCACTTGGAAACAAAATTACAATAGGAGAACAGGAAATCAAATTGTTGATAAATTTAAATATTTAGGCGAAATAATAACATACAATCTAAATGAGAAGCCATCATGGCAGAACAGAATAAAAAAACTGAACTATGCAAATTACATTACCAAAACTACATACAACAAAAAAAGTCTATCTGTAGATGCAAAATTAAAACACTATAAAACAGTTATTCAACCAGAAACAATGTATGCAGCTGAAACTATCTTCAAAACAACTAATACAGCAGAAATTGACAGAATACTAAAAATAGAAAGAAGAATAATTAGGACATGTATAAACAAACAGTATAAAATAAATGGACATTGGAGAATAGCATCAAATGAAACAGTATATAAGAAAATAGAACCAGTCATGCGCACGATCAGGAAGAAACGCATCTTATTCGTTGGACATCTGATGAGAACTCCAGAAAACAGAATTAGTAAAAAAAATAATACAAAAATTGTGGAATATCAAGAGCGACATTAAATGGATCACAGAAATTAAGGAAGATGTAAAAGAACTCCAAATTACAGTAGATGACCTAAAAAACAAGACAGAGAAAACCAGAATACTGCAAGACCCGCAAACCAGACTACAAATGAAAATCAATAAAATGAGTACAGGAAGAGTGATCTCAGATGAAGAAAGAAAGAAAATATCTGAAAGAATGAAGAAATATTGGGCAGACAGAAGAGCAAAATACCTTTCATATAAGAATAGACTCTAATAATTATATTACCTAAATATCACATTAATTTATTGTTGAGCCAAATTGTATCCCTGTGTAACAACTTGTTTACAACTTTGTATTTTTGACTAGAGTGGTCCAATGAAGGCCATAAAATAAATAATAATAATAATAATAATAATAAAACTGGATCCTCTTACATTTACTGTAACGCATATAATTTAAAAAGTATAGAACGTCTGGCTAGATGTAAGAACTTGCATGTACTGGCTGTAACATTAAATCGCTGCAAATAACGTCAGACACATACAGGTATATTTAATGACCGAGGCTCGCAAAACGTTTGATCGCTGAAGGTGTAGGCGAGAGTTAATCGGTCTTTGCGACCACCTACAAGCGCTACGTCGTCACCACCAGACCCTCCCTGCACGACTCGCTGACGTCGCCTCAGTTTTCTGGCGTTGCCGTTTGCCCTTATTCAACAGCACTGTGGGCCGAAAGTGTGACCGAGCTTCCGGCGTAACTAACCAGACATGTTGTCAAGCGTGCGGGTCCTTCCCCTCGGAGCTACTCTTGCTTCTGTGGACGTCTCCTAGTTGACAATGGCGCAATGAGTTCTGTTTGCTTGAAGCCTTCGGTTCGTTCACAAAGGAAGCAAACCCGTAGTGTTTTCACTGAGCGGCAATCTTCCGGCAGTGAGCTTCTATCTGCTATCTTCTTGACGTCATGGGGAACACAGTGATGTCAGATCATACTGCTCACGAATCCCGTGTTGTTTCCTACAGGAAATCAATCTTTTATTCTCAAATAAGGTAATGACACGTGAGCATTAAGCGTGTTCTGTTGTCGTGTAACTTGACATAAGCAGTACAGGCCTATAGTTATCTGTTGCTGTCCCACGATTCTGCTTTAAAACAGTGATAAGATTCTAGACTTGGGTTCTGGAGGTCGGGGGCTCATCACGACCATCCGGATTTAGGTTTCTCCGTGGTTCTCCCCTTGGCTTAAGGTGAATGCCGGGAAGATCCCTCTGAAAACGCCACTGCCGGCTTCCTTCCCCAGTCGGAGTTGCCGCTCTGTCTCTGATGACTTGGACGTCGACGCGACGTTGGACTTCCACCCGTCCCTCCATTCTTCCTTCCTTCCGTCTTCAGAGCTTAAACAACACGCTATTTTATGTGCTGGCGAGGAACACTTCGTTCCGCTGGTGACGTGTCATACTCGGCTGCCAGATAGAATTGAGGCAAGTTCTTTCGCATTACCTGTTCGGAAGCCATACGGTGTGTTTAGCATAATTTCGATAGCCCAGTTCTTGGTCTGTGTCCGGATAGTGCTGGTCACATTGCCATTGATGTTCATATAGGTAACACGGTCAACTGAGAGTCATCAGGTGCACTTTGACAATGGATCACACTTCGAAAATCACGCCACATAGGAAACCCGCTTTATAATACGGATTTTCCTGGTCATAAAGCTCAAAACTCTTGAGATTAAAGTCGCAATGAGGGAGCTGTGCGCCAGATTTCTCGGAGGGTTTTCCGCGATATCGTGACGAAAAAATTAAGGTGGCATAAGTATTGTTAAATGATGATAGTAACTGAAATATTATAAGTAATAATAATAAAAATTGGAAGATGGATTTGCAAAATTACGAGAATAGCTGCAGTGTAAAACGGAAATATAGTCTTGAATAGGGGTCCAAAACTAACATACTATGATCTAACGACTTATGACGCAGAGAAATTCAGATAGTCCACCATGGCTTGGGACTTTGGGAAACGGCAAAGATAAAATGTAAAATGGGAGAAGGGGGTAGAGTCTGCGTGTGGAAGCAAGAGCACCGCTCAACAAACTTTTCGGCCCTGACGTTTCGTCCACAGCTGCGCTGAACATCTTCAGAGGAGATCCTCGTTCCGCTGTGTCTTGCCGACTGATGGGTCGAACGTCAAATGGCTCTGAACACTATGGGACTTAACATCTGTCATCAGTCCCCTAGAACTTAGAACTACTTAAACCTAACTAACCTAAGGACATCACACACATCCATGCCCGAGGCAGGATTCGAACCTGCGACCGTGGCGGTCGCACTGTTCCAGACTGAAGTGCCTAGAACCGCTCGGCCATAACGGTCGGCTATGGTCGAACGTCGGAAAGCGACATAAATAGTGCGAAAAACCGGCGTCGTGAGTTCACACGTGATCGGCAGAGATAACCGTAATCACTGATAAAAATGCGCTATCGACTGTCGACCGTCAAAGATAAAACTTATCCATCGATTGTATAGAGCTGCTCGCCCTATCGCTAAGTTTCATGGCTTTTTCATTTCTGTTAAAATTACCCGTGTGTTTATATCGGGGGTATCCAACCTTTTAGTTTACCTGGGCCACAATGGAAGATGATGTGTATTTTTGGGACTCACATAATACCCTTGCCACTAACTGTAACCGCTGAAGAAAATCAAAGGACGGACCAATGAGAGAATACCATCGTGTGGAGGTATTTCCAAAATGAAAATATTCAATTTATCATAAATTTTACGCATAGGGTATTGTACGGAATTTTTTTCCGCCGATCGTGTGACGGAGCCTCACTCCTTGGGTTGTACTGGTCCTTGCTTTGGACAGCACGCGGCCAGCGGACCGCGGCTTGGACACCCCTGGTTTATGTATTTCGATGGCGTCGGGTAACAGTTCGCCTTGGTACACAAAATTTTCGTTTCGGAAAACTGTGCTTGATTATTTAGAATATGCTCTGCTACAGCTGATGTTTCTACTTTCCCAACACTCGGAAAATTTATGTGTGTCCTTCAGACGCGTATTCACACTTTTGTCTTTAGTACCATGTAAATGTTACCACAGGTACATGGAACTTTTTATGTATGCCTCATGCAGACAGATCGGAACACCGGTCTGGTGTTACGTTTCCGTAAAATGTTTCTGATCTAGCCAGTTACTTTTTAAGTAAAAGGGAGGAAAACTTTACAGTGTTTACCCTCCACAGCTCCATCTATCACCATGGAAATTATTCCGCGGTATCTTAACAGATGTCCTACTATCCTGTCCGTTCTTCTTGTCAGTGTTTTCGATGTATTCCTTTCCTCGCCGATTCTCCGGAGAACCTCTTCATTCCTTGCCTTATAATTGTACCTCATTTTCAACATATTCCTGTAGCATCACCTCTCAAATGCTCCGATTCTCTTCTTTTCCGGTTTTCCCACAGTTCATGTTTCACTAACATACTGTACTAACATGCTAACCTGACTCGATCCACATCATTACGAAGTGTCGTATTCATGATCTATGTAACAAGTACCAATATAATCTAATCTAATCTGTGCTCCAAACGCACGTTCTCAGAAATGTCTTCCTCAAATTAAGGTCTTTGTTTGACACTAGTAGACTTCTCTCGGACAGGAATGCCCTTTCTGCCAGTGCTAGTCTTCTTTTGATGTTCTCCTTGCTCCGTTCGTCATGGGTTATTTTGCTGCCCAGGTAGCAGAATTCCTTAACTTCATCTACTTCCTGATCACCAATCCCGATGTTGAGTATATCGCCAAGTCGTTTTGTTGCTACTTCCCCCAACAATTTTAGAAATCCCGATTGAATGTTATCTATCTCTTCTACCTTATTTGATGTTTAGTCTTCTAAAGCTCTTCTAAATTCTGACTCTAATGCTGGATCCATTAGCCATTCACTATCTTCTTCTATCACGTACTCCCCCTCACAGGGGCCTTCAATGTACTCTTTTCCCCTATTCGCTCTCTCCTCTGCATTTAAAAGTGGAATTCCATTACACTCTTAACGTTACCGCCCTTGTTTTTAATGTCGCCGAAGGTTGTTTTGACTTTTCTATATGCTTAGTCAGTCCTCCAGACAATCATCTCTTTTTCGATTACTTCGCATTTTCATGCAGCCACGTTGCCTTAGCTTTCCTGTACTTCCTATTTATTTCAGTCCTGATTCACCTGCATATGAGAACATGACATATTTTGCACATTTCCACGCAATAATGGCGTACGGAATGATTTTCTGGGCTAACTCGACACTTAGAAAGAAAGTATAGATTGCACAAAAGCGAGCAGTAAGAGTGGTGTTGAGCCCGTTGGGCTCCCCGCTGCTTCCCGAGCGGGAAGGAGCTCCTGGTCCCCGGCACGAATCCGCCCGGCGGATTAGCGTCGAGGTCCGGCGTGCCGGCCAGCCTGTGGGTGGTTTTTAGGCGGTTTTCCATCTGCTTCGGCGAATGCGGGCTGGTTCCCTTTATTCCGCCTCAGTTACACTTCGTCAGCGATTTCTGAACAAACAAGATCTACACGTAGGCATACACTACCATTACTCTATCACGCAAACATTTGGGGCTACAGTCGTCTGGTGTGAGACGTTCCCACCGCACAATAGCCCTGGGTTCGGTGTAGGGCGGCGGTGGGGTGTGTGGACTGCTGTAGCCTGTTGTAGGGTTGTGAACCACTGAGGGCTAGGCAGGACGAAGCCTCTCCGGTTCAATACGCACACACAAACGTGGTGTTCACCGACGGACGTCATGTAGGTACCTTTTCAACGACATAGGCATTTTCACTGTGGCGCCACTATTCATATTTTATGTAATCAAATGTGTCGTAAATGATACATCACAGTTTGAGATCCGTGATGTACATCGCTACAACAGTAGACGAAAAAATGACATTTATTATCCATTGTTAAAGCTGTCAGTGACTCAGTGAGGATTTCAATATATAGATACAAAAGTTTTTGATCATTTGCCCAATAACGTAAAGTCTGTAACAGGTCGCGAAGCAAGTTTTAAATCTAATTTAATATCATTTCTCCTGAACAACTCTGTCCATCCAGAGACAAATTTCTATTTAAAAGCTGGTAATGAGATTTCGATAAAATAATCGTTCAAATGGTCCATGGGACACGAAATAACTAACTGACATTTCCGAAGGTATCCAGAGCACCTCTGAACGAAGCATTAGGAACGGGAAAGTTTCGATGGACGCTGCCACACAACCCCGAAGATTCGCCATCATCTGCATCTACATCTGCGTGATTACTCTGCAACTGACAATTAAGTGGCTGTCAGAGGCTTCATGAGCCACCCTTAAGCTACTTCTCCACCGTTGCAGTCTCGAAGGGCGTGCGGGAAGAACGAATACTTTATTTCCGTGCGAACTCTGATTTCTCTCATTTTATTATGGTGGTCATTTTTCCCTGTGTAGGTGGGCGCCAACAAACTATTTTCACACTCTGCGGAGAAAGTTGGTGATTGAAACTGATTGAGAAGGCCCTGCCACAGCGAAACCGTCTTGATTTTAATGACGACCACCGGAACTAACGTGTGATATCCGTCGCACTCTATCAAGTGTTTTGCGATAATACAAAACGAGCTGCCCGTCTTTGAACTTTTTCGATGTCGTCCGTGAATCCAGAAGAGGGCGGACAAGCATAGTATAAGCCATCTTTTTAGTAAACCTGTCACATTTTTCAAGTATTCTGCCAATAAATCGCACTCTTTGGTCGCTTTCCCCGCAACATTATCTATGTAATCATTGCAATTTAAGTTATGTGTAATTCCCTCCTAAGTATTTAACTGAATTTACAGCCTTTAGATACGAGTGACTTATCGTGTGACCGAAATTTAGCGGATTCTTTTTAGTGCTTGCAATTCCCCCTCTCCCCTCCTTGCTAATTCCATCTATTGTCCATGTTAGTCTTTTATGAAGATTTGAGAGGAGCGAAGATTACGATAAACTTGCTAGTTTACTTAGCTTGTCATGTAGAGTTGGCTCCAGTACTTCTTGTCTAGGGATCTGGTTCTTGAAGCTGAATATGTCACATTTTAGGTCCTCACCGTTGGATTGATGTAACTAAATTTGAAAATTGTTGTTGCAGAATTTTTGTTCTTTACGTCAATCCATTTTCTCACATTTTAGTATATTATGCAGTCTTTTGATTTTTCACTTCAACAGAGCCAAAATTACATTGTTCGCACAGAATACAAAAATGCGTCCGATCAGATCAGAGGCATGCTTACGACTCTCATACTCTGAGAAAATAACCCTATTCCAAGGGGTTTACAACTTTTCTTAACAAATGAATTTCTACTAGTCTATGTTTGGTCCGAGCATGGGGCTCACAAGCCGAACCACACGCCATTGTTAATAAGCACTAATAAAGGACTGGGTCCCTTACTTCGATTGCACGTAATTCATTAAGGTCAATCCGACACATGTATTTCAAATAACACAAATGAAGTTACATTTGAATCTGTCTGACATTAAACAGGAATAAAAAAAAAAAAAAACAATTTCAATATCAGCTGATTTAGTGCGTGAAGCGCGAGTTAAGCCAATAACGAGGTAAACTAAATTTGAATCTGTCTGACATTAAGCAGGAATAAAAAAAAAATTATATGTTTAAATTACAGCATTAAGGAATTCCAAATCTTTCCCTTTTCTAGGCGGAGGCTGAGCCAGAAACACAGAATGCCACAAAAACACAGTTTTGCTGTGAAATCTTACAGGACACCCGGAAGCAGTAACAGACAAGGGGTCGGCACCCACAAATAACACAGGCTAACAGTCAGGCTGGGAGCACATCCTACGAGAACTTGTTCACACTAGGCTCACCACAAACTGTAGACATTCCGGCCGAACATCCGCTTGCGGTGGCTGCCAGAAGGACGAAGCAACCGACAGGCTCACAGAATGCCACAAAAACACAGTTTTGCTGTGAAATCTTACAGGACACCCGGAAGCAGTAACAGACAAGGGGTCGGCACCCACAAATAACACAGGCTAAGAGTCAGGCTGGGAGCACATCCTACGAGAACTTGTTCACACTAGGCTCACCACAAACTGTAGACATTCCGGCCGAACATCCGCTTGCGGTGGCTGCAGAAGGACGAAGCAACCGACAGGCCCACGCCGTGCTTCTCACGCGGGCACCTCAATTTGTACAAACATCCAGGCCAACACCAACTCCGGACTCCCCTCTCACTGCGAGGCTTGGTACATTTTATACCAAATGCCTTCCAGGAGGCAACCAGTAACCGCCGCAGGAGTTTCACGATTAGCAAACAGCCCCAGCGTAACAGACGTCACGTCACACGCGTGCTTACGCCCGAGCCACGACTCCGCCAGTCTGACCGGCCGCCCCAAACCGACTGCCTCTCGCCGTCCCGCGCGCCCCAGCCGAAAACGCAAAGCTCCTCATGCCCGGGGTCGCGCCAAAGATAACAAGGCGATCGCTCATGATCGACCAGCGATCTGGCTCATTGTTACATTATTATTTTCGACTATTATGCAATAAATGAGTTGAGAAATAAACTTACAAGGGAACCTCCCCATCACACCCCCCTCAGATTTAGTTATAAGTTGGCACAGTGGATAGGTCTCGAAAAACTGGATCCAGATCAATCGAGAAAACAAGAAGAAGTTGTGTGGAACTATGAAAAAATAAGCAAAATATACAAACTGAGTAGTCAATGGGCAACATATGCAACATCAAGGAGAATAAGAGCTCAAGAGCGCCGTGGTCCCGTGGTTAGCGTGAGCGGCTGCGGAACGAGAAGTCCTTGGTTCAAGTCGTCCATCGACTGAAGAGTTTAATTTTTTTATTCTCAGACAATTATTATCTGTCCGTCCGTCCGTCCGATGCGAGGTAACTGCGCCGTGGTATGGGGACGCCACACCTAAACAAACATCGAAACACACGACGTCAGTCGACCACAGCGCACGGAAGAGAGAGTATTCCTGCTAACGAGCCTCCCTGGGTGACAGTTGACTGTTCACTACTTTGGACGAGAGTGCATTAAATACGTGAGATGTATTCCGTGGGCAATATGAATCCAGCAAATATAGCTCCCGACTTCAATAACAATCGCACGGTTTTGTGGTTCGGTCGCAAAACACAGGCGCTAAACTTATTACAGTGAACAGAGACGTCAGTGAACGAACGGACAGATCATAACTTTGCGAAAATAAAGAAAGTAAAATTTTAACTTGAGGGAAGACTTGAACCAAGGACCTGTAGTTCCACAGCGGGTCACGCTGACCACGGGACCACAGCGCTGTTAAACTCCCACACTCCTTGATGTTGCTTATGTTGCACATGGACTACTAAGTTTGTATATTTTGCTTACTTTTTTCATAGTTCCACACAACTAAATCTGAGGGGGGTGCGATGGGGAGGTTCCCTTGTTAGTAACAAGTACAGTATTGTGTAATTAATAACAGAAATTTTAAGTGTACCAATAGTTCGTAAAAAAAAGTATTTTAACTGTACATTCAGAACTAGTACTTATCGATTATAACATCGAGACTAAAACATTTTATGAAGTAGTTCATTTTCACAAATTTTAGCTTCAAATAGAACATTGTGTGTGTAAAACTACGTGAAAGTTTTCAGAAAAGCAATTGAGTTGGTATTGACGTGTCTAAAACTTGGAAAAGTAATACTGGTATCGACAACTGCTGTTGAGGAAAAGTGATGCCATAGGAGGATGTCCCGTTACACGCTCACAGTTTTCGTTATTTAGAGTCAGTTGCCAGTTCTTGAGCCTTACAGATACCGAGTGTAAATCATTTTGCAGCAGGTAATACATACATCCGGTCGTGAAGGAATTGATTGTATGAAACAAAGTCAGACGTCGTTGTTGTACAAGCAGTAGAGGACGGGGAGAGAAAACGGAACGAGGTGTCTTCCGTTCTGCCGGTGACGCCAGAGCACCGCGCCTGTTCGCCCTCTTACGTGCTTTCGCTCGGCACGAATTTCGAGTCGCGCGAAAGCGACAGCCAAGGAAGCGTACGGCACAGCGGGCGGGAGCCGCGGGAAGCGCCGGCTGCGTCTGGCGCGAGGCGGCGCTTCACCTGGGGCTGCGGCGGCGGGGCGGCGCAGGGCTTAGGGGCAGGCTGGCATGCGGCCGCGCACGGCTGTGCAGGCGGGTACCCTGGGTACAGCCGACACCGACTCAGAGGAAGGTCTGACGTCACGTCAGCTAGGCACGGCGAACGCCAGGTCTGTTTCAGGCATACTCATAATGGCGGTGTCTCCCTCTCCCTCACAGGAAAATGTGGAACTATTGGCGGTAGTTGACCGACACACATTGTTCTGAGAGGTTTCTGCAATCAATTAATTGTGCAATTCATTACACAAATAGTGTACTCCTGAACTTAAATTTCCACCTGTTTTAAGGACTGACATACAAAAACAACTTCGTGGTCCAGCACCAACAGAATTCGTGCTTCTTTACCTTATTTGTAAATCTGAGGAAGTTACGTTTGTGCTGGGTTGCTTTTACAAGAAATTGTGAACACATTGGTGCCCGCAGCTCGTGGTCGTGCGGTAGCGTTCTCGCTTCCCGCGCCCGGGTTCCCGGGTTCGATTCCCGCCGGGGTTAGGGATTTTTATCTGCCTCGTGATAACTGGGTGTTGTGTGATGTCCTTAGGTTAGTTAGGTCTAGGTAGTTCTAAGTTCTAGGGGACTGATGACCATAGGTGTTAAGTCCCATAGTGGTGACAGCCATTTGAACCATTTTTTGAACATATTGGTGCTCTTCTTTAGGTATCTTGGTTGACAATGGGGTGAGGAGCACTGAATGTTAATGAAATATATTGTACACGTTGGGGGAGGGCGTGGGGGGACAGAAGAAGAGGCAAAAGAGAGATACTTCTTTTATCAAATAAATTTTTTTTATCTTATATAGTTTCTCCTTTCAGTTGCAAGAGGGTAATATTTATCTTTTCTAATGTGCACGTTTAAAAAAGTTTAAGCTCAGCAGTATTTTCGATGTACGAAGCTATTTTGTGTACTGTTTAGAATTCCTTTCGTTGAAAACGACTGTAATCTAATGACTGGCAACAGTTGGACATTTACACATGTAAATTAGTTCACATTTCCAGTAACGATGTCAAACGAAAATAAATAAGTAAATAAATAAAAGAAACGAGTTCATTGTAAGGGGGTTGGGCTAAGTTTCGATAACAAAATGGATCAAGTAAATATAGTTACTCGAATGTACAATTTCCGAAGCTTGCAATCCGGCAAAGCATCTTCTCGTACTGATCTACGTTTGTTTCGACAGGATTCAGTAATACCGAACTATGATGTTCATTTGTAGCTTTACGATAGTAAGAAAATCTTACATCTAAATAAAACTGCAGAAACCAAAACAATACCAAACAGTTTGTCCAAAAATAAGAGGTTTATAGTGATAAGCACGCCCAGGCGTTTCTGCCTGCAACAGACCTGGCGTTCGCTGTGCCTAGCTGACATGACGTCACCGACAAGCGCCCAGGCCTTGCTTGGAGTCGGTGCTGCTACAGCCGCGTACAGCCGCGCACGGCACGCACCGGAGCCGCGCACTTCAGCGGCAGCGCCGGCCGGTGTCGGGAGAAAGCAGCAGACGCCAGCCGTGTTACAGCCGGCGCTTTCACCGGAGCTGCCGGAAGCTGGCAGCTGGGAGCCGGCTGCTGACGTACCGCGGGGGGGCGCGTGCCGGAAACACTCACACACACACACACACACACACACACACACACACACACGCACACATGTGTGTGTGTGCTTCTGTGCCGCTTTTCCGCATCTCGCTAAGCCGCTGGCGTTCTTGACCCGCAGGACGGCCTGCGTCGCATTCGACACCGACGCGCGACGTGGGCAACGGCGCCGCTCCAGCTGGGCCTCTCAGGTCCGCCCCACACACGTAGGGCCGGTTGCGCTTGCCGATACACGAACGTACCCTCACCGATACAGCAGTAAGTGGCGGCCAGCCGGACGTCTGGAGCAAATTTTTTACGTCTCCACGCTGACAATATTTTTTACACAAATTGGTAACCGTCTATTCATACATATTTCTACACTACTGGCCATTAAAACTGTTACACCAAGAAGAAATGCAGATGATAAACGGGTATTCATTGGACAAATATATTATACTGGCACTGACATGTAATTACATTTTCACGTAATTTGGGTGCATACATCCTGAGAAATCAGTACCCAGAACAACCACCTCTGGCCGTAATAACGGCCTTGATATGCCTGGTCATTGAGTCAAACAGAGCTTGGACGGCAGCTTCAACACGATACCACAGTTCATCAGGAGTAGTGACTCGCGTATTGTGACGAGCCAGTTGCTCGGCCACCATTGACCAGACGTTTTCAATTCGTGAGACATCTGGAAAATGTGCTGGCCAGGGCAGCAGTCGAACATATTCTGTATCCAGAAACGCCCGTACAGGACCTGCAACATGCAGTCGTCCATTGTTGTTGTTGTTGTGGTCTTCAGTCCTGAGACTGGTTTGATGCAGCTCTCCATGCTACTCTATCCTGTGCAAGCTTCTTCATCTCCCAGTACCTACTGCAACCTACATCCTTCTGAATATGCTTAGTCTATTCATCTCTTGGTCTTCCTCTACGATATTTACCCTCCACGCTGCCCTCCAATACTAAATTGGTGATCCCTTGATGCCTCAGAACATGCTCTACCAACCGATCCCTTCTTCTGGTCAAGTTGTGCCACAAACTTCTCTTCTCCCCAATCCCATTCAATACTTCCTCATTAGTTATGTGATCTACCCATCTAATCTTCAGCATTCTTCTGTAGCACCACATTTCGAAAGCTTCCATTCTCTTCTTGTCCAAACTATTTATCGTCCATGTTTCACTTCCATACATGGCTACACTCCATACGAATACTTTCAGAAATGACTTCCTGACACTTAAATGTATACTCGATGTTAACAAATTTCTCTTCTTCAGAAACGCTTTCCTTGCCATTGCCAGTCTACATTTTATATCCTCTATACTTCGACCATCATCAGTTATTTTGCTCCCCAAATAGCAAAACTACTTTACTACTTTAAGTGTCTCATTTCCTAATTTAATTCCCTCAGCATCACCCGACTTAATTCGACTACATTCCATTATCCTCGTTTTGCTTTTGTTGATGTTCATCTTATATCCTCCTTCCAAGACACTGTCCATTCCATTCAACTGCTCTTCCAAGTCCTTTGCTGTCTCTGACAGAATTACAATGTCATCGGCGAACCTCAAAGTTTTTATTTCTTCTCCATGGATTTTAATACCTACTCTGAATTTTTCTTTTGTTTCCTTTACTGCTTGCTCAATATACAGATTGAATAACATCGGGGAGAGGCTACAACCCTGTCTTACTCCCTTCCCAACCACTGCTTCCCTTTCATGTCCCTCGACTCTTATAACTGCCATCTGGTTTCTGTACAAATTGTAAATAGCCTTTCGCTCCCTGTATTTTACCCCTGCCACCTTTAGAATTTGAAAGAGAGTATTCCAGTCAACATTGTCAAAAGCTTTCTCTAAGTCTACAAATGCTAGAAACGTAGGTTTGCCTTTCCTTAATCTTTCTTCTAAGATAAGTCGTAAGGTCAGTATTGCCTCACGTGTTCCAGTATTTCTACAGAATCCAAACTGATCTTCCCCGATGTTGGCTGCTACTAGTTTTTCCATTCGTCTGTAAAGAATTCGTGTTAGTATTTTGCAGCTGTGACTTATTAAACTGATATTTCGGTACTTTTCACATCTGTCAATACCTGCTTTCTTTGGGATTGGAATTATTATATTCTTCTTGAAGTCTGAGGGTATTTCGCCTGTTTCATACATCTTGCTCACCAGATGGTAGAGTTTTGTCAGGACTGGCTCTCCCAAGGTTATCAGTAGTTCTAGTTGGAATGTTGTCTACTCCGGGGGCCTTGTTTCGACTCAGGTCTTTTAGTGCTCTGTCAAACTCTTCACGCAGTATCGTATCTCCCATTTCATCTTCATCTACATCCTCTTCCATTTCCATAATATTGTCCTCAAGTACATCTCCCTTGTATAAACCCTCTATATACTCCTTCCACCTTTCTGCTTTCCCTTCTTTGCGTAGAACTGGGTTTCCATCTGAGCTCTTGATATTCATACAAGTCGTTCTCTTATCTCCAAAGGTCCCTTTAATTTTCCTGTAGGAAGTATCTATCTTACCCCTAGTGAGATAAGCCTCGACATCCTTACATTTGTTCTCTAGCCATCCCTGCTTAGCCATTTTGCACTTCCTGTCGATCCCATTTTTGAGAAGTTTGTATTCCTTTTTGCCTGCTTCATTTACTGCATTTTTATATTTACTCCTCTCATCAATTAAATTCAATATTTCTTCTGTTACCCAAGGATGTCTACTAGCCCTCGTCTTTTTACCTAATTGATCCTCTGCTGCCTTCACTACTTCATCCCTCAAAGCTACCCATTCTTCTTCTACTGTATTTCTTTCCCCCATTCCTGTCAATTGTTCCCTTATGCTCTCCCTGAAACTCTGTACAACCTCTGGTTTAGTCAGTTTATCCAGGTCCCATCTCCTTAAATTCCCACCTTTTTGCAGTTTCTTCAGTTTTAATCTACAGGTCATAACCAATAGATTGTGGTCAGAGTCCACATCTGCCCCTGGAAATGTCTTACAATTTAAAACCTGGTTCCTAAATCTCTGTCTTACCATTATATAATCTATCTGATACCTTTTAGTATCTCCAGGGTTCTTCCATGTATACAACATTCTTTCATGATTCTTAAACCAAGTGTTAGCTATGATTATGTTGTGCTCTGTGCAAAATTCTACCAGGCGGCTTCCTCTTTCATTTCTTAGCCCCAATCCATATTCACCTACTACGTTTCCTTCTCTCCCTTTTCCTACACTCGAATTCCAGTCACCCATGACTATTAAATTTTCGTCACCCTTCACTATCTGAATAATTTCTTTTATCTTATCATACATTTCTTCAATTTCTTCGTCATCTGCAGAGCTAGTTGGCATATAAACTTGTACTACTGTGGTAGGTGTGGGCTTCGTATCTATCTTGGCCACAATAATGCGTTCACTATGCTGTTTGTAGTAGCTTACCCGCATTCCTATTTTCCTATTCATTATTAAACCTACTCCTGCTTTACCCCTATTTGATTTTGTGTTTATAACCCTGTAGTCACCTGACCAGAAGTCTTGTTCCTCCTGCCACCGAACTTCACTAATTCTCACTATATCTAACTTTTACCTATCCATTTCCCTTTTTAAATATTCTAACCTACCTGCCCGATTAAGGGATCTGACATTCCACGCTCCTATCCGTAGAAAGCCAGTTTTCTTTCTCCTGATAACGACATCCTCTTGAGTAGCCCCCGCCCGGAGATCCGAATGGGGGACTATTTTACCTCCGGAATATTTTACCCAAGAGGACGCCATCATCATTTAATCATACAGTAAAGCTGCATGCCCTCAGGAAAAATTACGGCCGTAGTTTCCCCTTGCTTTCAGCCGTTCGCAGTACCAGAACAGCAAGGCCGTTTTGGTTATTGTTACAAGGCTAGATCAGTAAATCATCCAGACTGTTGCCCCTGCAACTACTGAAAAGGCTGCTGCCCCTCTTCAGGTACCACATGTTTGTCTGGCCTCTCAACAGATACCTCTCCGTTGTGGTTGCACCTACGGTACGGCTATCTGTATCGCTGAGGCACGCAAGCCTCCCCACCAACGGCAAGGTCCATGGTTCATGGGGAGGGGAGTCGTCCATTATGCTACTGAAATGTAGGACTTCGCAGGGATCGAATGAAGGGTAGAGTCACGGATCGTAACACATCTGAAATGTAACGTCCACTGTTCAAAGTGCCGTCACTGCGAACGAGAGGTGACCGAGACGTGTAACCAATGGCACCCCATATCATCACGCCGGCTGATACGCCAGTGTGGCGATGACGAATACACGCTTTCAATGTGCCTTCACCGCGATGTCGCCAAACACGGATGCGACCATCGTGATGGTGTAAACAGAACCTGGATTCGTCCGAAAAAATGACGTTTTGCCATTCGTGCACCCAGGTTCGTCGTTGAGTACACCATCGCAGGCGCTCCTGTCTGTGATGCAGCGTCAAGGGTAACCGCAGCCGTGGTCTCCGAGCTGATAGTCCATCCTGCTGCAAACGTCGTCGAACTGTTCGTGCAGATGGTTGTTGTCTTGCAAACGTCCCCATCCGTTGACTCAAGGATCGAGACGTGGCTGCACGATCCGTTACAGCCATGCGGATAAGATGCCTGTCATCTCGACTGCTAGTGATACGAGGCCGTTGGGATCCAGCACAGCGTTCCGTATACCCCTCCTGAACCCACCGATTCCATATTCTGCAATCAGTCATTGGATCTCGACCAACGCGAGCAGCAATGTCGCGATACGATAAACCGCAATCGCGATAGGCTACAATCCGAGCTTTATCAAAGTCGGAAACGTGATGGTGCGCATTTCTCCTCCTTACACGAGGCATCACAACAACGTTTCACCAGGCAACGCCGACCAACTGCTGTTTGTGTACGAGAAATCGGTTGGAAACTTTCGTTATGTCAGCACTTCGTAGGTGTCGCTACCGGCGCCAGCCTTGTGTGAATGCTCTGAAAAGCTAATCATTTGCATATCACAGCATCTTCTTGCTGTCGGTTACATTTCGCGTCTGTAGCACGTCATGTTCGTGGTGTAGCAATTTTAGTGGCCAGTAGTGTAATAAAAGTTGCAAATGAAGACAACATAAAATAATATACTTCGTCTGTTTTTGCGCACTGTGTCCACTGGGCGGAATTCACCCTTCTTTTTTCGATTTCTCCTTTTTCGATGACACATGTTACAAATAAACTGGGCTTCATCGTCCTAAATATCTACATCGGCACATTGGAGCGTTTATTAGCGCCTCATGAGCGCTGTTTACAGCCTGCGTGGCGATGTTTCGACAGCATGAGCGACGCCTGTTCTGCACCAATTACTCCATGCAGCTGCACCTAACACCGCCGCCTTAACACTCCCTTGTTACAGTGGAGAAGATACTCGACCTCGCAACTCTTGTCATTTACCGCAGGGTCCAGCTACGCTGTGTCCTCTTCTTCCTCGGCATCGAAGTTCTATCTTCCGTGCAGATTTCTGCAAGTGAACTGACTGTAAAAGAAAACGCTGTTTCTCTACTTAAATGAAGTGTAGATTGGTTCCAATTGAGATGTGGCATGCCTTTAGATGCACACAGTGACTCGCCTCCTCTCATATTTGTATCTCACTCTGAGTAACTCGAATTGGGGAAGTATGGCCGAGTATTGTCATTACAAGGCTACTATTGCGAACTCAGAAGATATGAATATTTTCCTCCCTAATTGCATGTGGTGAAAAGTTGCTATTGCTTCACACGCGAACTTCCCACGCAGCGTCTGTCGTCACCCGGGTGGTCCGGTGACAGGCGGGTTCAGCTGAGCTTGAACGGGTTAAGCCGAAGGGTGTGAGGGAGTCGAGTGGATGCTTTCCAGATGCCGACATTGTCATAAGAGCGGGGCGACACGCCCACAGGGGCCTGGAGCAGCTGGGGCTAGAGATTCCGTTACTTCGCAGAAACTTAGTGAAAACACTTTCTGGCGGGCTACCAGCGTGGCGTGGGAATGACTTGTGTTCCCAGGCAGTCTTGGCGGGCAAATTCCCGCGTTTTCTGCTCAGGGAATAGCTCCGTGACGTAGCAAAATCGGTGCAGAAGCTGGCGCCAAGTATCTCCATTGGTGGAATAGTAGTGCTTCGACAATAGAGTGGAATTTTCCGCCGGTTTTCGAGTTGCTGATTGGAAAGTTTAACCACGGCCACTGTCGTGGGGGCAGTAATGTTCTGTGTTCGGCTTGTACGGGTGCTCTTGAAGAAGTCGGCTCCCGCCTTTCGGTCGGAGTAGGTTACAAGACTGAGCTCTCGCTGCGCTGGACAGCCTGCCTTCCGTTGGCTGTCTAATATACTTTTAGTAACTGTTTGACGAAATTGCTAAAGTTTCGACTTCAACGTAACTTTCCGAGTACAATTGAGCGTTCTGCGTACAAGCGGCCTATGTTGTCCGTCTTGAGCAGTTTTGGCTAAAGTTGACTGTATCGGAGTTACTGTGTGACTCCGGTTGTTAAAATCAATCACTGTACCGTCAGTGGTTGTGTAGTGAGCCTTCTTGGTCTCCCTCAGAGGAGCATTTGTGTTGCTAGGAAGTCTTTAGTCTGGAACAACCAGACCAGGATAATTTGTTTCGGGCTATACTCGCGACGTTATCATCACCACGACGGGACGCTGAAGCAACCAGCCATCGCCTCGGGTATGCCAGATCGTGTCCTTGCAGTTAAGAAGACAGCTTGGTAATGTATTTCCGCAGCACCGGCAGATTACGGAATTTAGCTATGTGGCAATCAGAGCTCAGCAGAGAACGCCTGTTCCCGTCTCTTCTAACGTGGTTCTGTCTTGGGTGTTCATTGTCTGAGTTCTCCCTACTGTAGCAGCAATTAATGTTGGGTTGGCTGGGTGTTTCTCTTAAGATCTGAGTTGCAAGGAATTGGCTCCACATACCACATGGTCATAAATGTCACAAACTAGTTTATGGATAACTTCACCTTCACAGCATTTATATTAGTATCCAGTTTGATGTGTTGTAAATTTTTCATGTGTTTTGTTTATTATTTTGAGTTTAGTCATAATAAATGAAATTGTTATTTTGGACAGAACTTTCATTCTCTTGAACGGTAGAGCAACCCTTTCACTTCTCACTACGTTAATGAAACTTTCCTTTATCAAATTAATTTCTATCAAACTAAATTATTGCAGGTGCCAAACTCTCTTCTACTCCACTTGCAGGGTCGATTACAGTCAGTTCGCGTTTCTTCTTAATCCATGAGCAACAACGAAAGTCGGAGTTAGAAAAGGGAGGGGGGCTTAGAGCACCATTTCTATATGAAGATTCTAGAAGAATTTAGTGTTAAATACACTGCTAGCCCCGGCACCACGCATACAATTATCCCTGTATATTGCCACAAACTTTGAAAGGTGGCTACACTGAGCCATAGCGCCAGAGATTGCGCCAGAGAGTTTTATTCAGCCGCCTCCACTGGCAGTGCTTGTCGAGAACTCGTGGTAGGGAGTGCTTGCTGAGATGTCGTAGTGAAAAGTTCTTGTCGAGAAGTCGTATTGGAGAGTGCTTGTTCCATGCTTTATGCAGTTGTTTGATGGGCTAGACAGCAGATGTTGTTCGAATGGAGATATTGTAATGATCAGAGTGCTTTTCGTCAATATATATGAAGGTAAAATATTCCCTGTTTTTTCATTATTTCAGTGTCTTAAATAATGCGTCATTACAGGTTCAGTCAACAAAGCACCTGGCTTGTGTTCTTGTATTAGAGTGATTCTGGTTTCCTTACGCAATTATGGTATGTCTTTTTTTAATTACTTCAGTATAAATGGTATTTAAAATTTCTTGTCTTGTTGAAGAAAAACCGTGCCAGATGTGTACGTTGAATCACACTCCCACACACAGAACAATTACACTTGTGTTTTGGTTTCGTAGGTTTGATAGTTGCTGGGGACTTAATTAATTAATTGTGTTAACGAAAATTTTCTTTTATTCTTGTTGTTATTCTATGCAGGCAGATTGCGTACAAATACTAGTCAGGGCCAACCGTTTACGAGACTTCGTAATCGGACATACAGCTACTAAAATTAAAAAATATTTGCATTCATAATATATAATTAAGCCCCCATCCACGTGTCGACCGCTGCTTCGGATCGTCCCTTGGAATTCTTCTGACTGTAAAAATAGTAGACAGTAGTATTGTTGTAGTAATTTGTAGTTTAGTAATTGTAGTCTATTTTGCATGTGTAGATTTGGTAATTGTCATTCTTCTAATGGTATTTCAGAATTTAATTTTGTTGTCTTGTATACGCGTTTGACAATTTAATGCAATTATTTCAATTGTTCGTTAATCGTGTTTGAGGGAAACATTTCGTGTGAATGGTATTGTTGGAGATGAGGAGTCATTGTGTGTAATTTTCGTACAGTGATGAGTTTTGTATGTTTTGTAAGTGATTACGCGATCGATGAAAAAGGCAAAAATGATGGATAGTCAGAATGACGAAATTGTTGACATGGCGAACTCGCCAACACAGGACAACAGTATGATGAATAATGAAGTGGAAAACCATTTAATAAGTCGGGAAGATAGTCCGGAACCATTTCAAAACTTTTCACAATCAAAAAATTTTCAGATTACGAGATTAACGACAGAAGATATGGAGCAGTTGATGGGTGCTATATTAAATTTGGGAGCACGAATGGAAACACAGTTTAGATCTGCATTAAAAACAGAGATAGGAACAATTAAAACTGAGATAGGAACAATTAAAACCAAGATGAAAGCAATGACAACACGGTTAGGCTCACAAATAGGAACAATTAGAACTGAGATGGGAACAATGGAAGCACGGTTAGACTCACGAATAGGGACATGTTTCAAAAATATGAAAGATGAATTAAAGAAAGAAATCAGAGAAGAAGTACAACCAATTTTGAATTCTCACAATAATAGATTAATTGCAGTAGAGATTAGACAAAAGGAACAGGATAGAGAACAGGAAGAAAGAGATCGCGTGATAGTACAAAAATTTTCAGAGTTATATTTACAACGTGCACACGATAAGGAGGAAATATTTGAGAGAATCGAGGAATCCGTACCAAATGACAGAATAAATAATCTAACACAACAATATGAACAGTTAACTACCAAATGTGTCAATACTGAAACCCAAGTCGCGACACTTACAGAAGACGTAAATAAACAGAAAGAACAATTAGGTGACTTATCGGAAAGAGTTGAGGAGATTTTAGATAAATTGACAAGTCTTAGTTTAAATGGGGACAGAGATACAGATGATACAGCACCATTGCCATTTGCAGAAACCGAAGAGTACCAGAACATAAATAAGCATGTTGAAATTCAGGGAAAAATTAATGAACGCGTCAAACGGGAATTTGAGGCATTACCAAAGCAAGTCAAACAAATTGAAAGCGAAATCGTAGGTAAAGACAGCAAAGGAAATTTAGAATCACAAATAGCAGAGGGGTTTGAAGAAAATAATTAATTTCATTTACGGGATGCAACAAGAGAGCGCCAGGTGCGCGAACTTGACAATAATCGACATTCGGACTGGAACAGTCGCGGTAGGTCTTTGTCGCCACGAGGCGAAAACTTTGACTATAAACACTTTTTGACTGTTCGGAAATTTAAGATCTTTCGTAATTCTAAGAATGAGATACATCCATGTTCATGGTTAGATCAATTTACGTATGCACTTCCGCCAGATGTGCCACAAAGTCACAAACTGGAATTTATGTGCGGCTATTAATGTCCTCAGGGGATTCGCTACACTAAGTGAATATGTGCCGTAGCGTGCATAGGGCCCCGAGCTGTAGTGGTGCTATTTCCCTTTTAGTTTTCTGCACCGCTGCCTACTCTTTTACTATTCTTTGCATCTGTCAAAATAACTCTTCAACTATCAATCTATCTAGAGAATCGGTAAAGAATAACTGGATATGACTATTTTACCAAAAGTGATTTCGGAAATTACCATTGGACTTACTGTATCTTCAGCAGCATTCATTCGTAGTTTGAACGAAATTTTACCTGTTTATCTTCGTGACAATATTACTTCATATGTTGCCGATATTCTTATTGCTAAACATTCTTGGAGTGAACACAACAAAATTTTGGATTCATTATTACGTATTTTTGCACGAGTTGGCATTACAGTGAACTTGAAAAAATCTGAATTTGGTCGTTCTCAGGTGAAACTTCTTGGTCACATTATTTCTACAGAAGGTATTCTTCCTGATCCAGAGAAACTAGATGCTATTCGTAATTATGCTGTTCCTACCACAAAACGTGATGTTCGTAGTTTCCTTGGTGTCTGTAATTTTCTTAGACGCTTTGTTAGATTGGACAATTTGGCCACACCTCGTTTTTGCGAACTATCTGGAAAGTTCTTTTTAAACGAAAATCGGTCGACAACTCTGTTTGGTTAGTTTGTATTCCTGATGAGTGGGTCAATAAATTGATTTGGTACACACATTTCAGGTATGCACACTTTGGTCCCAGAAAATGCTTTCATAAATTACGGGAAAATTGCTACTTCAGTAATATGGAAAAACGTATTCGATCTGTTCTGGCCAAATGCAAATTATGTCAAAAGGCTAAGCCGCCAACAATTTCTCACAGAGCACCGTTGTTTCCTATCATTCCAGCGAAATTAAAGGAGATGGCTGCAGTCGATTTGTTCGGTCCAGTGGTTCGTTCTACTAATGGTTTTGCGTACATTTTAGTAGCAGTGGAATTTACATCAAAATATGTGTGTTTTACACCTTTACGCAAACCAACTGCTCGTTCAGTCGTTCAGTATCTAATGCTTTCATTAAACATTTTATTAAAGAAGTGGGTCATGTTGATAAGGTTATATCAGATAATGGATCACAGTTTCGTTCTAAAATTTGGCTTCGTACTCTACGGCGTCGTAAGATTAAATCAATTTTCATTTCACTTTTTTACTCTCAATCTAACGCTTCAGAGAGATGGATGAAGGAAATCAATAAATTGTGTCGTCTTTATTGTCATCAGAATCATAGAACATGGGATCAGTATCTTCATATTTTTCAAAACATTCTGAATGAACTTCCTAATGACTCAACTTCTTTACCGCCGATACTGATATTAAAAAACAAAGCACCGACAAATCGCATTTCTGATATCGTTCCTTTTCCGCCTACACAGAAACTGCGGCATTCTGAAGTTGTCAACGTGGCTCTACAAAATACTGCATCTGCGGCTGCTAGAAGAGAGAAATCAGCTAAACATCCTGGTCGTTTAAAAATTTTGTCAGTTGGTCAGAAGGTGTTAATTAAGTCTCATCGTTTGTCTCACAAAGGAAAAGGCTTGTGTCGCAAATTT
This sequence comes from Schistocerca americana, assembly GCF_021461395.2. Lineage (NCBI taxonomy): Eukaryota > Metazoa > Arthropoda > Insecta > Orthoptera > Acrididae > Schistocerca > Schistocerca americana. The sequence continues at coordinate 507,960,213 of NC_060126.1, read as the reverse complement.
TTTCTGCTTTATAACGGTCCATACAGAGTTCGCAAAATTATTCATGATAACACTGTCGAAGTAGAAACTCTTAAATCTCCACGCTCTAAGGGAATACATCATATATCTAACGTTAAAATTTTTGTGGAATGATATACTTTTGAAAAGTTTTTGTGGAATGACATACTTTAGAGAAACTAACAGCTACATGTAAACATGCAGAGAATACAAGGATATCGGGCTGTGTTTTGGCGCCGGCACATACTCAAAGCAACAGTCAAGTCTGCGCGCCGCACAAGGCAGTCGTTGACCGCAAACAATTACTTCCCACGTCACGCGCGCCTACAGCTGATCGAGCGCTCAGTGCGAATGCACTGACAGCCGTAAACAAATACACAGTCTAATTTCTCCGATTAAATTCAGTATAAAGCTATAGTGACTTGATGAATTATGTTATTAACGTTCAGTATTTTCCAGGATACGGTTATATAAAATATTTAAGACCTTCAGGTAAATTCTGTGTCTCCGACGTTAAGACGACTTGCTATCGAGAAAATTTCAGGAAGAATGTAATTTCGAAGAAGAAACTAAAAAACTAAAAAGGTAACTATTAATTGAGTTTATTTTTCAGGTAACATATTTCCACTGAGGTACGTACTTTAGACGTAATTTGCTGCTCGCGATTACGTGATTCAGACTTCGTGCTAAATTTCATGTTCTATGAATTTACGTGTGAAGCGACGTGCTTGCGTACATTAACTGATTTTGACAATGATTGATTAATGAACAGGGTTATTAATTATGTATATTATGCATCGCTCGGCTGCTATGCATTTTCACTGATGTCACATTATTTTTTTTTATGTCCCTGCTGTGCTTAAATTATAATTGTCACCTGATTAGTTGTACTGATATGGTTATGTATGTAAGTTATACCTTGTGATTTATCTGCTTGCGCCTTCCTGTTTACTTATTAAGATGACATATGAACATTTATTTGCTTATGCTGATATGATGCTAATGACTTGTTTATTACGTAAGATATATGTTTGCTGCTGTGCGTATGGATTGCATATTTATACATTTCTGTTTGTTGTCATAACTACTATTTAATTTGGTATATAGAAACGCTGATGTACTGTGTACGAACATAGAGTGTAGGTCACACTATTGTATTAATTATAGATTGTTCGCTTGGCAGAGCCTCGTTGTAAGAATTGTGCTGCGTCCATTTGTTGACATTCTGTTCTCTACTGGTATATTTACTCGCTGTTGCATGTTTTGCTTACGCTCAGTGCCTAATATTTTTAAGATAAGAAAATGAACTGCTATAATTCGACGAACGACATTAGTACAAGAAACTTCATAGAAGTTACATGAGCTGGAGGTTTTATGAAAGCTGTATAAATGTATGCTAATAGGAAGGAAGCTAACGACATGACATACCAATACTAGGTTTAGACCATTAATAATTATTACACTGCATTTTTCGTGAGCAATTGAAATAGCAAGTGACACTTGACACAAAAAATACTCCACATGTTTGCTTCTGCCATGATTCTTGAAGTGGTGTACACACTGTGAAATATTATGATCATTCACACTCCGTAATCGTACTTAATTACTGAAAGTTATTCGAACTAAAGGCTGTTAGAGGTCATGTATGCATTTCTTTTGTTGAATGATGGACAAGGTAACCAAAATGTATTTTATAATTCATAATGAGTAGAAGATTTGGCTCAGGTGGAATACACAGAGGTTGTGTGTGGACATTGTGTCTTCGGATTGCATGGGATGATGAACTGAAGTTTGCACTAGGATTTTATCTGTACTTGTTCGAGGAGACTGACTAGAGGAAAGAGTTGTTATGGAAGTGAAATGATATTGGTGCTAAGGTTTATATGTATCGACGTATTGAAGAGGTGTTGTTGAGGTATTGAGATTATGTGAAGTTGATGATTATTGGAGTTTTGGTGGACAAGAGGTAAGGTAAATGATATTGATGATAAGGTTTATATGTTTCGACGTAAGAGGTATTATTGAAGTATTAAGATTATGTGATGCCAGTGATTAATGGAGTTTTGGTGGATAAGAGGTAAAGTAAGTGAGGAGCATATTTTTTTTGTTGGTTTTATGGAACAAGGAGGATGAAGATAGCAGACCAGAACACTAAAGTGGAAGGAAGATTGTCTACACACACTTTGTTAAATCACTAAGCAGTATATATTTTTTTTTTTGAGAGAGGAAGCATTTGCATATCTTGGCTCACTGACAGTTGTTCAGCAACCGTACATTTGATCTGGCTTGGCAAGCATTGTCTTGACATGATGACTATGACGTTGACTAACTATTATTGACTGTTTTACATTGCTGCCACTACTACTTGATACACATGTCGAACATCAAACCTTTGACAGAATTGCATTTACACAGTTAACACTATTCCATTACACAGTAGCACTTAATGTGGATTAAAGGTGAGTGAGTGCGTTTTGCGTGTTTCCCCTTCCTAATCCCAGATAATTGGTACCAACCTATCTCCTAAATATTATTTTATTTGTTTGTAGTGGCTTGCACTGACACCCATAAATATTATAGGTTTACTGATATTTGTGTATTTGTAATATTTAATATGACAATTATCTGATATCATTTGTGTGTTTACTATAATTTGTATGTTTAGTGTAAGAGCATTGAGAATAATTTTGTAAAAGCAATTGTGTGTGCATTCAAACTATTGTTCATGCCTGAACTGTCTGATTAGTGATAGTGAATATTATGGACTGTTACCTGCACTTGTTCAACATAATGGGTGCCACTTAGAAATGTTTAATTTCTGCTGATGAACTGTGTGATTAGTGATAGTGAATATTATGGACTGCTGTCTGCACCTGCTCAACATTACTGGGTGCCACTGATGAACTGCTTCTACTGAATGATGTCACTTGTTGGTGTCTGCACCTGTTCAACATTACTGGGTGCCACTGATGGACTGCATCTACTGAAATAGTGTCACTTGTTGGTGTCTGCACCTGTTCAACATTGCTGGGTGCAACTGATGGAACTGCTTCTATTGAAATGATGTCACTTGTTGGTGTCTGAACCTGTTCAACAATGCTGGGTGCCACTGATGGACTGCCTCTACTGAAAAGATGTCACCTGTTGGTGTCTGTACTTGCTCAACATTGCTGAGTGCCACTGATGGAACTGCTTCTGCTGAATGATGTCACTTGTTGGTATTTGCACCTGTTGACAATTGCTGGGTGCTACTGCTGGAACTATCAACTACTTGTTTTTTTTTAATCATGGAAAGCATGTTATGTGAACATTTGTATAAACTGATTTTTTGTGTATTGTGTAAACTATTATGTAAAGTCACATACATGAAAGAATTTGTATTGCTTACTGTATTTTATATATTAGGTTATTGAAAGGTCAGTGCAAAGCCAAAATTTTATCTAATTATGTGATATTTACGTATTAATATTATCTTTTAATTTTGTCTGTATTTTTGTGGACGAATTTGGTGGTATTTTCACCACCAATGCTGGCAAAAATACCATCAAATTCTGGCCCGTGGAGGAGGGGCATATGAAAGGTGGCTACACTGAGCCACAGCGCCAGAGATTGCGCCAGAGAGTTTTATTCCGCCGCCTCCACTGGCAGTGCTTGTCGAGAAGTCGTGGTAGGGAGTGCTTACTGAGATGTCGTAGTGAAAAGTTCTTGTCGAGAAGTCGTATTGGAGAGTGCTTGTTCCATGTTTTATGCAGTTGTTTGATGGGCTAGACAGCAGATGTTGTTCGAATGGAGATATTGTAATGATCAGAGTGCTTTTCGTCAATATATATGAAGGTAAAATATTCCCTGTTTTTTCATTATTTCAGTGTCTTAAATAATGCGTCATTACAGGTTCAGTCAACAAAGCACCTGGCTTGTGTTCTTGTATTAGAGTGATTCTGGTTTCCTTACGCAATTATGGTATGTCTTTTTTTAATTACTTCAGTATAAATGGTATTTAAAATTTCTTGTCTTGTTGAAGAAAAACCGTGCCAGATGTGTACGTTGAATCACACTCCCACACACAGAACAATTACACTTGTGTTTTGGTTTCGTAGGTTTTATAGTTGCTGGGGACTTAATTAATTAATTGTGTTAACGAAAATTTTCTTTCATTCTTGTTGTTATTCTATGCAGTCAGATTGCGTACAAATACTAGTCAGGGCCAACCGTTTACGAGACTTCGTAATCGGACATACAGCTACTAAAATTAAAAAATATTTGCATTCATAATATATAATTAAGCCCCCATGCAACTTTCACTAACGGTTACACGTTGTATGGGAAGTTACTACTCCCAGAACGTACTAATATTACTGTCTCAAAGACCTCTCATTAACGTGTCTCTGAATAGTATAAAACGACAATCGCTTATATACATCATATCTTTCTTCCTTGGTGTCTTATGTCTTCCATGGTACCAGAGCTGCTTCGTTCCTCTCGCTCGACGAAGATTTCAAATCTTCTCCAGCAGGTAGACTCCGTACCTGCCGACTAATACTTCCACACAGTACGTGGCCCGATGTTTACAAAGTAACTGCGATCACGCACATCTTTACTCTGACCTCTATATTTCGCGTAGGCGACACATGCCCTCCCACGAATGGCCGGGAGTTATGACCTTACTGGGTCCTGCAGCTGAAGTCAGGATTTCTCTTTCATTCTTTGTAAGTGTGTCCAGATTTCTGAACCGTATAGTACTATGGGGCAGATAATAGTGTTGTATATCTTCATCTTTGTGGTGATTGACAAAGCTTTACTTTTGAGTGGGTTGCTTAGTGAGTACAGACATCTTGACCCTGAGGCTATTCTTTGATTTATATCCATTGTTATGATATTTTCACTGTTGAAACATGATCCAAGGTATTTAAACTGGAGAACTTTTCTGAATTTAGAATGTTGGCCAATTTCAAAGTAAGGATTTTGGTTTATGACTCGACTTATTTCCATATGTTCGGTTTTCTCTTGGTTAACCAAAAGCCCGATTTTGCTGGCACTGTGCCTGAGAGGTCTGTACATGTCTTTCAGTTCTTCTTCAGTTTCACTCAGCAACACTATCTCATCTGGATAAGCCAGGAGTTTTGCTTCACTGTGTTCGAATCGGAGACCATTGTACAGATGTAAATTACTCTCCCGAACCACTTTCTCTAATGCAAGGTTGAAGAGGACACATTTAAGAGCGTCTCCCTGTCGTAAACCTGTTTTAATTGGAAAGGTGGGGGATATGGATCCTCTGAACTTCACTGCTGCCTGGTAGCCAATCATGCACAGTTGTATCATCCTAATAATTTTACTGGGTATATTAAATTCTCGTAATGTGTTGTAGAGGCTACTTCGTGGGTGCTGTCGTAGGCTCGCTGGAAGGCAATGAAGAGACAGTGGATGTTTCTGTTAAATTCCCAGTATTTCTCAAAGATTTGTCGTATAGTAAACAAATTATCAGTTGTGGAACGGTTTGTTCGAAATGCAGCCTGGAAATCTTGAATAATGTTTTCTGCGTAAGGTTTAAGTTTTTCCAGAATGGTCATTGACAGGATTTTGTATGTTATGTTCAGCAAACTGATTTCTCTGTAATTTCCACATCCCATTCTGTTTCCTGTCTTGTGCATGGAACAAATTATCGCAGTTTTCCTGATCATTGTGATAAGGCTATAAATTTGTTTGTGTAGTTCGTTTCCGCCCTCTTTTAACATCTCTGCTGATATCTGGTCCTCGCCTGTTACCTTGTTGTTTTTGAGCTTTTGAATGGAGTGGATCACTTCTGATCTGTGATTCTTCTTTCGTCATTATTAATGCTGTCACTCTCAGACATTGCGTAATTGAAGGTCATGTGCCGATCAGTGCAATTTAAAATATATATTTATGGGTATGTGTGTGTGTGTGAGAGAGAGAGAGTGTGAGACGAAGTGGTCCTCAAACGTATAAGGATCAGCGAATTCGTTCAGTTTTGTAGGCAGACTACGGCTCTCGGGCGCGACAACATTTGCAGCCTTTCTGAACCATGACCGATATTAGCGACCTCTAGCGCCTCTAAACGAAATCAGACGACGAGACGATTGTGCCTCGATAGTCCATTCCTCCACCATCTCCCGTACTCTGCTGGCAATTACAACTTCTACAGCAGCTAGAATAATAAATAACGAAAATTTGCTTCTTGTGCATACACGCTATAGATGGAAGAACACATGAGTTAATTTGTAGGTCAGTTTGTTGGTGTGGCTATTACCCGCAGCAAGTATGTAAACATTCGCTTTATAAACTGAAACGCCGTTTCCTTCCTGCAGTCTATATTTATTTGTATTCCAGACACGTTTTGCCTTTTGCACTACTGCATCTTCAGTGAGTTTAATCTGCAATAATACAGGTTTTCCGGCCGGTGTGGCCGTGCGGTTCTAGGCTCTTCAGTCTGGGACCGCGTGACCGCTACGGTCGCAGGTTCGAATCCTGCCGCGGGCGTCGATGTGTGTGATGTCCTTAGGTTAGTTAGGTTTAAGTAGTTCTAGGGGACTTATGACGACAGATGTTAAGTCCCATAGTGCTCAGAGCCATTTTTGATACAGGTTTGTTTTTAGGTGCCCTATTTACGATGACAAACGGTTTACCTCGTAATTTTTACGTTAACAAATTATTGCAGTTTTTTTGGACGAAATCTGCGTATCCTCAACATGTATCTTTCACTGAGTGTTCGTCGGTTCTTCTTATTTTAATTCCACCTTGCACTGTCATATTCGGAAATGGCAAACATATCCTGCGTAATTTTCCTGTGTCAAACAAACTGGTAGCTTACTTTTGAAAACATCTGCATCTACATCTACGTGATTACTATTCACAATAAAGTGCCTGGCAGAGGGTTCAATGGAAACACTGTTTAATTTTTCAGAATGCCACTCATCTGCTGCTTCCATGATTTTATCCCTAATTTGTTCTATTTCATTCTCGATACATCGCTTATATGTGATTGTTGTTTTTATAGTTCCTTTGCAAGCCTACTTTCAGCCATGCTCTGTTACACCGAGCGAGGTGGCGCAGTGGTTTATAGCTCACTGGACTCGCATTCGGGAGGACGACGGTTCAGACCCGCGTCCGGCCATCCTGATGTAGGTTTTCCGTGGTTTTCCTAAATTACAGCAGGCAAACGCCGAAGCGGTTCCTTTGAAAGGGGGCGACCGATTTCCTTCCCCATTCTTGACACAATCCGAGATTGTACTGCGTCTCTAATGACCTCGACGTCGACGGGACGTTAAATCCAGTCTTCCTTCCATGCTCTGTTACGTTCAATCATTGTTGAAGTTTATCTGCACTTGAGGTAAACGGTACAGCATCGCCTGCAGCCTAAGGTGTTCCATTAACACGCAATCCATCTTCACTGACCCAGTTCGTCGCTCTGGAAACTTCTTCGAATCCTCACAAAAGTTTCCGTGATATACAGTCTCACTGCTCTGAGTCGTTGTTCACTTTTGAGTTTCCTACTACTGTGGTGAAGTTGAAATTTAGCGAGACTCTAGTTGTAAGTGCTTAACCTCACTGCGTATGTATGCGCATGTCACTAGTGTTGAATATACAAATGCAACGGACTGACGGTGGATGTACAAACGCAATGAACTGAAAATGAATATACATGTGGCTATGCATCTGATTATCATGAATGTTTAAACACAGTGGAATTAAATTACTGTTTTTTAAACAAAGGTGCACACCCAGATAACGTTTATGACTGCATTGAAGACTATATTGCCATCTGGTCTAATGTTCTGTACCTAAAGACACTTTAAACATTCCAGCAGTCGTGTGGAGGTATTTATTTATTTCTCAAGCAAAGACCTGCTGTGTGTTATTATGTAGCAGCTCGTACATTGTGTGATTTTACATATTCTGTCTGACAAATTCGGTTTTATAACTAGTACATTTTTGTTGTTGAAAATTTCTTTAAAATTGTTGATAGATAATGTTAATAAACAAGATATACGAGGGCCGTTCAGAAAGTAACCTCCGGTTGATTTAAAAAAATACACCAAGTTAAATAAAAATATTTTAATATATACATCTTACAACTACATCTTTGCACTATTTTTCTGCATAGTCTCCATAGCGATTGAGGCACTTATCGTATCTCTTCACAAGCTTTGAAATTCCTTCTGCATAAAAATCACCTGCAGAATATCCTTTGGCTGTAAAAAACCTTATGACAGCACGCACTTCACATTTGGCGGGGTTTTCTATTGCAGCACACATTTCAAACTGCCACAAAAACTAAACTAGAGCAGGTACGACGTTCACTCGACCACGGCTTGATGCCGACTGACCTGTTGAGTGCGTGAACGCACAGATGGCGTCGCTACTCCCTCCACAACTCGCACTGTGACCAATCGGAGGTTACTTTCTGAACCGCCCTCGTAGTTGGATGCCCTATTAGTGTACCCCAACTGTCTGCGTCTAGTGTAATCCATGGAATAGTGTGAATGTGTTCAGATGTCTGCAAGCAGTGTAACTGAGGCAGAATGTGGGGACCAGCCCGGTATTAACCTAGGGGGATGTAGAAAACCGCCTAAAAACCACATCCAGGCTGGCCGGCACACCGGCCTCCGTCGTTAATCCACCGGGCGGATTCGATCCGGGGCCGGCGCGTCTACCCGAGTCCAGGAAGCAACGGTCTCGGCTAACCTGGCGGGTCAGAAATTACACGATACAAGACGAAGAGTTAATACTGTGAGGCGATCCGTCAGCCTGCCGCGTATTCTACACACATCAGACACACACAAACACACACACACACACACCACGTAGGTCTCTATTTCCCACAATTAAAATGAAAACCGCCTCGAAGCTGACTAAAAATAACCGTAAATTTCGATACCATATGAAAGAGGTTGTCTTATCTCTTAAGAGTCACGTGAATTGTAGCCTCATTAAGCACTAAATGATAAGGCAAAGGATTTGGGGCTCAGTAGCCAAGACGAGATACGTAAAGTGGAATTTACCAGGAATTTCCTCCCCCAGGAAGTTTGTAGACCACCACACGTTTCAGCTTAAATTCCAGAATAGTTACGAAGGACGCGGCCGAGAAGCGACCACGGTACGGTACCAGTAGCGTGTCATCTGACACCGGCGCAAAACTCGAGCCAGCGTCTTGACACGGTACTTTGCGAAGCTTCGTATCTATAGAACATAACACACTGCTAGACAAGGCATTTATCAACTCAACGAGCGATTTACTATTTAAACTGGCTAAGCAACTGAAATCACTCAACAGAGGAAAGTCCACCGGACCTGACGGGATACCAATTCGATTCTACACAGAGTACGCGAAAGAACGTGCCCCCCTTCTAACAGCCCTGTACCGCAAGTCTCTAGAGGAACGGAAGGATCCAAATGATTGGAAAAGAGCACAGGTAGTTCCAGATTTCAAGAAGGGTCGTCGATCAGATGCGCAAAATTATAAGCCTATATCTCTGACATCGATCTGTTGTAGAATTTTAGAATATGTTTTTTGCTCGCGTATCATGTCATTTCTGGAAACCCAGAATCTACTCTGTAGGAATCAACATGGATTCCGGAAACAGCGATCGTGTGAGACCCAACTCGCTTTATTTGTTGGTGAGACCCTTGAAAATATTAGATACAGGCTCCCAGGTAGATGCTATTTTCCTTGACTTCCGGAAGGCGTTCGATACAGTTCCGCACTCTCGCCTGTTAAACAAAGTAAGAGCCTACGGAATATCAGACCAGCTGTGTGGCTGGACTGAAGAGTTTTTAGCAAACAGAACACAGCATGTTGTTCTCAATGGAGAGACGTCTACAGACGTTAAAGTAACCTCTGACGTGCCACAGGGGAGTGTTATGGGACCATTGCTTTTCACAATATATATAAATGACCTAGTAGATAGTGTCGGAAGTTCCATGCGGCTTTTCGCGGATGATGTTGTAGTATACAGAGAAGTTGCAGCATTAGAAAATTGCAGCGAAAAGCAGGAATATCTGCACCGGATAGGCACTTGGTGCAGGGAGTGGCAACTGACCCTTAACATAGACAAATGTAATGTATTGCGAATAACCGTGACCCGTGAATATTTCATAGATTGTGCTCAGTTCGACACTCATCTGTCTTACGGTGCCGAACACAGCTATCTTTGTTCGATACGAAAGCCAGAGAGTTTACGATACGCGAAAAGATTTGTTTCTCTCTGCTCGCACATGCCAGGTATACGTGCGATATGATTTAAAACAGATTCGAATTCTAAAATATCTCATAAAAATCTAATTTTACACTCTTACTGAATTATTCTCGCACAGCACAGACCTTTGAAAGTCAAATGGATTTGTAATATTATATTCTTCTGCATAATTACATACAGTAGGCTGAACCGGTGTCTTCTTACTGAAGAGCTGTCAATGTAGTTTTTTTTTTCTTTTTAAGCCGGGTGCTAAGCTTTCTCAAAAACTATAAACCACAGAGGAAGTGGTCATTCGTACTCATCAATCCGTCCTATAATTTGTGACTCGTCCATTACATGTAAAGACTTGCAAACCAAACTTGTTCCTTGCGGCATTAAAATCCAATGTTTTCTCTTAGCAGCTGGTGATAGTGACTGTATCGAGACAAGGCTGGTAGGTTGCAGTTTCAGATTGTTTGTCTGCCTCTTTTTTTACCAGATGCAATAAGTACAGGAGTTGTTCCAGTTTCGAGAATTTTCTTGCCCTGCAGACGTACTGTGAAATATTTGGCGAGTTCCCTTTGCATTACTTCCGGAGGCAAAAGAGAGCAACATGAAAGGTTAAAATCTGACAGCAACGTTTCTGTGAATTGAGAAGTATGTTAACTTGATTTTCAACATTGTAGTTTATTATGTTTTCGTCTTTTTTCTCACATGCGCTGTGCATCAACGGAATGACATTTACTAACACGATCTTTCGGTCCTATACGGTACAGCTTAGCGGGAAGAGTAAATTGGAAATAAACTATCTCAACGAAGTTTTAAGCTACTGGTACTCATCTATTTAGTCTCCTGAGACTCGATGAAGTACGCCGAAGACGGGGCTGCACTTCAGAGCCGAATAGACGGCGATATTTGTAAGTGAGGAAATGACTACAAACATACTCATTTCCTGTCTTTTTCAGTGGCGATTATCCACGTAAATTTAATCCAGACATTTTGTCTCGGCTCTCACACGTCTGCAAGAGTTGAAAGGGGAGGGACGAGGAAAAAAAGGAAAGGGAAGGAACTAATGATATCAGCCGCCCGCGGACTTTGTGCGGAATCGGTGGCGACGAGTGATAATGTGTGACGTAGAGGGACTCGAACACTGGATCTCCTGCTTAACAGACAGTTGCGATGAACAGTCCGCCACCCGGGCACAGTGTTCATCGTAACTCTCTATTAAGCAGGAGGTCCAGTGTTCGAGTCCCTCTACGTCACACATCAACACTCGTCGCCACCGATTCCGCACAAAGTCCGGGGGCAGATGATATCATTAGTTCCTTCCTTTTTTCTTCTCTTCCCTTTGAGCTCTGAAAGAACACATGTCACGTGTATATATAACCACGTAATCGATACAAGATACTTGCAAGGTCCTTGCCAAGGGTCCCAGGCAGTTCTGAAGTTGAATGTGGGCTGAAGTAATTTTGTGACACTTAAATAACAGAAAAATCGCGACAAGTTAGTATTCAGCAAACTACATAGGGGCGCTGATACATCGTTGGAGACGAACAAGGAGGCGCTCTAGCTAAGATGTAAATAGGAAAATTAATCTGCTCAATATCATTTCGTACGCTCGTGTCATTGCGTGGAACCACGTACTTCTGAAAACTTTTTTTCTCTCGAATTAAGTAAGCGCAAGCTTCCTTTTGATTTTATAGCTTTTTCGTCACCAGTGTCAAGACGATGGTTCAACCAGATTTTCGAAGTAACATTTACATTTATTTTGCTAGTCAAAAGTAGATATTTCTCCCAAGATCACAGAAAAGCTGAATCAGCTCGGAAGATCGAAATAGCTTACATGAGTGGTAGATTAACAGGTTTTCCTTGGGGGTTTTCTTTGTGGCCTTAAGAATCTGAAGCTAATCTTTCGACGACAAACTAGAAAATCACGGTAACACGGTTTCTTATCTGAAACCTAGAGTCATATTCGTTATAACAGTCGTGTGGGAGACATCAAGACTCATACACTGTCACAGTTAGTAATGTCATATATGTGATTCTTGAGTTTCTCCCGGCGTATTTGATAGTCAAAATATCCACGGGTGTGCTGCCGGTCTATAGTGTCCAACGGGCACAATATTTCGGCGATCATACATGTCGCCATCATCAGGTGAACTGACGGACTGAGCTCCTGTGAACGTGCCGGTACGGAGATCCGTACGCTATGGCTGCTCAGAGGGAACTGGGTTCGGTCGCGGCGGCGGCCGATTTAAATACCCTCCGCCCGCGGCGCGCTCCCTCCGCCATCCGCGCCCCGCGCCACGGTCGCGCGGTGGAACAGAAGAGAACGGCTGACGGCACCCTAGGTCATGGGGTGTATCGGAAGACTACGCACACTGATCTGTATTTGCACGCAGACAGCTGCCACCACCCTTCACAGAGGAATGGGGTACTTAAAACTCTAGTACATAGGGCGCGCACTATCTCTGACGCAGAGAGTCTACCCCAGGAATTGGAACATCTGAGAACTGTATTTCGAAAAAATGGGTACTCAGAGTGGCAGATTCAACGTGCTCTCCGCCCAACCACTGCAGCACAAGCTCTTGAGATGGATGAAGTCACGAGGGAGGAGGTAGGCACTGCATTTATTCCATACACAGGCGCACTCTCGGGGAAAATCGCTCGCATTCTGAAGAAACACCGGGTCGGAACTGTGTTTTGTCCTCCAAATAAAACTCGTGCACTGGTGGGGAGCGCCAAAGATGACCTCGGTTTGAGGAAGGCCGGCGTGTACCAGATTCCGTGTCAATGTGGCAAGTCGTATATTGGTCAGACGATGCGTACCGTCGAGGATCGATGCCGCGAACACCAGAGGCACACTCGCCTGATGTATCCGAGCAAGTCGGCGGTCGCTGAACATTGTTTGTCGGAAAATCACGCCATGGAATATGACCGCACGAGGATTCTGGTACAGACGTCGAGATACTGGGACAGCGTTGTTAGAGAGGCCATCGAAATTCGCACCAATGACGACCTCATAAACCGTGACTGTGGCTATAATCTTAGCAAGGCTTGGGAACCAGCGATCGGGTTAATCAAGAGTAAATCGAGCAAACGTATAGTTGTGACGACCACGGCGGACAGAGCCATCACTCCGACGTCATCTCAGACGCCGTCGCAATCTGTTCCACCGCGCGACCATGGCGCGGGGCGCGGACGGCGGAGGGAGCGCGCCGCGGGCGGAGGGTATTTAAATCGGCCGCCGCGACCGAACCCAGTTCCCTCTGAGCAGCCATAGCGTACGGATCTCCGTGCCGGCACGTTCACAGGAGCTCAGTCCGTCAGTTCACCTGATGATGGCGACATGTATGATCGCCGAAGTATTGTGCCCGTTGGACACCATAGACCGGCAGCACACCCGTGGATATTTTGACTAATGTCATATATGTTCAAAATTTTTAATGTAAGCTGGAACTGAATTGTTAAACATAATGCAGCTTATTGGCACTTCTGCCGCTATCACAATTCTACTTATTGGCATTCGAGCAGGCTGAAAAAAACTGTTTCTACGTGAATTATTTTGCAGTTTTCCGTTATTGCAATATTATAAATATTATCTACGCATGGTACGCTAGACAGCAAATCCCTGTGTAATTTATTTACATGAAATCTCAAGTGTCACCGTGCAGTTGTATATAAGCTTGCTGTTAATGTACATGAGTCTATAACAAAAGTTGTTTGCCGCGCGGGATTGGCCGAGCGGTCAAGGGCGCTGCAGTCATGGACTGTGCGGCTGGTCCCGGCGGAGGTTCGAGTCCTCCCTCGGGCATGGGTGTGTGTGTGTTTGAATTAGGACAATTTAGGTTAAGTAGTATGTAAGCTTAGGGACTGATGACCTTAGCAGTTAAGTCCCATAAGATTTCACACATATTTTTGAAAAGTTGTTTGCAGACTTTGGCACCAGATGGCAACCATGTTCTTCTCGTGAACGGGCCCCACACTAGCGTCAGAGGCGACAGCATGGCGTAAGGTGGCGCCACTTGTCTGTAGACTACACAAGTGCAGAAATCGAAGGTCGTGGCGATAGATCGCTGATTGACTGCAGATTACAACTAATCCAATGAATCGTTTTCGATGAATTGCTTTCGATGTGACACCTAGGTGTGTCAGTATTACCTGCTGTTTGCCACCAGTTCTTTCGGCTACAAGCTTGGTTGTGTAATTTTGTTTCGTTCCGCTTTGATATCGTGGTCGTAAGAAGTATAACAATTTCAAGAGATTAGAGTTGTAAAACTACCGTAGGCTACCGTAAATACTGTAAGCAAGCGTACCATACGGTACTTCCCTTGTAGACTTCGTGATTTAAGAGGGTAACAGAGTTTACAAGTATGTTAGCTCTGTTGCATACCTATCAGGCGTTAACTCATTTCGATCGGAAGTGGTGAATCGTCTAGAATCTGGGCGAGGATTACATGAAGGGCCACCAAACCTACGGAACATTTTTGTTCCACATAGCTGTCGTCTTTTCTGTTACTTAAAAATAAAACAATATTTAGAGCAAAGTTGAAGTTGTCACTGTTTAATTTAGATTTTACTCGAAAATTGTTAATTTGTAAGTGAAACAGAGGGACGTTGCGGCAATTCTATGTACCGACTTGACAGAAAATCCTAGGAAGTTCTGGTCTTACGTTAAATCAGTAACTGGATCGAAACAGCATATCTAGACACTCTGAGATGATGATGGCATTGAAAAAGAGGATGACACGAGTAAAGCTGAAATACTAAACACCTTTTTCCAAAGCTGTTTCTCAGAGGAATACCGCACTGCAGTTCCTTCTCTAAATCCTCGCACGAACGAAAAAAAATGGCTGACATCGAAATAAGTGTCCAACGAACAGAAAAGCAACTGAAATCACTCAACAGAGAAAAGTCCACTGGACCAGACGGGATACCAATTCGATTCTACACAGAGTACGCGAAAGAACTTGCCCCCCTTCTAACAGCCCTGTACCGCAAGTCTCTAGAGGAACGGAAGGTTCCAAATGATTGGAAAAGAGCACAGGTAGTCCCAGTCTTCAAGAAGGGTCGTCGAGCAGATGCGCAAACTATAGACCTATATCTCTGACATCGATCTGTTGTAGAATTTTAGAACATGTTTTTTTGCTAGCGTATCATGTCATTTCTGGAAACCCAGAATTTACTCTGTAGTAATCAGCACGGATTCCGGAAACAGCGATCGTGTGAGACCCAACTCGCTTTATTTGTTCATGAGACGCAGAAAATATTAGATACAGGCTCCCAGGTAGATGCCATTTTCCTCGACTTCGGGAAGGAGTTCGATACAGTTTCGTACTGTCGCCTGATAAACAAAGTAAGATCCTACGGAATATCAGACCAGCTGTTTGGCTGGATTGAAGAGTTTTTAGCAAACAGAACACAGCATGTTGTTCTCAATGGAGAGACGTCTACAGACGTTAAAGTAACCTCTGGCGTGCCACAGGGGAGTGTTATGGAACCATTGCTTTTGACAATATATATAAATGACCTAGTAGGTAGTGTCGGAAGTTCCATGCGGCTTTTCGCGGATGATGCTGTAGTATACAGAGAAGTTACAGCATTAGAAAATTGCAGCGAAAAGCAGGAAGATCTGCAGCGGATAGGCACTTGGTGCAGGGAGTGGCAACTGACACTTAACATAGACAAATGTAATGTATTGCGAATACATAGAAAGAAGGATCCTTCATTGTATGATTACATGATAACGGAACAAACACTGCTAGCAGTTACTTCTGTAAAATATCTGGGAGTATGCGTACGGAACGAAATGAAGTGGAATGATCATATAAAATTAATTGTTGGTAAGGCGGGTGCCAGGTTGAGATTCATTGTGCGAGTCCTTAGAAAATGTAGTCCATCAACAAAGGAGGTGGCTTACAAAACTCTCGTTCGACCTATACTTGAGTATTGCTCATCAGTGTGGGATCCGTACCAGGTCGGATTGACGGAGGAGATAGAGAAGATCCAAAGAAGAGCGGCGCGTTTCGTCACAGGGTTATTTGGTAAGCGTGATAGCGTTACGGTGATGTTTAGCAAACTCAAGTGGCAGACTCTGCAAGAGAGGCGCTCTGCATCGCGGTGTAGCTTGCTGTCCGGGTTTCGAGAGCGTGCGTTTCTGGATGAGGTATCGAATATATTGCTTCCCCCTACTTATACCTCCCGAGGAGATCACGAATGTAAAATTAGAGAGATTCGAGCGCGCACGGAGGCTTTCCGGCAACCGTTCTTCCCGCGAACCATACGCGACTGGAACAGGAAAGGGAGGTAATGACAGTGGCACGTAAGGTGCCCTCCGCCTCACACCGTTGGGTGGCTTGCGGAGTATAAATGTAGTAGATGTAGATGAAAATTAAAAATGATACAGATTGATCATATACTGCTAGAAAAGGCTTTACTTCTCCCAAATAAATGTAAAATTCAAAACAAAACAATACGAAAGCGTTCCAACATCGCTTCAGTACTTCGTCGAGCTGCTATAAAACATCTTACTGCTAGTTATAAAGGACTTCGCACATGTCAGTAATAACAGGAAAGTCTTGCACTCGATCGTGATCAAGAACGTTCTATTGAATACAAAATAACAACGAAAACTCTATAGATCCTTTTTTGTTTTTGTATGTAAACTATACTTCCATGCATAGTAATTGCTTTCGTTACATAAAAACGCAGAACTTACGGGATCAACAAGTTACCTATAAAATGCAGTTCATATACCGTATTAGCCAGAACATTATGACAAGTGGCCTACTACCGATATAAGCCCGTCCAGACGATAGCAGCGACATCTGGCGAGGAGTGACTGCTGGTCAGACACACGCACGGCGCGTGTAGGAACCGTAAAGCGTGCTGTCGGTGGGTAGAATGGGGAAGGCGCGCGATCCGTCTGGCTTTGACCGAGGGCAGGTTCGTGATGAACCCTAGGCTCGGCACGACCATTTCGGAAACTGCACGACTTGTCGTGTGTTCGAGGAGTGCTGCGGTGAGTGTCTTCAGCAAGTAGCGAAAGCGAGGTGGAACTGGAGTTAGGCGGCCCCCACTCATTACAGATGTCGGACGTCGTAGGCTGAGCAGACTGGTAAGACAGGACAGGCGGCGAACTGTGGCTGAACATCAGACGTTAATGCTGGGCAGAGTGCAAGTGTGGTTCAAATGGCTCTGAGCACTATGGGACTTAGCATCTGAGGTCATCAGTCCCCTAGAACTTAGAACTACTTAAACCTAACTAACCTAAGGACATCACGCACATCCATGCCTGAGGCAGGATTCGAACCTGCGACCGTAGCAGCAGAACCGCTTGGCCACCGCGGGCGGCAGTGCATGTGTGTCTGAACACACAGCGCACCGAACACTGCTGAGGATGGGCCTCCTCAGCCGACAACCCACGCATTTGCCAGTGTTAACATCACGACGTCGGCAGCTACGGCTGAAATGGGCACGTGGCCAACGGTCCTGGACGCAGGCGGAGGAGCGGAGTGTTGCACGTCCTGATGAATCCGCATAACTTCTTCATCGTGCTGATGGGTGCGCGCGAATTAGTCGTCTTCCAGGAGAACAGCGCCTTGACGCCCGCACTGCGGGACGGACAGCAGCAGGCGGCAGCTCCATTGCTCTGGGGAACATTGACGTGGGCAGCAGTGGGTCCAGTCGAGTTCGTCCAAGGCGCCGTGACGACCAAGGAGTATCGTAAACTGGTTGTAGACCACGTACTCCCCTTTAACGATTATGCTTCTCGACGGCAGTGGCATTTTTCAACAAGATAATTCACCATGACACAAGGACAGGAGCGTGCTGCAGTGCTTCGAGGAACACAGTGGCGAGTTCCAGCTGCTGTGCTGGACCCCCCAACTCGTCAGATCTGAACCCGACTGAACGCATCTCAGATGCGATCGAACGTGGCCTCAGAGCTCGTTTCCTCCCTACCTGGAATTTACGGGGATCAGGTGACCTGTGTGTGCAGATGTGGTGCCAAACCCCTTCGGCGACTTACCAAGGCCTCATTGTTTCCATGCCACGTCGCGTCGCCGCTGTTATCCGTACCAAAGGTAGACACACCGGCTATAAGGTAGGTGGTCATAATGTTTTGGCTGGTAACTTATGTTTCGTAGAGCCTACCTATTCTGGAGCTACAGGGTGTTTCAAAAATGACCGGTATATTTGAAACGGCAATAAAAACTAAACGAGCAGCGATAGAAATACACCGTTTGTTGCAATATGCTTGGGACAACAGTACATTTTCAGGCAGACAAACTTTCGAAATTACAGTAGTTACAATTTTCAACAACAGATGGCGCTGCAAGTGATGTGAAAGATATAGAAGACAACGCAGTCTGTGGGTGCGCCATTCTGTACGTCGTCTTTCTGCTGTAAGCGTGTGCTGTTCACAACGTGCAAGTGTGCTGTAGACAACATGGTTTATTCCTTAGAACAGAGGATTTTTCTGGTGTTGGAATTCCACCGCCTAGAACACAGTGTTGTTGCAACAAGACGAAGTTTTCAACGGAGGTTTAATGTAACCAAAGGACCGAAAAGCGATACAATAAAGGATCTGTTTGAAAAATTTCAACGGACTGGGAACGTGACGGATGAACGTGCTGGAAAGGTAGGGCGACCGCGTACGGCAACCACAGAGGGCAACGGGCAGCTAGTGCAGCAGGTGATCCAACAGCGGCCTCGGGTTTCCGTTCGCCGTGTTGCAGCTGCGGTCCAAATGACGCCAACGTCCACGTATCGTCTCGTGCGCCAGAGTTTACACCTCTATCCATACAAAATTCAAACGCGGCAACCCCTCAGCGCCGCTACCATTGCTGCACGAGAGACATTCGCTAACGATATAGTGCACAGGATTGCTGACGGCGATATGCATGTTGGCAGCATTTGGTTTACTGACGAAGCTTATTTTTACCTGGAGGGCTTCGTCAATAAACAGAACTGGCGCATATGGGGAACCTAAAAGCCCCATGTTGCAGTCCCATCGTCCCTGCATCCTCAAAAAGTACTGGTCTGGGCCGCCATTTCTTCCAAAGGAATCACTGGCCCATTTTTCAGATCCGAAACGATTACTGCATCACGCTATCTGGACATTCTTCGTGAATTTGTGGCGGTACAAACTGCCTTAGACGACACTGCGAACACCTCGTGGTTTATGCAAGATGGTGCCCGGCCTCATCGCACGGCCGACGTCTTTGATTTCCTGAATGAATAGTTCGATGATCGTGTGATTGTTTTGGGCTATCCGAAACATACAGGAGGCGGCGTGGATTGGCCTCCCTATTCGCCAGACATGAACCCCTGTGACTTCTTTCTGTGGGGACACTTGAGAGACCAGGTGTACCGCCAGAATCCAGAAACAATTGAACAGCTGAAGCAGTACACCTCATCTGCATGTGAAGCCATTCCGCCAGACACGTTGTCAAAGGTTTCGGGTAATTTCATTCAGAGACTACGCCATATTATTGCTACGCATGGTGGATATGTGGAAAACATCGTACTATAGAGTTTCCCAGACCGCAGCGCCATCTGTTGCTGAAAATTGTAACTACTGTAATTTCGAAAGTTTGTCTGCCTGAAAATGTACTGTTGTCCCAAGCATATTGCAACAAACGGTGTATTTCTATCGCTGCTCGTTTAGTTTTTATTGCCGTTTCAAATATACCGGTCATTTTTGAAACACCCTGTATATACACTATGAGATCAAAAGTATACCGACACCCCCCAAGACATGTGTTTTTCGTATTAGGTGCATTCTGCTGCCACCTACTGCCAGGTACTCCATATCAGCGACCTCAGTAGTCATTAGACATCTGTGAGAGAGCACAATGGAGCGCTCCGCACAACTCGTGGACTTCGAACGTGGACAGGTGACGGTGTCACTTGGGTCATACGTCTGTACGCGAGATTTCCACACTCCTCAACATCCATAGGTCCACTGTTTCCCGTGTGATAGTGAAGTGGAAACGTGAAGGGACGCGTACAGCACAAAAGCGTACAGGCCGACCTCGTCTGTTGACTGACAGAGACCGCCGACTGTTGAACAGACTCGTTATGTGTAATAGGCAGACCATCACCCAGGAATTCCAAAATGCGCCAGGATCCACTGCACGTACTATGACAGTTAGGCGGGAGGTGAGAAATCTTAGATTTCGTGGTCGAGCGGCTGCTCATAAGCCACACATCACGTCGGTAAATGCCAAAAGACGCCTCGCTTCATGTAAGGAGCGTAAACATTGGACAATTTAACAGTGGAAAAACGTTGTGTGGAGTGACGAACCACGGTACACAATGTGGCGATCCGATGGCAGGGTGTGGGTATGGCGAATGCCCGGTGAACGTCACCTGCAAGCGTTTGTAGTGCCAACAGTAAAATTCGGAGGCGGTGGTGTTATGGTCTGGTGTTTTTTATGGAGGGAGCTTGCACCATTTGTTGTTTTGCGTTACACAACTTACCAGGTGCAGGTAGTACTCGCTCACTGAGGCTTCCGTACAAACTATGCGTACAGACAGTTTACCCATTCCGATTATTTCCAGTTATCGACATTAATACTGGTAATATATCGGTCCCACGGATTCCTAGAGTTTCGAGAATGTTTTAATTTTAAGTCTGAAGTGGGAAAACAAATCACGAAAGAAATATATTTTTTCTTCTGATGTAGCCTAATTAGGGATGAATAATTTTCGCATATTTTTGCTTTGGTTGTAGTGTGATCCCTTGTCTCTTGCCAAATTTCTCGATTGTAGGTCATGGCGAAGTGCCCTGTGGGTTTTGATGAGTGATTTTTCAAGTATCAAAATATATGACATAAATGACCGTATCTTTAGACTGCATTGATGTAGATGCTTCACTTTTTTTACCCCGCGAAGGAACCGCAGACCTTAGTGTGCGACGTAAATTTCAACTCGATACGTCCAACCGTCCCCGAGGGAAAGGATTCTGAACAGTCGGACAGGCGAAGAGACAGGCAGATTCACAGCACACCGATCCTACAAGGCTTTGGTTTCTGCTGTTTGTGGTACGGAACACTAAAAAATAAATAAAACGAGCCACGAAAAGATACTGGCCAAAGGAATCAGCTCATAGACATAAAAAAACTTGAAAAAATCGTTTTTACCATTCCGTACCTCAGTCTATGAAAACCTAACTTTTATAGGTTGATTGTGTTGCCTGTCCGTGTCTTCAAAACCCTTTTCCTCAGGAACGGGTAGACGCGTCGTGTTACATTTATATGACGTGTTGACGTCCACGGTGCCTTGGCGAAGTGAAAACTTGAAGCTCCTAAGTCAATGTTGCCAAAATATACGACCACTTTGTCATATACTCGTATTTTGAAACTCGGAAACTCACTCATTAAAACCTATAAGGTACTTACCCTTGACATAGAATCATGAAATTTCGCAAGAAGAAAAGTTTCACACTAAAGAAAAAGAATCAAAATATTATTAATTTGCAATTATATCACACTAGAAAAATATTTATTTTTTAATTTGTTATCCGACTTTAAAGTTAAAATTAAAACTTTCTCGAAAATCTTGGACTCCCTGGGACCGATATCTTGCCATTCTGAATATCGATAGCAGGCAAAAATCATCGACGTCATGTATTGCCGGAATGGACGAACTGTGCGCAGACATAATTAAGATGGTACGGAATCCTCAGTGTACGAGATGTACTCGCACCTGGACAATCTGTGGTCCTGCATTTCGGCGCCAGGTCACACATCAGGTCGAAATTTACAGTACGATCACGGAGTTGAGGTGAAGCAGTAAGCACACTCAGTGTAAAAAGTAATGTCGTACCAGTATTGTTTAATGCTTTCTTTATCATCGAAATGAAATGAAAACGGAAAGCATAATTTAATCGCTAAGCTGCAGTGTATTTCACTGTGTCGCCGGCACGGCGTATTGATCTAGCCCGCGAGGCTCTGGAGTGTCGGGTGACACCGCCGCCCTGGAACTCTGCGCTCGATCACAGCTACTGGCGTGCACCGTGGTACTCCGATTACGGCCGTGCCTCGTCCAGCATTTATGTAGGAACGTCGCCGACGTCTAATGAAGGGCTACGCGGGAACTTTCCCCGACGAGGGCGCCTTCTGTAGAGAACTTCTGCCCCGTTCTTTGTTGCAAAGTCAGCCGAAAGTCGCCGGCCAGCCCGAGGCATTCAAAATTCATTGCACAGCTTTTTTTTTTTTTTTTATTTGGTGTGACCTTAGGGTAAAGTGGCGACAGCTGCTGCTTCGACCGCCGTTACGAAATAATTCATCGCTCAGAATGTTCTACAGGGCGGCTGTTTTATTGACAGATTCGTGCTAACACATTCCTACGTCAGCAGTGGGCCAGTAGGGCAGTCCGGACTAACAACGGCGGTTACGTCACACCGTGGCCAGCGGCTCTGCGTTATTCAAGAGGGGACGGGGCTACGGCCTGGTTTAGAGCTAACCTGATCATCTTTCCAGGTCATACTGAGTACACGTGGGAGAAATACGCGGTCGACACGTTTCTTGACATTTGTGCATTCGCGCAATTCGGCAACAAACAAAAAAAAAAAAAATAATAATAATAACAAAATAAAATAAAAAAATAAAAAAAATGAAAAAGCAAAGAAACATTAAAGAGCGTAGTTGACAGCATTTTGTTTCACTTTTCTGGTCAGCCGCGACAAAGGCGGCGTAAAAAGGGAAAAAGAAATTCTCCTCGTTCCGGTATTGAAAGTTTCAGAGTGTTGGGCGCACCGATGATGGTTTCAGTCCGGAATTAGAGTCTCTTGTACAGTAGTGTCGCAGTGACAAGTAGATCACACTAATCAATCGCGACAAAATGGTGCAATATTTACAGGCATAATTTGGTTTTCAAGAAGGCGTGAACAGGTGCAACCATCTCCCCACTTGTGTGATTTGGAAATAACAACCCGCTATCCTCCTCTCTGTCCTCATGGCGCCTAAAGGAGCCTTTAGATGCGATATGTTTTATGACAATATTTGGCCTCGATGGCTGCAACGTATAGCAGTTTGTCGGTATGGCCGGGCAATATTGCTGATGTTGCAAGTTTCTGCACGTAGCGTCAATGTATTGGCGAGGGATTGCCGGTATGGGTAAGTGCTTCCCTCTCTCTCTTGCCTTTGTTTCCTAGTTCTCCCACCAACAGCGCCACAGTCGCGTGTCTCTGCTAAACAATGTCGCTTCGATTTTGTTCGAAAGTTTGCGCGCGTACATCTAGCCACATGTTTTATAGTTGTTCGTTGTCTTTAGTTTTTTTGTGTACAGCAATGAAAAAATGCAAAAACGAGACAACTATAAATTTTATAATGCGAATCATCTGCGACCGGAGCTATGGGATCTCGAAAGACATGTAGCTGTAGATCGGAAACTGAAAAAGAACTATTGGAAAGCTATTGCTGACGAGCTCGCAAGTCTTCGGATCTATGCCAAATGCGAAAGAAAAAACTTGCATATGAAGAGTGTAAACGCAGGTGACTCTTCATCCACTGGTTTGTAT
This sequence comes from Schistocerca americana, assembly GCF_021461395.2. NCBI lineage: Eukaryota > Metazoa > Arthropoda > Insecta > Orthoptera > Acrididae > Schistocerca > Schistocerca americana. Next base: position 507,936,498 of record NC_060126.1, on the reverse strand, counting down.
TTGACGCCTTGAGTTTCATACTATCTCGAGTCGAACCTGAAGCAGGAACTGACAGTGTAAACAGTGGCGTGTGCTGGTAAAAAAACTAAAATAAAAATTTAAAAAATTCTTATTTCAAACTTCCCTTAATGAACTCTTTCATTCCTTCTACCGAAGCATTCCATACTTCCGATACGACGAGGCTTTTTGGCGAATAATGTGCACTTTACAGAGGTGCATTAAACTTGTGTATAAGTCACCAGCAGCTACAAACCGAAGGGTCATCGCCAATCAGGTTGTAACTGGTACAGTATCGTACTTGTGTCGGTTTTAGCAGTTCTCGGACCAGTTGCTTCTGTGTGATATTCTAAACTGCGTTTCGACGTTCTGGTAAAATTCTGGAACAGTTGTTTATCCATTATGAGTTAACGACTTACATTTTCTGAAGCATTCCGCTTACTTAAAAAGAACGCATCCACAAAGCGCGATTTCTTTTATTCTCTTTAATGACTTTGTTCCTTCTGTGATGCGGAAGCACTCACTTCTGCTGCCTGGGCGCCGCGGTCATCCATTTTATGGCCACAGTTACACTCATGGTCCCGAAATGTGATCCAGCGAACATTGCCAGGCAATTGCTGCAGGCCGTAGGTTGCTGTAATAATAAATACATGTTTGAGTGAAGCTAAATGTTGTTATCTTTATATAAAGTATTATCTTCGTAATAACCCTCAAATCCTATGCTGCTCACATGAGCCTTCTATGTGAATTAGTGAATTTAGTCATGGCAATTTCGTTGCCCTATGCATGTAATGTGTTTCAGAAGTCAAACTAATAAATAGATTAATTAATTTGATAATATTGAACCTTAAATTCCTGGATTACGCTTGCACAAAAAAAAAAAAAAAAAAAATTGGTTCAAAAGGCTCTGAGCACTATGGGACTTAACATCTGAGGTCATCAGTCCCCTAGAACTTAGAACTACTTAAACCTAACTAACCTAAAGACATCACAAACATCCATGCCCGAGGCAGGATTCGAAACTGCGACCGTAGCGGTCGCGCGGTTCCAGACTGAAGCGCCTAGAACCACCCGGCCACACCGGCCGGCTACGTTTGTACCACCACAATGAAATAAAAACAGTGTATAGCTGATGGAGTGTGAATGAGAACAGTGGCGTATTTAAGTTTACAAAATAATGGCAGGTTTTACTAAATCTTTAGTAACTAAAACTTTCTGGAGAACCAGCTGATAAATCTTACACAAAAATGTCAAACACAAATCAGTTATGGAATGGTGTTTGATAGGTAAAACATACATTGGAGTGGAAACTATACAAATTATCCTGTGAATCAATCCCTTTTACAATGCAATCTGCCTTGGTTTACATGAATCCACTGTGAGGCCCAACTCTATTCAAGTGGAATCAACTACGATCAGCCATACCACAAGCATGGTTCATCTGACAACAGGGAGCTGTGAGTATGATTTAACAGCCCCACGCCAGTGCAACAGTACTTCACCCTTTCACCTTCATTCTGGTGTTAACGGAAAACCGCGCGCTGTGTGCGAGGAGCGGCGCTGAAACCTCGGCAGATTTCAGTTTGAGGCGCACCCGATCAGTGGTCTGGCCAAACCAATTTGACTGCAGGCACGACAGTAATTGCTGGAATTGTCAAATGTCAGACGACCGACTCAGGACGAATACGTTCACCCTCGTGACACACGACATGTCCAAGGCGATATGCAGTTCCACTGCCGGTACAGTTGGAGACTGCCACTGGCTCTCAGTCCACCACAAGTGTCACCCACTAGCGAAAGACCTGAAGTCCTCCATCAGGGGCCGACCAGAAGACGAAGTCCGTCGAAGAATCACCACCACTCTCCACCAAGCCTCGGTATGGAAACCGAATTAGCAAAACGAAACAGCCCCACATTGTAAAAAGCATCTGAACTACGATCTACTCATTGAATCTCCCCTGTTGACTGTTCTGTTGGCCTGGTAGCCAATCCAGACACAGCATCGGGGTTCCCACGCTGGAGAGCCAACCTTTACCTTGCATATACTGAGAACAGCCAATTAGCGAATCCAAATCTCTCTTGTATGAAAAAAGAAAATTTTAGACTAGGGTAAGATAGCCATGTTTTGGCGAGAAACATCTTCATAGACGGGACTACAGTCCCTCATTTACAGAGTGATCTAATATTTCTGGGCCAACAGTTTCCAATTTCTGAAAGAATGCTGACAGGCTCCCCTGACAATCGTGCCCATGAATTGCATGCTTTTGCCACTCCCTAAAAGAACCCGGCGCCAGAGGAGGGTTACTGTCCTACTTCCAGCAGACCGTCGGGGATAGGGTACAGCCCTGTCTCACTCCCTTACCAACCACTGCTTCTCTTTCATGCGCCTCGACTCTTATAACTGCCATCTGGTTTCTATAGAAATTGTATGTACGCCAACCGCTCTGCTCGCGTCATACCAGCTTCTAACATGAGAATGTAGTTTTATGACCTTCCCACCGTTTGTAGAAAAGCTCAGTTTACAGCAGTCTCTCTTACCCACTTTCAGCCATCTAGTTGTGTCCCCTGATTGACTGGTGCCTGGCCTAGGTAAAATGTTTTGCGAACCAGCACCCTTCTGCCCGACCCTAAGTGGAGGGAGGAGAGAGCTTCGGCCAGAAGTCGCCCTGCAAGAAAGAACCACTGAACTCCGCTTCCCAGACTCACTCGCTCAGCCAGTTCGCTGTGCTCAGCATTCATGGCCCCCGACTCGGCTCAATACCTGTTCTCGGCCACCTCCGCTACCGTACCCCCGGCACAAGATCTCTACTGGTTATACATGCAGTTACAAGAACATTCTGCCCACAATTTTCTCACGTAGGGAAAGTTATTAACCACTGAAAGTATCTTTGATAAGATTGTTGTAAATTAATTATTCAGCAAACCTGCATCTGACTGCGTCTGTGAACTTGTTTCTTGTACTCCTCCATTTCGCCAGAAATGCAACATGTATTTGACTCAGCAATAAAATTTAAGGGAATAATGCCGTCTGTGCAATGGCATTAAGATGGTACTGGAATTAACTTTTTGCCCTGATGTTTACTTGGTTCTTTCATTGGTGGGCAACTGTACTCTACTACTCATTTTCATATTCAATTTAAGCAAAGGATACAATGTTGATCTCAATACAGGGTGTTACAAAAAGGTACCGCCAAACTTTCAGGAAACATTCCTCACACACAAATAAAGAAAAGACGTTATGTGGACATGTGTCCGGAAACGCTTAATTTCCATGTTAGAGCTCATTTTAGTTTCGTCAGTATGTACTGTACTTCCTCGATTCACCGCCAGTTGGCCCAATTGAAGGAAGGCAATGTTGACTTCGGTGCTTGTGTTGACATGCGACTCATTGCTCTACAGTACTAGCATCAAGCACATCAGTACGTAGCATCAACAGGTTAGTGTTCATCACGAACGTGGTTTTGCAGTCAGTGCAATGTTTACAAATGCTGAGTTGGCAGATGCCCATTTGATGTATGGATTAGCACGGGGCAATAGCCGTGACACGGTACGTTTGTATCGAGACAGATTTCCAGAACGAAGGTGTCCCGACAGGAAGACGTTCGAAGCAATTGATCGGCGTCTTCGGGAGCACGGAACATTCTAGTCCATGACTCGCGACTGGGGAAGACCTAGAACGACGAGGACACCTGCAATGGACGAGGCAATTCTTCGTGCAGTTGACGATAACCCTAATGTCAGCGTCAGAGAAGTTGCTGCTTTACAAGGAAACGTTGACCACGTCACTGTATGGAGAGTGCTGCGGGAGAACCAGTTGTTTCCGTACCATGTACAGCGTGTGCAGGCACTATCAGCAGCTGATTGGCCTCCACGGGTACAGTTCTGCGAATGGTTCATCCAACAATGTGTCAATCCTCTTTTCAGTGCAAATGTTCTCTTTACGGATGAGGCTTCATTCCAACATGATCAAATTGTACATTTTCACACTCAACATGTGTGGGCTGACGAGAATCCGCACGCAATTGTGCAATTACGTCATCAACACAGATTTTATGTGAACGTTTGACCAGGCATTGGTGGTGATGTCTCGATTGGGCCCCATGTTCTTCCACCTACGCTCAATGGAGCACGTTATCATGATTTCATACGGGTACTCTACCTGTGTTGCTAGAACATGTGCCTTTACAAATACGACATAACATGTGGTTCATGCACGATGGAGCTCCTGCACATTTCAGTCGAAGTGTTCGTACGCTTCTCAACAACAGTTTCAGTGACCGATGGACTGGTAGAGGCGGACCAGTTCCATGGCCTCCGCGCTCTCCTGACCTCAACCCTCTTGACTTTCATTTATGGGGGAATTTGAAAGCTCTTTTCTACGCATCCCCGGTACCAAATGTAGAGACTCTTCGTGCGCGTATTGTGGACGGCTGTGATACAATACGCCATTCTCCAGGGCTGCATCAGCGCAACAGGGATTCCGTGCGACGGAGGGTGGATGCATGTATCCTCGCTAACGGAGGACATTTTGAACATTTCCTGTAACGAAGTGTTTGAAGTCACACTGGTACGTTCTGTTGCTGTGTGTTTCCATTCCATGATTAATGTGATTTGAAGAGAAGTAATAAAATGAGCTCTAACATGGAAAGTAAGCGTTTCCGGACACATGTCCACATACCATATTTTCTTTCTTTGTGTGTGAGGAACGTTTCCTGAAAGTTTGGCCGTACCTTTTTGTAACACCCTGTATATGTATTGTTAAAATTTTAAGTCATACACAAAACCTACATTTCCAACATTTTTGTAACACGAAACAATCTTACAAAAAATTTTACCAAACGGTTCATGTGTCAAACCTTGGACATACAAATCCTAACTCTGAATATTATCTAACAAAACCAATTTGAAATCATTATATATCTTCTCTCATTTACGTGCTAAGGTTTGGTCCGGGTCAGCGAGCGCGGCATACCTTACAGCTGTCACCACACGTCTGCTTCCTCCGGGAACCTAGCCGCGACTCGTCCTTTTTATACTGCACGCGCCCGACTCTCTTAACCATCAAAGAACCTCCTACTCAAAGATATTATACTCGTTCCACCTTGCGGTTGGCAGCTACCGACTATATTCTGAAGCTACCCTGATCAGACCTTACCACATACCTTTCACCACACACAGCAGATGTATTACCGAACAACACCGAGATCATGGCGTAAAATTTGGGCCGGCTAGAGTGGCCGTGCGGTTCTAGGCGCTACAGTCTGGAACCGCGCGACCGCTACGGTCGCAGTTTCGAATCCTGCCTCGGACATGGATGTGTGTGATGTCCTTAGGTTAGTTAGGTGTAAGTAGTTCTAAGTTCTAGGGGACTGATGACCTCAGAAGTTAAGTCCCGTAGTGCTCAGAGCCATTTGAACCCTTAAAATTTGAATGTTAATCTGACTGGCAATGTTTTTAAAGTGAGAAAGCTTGTGACACCTCTCGTAGTGCCTGATAATGCTGTTGTAAATGTGGCTGAAATTCGTGCTACCGCTATCTTGTCAGGAGGCACTGTCGGGGTATATTGCTGGCAATGAAGAATTTTTACCTTGAGGCATCGGAATCCTTTCCTATTACATGCGTGTTATTCGATCTTTTCAAACACATTACAGGGAAGTGGATCAAAATGGCTCATATGGCTCTGAGCACTATGCGACTTAACTTCTGAGGTCATCAGTCGCCTAGAACTTAGAACTAATTAAACGTAACTAACCTAAGGACATCACACACATCCATGCCCGAGGCAGGATTTGAACCTGCGACCGTAGCGGTCGCTCGGTTCCAGACTGTAGCGCCTAGAACCGCACGGCCACTCCGGCCGGCCGGAAGTGGATCAGAAATGTTTATAGATTAAGCACCGAGGCAGTAGGGCAGCTCTACTGGAGTAATAGTCGACTGCAGACTACTTTAAACATGTGTAATTTGGAAAGACCACAACTGCATTAGTAACGAAAGAGGTAAAAAGGCACCGAAAACGGAGGTGAAAGTCCTGGAAGCAAGAGAGGACCGGCAGACAGCGGTCGTTCGGACGGGAAAGACTGCGCGCTCAAATTGCTAGAGAACACTGACAAAGGGAAGAAGTAAAACAGTGGAATGAGGGCGAGCGAAAGAGACGTGCAGTCTAGCGGCGGCACACAGCAGTTGAATGGGGCGCAGTACTTTAGCGGCTGTGTGCAGGCGGCGGTGGTCCCGTTGTGATCGTGGTTACAACGCTGACCGCAATTTCGAATGGTCTGTTTGTTACAAATAGTGGGAAAGAAGACTGTGAAGTAATTCTCTAACTAACTGATAGTGTTAGATCGAAGTCCTGTTGTCCATAGCTCACAGTTGTTGTCTCGACGTGGCACCTAAGCGGAAGGACTATACGCTCCGTATGCCATACTGTCAGGAAAAATTCTTACTTCTGGAAAGACGACGTCGGTTTTGATCCGATAACAGTGTATGCCACCTGGAGAATAGTAGAGATACTGATAATGGTAAATGGATAGGTTAAAGTTAGATATAGTGGGAATTAGTGAAGATCGGTGGTAGGAGGAGCAGGACTTCTGGTCAGGTGAATACAGGGTTATAAATACAAAATCAAATAGGGCTAATGCAGGAGTAGGTTTAATAATGAATAAAAAATAGTAGTGCGGGTAAGCTACTACAAACAGCATAGTCAACGCATTATTGTGGCCCAGATACACACGAAGGCTACGTCTACTACAGTAGTACAAGTTTATATGCGAACTAGCTCTGCAGATGATAAAGAAATTGATGAAATTTATGATGAGATAAAAGAAATTATTCAGGTATTGAAGGGAGACGAAAATTTAATCGTGACTGGAATTCAACAGTAGGAAAAGGAAGATAAGGAAACGTAGTAGGTGGATATGAATTGGGGCTAAGAAATGAAAGAGGAAGCCACCTGGTAGAATTTTGCACATAGCATAACTTAATCATAGCTAACACTTGGTTTAAGAATCATGAAAGAAAGTTGTATACATGGAAGAACCCTGGAGATATTAGAAGGTTTCAGATAGATTATATAATAGTAAGACAGAGATTTAGGAACCAGGTTTTAAATTGTGAGACATTTCCAGGGGCAGATGTGGACTCTGATCACAATCTATTGGTTATGAACCGTAGATTAAAACAGAAGAAACTGCAAAAAGGTGGGAATTTAAGATGGAACCAGGATAAACTGAAAGAACCAGAGGTTGTACAGAGTTTCAGGGAGAGCATAAGAGAACAGTTGACAGGAATGGGGGAAAGAAATAGACTAGAAGAAGAATGGGTAGTTTTGAGGGATGCAGTAGTGAAGACAGCAGAGGATCAAGTAGGTAAAAAGACGAGGGCTACTAAAAATCCTTAGGTAACAGAAGAAATATTGAATGTAATGGATGAAAGGAGAAAATATAAAATGCAGTAAATGAAGCGGACAAAAAGGAATACAAACGTCTCAAAAATGAGATCGACAGGAAGTGCAAAATGGCTAAGCAGGGATGGCTAGAGGACAAATGTAAGGATGTAGAGGCTTATCTTACGAGGGGTAAGATAGATACTGCCTACAGGAAAATTAAAGAGACCTTTGGAGAAAAGAGAACCACTTGCATGAATATCAAGAACTCAGATGGAAACCCAGTTCTAAACAAAGAAGGGAAAGCAGAAAGGTGGGAGGAGTATATAGAGGGTCTATACAAGGGCGATGTACTTGAGGACAATATTATGGAAATGGAAGAGGATGTAGATGAAGATGAAATGGGAGATATGATACTGCGTGAAGAGTTTGACAGAGCACTGAAAGACCTGAGTCGAAACAAGGGAGTACACAACATTCCATTAGAACTACTGCCCGCATCTCGTGGTCGTGCGGTAGCGTTCTCGCTTCCCACGCCCGGGTTCCCGGGTTCGATTCCCGGCGGGGTCAGGGATTTTCTCTGCCTCGTGATGGCTGGGTGTTGTGTGATATCCTTAGGTTAGTTAGGTTTAAGTAGTTCTAAGTTCTAGGGGACTGATGACCATAGATGTTAAGTCCCATAGTGCTCAGAGCCATTTGAAGCCATTAGAACTACTGACAGCCTTGAGAGAGCCATTCCTGACAAAACTCTACCATCTGGTGAGCAAGATATATGAGACAGGCTAAATACCCTAAGACTTGAAGAAGAATATAATAACTCCAATCCCAAAGAAAGCACGCGTTGATAGATGCGAAAATTACCGAACTATCTGTTTAATAAGCCACAGCTGCAAAATACTAACGCGAATTCTTTACAGACGAATGGAAAAACTAGTAGAAGCAAACTTCGGGGAAGATCAGTTTGGATTTCGTAGAAATATTGGAACACGTGACGCAATACTGACCCTACGACTTATCTTAGAGGAACGATTAAGGAAAGACAAACCTACGTTTCTGGCATTTGTAGACTTAGAAAAAGCTTTTGACAATGTTGACTGGAATACTCTCTTTCAAATTCTAAAGGTGGCAGGGGCAAAATACAGAGAGCAAAAGGCTATTTACAATTTGTACAGAAACCAGATGGCAGTTATAAGAGTCGAGGGGTATGAAAGGGAAGCAGTGGTTGGGAAGGGAGTGAGACAGGGTTGTAGCCTCTCCCCGATGTTATTCCATCAGTATGTTGAGCAAGCAGTGAAGGAAACAAAAGAAAAATTCGGAATGGGTATTAAAATCCATGCAGAAGAAATAAAAACTTTGAGGTTCGCCGATGACATTGTAATTCTGTCAGAGGCAGCAAAGGACTTGGAAGAGAAGTTGAACGGAATGGACAGTGTCTTGAAAGGAGGGTATAAGATGAACATCAACAAAAGCAAAACGAGGATAATGGAATGTAGTCAAATTATATCGGGTGATGCTGAGGGAATTAGATTAGGAAATGAGACACTTAAAGTAGTAAAGGAGTTTTGCTATTTGGGGAGCAAAATAACTGATGATGGTCGAAGTAGAGAGGATATAAAATGTAGACTAGCAACGGCAAGGAAAGCCTTTCTGAAGAAGAGAAATTTTTTAACATCGGGTATAGATGTAATTGTGAGGAAGTCGTTTCTGAAAGTATTTGTATGGAATGTAGCTATGTATGGAAGTGAAACATGGACGATAAATAGTTTGTACAAGAAGAGAATAGAAGCTTTTGAAATGTTGTGGTACAGAAGAATGTTGAAGATTAGATGGGTAGATCACATAACTAATGAGGAGGTATTGAATGGGATTGGGGAGAAGAGAAGCTTGTGGCACAACCCGACTAGAAGAAGGGATCGGTTGGTAGGACATGTTCTGTGGCATCAAGGGATCACAAATTTAGTATTGGAGGGCAGCGTGGAGGGTAAAAATCGTAGAGGGAGACCAAGAGATGAATACACTAAGCAGATTCAGAAGGATGTAGGTTTGCAGTAGGTGCTGGGACATGAAGGAGCTTGCACAGGATAGAGTTGCATGGAGAGCTGCATCAAACCAGTCTCAGGACTGAAGACCGCAACAACAACAACAGATAGTGGTTTCACTGTCGTCCGCCAACAGATAGCGTAGTGGCGTAGCTACCAGACCGTCATGTGTGTCTACCCTTCAGCAGGAAATGCTCACAGCTAAAAGGATCTGTGTGGTTCAAACGTGTGAAGGAAGCAGGGGACCACGCCACGGAGATGCAGTCGCGCTTCCTACAGCTAAAGAAGCGAGTCTGAAAGGGGATCAAAGTGTGGCCTTCCGAGTGGCGGGATGGTCCTTTGCGATCCTGGACGTGCTGCGTCAGTTGTGCAACGATGCTTGTGTCAATGGTCACGTGAACATTGTCACGCCCGTAGACGAGGTTCTGGGCGTCCAGGCGAAAGGACGCCCGTAAGGATCGTCTTATTGTAAGGGCAGCAGTGGCAGACCGTACACCTACCACAGCACAGGTAAGGAGGCTCGTGAGCCAAGACGTGTCAACACGAAGTGCGAAGTGCAAACCGGCTATTAGCAGTGGGACTATGGGCATACCTACCTCTAGCCCGTCTTCCTCTCACACCACAGCACCGACGTGCAAAACTCGACTGGTGGCGTCAGGAGATCACTTGGAAGATGGAATGGTGCTCCGTCTTCTTCAGCGATGAGAGCAGATTCTGGCCGGAGGGGAGTGATGGTCGTTTCCGTGTACTATGCAGACCTGGTGAGCGCTCCCTCGTAGAGTGCATACGTCCGAGACACTCTGGCTCCATCCAAGGCCTTACGGTCTGGCGTGCGATAAGCTACAACTCTCGTACACGTTTGATGTTTCCGGAGGGGACGCGACCCGGCGCTCGGTGCGTGCAGAATGTTGTTAGTACCCTTCCATTGTCGTTATTGCAACAGAAAGGTGATGTGTTGTCCCAACAGGATAATGCTCGCCCGCCCATTGCCAGTAAAACTCAACGTGGTCTGCAAGACGTGCAGCAACTTCTCTGGCGAGCAGAGTTTCCGGACTTGTCTCCAGTCGAGCATGTGTGGGATACGATGGGACGAAAAGTGCCTTGTGCGACTCGTCAACAAACAACTCTTACAGAGCTACGTGGACAGGTCGAGCAGACGTGGCCTAAAGTATCCCAGGTTTTCACAATATATATAAATGACCTAGTGGATAGTATACAGAGAAGTTGCAGCATTAGAAAATTGCAGCGAAATGCAGGAAAATCTGCAGCGGATAGGCACTCGGTGCAGGGAGTGGCAACTGACCCTTAACATAGACAAATGTAATGTATTGCGAATACATAGAAAGAAGGATCCTTTATTGTATGATTATATGATAGCGGAACAAACACTGCTAGCAGTTACTTCTGTAAAATATCTGGGAGTATGCGTGCGGAACGATTTGAAGTGGAATGATCATATAAAATTAATTGTTGGTAAGGCGGGTACCAGGTTGAGATTCATTGGGAGAGTCGTTAGAAAATGTAGTCCATCAACAAAGGAGGTGGCTTACAAAACGCTCGTTCGACCTATACTTGAGTATTGCTCGTCAGTGTGGGATCCGTACCAGATCGGGTTGACAGAGGAGATAGAGAGGATCCAAAGAAGAGCGGCGCGTTTCGTCACAGGGTTATTTGGTAAGCGTGATAGCGTTACGGAGATGTTTAGCAAACTCAAGTGGCAGACTCTGCAAGAGAGGCGCTCTGCATCGCGGTGTAGCTCGCTGTCCAGGTTTCGAGAGGGTGCGTTTCTGGATGAGGTATCGAATATATTGCTTCCCTCTACTTATGCCTCCCGAGGAGATGACGAATGTAAAATTAGAGAGATTCGAGCGCGCACGGAGGCTTTCCGGCAGCCGTTCTTCCCGCGAACCGTACGCAACTGGAACAGGAAAGGGAGGTAATGACAAAATGGTTCAAATGGCTCTCAGCACTATGGGACTCAACTTCTGAGGTCATTAGTCCCCTAGAACTTAGAACTAGTTAAACCTAACTAACCTAAGGACATCACACACATCCATGCCCGAGGCAGGATTCGAACCTGCGACCGTAGCAGTTTCGTGGTTCCAGACTGCAGCGCCTAGAACCGCACGGCCACTTCGGCCGGCAGGTAATGACAGTGGCACGTAAAGTGCCCTCCGCCACACACCGTTTGGTGGCTTGCGGAGTATAAATGTAGATGTAGATGTAAATGTAGACAGTGTTGGCCATCTGTACAATCGACCGGCTGCCAGAGACAGCTCACGACGTGCTAATACGGGTGTTTCAGCATGGGTCGATACCTGGTACCTCAGAACCGCTTGTGCTATTGACTTGTAGGCGTAATCGTTTCATGTACTCCATATGCACTATTGCAACAATAAATCTCGAGTGAATTCGAAATCTCTAAAAGAGTGTACTAATTTTGTTCCGGCAGTGTATTTGCAGCAACCACGGAAGCACATTTGGTTGCAGAAAAAATTTGGTCGGAGTGGGCTGGAGCTCTTGCTGTGAGGATTATTTAACACCTCAGGTTTCGGAGGGAGGTCTCAACTTTACACAGCCAACCTGGCAGTGGTCAGTACTGTGCACAGTTTTGAGCCGGCAGCAAAGTTAAGGTACGCTACCTACTTGCTCTTCGAATGCTGCCTCAGGCATGGATGTGTGTGATGTCCTTTGGCTAGTTAGGTTTAAGTAGTTCTAAGTTCTAGGGGACTGATGACCTCAGAAGTTAAGGCCCATAGTGCTCAGAGCCATTTGAACCATTTTTTGAACCTACTTGTCGTTAACGTTCAGAGCAACGCTTCTCTGGCGCCACACTGGTGTGACAACCGTTCAAACGTAGGCAAAAATGGCTGCCTTACAACGAGAAGTGCCGCCTTGTCGAAAGTTACCAAGATCACAATTAATATAAATCAAGACCCGCAGTATTTATGGATAATACTTGCATGCCGTGGCACCATCGCTGTCTATTTCACATCTCTGTTCCGCCCTCGCAACACACGAAAATCGCAAATAAATTACAATTAATCTTAATTACTTTATACAGAAACGTCTTTGACAACTTCAGAGGCTTGTCAACGTGCAGTCACCCTAATCCAGGTTTTCCACAACTGGAGAGTGTGCAGCCACAGGGACGACTCGAGGTAGGTAACATTCCGTTCGTAACGGGACGAAATTGTGAAGAGTGAAAGAAAGTCAGGGACTAGCCTAGGGGAGGACCGCCGGTGAACGTTCACAATAGACGTTAGCCTAATCATCTGACGCAGAACGTCTAAGGTTCCGCATGACTGTCAGCCGATCGTAAGTTTAAAAGTGTGAAGACTGTGGCGAGGTGCAGCAAGGCCTGTAGAAGGGAGCCACATGGACCGCCAGGTGTCCCTCGCAGTCAGCGTAAACCAGCGCGGCATACTGCGCACTATGCACGGCTACTGTTGCGCAACTAGCGATCAATAGTTAGTAGGAAATAGAAACGACGGTAAAATATTCAGCAGTTTCCGTCTAGAGCGGCCTAAAGCCGAACGAACACAGAAAACCGGACGCGGAGGAAGTAAGTGGCCCGTCGACATTGTGGCGTGTCCTCTTTCTAAAAATTAACTTGAGATTGAAAATGACTCAATTCCGCGTTATAAAGTTCAAGTTCTTGCTGCTTATCTCGGGTGGGCTGCCACTATAAAGGGTCCTAAATGAAAATCTCCTGGAAACATTCATTTAACATTATAGAAATCGCGACAGGGGACCTGGGATACGCGTCTGACTAGTTAAAATAATGTCTCGGTTACGTGCGAGCCGCTAAACTCCAAAGAATACTGTGCTGTCCCAGTTCCAGGCAGTAACTAATAAAAGCTGCACACTTTGCAAACGGACTGAAAATAAATTACCACACTGCCATTCATAGCCACTCAGTAGAACAAACGACTGAACACTGAACGAAAAATTGAAATACATTGCGAAAACAGTAATACAGAAAACGGAGAATTCCGCCGAGGACACAACTGTGAATTATAAGAACATACAGAAGACATTGTTACCAGCATGAGGAAGCGGAGAATGATGTTTTTTGGTCAGCTGGAAAGAATGAACCCGCAAAGACTTACTCATCGCAAACACTCGTCAATTTCAAAAACAAAATCGTATTCAAAATGGGCAAGCCAAGTTAAAAAGGATTTACAGGAAACTGAAATTTCATTTGATGACATTCAGGACCGAGACGTTTAAAAAAAATGTCAAAATTACTAAAAACCTTATTTCGCTTACCACGCCAGTTCCACGTCCTGCCTGCAAACGGCCAAAACAGGGAAAAGAAGCGCAGTCAGCGAAAATGAAAATCTACTGGCAAAAGAGGGAAACACAATCAGGAAACAGATAAAAATATTCGTGGTCCATAGCAGGCCGAAACGAGGGCAAAAAAAAAAAAAAAATACAGACACTGCGTCTGATAGAATCAGACTTCGTAACAGTTTTTTAAAATATGTCAACAATGGCTGCCGTAGCGCTAACTTGGCGCAGGTGTAAACACGTCAGTGTAAATTAGATACAAAGGAAAGTCTCACAAATACATATTTCCCAGAATGAGATTTTCACTCTGCAGCGGAGTGTGCGCTGATATGAAACTTCCTGGCAGATCAAAACTGTGTGCCGGAACGAGGCTCGAATTCGGGACCTTTGCCTCTCGCGGGCAAGTGCTCTACCAACTGAGCTACCCAAGCACGACTCACGCCCCGTCCTCACAGCTTTACTTCTGCCAGTACCTCGTCTCCTACCTTCCAAATTTTGCAGAAGCTCTCCTGCTAACCCTGCAGAACTAGCACTCCTGAAAGAAAGGATATTGCGGAGACATGGCTTAGCCACAGCCTGGGGGATGTTTCCAGAATGAGATTTTCACTCTGCAGCGGAGTGTGCGCTGATATGATACTGGCAGAAGTAAAGCTGTGAGTACGAGGCGTGAGTCGTGCTTGGGTAGCTCAGTTGGTAGAGCATTTGCCCGCGAAAGGCAAAGGTCCCGAGTTCGAGCCTCGGTCCGGCACACAGTTTCAATCTGCCAGGAAGTTTCAAATACGTAGTTACTGTTCATTTTTTCGTGGCAAGGGGGGGTGGGCGGTGGGGGGGGGGTTATGGACGCCGTTCCTCTTACATGACTTTTTACCGAAAAGGTTTTCTGCCTCTTGTTGTCCTCCTTCCGTCGCATGTATTTCAAATTAATATTTTACAGGGGAATAAAAAAGACCGTTAAAATATTCATTGGAAGAATCCCAAGAAAACGTAATTAATCCACGAAAGAAGCGACTTAGGAAACACTCGTTCAACCGACTCTTGAGTACCGCATCGAGCCTGGGCACGCTCAATGGAGGAGGTGGGCGGCAGTCAGAGAACGGCGGCGCGTGTCGTCCCGAGGGCGTTTAGTCGGCGCGACGGCGTTACTAACGTGCTTCACAAACTCGTCACGTCTAATTTTTAAAGAACGTTACACTTAATATTTTTTAAAGAACGTTACAAGGTACAGTCTTTGTGTACGTTTAATAATACGCTATTTGGTCATAAGTATCCGCACAACCCCTATCTGATGAGAAACAGACCGCTAGTATTGTCACGAGGCGGACCTGCTAGTGTAAAAAGCGAGGGACAGTACTGTGGAGTCATCTGAGAAGCAGTGTCAGTCTCCGGATGTCTCCTGAGTAACAGTTCCATCAGTGACATTTCGGCCCTCCTCAAAGCAGACCAAGTGGAGTGTTGGTGACGTGATTGTCAAGTGGAAAAGTCGAGAAATCAGCTCAGATAAACTAAGAACAGGCAGCCTCATGTAGTGGTGGACGCTGAACGTCTAGCACTGCGAAGGGTAGTTGTGGAAAAATAGCGTGAAATGAGTGGGAGTCAGTCGAGACTTACAAAGTGCTACCAGCACCGTGCGGTTCTAGGCGCTACATTCTGGAACCGAGCGGCCGCTACGGTCGCAGGTTCGAATCCTCCCTCGGGCATGGATGTGTGTGATGTCCTTAGGTTAGTTAGGTTTAATTAGTTCTAAGTTCTAGGCGACTGATGACAGAAGCAGTTAAGTCGCATAGTGCTCAGAGCCATTTTGCTACCAGCAGTCCACCACGATGTGGGTAGGAAGTTATAGAGAACGATGTACAATGATCGCCAGCCCCTGGTGAGGGGGGATGGCCTTCAGACAATGGAAAAACAGATAGTGGAGGATCACCACTGAAATCAAGTGGAGACGGACACTTCTCGAGTGAAGAGCACAAGGGAGCCATTCTAGGCACTTTTCGTTTGGATCTTGAAGAATACACCTTTACGTTGATTCTTGAAGAAGGCAGACCAGCCAGTGATATAATGCTTGCGTTTTTGGGTGACAGATTCTGGCAGTGAAAGGCCCCTACAGTACTCTAACTTCTCCCTATTACGTTACAGAATTATTGAGAATAGATATAGATGGTGTTAGGGACGGAACAAAAGGTTGGATTGCTTCAAGTACGTGGAAGGAAAGTGGCCGTACCCTGTCCAGGGAACCACCGCGGCATTTGGCCTGCAGCGATTTAGGAGAATCACAGAAGTCCTAAATCGTGATGGCCGGACACGGATATGAACCCTTATCCTCCCTTATCCGACTGAAGGCCAATCCAACCGATGTAGGTCGCAGTTCGTAGTAACAGACGGAAAGTCATCGAGTAAAACAGAACTAATATATCCGACGTTCCCCAAGGAAGTGTTATAGGCCCTCTATTGTTTCTGATCTATATTAACGACATGGGAGACAATCTGAGTAGCCGTGTTAGATCGTTTGGAGATGATGCTGTCATTTGCCGTCTTGTAAAGTTATCAGATGATCAAAACGACTTGCAAAATGATTTAGATAAGATATCTGTGGGGTGCGAAAACTGGCAATTGTCCCTGAATAAGGAAAAGTGTGAAGTTATTCACATGAGTACTAAAAGAAATCAGCTAAATTTAGATTGCGCGATAAGTCACACAAATCTGAAGGCTGTAAATTGAACTAAATACTTAGGGATTACGAATACAAATAACCTAAATTGGAACGATCAGGTAGATAATATTGTGGGTAGAGCAAACCAAAGACTGCGATTCATTGGCAGAACACTTGGAAAGTGCAACAGGTCTACTAAAGAGACTGCTTACACCACGCTTGTCAGCCCTATTCTGGAGTACTGCCGTGTGGTGTGGAATCCGCATCAGGTGGGACTGATGGATGACATCGAAAAAGTACAAAGAAGGGCAGCTCGTTTTGTACTATCGCGAAATAGGGGAGATAGTGTCACAGACATGATACGTAAATTGGAGTGGCAATCATTAAAACAAAGGCGTGTTTCGTTGCGACGGGATTTTCTCGTGAAATTTCAATCACCAGTTTTCTCCTCCGATTGCGAAAACATTCTGTTGGCACCCACCTACATAGGGAGAAATGATCATCGCGATAAAATAAGAGAAATCAAGGCTCTCACAGAAAAATTTAAGTACTCGTTTTCCCCGCGCGCCGTTCGAGAGTGGAACGGTAGAGAGTCAGCTTGAAGGTGGTTCATTCAACCCTCTGACAGGCACTTAATTGTGAATAGCAGAGTAATCACGTAGATGGAGATGCAGATGTGAAAATCCACGGGGGTGTCAAAACAGCTTGCCATGTGCTGTCATACTGAAATACTGGACGAATGCAGTCTGCATACTTTGCGCGCTGTGACTTACACCCCTAATAACTTGTACACTGCACCTATCGTCTGTTTCTAATTTGAGGAAAGGCTCACAATGATAAATTGTGGCTCAGCTGGAATCCGTTTGTTCAGGGTGTTGCGCCATAAAGTATAAACGACAATATATGGGAACAGTCACAGTTTCAAAAAATGAATAATAAAGCTGAACTCACTATCCTGAACTGCTTCTGCTGCATACGCGTAACTGAAAATTAATGTCCAACCGTATTATTACATGGCTGTAATACTCACCTGGTCATGCTGGTTGCCTGTCTAGCATCTTCCAGATGCAATAAGAATTCGATTTTCAGTGTTTAATACAATTAATGACCGAAGTGAAAAATTTGAAATGCTTTCAAATCAAATCATGAAACAGGTATATTACGTTAAAAGCGTAGCACAGTAAGTTAATTACAAAAGTTAGAAACTGCATGTATGTTTCCAGGCAGTGTAACTCACTCCACGCAAATTAGCCAGACTGTATTTGAGTATGTCAGCACTTGGCGACTACCAATAGACTGTACACAAAATGCCACGCCTTTTCTCACGGAGAAGCCTACTGCTTAATACGTTTTCGCTGTTCCTGTGATGAAACTTCAGCACCAGGCACGACGTTTTGATTTATTACTTATTTAAATCAAACTCCATTCGCAACACATTTTTCGGAGAATATCCACGCATACTACTTACGGCAGCTGCAAAATTACACTCCTGGAAATTGAAATAAGAACACCGTGAATTCATTGTCCCAGGAAGGGGAAACTTTATTGACACATTCCTGGGGTCAGATACATCACATGATCACACTGACAGAACCACAGGCACATAGACACAGGCAACAGAGCATGCACAATGTCGGCACTAGTACAGTGTATATCCACCTTTCGCAGCAATGCAGGCTGCTATTCTCCCATGGAGACGATCGTAGAGATGCTGGATGTAGTCCTGTGGAACGGCTTGCCATGCCATTTCCACCTGGCGCCTCAGTTTGACCAGCGTTCGTGCTGGACGTGCAGACCGTGTGAGACGACGCTTCATCCAGTCCCAAACATGCTCAATGGGGGACAGATCCGGAGATCTTGCTGGCCAGGGTAGTTGACTTACACCTTCTAGAGCACGTTGGGTGGCACGGGATACATGCGGACGTGTATTGTCCTGTTGGAACAGCAAGTTCCCTTGCCGGTCTAGGAATGGTAGAACGATGGGTTCGATGACGGTTTGGATGTACCGTGCACTATTCAGTGTCCCCTCGACGATCACCAGTGGTGTACGGCCAGTGTAGGAGATCGCTCCCCACACCATGATGCCGGGTGTTGGCCCTGTGTGCCTCGGTCGTATGCAGTCCTGATTGTGGCGCTCACCTGCACGGCGCCAAACACGCATACGACCATCATTGGCACCAAGGCAGAAGCGACTCTCATCGCTGAAGACGACACGTCTCCATTCGTCCCTCCATTCACGCCTGTCGCGACACCACTGGAGGCGGGCTGCACAATGTTGGGGCGTGAGCGAAAGACGGCCTAACGGTGTGCGGGACCGTAGCCCAGCTTCATGGAGACGGTTGCGAATGGTCCTCGCCGATACCCCAGGAGCAACAGTGTCCCTAATTTGCTGAGAAGTGGCGGTGCGGTCCCCTACGGCACTGCGTAGGATCCTACGCTCTTGGCGTGCATCCGTGCGTCGCTGCGGTCCGGTCCCAGGTCGACGGGCACGTGCACCTTCCGCCGACCACTGGCGACAACATCGATGTACTGTGGAGACCTCACGCCTCACGTGTTGAGCAATTCGGCGGTACGTCCACCCGGCCTCCCGCATGCCCACTATACGCCCTCGCTCAAAGTCCGTCAACTGCACATACGGTTCACGTCCACACTGTCGCGGCATGCTACCAGTGTTAAAGACTGTGATGGAGCTCCGTATGCCACGGCAAACTGGCTGACACTGACGGTGGCGGTGCACAAATGCTGCACAGCTAGCGCCATTCGACGGCCAATACCGCGGTTCCTGGTGTGTCCGCTGTGCCGTGCGTGTGATCATTGCTTGTACAGCCCTCTCGCAGTGTCCGGAGCAAGTATGGTGGGTCTGACACACCGGTGTCAATGTGTTCTTTTTTCCATTTCCAGGAGTGTATATCGTTGTACGAAAAATATGTCAGGATACATGGCGTCATAGACATTGAGACTCGCGAAGAACTATATGTATTTGAGATGGAGTGAAAACAGTGTAAGAATTACATTTTTGGTGTCAAATATTTAACGCCTTAACTAATTTGTAAAGTAGACGTTTGAAAATGTTTTATAAAAAATGTTCAAATGTGTGTGAAATCTTATGGGACTTAACAGCTAAGGTCATCAGAGCCTAAGCTTACACACTACTTAACCTAAATTATCCTAAGGACAAACACACACACACCCATGCCCGAGGGAGGACTCGAACCTCCGCCGGGACCAGCCGCACAGTTCATGACTGCAGCGCCCAGACCGCTCGGCTAATCCCGCGCAGCAAAATGTTTTATACATGGGATTTAAATTCTTTAAAGAACTTGGGGTAGTTTATCAATCTGTGCCATCGGTTTCATTATACTTTCACTACCGAATAACACACCAGTTATGTTACCATTATTGGATAATACAGATCCACTACCGAATTGCCAAATTTTAATATGTATGGACGTTTATCCGCAAAATTGTCAGCATGGGGGACAGTGCATCAGCCCTGGCCACAGCTGAATGCTTACAGAATTGGTACAATTTTACCTACTTTGTTTCCTCGTGGAGTGTTATCAACTGGGTCAGACCTACAGCCGTCAATGAAAGCGATAAGTCTGCTGTCTGTAATTCGGCCTGATTAGCGAATTCACACGACCGAACTGATATGTCATTCTTGTTTGGATGCTAGAAGCTTGCATGTATTACGTCACCGGCATATGTTGCGTTTTGCCAGTGCTAAATGGGTGTTTCTCTACGGTCATGGCCATATTAAGGCCGATAAAATTTTTTAAAGAGCCTCCCATTTTCATTGCTAAATAATTTACACCACGCTGCGAGTTTGAATGTTGTTGTTGTTGTTGTGGTCTTCAGTCCTGAGTCTGGTTTGATGGAGCTCTCCATGCTACCCTATCCCGTGCAAGCTTCTTCTTCTCCAAGTACCTACTGCAGCCTACATCCTTCTGAATCTGCTTAGTGTATTCATCTCTTGGTCTCCCTCTACGATTTTTACCCTCCACACTGCACTCCAATACTAAATTGGTGATCCCTTGATGCCTCAGAACATGTCCTACCAACCGATCCCCTCTTCTAGTCAAGTTGTGCCACAAGCTCCTCTTCTCCCCAATTCTATTCAATAACTTCTCATTAGTTATGTGATCTACCCATCTAATCTTCAGCATTCTTCTGTAGCACCACATTTCGAAAGCTTCTATTCTCTTCTTGTCTAAACTATTTATCGTCCACGTTTCACTTCCATACATGGCTACACTCCATACAAATACTTTCAGAAACGACTTCCTGACGTTTAAATCTATACTCGATGTTAACAGATTTCTCTTCTTCAGAAACGCTTTCCTTGCCATTGCCAGTCTACATTTTATATCCTCTCTATTTCGACCATCATCAGTTATTTTGCTCCCCAAATAGCAAAACTCCTTTACTACTTTAAGTGTCTCATTTCCTAATCTAATTCCCTCAGCATCACCCGACTTAAATCGACTACATTGCATTATCCTCGTTTTGCTTTTGTTGATGTCCATCTTATATCCTCCTTTCAAGACACTGTCCATTCCGTTCAACTGCTCTTACAAGTCCTTTGCTGTCTCTGACAGAATTACAATGTCATCGGCGAACCTCAAAGTTTTTATTTCCTCTCCATGGATGTTAATACCTACTCCGAATTTTCCTTTTGTTTCCCTTATTGCTTGCTCAGTATACAGATTGAATAACATCGGCGATAGGCTAGAACCGTGCCTCACTCCCTTCCCAACCACTGCTTCCCTTTCATACCCCTCGACTCTTATAACTGACATCTGAATTCTGTACAAATTGTAAATAGCCTTTCGCTCCCTGTATTTTACCCCTCCTACATCCTCCACTGTGTCGTGTGACATTCTTTGTATGAAGCTATTTTACGGCCGGCATTACACTTCACTGAGCCAAGATTGAATATTTTGTGGCGACTGCTACGGTCGCAGGTTCGAATCCTGCCTCGGGCATGGATGTGTGTGATGTCCTTAGGTTAGTTAGGTTTAAGTAGTTCTAAGTTCTAGGGGACTGATGACCACAGTAGTTAAGTCCCATAGTGCTCAGAGCCATTTGAACCATTTTTTGAATATTTTGTATTCCTTCTCTGGAGGGAACAGAATACCAAGATTACATCCGGTGCGACTCAAGAGCTAAGTAAAAAGTATTTGAATGTTATAAGAATGAATTTCACTGTTTAATGGTACCCGTCCTTAACCGGCGCAGCACGTCCACATGTTTAATTCTGCAACTCAGTGGAGTCCCACTATGTGTAAGGACATTGTTCAGACGTGTCGTTACACACTATTTTTCACTTATGGTCACTACTGAAGTCGTCTCTTACTGCAATACTATCCCAAAAGTGCTGTCCACTGAAGCCACACGCGTTTAAAAACTACTTCATTTCCGTCATTCCCGTTAGTAAGACTCTTAGTAGCACAAACAAAGTAGAGGCATCCATCAGAATGTGAAAAGTTTGCCTTAAAACGACAGACCCCTTGTCCACTAACTGACAGGTCTCTCTTATTGATTTTTACTGAGTGTGTGTGTGTGTGTGTGTGTGTGTGTGTGTGTGTGTGTGTGTGTATAAGTCGTTACAAAGCTTTTCCAAGTCCGAGTCAGAGTCAAAGAGAAATTGTATCAGGCGAATGTCAGTTTCTGGTGTCCGATGTTACGAAATGACGTTCTGTCAGGGTAATTCCAGAGCGAGTGGAAGTCCGAGTAGTGGTGTACATCAAAGCGGTTGACATCAGAGAGGAGCAGCAGAGTATTACATAGCTTTACGGCCAGCGGCTAGGGCCTCTGCTTTTCTTTTCTTGACGCTGCGGCTACACTCCGTTTCAGGATACAGAGCGCTTCAGAAAGGTTTACCCGAAATACAGAGGCCACATCTTCACCGCCAATCGTGATACAAATGTGGAGCAAATTTTAACTTACTCAAAGGACTATATAGTCGTTATTTTCTAGAGAATATTTCACGAGGTCACATATTTTCCGCGTATGCCGGTTGTGAGGGATCCACTTGTACGTGGAGTGCGATTTTCTAAAGCAGAGGTTCCCAAACTTTTGTTTGTCACGCCCCCCGTCTGCCGAAAAAAAAACTTCCATGCCCCCCCCCCCCCCCCACTAAAAAATACAGAGATTTTTATTAATTACCAAGAAACTATTGAAAAATTTGTGATGGTGACGTAATGTAACATGGTGGGCTGTTAATGTATCGAGTCGCAGTTATTACGTCATCAGTCTAGTCTAGTGATTATAAGCCACTCCTAAAGTAAAGAAAGTCCTTGGTAAACAAGGAAAAATATTTGCGACCCTTGCAGATTAGTGGATGCGGGCCATTATTTTAAGTTGAGTGTATCTTATTACTTTAACTCATTATCAAAAATAGTCGCTCAGTCACGGCGTTAACGAACATCACTCATATGTACGCCTATAGCGCTCCCCATTGTCATTGCGCATAGGTTGGCATTTATGTCAGTGATGACAAAGGCCCAGTTCCCAGAACCAGACAAAAAAATAAAAAATACGTTTTACGAAATAATTTTGCAGACTACACAGAACTTTAAAAAATATGAATAAAACAACTTCCTTACCTTGATTACATTCCCTTGCTGCGCATCATTTCTTCACAAGTATACGATTTTAGGACTACTCTTCGCTTGCCATATCTAGGCTAAACTTTCGCTGTGTCTTCATCCAGAAGAAATACTATTATTAGTTGAAATAACATACCACACGTAACATCAGAATCCATAAGGATCACACGCAGTATTTATATTTAAATCAGATTCACTATGTTTATTTTATATTGTTTCTTAGAAGTAGTTTTTTTATAATTTTACAGTATTACCTACATGTAAGGACAGTTAGGAGGGAAATAATAAGTTCTCTTATAATGTGACGTATTTATTATTAATATATTGTTTCCACAAACATATGGCAAGAAAAAAAATAAATCAATGTGAAGGATGATCTTGCATATTTTTTACAAGATTTTGAATTCTTCGCTGAATAGTAGTAACTGCGCAACGTAAATCATTGGCAATACTGAGTTTGCTTCTAAGCTTATTTTTTATTGCCACTACCGCTGAAAATGCTCTTTCGCACAAATAAGTGCTTGAAAATGGTAAATACAGTTTCAGTGCTTGTTCTGCTGTGCTGGAATACACCGTGAGATATTTCACCCAAAATAAAGGCTTATCCATCTTCTCAAAGTCATACTCCGCTGCAGAATCATTTTTAATTTCTAAGACTTCCTCTTGTAGTCTGTCTGGCAACACATCCACGTCAACGTGAAATGGATCCGTCGCTAACCTATAATAAATTTTATCATCACAACTGTTAGGGAACCATCGTTCGAATTCATCAATGAGGTGCTGCAAATGGTTCGATATTTTACTCTTAGTATTAGTATCCTTAAAATCGTTTTGAAATCGGGCTTCTTCCAGGATTCCAAACAATCTGGGAAAGCAGGAATAATTGCAGGCTAAAATTTTACGTTTCCATAGTTGCAACTTACCAGTAAACGCTTTGATGGCATCCCGATGAAAAATATGTTTGACTCTCCACCTTGTAATTTCAAATTCAATGTGTTTAAAGACTCGAAAATATCTGACAGATATTTCTGTGTGAGCCTGGAAAGATACTCACATTTTGCTCGACTTATCCCTTCGATATTCAGTTGACAGATGCGCAGAGATGGTCCAATTCTACGAGCTTGTGGGTCCTGAATAGGACCGCACGTGTCCTTCGTCATTCTTTGACCGAGAGGTCTTTTCAGACAGTTCGGTCTCATCTTATCGTTGTTGCTTTCTTAGCACCACCCAGGGGTCACGTGTAGGGTATTTAAAGGTTATACCTACGGACGTGAAGCAACGCAGACCCTGCTGCTGACTGCCCTCATCGTACTTTCAGAGGAACTTTAATGGACATTCATCGTACATCGGATGAAGCAGTCAAGTGGATTGAAGAACTAGACATAGAGCTGTAAAATTGTACGAACTTGTGATTGTACATTTTAGTCCTGAAAATATTGTATATAAATGTAAATCAATGTACACATCATACGATAAATAAATAAATCTGACAGATAAGCCAATGCAACATGAACGCCAGGCTTGCTAAATCCCACATACGCATCAGTTTGTTGGTTATTTTCCAAAAACTGGATCACTTCGTCTCGAAGTTCAAATAATCTTCCTAGCATATTTCCTTTTGAGAGCCAGCGTACTTCTGTATGAAATAAAAGTGTTTTATACTCTGCTCTCAAGTCTTCACAAAGAGCCGTAAATAACCTGGAATTTAACGCACTCTTTTTAATACGATTCACGATTTTGATGCACAGTTTCAAGACATCATTGAGTTCCTTTGGAAGTCTCTTAGCTGCCAATGCTTGATGGTGTGTTACACAGTGGATAGCAGTAATACTAGGTTTTTTCTCTGACCATCTGCACGAATCCTGATCGACATCCATGCATTGATGGGGCGCCATCTGTGCATACGCCCATCAGTTTCTGCCATGATAACTCATTTTTACAAAAGAATTCAGAGACGGCTGCCATTATATGAATTGCTTTTGAAGTTGCCTTTAACTCTGTAGAAAACAGCAACTCTTCTTTAATTGCTTCATTTTCTATATAGCGAACGAAAGCTAGCAGTTGGCAACAATTCGCAACATCGGTACTCTCGTCTTAACTGTATTGCGAAAAACTGCGATTGTTTGACTGCCGTAACTAATTGATTTTGTATGTCTTCGGCCATATCATCAATCCGACGTTTCACAGTGTTGTCAGAAAGCGGTATTTGTGAAAGTTTTTGTTTGCTTTCTGACCCAAGAACAATATCAGCAACTTTCAACAAACAGTGTTTGACTAGTGTCTCTCCGATAATATGACTTATCTTGGTCTTTGAAATAAGTAGCGATAACTCATACGAGGCTTCCAGTACCTTTTCTGGTGTCTGAGCGAAGGATCCAGCAGTATCCAACTTCATTCGTTTCTAATTATCACATTTTGCAGCAAAAAAATCCTTCGGCTTCTCTTTCAATGCACCATGCTTTGCCCACAAATGGCGTTCCAGACGAGAAGGTCTCATGGAATCATTGCTCAATACCTCATAGCAAATAAAACATTGCGGCTGGTCAACGCAATTTTTTTGTATAGAAGCAAAACCGTATTTGATATAATCATCATTATATTTACGTTTTTTTCACGACACTCATGGCGAAGTAAAAAGAAAACAAGAATAGTATAATTTCGCACTAACACAGATTTTACTGAGGCACAACTGTGAAAGATTCAACGCGATTTCAGCAAAATCCAATACATCAGATGTGTCAACAACTGCAAGCAACCATCTGAAATAAAGGAAAACTACTGTCGTCTGTCGGCACCTCAGATGACTGCCTATGACGAGTGGGGCGAAGAACGGGGAAGCCCAGCCGCAGCACAGGTAGTCAGTGCACTGTCTGTTTGCGACCTGGTGGCCGAGCAGGGCTCTTGCTGGGAGAAATTTCATGGATACACCTCACACATCGCTGGAAACTGTGCACAGCGCCAAGCAGTTATCTCTGTACTCGTACCAAAATAAGCCATTGTCGCAGCAAAGAACGTACACTAATTTCAAACGAAATTATGCCGTATTTCAAAAAGGCAGAAGAAAAATAACTGTTTTGTCAGATAAGTAATCCGAATTAAAGAGCTGTAGTACTGGCCGTTCGAAAAGAAAAATAGCCTCGCTAATGGACTTCATTCTCTACCTAGCTGGGTTATGTTTCATTGTTAGCACTCACGACAATGTTTCCAGAACGGCGTGAAGTACTCTGCTCAGAACGAACACTTTACTAGTTTCGCATTCACGTCGTGCACATTTTTCTGGTGACGAAGGGCATGACCCTGGCGTCCAGATTACGAACCCGCCAGTTCATTTGAAGCGTATACAGTCTATTAAAGTCACCGTAATCGCATCACATGGGGATCCGCGGGTTGGCAGGGTAATAAAACGGCATTTTTGCAGTTACGCAGTATAAGTGATTATTACACTGATGAACATAGCCTACTACGGCTAAAAGTTATAGCATGATTACGTTCAGTTCATGTGTACAAATGTACGGAATAGTTAATACCTGACTTTTTTGTTTTCCAATTGTCAGAAGTAAGTTGTTTACAAATCTGATATATTAGAATTAACGCATATCGCCTTCGTAATTTTGAGAGTTTCTGTGTGTGACATTCTAAACGTGACATTCCAAACGTGATCTTCAAAAGCTGTGTGTTCTAGGATAGGTTATTGAGATAGGATTGCGGGAAGTGGGACACCAAAGATTGCATTTAGCACCATAATCTATCATTAATACCTGCACATTCATTTTTATTAAAATATCGATATTAAAAAGAAATATTAGGTTTATACCGCTAACTCCACCCGCGCCCCCCTTGCAACATCATTACGCCCCCCCCCCCCCCCCCCCAGGGAAGCGCGCCCCACAGTTTGGGGAACATGTTCTAAAGTATTTCATGAAAAATGATGTGTAATGCTTATCACATGTAGAAGACATTGTATCTTCGACACCACTGAACCAGAGATGTTGCTTGAGTGGCAGAATCGATTGTAAAAGTAGGGGCCCGCAGAACGCAGCAGCGGTTGCCGCTGCACCCTGTTAAAGGTAGGATGTAAGAGTTTAAGCCAGTGGCTAGCTGTGAGAACTTAGCTGTTGGCCTATGGACGCAGCATAATACAGTTTTGTAAGGTAATGAAATTTTGTATATTTAGTTTTAAGTGCGCAGCAACGCAATGTGGCTTTTGCTAATTTTACAGTACTGTCCCTTGAATGGAGGAACCAAGTATTCGCCCTCATATTTAATGTATAGGTTGATTAGATATGCCCGATATGTAATTTTGTAAATTTTGTAAACCTGATACAAGGAAGTTAAATTTTGGAAACTATTTTGTCAAACGATGTCAGAGACCTTTTGTCATGTAACAATCCAAGTATTATTAACTACGTCAGTAAGTGGGAATTGCAGAACAGTTGAGAAGTTCACTGCATTTGAAGTTAATGTTTCATATTATATTTTGTGAAGGAGCAACTTTATTTTGAATACAGTTTTTGAATTGAAAATTTCGGTCTTAGAATATCCTGTTATCAGTACATCATCCTCTACCATGTAATGTGACATTCTTTGTATGAAGCTATTTTACGGCTGGCACTACACTTCACTGAGCCAAGATTGACTATTTTGTACGTCTACTGTGGAGAGAACAGAATACCAAGATTACATCCGTTGTGACTCAAGAGCCAAGGAGAACGTATATCACTGTTTAATTTCATTGGGAATTTTATCAGTTTATTGCAAAGGGCCATAGAAATGGTTTTCCAGATTGAATTGGTTAATTTTTCTTTGGATTACGGCTAACCTGATTAAGCACACTATTCCCTCAACAACAAATCACACAGTAAATTTGGATAACACAAAGTTATTTTTTAAAGAACGTTACAAGGTACAGTCTTTGCGTACGTTCAACAATACGCTATTTGGTCATAAGTATCCGCACAACCCCTATCTGATGAGAAACAGACCACTGGTATTGTCACGAGGCGGGCGTACTGTGGAGTCATCTGAGGAGCAGTGTCGGCTGAAACGGTCGGACAGCGGAGCTCAGTGGCTTCGGAGACGGACCAGTCTCCGGACGTCTCCTGAGTGACAGTTCCATCAGTGACATTTCGGCCCTCCTTAAAGCCGACCAATTGGAGTGTTGGTGACGTGATTGTCAAGTGGAAAAGCCGAGGAATCAGCACAGCTAAAGTAAGACCAGGCAGCCTCATGTAGTGGTGGACGCTGAACGTCTAGCAGTGCGAAGGGTAGTTGTGGAAAATTGCGTGAAATGAGTGGAAGGAGTCAGTCGAGACTTCCAAAGTGCTACCAGCAGTCCACCACGAAGTGGGTAGGAAGTTATAAGGAACATACGTTTCTATGGTCAATGGTGAGTGACGCTCGAGGTGACGTAAAGAGGGACGACACTGGTCAGTGGCTGACTGGAAATGAGTGATTTGGGGCGATGGACGGCGGTATACCCTGTGGTAGCCAGACGGAAGGGGTTAGCGAAGCCCTGTAGGACGTTACTTGCCATCGCGTGTAGTGGCAGAAGCGAAGTACGGAGCAGGTGGTGTCCCGGTGTGGGGGAGGTTTTTACGTGCTTAGGGCGTGATCTCACTGTCGCGCTTAGGCGACGCTAAATGGGGAAGGACGTGAACACATCCTACAGCATTGTGCGCTGCGTACAGCAGGGGAACAGCTCGGAGACGGCGAGTGTTTGTACCAGCACGACAGTACGCCCTGTCATAAAGCAGCGTCTGTGACGTAAAGGTTTGTGGAAGTGAACTGGCCTTCCCAGAGTCCCGACCTCAACAGCGTGGAACACTTTTGCAATGATTTAGAACGTAGACTGCGTCCAATGCGAGAATAAACTGCTGGTCCTGTGACAGCATCTGGATAGGGTGTGCTGCAGCAAAAATCTCCGTCCAAAGACAGCAGCTCTAAATGATACCCATCCCCTTATTATTATACATTTTTGCCCTTAAGACAGTGAGTCAACTTGAATATTACATAATTATTCTATTTTCCACCTTTTTATTTTTATTCTTCCCAAAACCTCTCCATTCTTTGACTTGTAACACCCCACCCGTCACTTATCTGGTTTTGGTGTGTGTTCACCCCAGGTAATTGACTAACAGATCAACAGAGATTGCAAAACTGCCGCAATGTCGGATAATGCAAAGAAAGTAATAAGGCCCTTTGACTCCTGATTGAACTGCGGTGGCAGTGTTGACATTAATTGATTCAGAATTGATGCCTTTTAATTAAAAAGGGGTGCACATTGATGTTATATTCAGCTATTGAACACCAAATTCAAATGTTGAACATAAAATTAATTAAGGAAGTGACTTGGGATTTCAACTAATTGATTGAAAACAGATGCAGTCGATTAGCACAAATTTATTTTAACTCATGGCCTTCAATCATCACATTACATGACTCTCCAACAGGTAGTGGGAATAAATTGCATTTATGTGGAGAAAAGCGCGATAAATCAAAATTAATTCCTATCGAGTGACCCAGGTGTAATCGGAAGTGCGAGAAGAATTCTACAATACACAGCCCATGAAACCCTCGTGGAAACTGCCGACGTGATCCAACAAATTAATCAGTGGCCTAACTGAAGCCGAAGCAGGCGCAATATCACCGAATTCAGCGTGGTGGAGTGTCGTCGTCGTGCGGACGTCAGCCAGCCTCGTGGTGCTGCAAGGCTGCGCTCGTCTATTCACTCCTAGCTATCTTGCTCAGTACATAGCTGAACGAAAACTTTCTATCTCCAAGCCCAATCGTTCCGTTTGCTGAGTCCTAAACTGCGGAGGTGCTCACTCTCTCTCAAGCAAGCTAAGTAAAGAAAGCCACGTCCGCACTCTAGGCAAGCTGGGAACGGAATTCCTCTACAGAGATTTCTGCCAGTCCGCTCTTTGCCTCCGTTTCCCCTCCAGCAAAATCGCTTATGCCAATTGCAGTGCAAGCCGCGTTAATTATGCGTCGCTTCCCAGCGCCGACCAATGCCTGCTCTGGGCAGTGAACAAATTCCCACAAATTTCCCTTCCTCTCAACTTCTGCTATTGAGCTCCTCCCAGGCCACCCATCAAGGTTGGCATCTGCATAAAACACCAATTTTTACGAAATTCTGAGTCCCAGGAGAGTACTTCAAATTCCTTGGTCCTACATTCCCATCGGAGGCCGGCGTATTTCATTCTGTCGCTCTTCACCTGATTTACTTCAGACTCTGTGGACCGTGAATTCAGTGTGAAGTTGCTATAGTTACGAACACGCATATTTCGGCCTCTGTTGAACGCTCCACCATAGTTTTGCGCGGCTTTCTCGCATGTTTCACTGAAAACGGGATGACGGGCATATGCCAACAGGTGTACAAGTTCTCCGTCTGCTTCCCGGTACACCAGTATGGGGTCAACCACCCCCTCACTCATCTTAAGGCAGCTGGAGCCCATGCCCCGTTACCGCTTTTCAGAGTTTGAGCTGCCCTAAGCTGCCTATTGTCGCTTCCCTTCAATGCTCCCCAACCACGCGCTGCCACCTGGCCGTGGTCAACTCTGAATACTTCCCTGGGGTAAACTAGCCTCCAGTAAATCGATGCATTTCCACAAAGTTTTCACATTGTGTGAATTACTTTAAAACCATCACCCAACATTAGTTATTCCAATACGTCCATACTATACCCTCTAGAGGATACATTGTGCCTTGTCAGTTATTTTTGTTCAGCCCTACTGTTCGCTCAATGTGAGTTTGGTGATCTTTAATGTCTTCATGTAAGGGGCATAGTTCTTGCCGTCTTACAGACTGTGTTCGTGTTTCCTTTGTTCTGTCCGTATTTTCCCTCGTCTCTTCCTTTCTTTTACTTTAAATTTCATGTTCATAGTTTTGTTTCTGAATCTGTCTCTTTCATCTATCATTTCTTTATCGATTCCTGCTTGTTTTAGGTCTTCTTCTATTTCATGAAACCAGTTAATTTTTATTTATTTTTTTTATTTTTTTATTGAGCTGTTGACTACGCCAGGTGAGTCTGGTGTTGTTCATTCTGTGCATGTGCCCAAAGAATGTTAATCGACGTTTTCTGATTATGTATGTGGGTCTGTCTGTATGTTCGTGTAGTTCTTTGGTTGGCCCCTTCATCCATATACCATCTCTATGTACTGCTCCAAAAATTTTTCGAAGGATTTTGCCTTCTGATGCATACAGGGCTTCTGATTGTACAACTATGTTGTAGTGCCTGAGTTTTGCGTCTTGAGATGCTTCTTTTACTGTAGTGCCCTCACCTATTTGTTTGTATTCTCCAAGATACTTGAATTTCTCCACTCTGTTAAGCAATCTGTGTTTCATGTGCATGATTTGTGCATTGTTATTCTTTCATTCCAAATATTGTGATTTCTCGTACGATATCTGTAACCCTGTTTTAGCAGAGACTTCATGTAAATATTCCAGGACTTCTTGCACTTCTTCTCTGTTGCTGCTGACTAATACCAAGTCACCTGCAAGTGCTAGGCTTTTTATGATTGTCTTGTTTGCACGTGTTCTTCCTAACTGCATTCCTTTTAGTTTTTCTTCCCAGTGCTTGGCAATTTTGTCCAGGAGTATGTTGAATAGAAGCAGTGAGAGCATCTCCTTGTCTGACCCCTGTATGTATCTCACATGACTCTGAGATTTCTCCCACAAATTTTATTTTGGATATGGTGTCTGTGAGCTTCTGTTCTATCAGTGCCCTAGTCTAGCCCATATTCTTCTAGTGTGTCAAATAGAGTCTGCCTGTCAGCGAAATGATAGGCCTTCTTAAACTCCACAAATGTAACTGCAGTGTTGTTCGCCTGTATGACCTTCAAGAGAGTTTGCAGGTTCCAAATTTCTTGAGTACAGGATCTTCCCTTTGTGAACCCGGCCTGGTATTCACCTATTACCGAGCGAGGTGGTGCAGTGGGTAGCACACTGGTCTCGCATTCGGGAGGACGACGGTTCAGTCCGGGGTCCGGCCATCCTGATTTATGTTTTCCATGATTTCCCTAAATCGCTTTAGGCAAATGCCGGGATGATTCCTGTGAAAGGGCACGGCCGACTTCCGCCCCCTTCCTTCCCTAATCCGATGAGACCCATGATCCCGCTGTTTGGCCTGTTCCCCCAAATCAATCCAATCCAATCCAGTCCACTCCAGTTCAATCACCTGTCTTTGTATCCACTCGTGGTTCCAGTCTGTTCAATAACACCTTGGACAGAATTTTGAAAGTGACCGGTAATAATGAGATCCCTCTGTAATTATTAGAGTCAGCCCTGTCTCCCTTTTAGTGGAGTGAGCGAATCAGTGCCCACTTCCATTCCCGTGGAATTCTCTCTGTACTCCATATTTCCAAGAGAATTTTATGAATTTTCTTCGTAATATTGACTTAAAATACATAAAATCTCACGAAATTATAAGCAACGACTTGTGTCGTGGTCAAAACGCGTGTGACATTACTCACGGTAATTTTTATTTAATAAGTTTCTGAAAGTTGGTTTTGCCTTTCTTAGATGTGAATTTCCTTCAAAATGGTTCAAATGGCTCTGAGCACTATGGGACAACTTCTGAGGTCATCAGTCCCATAGAACTTAGAACTACTTAAACCTAACTAACCTAAGGACATCACACACATCCATGCCCGTGGCAGGATTCGAACCTGCGGCCGTAGCGGTCGCACGGTTCCAGACTGTAGCGCCTAGAACCGCTCAGCCAGTCTGGCCGGCTAAATGTCCTTCAGTTCACGTCTATGGTCACAATGTTTTTTTTTTTTTTCTTGGTCATCAGACTACCGGTTTCGGTCTGTAATGACCATCTTCAGATCTGTTTTATAAAAACATGTCCTCATGTACTGGAGCCGTAGTGGCGACCATAGACGTGGACTAACGGAAATGTATTCTATATTCGGGTCACTGTTCAATTAGCGACCATGTCGCAGCTTGTTTTGTCGCAGATGTTTTGTCATCTCACAAACCCCATCGATGGCAAATCCACTCTTCATCATCCGTCAACCATACCCGTAGCAATGTGGGGTTTCTCTGCCCGTTCCAGTTTCATTCAGATATTTTGTGAGCATATTGTTGCTTCCTGTCGTGCCTAGAGTTCGATGTTATTAAATTCTTGCAGGCAGTGGTACGACTTGCCAACAAAGGCGATTCGCACGTCGTCGCACACACGTACTACTAGGAAGGCAGAGAGGCGGACCGCGCGGTGTGCGGTGTCAGAGAGACAGCTGGGCCCCACTGGAGCCCCGGAATGCGGCCGCTCCTTTGAGGCCGCCCTCGTGTTCCTCTGTGCGGCTCCGGTGACGTCAGCGGCCGGCCGGCCGCCCTGGTCGCGGAGGTCCCCTCCCCGCCCCTCCCCAACCGCCGTCGCGACAGCCGACACCACACCGCGGCCGGCTCTGCACTGCACTGCACTGCACTCCGCTCCACTGCCACCCACACATTTGCGATAGTGCGGGCGCCAGCAATGGCAGCTGTCTTCAGCCGTCACCGTTGAAACTTTTTATCGCCTTCCTCTTTCCGGATACCTGAGAGGTGAAGCGTGGGTTAGGCAACACGGGTAACCACACGTCGTACAACGTCACTGAACCCATACTGCACACTAAACAAATATTGGTGAAATAGCTTGCAGCCCCACCTCCCCCACCCTACAAATCAAATTCAAATGGCTCTGAGCACTATGGGACTTAACATCTGAGGTCATCAGTGCCCTAGAACTTAGAACTACTTAAACCTAGCTAACCTAAGGACATCACACACATCCATGCCCGAGGCAGGATTCGAACCTGCGACCGTTGCGGTCACGCGGTTCCCGACTGAAGCGCCTAGAACCGCTCGGCCACACCGGCCGGCTGCCTCACAGAAAGCCTTCCTGATAGAGAACATAGACGTTTCAAAATACTCTTCCTTCAGTCAAGCGTAACGAGTTTGCTTGCAGCCAGTGGACCAACTGGCTACCGAAACTATGAAGCGACATCACAGAAGGCAACATTTGAGGAAGCTTTTGACAGACGTTGAAATGGAGGAGGCGTTGTGTCTCACCGCCAAAAAGTGAATTTAAAAGACGACTCTTACAGGTTAGCAGAAGCACGAAATCTGGTGAGGATAAAGAGATTAAAAAGAGCTTGGAACAAATTGAAAGGCATTTCATATAAAGATGAGGTACACAGAGAGACGAAGACGAAAAGAAGAAGCGTGAAAAGAAAGAGAAGCAGCAGGGGACGAAACATCACCTGAGGACGCAAGAAGGATTCTTTTGAAATTTTATAGACGTTCCGATTGCAGTGCAGAGGATATAGGCGAGTGGCTCGCTTGTGATTCTTGGAAACCTGGATTCCAAATTTTCAGTGACGCTGAAACCATTCAGAGTGTGAGAGGAGAAACTGATGGCCAGCAGCACGACGTGGCCGCTCAACCAGATGCGCGATCGTCGGACGGTGAGGCGTTTGCGAGTCTTGACGCTGCACTGTTACGGCACACAACTGTAAGTGGTGGAAATTAGGGAATGTTTTATTAAAACTCACTCATATTGCGACAGGCAATTTCAAGTTAAGTGAGAGGCGGAGGCAGGGGGCAAACCAGAATGTGGCAAGTGGGTCCGGTGGACGACACTGTCTGCCGGGTAGGGGCACGCATTCAGCAGAAGGGAGGCTGCGACAGACGGCGAGACGAGCGTATTCGGTAGCTCGTGAGGCATGTTACAGGGAACTGTATGTCTTTCATAAGATCACTGAGGGAGGGACCCATATAGCAGTTAACAGCCTGTTAACTGGATATATCACAGTAAGGTGGACACATTCGGTCATTAAGAACCGGGCCCTGCGTCATAGCTTCACGCTAGCCCCTTTTAAATACTCCAACCTTGGTCTTGAGTTGACCTAGCGATCGTTTGCATTCACAGTAACAGTACTCGATTCCACGAGTATGATACTGTAGTGAATTTACAGTGAAGATGCAAAGAAGCTGGTACACCTGCCTAATATCGTGTAGGGCCCCCGCGAGCCGCAACACGATGTGGCATGGCCTCGACCAATGTCTGAAGTAGTGTTGGGGGGGGATGACACTATGTATCCTGTGTTTAGAGTTAGAAGACTGTTCCTGCAGCTACTGTGCAGCTTTTCTGGACGTGTGAGGTATGGCATCTCCTGCTGGAATAGCCCAAGTCCGTCGGAATGCACATTGGACACGAATGGATGCAGGTGATCGGACAGGATGCTTAGTACGTGTCACGTGTCAGAGTCGTATCTAGACGTACGACGGTCCAATATCACTCCAACTGCACACGCCCCACACCACTGCAAAGCCTCCACCAGCATGAACAGTCCCCTGCTGACATGCAGGGTCCATGTATTCATGAAGTTGTCTCCATATCCGTACACGACCATCCGCTCGATGCAATTTGAAACGAAACTCGTCCGACCAGGCAACATGTTTCCAGTCGTCAACA
Source organism: Schistocerca americana (assembly GCF_021461395.2). NCBI lineage: Eukaryota > Metazoa > Arthropoda > Insecta > Orthoptera > Acrididae > Schistocerca > Schistocerca americana. Next base: position 507,901,076 of record NC_060126.1, on the reverse strand, counting down.
GTCAAGTGTCGATGTTGACGGGCACAGGCGAGGCGTAAATCTTCGAGTCGTGCAGTCATCAAGGGTACACGAGTGGTCTAATGAAGAATAAAATTTACATATATGGAAATAATGAAATTAATTAATGGCAGATAAGAAAATAATCCCCCCCCCCTCCCCCCCCCCCCCCCATGAACCATAGACCTTGCCGTTGCTGGGGAGGCTTGCGTGCCTCAGCGATACAGATAGCCGTAGCGTAGGTGCAACCACAACGGAGGGTTATCTGTTGAGAGGCCAGACAAACGTGTGGTTCCTGAAGAGGGGCAGCAGACTTTTCAGTAGTTGCAGGGGTAACAGTCAGGATGATTGACCCATCTGGTCTTGTAACACTAACCAAAACGGCCTTGCTGTGCTGGTACTGCGAACGGCTGAAAGCAAGGGGAAACTACGGCCGTAATTTCTCCCGAGGGCATGCAGCTTTACTGTATGGTTAAATGATGATGGCGTTCTCTTGGGTAAAATATTCCGGAGGTAATATAGTCCCCCATTCGGATCTCCAGGCGGGGACTACTCAAAAGGACGTCCTTATCAGCAGAAAGAAAACTGGCGTTCTACGGATCAGAGTGTGGAATGTCAGATCCCTTAATCGGGCAGGTAGATTAGAAAATTTAAAAATGGAAATGGATAGGTTAAAGTTAGATATAGTGGGAAGTAGCGAAGTTTGGTGGCAGGAGGAACAAGACTTCTGGTCAGGTGAATACAGGGTTATAAATACAAAATCAAATAGGGGTAATGCAGGAGTAGGTTTAATAATGAATTTAAAAAAATAGGAGTGCGGGTAAGCTACTACAAACAGCATAGTGAACGCCTTATTGTGGCCAAGACAGACACGAAGCCCACGCCTACTACAGTAGTACAAGTTTATATGCCAATTAGCTCTGCAGATCGCGAAGAAATGGAAGAAATGTATGATGAGATAAAAGAAATTATTCAGATAGTGAAGGGAAACGAAAATTTAATAGTCATGGGTGACTAGAATTCGATAGTAGGAAAAGGAAGAGAAGGAAACGTAGTAGGTGAATATGGACTGGGGGTAAGAAATGAAAGAGGAAGCCGCCTGGTAGAATTTTGCACAGAGCATAACTTAATCATAGCTAACACTTGGTTCAAGAATCATAAAAGAAGGTTGTATACATGGAAGAAACATGGAGATACTGACAGGTTTCGGATAGATTACATAATGGTAAGACAGAGACTTAGGAACCAGGTTTTAAATTGTAAGACATTTCCAGGGGCCGATGTGGAATCTGACCACAATCTATTGGTTAAGAACTGTGGATTAAAACTGAAGAAACTGCAAAAAGGTGGCAATTTAAGGAGATGGGACCTGGATAAACTGACTAAACCAGAGGTTGTACAGAGTTTCAGGGAGAGCATTAGGGAACGCTTCACAAGTACATGGGAAAGAAAGACAGTAGAAGAAGAATCGGTGGGTTTGAGGGATGAAGTAGTGAAGGCAGCAGAGGATCAGTTAGGTAAAAAGACGAGGGCTAGTAGAAATCTTTGGGTAACAGAAGAAATATTGAATTTAATTGATGAAAGGAGAAAATATAAAAATGCAGTAAATGAAGCTGGCAAAAAGGAATACAAACGTCTCAAAAATAAGATCGTCAGGAAGTGAAAAATGGCTAAGCAGGGATGGCTAGAGGACAAATTTGAGGATGTAGAGGCTTATCTCACTAGGGGTAAGGTAGATACTGCCTACAGGAAAATTAAAGAGACCTTCAGAGAAAAGAGAACCACTTGTATGAATATCAAGAGCACAGATGGAAACCCAACTCTAAGCAAAGAAGGGAAAGCAGAAAGGTGGGAGGAGTATATAGAGGGTTTATACAAGGGCGATGTACTTAAGAGCAACATTATGGAAATGGAAGAGGATGTAGATGAAGATGAAGTGGGAGATATGATACTGTGTGAAGAGTTTGACAGAGCACTGAAAGACCTAAGTCGAAACAAGGCCCCGGGAGTAGACAACATTCCATTAGAACTACTGACAGCCTTGGGAGAGCCAGTCCTGACAAATATCTACCATCTGCTGAGCAAAATGTATGTGACAGGCGAAATACCTCAGACTTCAAGACGAATACAACAATTCCAATCCCAAAGAAAGAAGGTGTTGACACAAGATGTGAAAATTAGCGAACTATCAGTTTAACATGACACGGCTGCAAAATACTAACGCGAATTCTTTACGGACGAATGGAAAAACTGGTAGAAGCCGACCTCAGGGAAGATCAATTTGGATTCCGTAGAAATGTTGGAACACGTGAGGCAATACTGACACTACGGCTTATCTTAGAAGTTGGATTAAGAAAAGGCAAACCTATGTTTCTACCATTTGTAGACTTAGAGAAAGCTTTTTACAATGTTCACTGGAATACTCTCTTTCAAATTCTGAAGGTGGCAGGGGTAAAATACAAGGAGCGAAAGGCTATTTACAATTTGTACAGAAACCAGATGGAAGTTATAAGAGTCAAGGGGTATGAAAGGGAAGCAGTGGTTGGAAAGGGAGTGAGACAGGGTTGTAACCTATCCCCAATGCTATTCAATCTGTATATTGAGCAAGCAGTAAAGGAAACAAAAGAAAAATTCGGAGTAGGTATTAAAATCCATGGAGAGGAAATAAAAACTTTGAGGTTCGCCGATGAAATTGTAATTCTGTCAGAGACAGCAAAGGACCTGGAAGAACAGTTGAACGGAATGTACAGTGTCTTGAAAGGAGGATATAAGATGAACATCAACAAAAGCAAAACGAGGATAATGGAATGTAATCGAATTAAGTCGGGTGATGCTGAGGGAATTATATTAGGAAATGAGACACTTAAAGCAGTAAAGAAGTTTTGCTATTTGGGGAGCAAAATAACTAATAATGGTAGAAGTAGAGAGGATATAAAATGTAGACTGGCAATGGCAAGCAAAGCGTTTCTGAAGAAGAGGATTTTGTTAACGTCGAGTATAGATTTTAGTGTCAGGAAGTCGTTTCTGAAAGTATTTGTATGGAGTGTAGCCACGTATGGAAGTGAAACATGGACGATAAGTACTCTGGACAAGAAGAGAATAGAAGCTTTCGAAATGTGGTGCTACAGAAGAATGCTGAAGATTAGATGGGTAGATCACATGACTAATGAGGAGGCACTGAATAGAATTGGGGAGAAGAGGAGTTTGTGGCACAACTTGACTAGAAGAAGGGATCGGTTGGTAGGACGTGATCTGAGGCACAAAGGGATCACCAATTTAATATTAGGAGGCAGCGTGGAGGGTAAAAATCGTAGAGGGAGACCGAGAGATGAATACACTAAGCAGGTTCAGAAGGATGTAAGCTGCAGTACGTACTGGGAGATGAAGCAGGTTGCACAGGATAGAGTAGCGTGGAGAGCTGTATCAAACTAGTCTGAGGACTGAAGACCACAACAACAACAACAACAACAACAAGAAAATAATAAAGATATGACCTGAAATTGGAATTTTCATTACTGCATCATGAACTTTTCCGGCGTGTCGGACAGGCACAATAAACTGAGCTATGACTGTAAATGGATAAAAAATCTTTTCATATTCCCTCCACATAAACGAAATTGTGTTTCTCTTGTTGTATGTTTATGCTTACCAATTAATAATACTACGTCCGATCACCGTATCCACCTACGAAATCTTGACCGTGTCCTTCATATTGTAGTAATCGGATCTTCGTGGTAACTCGGAAGTGCACAGGTGGACTTCTTGGTTTTCTTCATATTGCAGTACTACTTGGGTAATGACTTATACAACTTTTCACTGGTAAAATAATGCTGTATTCTTCCTTCAGTGCACATAGAAATAGAGACTTTTTACTTATTCTCACAACCAAACTGGCTACCGGCGATTACACTGTAAAACAACGTGCGTCTACCTTCTTTCATTAACAGAGAGCGAGTCCTTCCTCTTACCGAGGAAAAGGGAAAACAACCGCTCTTTTAACACGCGAAAATCAAAAATACATGACGGTAGGCGCAGGCTCTACACTCGGCTACCGCTTCACATCTTCTCTTTGCCTTTGAAGAAAAAAAAAACGTGAAAGCAAGAAATGTAAAAGGTACGTACATCATAGTGGGCCTTCGGGTCCGAAAGCCCATATCGATAATGTTTCGTTGAATGGTTCTCACGCTGACACTTACTGATGGTCCAGCATTGAAATCTGCAGCAATTTGCGGGAGGTTTGCACTTCTGTCACGTTGAACGATTCTCTTCAGTCGTCGTTGGTCCCGTTCTTGCAGGATCTTTTTTCCGTCCGCAGCCATGTCGGGGATTTGACGGCGCCGCTGGACGCCAGGGTCCTCTCAGCTCACGGTGTGCGTTTCTTCCTTTTTGTGAGCTTGTCTACATCTAAGACTAAACAAACACAGTGAGGCTGCAAAAGCCATAGTATACCTCCTAACATCGTGTACTCTCAGCAGAAACAATCAGCCATTGGAACGTGAAGTCCATGAATGGCTTCAAATGGTCTCCACGTAGCCGATCATAATCATTTGCAGACAATTATCATTTCAATTAGACCACAATACCCAATCCATTACCTGTAAACACAGCTCACACCGTTATGGAGCCACCGCCAGCTTGCACAGTGAATTGTTGACAACTTGGGTCCATGGCCTCGTGGTGTCTGCACTACACTCCAACCCTACCATCAGCTCTCACCAACTGAAATTGGGGTTCATCTCACAAGGCCAAGCCGGCCGGGGTGGCCGAGCGGTTCTAGGCGCTACAGTCTAGACCCGCACGACCACTACGATCGCAGGTTCGAATCCTGCCTCGGGCATGGATGTGTGTGATGTCCTTAGGTTAGTTAGGTTTAAGTAGTTCTAAGTTCTAGGGGACTGATGACCACAGAAGTTAAGTCCCGTAGTGCTCAGAGCCATTTGAACCGTCCTACGTCCCGCATTGATTTCGGTGATTGTGTCACGCATTGCTGCTTGGCTGTTATCACTGACAACTCTGCGCGAACGCCGCTGCTCTCTATCGTTAAGTGAAGGCCCTCGGCCACTGCGTTGTCCGTCGTAAAAGGTGATGCCTGAAATCTTGTATTCTCGGGACACTCTTGACACTGGATCTCGGAATACTGAGTTCCCCAACGATTATCGAAATGGAATGTCCCTTGTGTCTACCTCCAACTACTATTCCGCGTTCAAAGGCTTAATTCCCGCCGTGCAGCCATAATCACGTCGGTAACCTTTCCACACAAATCGCGTGAGTGCTGATGACAGCTCCACCAATGCCCTTCTATACCTTGTGTACGCGACACTACCGCCATCTGCATACGTGCATATCGCAACCCCTCACTCCAGTGTATACTCTTCGAAACAGTGTGCAGTACGTACCAGTGGGTCCCTCCCTCCTATTCGCGTATGGAACGCTGGAACGACGATTGCTCAAACGTCGCCGTCCACACTGTTATTAGTCTAATATTATCTTTGCCCTGTGTAACAGAAGCGATACGCTGTAGTATATTCTCACGTTCTTCACTTCCAGCTGGTTCCTGGAACTTTGTTCGTATGTGTTAACTCCCCTTTTGTGCTTCTCTCCAGAGAATCTGTCCGTTCAGTTTTTCCATCACCTCCGCAGCGCTGCCCCCTGTGACTATTGGTGCTGCCCTTCTCTGTATTCCTCCAACACTCCCTGTTACTGCTGCCTGGTACGGGTCCTACACACGTGAGCAGTATTCGTACGATAGGTCACATGATGTGTTTGGATAGAAATCCCTTTTAGTGACCAACTGCATTTTCAAGTGTTAGATTAGATATAATTTTCGTTCGAAATTTTACGCAAAATTACATTGACATTGAATACTGTCTGCCCAAGAAATAAATAACCATCCCCCAAATCAAAATAAGTAGTGTTACAAAAATAATGAAAAAAAAATATTTTTTATGTTATTGTTTCTGTTTGTGTGTTAAGGGCCAAATTGGTGGAAAAGCAAAACTAAATTGTATCCAATCCAAGGGGTGAATCTGTGTTCTATCATTTTCAAATACGATAAATTTTCTAATAGATAGAAAGTGCTTGTAATCAAAATTATCGTCTCTGAATGTCTGAGCAGGTTCAGGATTGTATGAGAATCTGTTTGTCTGTGTCTGTTCGGAATCTAAGTCACGTACTCTTTGTAAACTACCTAAGCTATACTGGCTGTGGGTGTGTGACAAATGTTCAGAATGTGGCGTATGCTGTGACGTGTTATAGGCTGAAACATTTTTCATTTCTGTCGCTTCTTGCTGTAAAGATGACAATTTTCTACGTAATTGGTCGTACCTATCTTACTGTTTGTCTGCTGTATATTTTGGAATTCGGGTGTTTGATTGAACGAAACTGGTATCGTCTGATTTGGTGTCTTTGTTATTTTCGGTAACGTCAATACGACTGGCCAATTCATCAAATTTTTCAGTCAGTGCTTTTACCTGATCGTCATTTTTAGTGTCACAGGCATCAATTTGTTTTTGCATTTTACATGTGGTTTTGTTTAATTTCTTAATGTCTGCTTTAATGGTATCTGGATCCTCTATTAATTTCAGTTGTTCAAGTCTGCTGGTCACTGTCTGAAAGTCTACTGTGTATTTATTTTCCAAAGTCTGAATATTAGTGTCTGTTTTTGTTTTTAGATTGGAGATTTCGCCATGCAATTCAGTGTCCAACTGTATTGATTTCATCTGATACTGTAGCAATGTTGGTGTCTACGTATGGTTTTGTTTTCGTGAACAGTTTACGCTTGTTTCCCTGTCTCTGTGCAGTACTTGTTTCCATGACCTGTTTCTTTACTTTGTTCTGTTCCTGTATGAATTTACAGTAATGCGTTTCACCGTTTTGCGTAGGTAGTGATTAAAATGTTCGTCAATTTGGCTGTTCTGTTGTTCAAATTTCTTGTCGATTTTCGCATCCAGAGTGTGCGGAAGTTCTGCTGACATTAATTTAAACTCGTGGCACAACTGTGTTGCGTTTTCGTAATTTTGTTGTGGCTGCATGTGTATTATGTGTTTCTGTTGCAATGGATCTCATTTCTTCACTACAACGCCTAGCACAAGCCTTAATTTCCTCACGTGTCTGTTCTTTGGTATCGTGACATTGCATGGCAACAGCTGTAATCTGTTCACTAAGTTTGTTGTAATTGTTGTCGTGTTTTTCGTTAAGTTGTAGCAATAATGCCACAACTTGATCCATGCCAAAATTAGGGATTTTATTCTCTGTGCTGTGTGATGGTGTATCTGCATTTGTCACGTTTTTTGTAACCATTTGGTCATTGTCTGATTCATGGAAAGGTTCGCCATTTGGATGTACGCTGTTGGTCACTACATCAGAATCAAATAAATCTGACGTATTTTGAGTGCATTGTTCATCTTCGTTAGAAACATTTATCTGTTCACTGTGTAAATATTGCAAATCAGATGTGTCAAACTGGGCGGCGTTCATTGTGGCAGAACGTGCCGCGTCATCAATTGTCGTAAAATTTACTGTGGATATAATTGAATTTGTTTGCTCATCATTTCATTAGAATCATTACTGCACGCACTGATTATCTGTAACTGGAGGATTATCATTATGACACTGAGTGTCGCTAGTATTATCAGTGAAATTATTCAAGTCGGCTTTTTCACCCATTACGCATCGTGATATATTGCTGGCAGTTTTTCGTGGCATTTTCATAAGTCAAAGGTAGGCACAAAATCAAACAAAGACAAAGCAAAAATGGAACAAATACAATAAAAACAAAGAGCAATAAATTGCCGATGATCTTTGAAAGAAGGAGTGCCAGATGCAAACTACATTTAAGAGTAGGTAAATAAGAACAGATATATAACTGACTACATCTCAGAAATCGACAAAAAATTACGATCCTGGCCGGCTGTCGCCAGGTGTAAACTCCCAACATATAAATTCTGTTACCTCCCAATAAAAAGGTGACTAACCTCCCAATAAAAATGTGACTCATATATAATCTTTCAGCCGGCCAAAGTGGCCGTGCGGTTAAAGGCGCTGCAGTCTGGAACCGCAGGACCGCTACGGTCGCAGGTTCGAATCCTGCCTCGGGCATGGATGTTTGTGATGTCCTTAGGTTAGTTAGGTTTAACTAGTTCTAAGTTCTAGGGGACTAATGACCTCAGCAGTTGAGTCCCACAGTGCTCAGAGCCATTTGAACCATATAATCTTTCAAAACAAATCTCGTAATGTAACCTTTCAACAATTAACTGACTGTGAATGTAAACTGGTAAATCTGGACGTCAGCAGTGCTGCGTCATGGCCCTGCAAGATCATTCTGAATAGACTGAAAATTCTTACCTCAATGATGTCGCCGGATAACGCGTATATATCTGCTCCTATATGAAATTTTTCTGGCGCAGCCCAGTGCGATGCTGGCCATTATATTTTATCATGTATGAAAAACAACTGATTTTCTTTACGATAATTGGCATGACTATGGATAGGAGAAATTAGTAAAAACTTTAAATTCAGATAAATGACTGTCAAAAGTTACCTTTATAAGAAAGATTATTGTTGATAGATTTTTGAAAACATTTACATGGGACTTTGATATAACAATAGTACAAAAATCAGTTGTAGCAATTAACATATGTGCACGGCAACAAAGAACAGTATTTTGCTTCTACGAGGTGCATTCAAGTTCTAAGGCCTCCGATTTTTTTTCTAATTAACTACTCACCCGAAATCGATGAAACTGGCGTTACTTCTCGACGTAATCGCTCTGCAGACGTACACATTTTTCACAACGCTGACGCCATGATTCCATGGCAGCGGCGAAGGCTTCTTTAGGAGTCTGTTTTGACCACTGGAAAATCGCTGAGGCAATAGCAGCACGGCTGGTGAATGTGCGGACACGGAGAGTGTCTTTCATTGTTGGAAAAAGCCAAAAGTCACTAGGAGCCAGGTCAGGTGAGTAGGGAGCATGAGGAATCTCTTCAAAGTTGTTATCACGAAGAAACTGTTGCGTAACGTTAGCTCCATGTGCGGGTGCATTGTCTTGATGAAACAGCACACGCGCAGCCCTTCCCGGACGTTTTTGTTGCAGTGCAGGAAGGAATTTGTTCTTCAAAACATTTTCGTAGGATGCACCTGTTACTGTAGTGCCCTTTGGAACGCAATGGGTAAGGATTACGCCCTCGCTGTCCCAGAACATGGACACCAACATTTTTTCAGCACTGGCGGTTACCCGAAATTTTTTTGGTGGCGGTGAATCTGTGTGCTTCCATTGAGCTGACTGGCGCTTTGTTTCTGGATTGAAAAATGGCATTCACGTCTCATCCATTGTCACAATCGACGAAAAGAAAGTCCCATTCATGCTGTCGTTGCGCGTCAATATTGCTTGGCAACATGCTACACGGGCAGCCGTGTGGTCGTCCGTCAGCATTTGTGGCACCCACCTGGATGACACTTTTCGCATTTTCAGGTCGTCATGCAGTATTGTGTGCACAGAACCCACAGAAATGCCAACTCTGGAGGCGATCTGTTCAACAGTCATTCGGCGATCCCCCAAAACAATTCTCTCCACTTTCTCGATCATGTCGTCAGCTTGTCGGCTTGTGCGAGCCCGAGGTTGTTTCGGTTTGTTGTCACACGATGTTCTGCCTTCATTAAACTGTCGCACTCACGGACGCACTTTCGACACATCCATAACTCCATCACCACATGTCTCCTTCAACTGTCGATGAATTTCAATTGGTTTCACACCACGCAAATTCAGAAAACGATTGATTGCACACTGTTCAAGTAAGGAAAACGTCGCCATTTTAAGTGTTTAAAATAGTTCTCATTCTCGCCGCTGGCGGTAAAATTCCATCTGCCATATGGTGTTGCCATCTCTGGGACGTATTGACAACGAATGCGGCCTCATTTTAAAACAATGCGCATGTTTCTATCTCTTTCCAGTCTGGAGAAAATAAATCGGAGGCCTTAGAACTTGAATGCACCTCGTACCATATACTACATCGCTCAGGCACCGCCACCGTTCTCCACGACTGGCCTTGGTAATTCCTTAACTCTGCTGCATTTCTCGAGCTACAAAACACCACTATTGGTCCATCACACAAGTGGTCTTTGTGGGCTATACAACTCAACAACTGCTCTCTGTGAGCGACCTGACCCAACCGCCCGGCTGCGAGCTACCACCACTACCACTACTGCTGCCGACACAGCTCTCTGGTCAGAGATTCTGTTGTAGCTTACATACCGCAGGCAGCTCGTGAGCAATCCATCAAAGTTACATCTGCTCGAGTGCGCTAGCAATAAATTCCTTAGTCATGACCTCTTACAAATCAAGAAGTTTACACATCTGCCATTAGCAATTACCTTTTAAGCTGTGATGTGCTGTAGGTTGCATAGCTGCTCTCACCCTCTGAAAATCCTATAAAAAGCTAATCAAAATCTTTACCGATTTTATCAGCTGAAACTGTCCTATGTTTGTCGTTAGGCGAGAAGACATGCACTCATTCCTAGTCTGGAAAATATGGCGATATACACGTGCATAGATGGTGCAGCATGTATACTTGTGCCCTCTCAGTTCTCGTTTCTCCGACATTGGAGCTCAACGACTCTTCAGCTAATTTGTAGCTGCAGCGAAAGTTGTCCACACAAAATTACTCTTTTGGCGTCGTGCAGAGCTGTTGTGCACTGTTCTGCACTTCAGGCTGGTTCAGAGGAGAGTCCCTGAAGTTCCCGGTCTTGTATCTTCTGTAGCAAACTGTCCCCCACCTGTGTCCTTTCATGCTTCACACCACAGCTTTTTCAAACCAATGGGAGCATTCCTTACATCTTGTGGAAACTACCTCAGCCAACCGCAAAGGGCTAGCCTTATGCTGTGTCGAAATATCGCCTCTTGTAACTCCTTCTAACGAGGGAACCTCCCCATCGCACCCCCTTCAGATTTAGTTATAAGTTCGCACAGTGGATAGGCCTTGATAAACTGAACACAGATCAATTGAGAAAACAGGAAGAAGTTGTGTGGATCTGTGAAAAAATAAGCAAAATATACAAACTGAGTAGTCAATGGGCCACATAAGCACCATAATGGACTATGTGAGATCAGGAGCGCTGTGGTCCCGTGGTAGCGTGAGCAGCTGGAGAACGAGAGGTCCTTGGTTCAAGTCTTCCCTCTACTGAAAATTTTACTTTCTTTATTTTTGCATAGTTATTATCTGTCCGTTCGTTCATTGACATCTCTGTTCACTGTAATAAGTTTAGTGTCTGTGTTTTGCGACCGCACCGCAAAACCGTGCGATTAGTAGACGAAAGGACGTGCCTCTCCAATGGGAACAGAAAACATTTGTCGCAAGGTCAAAGGTCAACCGATTCCTCCACAGGAAAACACATCTGATATATTCTATACGACACTGGTGACGGCATGTGCGTCACATGACAGCAATATGTTGTCGACCCACCTAACTTGTACACTTGGCGAATGGGTAAAAAGATTCTTCTACCTTGCCCGATTTAGGTTTTCTTGTGGATGTGATAATCACTCCCAAAAAAGTGATGAAAACATAAGAGTTTGTCACATAAACTGAAAAAAAAAAATAAACCTTTCACTCGATGGAGGATTTGAATCTAGGACCTTTCGTTCCGCAGCTGCTCACGTTACCACGAGACCACGGCGCTCCTGCGGTCCTAGTGTCCTTAATGTTGCCTATGTTGCCATGAACTACTCAGTTTGTATATTTTGATTATTTTTTCACAGTTCCACACAACTTCTTCCTGTTTTCTCAATTGATCTGTGTTCAGTTTTTCAAGGCCTATCCACTGTGCCAACTTATAACTAAATCTGAGGGGGGTGCGATGGGGAGGTTCCCTTGTAAATATATTTCAGCCAATCGGAGATTTTGTGCCCACTTCTGACGCCTAAAAGTTACACGCGTACATCACGAATGTACCACGAGCATTTCACGCGATCAGCTGCGTCGCTGGTCTGTTTGTATCCATCTGGAAATTCCCCAACACAGTTTTCTAAAGAATTTCTCCGTCGCAGGCAGTGCTGGGCAGCTACCTGCTCTCTTCGATGTATCGCCTGGCTCGTTCATTGTCCGTCTCGCCACAGGTCACCAACCCCTTCCTGGAAGTGTTCCATTGTACTCGGACCACGATGGTGCAACTCTCGTCTGCCCCCAAACTAAATCGTTTCCTCCAGCAGCTTTTTTAACCTTTTGCTCATTGACATGCAGGATTTGGGTTCGGTGTCTTAATACTGTCGAATTGAGTGTCATCCCTTTGCATTACATACTGTACATTTTGATAGGCAAATCTTCTCATTATCGCGTAAGTATGGCAGGTGACATATTCCTCTGCTTGTTACGACGTATAAAATTTCTCATGTAAGGTGCAAAATTGACATTCATTCAATCTGCCACCTTACATACGACAGGTGGAGGTCGTATCTTAAGATTTATAATTTTTATTTTACTTATCTTTTGTTTCTTTATAATTGTTTCTAGTTTCCTGCATAACTGATCAACTATTAGATATACTTGGAATCCGGAGTACTGCAACGAAAATAACAGTAACAATTCGTTACGGAAGTGTTGCCAAATTAATAGTTGTGGTAATGTTAAATGGAACAAAAAGAAAGAATTCCCTCTGAAAGTTGCAACGAAATTTGCAGTTATTCAAGTTTAATGATTGATCAAATTGTTACAGGAACTACAAGTACTTAATATAAAATATCATGTCAGGCTAGAATTTCAGTGTGCAGCTAATGGCACAGTCAAATCACTCGCAAATAATCTATATAAGAAGATGTATATGGGAATTTCGTGGATGGGGTCGAATGGGGCTACGGAAGGTCGATGGCCATCATGATGTGGACAGAATTCAGTACGACCTGCTTGGGGCTGGATCTCTACTGGTCGGGAGGTGCGGCTAACGTCCAGGTCAGGCTGAGGGGCGATTCAAGCTGCACACGCTTTATCAAGATAAATGTTTTATGGGTAGTCCAGTATCTGGACTTGGAAAACTCAGGGCCTAGTCAGGTTTCTGTTTTCTGACAGATGATCGTCTGGACTTGTGTTTCTCGTGTGAAGTGGGCTTCGGATTCTGTTTCTGAACACTAAAGTTGGACTTTGTCTCAGTTTTACCCGCGAGAGGCTGTGACGATTGTTGCTAGAAATCGGCACTTGGAATTTACCCTCCTTTGTCGGTTTGACTTTAATCAGGTGCGAGTTAGTCTGCGGTTTATTTCTCCTTTGACGATCAGCAGTGAACAGAGTTAATGTTTTGCAGTAGTTTTTCAATTCATTAAATTTTATATAGGCAGCTTATCTGCTACCTTGGTGGGTGTTTGACTCGGTTTTAACCACTTACTGAAATAATTCGTTCCACCAGTCTTTGAGTGTATGTGGATATATTAAACACAACAAACTTTTATTAGTGTAAATTGATATGTTGTACCGCTGCTACAGAAAAGCCAACGTTTCGGCCACGATTGCAGCGGCCTTCTTCTGGGTCTGATGGTGCGTTCTAGCTATGCTGCATCCTTTATATTTTGTTGTTACTGTTCACTGCGCATGCCATTACTTCACAATTTTAAAAAGGTAGATAGTTTCATTGGTCACTTAAGGAAGAAGGAGAGGGAACTTTATTTTGACAGGTTATTGCGGTCGAGGGAGAACGTGACCTCTGTTGTCCATTGGCTCTTGTGTTGTGTACCTTGATTGGTGGCCACCGTCGAATGAGAAGTTGGCTGCTGTTTACCAACTGCTGGACGTCGGCCGCGCGGCGGCAGTTACTCGCGGGTAGTGCTCGTGCCTCGTGTTGACAGTGCGGTCTGTTGGGCTCTGATTGCTGGCAGCCAAGATGGGGCAAGTCTGAGTCCATCCTCCCCGTTCATGTTTTTCGGGTGTTTAAGTATTTCGACGGCCTCTCTGATTTTGCGTTTCGTCATAATTGGCTGCTCGGCCAGCACACAGGCTTCGCTGGATTTTATTTCTTTTCCGCAGTCATGGTGATGTTCTGCCACTGCGGATTTGTTGTGTTGCCTTAGACGAATATAGCGCTCGTGCTCCCGAATGCGCGTTGCTATTGGCCTACCAGTCTCGCCGATGTATGCATTCCACCTTGCAAACGTCTGCAGTGTGTAATGCATCCACCTTGTCCTTAGTGGAGCCTAGCACGTCCTGGATCCTGCGACCACTATAGAAGACAGGCTGCACCCCAACGCGGCGAAGCTGTTTGCCTATTCGGTCAGTAACGTATTTCACATAGGGTAAGCGCGCTGTTGGCTGCAGTTTGTCTATTTCCTGCTTATCTTTCTTGCTTGTGTTCGTCGACAAGGCTGTGTTTATCGACTTATGGCTGTAGCCATTGGCTAGAAACGTTGTGCGTAACCTTTTAAGCTCAGGTGTGATGTTTTGAGCATCACTTAGGCGCTGCAGACGATTGCCAAAGAGCGGATGACAGAGTTCTTCTGCACTGGGTGGGGGTAGGATTGTCACTCTCCACAATTATATGATACGTGCGAGGTGCCGGGGCTAGCAGTGTATTTAACACTAAATTCTTCTCGAATCTTCATATGGAAATGATGCTCTAAGCCCCCCCTTTTCTAACTCCTACTTTTGCTGTTGCACATGGATCAAGAAGAAACGCGAACTGAATGCAATCGACCTTGTAAGTGGAGTAGAAAAGAGTTTGGCACATGAAATAATTTAATTGGATAGAAATTAAGGAAAGTTTCATTAACATAGTGAGAAATGAAAGGGTTGCTCTACCGATTAACACAATGAAAGTCCGTCCAAAATAACAATTTGATTTATTATGACTAAACTCAAAATAATAAACAAAACACACGAAATCCAATCAAATAGGATACTCAAATAAAGGCTGTGAAGGTGAAGTTGTTCATAAACTAGATTGTGACATTTATGACCAAGTGCTATGTGGAGCCAATTCCTTGCAACTCAAATCTTATGAGAAACACCCAGCCAACCCAACATTAATTGCTGCTACAGTAGTGAGAGAACTCAGGCAATGAACATCCAAGACAGAACCACATAAGAAGAGACGGAAACAGGCGCGCTCTGCTGAGCTCTGATTATCACAGAGCAAAATTCCCTAATCTGCCAGTGCTGCGGACATACATTACCAAGCTGTCTTCTTAACTGCAAGGACACGATCTGGCGTACCGGAAGCGATGGCTGGTTGCTTCGACGACCCATCGTGGTTATGTCGCGAGTATAGCCCGAAACAAATTATCTTGGTCTGGTTGTTCCAGACTAAAGACTTCCTCCTATCAATACAAATGCGCCTCTGAGGGAGATGAAGAAGGCTCCCTACACAATCACTGACAGTACAGTGATTGATTTTAACAAGCGAAGTCACACAGTAACTCCGATAGAGTCAACTTCAGCCAAAACTGCTCAAGACGTACAACATAGGCCGCTTGTACGCAGAATGCTCAATTGTACTCGGAAAGTTACGTTGAAGTCGAAACTTCAGCAATTTCGTGAAACGGTTACAATCAAATAAAAGTATATTAGACAGCAAACGGAAGGCAGGCTGTCCAGAGCAGCGAGAGCTCAGTCTTGTAACCTACTCCGACCGAAAGGCGAGCCGACTCTCTCAAGAGCACATGTACAAGCCGAACACAGAACATTCCCGCCCCCACGACAGTGGCTGTGGTTAAACGTTCTAATCAGCAACTCGAAAACCGGCGGAAAATTCCACTCTATTGCCGAAGCACTACCATTCCACCAATGGAGATACATGGCGACAATTTCTGCGCCGATTTTGTTACGTCACGGAGCTATCCCGTGAGCAAGCCAATCACAGTTATGATTTTGCAGAAAACGCGGGAATTTGCCCACCAAGACTGCCTGGGAACACAAGTCATTCCCACGCCTCGCTGGTAGCCCGCCAGAAAGTGTTTTCACTAAGTTTCTGTGAAGTAACGGAATCTCTAGCTCCAGCCGCCCCCTCCGGCCCATCTGGGCGAGTCGCTCCCGCTCTTATGACAATGTCGGCGTCTGGAAAGCATTCACTCGACTCCCTCACACCCGTCGGCTTAACCCTTTCAAGATCAGCAGAGCCCGCCTGTCACCGGACCACCCGGGTGACGAGAGACGCTGTGTGGGAAGTCCGCGTGTGAAGGAATAGCAACTTTTCACCGCATGCAATTAGGGAGGAAAATCGCATTACTCAGAGTAAGATAGAAATATGAGAGGGGGCTCATGCCACGTCTCATATGTTGTAGTTGTGCGTCGTCATTTCACGTTATTTTCATCTGGATAACGCCTAGTGATTGTCTTACAATTTTACTTCATCACTTGAATTACTAATGTGCACGGGAAAGGGAAAACAATGAGCGCCTTAGTATTTAATTTACAGGCTAACACATTTTTCCCCGTACCGTCACAAGAATCTAGCGTTCCGTAGAAAAATGATGTTGCTCCTACAGATATTTCATAGCTACTCTGTACAAGACATCTGGGCAAGCTGCCACACTATTCTGCTGTTCTATCACGACGTATTAACGCTGAGGGCAGCTTCAACGTCGGCGAAGAATTCCAGCAGCTGAAGCAAATGTGGCTGAATTTTGTGATCGCAGCACCAACGTCGCGTACCCTCTCGACCTGTGAAGTTTCATTTCGTTCCCTCTTCCCCTTCTGGGAGCTTCACGTTTTTGTCTGGCAGCATAAAATTATCCGTATTTCAAGTCCAAGTGGCGGGACGGTGGGTGAACGGGTAGCGTTCTTCTTACCAGCGCAGACGTGGAACTGACGCCGAGTGCTAACATCGAAAATCCGACGATGTGTGCGATTGTGAACGATTCGTGTTAAGTTCAAATGTCGGTGACTGGGCGACACGCCTAGACTATACTCTGTCCATCACAAGAGTAAACCTCATCTAAACATTACGCCGAGTATTCTTCCGCGTTTGCTTGAATCTCATTGGATTTCGTTTCACGTGGAGCGGAAGCTAAGGTGTGTCCACTACAGTCAAGTACGATCATGAGGATACGCTTTATGCTGTGCTACACGCACGCAGACTGAGCGATAATGCGGGACAACAGCCTTACGAGCACTGGCCATCCAGCGCTCCAACTAACCTGCAATGATGTGAGCAGCTGCAGTTCAGACCTTCAAAAGAGGCGAGCAAAGAAACGATATAGCTTCGAACGGCATTTAATTTTTAAAGAGAATGAAATAATATTCGGAAGAACTCCAGCACTACCGCGCACTTCTTAGGTGACCAGACGGAAAGCATAAAATGCACTCCTTCTCACCTGACACCGTATTGTAATTACACACAAGAGTGACGAAAATTTCTAACTTAAACATAGAATAATTTTTCTCAGCGAGCTATATGTAATGCAAAAGCATACTGCAGGGATTTCACCGTACTGTTGAATACTGAAGCCACTGAAGGTATTAAGCCTAGTTTTCACGACGACACTAGGTTGCAGGCAACTGCGCTATCGGCCACTGCGCATGCGTGCCGCGCGTTTGCGCAACTCGTTGGTGAAGCTAAACACTTTCGGCGTGTCCCAACTTTGGCGACACTAGTTGCATGAGTTTTGAGGTTATGTGTGTTCGTAGAGTGTAGACAAAGTGAAATGTGGAGTGGGGAACGGAGAATAATGTTCGCTTTTTCGATATCTACGTCTTGCATAGGTGTTTGTGGGATTTCAGTGATGCTGATTACAAAAGTAAGCAACATATTGCTGCCGCTGAGACCGTCATGTTCGATCATAACATAGATGGTTTGACAGTATCTGAGCTGCAGGGCAAAATTTATTGTGTTAGGAGCAAATATACAACTGAATTAAGAAAAATACAAAATGGTTCAAATGGCTCTGAGCACTAGGGGACTCAACATCTTAGGTAATAAGTGCCCTAGAACTTAGAACTACTTAAACCTAACTAACCTAAAGACATCACACACACCCATGCCCGAGGCAGGATTCGAACCTGCGACCGTAGCAGTCCCGCGGTTCCGGACTGCAGCGCCAGAACCGCACGGCCACCGCGGCCGGCAAGAAAAATACAAGCAAGTGTAATTCTAGCTGTGGCAATGCTCCCATCTACAAGACTAAAATCCCATCACTCGAGTTGGCCAACTCTTTGTTAAGGAATATTGTTGACAGGAGGGAAGGCTGTACAAATTCAAGAAGCAGCGTTGTTTATTCAATATTCATCTGTTCATAACGTCGCTGCAGTGCGCTCCCTGTTCACGTATGTTAGAATTTTGAAATATTGCTAGTTTGCAGATCTATCTGCAAGAGAGTAGTTTGCAAACCATTCTCTTCTTAATGCGGCCTAAATCGAATAGTTATTGTTGCTAATGTTCAATAATTATTAACATTAACAGTAATAATTATTGTGTTAATGAAATAGCGTTATCACCAACTAAAACCCTTTCTTACAGCATGCCGAGTGTTCTCGATTGTAATGCACGCAATATGATACGTAATTTCTGTTCTGGCGACAGTGCTTCAAGCATTACAGTACCTTTATTCCTCATCGCATAATTAACTGTATTTACAAGAAACGTGAACAGTTCTGGTGACATTATAAGATAATTAAAATAACTTCTTGGATTTTCCGTTATAAATTATTTTAGCGAGAATGCTGAGCAACCGAGCTGGCGTCTTTTTTCGTCCAGTCACGAATCGAAACACGTTTCTTATTTTTTTCTTATGCAGCGATTCCACGCAACAAGCTTTAACGCCCTCACAACTCGTGCGACGTGCAGCTGCCAAAAGTTTCATTTCAGCCACGACTCAGGGACTTACAAAACGAAGAAACTGAAGTGTAGTGCCGCCGTGTCTACAGTCATATATGAAACCACTTGCGTGCAACTCATTCCACACAACGAGTGGCGCAGCCCAATGTCGTGATGTAAACTAAGCTTTAATTACCGTCAGTCGTTTGGTAATCTCTTAGGTCCTTCCTTATCCGAAACAGAGAAATAGATTTCAGTTTTGTAAGTGCCACCTGCTACGTAGATAACGAGGCTATTAACAATAAAATCGACGAAGCCAGTCAGGTGGAGCATTTTCTCTTCTTGTTTTATGACGAGCCTTTGTATATACCGCCTGCGTTCGGCAGTGACGTGTGGAAAAGCCGCGTGCTTTAGTTCCGGTACGTCTGGCACCTTAACAGTCTTGTTACTCCTCGGACCAAATCGTGCAGCTTGGCTCCAGATCAGTTGTGTTGGGTTCATGTTGTAATGGTACTGTGGCAAATGTAAACATGCAGCATTTGCATGTTGTGCTGGTGCGTGGTTAGAGGCGCCATTGTCGGATTGCACGGCTCCCCCCATCCGAGGTTAGGGTCCTCCCTCGGGCATGGGTGTGTGTGAGTGTGTGTGTGTTGTCCTTAGCGTAAGTCACTTTAAGCCTAGGGACCGATCACCTGAGCAGTTTGGTCCCTCAGGAATTCACACATTTGTATGATGTTCTCGACGTTGTGAGAATCATTGTTTTTCATACTGTACTTCTACGACACAAATAGCAAACCAGAAACTCTGGAACTTGAATCACACAACAGTGTAAGTGATGAAGAGAAAGGACCGACCATCATAATGGAAGAAGTAAAGTCTGCCATTGATGCAATGAAAAATGGCAAAGCAGTAGGTACAGATACAATACCGGGAGAAATACTAAAATGCTTGAACCACAATGGAATAAGAGAAATATTGAGGTTATGTAATAAAATATACGACAGTGGTGAATGGCCTGAGGACTTTTTGACAACAGTAATGATTCCATTGCCGAAAAAACAAGGAACCAAGAAATGCAGCGAGCACAGGACAATCAGCCTCATTTCACATGCAGCCAAAGTGATGTTAAGAATAATTAATAAAAGACTTGAAAAAGTAATAGAGGAGAATCTCGGCGAGGAGCAGTTTGGCTTTAGACGGAATACGGGCACCAGAGATGCAATAGGGCTCCTACGAATCTTGGGAGAAAGGTTTATTGAAAAAAGAAGAGACCTATATATGTGCTTCATCGATTTAGAAAAGGCATTTGACAATGTGGTTTGGGACAAGCTGGCAACTATTATGGGGGAAAAGAGAGTGGACTGGAAAACCAGAAGACTTATAAACTCATTGTACCTTAATCAAAGAGTTTCAGTTAAAGTGAGAGGAGAAAGTACAAACTGGATCAGACTAGGGAAAGGAGTAAGACAAGGATGCTGTTTATCACCTACTCTTTTCAACCTGTACTTGGAAAATATGATTGACCAATACTCATTAGATGACAAAGGAGTAGAAATTGGAGGAAGAAGAGTAGGGTGCTTGAGATTTGCTGATGACATGGTCCTTCTAGCCACAGGGGAAAAAGAATTACAGGATTTGGTGGACACCATTGCAACTAACGGAAAAAAATATGGAATAAAAATTAACACAAATAAAACAAAAGTATGGGAATAGGAGGAAATAAGGAAATAAAAATTGTGCTGAATGGAGAAACACTAGAACAGGTGCAAAATTTTGGAAGCAGGATAGACACCGACTGGAAGTGCACCACAGAAATTAAAACAAGGATAGCAATGGCAAAAGAGGCGTTTTATAAAAAAAGGAGAATCTTCTGCAGCGGTATGGACAGAGAACTCAGAAAGAGACTCATAAAATGTCTTGTATGGAGTGTTCTTCTATATGGCGCTGAAACATGGACTATGAGGAAAAATGACAGAGAAAGGCTGGAGGCTTTTGAGATCTGGACATGGCGGAAGATGGAAGGAATAAGTTGGATGGACAGAGTAAAAAATGAAGAGGTACTGAGAAGAGTGGGAGAGAAAAGGCAGTTACTAGATGTAATAAAGAGAAGAAAAAGAAATTGGATTGGGCATATATTAAGAAAGAATGACGGACTGATAAAAACAGTTTTAGAAGGTTATGTAGAAGGGAAAAGGAAGCGAGGAAGGAAGAGATTCCAGATACTGGATGACATGATGGACGGTACAACATACAGCAGCCTTAAGAAGGAAGCAATGGATCGCAGAAAATGGAGAGGCAAAGGACCCGCTAATATAGCAGATAACTGATGATGATGACTTCTACGATACTTATTTACCTCTGTGGTATAAAACGATGGACATAGTCCAAATAAAGAGGATGTGGTTTTTCATTTTTTGCCTTAGAAAAGAATACTTATGCTTTCTTAATTTAAAAAACTTTTATGAACAGTCTTTCACAAAACATCGATAATCAAGAATTTGTATTTGAAATGGAAACAAGAATTTCGCGTCCAATATGTAATTAGAAACAAGAAGACGTGCATTATTTATAAAAAAATGATGATGAATTTGATAATTACGAGAAGTAGGTATTTCAAATTGATCGAGAAAAAAAATACTGGGGAGATTTAAACCAACGCGCTTAAAACCGCATTTATTTCACGTTTTTTCACGCTACCGACTGCGCTACACTTTCAATGAGGAATACTTTGTCAACTGCAGTAAATACACCGCTGGGAAAAATGGTTCAAATGGCTCTGAGCACTATGGGACTTAACTGCTGTGGTCGTCAGTCCCCTACAACTTGGAACTATTTAAACCTAACTAACCTAAGGACATCACACACAACCATGCCCGAGGCAGGATTCGAACCTGCGACCGTAGCGGTCGCGCGGTTCCAGACTGTAGCGCCTTTAACCGCTCGGCCACTCTGGCCAGCCCGCTGGGAAATCTTCAAAGCCGATTACCTCTGTAAATTTATGAAAAACATTAAGAACGTTCCATTTCCCCGCACTTTTTAACAGTGTTCCACGCGCATATTTCACTACGGAACAAATGCAGCCTCAGCCATTTTCACACTGCGCATTAACAGCGCGACAATCAGAGCACAACAATGCAGAGGCTGTGACTGTACACGATTTTTGAAATAAAAACTACGTAGCTAAAGCGTGATTAAGAAAAACATTGATGGGTGTTAATACATTTGAATATCTTAAAGTTTCATTTGACGTAACTTAGTAATAATATATGTAATGCATAAGTAGGACCTACTTGCGAGAGCGTAACAACACCAGAGTACGCGTGCTGCGGCTTCTGACCGATCATCGCGTTTGTGTTTGTGTACATCGGGTTTATTGTTACGATGAACACATTGCTGTGTATTTTATAGCGCAGGCGGTGGACGGAGCTGCTGTCACACAGAGGCACGCGATCGCTCGTGTAGCTGCCACTCCCTCCCCTCCCCCTCCCCCAGCAGCAGTGGCGACGTCACCGCCGACAGCAGAGGGCTGAAATATTAAGCGTCGCACCCAGGGGGACGGCCTAGCGCGCCGCGCCGCGTCACGTGACACGTGACGTCAGCTGTGCTATGGCGCGGCCTTCTCGTGGGCCTCGTGCTGTCGCGCCCCCCGTGACCCGCCGCTGGGAAGGCGTCAGCTGTGTGGCCGGCCACCGTAGCTACCCCCTGCACTCACTCTGGACGCAGTGCACTCCAGCCACCAGCGGAAGCGCTACCCAGGAAAACGCCGGCACGGAATTCAGCAGACATAAACAAAGTCAGAGCCAACGTCAGACTGTACACTCCCCCCCCCCCCCCCCCTCTCCCCCAGGGGGCTCACCACTCTTTGGTCAGTACGTGCTTGGTTACCGCGGGGCCCCAACCTTTGCGGTATTCCTTCGTCTTTCTGTGCTGCAAACCTGACCTGCACTTCGACTATCTCTTACCTCCTCTGACTTACTGTTGGATGGCCCTTTTGGTGCGGGCTCTCTTGTACTGGTTCACGGTTTTGGTCTCGATTTCTAGTTTCAATCCCGGTGCTATCTTCACCTACCATTAATTATTATATTGTCTCCATAATTGGGTTTGACCTGACACCTTTTCCACATTTTAGGGAAGAGTGTCTCACGCAGGCGAGGTCACCCATTCTGGTCTACGCACTGCCTCTCTGCCATTCCATCCTGTCACCCTTCCTTCCTATAGTAGTATGCCCAAAACCCAGCGCGGTAGCCATTCCATTGTATGCGTATGGAAGGGGGAGCAGGGCGGGGTTTGTCAAGTGCCTCCACAGTGGTAGCCCCCTGACCGGGCACGGATCGCACTGTCGCTGCCTGTACTGCACATTCATTCCCCATGTATGGCATGGCACGGAGTATGCTGGGGTAGGAGGACTCCCAGAAATGGATTACTGGCCAGGTAGCCGTTGCTGTGACTGGGTGGTGACCATGACGAGAGCACCCATTTTGATCGGGTGGCACGGTGGCAGCTAGTTCACAGGTGGAGCAACTTACAGTTTTCTCCCACTGGTGGTCGCATGGCCCCATTAGTCCGTCATGTCGAAAGACCTCATACGGTCAACAAAGTACGATCCCAAAGCGTTCCCTTCCCTTGCCGTGCCCTGGGAGGAATGCAGGACTAAACGACGAGGAGCAATACCGTTTTGTCCACAAGGCCTTTATTTTTTTGTGGAAACCGTTGACGACAAATACAGGGAAGTTGCATCCATGATGAGCGGTTCCCTCCTCATTAAAACGTCATCTCACGCCCAGTCACAGGCGCTGCCCTCTTTTGAAATGTTGGGTGACACTCCCCACAAGAGTGTCAATACAGTCCAGGGCGTCATCTTTCACCGTGGTCTTCTTCCGCAATCTTACGATGAGCTGTAGGTCAACTTAGTGCGACGAAATGTGCACTTCATCTGTCATGTCCATAGCGGACCAAGGGAAAACGGTTGTCACCGGGGGCTTCTCCTCGGTGTTCGAGGGTAATACGTTGCCTGAGAAGGCCAAGCTGATGGTCTACAGGTGTGATGTGAAACCCAGTGTTCCTTCCCCTGTGAGATACTTCAGGGGTGTGACGTTCGGACATACGAGGGCAGTTCAATAAGTAATGCAACACATTTTTTTTCTGAAACAGGGGTTGTTTTATTCAGCATTGAAATACACCAGGTTATTCCCCAGTCTTTTAGCTACACAACACTATTTTTCAACGTAATCTCCATTCAATGCTAAGGCCTTACGCCATCTTGAAATGAGGGCCTGTATGCCTGCACGGTACCATTCCACTGGTCGATGTCGGAGCCAACGTCGTACTGCATCAATAACTTCTTCATCATCCGCGTAGTGCCTCCCACGGATTGCGTTCTTCATTAGGCCAAACATATGGAAATCCGACGGTGCGAGATCGGGGCTGTAGGGTGCATGAGGAAGAACAGTCCACTGAAGTTTTGTGAGCTCCTCTCGGGTGCGAAGACTTGTGTGAGGTCTTGCATTCTCATGAAGAAGGAGAAGTTCGTTCAGATTTTTGTGCCTACGAACACGCTGAAGTCGTTTCTTCAATTTCTGAAGAGTAGCACAATACACTTCAGAGTTGATCGTTTGACCATGGGGAAGGACATCGAACAGAATAACCCCTTCAGTGTCCCAGAAGACTGTAACCATGACTTTACCGGGTGAGGGTATGGCTTTAAACTTTTTCTTGGTAGGGGAGTGGGTGTGGCGCCACTCCATTGATTGCCGTTTTGTTTCAGGTTCGAAGTGATGAACCCATGTTTCATCGCCTGTAACAATCTTTGACAAGAAATTGTCACCCTCAGCCACATGACGAGCAAGCAATTCCGCACAGATGGTTCTCCTTTGCTCTTTATGGTGTTCGGTTAGACAACGAGGGACCCAGCGGGAACAAACCTTTGAATATCCCAACTGGTGAACAATTGTGACAGCACTACCAACAGAGATGTCAAGTTGAGCACTGAGTTGTTTGATGGTGATCCGTCGATCATCTCGAACGAGTGTGTTCGCACGCTCCGCCATTGCAGGAGTCACAGCTGTGCACGGCTGGCCCGCACGCGGGAGATCAGACAGTCTTGCTTGACCTTGCGGCGATGATGACACACGCTTTGCCCAACGACTCACCGTGCTTTTGTCCACTGCCAGATCACCGTAGACATTCTGCAAGCGCCTATGAATATCTGAGATGCCCTGGTTTTCCGCCAAAAGAAACTCGATCACTGCCCGTTGTTTGCAACGCACATTCGTTACAGACGCCATTTTAACAGCTCCGTACAGCGCTGCCACCTGTCGGAAGTCAATGAAACTATACGAGACGAAGCGGGAATGTTTGAAAATATTGCACAAGAAATTTCCGGTTTTTTCAACCAAAATTGGCCGAAAAAAATGTGTTGCATTACTTATTGAACTGCCCTCGTACATCTTCCCGTTGCACTGTTATCCCTGTCTTCAAGGATTGTGGACGTCCACTGCATGTGAATGTTGCTTTCCCCTCCCCCTGTCTGTGCAAACTGCGGGTGCTCCACTCTCCCTGCCCACCAGATTGCTCCATTTTTAACGTGAGAATAAAGTCGAACAGCATAAGACCCCGGACAAGCTCACATATCAGGAAGTCAGAAAAATGTATGAGCGTCTAAACCCCAGACAAAAGACGCCATCTTGTACTACAGCCGCAACGTCGCCGTGTCGCCTTCTCTCTTCCCCTGTTGCGCCCCTTACAATAAGATTGTCTTCCACGTCAGTTTTACGCGTGCTTGAAAATGACATGACGTCGAAATTAGCTAATCGCGCTATTTAAATAAAGATCGTCTACATTACAGCCAAATACGGAACAAGTTTTGTATTATTAATTTTTAAAACCGATGGCTCGGTAATATCCATACCTGGCCGTATCTGGCTTCTTTGGCTTTGAGATTATTAGATTATTCTTCCTGTCTGCGTGTATTCCGTTTGTCTCCTGCATATTGTATAATAGATCGAATAGTTTTGTCATGTTTGACCCGTCAAAGGATCTCGGGGATTGTGAGGGAGTTTTATGTACTCCAGGTACTTTGTTTGGACTTTCGTCCTTCACTGCTCTATCAGATGTTTTCTTTCAGATCCACATCTCCATATCTTCATCTAATTCTTCCTCTCTTTCCAAATATTGTTTTAAAGTTTGTTTGCTATGTGTAGCTTTTCTATATATTCCTTCCACACACTCATATATCTCTCCTTTCCATTGTGCTACCTTGCCCCCTGCGCTCTTTTCCCGAGACCACACGATTTAAATAAAGACTGTCTCCTTAACAGCGTAGTACGGACCACATTTTCTTTTATTAAGCATTTGGAGGCCTTGGATCCCTACGAAAACAAAATCTAAAGAAGTTTAATAAATCATGATTGAAAGAGAGTAATTGTTTGTAGAACGGAAGAGCTTATAGAAACCGATCTGGGGAAGGTCAGATGGTTTCCAGAGAAACATATGAAGAAGTAATGCAGTTCTGACCTTGCGACTCGTTTTAGAAGATGCACCGAAGAAAGACAAACTGAAGATACACTGAAGAAACGGAAACTTACGCTGTAGACGTAGAAAAAGCTTTTGAGTACGTTAACTGGAATGCACTCTCTGAAATTCTGAACATAGTGGGGATGAAGTAGAGTGAGCGAAATGCTACTCACAAATTGTGCAGAAAGCAGACTGCAGTTATAAGAGTTGAAACACGTGAAAGGGAAGAAGTGGTTGGCAAGAGAGTGAGGAGGGGTTCTAGCCTATCCCCGGTGCCACTGAATCTGTACATTGAGCAAGCAGTGAGGGGAATCAAGGACAAACTTGGTAAAGCAATTACAGTTCAATCAGGCGGTGCTTAGGAAATCGAAGTAAGAAATGAAATACAGAACGTGACAGACATGTATTTTTCTTTGGCGTCAAAATAACTGACGATATTCGAAGTAGTGAGGATGTAAAATGCAGATTGGGGATAGAAACGAAAGACTTTCTGACAAAGACAAATTGTTAATTTCGAATATAGGTTTAAGCGTTAGGAGTTCTTTTCTGTTTGTATGGAACTTAGTGTTCAAGCTAGTAAAATGGGGACGATAAACGGTTCACGCGAGAAGAGAAAAGAAGATTCTGAAAGGTGGTGCTGCAGAAGAATATCTGACATTACATACGTTGATCGGGTTACTGAACAGAAAAGGCGAGAAGAGAAATTGGGTACGGCACAACTTAGCTAAGAGAAGGGATCGGTTGATACGACAGGTGCTGAGACATGAAAGGATCGCCATTATGATAATGAAGGGAAGTGTGACGGGTGAAAACAGTAGAGAGATACCAAGCTTGACTTCAGTGAACAGGTTCAGTTGAATGTAGGATGCGGCAGATATGAACAAATTTAGAGTATAAACTATGCCGGTAAGCTGCACCAAATGGTTCAAATGGCTCTGAGCACTATGGGACTTAACAGCTGTGGTCATCAGTCCCCTAGAACTTAGAACTACTTAAACCTAACTAACCTAAGGACATCACACACATCCATGCCCGAGGCAGGATTCGAACCTGCCACCGTAGCAGTCGCGCGGTTCCGGACTGCGCGCCTAGAACCGCGAGACCACCGTGGCCGGCAGCTGCACCAAACCAAAGAGGACGACAACAGCGATGTAGCATTAATTACAAGAAGAGAACACAAAATGGGTGACATAGAGGAGTTTGTTTATGGGAGGAGAGCCAAGTGCCAAAAGCTGTTGTTATTTCTTTGCGGAATTTTTGAAAGCTCTGCTTGTACTGTGATCAGTAACTTGTAGAAGATGTAAAATTACGATCTGTATATGCCAAGTAGATTCGTAGGAAGGTTTGGCACTGGAGCCATTCGCTTTTCCTCTTAGCTCGTAAGTTACTTTCACTATATTGTAACGAGTATACGTTTCGATTATGAAATTCTAATTCCTATAATAAAATCTTCGTAACTGGAAGTGACCTCATAAGAAACATTTAACTTATTTGGACTGCGTTCCTATTAATTTAAAAAACTGGAACGATTACTTTACTCTAAGCTGTTTAAAATTCCTTATACTGGTGAGTCTAAACTGGCCGACGAGTTACGAGAAGTAAGAAGTGTCACAGCCAGAGTGATTGCAGTCGGGCAGGAGCGTCAGTTAGCGATCGCTGCGAATAACAAATCGATGGTGCAGCCTCATTTTAATTATATCACTAACTGAAACGGCGTATAGGGAGCGCTACATTGCTTGTGCTTCGTAAGGAAATGAATCGGTGCTTTGGGTATCTCCTAATCTATTTGGTGATAAGTATAAAAAAATGAAATGTAGCTAAATACTCAGCAGTGTGTATATATTAATTCCCGGAGGAGCTATAATGTGTGTACTATGCACGATTTACTTATGGACAACACAAGATCTCGCTCATATTTCATCAAGTTGTTTACGCGGAATTTGCGCCTAAAGCAAGTACCGCATCCAGTAAGATGTGAATGAAACATAGTCCTACCCTGAGTTGATATGTCATGGGATGCCTCCTAATATAACGTCGAGCCTGTCTTTTCCCGGCGAAGTGCAGCAACTGGATTGGACGGGACTCAACATGTTCTTGAAAGTCCCCTGCAGAAATATTGAGCCATGCTGCCTATATAGCCGTCCGTAACTGCGAAAGTGCTGCGGGAGCAAGATGGTGTGCACCAACCGACCTCTATTAGTGCCATAAATATACGATTGGAATAATGCCGGGCGAACTGAGTGGCCAAACTTGGCTCGAATTGTGCAGAACAATCTCAAAACCAATCGCGAACAACTGTGGCTGGGTGACATGAGATCGTTGTTTTTGATTATCAAAGGCTACAAATAGTCTCCAAGTAGCCGAGCATAATCTTTCCCAGACAATAATCAGTTCAGTTGGACCCAGTCCATTCCATACAAACACAGCCCACATAATTATGAAGTCACCACCAGCTTCCCCAGTGCGTTGTCGACAACTTGAGTCCATGGCCTCGTGGAGTCTGCACCACGCTCGGACTCGACCATCAGCTCTTACCAACTGTAATCGGGACCCATCTAACCAGGCCACGGTTTTGCCAGTCGTCTGTGGCCTAACCAACATGGTCACGAACTCTGGAGAGGCACTGCAGGCGATGTCGTGCTGTCAGCAAAAGCCCTCGCGTCGGTCGTCTGCTGTCATACGGCATTAACGCCAGATTTCGCCGCACTGTCCGAACGGATACGCAGTGTTGCTTGTCTGCTAGCACTGACAACCCTACGCAGACGCCGCTGCTCTCAGTGTTAAGCCAAGGTCGTCGGCCACTGCGTCTTCTGTGGTGAGAGGTAACTCCTGAAATGTAGTATTCCTGGCACACTCTTGACAATGTGCATCTCGGGATATTGAATTCCCTAATGATTTCCGAAATGGAATGTCCCATGCAAAGCTGGAACTGACAAAGAAGCTGAAGGTGTTTCACATTTGAAGCTGTTTCATAAAGCCAATGTAATACAATGGATACTTTCCATCTCTCAAGTGGTCCTTTTTTGTATACAAGAATCACAGAAAAAATAACTTGTTGTTGTTTTGCTGCTTTGACTAGAGCGTTGGTGGCTATTACTGTTATATTATTTTGCTTTTGATACGTTTTTTAATTGGCACGTTTTAACGTAGTACAATGTAAAGTTTTACTCTCACGACTCTAGATTCGCTACACTAACATTGTATCGTTTGAGGGTTTTCATATATTCTGGGTTTGGTAACCCAGCTTCCTTCCACGCTCGCCAAAAGCATTTTTTTTCCTGCCTGTAGACAAGTACGTTTGTTACGAAGGCTCTCGATGTTTACTGACGATGTTTTTTCTTTTTAAGACCAATTATTGCACTTGTATCATGTCACTTCACTCTTTTTCACGTAATTTCTGTTGTGTTAGGCGGACTATAAGAGCCTCTCCTGTATTGTGTAGTATGTTGGGTTACAAGCACCTGCAAATCTACATCATGCAGCCGACAAAAGACCTGCCTCAAGCCATTTGTCTGTGGTGTTTATTTTGATGTTGAGACACACTGCAGAGTCCAGCTCGTGTGGAACTGCAGCGTTTTTTCTTAAACTGCTGGATGCAACTAGACCTACTGTCTCTTTATTTATTTTTATCATTTCAACACTGACCTACAGCATTTTCCCTGACAAATACAACTCAAACTTATTCTATTCATTTATTGCCCACAATATACGTACGCAACGCAATCTGACAGCAAATAATTAACACAAAAGAATGGCCCCGGCCGTAGTGGCCGAGCGGTTCTGGGCGCTACAGTCTGGAACCGCACGCCCGCTACGGTCGCAGGTTCGAATCCTGCTTCGGGCATGGATGTGTGTGATGTCCTTAGGTTAGTTAGGTTTAAGTAGTTCTAAGTTCTAGGGGACTGATGACCTGAGAAGTTAAGCCCCATAGTGCTCAGAGCCAAAAGAATGGCCCTGAATCAGAAGAAATCCTAACAATAACCCATACATTTTATAAGTCACTTACCTCACAGAAAATCTTCATGACACGAGCTACAGTAAATACAGAAATCAGCAACTATAGCCAGCTGAACAAAAAGATTCTAACTACTGTAGGCTCCAACTGCTAATAGGCATATGGTTACCAAAGGAAAGATTTTGTTGCAGAGCAAACAATGTATTTAGGAGATTTTATCTTAATCACGTGACATCCAGTTCCAAAAAGTATATAATCGCCAACAATTCCATTATCAAAGCATTAGCAGATACATCAATCATCATTTTACAATCCATGTCCAACCAACTAAATCTCCATGACGGACACACGTCCAAGCTGTCCGCTCGCTCTAACACTGCGAACCTCCATCTCTGCTAACTATTAACTTCTAACTGCGAGTCCGTCCAACCACAGAGTCTCTTAGCGAGGGCGCACAGCGCTGTCAGTGATATTAATGCAGTCTACAGCGCTGTTTAGGCCACTTACACGTGTCGCTTGCTTGTGGACAGGACTGGTGTCCAGCTGGCTCTTCCTAACTACGCTGCAGTGGCATTTAGAACTCATTCTATCGTAAGGCCTGGCAGAGAACCGCACGCTACGGAGACTTTTTACGTGAATGAGATTTTGAGTCTGCATCGGCGTGTACACTGACTTGAAAACTCCTGGCAGATTAAATCCGAGTGCCTGACCGAGACTCTAACTCGGGACCTTGGCCTTTCGTGGGCAAGCGCTCTATCGACTGAGCTAGCCAAGCGCGACTTAACGACCCGTCCTCACAGCTTTACTTCCGGAACTACCTCGTGTCCTTCAAATGTCGCAAGTTCCAGTCTCTGTCCATCTACCAGGAAGTTCCAGACTGTTTTCATGTCTACCAAACCATTCGCTGAGGTCCTACCTACTAGTCAGTATTGTAATGTACTCATTTTTCTAAATGTTCTACCTTGAAAGGGTAGCTATTTTTACTAATATACCGTGCGTCTCTGTCACGTTATGACGGAAGACACTTGAAACCTTAAGTAAAGGTAACACGGGTAACGCAAATGGAATTATCTCTTCACTGTGGCTGAGGTGCTGGCAACTCTCTCTCTCTCTGGCACGCCTCTTCTTACAGCAGGTATCGACTGCAGGCTCTCCCTTTCCTCCGCCCCACTCCTCTTCGTCAACCAGTTGCTAATTTCGTCCACTTTTAACATCATCCAGCATTCCAGTATTCTTATTTCTGTAACTCTCTTCACTACAATTTTTCCTTAATGACCCTTCGTTACAGGCAATTTATAAGCAACTATCTGGTAAATCCGGCATTCCCAAGGTATTCACTCTGCTAGTTTTCTTCTAGAAATGAAAACAAAAAAATGAACTGTGTTTGTAGTGAAGTATCGAAAAAATTTCGTTTCCATGTAGCCGTGCTCGGACGCTTGTCTTCGGGAAGGCGTTTAACGGCAGAGCGGCGCTTAGGCCGGTATTACACTATCAAATTTCTTTGTCTAATATCTTTGTCAAAGATATTTGATGGTGTAATAGGGACTTTGTCAAATGTCGTCCAATATTTGATCAAATCTAGGGCCTCGCTGTAGATTTGATCAAAGAAATCGCCTGTCTTCTGTTCACTGCAATGTGACATGTTACCACATGGAGCGCTAGCATCGCTGCATTCTGTCGTCTGTAGTGTTTTTATAAACATTGCCGGTAAGTACAATTTGTGTGTGCCGACAACTACAAAATTAATAGAGATGTCTGAAGCTGATGAGGCGCTTTACAACGTGAGGCACCCTGAATGCAAAAATAGATTAAGAAGATTGGACACTTGACCTGACCTAACCTAACATAACCCTCTTCTGTAGCTAGGAATCGGAGTGTTACAGTGAGCCTGTCTTCTGAAGATGCAGCAGTTCTTAAGTGAATATTGTGCTTTGTGATATGAGGATACACCTCACAGAGCACATACAGAAATGTATGCTCATCCATTCTTAAGTGATTGATGTACAACCTGACGTCTTCCACTGTAAGCCCACCTAACAAGTTTTGTTGAATGCTTTTATCGTGTCGTCGTAAAACCCACGACTTCACCCAGATTAGATTAGTTTTTCGTTCCATAGATCCGTGCTGAGGAGATCCTCGTGGATGTGGAACATGTCAATTTTTTAAATGCAGAAATAACAATACTAATAGTATGAATAAAAATTTCGTCAATGGAGTAGGAGGAGTTGGCCACTAGTAAGTCTTTCAGGTTTCTTTTAAGCTGATCTTTATTTGTAACTAAAATTTTTATGTTTGCTGGCAAATTATTGAAGATGAGTGTTCCTGAGTAGTGGACCCTTTTTGAACTGAAGTAAGTGCTTTTAAGTCCTTGTGCAGATCATTTTTGTTCCTGGTATTGTATGCATGAACTGAGTTGCTTGTTGGAAAAAGAGATATATTATTTAGGACAAATTTCATTAAGGAGTAAATATACTGAGAGGCAGTAGTTAGTATACCCATTTCTTTGAAGAGGTTTCTGCAGGACGTCCGTGAATTTACTCCACAAATAATACGTATTACACGCTTTTGGACTCTGAAAACTTTTGTTTGACTTTAAGATTTACCCCAAAATATTATACCATATGACATTATGGAATGAAAGTAGGCAAAGTATGCAAGCTTTTTCATTTTTATGTTGCCTATGTCTGCTAACATTCGAATTGCAAATACAGATTTGTTAAGGCGTTTCTGCAGTTCTGTGGTGTGCTCCTCCCAACTGAATTTGTTATCAAGTTGTAATCCCAGGAATTTAAGACTGTCAACCTTGTATGTATGGTTCCTTTTTTTACCCTACTTCTTTTCCACATGTGCACACGATGCAGTTGCGGTACGTGCAACTGCTGCGGTTAATAACAAGTTGTTGTCAGCCATCTTGAACTTTGACGAAAAATTTGATGACAGTGTAATACCCCTTGTAGCGCTACGTCAAAGATCTTTGTCAAATATATTTGACGGAATATTTGATCACATCTTTGATCAAATCTTTGACAAAGAAATTTGATAGTGTAATACCGGCCTTAGCGGAAAAGCTGATCGTTTTCCTCGAGTTACGCAACCTAACGAGTCACATTCCTGGCGCAAGTGCGGGAAAGTCGGCGCCCCTTACAGTACAGTGCAGCGCTGGACTCTCAAAGGCTGCGTTCACACTGCCGGCCGGGCCGGGCCGGGCTGACGCGTACTGGCTCGGCTCGTGCCGACGTGTAGTGCATTCACACTGCGCGCCGCGCCGAGCCGGGTCGGCGAAATGGGGGAAAATCCACTTCTCCGATTTTCATGTTCTAAAAATTCTTAGCGGTATATAAGACTGCGCCACATCGTTTTATGAACTCATTTTTTCCTTAAAAGCGTTACTTACATCGTGAAAAAAGAAAAAGTCTACTTTTCGTTTCACGTGATTTCTTAGTTTCGTAACGCTTCCCAACCGATTTTGAAGAAAGTATGCGGATAAAAAATCTCATTTTTGTACACGTGCTAGTGTAACATCTTAGCTTTGTATTGAATCATTTATCTTTTCATATTTCTTAACAGTCATTGTGAAATGATGCTATTTGTCAACGTTGTGCACTTGATTTACAAATCTTGTAGTGAAAAAGTTATGTAGCGGGTAGCTTACTGTTAGATCCGTTTTAGACCATACATTGTTGCGAATGAAATGTAGCTAAAAGTACCAAAAAGTTTTTGAAATGATAATGACACTGATATCTGTCTCTGGTCACAAGTAATACGAGATATTCAGTGGCGTCAGTGCCGCGTCCGCAAGCCACGGAGTTCTAGCGGTTACAGCTTGGTTTAATGTAGTCATATTATGCAGGACAGAAAAAAATTAATTACTAGTGATCAGTGGTGTAAAACTAATCACAAAAACAAACTGGAGATTTGTGATACGTTTACTGCAGAAACTGAAGCGCAATTCTGTAGTCTCGTTGTCTACTTTAACAGAAAAAATAATGGAGAGTTAATGAAACTACTGTACATCAACACAGATGTGCGTTTCATTGTTCTTCATTGTTTTTTTTTTTTTCTTCCTTGGCGCTGCACTGTCAAGGTAACCCCCACTCTTTGGCTAAATGGATGTCAGCTGCCGGAGGCCAAATAAATAAATTTTAAAAAATCCCCACCCTTCGACAGCTGACAAGCAAGTCAGTAGAAAACGCAGCTGCAGCCAACAGCTGCTCGCCTTTAGCTAGTCTGTGCTGTCGTGTAGAACAATGTCTTCACTCTTTTATTCGTATTGTTTTGAATCTGCTGTAACTCGTCCAGTTTTGAAGTACAGAAGAACTAGGAGGTTATGGATTCATCCCATAAATAGCGACAGACATTTAGGAGAGTTTTTTTCTTTATATGAAGAACTTAAAAACTATCCTGAAAAATTTTATTCTAGTTACAGAATGAATCATAATACATTTCAGTATGTGCTGCAGAACATTCAAGACAAAATTTCTAAACAGAACACAAATTTTCGCAGAAGTATAACAGCAGAAGAAAAATTGTGTATAACGATAAGGTAAGATTCGTTAGTACAAAATTTTTGGTTTGCAGTAGAACTTTGTACAGCATTCGCTACCTCCAGTTAATTGTAGTCATGCTTTTGTATTTTAAATTTCACAAACGCTAACCTCTGAGGGGAAGAGAGTTTATGGGACTCCTGAGAATCATTAGGAAGTAATTAGCTTCGTCATTTTGGGTAATGTCTTGCTGTGCCTTCAACGAAGAATCGCAGAAATAATCCTTCAGAATTTTCCAACTTGTTTCTTCTTTTTTCTTCATGATGCAGCGTTTGGCAGTGGTGATGGTTCATCATGTGGAGCCACTGATGACCTCACAGAATTCTTTTCATTACCTTGTAAGATAGACAGATTGATAGGCGAAGAGTTTTGAGATAATGCCCTTTGACTCAGTGGTTCTATTTCCACTGATAAGGAACTGCCACAGCATGACTTTACAATGCATTATCATCTGGTAGGGACACATTTCCGTCCCTCAGTGACACTCATATCTGTCTCCGTTTACAAGTAACTGCGAACTATTCAGTGGCGGCAATGCCGCGATCGCTGGCAAGCTATTGTTGTAAATGCATGTAAATACGGTAGATTAAATAAATGAAATAAAAGTAATTTCGCATGTATCATCATAATAAACGTAATTTTTCCTCACTGATTGTGAAATGTGAGGTAACATCTTAAAATAAAAGACATGTGGAGTCACACTTGTGATGAAAGCAGAAGGGAGACGTGTGATGCGTGTACTGCAGAAGCTGTAGTGCTGCTCCACAGGCTCGCGCCTGCGGTCGGCTCGCGCCGGCAATATTAAACACTCGGAATGTCGTCGGCTCGGCTCCGGGAGGCTCACGCCGTGTCGGCGCGGCCCGGCCGCCAGTGTGAACACCGCAATTCAAAACCATGTGTTAATATCGAAGCGGGCGGCGGCCCGGCCAGGCTCGGCTCGGCCCGGCCGGCAGTGTGAACACAGCCTCACCCGTGGGGACTGCCCGGCCATCACGTCAGCCGCCGCCGTCTTCCTGGAAGGCGCGCTGCTTGCCGCGACTGTTGGTGAGGCAGGCGTCTGTGGGACGAAGAGGCGCTGAAAAGGATCATACACTACCCTAACAGGCGTATTTATAATGTGTGCCGACGGAGCTATTGCTTTCACCCCCGCCTGTATAAAACCTGCCTGTTGCTGTCTTTAGTTACGTTCAAAACGCAAAGGGAATTACAGTGTGTAAACTTTTAGATGGCAGACCTCTCCCTAGTCCTGAATCGGTAGAAGTCGGTAAACGTCGGGAGGCTTCGGTAGGCACGCAGTTTCGACTGCTGCCAACATTGCGCAGCTGACTGTGCTGTACAAGGTAGCCATTGTCGTCTGCTTCGTTATTGTTTTGCGCTGTACTGTTCTGCGTGTTTCTATTGTGCAGTTGTGTTAAACATTATCAAAATGAGTGAAGAGGCAGTTGCTGGCCCATCTCGGGAGTCGCCAACAACCCCGACCAGCAGGCCTACGGTTAGAAGGAAACCAGTATTACGTAGCGATGCTCGCAAAATTATCGGATGAATGGTTTGTGAGCGCATAGTAGTCAAACATACATACATTCAAGATTTTAATGTACATGACGATTTCAGTTTCGTTTACGAACAACATTTGAAGCGAGTTTTACTTCGAAACCTTTCGTCTGCTTTCGTGTAGGCATGACGCGCAATTTGTAGTGCCAGCACTGCAACTGGTAGGCGTGCCTGGCCCCCCCCCCCCCCCCAACCCCACCCAACGGCTCCTGTCCCCGCACTCCCCTCACAACTCTGCCGTCTTACAGTTAACACACTGTACACGCCATAGCTTGCAGCATGCGAATTCACGTGTAATTTTATTCTTGCTTGGTCAAAACATACACACTTGACAGCTTTTACAAATACTGTAATGATTCTCGATATCTCCCGTTTATTTACCTATCTGGTGAGCATTGTATGGCCGGAACCAGTAACTGCATTTGAGCATTTTGGAAACGCTACCATGGTTGTCGATGCAAGAAAATAAAAGGTGTATGGCCTTCCAGAGGGCATACCGGGTCGTGCTTATTTGATCAGACTGTCACAGGTTCCAGTGACTTAGCACTGTTGCACGTTATCACTACTGGACTTAACTACGGTGTTAACCATGGTGATTGTTACTGCCAACAGGGTGTGGCAGCACCTCGATTTCAGTGAGCTTTTAAGGTAATTACTGTAGCGCACATTTGCTGCGAGATTGATACGATGAAGAGGAAGTGCTGTGCTGGTCTCAGATCGGCCTTGGAAATCTTGGGTGGGGATCTAACCCTCACCACAAGACTTTTCAGCTTGGTGGGGCTCTAGAGAATACAGTTTAGACTGCAAAATCAGGAAGACTATATGACTTGTCGTATGTGCTTAAATTGCGCAGATATTATATCTCGAAAAGTGCATAAATTGTATTGAGATGTCCTGCATAACGGAGCGAGAGGGGCTCTTTAAACAATAGTTTTAACTTATTACCGTCACTTTCATTTACTTTCCTACTACGTTATAGGAGTATCAATAGTACTTCATGTACAAGGTACACTCAGTCACCAGACCATTAGTGCTCTTGCCTTTACTGCTGTCTTTACCCGTTTTAATGACATACGAGGCTTGGAACTTAAATAGCAGCAACTATTTATTCACAACCGATATAAAAGAGTTATATGTTTGCACCTGTTACTGTTCTTCAGAGTAGTCACCAGCGTTGTCTAGAACCCGTAGCCAGCGATGTGGAAGGCTTAGTATACCGTTAGCAGAGCCTGTTCTGTTGATGGTGTCAATGGAGCGGTCTACTGCCTGTCTACTGTCTGGAACAGTTCTGAAGCGAATGCCACGAAGTGTTTCCTCCATCTTCGGAATGAAATCAAAGTCACAAAGACTGAAGTCCGGGAGGATGTTACAGCACTTCCCAGTCCCATAGACCGAACAGAGCAGCCACAGCATGCAGAA
This sequence comes from Schistocerca americana, assembly GCF_021461395.2. Classification (NCBI taxonomy): domain Eukaryota; kingdom Metazoa; phylum Arthropoda; class Insecta; order Orthoptera; family Acrididae; genus Schistocerca; species Schistocerca americana. The sequence continues at coordinate 507,863,375 of NC_060126.1, read as the reverse complement.
AGTGTCGCCGCTTCTTTCGCAAAGCTGGTCGCAAGTGATGCTCCAAAAACGAACAGTAATACTGTGCATTGACGGTCTGCCGTGGAGGAACGTAATGCTTTAGGATAACACCATCACAGTCGTACACGAGAATCACCACAACTTTAGACCGCTCCATTCGCACCATCAACAGAACAGGCTCTGCTAACGGTATACCACGCCTTCCACATCGCTGGCAACGGGTTCTACACAACGCTGGTGACTACTCTGAAGGACAGTAACAGGTGTAAACATGTAACTCTTTTATATCGGTTGTGAATAAATGGTTGCCACTATTTAAGTCCCAAGCCTCGTACATAGAATTACTGTATTTTGAAGTTCGCTCTTCAACTGCGCCCTTTAATTTAATTCTACACACCATGCAACATTTTTTCTACTTCGAACAAAACAGATGTTTTTAATCTTATGTTTCATTTCCTAATCACTGACAGATAAGACTTGGTCACAATAATAAAATATTCCCCTCTTTATACTGTATTAAAATACATAGTTCGGGTTCGATTCCCGGCGGGGTCAGGGATTTTCTCTGCCTCGTGATGGCTGGGTGTTGTGTGCTGTCCTTAGGTTAGTTCGGTTTAAGTAGTTCTAAGTTCTAGGGGACTGATGACCATAGATGTTAAGTCCCATAGTGCTCAGAGCCATTTGAACAATTTTTGAACCAATACATAGTTGCGGTAGCGTTCTCGCTTCCCACGCCCGGGTTCCCGGGTTCGATTCCCGGCGGGGTCAGGGATTTTCTCTGCCTCGTGATGGCTGGGTGTTGTGTGCTGTCCTTAGGTTACTTAGGTTTAAGTAGTTCTAAGTTCTAGGGGACTGATGACCATAGATGTTAAGTCCCATAGTGCTCAGAGCCATTTGAACCAAAATACATAGTGATATAAAATACATTCTAATAAGGGAACTTCATCAACTCGACCTCGTACTTGCTTGAGACAAAAACAAATGAGCTGCATATTAACCTCAGGAAACGATCTCAGACGAAAATTCGCTTCTTTATGCAGATACTACGCAGCTATGGTTCCTCTCAACAAACAGCTTAGATTGCCGCGCTCGGGTTGTTTGTCACGCGCCACACTTCACTGCGGCCGCGTAATGCCCGGACGCGAAGTACTGTGCGCGGAGTGCAGCAAGAGGCTTTGTGCTCGTGACGTCGGTGAACCGGAAAGCTGCAGCGTGACACGTCCGGGGGCAGTATGGAAAGATGGATAAACTGCAGAGATTGAATGTCAAAGAACCAGAACTGTTGAAAGTCCTGACCGGTCAGCATCAACATCTGCGGTTACTGGACCAACTTCTGTAAACGGTAAACGAAAGCACATGGCGATTTCCTTATCATTTTCCGTACATCTTTCAACTTCGTTGCAGATACCATAGACAATTGTACGGATGAAGACGTGCTAGATACAGGAGAAAACAGTGTGTCGACGTACGGTGCATGTTTAAAAGAGGGTTGCCACGGGGATGATGAAGCTGCCATTTCACCGCCGCCGCACTTTCGCTGCTTCGACGGGTCTGCGGCGTGCAAACGACGACGGCAGTGGCGGTGTAGGCTGCGCTGACGACGTAAAACCGTCGAATACCACTCTGCCCCTGTCGGTAACACAGGAACATATGCAACGGGTCGTTGCCTTTTTGGAAAAGTGGAAAAAAGGAAAATATAACTTGTCAATACCGCCAAGAAGACCTTTAAATTATTAAAACAGAAAAGGGGTCGGTACGTTTGGAATACGTACGTCGAAAACCGAGGTACGCAACGGCAAAAGCTGCCAAAAGTAAATACAGTGTGTTCTAGATATAACAATGCATAGTGGGATAAGTTCACGATCCGCGACGTTAACGTACGGCAGTGGGGTCTTCCAGCAACAGTGGAGGTGGGCCTAAATAAGTCCAAGGTATCTGCTGGGTGGGCCTTCAAAAAGAAATACGGTATTGTGTCACAAAAGATAAACCACGTCAGAACAACAAAAAAGCAGCGTAACGAAACAGCGGTAATTACTGCCTGTGAAAAATTCGTCGCCGACACCAGAGACAGGAAAGGACCTCGAAGAGCAGTCGAACGGAATGGACAGTGTCTTCAATGGGGGATAGAAGATGAAGATCAACAAAAGCAAAACTAAATCACGCGATGCTGAGGGAATTAGATTAGGAAATGAGACGCTTAAAATAGTAGATGGGTTTTGCTATTTGGGGAGCAAAATAACTGATAACTGTCGAAGTAGAGAGGATATTTGTTAACATGGAGTATAGAATTAAGTGACAGGTAGTCTTTTTTGAGACTACTTGTATGGAGTGTAGCTGTGTATGGAAGTGAAACGTGGACGATAAATAGTTTAGACAAGAAGAGAATAGAAGCTTTCGAAATGTGGTGCTACAGAAGAATGCTGAAGATTAGGTGGGTAGATCACATAACTAATGAGGAGGTATTGAATAGAATAGGGGAGAAGAGGAGTTTGTGGCACTACTTGACTAGAAGAAGGGATCGGTTGGTAGGACATGTTCTGAGGCATTAAGGGATCACCAATTTAGTATTGGATGGCAGCGTGGAGGGTAAAACTCGTAGAGGGAGACCAAGAGATGAATACACTAAGCAGATTCAGAAGGATGTAGGTTGCAGTAAGTACTGGGAGATGAAAGAGCTTGCACAGGGTAGAGTAGCATGGAGAGCTGCATCAAACCAGTCTGTGGACTGAAGACCACAACAACAACGAGACACTTTAAGGAAGAGGTCGGTAAACAGTATGTTTAAAACATGGACCGGAGTGGGTTTACTTTAAAAACGACATCAGGTCGATCGCTTGCGAAGAAAGGGACAAAAGTTGTCGCCGTAATCGTGCTGTCCGTCAGTAACACGACTCACAGCTGCACAACAGCGCCAACGATATCTGCATACGGGCACTCGCAGTCACCACTGTTCTTTCGTTTCAAAAGAGCCGACCGCATCGTTTGGGCCGCGTGTCAAATAAGATTTGTTTCACGCGGATAGTTTTGTAGTTGTCGGGGAAAGTGGACAAGGAACACTTACAGGAGTGGCGAGGAGAGGTGTTTTATAAACTCATCTGTGACGATAACAGATCAATTTTAACAATGGACTTGTTTTCTGTTCACAAAAGTCAGGGAATATCGTTATGTAAACCAAATAGGTTACTGTTATGGTCGTACTATCGCTGGACGGAGTCGGGCAGTGATCGTCAGCACGTGGTAACGACAGACTGTTACCGGCGAGTGAGCGGGTCGGACGCAAAGGCGGAGGAATTCTGCTGCGAGAGGACGCAAGACTTGATTCACTCCAAGATCCCTCGTGCGGTATGGCCAGTAGTGTTACTTAAACATCTATAAACTGTCGATTAGTCTATAGTATCTGCGCTATCGTCACTATCGGTGTTCTGGTTTAACTACCTATAGTCCTATCATTTATAATGTAATTATTTTTGAATTGGCGCCTGAAAAATTGTCGGTTCCTATTACCTTCACGGTATCTGGAGTGCAGAGGGAGAGTAGGTTGTGTGGAGGTGTTTAACCAACAACGAATATGGTGGCGCCTTAGCCAGTCTAAGTTGTTTATAAACTATGTTGTTAATATATTGGTCGCTGTGGGGGGAGGGTTCGTGGAAGAGGGAATTTTCTCGTTTGACTTCCAGTGATGACAACTCACGGTCGTGCGCATCTCGTACCGATCAGATGCTTGTGGTAAAAACTAAACACGCAAATAACATGGACTCGTGAATGCACGCTGTACTGATTTTCGTCTTCAGATGTGTGAGCTTGCTTGCTTCTAGCAAGGAATACAAACGTAAATAAGGCTGCTGCAATACAATGCAGTTAGTAAAGGAAAAAATGAAATTTTAAAGATTTTTTAAGTGTTTGTGATTGTACTGTATAACGCACTTTAAAATACACTCCTGGAAATGGAAAAAAGAACACATTGACACCGGTGTGTCAGACCCACCATACTTGCTCCGGACACTGCGAGAGGGCTGTACAAGCAATGATCACACGCACGGCACAGCGGACACACCAGGAACCGCGGTGTTGGCCGTCGAATGGCGCTAGCTGCGCAGCATTTGTGCACCGCCGCCGTCAGAGTCAGCCAGTTTGCCGTGGCATACGGAGCTCCATCGCAGTCTTTAACACTGGTAGCATGCCGCGACAGCGTGGACGTGAACCGTATGTGCAGTTGACGGACTTTGAGCGAGGGCGTATAGTGGGCATGCGGGAGGCCGGGTGGACGTACCGCCGAATTGCTCAACACGTGGGGCGTGAGATCTCCACAGTACATCGATGTTGTCGCCAGTGGTCGGCGGAAGGTGGACGTGCCCGTCGACCTGGGACCGGACCGCAGCGACGCACGGATGCACACCAAGACCGTAGGATCCTACGCAGTGCCGTAGGGGACCGCACCGCCACTTCCCAGCAAATTAGGGACGCTGTTGCTCCTGGGGTATCGGCGAGGACCATTCGCAACCGTCTCCATGAAGCTGGGCTACGGTCCCGCACACCGTTAGGCCGTCTTCCGCTCACGCCCCAACATCGTGCAGCCCGCCTCCAGTGGTGTCGCGACAGGCGTGAATGGAGGGACGAATGGAGACGTGTCGTCTTCAGCGATGAGAGTCGCTTCTGCCTTGGTGCCAATGATGGTCGTATGCGTGTTTGGCGCCGTGCAGGTGAGCGCCACAATCAGGACTGCATACGACCGAGGCACACAGGGCCAACACCCGGCATCATGGTGTGGGGAGCGATCTCCTACACTGGCCGTACACCACTGGTGATCGTCGAGGGGACACTGAATAGTGCACGGTACATCCAAACCGTCATCGAACCCATCGTTCTACCATTCCTAGACCGGCAAGGGAACTTGCTGTTCCAACAGGACAATGCACGTCCGCATGTATCCCGTGCCACCCAACGTGCTCTAGAAGGTGTAAGTCAACTACCCTGGCCAGCAAGATCTCCTGATCTGTCCCCCATTGAGCATGTTTGGGACTGGATGAAGCGTCGTCTCACGCGGTCTGCACGTCCAGCACGAACGCTGGTCCAACTGAGGCGCCAGGTGGAAATGGCATGGCAAGCCGTTCCACAGGACTACGTCCAGCATCTCTACGATCGTCTCCATGGGAGAATAGCAGCCTGCATTGCTGCGAAAGGTGGATATACACTGTACTAGTGCCGACATTGTGCATGCTCTGTTGCCTGTGTCTATGTGCCTGTGGTTCTGTCAGTGTGATCATGTGATGTATCTGACCCCAGGAATGTGTCAATAAAGTTTCCCCTTCCTGGGACAATGAATTCACGGTGTTCTTATTTCAATTTCCAGGAGTGTATATACAGCTGTATTTACACGCTATCTGATTTCACAGCATTGCAGGGCATATTCATAAGTGATTCGGGCGAAATGTGAATGTTGCTGTGGATGTGAGACAAAACTAATCTTTTCTTGCCAAGAGTTGACTGTGAACGTCCAGGAATTTTTTTGCGAAACTCCAAGTCCTGTAGATATTTCTTAAGCTGAAACCCCTTGATTGAAACTTGTGAAGCAGGTGGATAAGATCACCATTATTCTTTTTCATTTTTTCGAGTTTTCATCGTTTTGCAACCTGATTAATAATTTTTCGAGCTTCACGAATAAGAATTCTGCCTCTAAAGTTTCTAGCTCTATGTCGTAGGTGGTGACCTCAATGTGCCAACAATGGCGTCTTGGTACTGACTTCGTTATTTAAACGGCACACAACAGGATTATTCATCACGCAACTATAGTGCCACAACTGTTGAATCGCTGTCGTTGGCAGCAGTGAGATAAAGAGCACAGTTGTTCAAAATGTGTGTGAAGTCTTATGGGACTTAACTGCTAAGGTCATCAGTCACGAAGCTTACACACTACTTAACCTAAAGTATCCTAAGGGCAAACACACACACCCATGCCCGAGGGAGGACTCGAACCTCCACCAGGACCAGCCGCACAGTCCATGACTGCAGCGCCTAAGACCGCTCGGCTAATCCCGTGCGGCGAGCACTGTTGCGAAGAAGTGTTCCGAATGGTGCCAACATGAAACGATCAGTATTTTTCGGACGCCACCGATAGTCTCTGTTGGCTGAGGAAGTCTCGCGCTTCCAAGATTAATTTGTTTATGTAAGAGGTGTGTAAATAGAGTTTTTGTTATTGTTTTGAAAATGAACCGGAAAAATCCATCATCTATGTGGAGTTTTTTCAAGAAAGTGGGGTCTAAAACTCAGTTTGGGAAGTGCACCATCTGCGTTAAAGATTATAAACATGATCAGGAAATAGGATTAATTTAAGAGACCACTAAAAAGAAAGCGTGGTGAAAAACTAGGAACCACAAATTAGTAATAGAACTGAAAGATGAGGGATCAACTTGTGAGCTAGATCTTGTGCAAGAGGTGCGACCAAAAGAATCGAGAAGCTCTATAAAAATCATTTTAACATAGGTCAGTTGTACGATACCAGTTCAAAAGTAAAAAAAAAGAACTTTATTCTCTTCATGCACAAATCATTGCCGTACAGAACTTCCGACCATCAAGGCTTGAGAAAATTTGTCTATGCCTTGGACAGCAGTTATGAGCTGCCAGATAAAACCACTCTTAAATGTTTACTAATCTCAAAACTATAGGAAGAGATGCAACGGACATGTGGAAAAGCAACGCGAATGAAGGCATACTGCCATTGACTTGCCACTTTATTATAGACGAAAAATTAGTTTCAACCCTATTAAACTGCATGTGATCACAACGCAAGATCTGTGCACATGTAACTACTATTTTTTAAAATGTTTCTTTCTTTAACTCGTCAATGCCATGCTGAGTTTCGTTTCATTCTTGTGATCGGTACATGTCGGTGTAAGTCAGGTCGGCGAAACTTGAAGGTACTTTGGTTCTTTTTGGCAGTTTCACTCCTTCCTCGTCCCCCCCCCCCCTTTTCCTCCACATCCCTTTTGTCGACAAAAATGTGAAGCCGTCGTGTCATTTGTGTTCTGTTTACGGACACTGCCAACCGTAACAAATTATTGAATAATTGCTTTACAACAGGCTCAATATATGTTCTTATTGATTACTACAAATAAGCAATACATTTGAACATAGATGTCTCTGTAATGCGCCTTCTCAAAACAGTGCTACTTCCGCGTCCGTAGTTTTGACTTGAGAGTTTGTGATAGGAGACTCACAAGTGAGAAACGAACACGAACGCCAATACCGTCTAAACCAAAATCAATACAGCACAGCAAAATGAGCTGGCGGTGGCGCAGCAATTACTGTGTTGCTGTCTTCGGAGTATATAAACAACTTGCTTTTGTTGCAATTTATACAGAACTGCTTCCACTATGTTAGCGAATAGGAACAGAATCAAAACTTTCGGTGTTTATAACACAGCGCAGTATCAATGCATATATTCCCGAAAGAAGACTAACCGTAGCAAGTTGTAAAATATAGGCCTTACTAACCGAATAGGAACTTTCCATTGGTAATGGAAAACTCTCAGATATTGTGTAATGGAAGCCGTTGTATTGTATCGCTACTACAGTGAAGCCGACGAAACTCTATCAGGTTCTATCAAGTGCAAACTTTGAGCAGCGTGCGTATATTGTAGGAATACATCTGTATTGCGGGTAAAGGTGCCAGCACTGCTGTCTCTCGCCGCACCTTTCCTTATCCTTCATTACTACCGTATTGTGCTCTTCATACTGCTCCATTCGCTTTCCCCTACGAAAGGCAAAGCACCCAACAAAACTTGCACAAGCTACACACTTCATGTCGACTGCACTAAGATCACAAGTGCTGCGGACCTCAGCGATGTAGCAGCTGTAGCACTGCAGTGAAGTGATGGCTCTTTTGTTTTGTACTGAGTGTCAACTCAGCTGAGAGGAAACATAATGAGTGAAGAAGCCACCCTTGATCTCTTAAACGCAGCTTCAATCTTATTATTCCCCCGAGGGGGCCCACAGCCCACAGTCCTTTTGTGGGTACGTGTGTGGCGCGCACAGGGCCCCGAGCTATTGCACTCTCCTTTCTTTTCCAGGCTGCATTACCATCGCTGTTCCTCTCCCTCTCTCTCCTTGCTCCCTTGTCCCTGCCCCCTCTTTTCCCTCTTAGTGGACTTCTTTATGTTGACGTGGCTATCCTCCTGGCTTTGTTATGGTCTGTGCTATTGTTTACTTTGCTGTTTCGATCTCCTTTTCGGCGTTTTTGTCCACTTGGGGTTTGACCTCCATTTCCAAAATTTTCCGTTCAGTATGAGTCATTTGGGGACGAACTCCCTACCGAGGTTCCATGGTGCAGGTTCCTCTCCCCCTCCCCTTTTCCTTTGAACCCTGGCCCCCTCCTCCTATGTCACCAGCACGGTAGCCAGTCCGTGTGGTGGGGCTGTTATGTACCCACTTGGCTGATCCCCCTGAAACCACAGGGATCACACTGCTAGTACCTGAGCTGTTAACGCCTTGTGTATGCCCAGGAGTCGATGCTCATTGTTTGGGGGCACCAGAACTCCCGGCAATGGCCGCCGTGCCAGACGACCCTTACTGTGGCTGGGTGGTGCCCACGGGTCGAGCCCCTGATCGGAGTGGGTGATACTAGGGCAGGCGCCTTGCACATGAAGCGACAAAAGCTTCACTATCCTGGCCATTCTGTGGCCATCTCTAAGAATGGTAGCAGACGTGACACTCCTTCTTCTGATACTTCAGGCTTCCCCTCCCTGGCCACCCCCTGGGAGGAGGGTCAAGCTCGCCAGCTTGGGTTGAAACCTTTCCCTTGGAGCCTGGTTTGTACCAGGATGGATGGCGGAAGTTTTCCCATGACCAGGCCTTTGTTTTTCTTAGAGACGATTGAAGATAAGTATCGTGAAGTGGAATGGATGAGTAAAACGTGGTCCGGTGCTTTTCTCATAAAGACATCTACTGCTGCCCAGTCTCACGCCCTGTGTGGTTGTGACCGTCTTGGTGATGTTCCAGTTTCCGTCACGCCCCACCAATCTTTGAACTCGGTACAGGGCATTATTTTCCACTGAGATCTTCTTCTCCAAACCGACGAGGAGATCCGTGCCAACCTCGAGCGTCGAGGGGTTCGTTTTATCCACCTCCCAGAGAAGGTCAAGGTCATGATGTATCGGTGTGATGTAAAACCTTATATTCCACCACTGATGAGAAGCTTTAAACGCTTATGGTTTGGACACATGTCTCCTCACTGCACCACTGATCCCCCCTGCAGTGACTGTGGGCGCCCCCTCCATTATGGGAGTGCCTGTTCTCCCCTGCCAGTGTGTGTAAATTGTCATGGACAGCATTCTCCACAATTGCCTGCATTCCCGGTTTTTGTGAAAGAAAGGATTCAAGAGTACAAAACCTTAGATTGGCTCACCTACACTGAGGCAAAAGTATGACCAGCTCCATCCTGTGTCTATGACTTCTACTTTTGCTTGAGTTACATCCAATATCCCTCCTACCCCCTCCTCTTCCCAGCCCCACCCCATTCGCCTTATGCCTTCAGCCTCCCCCTCCCTCTCCCCCTCCCCCTCCCTTTCAGTACCCATACCCAACCCTTCAGGTGCTGCTCCACTGCACCGCCCTCTGCCAGAGAAGTGCTCCCCTCCTACAGTGGCCGCCAGTACTAGAGCTGCCTCCTGGTACTCCTCTTCCTGGCATCCCCCTGAAAGGCCATCTGCTGCTCCACATCAGTAGCACAATCCGCAGCCAGTGGGTGCCAAGATTGCGCAGTGTAATTCTGTGCCTGCCCTTGCTGAAGTCTGCCCTTCTCTTCCTTCCCAAGAGAAGAACAAGAGCAAGGCCCCTCTGGTTCCCCCTGAGGCGCAGCCTTCCCCTCCTCCAGTCAATGAACCAACAGAGTCTGACCCCACCTACATGAATATTACCCCATCCTTATCAGTGATAGATGGCGACTCAGTGGCTTGACTGACTCCAGTCTGTTCGCTTCCCATTTGGACTCCGGCTTGAGAATACCCCAGTGGAATTGTAATGGATATTGTGTAACCTCCCAGAGTTGCAGCCCCTTCTTTCCTTCCACTCTGCCACTTGCATTGCACTCCAGGAGACCCATTTTGTCAATTCGTACTCACCCACCCTTCGTGGGTTCCACACTTCTGTCAGAACCGAAATTGCCCCTTGCGGTCTTCTGGTGGTGTTTGCGGCTTGGTCCGCAAGGACATTGTTAGTAAATGGGTTCCCCTCCATACCACTCTGGAAGCCATTGCTGTCAGGGTCCATTTGGCCACTCCAATCACAATCTGTAATCTCTACTTCCCACCTGACAGGCTGCCCACATCCCTTACCCTAACCACTCTTGTTCAAAAACTCCCCTTCCTGCTACTAGAGGACTTTAATGCCCACAACCCTCTTTTGGGTAGTCATACAACTACTGCCCTGGGAAGGACAGTTGAAGCTGTTCTGGCAGGACTTGACCTCTGTCTACTAATCACAGGCGCTCCCACACACTTTAGTGCGGCACATGGCACTTTTTCTACCATTGACCTCTCCATCTGCAGTCTTGGCCTTCTTCCCTCCATTCAGTGGGGTGTCTACGGTGACTTATATGACAGCGACCATTACCCGATTGTTTTGACCTTCCATCAGTATCTCTCGTACCATCACCCTCCCAGGTGGGGGACCATCTCTAAGCCTGATTGGGGTGCCTTCTCCTCTGCTCCCATCCCCCCTGTATTGCCACATGACAGTGTTGATGAATCTACACAGACTTTGACTGCCGCCATCCTTTCAACAACTGTTTCAGCAATCCCTTCTTCCTCAGGTTCCCCCCACCAGAAGATGGTCCCTTGGTGGACTCCGGAAATTGCTGCAGCTATAAAAAATAACCGCCCTGCTCTTCAACACTTCAAGCAGCACTCTTCTACTGCTCTTCTTCTGGTCTTTAAACAACTCTGCACCCGATTCTGCTACATAACCAAATTTCAGAAACGAATTTGCTGGGAACGATGTGTGGCTGCCACAGGACCACACACCCCATCTTCACAAGTCTGGGCGAAACTCAGGAGAATTTTTGGCCACCGTCCTCCCTCCAGGGTTGCAGGAATTTCTGTGCATGGTGTTTTCCTTACCAATCTGGACTTTGTACCAGAAAATTTCGCTCAACACTTTGCTCAAGCTTCGGAGTCAGCTCAGTATCTACCCACATTCCTTCTCCTGAAAGAGCGCTGAGAACGACTGCCTTTGTCTTTTATTTATCGCTGCTCAGAACCATATAATGCCCCATTTAACGAGTGGGAATTTGCCGGCGCCCTCGCGCTTTGTCCTGACATGGCTCCTGGACCACATCGGATACATAACCAAATGCTCCAACACTTATCGGTGGCTGGCCACTATCGTATACTGACCCTCTTCAACTGTCCGTGGCGTGAGGGAGTATTTCCTACCCAGTGGCAGGAAAGCATTGTTGATCTGGTGTTGAAGCCAGGGAAGCCACCACTTTAGGTGGATAGCAGTACCATCCAATTAGCCTTACTAACACCCTCTGCAAGCTACTTCAATGCACGTTGAGTCAGTGGCTGTTTTGGATCCTTGAATCCCGCGACGTTTTTTCATCTACTCAAAGTGGTTTTTGCTGTGGCTGCTCTATGGTGGATAACTTGGTCCACCTGGAGCCTGCTATCTAGTCGGCTTTTGCCCATTCGCAACACCTCCTTGCAATCTTCTTTGATCTGCATAAAGCCTATGACACCACCTGGTACCACCATATCCTCACCACCCTTCACGAATGGGGCCTTTGAAGCACTCTGCCCATTTTTATCCATAACTTCCTTTCTTGACGCTCTTTTCGGGTCCAAGTTGGCTCCTCCTACAGCGTTCCCCATTGCCAAGAAAATAGGGTTCCACAGGGTTCCGTGCTGAGCATCCCTCTCTTTCTTATTGCCATTAATGGTCTGGTGACAGCTGTTTGGCCGACAGTGTCCCCCTCTTTGTATGCTGACGATTTTTGCATCTACCTCACTTCCTCCATAATGGGCGTTGCAGCGTATACTGGGGGCAGTCTGCTGGGTGCACTCATGGGCTCTCTCCCATGACTGTCAATTTTTGGCGGCCAAGTCGTGTGTCATGCATTTCTCCTGACGCCATACAGTCCATCCCCATCCGGAACTGTTCCTCGATGGCCAGCACCTCGAGATGGTGGACACCCATCGCTTCTTGAGTCTGGTCTTCGATGTCCGGTTGACATGGCACCCTCATCTTCGCCAGCTGAAGAGGACGTGTTGGTCCCATCTCAATGTTCTTAGGTGTCTGTGCAATATCACCTGGGGTGCTGACCGCTGTGTTCTCCTGCGATTGTATCAAGTGTTGGTCCAGTCTCGTTTAGACTACAGAAGTCCTGTCTATGGTTCTGCGTTGCCTTCGACGTTGCAGATACTAGTCCCCATCCACCACTGCGGGATTCGACTTGCAACTGGTGCCTTCCGGACTAGCCCCGTACGTAGCCTTCTCACTGCCTTCCCACTGCTTTACTTATGGGGTCTGTTATGTTTTAAGCGCCTCTTGTCTCCTGTGCTTCTTCCTTCACGCCCCTGTCATTAGCCACTTCCTTTCCCTCTCCTTTTCTTCCGCCTTTTCCTTCCTTCCCTGTCAATAGTATATCATTTTATGGACACTGTAGTTCCTTCTTCTAATGTGGGATTTTATCGGTTTTAGTTAATCCAAGGTCGGAGGGACTGATGACCACGTAGTTTTGTCCCATCTCCACCCAAACAACCAATCAATCAATCTTGTTATTCCCATGTTCAGTTTATAGCGTGTCTGCTGCAGTTCATCAGCAAGCATGCACACCTAAGGTAGCAGCATTGCGTGGCGGAACAGTAAACACTTCCTCTCTCACATCCCTATTCCTTATGGAGACCTTTTTCTTCTTCTTATTCTTCTTCTTCCTCTGCCTCTTCCTGCTTTCCCCATGCTTCTAAGACGCTGAAGCTCAACGTAACATCGAAAAGTAATGTATTGGCCTAATTTTTATGAGAATTATTTTTTATATACGAAAGTAATTTTTTAGATAACAAGACGTAGAAGAAAAGAAATTTTCTGACAATATTATGCAAAATTTTGGACATAGTGGAAGGTTACTTTAACATTACATTTTTTTTCAGTTCATCAATTAAATCTCACTAGACTAAAACGTCCGTGATAAGACAGTAGTGGTGAGTACAGACAAGGCTGCAGTTACGAAAAAGCTGCCTCAATCTTAAGGATTCGACATTCACCCTGTTTTACCCTCTCCATCAACTTAACAGAACAAGTATGTATCAAAGAAGAAACATTTTCCAAAATTTTATTGAAAACAAAGGCTGTTGTGATTTTCATTCATAACTCTACACTAGCCATTGAAAGATTAGATTAGATTAGATTAGATTAATACTAGTTCCATGGATCATGAATACGATATTTCGTAATGATGTGGAACGAGTCGAATTTTCCAATACATGACATAATTGGGTTAATTTAACAACATACTTAAGTTAATATAACAACTTTATTTTTTTGTGTTTTTTTGTTTTTCTCTATTTTTTATTTTTATTTTTTTTATTTTTTTAATATTTTTGTTTTTTTTCTTTTTTTTCCTTAATTTATATCTAAAAATTCCTCTATGGAGTAGGAGGAGTTGTCATTCAGAAAATCTTTTAATTTCTTCTTAAATACTTGTTGGTTATCTGTCAGACTTTTGATACTATTTGGTAAGTGACCAAAGACTTTAGTGCCAGTATAATTCACCCCTTTCTGTGCCAAAGTTAGATTTAATCTTGAATGGTGAAGATCGTCCTTTCTCCTAGTATTGTAGTTATGCACACTGCTGTTACTTTTGAATTGGGTTTGGTTGTTAATAACAAATTTCATAAGAGAGTATATATACTGAGAAGCTACTGTGAATATCCCTAGATCCTTAAATAAATGTCTGCAGGATGATCTTGGGTGGACTCCAGCTATTATTCTGATTACATGCTTTTGTGCAATAAATACTTTATTCCTCAGTGATGAATTACCCCAAAATATGATGCCATATGAAAGCAATGAGTGAAAATAGGCGTAGTAAGCTAATTTACTAAGATGTTTATCACCAAAATTTGCAATGACCCTTATTGCATAAGTAGCTGAACTCAAACGTTTCAGCAGATCATCAATGTGTTTCTTCCAATTTAATCTCTCATCAATGGACATACCTAAAAATTTGGAATATTCTACCTTAGCTATATGCTTCTGATTAAGGTCTATATTTATTAATGGCGTCATACCATTCACTGTACGGAACTGTATGTACTGTGTCTTATCAAAATTCAGTGAGAGTCCGTTTACAAGGAACCACTTAGTAATTTTCTGAAAGACAGTATTGACAATTTCATCAGTTAATTCTTGTTTCTCAGGTGTGATTACTATACTTGTATCATCAGCAAAGAGAACTAACTTTGCCTCTTCATGAATATAGAATGGCAAGTCATTAATATATAATAAGAACAACAAAGGACCCAAGACTGACCCTTGTGGAACCCCATTCTTGATAGTTCCCCAGTTTGAGGAATGTGCTGATCTTTGCATGTTACGAGAACTACTTATTTCAACTTTCTGCACTCTTCCAGTTAGGTACGAATTAAACCATTTGTGCACTGTCCCACTCATGCCACAATACTTGAGCTTGTCTAGCAGAATTTCATGATTTACACAATCAAAAGCCTTTGAGAGATCACAAAAAATCCCAATGGGTGGTGTTTGGTTATTCAGATCATTCAAAATTTGATTGGTGAAAGCATATATGGCATTTTCTGTTGAAAAACCTTTCTGGAAACCAAACTGACATTTTGTTAGTACTTCATTTTTACAGATATATGAAGCTACTCTTGAATACATTACTTTCTCAAAAATTTTGGATAAAGCTGATAGAAGGGAGATTGGACGGTAATTGTTGACATCAGATCTATCCCCCTTTTTATGCAAAGGTATAACAATAGCATATTTCAGTCTATCAGGGAAAATGCCCTGTTCCAGAGAGCTATTACACAGGTGGCTGAGAATCTTACTTATCTGTTGAGAACAAGCTTTTAGTATTTTGCTGGAAATGCCATCAATTCCATGTGAGTTTTTGCTTTTAAGCAAGTTTATTATGTTCCTAATTTCAGAGGGAGAAGTGGGTGAGATTTCAATTGTATCAAATTGCATAGGTATGTCCTCTTCCATTAACAGCCTAGCATCTTCTAATGAACACCTGGATCCTACTATATCCACAACATTTAGAAAATGATTATTAAAAATATTTTCAACTTCTGACTTTTTGTTCGTAAAGCTTTCATTCAATTTGATGGTAATACTGTCTTCCTCTGCTCTTGGTTGACCTGTTTCTCTTTTAATAATATTCCAAATTGTTTTAATTTTATTATCAGAGTTGCTGATTTCAGACATGATACACATACTCCTGGATTTTTTAATAACTTTTCTTAATATAACACAGTAGTTTTTATAATTTTTGACAGTTTCTGGGTCACTACTCTTTCTTGCTGTCAGATACATTTCCCTTTTCCGGTTACAAGATATTTTTATACCCTTAGTAAGCCATGGTTTGTTACAAGGTTTCTTACGAGTATATTTAACTATTTTCTTGGGGAAGCAGTTTTCAAATGCATTTACAAAAATGTCATGAAATAAATTATATTTTAAATTGGCATCATGTTCACGGTACACCTCATCCCAGTCTAACTGCTGTAGGCTTTCCCTGAAATTTGCAATTGTTAAATCGTTGACTGAACGTACTACTTTGGAGGACTGTTTAGTATTGCTGAATGGAGCTATGTCATATATTGTAACTAGCTGTGCACCATGATCAGAAAGACCATTCTCAACAGGCTGAGCATTTATCTGGTTAAACTTATCTTAGTATATAAAGAAGTTATCTATCAGTGAGCTGCTATCCTTTACCACCCGAGTAGGAAAATCAATAACGGGTGTCAAATTGAAAGAACCGAGTAATACTTCAAGGTCATTTTTCCTATTACCCTCTTTCAGAGAATCTACATTGAAGTCCCCACAAATAATAATTTGCTTCCCCCTGACTGACAGATAGCACAACAAGGAGTCCAAATGTTTCAGAAATAGATGAAAATTTCCTGATGGGGACCTATATACAGTTACAATTATAAATGTGCCTTTATTTAATTTAAGCTCACAGGCACATGCTTCTATATGTTTCTCTACACAAAACTTTTTTGTTTCTATACTTTTTGCACAATGATAACTTTTGACATATATGGCAACTCCTCCTTTCTCCATATTTTCTCTCATTACATGTGCAGAGAGCTTATAACCACTTACATTTACCTTATCCATATCAGTAACAACGTGATGCTCAGACAGGCATAGTATATCTATTTCATTCTCAGCTTCTAAATCTTCTAAACAAACCAGAAGCTCATCTACTTTATTCTTTAAACTCCCAATATTTTGATGAAATATACTTATATTATTTTTAATTATACTTTTATGAGAACCTTTCCTTATTCTAACATTTGCAGTACTCTCCTGTCTGAGTTTCTCATTGTGCTTAGTCCTAGTTCTTATACCAGTGGTCACATGGTGTTCAGAGAGGCAGATTATGTCAACTGGGTTGGGTGACTTTAATTCATCAATGCAATTACCTAGGACTGATATACAACTTGGTGGAGATAAAATTTCTGGTGATTGGTGAAAATTTATAATTGGTAGCTGTGATTGGTGATCCAATGCGCTAGAATTGTGCTGTTTAATTTCTTTCCTAAACTGAAGATTTGTTTCAATCCTGACCTCTCGTAGAACTGCGTAATGTTCAAAAAAGAGCAAACAGAAAAGAATTGAGACTGATACAAGAGGTGCCGACTCGATGGAACAGCTCATGTCACACGCTCAAAAGAATTTTGGAAGTACGAAGTGGGCTTGAGATTGAGATCAATGAAAGTTCAAAAGTACTGCCTCCCACGCAGCAGAAAATTACCTAGATATATAGAAGAAATAAAAAATCGTCTTGAACCTTTTGAAGTAGCAACAATAACAATCTCAGGGAGTCATAAATTACTGCTTGCTTAATTACACCTCTTATACGAGGTATTGCTGCGAAGTTTTCAGACTTGTTAAGTACCTTAACAACTAATGAAGGACGAAGTGTTCTGGACTCCTTGATTAAATAAGTCAATCAAAGAGTGAAACCATGTAACATATTGACTGTCAATACGCCTGTGACATTTTTAGATCCTAGGTTTAAAAACTTTGTTTCAGGACATTTCAAGAGGCAGAGAACGCTGCACAAGTCTGTACTTCAGGAAGAGTGTGCTGCTGTCATCGCATCGACTACAAGAATAATACCTGAAACATGAGCATCCGTGAGCAGTGATAGTACGTGTACTGATCCGTCTAACAGTTCGAAAGCGGATGATCTACTTTTTTTGCCCAGTTAGCAACAGCGAACGTCGATGTTGTTACACCACTCAGTGATTCCATAATCGACCTACATCAGTATTTTGAAAAACCGGTATTAGACAAGCATGCTTGTGTATTAGAATATTGTGCAAAATCTAACAGTATGTTGCGTGTAATGGCCGTTAAATTTTTGTGGTGTCCAGCGACTTCAGTTCCTGCAGAGAGAGCTTTCTCCAAGGCTGGATATATAATTGCTTAAAAATGCAACAGACTAAAGGAGAATAATTTAAACATCTTTCGTCTTTCTTAATGTTGTATTTTTAAACAACAGACTAAAGGACAAGAATTTAAATAAGTTACTTTTTATAAAACAAAATTTGCGTACCTTGTATTCTTAGCAATAAAAATTCTTAGAAAGCTATTTTTCATTTGAAATATATGCCCTAAACAATCGATAGTTAAGCGGTACATCGATAGCTTTCAAAAACTATCGATAGTATCGGGTGTGTCAACAATCGACGTTTAAGTAACAGTAATGCCCAGGCACAATGTGGAGAAGTAAACTGGGTACAGCGCAAAGGACCAAGATTAGCCAGTGTTTAGGAAGGGCGCGGAGGGCCCAAAGCTTGTTGTGGCGAAGACCCTGTGGCTGTAAATTGTCGCGGTATAGTGGATCTCGCCGCACCGACCCCGCCGCTATCAAGTAAGACCCCGACCAGTTCGTCATTTATAATTGTAAAATGCTTGCCAGTGTTGGTGGCGTATCGCCCAATAACAAGTACTTTAGCAACTTACGTGTGTTAAGGTGTGTAATCCTCAGTAAAAACTACCCGACAGGACCCTCTCCGTATCCGCAGTTAACGGAGTGTGCCTTTAGTGAACTGGAAGTAAATGATGAGAAGAGTGAAGTTTATAGAACTGATTAATAGTTTAAATCAAAGCGAACAAAAAAAGTCAGTTTTTTTGGACTTGCTAATTCAGCGCTGATTATTGACAAACAATTTGGCAAAGCAGTATAGCTGAAACACTTCATGTTCAGACAATTTTGTGAGAGAAGTAATTTGCGTAATAATAAGTCAAAGTAGCGAACTCCATAGTCATCTTAAAAATCAGTTATTATTGTAGAACAGTCAATTTAAATACTACAATTATTCTTTTCGAAAAGTTTGGTTTTTCAAAACACTTTAACCGCATTTAGTAGTACATTGAGGAACGCAGTTCAGTTGTTACGTAACTGCTAGTGTAAACAACTAGTAATTAATCTTATGAATTAGTTGAAAGATAGCTTTTGTCGGTGACTGAAGTTTTCTCGGTGATGGTTTGTGTTTTGGTAACTAGCTCGAGTCAGTGCCTTCGCGACTGCCCACACCTGCCAACATGATACAATAGTAACATGATTTAATTGCAAAGTCAAGAGTTTCAATTGACTTCGGTCACACTAAGAGAGCTAGCGCCCGTTCATTTATAGGAAGTATTGAATAGGATTTGGGAGAAGAGAAGTTTGTGGCACAACTTGACCAGAAGAAGGGATCGGTTGGTAGGACATGTTCTGAGGCATCAAGGGATCACCAATTTAGTTTTGGAGGGCAGCGTGGAGGGTAAAAATCGTCGAGGGAGACCAAGAGATGAATACACTAAGCAGATTCAGAAGGATGTAGGTTGCAGTAGGTACTGGGAGATGAAGAAGCTTGCACAGGATAGAGTAGCATGGAGAGCTGCATCAAACCAGTCTCAGGACTGAAGACAACAACAACAACAACAACAATAATCAATGTATGTGTAGCACACTTTAGTTTCGAGATGACACAACACAGAAATATCCAAAACATTGAGGGAAGGTGACCTTGTTGGACAGTAGTACAGGCCCCGCTCACTCTATCCGGCTAGGTCGACGTTAGAGAGTTAGATGTCGCCATACATCGGCAGCAAAATGTGCCGGTGCCATAGCATTCATGTACCACCGAACGAACGGTCATGGGTGAAATTGGAGTTCTGTTAGATTAGACGGACATTAAATTGAAACGTTTGCATTTTGAACACAATTATACCAACATACTTCATACTGAAGTTAATGAGGGTCGTAACTACTGATATCTACATCTACATTTATACTCCGCGAGCCACCCAACGGTGTGTGGAGGAGGGCACTTTACGTGCGACTGTCATTACCTCCCTTTCCTGTTCCAGTCGCGTATGGTTCGGGGGAACAACGACTGTCTGAAAGCCTCCGTGCGCGCTC
Source organism: Schistocerca americana (assembly GCF_021461395.2). Taxonomy (NCBI): domain Eukaryota; kingdom Metazoa; phylum Arthropoda; class Insecta; order Orthoptera; family Acrididae; genus Schistocerca; species Schistocerca americana. Next base: position 507,843,713 of record NC_060126.1, on the reverse strand, counting down.
TAATCTCTCTGATTTTACATTCGTGATCTCCTCGGGAGGTATAAGTAGGGGAAGCAATATATTCGATACCTCATCCAGAAACGCACTCTCTCGAAACCTGGACAGCAAGCTACACCGCGATGCAGAGCGCCTCTCTTGCAGAGTCTGCCACTTGAGTTTGCTAAACATCTCCGTAACGCTATCACGCTTACCAAATAACCCAGTGACGAAACGCGCCGCTCTTCTTTGGATCTTCTCTATCTCCTCCGTCAACCTGATCTGGTACGGATACCACACTGATGAGCAATACTCAAGTATAGGTCGAACGAGTGTTTTGTAAGCCACCTCCTTTGTTGATGGACTACATTTTCTAAGGACTCTCCCAATTAATCTCAACCTGGTACCCGCCTTACCAACAATTAATTTTATATGATCATTCCACTTAAAATCATTCCGCACGCATACTCCCAGATATTTTACAGAAGTAACTGCTACCAGTGTTTGTTCCGCTATCATAGAATCATACAATAAAGGATCCTTCTTTCTATGTAATCGCAATACATTACATTTGCCTATGTTAAGGGTCAGTTGCCACTCCCTGCACCAAGTGCCTATCCGCTGCAGATCTTCCTGCATTTCGCTGCAATTTCATAATGCTGCAACTTCTCTGTATACTACAGCACTTTACGTGCTCATTGCTCTTCCGAAGCACAACTGGCTTTCTCTTCACACGAAGTAATGAGTGCTATCGCAGGCGATGTCAAGTACATTCCATATTTCTCTGTTGCCAGAAGGCTTTTGACACCGTTCCTCGGAAGCAGCGTCTAATCAAATTGCGTGCCTAAGGCGTATGGTCTCAGTTGTTCGACTGGATTCGTGATTTGCTATCAGAGAGGTCACAGTTCTTAGTAAATGACGGAAAATCGCACAGTAAAACAGGAGTGAGTATCTGGTGTTCCCAAGGAAGTGTTACAGGCTCTCTGCTCTTCGGAATGTATTATTGAATTATTGAACTGTATCAAATAAAATCGTCATAACGTGTGAACGGTTTGCGTTAGGACGTTCAAACTGCTCGGTTGGCTCCGAGGCTTGATGGGAATTAGTATGCGCTAGCATGGTTTGGTTTAGCGACGAAGCCCACTTTCATTTGGATGGGCTCGTCAATAAGCAAAATAGGCGCATTTGGAGGACTGAAAATCCGTATTTAGCGATCGAAAAGTTTCTTCACCCTCAACGGGTGATTATATGCTGTGCAGTGTCCAGTCACATAATAAGCGGTGCGATATTACTTGATGGCACGGTGACTACCGAACGACACGTGAAGCTTTTGGAAGATGATTTCGTCCCCATTGACCCTGATCTGGACAAGATGTGGTTCATGAGAGACAGAGCTCGATCCCAGCAAAGTAGGAGAGTGTTTGATGTCCACCGGCCGGAATGGCCGAGCGGTTCAAGGCGCTACAGTCTGGAACCGCGCGACCGCTACGGTCCAGGTTTGAATTCTGCCTCGGGCATGGATGTATGTGATGTCCTTAGGTTAGTTAGATTTAAGTAGTTGTAAGTTCTAGGGGACTGATGACCTCAGCAGTTAAGTCCCATAGTTCTCAGAGCCATTTGTTTGAAGTCCTGCAGGAGGACTATGGGGACAGCATTCTGGCTATGGGGTACCAGGAGGCCACTGGCATGGGCCTCGGTTGGCCGCCATATTCTCTGGATCTGAACACATCCGACTCCTTTTTGTTGGGCTGTATGAAAGACAAAGTGTACAGAAATAACCCCAAAACCACTGCTGAGGTGAAAACAACCATCCAGGAGGTCATCGACAGCATCGAAGTTCCGACACTTCAGCGGGCCGTGCAGAATTTCGTTATTCGTGTGCGCCACATCACCGCCAATGATGGCAGGCATACCCCAAATCCGAATATCTGTAGTGACGTTTGCATTTTGAATAAAGTGTGTACACGCCATTGTTTGTAACTAAGTTAAGATTTTCTTTTTTCATATGGTTCAATAATTGTGACCCTGGAAACGAATCAAGAGACAATCTGAGTTGCCCTCTTTAGACTGTTCGCAAATGATGCTCTCGTCTACCGCCTAGTACAGTCACTAGAAAATCAAAACTAATTGTAAAATGATTTACAGAAGAATTTGTATAGTAGGAAACGAGGCAATAAACTCTAAACAAAAACAAATGTGCCGTCAATACTACTAAGTGGAATGTGTTAAATTTTGTGTATTCGATAAATCGCACTAATTTAGGGACTGTCAATACAACTAAGCTCCTAGGGATTATAAATAGGAACGCCTTAAACTGGAACGATCACAGAGGTAGTGTTGTGAGCCACGCGAACCGAAGACTGCGTTCCACTGAGAGATCACTTAAAAGACTCGACAAATGCACTGAAGAGACTGCCTACACTACGCTTGTCCTTCCTCTTTTGAGTACCGCTGCGACGTATGAGATACTTACCAGGTGGGCTTGACGGAGCACATCGAAACTGTTCTGAGAACGGCAGCTCGTTTTGTATTGTCGGGAAATGGGGGAGGAGGGGGTGGGGATGTGAGGGGAGAGAGTGTTAAAGATGTGACACACGAACTGGGGTGGCATTCGTTACCACGCTGCCGGGACTGCGGCCCAGTGTACACCATACTGTAAACATGTGCGACGATGCTATGCCCATACTGTGCACAATTTGTGACGGTGCCTCTATAGTTGCATTATTGTAGTTATAGAACAGGTATGCCTCGTCATATTTAAGCGCATGTTTTCATATCCATGAAAGTAATATTTTTTCATTCCGGCATATTTTATTGTTCTAAGACGTAATCTGTTCACTAGTTGTGTTCTATTTCCCATATTTTGCTGCAGACGCGAAGATCGTCATTGCTGACTGAAACACTGAAACTGGTCTCTAGATTATTAAAGACGGAAAGTTCTGTATCAATGGCGGAAATGAAATAAATTCATTAAAATAAAGGTGTTTCTCTTTGCGGCGAGATCTTGTGACGAAATATCGTTAATCAAGTTCTGACGGTGGTCATATGTCATTTTGATTTTTGTATGTCATCGATGTGCAGGTCAGAGAGAGAGAGACAGACAGACAGAGAGAGAGAGACAGAGAGAGAGAGACAGAGAGAGAGAGACAGAGAGAGAGAGACAGAGAGAGAGAGACAGAGAGAGAGAGAGAGAGAGAGAGAGACAGACAGAGAGACAGAGACAGACAGAGAGACAGAGACAGACAGAGAGACAGAGAGAGAGAGAGAGAGACACAGAGAGAGAGAGAGACACAGAGAGAGAGAGAGACACAGAGAGAGAGAGAGACACAGAGAGAGAGAGAGAGACAGAGAGAGAGAGAGAGAGAGAGAGAGACAGAGAGAGAGAGAGACAGAGAGAGAGAGAGAGAGAGAGACAGAGAGAGAGAGAGACAGAGAGAGAGAGAGAGAGAGAGAGAGAGAGAGACAGAGAGAGAGAGACAGAGAGAAAGCAAGTTACGTTACCGTTAATTAATCTTTGGTGTTGTCGTGGCACAATCTTTGCCTCTGCGCATTCCCAGTTGCAGTATGGTAGGTGATAGAGGTATTTAGTAGCGGTGGGTGGACTTGTTGGTGTATCTGTTAGATGAAGGAAGGACAGCAAGGATGAATATGATTTATACAATGAAAGGTGAAAGGAGTATAAATTTTGAATAATGCTATCGTTTTTGTAGAGGACTTTGAGGTAAGACTGCAGACCTGCGCACATTGTCGGAATGATTATAGTGAGCTAGTTAACTTTCTGAGAGCCGGGAGAAAGACCTTCCCTCTTCTGAGTCATGCATTAACATATTAACTGATTAAACTGTTTGGGTTTTAAAATCATTGTTCACTTTGTTAACCATAGTAGTGTCCACACCAATGTTATGTGTGAACATCTCCCGAAGTATTGCAGTCTTTTCGAATACATATGTTTCATTCTAAAACCGTTCCCTTGGAATATCATTTCATAGGAATAGTTACTCTCCCCAGTGTTTATCATTAAGCATTACCAGAAGTAACAGTTTGAAAACGTATTCAGAAACAGAAATGTAGCTTAGCCGCTACCTGCTTGCTGTTGTGCTTCCGAGAAGTCTGAAAGTATGTTGTTAAGAGGCGAGGTAAGCGGAAATTTTGATTAGTTCCAACTAACTGTTTTACTTCTGTTGCGCATTTAATACAAAGAGAAGCTGCGTGCAGATCAGTTCAGTTCAAATTAGGATCTGTTTAGTCAAAGGTTAGGATACGAGTGTAAACTGGATGACAGTTTGTGAATACATAGTTTTTGTAGCATCGGAGGTAAAGTTGCGCTAAATTTCATGCAGAAACAAATGTAGTGGGGAGGTCACGAGTTTCCCCTCCGAAATGGGAAATATTTTGTTGGCTCGGACCTACAAGTGGAGAAAATATCATCGTAACAAAATAACAGAAATCAGAGCCCGCACGGAAAGAAAGTATACATTTTTCTCACGTGCTGTTAGAGAGTGTAACGGTAGAGAAATGGCTTGATAGTTGTTCGACGAACCGTTTGCCAAGCACTTAGTTTGAACTGCAGATCAGTCATGTAGATGTAGCTTTCCCAAACGACGAGGTTGCGATCGTACGTTTACTGGAACATTCGTGCTTTTTATGATGTTGTTCAACTAAATGCCTGTGAATCTGTCGGGTTTGCAGCCGAGTGAGTTCCCATTGGAAAGGAAGAACGTGATATTCTTTATTTATTTTTTTTTTTTTTTTACTGCGTACCTTCACGCTGCACGTGTAGATGTCGGAGGTATATCGAGAGGTTGTAACAATGGAAAATTGTACTGAAATGCGGGAGGGTCTGCAGCGAATTGACGCATGGTGCAGGGAATGGCAACTGAATCTCAATGTAGACAAGTGTAATGTGCTGCGAATACATAGAAAGAAAGATTCTTTATCATTTAGCTACAATATAGCAGGTCAGCAACTGGAAGCTGTTAATTCCATAAATTATCTGGGAGTACGCATTAGGAGTGATTTAAAATAGAATGATCATATAAAATTAATCGTCGGTAAAGCAGATGCCAGACTGAGATTCATTGGAAGAATTCTAAGGAAATGCAATCCGAAAACAAAGGAAGTAGGTTACAGCACACTTGTTCGCCCACTGCTTGGATACTGCTCACCAGTGTCGGATCCGTACCGGATAGGTTTGATAGAAGACATAGAGAAGATCCAACGGAGAGCAGCGCGCTTCGTTACAGGATCATTTAGTAATCGCGAAAGCGTTACGGATATGATAGATAAACTCCAGTTGAAGACTCTGCAGGAGAGACGCTCAGTAGCTCGGTACGGGCTTTTGTTGAAGTTTCGAGAACATACCTTCACCGAGGAGACAAGCAGTATATTGCTCCCTCCTACGTATATCTCGCGAAGAGACCGTGAGGATAAAATCAGAGAGATTAGAGCCCACACAGAAGCATACCGACAATCAAATGGTTCAAATGGCTCTGAGCACTATGGGACTCAACTGCTGAGGTCATTAGTCCCCTAGAACTTAGAACTACTTAAACCTAACTAGCCTAAGGACATCACAAACATCCATGCCCGAGGCAGGTTTCGAACCTGCGACCGTAGCGGTCTCGCGGTTCCAGACTGCAGCGCCTTTAACCGCACGGCCACTTCGGCCGGCCATATACCGACAATCCTTCTTTCCATGAACAATACGAGACAAGAATAGAAGGGAGAACTGATAGTTACTCAAAGTACCCTCCGCCACACACCGTCAGGTGGCTTGCGCAGTATAGATGTAGATGTAGATGAACGAGAAGTTAGCGTATGTGGAACGAGAGGATAGCCACATACAAGTGCCCCGTCAAATTCCGACACAGCACTTGCCTCTGGAAATGCTCGCAGCGCGCGTGTTCTGTACATTCTCTCAGTAGCCGGCTGGCACGTACAATCGCACCAAAAAGTATTGGCACACGTGCGTATTTATCGTTGCTGGTTACAAACGCCGCACTTTCCGGTACACAGTACATGTACGTGCTACCTCACATACCAGACATTACAATTCTGCCCATAGTGCCTACCATTAACAAAGAAATGCAGTGTTATGGGCAAACACGTATCTCCTCTGCACACAAAAAGTATTGGCACAGAGCATGGCATCTCGGTATATTGCTGGGTTTTCAGGTACCGGAACGCCATCTGCTGACACATTAGACACTGCGTGTTGTTGACGGCCCGGTCGCCAGTATGTTGCTGTAGTGCGCGATAGTGGTCAGCATGGGGCCGAAGAAGAAGGAACATTCAGTGGCGTTGCGTGAGAGAGTGGTATTGCTCCATTCACAAGGGAGAAGCTATCGACAAATCGGAGCAGAGGTGTCTGTGAGCTACACCACGGTAAGAGCCATCATTCAGAAATATAAAGAGACTGGAACAACAGTGAATAAGTGTCGTCCTGGACGTCCAAAAGTGCTTACAACCCGAGAGCGTCGCCATATCATCGCACTTGCTCGGAAGGAACCTGCTACAAGTGCAGCAACTATTGCTGAGATTGTTCAGACAACGTCCGACAAGACGGTTAGTGTTCAGACTATACGAAATGTGTTGAATGAGGCTGACATGCATGGACGTTCTCCCAGGAAGAAGCCATACATTTCGGAAATTAACCGGCAGAAACGCCTGCAGTTTGCCAAGGACTACATCAGCAAGCCGATGGAGTTTTGGAACACTGTGATATTTAGCGACGAATCGAAGTTCAATGTGTTCGGATTTGATGCAAGAAAGAAAATTTGGCGCAAGCCGAATACGCACCTCGACATCAAACACATGCATCCCACAGTCAAACACGGTGGGGGCGGTATCATGGTCTGGGGCTGTATGGCGGCTTCCGGCGTTGGAAATCTAGCTGTAATTCACGGCACAATGGATCATATGAGATACATTGACGTGTTGCGAGGTAATTTACACGCTAGTGCACAGAAATTGGGCCTTACTGGGGTGTTTCAGTTCCAGCAAGACAACGACCCAAAACATACCGCCATGAAAACCCGGGAGTGGTTACTGTACAATGCCCCCAGAAGGGTTCTAACACCACCTCAGAGCCCTGATTTGAACCCCATTGAGAACCTGTGGGCTCATCTTGACACACAAGTCAGAAAAAGGCGTCCGTCCGGTAAAAACGACTTGGAGAAAGTGCTCCTGGAGGAATGGTCGAAAATTACCCCTGATATCACCCGGAATTTAATACAAAGCATTCCTAGGCGTTTACGTGCTGTTATAGATGCTAAAGGGATGCACACTAGCTATTAGATGGTGAACATCAATGAAGAAAACGAACACACTGTCCGATTCATATGCGTGTGCCAATACTTTTTTGGGTGCAGAAGAGCGATGTTTTTTTTCATGACACTGTATGTTACTTTAAGGACAGGTGATTTTGACATATTTGTAAACTATGTAATGTAAGGTGTCACATGTATGGGTTCTGTTCTGAAATATATGTTTCGTTTAACCTACAACCACTAAAATGTAACTGTGCCAATACTTTTTGGTGCGATTGTATGTCGGTGCTTTCGGCGCTCAGTGTGTCGGCACACGTGCGCACAATTCTCGCTGAGTGGACCAGACGGTGCAGCGGCTGCAGTGTTAACTGGGTCCCGCGCCAGCAATCACCCCCCCCCCCCCCCCCCCTCATACACTCAACGTCGCTGCGAGAACAATGGCGCACAGCTCAGCAACGGCGAGGGCATTACTTCCAACTACGCGGCCGCACCGCTCAGTTCCCGTTCTGTATCGCCTGTGTAAGCCGGCCTAATTGACGAGTCCGTCCCCAGGGCAAGGATATCCGCAGCGGCGCTACTCAGCTACGCGCACCGATATTTCTTGAAATTTCGGTGAAAGTTGTTGGAGTAGCTTCAGTGCTTAAATCAGTCGGTGGTTCTCGTGCCGGAAGGAATACCGCACACGGTTTCTCTGCGACCAGGGTGGTCTCCGCTCGGTTGCAGTTGTCTGGCGGTACACGTGTACTTTCGAGGCACCCGTTTCCCGGCTCGATGTGTGATCACGGAGAAGGCGGTCGCTGCGGGGCTGCGGACCCCGGGGACCGGCCAGGCAGGCCGGGCGTGGCCGAGTTCTTCGCGGGGCGCGCCGTGCTGGTGACGGGCGCCACCGGATTCGTGGGCAAGGTGCTGGTGGAGCGGCTGGTGCGCTGCTGCCCCGACATCGCCGCCGTCTACCTGCTGCTGCGGCCCAAACGAGGCCTCGGCGCCCAGGAGAGGCTGCAGCAGCTCACGCAGGGACAGGTGAGGAGCGGCGGCGGCGGCCTGCCAGCGATGTTCCCGCGTTGTCAGAGCCCTTCAAACGGTTCAAATGGCTCTGAGCACTATGGGACTGAGGTCATCAGTCCCCTAGAACTTAGTACTACTTAAACCTAACTAAGGCCAGTATTACACTATCAAATTTCTTTGTCAAATATCTTTGTCCAATATCTTTTCTCAAAGATATTTGATGGTGTAATAGGGAACTTTGTCAAATGTCGTCCAATATTTGATCAAATCTAGGGCCTCGCTGTAGGTTTGATCAAAGAAGTCGCTTGTCTTCTGTTCACTGCAACGTGACATGTTACCACATGGAGCGCTAGCATCGCTGCAGCATTGTGTCGTCTGTAGTGTTTTTATAAACATTGCAGGTAAATACAACTGGTGTGTGCCGACAACTACAAAATTAATAGAGATGTATGAAGCTGATTAGGCGCTTTACAACGTGAGGCACGCTGAATACAAAAATAGATTACGAAGATTGGAGACCTAACCTAACCCTCTCCTGTAGCAAGGAATTGGAGTGTTACAGTGAGCCTGTTTTCTGCACATGTAGCAGTTCTTAAGTGAATATTGTGCTTTGTGATATGACGATACACTTCATTGAGCACATACACAAAAGTTTGCTCATCCATTCTTAAGTATTTGATGTACGACTTGACGTCCTTCACTATAAGCTCATGTGACAAGTTTTGTTGAATGCTTTTATCGTGTCGTCGTAAAACCCACGGCTTTACCCAGGTTTGTTTCCTTTTTTCCCCCCGCTTCTCTTCCGCATGTGCACACAGTGCAATTGTGGTACATGCAACTGCTGCGGTTAATAACAAGTTGTTGTTGTCAGCCATCTTGAACTTTGACGAAAAATATGATGACAGTGTAATACCCCTTCTAGCGCTACATCAAGATCTTTGTCAAATATATTTGACGGAATATTTGATCACATCTTTGATCAAATCTTTGACAAAGAAATTTGATAGTGTAATACCGGCCTAACCTAAGGACATCACACACATCCATGGCCGAAGCAGGATTCGAACCGGCGACCGTAGCAGTCGAGCGGTTCCGGACTACAGCGCCTAGAACCGCATGGCCACCGCGGCCGGCTCACAGCCCTTCAGTGCCCCCTTTAGGCTAGGCGCAAACTGAGACGCGTATAGCACGTGTGACGTGACACTAGACTACAGCGCGACACGCACGTGCCGCACGGGTCACGCGGGTCCAGCGCATATTTGCGACGCGTACACCATAACGCGCCGACTGGCGACACTCTGCGCAGAGATAACCGAAGTGCGCGCAAGCTCTTATCTTTCTCAAACGATTTTACAGAAACTATTCTCTGAAAATATATGATTTTTGCCTTACTTGTAAAGTTATATGTCGGCTTCGTGGCGAAGTGCCCATCATCTCGCTAATGACCATTCTTACTGTCACGTACACATTTTAGTAAGGCACTACTCAAAACTTAAAAATTTTGCCACAACTGCAAGGAATACCAAGATCATCTTTTACGGATGCCAACAGGGCCTTAATCTTAGAAGGTGGTCGAAAAACACATTTCACATCACATTTCCGCAACATACGGCCAATCCTGTTGGAAATGGTTCCTGCGTAAGGCGGAAATATGATGTGAAATGTGTTTTTCGACCACCTTCTAAGATTAAGGCCCTGTTGGCGTCCGGAAAAGATGATCTTGGTTTGCGTAAGGCTGCGGTCTATCGTATTCCTTGCAGTTGTGGCATGTCATATGAAACGTCCCCTTACTTAGAACAATTATACATGACTGTGCTTAAACTGACACACAATATTTTTAGCGCAACGCAATCTGACTTTCAAAAATCCCTACAAAAGAATGGCCCTGACTAACATTAACCTATCCTTTCACAAATCACTTACCTCACAAAACTCTTCGTTACTCGAACTACTGCAATACAGCGAGCGCCACTACTGCCAGCTAAATAAAAGATTCAAACTACGGAAGGCACTAACTACTGATAGGCATAGTTAGCAAATGAAAGATTTTAATAGAGAACAAACAATGTATTTACCTTAATAGTGTTGAAAAATCATAATATACATAGCAGTTCATGACATCCAGTCTTACAAATTTCAAAACTCCGCCATTTCTCTCCCCACATCCAACACTGCTGGCGGCTCACCAACTGTGCCACGCTACGCGCTGTTAACATCCAGCTGCCCAACACTACAATGGCAGACAACAATGCAAACTAGCCACAGACTGCACACAGCACAGCCAGTGATTTTCATACAGAGCGCTACGTATCGTTGCCAATAAGAAAACATAAACAGCCTACTTACATAGCCCCCATGCTCCCCACAAAAAATTTTACAAATTGTTTTGGGCACTGGCCAATACAGATTTGAAAGTTTTCCATAATTACAGTAAGAAAAATATCAAATGCACACACTTATAAATACAATGTTGGTCAAAAGCTAAAATTTTCTCACAGTCCATAAAGACAGTCCTGATCATTCATCACAGTAAAACTGCCGTTTCTTTTCTCAAAGTCTGAGCAGTAAAAGACAATGCACACACAAGTAGTGGATTTCCATGCAGTCTTGAAGAAGTAGTGTTGTCCTTCCAACGGAAAGACAGTGCTGACTCTTGACACGCAGACAGGTAATGGGCCACAATAGAGCAAACCCACAGCAGAGTCATTCGAAGGTTTGAAGAATATTGGTAGGTAGGTCATCACAGAGCAGACCTACTGTAGTCCTGGTAGAGATTACACTATTGGTGGGCCATCAGAGGTGCAGACCCACTGCAGTCCTGGTAGAGATTGTGGTATTGGTGGGCGACCAGAGGTGCAGACCCACTGCAGTCCTTGTAAAAATAATGGTACTGATGAGTCAGCAAAGGTGCAGACCCACTGCAGTCCTTGTAGAGGTTGGCCAGCAGCCATCTGTTGTGACTGTGCAGGTGCACAATCACCATTGAAGAGTCTTGCGGATAATATAGCAAGTCCATAACCACCACTTGTGCACTCACAAAGTTTTTGGAATTGTCCTTAGAACCAGCAATGCTGTTATCCAGTCCCTTGCTGAATTAGTAACACACGTGCAAACACTAGCAGTCCCTACTTCTCACATATTGTGCATTACTATGACCAACAGAAACGTGTGCAGTGAAATGTAACTTAATTTAAAGAACTAGTGTCTACACAATTACAACATAAGAATACAATTACAAAGGTACAAAATACATCATTAAAGAACATAACAGTACAGATAACATTTGTAGTAACACAGACTTTCCAAAAGAATAGAAATAAACATATACATCAGTGTTACAGGAATTATGAAATAAGTAAATAAATAAAATAATGAGAATAGTTTTCGAAACATTAATTTCACACATGATAATTGAAACAGAACAGAATTAATAATGTCTAAACATCTTTACAAAGAAAATAACATATTATAAATGCAAATTATATTTGAGGATAACAGTATTCCTCATCAGAGTGAATGTAGCTGAGTATTAGAGAAATTCTACAACATAAATCTTATTAGCTAAACACATAAAGACAAGAAGAACACAAATACACAAGGGTACACGAAAACATAGCGAAATAATACAAAAGGAAAGACAGGGTTAGTTTTCAGTGTGACATTTGGTACTGCAGTCCAGCCCAAAACTTCGTTCTGTAGATCTTTCCTCTTATTTCAACATTTGTTTCCACCAAAGAAATCCTATCCAAGCATGCTTTCTATATTCTGTTCACATCCTCTTCCAAATTTTTTTTTTTTTTGGCTGAATCATTTTCTTATAGCTTCTCAATGACTTTATTCCAATTCATCACAACTCGTTCTCACATATAGCCTACCCCATCTTAAGCTAACTTAAATCTACTGAGCTCAGATGCTAAACTAAGGGACAAGGAAATGTAGCAGCACAAAACAATTAACATAAATAGCAATGACAAAAAAATGCAGAGTGCAAAGCAAGCAGCAGTAAATCTAAATTAACAGATAAAATGCAAAATTACAACTAATATGAGCAAATGTGCAGCAACAAGGAAAATAAATCAGTAGTAAAACTGAGTTAACAGAGTAATGTAAAGTGAAATTTATTAGCACTATGCCTAGCAAACAGCAGCAGCAAATGCAATAACTTATATCTGAACATGACATAGCTGAAGCAGAAAAAATATTACACTAAAGACAACAATGCAGACAAGGGAAATGTATATTCACATCTTAATGTCTATGTAATTAAAGTGGTGCACCACAAGAAGTTATTCTACCAAAAAAATTACCAAGTAGTTGAAAAGAAAATTTCGTATGCAATTCCTGTGAAGGGAAATGTCTTTTTATGCTCCTTCGTCTTTTTGAATAGCTCATAAAATTATTTACTGGATCTGTAGGCATAAAATATTTATATTAGTACATCTATTAAATTTTATTTTAACCAATGCTGCTGCAGCTAGAAACTTGATATTAAACAAAATGAGCAAACTCTCAACTAGAAAGACAATAGATGTAAAATGTTTCTCATCATATCATTAGGCATTTTAGTAAATATCATAAATTAAAAGCTCCACAGTATAATCATATGTTCTCAAGTTTGAGCGTGTCGTATTTGCGATGCTTTCTACATAGAAATGTCAATAGCGAGGATAATGGCCTCTTTTTTTTTCCACCTGTGCCTCTGAAAGGCACACACTAATGGCTTTTTTCCAGGCGACTGTCGCGCAGCTGCCCACGACGCATTACATGCAGGTGGTCACTTAACTTTCTTACGGAAATATTTACGACAGCAGTTTCCGCTACAGTGACAGTCTCATATAAAAATATTTCACAGGTCAAGAATTTGCGTTACAAATCTGTAGAAACAAAATCCTATTGATATAACAGAGTGCAAAAAATTTTCGTTGGCATTGTAATACATTCACGCATTTACATACATTTCATAACTCTTGAAGTATGATTCTCGGTTTCCAACATCCTTTTTCACAAACCAGAGTCCCTAACCACTACTCATTATTCCTTACCTTATTCGTCGACACTTCTTCAATATTTCATCATAATAAATACGTAGCATACTCAAATAACTCTTATAGCATCAGCTTATTGATCATAAACATACCGCAACAGCATAATACATCTAGTCATCGTAATAATATCATCATAACACCTCAGTCAACTCTCAAAATCGTCGTAGCTTCCTCCAATAATTTCAAAACCTAAAAAAAATTCTCTGCTCATGTCAAAAGTGTCATCTGCCTCAAACGTACTTTAAAAATCGTGATCCCATACCAAATACATCATTCAAAGCTCTCATAGTGTCACAATGGTTCTGAAAAAATATGAAGAGTTCACAAAGTACAGACAAAATACAATTTCGTGAGTGTGAAGTTATCCAACTGTGTAATTACGTAAACATCTGTCACTGTCATAGTAAAAAAGTTTGTCTCTCAGTTAAATGATCAGATAGCTGTGTATTTATGCGTTAGAGAAATATGGTACCAATGTGTAAAGTTGTATAAGCAAATACCATATTAGCTAGGGCTCCTTGTGCTTGCCAAACACATGGTACACAAAGTAGGCGTGTACCCCCCTGAGGAGTAATGTAATTATACCCTCAGGTGTTACAGATTACAGGAATGGAATGAAATGTATCACAGAAAACTTTCTTTGTAATTCAAAAATCTTTAAAAATAAATGTTTTAAGTACAAAATTAATCACTGAAATGCATGTCCTGTAGCGCTAAATGTGCGTCTTGCTGTAAGATAATTCTGTTGAAGTGTCGTAGTTATCGTCCTCTGTAAGCAAAGTTCTGCTTAAGTCAATGTACTCACCTCATCATAAACAAAAGTGAGATGCTTTGCGTATAGATATCGTAGTTATTATGCTTATTGCCATGATGAAGAAAGTACTATAATGTAACGTATTGTTGTGCTACGAAAAAGGCTGTCTCATTGTAGCTATACCACAAACGTTACTACTAAAACATGTTTTACTTCCCAGAATAATTCAGGAAAACTGTGCAGATATAAAACAGAAACACCGCAAAAGCAACAATGTAAATTGTCACATATTAATAGCATCGTGATATAATCGTGTAGCTATCAAAGAAATCAAATGCTAAGTCATCTTTAATCTCACTGAATGTACTTCAAATAAAGAGTATCTTTTCAAGTAAACCAAAATGTTGCATTAATATCTCATTAGCAGTATAAGTTCTAAGTATGTAAGCCTAATAGTTGTTACGTAATCGTGCAACTTGTTGCAATAATGTATAACACTGTGTCGTCTGTTCACTATAACAATGCATTCGTAATTACTTGTCGAAGTTCCCTAGGTTCTTGAATGGATAGTTAACTTTAGAACATAGTTGCATGTTAACAGTTTGTAAGTGTGACAAAGAGTACCAGTAACGTGAAGTGAAAGATTTTATGGCAAAGACTAAGGTAAAAGGCAGATTATCTCTCAGTAATTGGTTTTACACGTGAAATATGGTGTATACCTCTACTCTTCCTAGTATACAGTGTTTCAGTTTCAACGCAATTATCATGTGGTATACGTCGGTAAGGAATACTGGAATTTATCTCAAGGTTAGCTTATGTTATTTTTCTCAAGCCCAGCCGGTGCACGTGGCTGCCTGTGGTGCGAGTCATTGTCTGTTTCTTCGTTGGCGAGCGTCATTGGGATTTGGAGATCTAACTTCTACAAATTCACCTTGTCGAGAAGGCCCTGCTCTGTTTGAATCCCGCCGGTTCTGATGCAAATCAGGTCTGTCGTTATGATCATATCGTCTGTCGTCATGTCGTTAGATTCCATAGTTTCTTTCTGGTCAGTCACGTGGTGGAGAATTTCTCCCTGAATCGTAACTGCGCGCTGGACCGTTGCGTCTAAAGTTATTCTGTCTCCCTTGATAATAATTATTTTGGTTCCCATATTGTCTGTTTCTCTGATTGTCTCTGTGATAGTCACTACCGCGGAGAGGTGATCTTTCCCTGTAATTATTACTACTCTGCCAACGGTTGTCATACGGGAGGTGTCTGTTTTGGTCACGATATGTGTTGTGAGAATAGCCTTGTCCTGTCCAGTTATTATTTCTTTCGTCGCGGAATTGTGACGGATGTGACCTATAATTGTTGTGCTCCTGTTTTCGCGTCCCGCGATTGTCAGTGTCAATTTCTAATTCTTGTAAGAGTCCCTGAAAAGCTTCAATGTCGTCTTTGCAACGTCTTGCCAAAATAATATGTCGTAAATGTTCCGGTAATCTGATTATGCAAATGCGGATGAGGTCTGAGGGGCTGTATGGGTTTGACAGGTACTGATTCTTGTGCAACATATCTTCGAAATATTTCACAAGACTGGAAAATTCAGATTGTTCGAAATGTTTCATCATTATGATGCTATGTTTTACTCAGTCTTGTGTAGCTTGAGACCAATATGCTGAGAGAAAGGCATGATAAAATTCTCCTTCACTGTGACAATCGTGAATGACCGATCGCATTCTTACAGCTGGTTCATTCTCTAAATAGCCACACATAAATTCTAATTTGTGCTCTAATGACCAATTGGGAGGAAAACAATGAGTGAACTGATGAAGCCACGCTTGTGGATGAATGTCGTTGCCGGAATTCTTAAATGTTTTGAATTTACGTGTAGTAATAAACAGTTTATAGTCAAAATCATCATGTCGGCAAGTCGCATTTCGGTCATTGTTACTTCGTTTCGGCGGTTCCATCTCAAAATTCGGTGTACCTTGCCAATTTCTTTCATAATTTCTGAAGTGTCCTGTGTTATTATTTTGTGGTTGTTCCGTATTTCTATGTCCCTCTTCCCATGCTGGAGCGCGAGTGCCCTCTGAAATATGTAATTCTTGTATTACTTGTGCCAACTTATCTTGTACTTTCCGGATTTCTCTTTTGCACTGTGTATTGATTTTGGTTTTGTTTGAATTTTCTAATTTGTTCATACTCTTCAGTGTCAGTGAAAGCTACAGGTCTTGTGTCATTCAGATCATCTACCTTTGTAGATAAGTTGGTGAACTGATCTGAAAGTTCGGCTACTTTATCCGACAGTGAAATTATTTCCTCTGTGTGTTTTTCTGAACCAAGTTTCAGAGTGTCCATTTGTGTTGAAATCGTATCTACTGTGTCCTTTATGTTTTCCTGAGTTTTTGCAAGTTGCGTAACCGAATCGGTAGATGCAATTGAGTCAGTTTTGGCTTGCAAGGTTTCATGATTTTCATGAACAATAATTTGCAGTTCTTTTATGGCTGCTTCGTGATTCCGTAATGCATTTTCATGACGCGAAAAAATAGGTTGAAAATGCTCACAAATTTGTGTTTTTACGTCATTACAGACTTTTAGGCATTTCCATTCAATGTTATGTAACTCAGTAGTTCAATCTTCACGTGTTTGTTCAAGTGTGGTGTCTAACTTCCGAAGATTTTGTTCCATTGTGTCTAACTGTTGCTGTGTTTGTCTCTGGTGTTGTTCCATTGTGTCTAACTTTTGAAGCTTTCGCTGTGTTTCTCTGATTTTGTTCCATTTGTTGCATTAATTGCAATAATAATGTATTAGTGTCTGGAATGTGTTTCTCTATGCTTTTTTGCAGTGCATTTTCACCGGCAACATTCACGTTTTGACAAGCAGAAAATGTGTCTTGACTCATTTGAGAAAACGGTGAGGACCCAAAACCTGAGTCTACAGAATTTGTAATATTGTGTTCTGTCATTTCGGATTCCTGTGGCGAGCTGTTGCCGACCGATCGATCGATAATGCCTCCCTGTTCACTAATTGTTTCACTGCCGACACCATTGTTTGCAGCCCGCTCCATTTCCCTATGCACAATTACCAAATTACTACTTTGAACATTAGTTAATTCATTACTCTGCGGCGCTAACACACTGCTTTCGTCTTAACTGTCATTTCTCAGTTTACTTTGAAGCCTAGTATTACGTTTTTCACACGCCATTATTGTCACAATATTTGACATGACAACACAGAAAAGCACAATTTGAAGAGCAAAATAACAAAACACATTAACATAGCATTGAAAATAATATCTAGTTAATTGCAAGCGCAGCTGCGAAATACTTGGTGCAAATCTACATGCATGCCACAACTGTGTACGACAATGAAAAACTACAACTACAAAGGAAATTCTCTCTAATTACGCACTAGCAATAAACAAAAGCTACACTAATTACACAAACTACAAGAAAAAATCAGAAGATTCCAGTGAGGTATCCTCGGCTAAGGGTCGACATATGAAACGTCCCCTTACTTAGAACAATTATACATGACTGTGCTTAAACTGACACACAATATTTTTAGCGCAACGGAATCTGACTTTCAATAATCCCTACAAGAGAATGGCCCTGACTAACATTAACCTATACGTTTCACAAATCACTTACCTCACAAAACTCTTCGTTACTCGAACTACTGCAATACAGCGAGCGCCACTACTGCCAGCTAAATAAAAGATTCAAACTACGGAAGGCACTAACTACTGATAGGCATAGTTAGCAAATGAAAGATTTTAATAGAGAACAAACAATGTATTTACCTTAATAGTGTTGAAAAATCATAATATACATAGCAGTTCATGACATCCAGTCTTACAAATTTCAAAACTCCGCCATTTCTCTCCCCACATCCACCACTGCTGGCGGCTCACCTCCAACTGTGCCACGCTACGCGCTGTTAACATCCAGCTGCCCAACACTACAATGGCAGACAACAATGCAAACTAGCCACAGACTGCACACAGCACAGCCAGAGATTTTCATACAGAGCGCTACGTATCGTTGCCAATAAGAAAACATAAACAGCCTACTTACACATATATTGGTCAGACAATCAGGACTGTGGAAGACCGGTGTATTGAACATAAGCGTCACACACGCTTACAACACCCGAGCAAATCCGCTATTGCAGAACATTGCCTTCACACCGGTCATCCTATGGAATACAACAACACGGAGATTCTAGCTTGCACGTCCAGCTATTGGGATAGTGTTATTAAGGAAGCTGTTGAAATCAGACTATCAAGCAACCTTATTAACAGAGATGGTGGATTTTGTTTAAATGCTGCTTGGAATCCGGCTCTGTCTCTCATCAAAAAATAGAGGGACAGAAATAGTGCTACATCACCTGTTGATTAATAGTAACTATCGATGTCTCTGATGTTGGT
Organism: Schistocerca americana; assembly: GCF_021461395.2. Classification (NCBI taxonomy): domain Eukaryota; kingdom Metazoa; phylum Arthropoda; class Insecta; order Orthoptera; family Acrididae; genus Schistocerca; species Schistocerca americana. The sequence goes on along the minus strand of NC_060126.1, from coordinate 507,825,257 downwards.
TATCTTTGGTTGTGTTGACACTTGTTCTGTGTGTGGTGCCTTCCTTGTTTCTCCTCTGTGAACTGAGGTATTAAATTTGCTTGCACATTTCTTCCTCCTTGCATTTTTGCCTTGACAATGGCAGGGTGTGCTCCTGTCGAAATATCGGCGGTGTTCGACCGCGTCACCCGGCAGCAAACCCGTAAGTTATTTGAACATTCGATTCGCCGGGGAAAGTTATGGTCTCAGAAGGAGGAGAGTGTTTTGCCAATTCTTAAACACACGGAACTTTCTTATCTATATATCGGTACTTACCTATATATCAGTACTTATACTTCCCTTTTTATTTATTTCACTCCAGTGACTAATTTTTTAAGAGTTATCGACAGCTAGCGAAACAAGAGTTTACTAGTATGAAAATAAACATGAAAATCCTTCTTTTATGTTACTGCAAACCGACACTATGAGGTTTTCCGTAAGCTATTGAGCTCTGTGATTGCCAATTACTTGTTTAATGAGGCACTCCGTTTCGGAATTATGTCTCAATAGCTGCTGTGAGATGAATTTGGCAAATTACACTGTGACAAAGAATGTACAATTAAACCAGTCACCAAGAGAAATGTGGCCGTTACTCACAAACGGTGGTGATTCTTCGAATGAGAAAAGGTTCACAACTCACACAAGAATAGATTGCCAATTCTGTTGCAATTCTGGTGCAAGCCCCGTAGCCCATCGTATTTTTAACACTGAACAACTGGAATGGAAACTTAAAAAATGGTTCAAATGGCTCTGAGCACTGTGGGGCTTAACTTCTGAGGTCATCGGTCCCCTATAACTTACAGCTACTTAAACCGAACTAACCTAAGGGCATCACACACATCCATGTCCGAGGCAGGATTCGAACCTGCGACCGTAGCGGTAGCGCGGTTCCAGACTGTAGCGCCTAGAACCGCTCCGTCACTGCGGCCGGCATGGAAACTTACCAACGGAATTTACTCCTTCTCTTGATCTGAGCAGTATTAAAATAATGACGAGCGTTCCTTCAGGGCGAATGATAGGCACATGCCAGATACTGTTTACTCACCTACGGCTTGCCAAACTGAGAATGTGTGACGCGAATAAAATAGTTGTTATTGAGAAAAATAAACAATTGATCTGTCGCACAACACAATTGCTCAATGTATTGTCAGCAGCGAAGGATAATGCGCGCGACAGGAATGCACAAGCTAGCCATGTGTGCCTTGTGAGATGGAGTTCGAAAAACATTGTCATGAAAGTAGATCTGCCTTTGTCAGCAGCACATTTCAACAAATTAAATATATCTAATCATAACACACTTTTAGGATATTCCTACTTTCGTAATAATACCGACCATTTTCATCATTTGTGTAGCCTGTTGTTTTATAATTAGTTTATTAATGCTGATAATGTGCATGCAACAATTGAAATGCTTTTTCTCATCACGGCGAACCAATTAAAACATTGTCATTTGTGACTGCTTTTCGGCTGTTTCTAGCTTGTAGTGGAAATGTGATGTTCACATGCATGTAGTACAGTATGTCGTATTATATTATTACATCCATATCCAAGTAATCACAGTGAGACTTCTATACTTCAGATCTTGGACGCTTTTTTCTAAATTTTTGTAATAGATCGTACAGATACCCCAGCATACTAGGCTGCGAAGAAATAACCTTGTTTTACTTTCCTTCCTTGCTTCTGATCGCATGATTTTATAATATTCCTTGCTTCCTTATTCACTACCCTCTGTCCCTTCTTGCGACCTGAAAACATCGCGGAGGCATATGATAAAATTCCAGCGACAAATGGGTCATCAGTTACTGAAGTATGCATTTTTCTTGACAGAAGAAAAACAAAACTATACAGATGTAAGCCAGCCGGGGTGGCCGAGCGGTTCTAGGCGCTTCAGTCTGGAACCGCGCGACCGCTACGGTCGCAGGTTCGAATCATGCCTCGGGCATGGATGTGTGTGATGTCCTTAGTTAGGTTTAAGTAGTTCTAAGCTGTAGGGGACTGATGACCGGAGGTGTTAAGTCCTATAGTCCTCAAGGGCCATTTGAACCATTTTGTAGGTTGCCTGTCTTTCCCTATAGCTTGTTCCTAGTTTTCGCACGATTTGGAACATCTTGCTATTTTACATTATCGAACGTCTCTTGATTTTTCTGTTGTCTTGCTTCCATTATCAACCGCAACGTCAGAATTGCCTGTCTAGTGCCTTTACCTTTCGTAAAGCCAAACTGATCGTCATGTAACACACCCTAGGGTTTCTTTTCCATTCTCCGTACAAACTTAATTATCTCTTCAGACAGTTCATCCATTCAGAGAATCGACGATCTCGACGAGTTTTGCCTGTTACGACATTCTTCGGTCCCCCGGATTCCTATACTTTCCAGAAAGTTTTAATTTCAAATTCGAAGTCGGATAACGAATGACAGAATAAAAATTCATTTTCTGTGGTATAATTACAGATTAATAATTTTCGGATTCTTTTCCTGCAGTTATATTGTGAAATCTTCCTTGTTACCAAATGTCATGATTCTATGCCAAGGGAAGTACCCGATGAGTTTTAATGACCCAGTTTGCTAATATAAAAATGACACAAATAGCCATGTCAAGTGGTTCCATTAACACAGAAGCTTAACATTTTTCCACCACCAAAGGGCTATCGACCTCAATATGTAACATAAATTTCCACTTGACACGCTAACGGTTACTGAGCAAGAGAGGTTTGAACAGTCAGAGCGACAGGCAAACAGTCGGATAACAAATGGCAAAAAATGTTTTAGTGTGCTATAATTACACATTAACAATTACGAGTTTTTCTCTTTACATGTACCGTGAAACCATTCTTCTTGCCAAACTTCGTGATGCTAGGTCGACGGGTACGCTATCAATTTTGATGAGAGGGTTTGCGAATATCAAAATGTGTGAAATAAATGGCCGGATCTTTTGGTTTGATTGACGTAGGTTATATTTACTAAACCGACAAATAACTCTAGACCTCAGCATGTGACATAAATCTGAACTTGATACGCCCACCCCTTCCTCAGAAACACGGGCTTATCAACGGATGAACAGACAGTCCGATAACAAAAAGAAAATTATGCCTGGTATAATTACAAATCAACGATTTTCGGATTTTTTCCAGTTTTTTGCAATGTGAAACTTTGCTCCCTGGCAAATGTCATGGTTCTAACTCAGAGGGTGCAACATACGGGGGATATAATGAATATGAAACTTCTTGTTTCATTACTGCTACCAGCCCTCGGCTGTGTTTCAATGCGCGAATATACCCCCAGTATAGTTTGCATCGAATTAATATGATAATATATTTTGTTAATAAAACTCTTATTCTATCAGTAGTTTGCTACCTACAGAAATGATAATGCTTTGATTATTTTCTGTTATTAAATCTCATTTATTCATTAAAAACAGGATGAGCAGTATTCCTAACCTAAAACATTACAATCAGATTTATTTCCTAAACTAACTATTCTATGATTGGCACAATGGAGACTCTATCCGTAATCGTCCCTTTCCCTAACTTACGTAGGTTAATACTGGCCAAGCAAGTTGTTTTACTGAAGTTGCACCCAGACGGACACAGAATCAGAGAGCTCAAGCAAGGAGCTACTAGAACGCGCGCGCAGTTTCAGTTACAGTGCCCTACTTTGCCAGCTGTTTGCTCTAATAACACCATAATTCAGCACGTGGATTACGACAGCCGTCCCAGGCTCTTGCGGAGCGGACCAGACCAGACCCTCAGCGTCTGCCTCGCGCCACTGCCGACACCAGAGTCCCGATCACGTTGCCGCCACACTGTGCCGTTCCTCGCACATCTATCCATACGCGTCTTTTGGCCAATCAGGACTATCTAAACTTTCGCGCTGACCTCCCACCTTTCACGGGCGCGCCGTATTTGCGTCCCGTTAGACGCAACGGCAGTAAGGCCGGTATTACACTATCAAATTTGTTTGTCAAAGATTTGATCAAATATGTGATCAAATATTCCGTCAAATATATTTGACAAAGATCTTAGAGGTAGCGCTACAAGGGGTATTACACTGTCATCATATTTTTCGTCAAAGTTCAAGATGGCTGACAACAACAACTTGTTATTAACCGCAGCAGTTGCATGTACCACAATTGCACTGCGTGCACACGCGGAGGAGAAGCGGGGGAAAAAGAAAACAAACCTGGGTAAAGCCGTGGGTTTTACGACGACACGACAAAAGCATTCAACAATTGTTTCGCGAGCTTATAATGGAAGACGTCAAGTCGTACATCAATTACTTAAGAATGGATGAGCATAGATTTCTGAATGTGCTCAATGAAGTGTATCGTCATATCACAAAGCACAATATTCACTTAAGAACTGCTACATCTGCAGAAGACAGGCTCACTGTAACACTCCGATTCCTTGCTACAGGAGAGGGTTATGTTAGGTTAGGTTAGGTCAGGTCAGGTCAGGTCTCCAATCTTCTTAATCTATTTTTGTATTCAGCGTGCCTCACGTTGTAAAGCGTGTTGTCGGCACACACCAATTGTATTTACCGGCAATGTTTATAAAAACACTACAGATGACAGAATGCTGCAGCGATGCTAGCGCTCCATGTGGTAACATGTCACATTGCAGTGAACAGAAGACAAGCGACTTCTTTGATCAAATCTACAGCGAGGCCCTAGATTTGATCAAATATTGGACACATTTGACAAAGTTCCCTATTACACCATCAATTTTCTTTGTCCAATATATTTGTCAAAGATATTTGACAAAGAAATTTGATAGTGGTAATACCGGTGTAAACAGTATCTCTGTCCCGCACGTACGCCCCCTCTCTCTTCTTCCGCCTGTGAGGTCTCAGGCTCCCCAAATACCCCCTGTGGTCACAACTGCCACTCAACCGACAAAGCAGCCGCCGTGTGAAGCATCACAAACAACTCTTTCTGTGGCCGTCCAAACCACCTTCCCAATGATAATAATATGCACGGTTTTAAAATCTTACGTACCAGTATTAACCTTGATGTGTTGATACTAGTATCGTTGTGTCAAATGGCTATCTCTATCCGCGTGGTATTTGTTATATTATTTTCTGAATAAATATCAACTAAGCTGCTAAAATCTGCCACCTTACAAGGGAAGTATCCTGCAAGTTTTGATGAGTCAGTTTGCGAATATCGAAATATGCGACATAAATGGCCGTATCTTTTGATTTCACTGACTAAGATGCGTCACTTTATTTACATCACCAAGGGACCGTAGACTTCAAATACGAGACAGAAACTTCAACTTGACACGTCTACTACCTGTTCCTGAGAAAACGGTTTAAACACACACATACACACACATACACACACATACACACACATACACACACATACACACACATACACACACACACACACACACACACACACACTGATGCTATAAGGGTCCACTTTTTACAGACTGTTGTACGGAGCCGGCCGGTGAGGCCGAGCGGTTCTAGGCGCTTCAGTCTGGAACCGCGCTGCTGCTACAGTCGCAGGTTCGAATCCTGCCTCGGGCATGCATGTGTGTGATGTCCTTAGGTTAGTTAAATTTAGGTAGTTCTAAGTTCTACGGGACTGATGACCTCAGAAGTTAAGTCCCATAGTGCCCAGAGCCATTTGAACCATTTTTTCTACTCTCGTAACAGCACGAGAGAAAAACGCTTAAATCTTTCTGTGCGAGCTCTGTTTTCTCTTATTTGATTATGATGATCATTTCTCCGTACGTAGTTGGCCGCCAACAAAATATTTTCGCGTTCTGAGGAGAAAGTTGCTGACTAAAATTTCATGAGAAGGTCCTGCCGTAACGAGAAACTGCTTTGTTTTAATGAATGCCACCCCAATTCACGAATCATATCCGTGGCACACTGTCCCCTGTTTCGCGATAGTACAAAACGAGGTGCCCCTCTTTGAACTTTTTCGATGTCCTCCGTCGATCTTATGTGATGCGGATCCCACACCGTACAGCAATACTCCACAAGAGGACGGACACGTATAGTTTAGGCAGTCTCTTTAGCCGATCTGTTGCATTTTCTCAGTGTTCAGCCAATAAATCGCAGTCTTTGGTTTGCTCCACCCAAAACAATATCTTTGTGGTCGTTCCAGTTGAAGTAATTCGTATATGTAATCTCTAAGTATTTAGTTGAATCTACAGCATTTATATTTGTGTGATTTAGCGGATTCCTTTGGGTATTCAAGCAGATGACTTCACACTTCTCATTACTTAAAATGAATTGCCAGTTTTCGCACCGCACAGATATCTTGTCTAAATAGTTTTGCTATTAGTTTTCATCATCTGATGACTTTAGAAGACGCTGAATGACAGCATTATCTGCAAACAACCAAAGATGGATCGTTTATATAGATAAGGAACAGCAGAGGGCCTATAACACTTTCTTGGGGAACAAAAATGGCTCTGAGCACTATGGGTCTTAACAGCTGTGGTCATCAGTCCCCTAGAACTTAGAACTACTTAAACCTAACTAACCTAAGGACTTCACACACATCCATGCCCGAGGCAGGATTCGAACCTGCGACCGTTGCAGTCGCACGGTTCCGGACTGCGCGCCTAGAACCGCAAGACCACTGCGGCCGGCTCCTTGGGGAACGCCAGCAATTACTTCTGTTTTACTCCATTACTTTCCGAACTCGGTAAGTAAAAGATTGTCTAGGCGTAACAGTGAGGTATCCCAAGTTGTAGGGTATGGGCCGAAGCATCAGCATTCTTTGATTGTTTGAAAAGGTTAGACGGCTATTTTCATTTAAGAACACTTATTGATGTTCTTCATAGAGTAGAAATTTTAAACACAAAATTACAAAATTTTAATGTATGTGTCATCGAATTGTGGGAAAAAGATAGCAGTTCTCACATTTTAAGTTATCCACGTGATTTTAAATTTGAGGAAATTTGACGTAAAAGGGCTCAAACTGTTTCTGATCTTCACTCTGAACATAAAATTCCGCGTCAGCACAAAACTCCAAAACAGGCGGTCTAGGTAATAATGGAAACTTTAAGTCCAAAACGTCTCACTTATTCAGAAAATCATATTTTAAAGTTTTTGACCAGTCTGTCGAATCACTTAAGACCCCTTCGACACTGATTCCAAGAAATTTTTTTAACAGTTGGAAAAATTTGCTCCTGGACGTCCTACAGACGTCAATGAAATAAGACTGATAAGCGATAGAGAGATGTTTCGTAACTTGTGTAGAAACAAAATGAGCAGAAAAAAAGCTTCAGCGAAGTTACGAAGTTTTTTAAATGTTAATGTAGAAGAGGACTAGACCCATAATTTATGCGCTTTGTTTTCCTGTTTATTACGATTCCTGGATAATCCTGTTCTCATGAACGAAGTAGGGTAAGTGTACCAAAGAGTGCGCAGTCCCAAAGAGCGCGCAGCTTGTGTTCCTGACAGCTGAGTAAACCGATCAGCTCGCCACTGACGTAGTTGTGTTCAGACTGGTATCAGAAACACCTCGTAGAAGTCGTGTGAAGATATCCTGTGTTTCTGAACTGAAACCGGTAAGAATAACTCTTCAGATTTCTTAATGTAGTTCTGGCACTTTGTTGCATAAGTTATATACAGAATACACCAGCAGTAGTCTTTAATTGTTCATTGCGATTTGAAAGGCTGGCTTGCAATCTACCATACTGCATCTATATGTTTTTCAAGTGTGACGCGTGCTACCATCTGTCTACATCGCTCGGAATCATTGGTTCTGTACCAAAGAGCTCGCTGGTAACGTCCCGAAAGAGTGCGTGCTTCTCCTTAGAATTGGTTGGTTAGGGGGAGGGGACCAAAGAGTGAGATCATCGGTCCCATCGGCTTAGGGAAGGATGGGCAAGGAAGACAGTTGTGCTCTTTCAAAGGAACCATCCTGGCATTTGCCTGAAGCGATTTAGGGAAATCACGGAAATAATTACCTTCAACATCGCAGCGCGTCAGCAATCGTTGGTTAATATATTAAAAAAACTAGAAACCCGCCTCGATTGCGAAAAAAGGACCTAGTGTTAACCTAGGTTTCGGCGTAGATAACTACACCTTCTTCAGAACAATAAAACCCACAAGTGCCTGAGAAGACCTTTGTCAATGATTAAAAGAACACCATGGCTATACATTTATAAACGGATAAAGGAAAACACAAACATTACATGTGTACAAGGTCAAAACCACTACTTAACGGTGTACGCTCCATCTCACACCGGCCTATGTTCGATGGGCCATGACCCGCCATAAACTGCAGTTGATGGCGGGTCACGGCCCATCGAACATAGGCCGGTGCGTTGCGCCGTCAGCCTTCTGTGCAACGGGTGAGTGACGATAGCATCGAAGTGGCACCTAACTCTACGGCCTTTTTGCCTTGCGCAGGAAGCATTTCCAACAGGATTGGCCGTATTTTGCGGAAATGTGATGTGAAATGTGTTTTTCGACCACCTTCTGAGATTAAGGCCCTGTTGGCGTCCGTGAAAGATGATCTTGGTTTGCGTAAGGCTGGGGTCTATCGTATTCCTTGCAGTTGTGGCATGTCATATATTGGTCAGACAATCAGGACTGTGGAAGACCGGTGTATTGAACATAAGCGTCACACACGCTTACAACACCCTAGCAAATCCGCTATTGCAGAACATTGCCTTCACGCCGGTCATCCTATGGAATACAACAACACGGAGATTCTAGCTTGCACGTCCAGCTATTGGGATAGTGTTATTAAGGAAGCTGTTGAAATCAGACTATCAAGCAACCTTATTAACAGAGATGGTGGATTTTGTTTAAATGCTGCTTGGAATCCGGCTCTGTCTCTCATCAAAAAACAGAGGGACAGAAATAGTGCTACATCACCTGTTGATTAATAGTAACTATCGATATTTCTGATGTTGGTTATCTTTGATTGTGTTGACACTTGTTCTGTGTGTGGTGTCTTCCTTGTTACTCCTCTGTGAACCGAGGTATTAAATTTGCTTGCACATTTCTTTCTCCTTGCAATTGTGCCTTGAGAATGGCAGGGTGTGCTCCTATCGAAATATCGGCGGTGTTCGACCGCGTCAACCGGCAGCAAACCCGTAAGTTATTTGAACATATGTACTGTTTGTGTTTTCCTTTTTTTCGTTTATAAATGTATAGCCATGGTGTTCTTTCAATCATTGACAAAGGTCTTCTTAGGCACTTGTGGGTTTTATTGTTCTGAAGAAGGTGTAGTTATCTACGCCGAAACCTAGGTTAACACTAGGAGCTTTTTTCGCAATCGAGGCGGGTTTCTAGATTTTTTAATAAGTCACGGAAAACCTAAATCAGGATGGCCGGACGCGGATCTGAACCGGCGTCCTTACGAATGCGAGTCCAGTGTGCTAACCACTGCGCCACCTCGCTCGGTCCCTCTTCAGGGCACAACTGCAAAATTTGAACCTCTTGAGTGCGTTATGGAGTCTGAACAGTATGTTTTGTTTCTGAATGACTTCAAATTAAGTACGAACATCGGACATGACGCTCATCTACTCGTAAACTGCAGAGGTGCTCAGTGAGGCGAGACAGCGAATAGAAAATGGAGAAAGCAAGCAAAGGTTGCCACTGTTCTTGTTATGGAGTCTGCTTTAAGGAAAAGACTGAAAGCTGTGACTTTCCAAAGGACTCGACCCGGTACGTGGAGTGTGGGAGATGGCGGCACGAACAGTGCTCTTCATTTCGGGGTGATGTTGCGTTCATTTGTGACACACGCGAAATGCGTACTCTCTGGGCGTATGTTGCGCATTCTTAAGCGCAGGTGAATCAAAGAATGCGCATTTCCCGCTTTTCGTATTTTTGAAAAGTCCGCTAAAAGTATTACTCTCTGCTGATGTAGTTTTCTGAACATGTAGATTTTGTGTTAATAAATATAACCCTAAAATTTTTTTGTATTCCTATTAATAATAACAGAGATATTTACGGTTACTCCTTAACTGCGCACTCTTACGTATGGTTGCCTTATTTTTTACGTCCATTCAGAACTCATTTAACGTCAAGAAAAAAAAATGTTAAAATGTGTGTGAAATCTTATGGGACTTTGCTGCTAAGGTCATCAGTCCCTAAGCTTACACACTACTCAACCTAAATTATCGTATGGACACACACACACACACACACACACACACACCCATGCCCGAGGGAGGACTCGAACCTCCGCCGGGATCAGCCGCACAGTCCATGACTGCAGCGCCTTAGACCGCTCGGCTAATCCCGCACTAACGTCAACAATGTTTTATGAGTGACTCAATGATGTCGCTATTTTGCATGTCTACCTCGACATCAGCTACGAATTATCTTCAAAACAGAATAGCATTTAATGAGTTTTTCATCATTATACAGAAGTTACGGCAAGTCTTTTACAAAACGTGTGCAGTTATTTAATACCAACACAGAGAAGAGAGTGCGTTCATTTTTATTATTCAACTTTTAAAGACGTCATTTGCCTTTATACGTTTACTCGACTTCTTGACGCCATGTTTTCCGGTTCACCGTCAGCATTGCTTCCTTTTTCTTCTTTGGTCCCTTCCCCCACCCGCCTCCTCCTTGGTCTGTCCCCACTGCTGCTCTCCCAGGTAGTCGTCCTGTAAATCAGGCAGCCACGTCGTCGACGCGTGTTACTTCGCACTACTTCATGAACTAGTTTGTAACTCGGTACCCCTCCTGCAGCTCGTTCTGTCGATACGTGCCAGCTACCACGCTTACCACCGTCATGTAAATTACATTTCTTTGTAACATTACGTCACTAGTAGGGCTAGCACAGGTAATTACCAAACTCTGTTACGTTTATTCTGCTCCACCGATGAATGTTAGTCCGCTTCCATGTTTCTCTTGCAACTGTGCCTATGCTGCGAAGAACTAAGAGAAGCTTGGTCCGGCGACTCGCTAAATGTCTTGAGATGCAGGGACGACTGTTCGAAGAAGAGTACACGTGTATGGCTGCTTGCTGGCACTGGTAGTCCAACGCAGCTTCCCATCCACAGATAAACAGCATAAGTGAGATTAAAAACACGGCCTTTCATTTACCTCTACCACAGATAAAAATCGCAAGGGGCTGTTTTGGTGACCTCGGAGGCCACCAACGATGAGGTTTGTCTTCTGCTCGTCCTCTTCTCGCAGTCCATCGTCTTGGGACGGTGTCATCCAGATAACAACGCCACCTGCCCCCCCCCCCCCCCCTGCGGGTCCGGGGATTAGAATAGGCCCGAGGTATTCCTGCCTGTCGTAAGAGGCGACTAAAAGGAGTCCCTCCCCCTCACGGGGGTAGTTAGCGCCTGCGTCCGGAGACGGACGGTTCCACGACCTCTATTTGCGGTCATTTTGATTTTTCACTTCTCGTTTCTTCCATCCTTTGGTTGGTTCCTTTCTTTGCTCTTCTCCACCTCACTGTCTTCCTTACTCTTTCCCTTGTCTTCTTCTCCTTGCCTTCTCATTGCCTTCTTCTCCTTGCCTTCTCATTGCCTTCTTCTCCTTGCCTTCTCTGGTCTCCGCCTCGGCGTTTGAGACAGTCTGTCCTCTCTCTCCCTCTCTCTCTCTTCTTTTTCCTCTTCTTCCTTCCTCCCTGTGCGCGCCTGAAGGCCGACCCACGCGTTCGCACGCGTAGCCGGTGACGGGGTAACGCGTAATTCCCCGCCCTGGGTAGACATGTAAGGCACGCGCGTACCCCCTGGTAAAGGCCAGGCCCAGGGAGGGGTGATTGCCTGAGCTGATACCTTCTGACCATGCCGATTGGTCCCTCCGTCTGTTTCTCGGGAGGTGTGACCTGAGGTGTAAACATTCACCTAAGGCGGGAGTGCCCTCTGAGAGGGTCCCCACAAGGAAGGAGTGCGCCATCGGAGACGCTGGCAATCATGGGGGATTCCTCCGCAATGGATTTCACTCCATCTCTCTCGACTTCTGCCCAAAAACGGAAACATGACCAGCCACCAGTGACAAAAGTACTACCGCCTGCCCCACAGTTCCTCGTCGTTTCTCGATCTGAGGACGGAAAGGATTTTTCCTCTGTCAAATCATTCGTTATCCAGAAGGGCGTAGATGCCATAGCCGGATCTGTCAAATCTTGCACCAGGTTGCGTAACAGTACCTTATTACTAGAAACTGAGAGCGCCTTTCAGGCACAAAAACTGCTTCGGGCCACACTCCTGTACACGTTCCCTGTCCGGGTGGAGGCTCACCGAACTTTGAATTCGTCTCGTGGTGTGGTCTATACTAGATCCCTCGACGGATTGACTGACGAGGAGATTCAATCTTTCCTCGCTGAGCAGGCGTGACGGCTGTCCATAGGGTCATGAAAAAGGTCAACAATGACCTTGTACCGACCCGGACACTTTTCTTGACCTTCGATAGTGTTAAGCTGCCATCGCACATCAAGGCGGGCTGCAAGGTTATTTCTGTTCGCCCCTATGTCCCGACACCTACGCGCTGCTACCAGTGTCAGCGTTTCAATCACACTCGTTAGTCTTGTTCCAATGCGCCTAAATGTGTCACTTGTGGCAGGGATGCCCATGAGGGTGACTGTCCACCTCCGTCTCCTCGTTGTGTGAACTGTCAGGGAGACCATGCAGCGTCCTCCCGCGACTGTCCCGTCTATAAGGAAGAACGCTGTATCCAAGAAATTCGGGTCAAAGAGAAAGTGTCCACCTCGGCTGCTCGCAAGCTATTGGCTAGTAGGAAGCCCACGCTGCTCCCAGCGGGGAAATACAGTACTGTCCTCGCCTCTCCTCGGACTACCAGGGAGGTGGCAACCCAGACATGCGATCTGACCTTCAGCACCACGGTCGTCCGTTCGGCCAGTGCTAAGATCGCGCGGTCGACGTCTCCTCTTCCTCCCATCACCCCACAGACACCAGCCCCTTCATCGTCTTCTGCTAAGACGAAGACCCAGAAGTCAGATGCACGGGCCTTCAAGAAGGAACCGTCCCGTGCAGACTTCCTACGTACCTCGACCTCCCAGCCTTCGACCGGTACTTCCACCAAACGACCTTCCAAGAAGGCTCATAGGAAGCACAGTTCTCCTTCTCCGCCACGGCGCATTTCTTCTCCTGCGCCACCCAGCGGTTGCCGCCCCAGGCCAGCATCCGTTTCGCCTGGCCGCACCGCTGGTAGCCGAACATCTGGCCGTTCACCGGCGGAGGAAGCTCCCCCTCCCGGCCATCTTCCCAAGATGGCCGATGAACCTATAGACCCAATGGACGATGACTGTCCGCCTACTGATAGCGGCGGCAGTGCTCGCTCGAAGCCAGGCCCTCAGCGGCCTTCGAGGTGACCCCTTCTTTCATCTTCCTTTTCTTCTTACGATGGCACTTATTCACTGGAATATTCGCAGCATTCGCTCCAACCGAGAGGACTTGAAGTTGCTGCTCCGCTTGCACCATCCGCTCGTCGTAGCCCTCCAGGAAACGAAGCTATGCCCATGCGATCAAATTGCCTTGGCACACTACACCTCTGTGCGTTTTGACCTACCCCCTGTGGTAGGTATCCCGGCTCATGGAGGGGTTATGTTGCTGGTCCGGGATGATATTTACTACGATCCCATCACGTTGCACACCGGCCTGCAGGCAGTTGCCATCCGCATTACTCTCCCCACTTTTACATTTTCCATTTGTACCGTTTACACTCCATCGTCGTCTGCCGTTACCAGGGCAGACATGATGCAACTTATTGCTCAGCTACCTGCACCATTTTTGTTAACTGGAGACTTCAATGCCCATCATCCCCTTTGGGGCTCTCCAGCATCCTGCCCGAGGGGCTCCCTGTTAGCAGACCTTTTCAACCAGCTCAATCTTGTCTGCCTCAATACTGGCGCCCCTAATTTTCTTTCGGACACATCTCACATCTATTCCCATTTAGACCTCTCTATATGTACTCCCCAACTTGCACGCCGGTTTGAGTGGTATGCACTTTCTGATACATATTCGAGCGACCACTTCCCGTGTGTTATCAATCTCCTGCAGCATACCCCCTCTCCGTGCTCCTCTAGTTGGACCATCTCCAAGGCAGACTGGGGACTCTTCTCTTCCAGGGCGACCTTTCAGGATCAAATCTTCACAAGCTGCGATCGTCAGGTCGCACACCTCACGGAAGTCATTCTCGTTGCTGCTGAATATTCCATCCCTCACCCTACTTCTTCTCCACGTCGCGTACCGGTCCCATGGTGGACCGCAGCATGTAGAGACGCTTTACGTGCTCGTCGACGTGCTTTACGCACCTTTAAACGCCACCCTACAGTGGCGAATTGTATCCATTATAAACGATTACGTGCACAGTGTCGTCGTATTATTAAAGAAAGCAAGAAAGCCAGCTGGGCTGCTTTCACAAGCACCTTCAACAGTTTTACTCCTTCTGTTGTCTGGGGTAGCCTGCGCCGGCTATCAGGCACTAAGGTCCACTCACCAGTTTCTGGCTTGACGGTCGCGAATGACGTCCTTGTGCCCCCTGAGGATGTCTCCAATGCCTTCGGCCGCTTTTTCGCAGAGGTTTCGAGCTCCGCTCATTACCACCCTGCCTTCCTCCCCCGCAAACAGGCAGAGGAGGCTAGGCCACCTAACTTCCGCTCCTCGAATCGTGAAAGTTATAATGCCCCATTCACCATGCGGGAACTCGAAAACGCACTTGCCCGGTCACGGTCCTCCGCTCCAGGGCCTGATTCTATTCATATTCAGATGCTGAAGAACCTTTCTCCTGCGGGTAAAGGTTTTCTTCTTCTTACTTACAATCGCATCTGGATTGAGGGACATGTTCCCGCATGCTGGCGCGAGTCTATTGTTGTCCCGATTCCTAAGCCGGGGAAGGACAAGCACTTGCCTTCCAGTTATCGACCCATCTCGCTTACCAGCTGTGTCTGTAAAGTGATGGAGCGAATGGTTAACTCTCGATTGGTTTGGCTGCTCGAGTCTCGACGCCTACTTACCAATGTACAATGTGGATTTCGTAGGCGCCGCTCTGCTGTTGACCATCTGGTTACCTTGTCGACCTTCATTATGAATAACTTCTTGCGGAAGCGCCCGACCGCGGCTGTGTTCTTTGATTTGCAGAAGGCTTACGACACCTGTTGGAGGGCGGGCATTCTCCGCACCATGCATACATGGGGCCTTCACGGTCGCCTCACTCTTTTTATTCGTTCTTTTTTTAATGGATCGACAGTTCCGGGTACGTGTGGGTTCTGTCCTGTCAGACACCTTTCGCCAGGAGAATGGGGTGCCACAGGGCTCAGTTTTGAGCGTCGCTCTCTTCGCCATAGCGATCAATCCAATAATGGATTGCCTCCCAGCTGATGTATCAGGCTCCCTTTTCGTGGACGATTTTACCATCTATTGCAGCGCGCAGCGTACATGTTTCCTGGAGCGCTGTCTTCAGCGTTCTCTTGACCGTCTTTACTCCTGGAGTGTCGCCAATGGCTTCCGTTTTTCTGCCGAGAAGACGGTCTGTATTAACTTCTGGCGCTACAAAGAGTTTCTCCCACCGTCTTTACGACTCGGTCCCGTTGCTCTCACAATCGTGGAGACAACAAAATTTTTAGGTCTTACATTTGACAGGAAACTTAGCTGGTCTCCACATGTGTCATATTTGGCTGCCCGTTGTACCCGTTCTCTAAATGTCCTCCGTGTTCTCAGTGGTATGTCGTGGGGAGCGGATCGAACCGTCCTACTTCGCCTATATCAGTCGATCGTCCGCTCCATGCTGGATTATGGGAGCTTCGTATACTCCTCTGCACGGCCATCCATCTTACGCCGCCTCAACTCCATACAACATCGAGGTTTACGACTTGCGATCGGAGCGTTTTATACTAGTCCCGTCGAGAGTCTTCATGCTGACGCTGGTGAGTTGCCACTCACCTACCGGTGCGATATACTGCTTTGTCGGTATGCCTGTCGGCTACTGGCAATGCCCGACCACCCGTCTTATCGTTCCTTTTTTGATGACTCTCTCGACCGTCAATACGGGTTGTATGTCTCTGCCCTGTTAGCCCCTGGAGTTCGCTTTCGTCGCCTCCTTCAACACCTTAATTTTTCACTCCCTGCAACCTTTCGAGTGGGCGAGAGCCACACGCCACCTTGGCTCCAGGCTCAGGTTCGCGTCCACCTTGACCTCAGCTCGCTCCCGAAGGAGGTTACCCCCGGTTCAGTCTACCACTCCCGTTTTGTCGAACTTCGTTCGAAGTTCATTAATATGACCTTCATTTATACAGATGGCTCTAAGACCAATGACGGGGTCGGGTGTTCTTTTACTGTCGGGGCACAAAGTTTCAAATACTGGCTCCATGGCCATTGTTCGGTCTTCACAGCTGAGCTCTTTGCCCTCTACCAGGCTGTTCTTTACATCTGCCGCCACCGACATTCTGCATATGTCATCTGATCCGATTCCCTGAGCGCTATCCAGAGCCTCAGTGATCCGTACCCGGTTCACCCTTTCGTGCACCGGATCCAACGCTCTCTTCAGCAGCTGGTGGACGTCGGTTCTCCGGTTAGCTTTATGTGGGTTCCTGGCCATGTCGGTATCCCTGGGAACGAAGCTGCAGATGCCGCGGCCAAGGCTGCGGTCCTCCAGTCTCGGACAGCTTCTTGTTGTGTCCCTTCGTCAGATTGTAGCAGGGTCATTTGTCCGCGCATTTTATCGCTGTGGCATGCCGATTGGGCTGCACTTACAGACAACAAGCTTCGGGCCTTGAAACCTCTTCCCGTGGCTTGGACGTCCTCCTCACGCCATTCTCGGCGGGAGAAGGTAGTTTTTGCCCGGTTACGAATTGGACACTGCCGGTTCAGCCATCGCCATCTGCTGACGGCTGCGCCGGCGCCGTTCTGCGCATGTGGGCAATTGCTGTCGGTCCGCCACATTTTAACGTCCTGTCCGGATTTTAACACACTGCGTCTTGATCTTGGCCTGCCATGTACTCTAGAAGCCATTTTAGCGGATGACCCACGAGCAGCTGCTCGCGTTCTTCATTTTATCAATTTGACGACCCTCTCTAAGGACATTTGATTATGCTGTTTTCTTTTTTTAATCCTATGCCTGTCAGTCTGTCTTTTATCGTGTTTTCCGTTTCGTTGCTATTTTAAACTTGTGACTCGCGGTGCATTCCTAACGTAGTCTAGGCGCTAATGACCGTTGAAGTTGTGCACCCTAAAACCACAAAAAAAAAAAAAAAACCGCCACCTGAGATGAAGTTGAAGTAATGTGAATCACTTTGAAGTTGGGAAATAGCCGGTTTTGTGTAATCTCTAGATGCGAGAGGCCTGCGACAGTGTTCTCAATAAATAAGAAGAAGGGTCCATAAACTTCGTTTTGATAACTGGCACAAAAGGCGTCAAACTTTGGTAAGTCTCCTTCGTGTTGAATAATTACCATCGGATTTTCCTTGTCTAAAATCTAGCTTTCTAGCGATTAGCTGTAAAAGAAAGACGAGACGTCGATTCGTCCGAAAAAATTAATCGTTCAAAAAAAAAAAACTGCCCTCTTCCATGCCCTTTTGACTTGCAGTACAAATTATATGCTTTCCGGAGTGGCCGTCAGAATCAGTGCTTGCGACAACTGCAGTTTGTAGGACTTCTGATACGGGTGATGTTTCGGAACTTGCCATACTTTTAGTTGAGAGAGTTTTTGGTTTCTCGTGCCGCGGATATCCTAAGGCTGATTTCACACACACACACACACACACACACACACACACACACACACACACACGCTCGACATTGTCATCCGCTTTGTGTGGTCGACCCACGCTTTTCCGTTACTGTTTCCTAACATCGTCTACGAATTTTCGATTCCACTCACAAATTTTCTTATGAAGAGGCAACGATTCGTGCAATTGTCAGCGGGATATAGACTGCACATAAACAATAGACTCTAATTTTGCTAACTGCAGCACAAAAAAGATCGTTTCTGTGGTGTCGCTATTTTCCTACAAACAAGCAACAGCGCCACCGTGGCTTTGAATCGAACTTCTACGCCGACTATTCAAAACATCCAACTTTTCTATATCTACGAGCGATGGAGCTGTATTGGTGTTTCTTATAACTTGCGAGAGAAAAACCTTAGAAATCTGCTCCTTCCTTTTGAACAACGCTGCAGCTGAATTTGTTTCTACAGTTGCATGCCTTCGTGTGACACAACTGTCAACAAATAGGTGGAAACACGAGGTACGTACAACAGTTTTGTTGGCTGCAAACGTTTTGTTAAAGATTAAGTTTCAAACAGATTATTCAGAGAGTACATTTGGCCGCTATAGGCAAATGCGTGGTACATGTTGACATGTGTCCGTATGTTCGTATCAGAGGTCTTACTCTCTGAAAAAAAAACTGCAAATAATGAGACTACGGAAAATGCGACGTCGTTCTTTGCCAACGCTGTGTAAAGTACTCGGCAGAGAGTTCTGTAGAAGCAGGGAAGGAATACCTGTCTGTTAGGCACTTAAACACGTTCATGAACGTGCAAGCAAAATAGCAACCTATCGGCACGACGTAAGTGTTCTACATGGGAGGTTTACGTATCGCATCGTTAAATACAATTCATGAACGGGTGCGATACATGCAAAGCACTTCTTACCAGTGCTAATGAGACCTCACTGCAAGCGAGATAAACAGTGGAGTTACCTCATGTTACCTCAATCTGTGGAGAAGCCTTAAAGCAGTTATCTGATTTAATATTTCAGACTGACGTTGAAGGTCGATTGTCGCAGGCACTTATTTCTGATGTCTGTGAAGGCCCGCTCCTAAGTAGCGTAAATGACTGACAGGTTGAAACCTTCCCGTCTCCTCTATCTTTTGTTACGCAACCTTCCCCCTCTACAATAACGTATGAAACCTTCCCTTAGGATTTCTACCCCTTGCTTAATAATAACAAATGAAATCTTCCTTTTGAAATTAATTCTCTTTCTCAATCTTCGCATACAAATTTAAATGCTGCTTATTAAGTTATTTTCTGATTATTTCGACGAAACATGGAACGTGTCGTCGTCGTGGCCCTCAGTCGTTACCTGCAATAATCCAGGCCTGCCGGTGTGACCGAGCGGTTCTAGGCGCTTCAGTCTGGAACCGCGTGACCGCTACGGTCGCAGGTTCGAATCCTGCCTCGTGCATGGATGTGTGTGATGTCCTTAGGTTAGTTAGGTTTAAGTAGTTCTAAGTTCTAGGGGACTGATGACCTCCGATGTTAAGTCACATAGTGCTCAGAGCCATTTTTTTTTTTTTTTTGCAATAACCCAAAACTGTTCCTTACCTTTTTTACTGTTACTGGATCTCCATCATCGAACATCGAACTGCTACATCGAACTGCGACATGAATATACTTACTCTGTTTTACTATACTCTATTAGCTGCTGGTGGGCTGTCATAATAAGTGGCTGTATTTATTACCAAAGCTGACGTTATTCTTCAATAGCAAAGCTGACGTTATTCTTTAATTTGAATGCAGTTACGTAATTCATAGTTACACTTTTTCTTGACAACAATAAAATTTTGCGAAGTTTTACGTTGACGGATTTTGAGATGGATTATAATCAGTAATGCAATATTTGATTTTACAAACGTTCAAATGGGACTTACTTTTTACAATAATCTTACAACTATCAATGCGCAAACATACCTTCAGTAGTCTTGAGTTTCTCAAAAAATTAATTCAATAATATTAGTTCCTCTTATGATAATAGTTGGCTGATGTCTCTGTACATCCGTTTATGATGTCTTGTAAATCATAGCTGGTGACTGGCAGGTACACCGCTCCTCTCAACCTCTCGCTTCACACCTGCTACCGACTCGCTTCACATCTCGCTTACCACTGACTTCCTACGAACGCTAAAGTGCGGTCTCTACTGCCAACAATGCTTTCTGGTGCAGACAATCCCTGCTACCATTACAAAATGTATCAATGCGCGGTCTTTCCCGCTCTTTCTTAAAATGTATCCATACGCCGTCTCTCCCGCCCTTTTTAAAATTGTATTAATGTGCAGTCTCTCCTGCCAACAATACTTTGGTGCAGACATTCCCTGCTACCACAATTATTTCCAACATGACAAGTATTAATTATTCCTACTTCATCCTATTAATAAAATATAAACATCTTTCATAATTTGTGGTTTGACAATAGAGAATAGAAATATACACGTCTTACAAGGTATTCAACAACTCCTGGAAATGCCGGTTGAAGCTGCTCACCTGCCTGCGTCGTGTAGTTGTGGTAGTTATTAATTGAAAGAGGTCACATTTTGGGAAATATTTTCATAAACAGCTACTCTAAAATAAGAGCCGGCCGGAGTGGCCGTGCGGTTCTAGGCGCTACAGTCTGGAACCGCGTGACCGCTACGGTCGCAGGTTCGAATCCTGCCTCGTGCATGGATGTGTGTGATGTCCTTAGGTTAGTTAGGTTTAAGTAGTTCTAAATTCTAGGGGACTGATGACTTCAGAAGTTAAGTCCCATAGTGCTCAGAGCCATTTTGAAAATAAGAAACTGCCGTTTTGTAAACAGCAGTAGAGGGAAATTACTTACGTATCTGCAGATGTCTCTGTAATGGTGTGCCTTTTCCTTACTAATTTTCGCTCCTGGACTTGGTTTTCTGTATCGTGTGCCACATAAGCTGTATTTCTTTTACATTAGATCATACTAAAAAGGCTGCACGTTTAATTTCGGAAACTAAGCAGTAATTGTCTTGCGAACAGTATTTATGGTGTTCCATTAAGTTTCGGGTGTGCAGCCGCAAGAAATCTCCTTCTAATATTTCGGCTGTATACCGTTCAGCCATCTTCAGAGTGAGCCGCAAGACTGCCGCTCCAGTACTCGCTTCGTCCCTTTGTACTCGTGTACCGCGCGACTGCGCATGCGGCCACAGATGCAAATGCGCCAGAGACGTTGGTCGGCGGCAGAGACGTGCATAATGCGCGAGTTGTATCTATGACTCCGCAGTTGATCTTTGTTAGCATATCGATATATCACTGTGAGCTGCACTGTGACGACGTCTTTGTGAGTTTATTACAGCAAGTGCCGGATTCTATGATTTATCAAGATTGAAACTACTATCTCTATTAATTAAATTCGTCGTCAAGCGAATTTCAATTGCCTCCTTCACTATCGAGTCCGAAAAGGATGATATAGTTGCCAAAATTTCGACGTTGTCATACAACATACTGTGACCATTATCAATACAGTGCTCTGCCACTGCCGACTTGTTAGGTCGTAAAAGTCGTGTGTACCTCCGGTGTTCTGCACATCTTTCTTGGACAGTACTAGTTATTTGTTCGATGTAAGAAAGGCCACATTCACATGGAATTCTGTAAACTCCAGATTTTCGGAGCAGCAAATCATCTTTGACGGAGCCCACGAGTGCAGCTGTCTTGGGTGGAGCACGAAAAATCACTTTTACTTTGTGTCTGCCGAGAATGCGTCCTATTTTTGATGAGAGGCCACCCACATATGGCAGGAAGGCCATCGATTTAAAGATTTCTTCGTCTTCTTCTGCTTTCTTTGTGGCCTCTTTCGGTTTCATTTTCAGTGCCCTCTGTATTTGTTGTGGAGAGTACCCATTGTCTTCAAACACTCTTTGTAAGTGGGAAAGTTCATCTTGCGGACTGCTTTCGTCAGAAATAATATGCGTTCTGTGGGTCAAAGTTCGGAGAACACTCATTGTCTGGGCAGGATGGTGGCAGCTATTTGCATGTAAATACAGATCGGTGTGCGTCGGCTTCCTATACACTTCATGTCCCAAAGTGCCAAGAGGAGTGGATTGAAATAAAAAAAATTGTAGTTCTCCAGTTGTAAGGCGCTGCAGTCATCGACTGTGAGGCTGGTCCCGGCGGAGGTTCGAGTCGTCCTTCGTGCATGGGTGTGTGTGTGTGTTTCTTGGGTGTGTTTCTCCTTAGGATAATTTAGGTTAAGTAGTGTGTAAGCTTAGGGACTGATGACCTTAGCAGTTAAGCCCCATAAGATTTCACACACATTTGAACATTTTTGAACATTTCACCAGTTCTTCCGCGGACGATGTGCGCTATATGTTACCACGTTGCGGTGTTTTAGTGACCTGTCGTTAGAGGACCAAGTAGAAGAGAATAAACTCTCGCATACTTGGGTGTCTTCTTTTTCAGTATGAAGGTGAAGTAGTGCTGAAAAAGTTACTGATACAATCATCAGGTGCTAAGTGAAACATTTCCTTTGACAGGTTTACAGCTATATATTTCTCATTTTAAACTATTACCTGGACCAGCGTCTTGTTTTCTTGCCAGAGGCAATATTAAATTGCTTTATCTGCATCCGTAGTCATTCCCACTAGTGCCAAAATACAGCATACACGAAAAGTGTCTGCTTGAAAAATAAGGTTAAATTGACAAGACGTCCTAGTATGTTACAAGTTTGTTTGGCACCTACACGGCTAGACGACAGGGATTTAATAAGTTTTGAAAAGTTTTCTTGTCCATTCGAAGAAAATCCGTGGCTAGATAACGGCAATGTTGTCAAACACGTTTTATCGTTTACGGCCGCCTGTATAGGTGCATCTGTAATAATTTAAAACTTTATTGCCCATATAACATTTCTGTTTATCGTATTTAATTTTACCGGGTATTCTGTTTGCGAAAAAAAGTATTTTCGAGTACAACTGCAATGTGTCCAAGTCAAAGTAATTGTTTAACCAATGGAATTGTGAAGTGGCGTGGCAGGGTAGAACTGAACTTTGCCAAGTTATGTGTAGATACGATTAAATCACAACAGCCACTATCTATAATAGTATCATAACTAACGCTTTCGTAAAAATAATTCAATCTGTTGCTACTTAATGAACAGTTTGTGTAGAAATTTTTAAATAAGGAACTCATTCTAGCTACACATTTCTGTTTAACTAAGTTTTCTAATGTGGGCAAGTGTGTGCTATTGATACTAAAGTAGGAATCTACTGCTTCTTACATCATCTTGATGTTCGTAGAAACAGAAAAGTTACAGGATACACAACAACTAAGTGGTGGAAGCATAATGGAAATAATCGTCCTGTTCGTACTGGCAACTGATTTTAAATTCAGCAGATTTACAATCGAGTTATAACGAATGGTGGCTGACATAGTCCTGAAAATAAAGCAAGTAACTAAAGCATTACACTGGCAATCAATGAGAATATCAGTTAAAGTGCTTCAGAAACGGCAGTGTAATTCTGTGGAATTACGACAGCCATGAAACCGGAACTGTAGTTTCTCATGGCACACTTAATTTAAAACTTGTTTCTCAAATACATTAGTTTCAACCTGATTTCTTGAAGTTACTGTATTGAAATTTAATTTGTCGTATTACATCGCGATGGCGTTTTGCGTAGCTGCTGCCCAGTTATAGTTTCACGTTAACTGCACACTATTATTGTTTGCAATGTTGAACGGTCAGTGAGTTTGACCTGTGCAATTAATAGCAGGCAGCAAATATTTCGCTAGTGTTGCGATTACATTGGGTCAGGTCAGACGTACCGGGCGAGGTGGCGCAGTGGCTAGCACTCTGGACTCACGTTCGGGAGGACAACGGTTCACATCCCTGTCCGGCCATCCAGATCTGGGTTTGCTTCTGGCGAATGCCGAGATGGTTCCTTTAGAAAAGCCCGCCCGATTTCGTTCCCCTTCCTTCGCTAATCCGAGCTTGTACTGATGTACTCCGTCTCTAATGACCTCGACGTCGACGGGACGTTAAAAACTAATCTCATCCTCTTCCTCTTCCTCCTCCTCCTCCTCCTCCTCCTCCTCCTCCTCCTCCTCAGACCTACCTGAAAGGACAACTACTGCCTCTAGTGATGTCACAAGCAGATTGTTTCTTATAATGTTAATAGTCTCTCTGAGAGGGATGTTTGTGTACTGGTTTACAATGTCTAGTGATGCTAACATTATAAGAAACAACCTGCTTAAATATGAGAAAATTAATATTACAGAGATCTGTGAACTCATAGAATTACTTTCACTTATTCTAGAGCATAATTACTTTAGCTTCAACAACAAACTGTACCAACAACATGATGGTTTGGCGATGGGAAGTAGCTTAGCTGGGATATTGGCTGACATTTACATCAACCATATAGAACAAAAATTCTTCTCAACCAACCAGCACATCTCAAACAAAATAATCTACTACAGAAGATACGTTGACGATACAATCTTGCTTTTTGATGGTACAAGATACATTAGCAGCAGATCTAAGCAAAATGCACAAAAATATTAAATTCACAGTTGAACATGAAACTAATAAAAGCATTAACTTTCTTGACCTGAAAATTTGCAATAGTAACAATAAACATCAATTTAGTATTTACAGAAAACCTACCACCACAGATGTCAGTATTGACAATTAATCTTGCCACCCCCGCCAACAAAAAGTGGCATGTTTCAGAACGATGCTACACCGAATTAAAAAAGTACCTATGAGTGACACAGACCAACAAAATGATATCAATATAATTAAAACTGTTGCTCATAATAATGGATATAGACCCATAATAATAGAAAAACTCCACAACAAAACGCACACAAAAAAACCACAGATCCCCTTCACAGCAGTCACTTCAAGCCAAATCAGTGTGCCACAGAAGACAAACCTAAATATGCTGCTCTCCCACACATAGGCCCACTATCATGCCAACTAGCAAACTTATTTAAAAAGAAAAAATCACAATCAGCTTTTCCACAAATAACAAATTACAAAAAAAGTAATCCATGATGTAAATACCTCCAAGAGCCCCTACCGTAAATCAGGATTATACAAACACAAATGCGATACATGGCCAAAATTCCACATTGGACAGAAGTTTTGAAATTAGATACAAAGAACACATTGATGCTTTTAAGACTTGGTAACTTGAACAAATCTCCATTTGCGGCCCATATTGCTGAAGAAAACCATTCAATGGGAAACATTGAGAACAACTTAAAAATTTTACATCTAGCAGAAAAAGGAGCCACTATGTATATATTAGAAGAAATAGAAATACACACACACACACACACACACACACACACACACACACACACACACAAACAGCACCACAGACTATATCCTTAATGAACTGAGTTAACTAACAACCCTTTCCTGAAAAATTCCAATAATTATTTTCCAACCTCCAAAGCAAATAATATTAGTATCCCTATCTGCAGATCAAGTAGTAAATTTATATGTTACTATAATTCTTATGATGCTAAATGTAATTAAATAATGTACTATTTTACCTATACAGTACTAAAAAAACCAACTTTATAATAATGTAACAGTATCAACTCAAAAAATCAATGTCTCTGTACTAGTGTAAAAGGCATTTCAGTTGCGTAAGTGAATATATGATTCTTTCCAAACATAGGACATCTTCAAATGTTACCATATATCATAGCATATTTGATACTCATATGTTTGTAAGCTCTTTGTATGTATCAAAACATGTGGTGCGTGGTAGAAATCTTCTCAGTGACAAATCTAAAGTGTTCAGTGAGAAAAATTTACGTGTGCAACAATAAGAATGCAGTGGGAATGTATTCACATCTGTTGGACGAATGTTATGAAAACACACTCCAAACCGACATTTCACGTTAAGTCACATGCAACGAAAATCTGTAACGCAACCATCTGTGTATGGCGTGCTTATAATTATGTATTATTTATATTTTAGGACAATTAATCTGTAAAAAACACACCGCACGTCATAAGGAAAGCGTGTAAACCGTCTGATGATGAATCACAATAAAGGAACTGAAAGTAAATATGTGGCTGGTTGCTGTCCCAACACCATCAAAGCAAAAATCGTCTACAACTTTTAGTGTATAATTTCTTACTCCAGTTACCTAGTTACGTGATTTGAATTCGACTATATACAGCGTTACTGTTGTTTACATTTTTCTTGGCTTTCAT
Source organism: Schistocerca americana (assembly GCF_021461395.2). Taxonomy (NCBI): domain Eukaryota; kingdom Metazoa; phylum Arthropoda; class Insecta; order Orthoptera; family Acrididae; genus Schistocerca; species Schistocerca americana. The sequence goes on along the minus strand of NC_060126.1, from coordinate 507,799,392 downwards.
ATACTAGCCTCTTTCAAAAAAAATTGTTCAGTTCAAGCAATTTTCCACGTCCCTCACCGTTTTCGACGATGTTACAGCGCCATCGGCAACCTATAATTCGTTACTTCTTCATCTCGAATCTTAATTCCTTTTCCAAATTTATCCTTGCTTTCCCTTACTGCTTGCTCTACGTCCAGGTTTTCGCGGAGGTTTCAAGCTCCGCCCATTACCATCCTGCCTTCCTTCCCAGGAAAGAGGCAGACGAGGCTCGGCGACCTTCCTTCCACTCGCTGAATCTGGAAACTTACAATGCCCCCTTTACTATGCGGGAACTCGAACGTGCGCTTGCACTGTCCCGGTCCTCTGCTCCGGGGCCAGATGCCATTCACGTTCAGATGCTGGCACACCTTTCTCCGGCGGGCAAAAGCTTCCTTCTTCGTACCTACAATCGCGTCTGGACCGAAGGTCAGGTCCCCATGCGTTGGCGTGACGCCGTTGTTGTTCCTATACCCAAACCCGGGAAGGATAGACACCTTCCTTCTAGTTACCGCCCCATTTCTCTTACAAGCTGTGTCTGTAAGGTGATGGAGCGCATGGTTAATGCTCGGTTAGTTTGGATTCTTGAATCTCGACGACTACTTACTAATGTCCAATGCGGCTTTCGTCGCCGCCGCTCCGCTGTTGACCACCTTGTGACCTTGTCGACATTCATCATGAACAACTTTTTGCGAAGGCGCCAAACGGTAGCCGTGTTCTTCGACTTGGAGAAGGCTTATGATACCTGTTGGAGAAGAGGTATCCTCCGCACTATGCACAAGTGGGGCCTACGCGGTCGTCTGCCCCTTTTTATTGATTCCTTTTTAACGGATCGAAAGTTTAGGGTACGTGTGGGTTCCGTATTGTCCGACGTCTTCCTCCAGGAGAACGGAGTGCCTCAGGGCTCCGTCTTGAGCGTAGCCCTTTTTGCCATCGCGATCAATCCAATTATGGATTGCATTCCACCTAATGTCTCAGGCTCTCTCTTTGTCGATGACTTCGCGATCTACTGCAGTGCCCAGAGAAGATGCCTCCTGGAGCGCTGCCTCCAGCGTTGTCTAGACAGCCTCTACTCATGGAGCGTGGCAAATGGCTTCCGGTTCTCTGAAGAGAAGACGGTTTGTATCAACTTTTGGCGATATAAAGCGTTCCTTCCGCCATCCTTACATCTCGGTCCCGTTGTTCTCCCATTCGTGGACACAACTAAGTTTCTAGGGCTCACGTTGGACCGGAAACTGTGTTGGTCTCCACATGTCTCTTATTTGGCGGCCCGTTGTACACGTTCCCTTAATGTCCTCAGAGTTCTTAGCGGTTCATCCTGGGGAGCGGATCGCACTGTCCTGCTTCGCTTGTATCGGTCCATAGTCCGATCGAAGCTGGATTATGGGAGCTTCGTCTACTCGTCCGCTCGGCCATCCCTCTTACGCCGGCTCAACTCCATCCACCATCGGGGGATACGTCTTGCGACCGGAGCCTTCTACACTAGTCCTGTCGAGAGTCTTTATGCTGAAGCTGCCGAGTTACCATTGACCTACCGGCGCGACATACTGCTGTGTCGGTATGCCTGCCGGCTGTTGTCTATGCCCGAACACCCCTCTTACAAGTCCTTCTTCGCCGATTCTCTCGACCGTCAGTACGGGTTGTATGTGTCTGCCCTGCTGCCCCCCCCCGGAGTCCGCTTCCGTCGCCTGCTTCGACAATTGGATTTTGCCCTCCCTACCACCTTCAGAGAGGGTGAGAGCCCGACACCACCTTGGCTCCAGGCTCCGGTTCGTATTTATCTCGACCTCAGCTCACTCCCGAAGGAGGGTACTCCGGCTGCAGTGTATTGCTCACGGTTTGTCGAACTTCGTGCTCGACTTGCTGGTCACACCTTTATTTACACCGATGGCTCCAAAACTGACGATGGTGTCGGCTGTGCCTTTGTCGTCGGGACCGCCACCTTTAAATACCGGCTCCTTGACCAATGTTCCAGCTTTACGGCCGAGCTTTTTGCTCTCCATCAGGCCATTCAGTATGCCCGCCGCCACCGCCATTCATCGTATGTACTCTGCACTGACTCACTCAGTGCTCTTCAGAGCCTTGGGGCTCCCTATCCGGTCCATCCCTTGATTCAACGAATACAGCAGTCCCTCCATTCTTTCGCTGATAATGGCGGTTCTGTCAGCTTTCTGTGGGTCCCCGGACATGTAGGAGTGCCTGGGAATGAGGCTGCGGATGCTGCAGCCAAGGCTGCAGTCCTCCAGCCTCGGCCAGCCTCCCATTGTGTCCCGTCATTTGACGTTTGTGGGGATGTATGTAAGAGGCTTGTGTCCTTGTGGTGGGATGCTTGGTCATCCCTCCAAGGAAACAAGCTCCAGGCAGTAAAACCGCTCCCAACTGCTTGGACAACTTACTCCCGACCATCTCGGCGCGAGGAGGTCCTTCTGACCAGGTTGCGGATTGGGCATTGCCGGTTTAGCCACCGCTACCTGCTCTCTGGTGACCCAGCCCCGCAGTGCCCTTGTGGTCAGGCATTAACGGTGCGCCATGTTTTATTGTCGTTTCCCCGTTTTAGTCAATTTCGTGTTGTCCTGTCCCTGCCATATACCTTACCGGATGTTTTAGCTGATGACGCTCGAGCAGCTGCTCGTCTTCTGCGTTTTATAACTTTAACTGGCTTGACCAAAGACATTTAACCTTTTTACTTATTTAATCTGCATCTTTGTCGGGTCCTTTTGATGTCCCCCCATCCCCTTGAGTTTTAGCAGGTTCCTTGTGCTCTAACACCAGTGACTGGGCGCTAATGACCTCAGCAGTTGAGCGCCCTTAAACCCTACCAAAAAAAAAAAAAATCTACGTCCAGGTTGAATAACACGGGGCATACGCGGCAGCAACTGGCCAATTCCCATCTGTTACTGTCTTACTTAGAACTACAGTCTGGTTTCTATAACCTTCCGCGCCCTGTATTTTATCTCTCATAACTTCAGAATATCCTCACGATACCAGGTACCGCTCTGTATGTGGAAAACTGTCAGCAGCAGTCTGCAAAGAACGTGGTATCTTCTGCTCTGCTCTGCTTCCAAATACAAATTCATGTGAGACAGAAGTGTAGTTACTTACGTGAATATTTCACTTCCCCGTCATATCTGGGAATACTTCTACTGGAACCAAGAGCCACAGATTTTGACTCTATGTAGCCACAGAGCCAGCAAGGACGAAAAATTACGTAAGTATATAGCCTTCGCCTAGCACCGTATGTCTTACTTCGCGTAGTCAACTTTGTAATATCCTTACAAATAAAAGAAAAAAAATCTGCTTTCTTTTGTTGTAAGTGAAACAACATAAAGAAGATAATTCTTTTGTACTCTGTCACTCAATATAGGATCTAGCAGGAGTGCCTATCCTTTGCATAGTTCTGCTCACAGCTTGCTGAAGTACACTGTAATACGAAGCGACGTGGTCGGCACGCTCTCTCACTTCTACCTCAGAATCGTTTGGAAAGTTACTGCAACATGGAGTCTCGCAGTGCACTGAGAAATACCCATTCGCTTTACTTAACACACTGGCCGACATCAGTTGTTGTGAAATTCCATGTCCAATGTTCCGATCATTTTTAGTTCCACCTTTGATATTGTTAAGATTATAGTGCATAGTAATAGCATGTTAATTAGGTGCAAAAATGAGCCTGTTTGCAGCAGTCAACATTGGAGAAAGTCTTGAATGCAAACAAGAAAAAAACCTAATATATAATTAATAGGGTGTAAAGTTCTCAGTCTTTTGCAGAACATAATTATTAGTCTTCTTCGTGTGTCATTGTTTCTTCTGTTATTATTTGCAAACTATTCTCTTAAATCTCCAGTGCTAAATAATCATATCTGTTTTGATGTTGGACCCTGTACAACAAAAATTATGTGGTACTTCACATCAAGATCTTTGTATACAAAGAAAGTTTTTCAGTACCCTGCCGACGTAATTACTTTTCATACAGTTACACACACACACACACACACACACACACACACAGGTCTCCCGCCTCAAAATAGGATAGGCCCACAGTTTTGTTGTGCTTATCCTAAAATTCTTTACCTCTTTTGTCCAATTTCCATTGACCATTGCATTAATTACTTCCCAGAACTACAGAAAAAAGGATCATTACACGTTTTGAATGATAGCTTCCCATTCTTCTTGCTTTCGAAAAACTTTGCAGGAAATTATCCTGGACAAGGGTGGACAGAGTTATATGAACCACATCAGACTTTTATCTCTGACTATAATGCACAAAACATTCTTCCAGATTCACAAATTGTGCATTCTGCTTATCTCTTGTTCTTTCATAAAATCTCTGAATAGGCAGTGAATCGGGATACCTTGTCTGACAATAATATTTTTGTCAGTGAAATTCTTCACACATCAAAAAAAGTTTTTGTCACCCCGGTTCCCAGAACTCCTGAAAATAGACGCTGATGTGGGCATTGTGTGACATGCAAAATCCCTTTGACTGTTCAGAGATGTCACTAAACCCGTCCAAAGATGTAAACAACCATGCAAGAGCAGCGCTTATTAGACGGAGAGGGTCCAACAACCCATCAGTTCCAGTCATTCCACCAGGAAGGAGGATGTCTGTAGTTGAACCATACCTAGACGGTCAATACCGCGGGTCGATCGCGTACGCATTGTTACTTTGTGCCAGGAAGGGCTCTGAACAAGGGAAGTGTACAGGCGTCTCGGAGTAAACGAAAGTGACGTTGTTCGGACACGGAGGAGATACAGAGAGACATGAACTGTCGATGACTTGCCTTGCTCAGGCCGCCCAAGGGCTACTACTGCAGTGGATGACCGCTACCAATGGATTATGGCTCGGAGGAACCCTGACAGCAGAGCCACCTTGCTGAATAAAAGCTTTTCGTGCAGCTACAGGACGTCGTGTTACGACTCAAACTGTGCGCAATAGGCTGCATGATGCGCAACTTCACTGCCGACGTCCATGACGGGGTCCATCTTTGCAACCACCACACCATGCAGCTCGGTACAGATGGGCCCAACAACATGCCGAATGGACCGCTCAGGATTGGCATCACGTTCTCTTCGCCGATGAGTGTCGCATATGCCTTCAACCAGACAGTCGTGAGAGACGTGTTTGGAGGCAACCCGGTCAGGCTGAACGCCTTAGACACACTGTCCAGCGAGTGCAGCAGGGTGGAGGTTCCCTGCTGTTTTGTTGTGGCATTATGTGGGGCCGACGTACGCCGCTGGTCGTCATGGAAGGTGCCGTAACGGCTGTACGATACGTGAATGCCATCCTCCGACCGATAGTGCAACCATATCGGTACCATATCGGCAGCATATTGGCGAGGCATTCGTCTTCGTGGACAACAGTTCGCACATCCATCTTATACATCTTGAATGACTTGATTCAGGATAACAACATCACACTGTGGCTAGCACGTTCTCCAGACATGAACCCTATCGAACATGCCTGGGATAGATGGGAAAGGGCTGTTTGTGGACGACGTGACCCACAAACCACTCTGAAGGATCTTCGCCGAATCGCGTTTGGGGAGTGGGACAACGTGAACCAACAGTGCCTTGATGAACTTGTGGGTAGCATGCTACGACGAATACAGGCATGCATCAATGCAAGAGTGCGCGCTACTGGGTATTAGGGGTACCGGTGTTTACAGCAATCTGGACCACCACATCTGAAGGTCTCTGTATGGTAGTACAACGTGCAACGTGTGGTTTTTATGAGCACTAAAAAGGGCGGAAATTACGAGGTTACTCCAAAAGAAATGCACACTATTTTTGTAAAAATACAGTTTTCATTCTGCATGTGTGAAAGTCTTACAGTGTCTAGATTCATCCTTACTGATTGCTTTCCTACTTAGTTCAACCTGTTCCCGTGAGTGGCGCCGTCACGGCATGTCTTCAAGATGATTGCTACACTTGACGTTCGTCAGAAACAACGTGCTGTCATAGAAATCCTGTGCTGTGAAAACGAGACAGTGGCAAACATCCACAAGAGGTTGAAAAAGGTGTATGAAGATGCTGCTGTCAATCGCAGTACAGTTAGTCGGTGGGCAGGCAGGTTACGTGATGAAAGCGGGCACGGCAATATTGAGGATTGTCCTCGCATCGGCAGGCCTCGTACTGCACACACTCCAGACAATGTGCAGAGAGTTAACGAATTGGTGACTGCTGACAGACGCATCACAGTGAACGAATTGTCACGCTACGTTGGGATAGGGGAAGGAAGTGTTTGCAGAATACTGAAAGCGTTGGCGTTAAAAAAGATTTGTGCCACAAAGAAACAAGAAAAACTGTATGCAGCGAAGTTTTGGATGGGTACGAGAATGGTGGAGATGAATTTCTTGGAAGATTTGTGACAGATGATGAAACATGGCTCCATCATTTTTCGCGAGAGACGAAGAGGAAATCAATGGAGTGGCATCATGCAAATTCACCCAAGAAAAAAAATTCGAAGCCACGCCTTCTGCTGGAAAAGTTATGCTACGGTGTTTTTCGATTCCGAAGGAATCTTGCTTGTGGACATCATGTCAAGTGGAACCACCATAAATTCTGATGCATATGTGACGACACTGAAGAAACTTGAAGATCGACTGAGTCGTGTTCGACCACATCGTCAAAAGCAGGATGTTTTGCTGTTGCACGACAATGCACGGCCACATGCCCGTCAAAAAACCATGGAAGCGATCAGAAAACTCGGATGGACAACACTGAAACACCCGCCTTACAGTCCTGACCTGGCTCCGTGTGACTATCATCTCTTTGAGATACTGAAAGACTCTCTTCGTGGAACAAGGTTTGAAGATGACTCCCTTGTGCACGCTGCGAAACAGTGGCTCCAACAGGTTGGTCCAGAATTTTACCGTGCGGGTGTACAGGCGCTGGTCCCAAGGTGGCATAATGCAGTTGAGAGGCATGGAAATTATGTGGAGAAGTGAAAATATTGTCCCTAAAGGACGTACCTACACACTGTAAACTTTCAAACGTGTAGAATAAAAGATGGATTAAAAAAAAATAGTGTGCATTTCTTTTGGAGTGACCCTCGTATGTTTATATTGATTCCAAATTTCTGTACGGGTTCCAGAACTCTCGGAACCGAAGTGATGCAAAACGTTTTTTGATGTGTTTATAAAATTGTCCGACGTTTCGGGCACTATTGCAAATGGCCTTCCTCAGGGCTTTGTGCTGAGGTGAATGCTGAATGAAAGAGACTTTAGATCTTATTCAGTAGCGGAGGAAGCTGTTTACGTAGTTTGGTAGGGTATTTGAGGACAGGATGGCGGGTGTTAGGCGTTCTTTGTCGGTCTCTGTATTATTCCCTGTCATTGGTGGGTAAAGAGGAGCTTCATTGGTGTTTACGTTATTTTCTGCGATTGGTGAGAGCAGAGGAATCAGAAACGGGCGGTAGGTGTGACGTAGCGCTGTGTACGTGTTGGCAGGTGCGGGCTGCCGCACACACGCGCTCTGTGTACGTGAGACCGCCGCGGCCGCCTGAGTTACTTGTCCTCTCGTAGCGCTGTCACTGCTGGCTGGCAGGAGGCCGGAAACCTAAACCCGTTCTCTCTAGTCATGTCGCTTGGCTATTTCTATCGCCTCTCTGATCTTCCTCGATACAAATGGCTGTTTCGCCAGTACGCCGACTTCGCCGATTATTATCTTTTTATCGCACCCGTCCTGGTGTTCCATCAGCGCTGACCTGGTGCGTTGTCCCAGAGGCACACACCCTTCGTGCTCTGCAGTTCGTGAGGTGGTCGGCCGCCCCGCCTCGGCCACATACACCAGTCCACGTTCACAACCGATTTCGCAGACTCACGCGCTGTTTAACTCGGCGTCCGCGTCTTTCCTTGAGCCTAGAACATCTTTTATTTTGTTATTGCTCCGGAAGACCGGATTGATGGCGGATCGACGGAGAATTTTCCCCACACGTTCAGTGACCCCTTCTACATATGGTAACAGGGCTATTTTCTGTGCTTCTTTCTGCTCTTCGCTATTGCCTCCATCCTTTGTCGTCATAGTTTTATCTGTCGTATTCTTTCCACAACCGTCGTCTCCAAAAATGGATTTGAGGTTTCGCATTCCCACCTTCAGATGTTCGTCATCGCTGCTCCCGTGAGCCCTCCGGGTTAAAGTGTGAAGGGCGAACCACTTCCGTGTAGGGTGACGGTGGGAGGCTCCCGCGCTGGTGGCTTCTCCGTATACCCTATGGCCAAGTTTACCTGCAGGCATTCGGTGAACTTCCACGTCGAGGAAAGGCAGCACCCCATTCTCTTCAATCTGTATAGTAAATTGTATTTTACTATGCCGTTGAATGAGATGTTGCTCGAACTGCTACGGTTCTTCCTTTCGCTGTGTCCAGATGACGAAGATATACGCAACATGTCGGGGTCAGCAATCAGAGTGTAATGGTGTGGACTGGAGAGCTCTTTCTTCAACAGCCTCCACGAAGATGCCTGCAGCAAAAGGCGAGGGAGGGAACCCATAACTACACCGTCCGTTCGAACAATTTTATACTGTATATTGACAATGTGGTCATCAGCCCAGAAGAATTTCATTGACAGTGACAACGGCCACGGAAGACTAAGCTTACAATAATATTTTTTGTTTACTGACTTTGCAAAAATATTCTTTTGTTACATCATGTTGATGGTTTTCTATTTATGGCCTTCTGCACAGGGTAGTTTTTCACAGCTTTCTAGTAAATCTCTGACTATTAATAAACAGTGCGTTCTCTAGTGTTGTTTTTGGTAATGGGCCGCAAATGTCCACTGCACAGAAATACCATAGATGATTTGAAATGATTGAAATCCGCACCACATGTCACGGCTGGGGACGTGGGCCTGTTCCAACGGGCTGACTGCTACCCACAAGCCAGCACAAGGAGCGAGCGACCTGTTACCGTGAGGCGTGTAACCGGCGTGCCGCCAGCCCCTACAGCTGTTGTTGGCTGTGGATGAATCCTGATGGCGGTGCTGCTCCTTTAGTGAGGCAGCTGCTCATTTGGCCTCTCAGGGCTCACTGTGCGCTGTTAGAGACCTCCCTACCTCAGGGAAAAAATCTGAGGAGGTGCTGCGAAATGGACCCGGGTCTTTCCAAGTCGAAGGCAGTGACAACCATTCGGCTACAGAGATGCTCATGAATGAGTCTGTGGGAGGTTTATGGATCTGCTTTCTCCATTCGTCTTCCACACGAGTCTGCTTTTAAATTTAAATGTCAAATTTCTAAAAAAAAAATAAACTGTCTGGCTAAAAAACCCATGTCCTGCATGAAGGTGCTGTATAATCAGATGTTCGTACTCTCAGGGTATGCAGAAATGGTGTGACCGCTCACTGTTAATTGATCAAAATTTTACTGTGAATGCTAATTTAATTAGACTTTCCTTTAGTATGGAGAACACTCACAATTTCATCTTTTACCTCATCATGGGACTTCCTTCTGTTTATATTTAGATGTTTTATCATGTGAAACTCCTTGGCCCCCTCAACTAGTTTAAAAAAGCATTGATTTTGGTTCAAATGGCTCTGAGCACTATGCGACTTAACTTCTGAGGTAATCAGTCGCCTAGAACTTAGAACTAATTAAACATAACTAACCTAAGGACATCACACACATCCATGCCCGAGGCAGGATTCGAACCTGCGACCGTAGCGAAGCACTGATTTTATCATCTCCATGTACGATATCTGTATCATCCTTCAGTCGGATTGGTAATTTCGATAGGGCATGTGCTAGGAGTCCTTACTTCCTTCTACAGGTTTTATTTGCGTCATCAGTCTTTTGTAGAGTAGATGGCTCTGAATTTGAAACGCTGCTTAGAATGAACAATGATCTTGCAGCCTTTCAATAAATAATTAAATTTCTTGGCAGGTTTTCAATAAATAATTACTTTTCTTGAAAGTTCACACTACAGTAATGGTTTCTTCCTTGATAAATAGTACAATTCTTTCCGGTGGCAGTAACTAATCTTATAGCAAAATTTGTCATTCGCCTTTGTTCCCCCCGTTGAGTTTGAATTAACTGAGAGATTTCTCTTCCTGATCCACAACCAGATGGAGTGCTCATCATATACAAAGCTTCCTCATACCGCCCTAACGTGATCAAGTTCCTGGTGGCATTCACCCGACTACTTCCAAGTTGTATTTTTTCTTAACCAATGTACCATGTTCACTGCATTCAGTGCGCCCTCAGCTGCGAAATCTATACGAAGAAGCCCACAAAATCAAAAAATTATTTAGGTTCTTATTGTGTTTTGGTGCTGGAAATATAATTGGTTCTATTTTGACCGATATGGGCCTAATATCTTTCAAAGCAACGCCTAAAAAATTAATTCACTGCAGTCAGCTCCAGCTTTGTCTAGTTTCACATAGATGTGCCGAAAAGTCGGCATGCTTAGTAACGGACTAGGCATTGTTAATATCAGGGGGCTCGGCAGAGGCCCTCGCTGTCGGCTGTACCCCAGCTGTCTGCTTGTAGTATAACGCACGCGAGAGTGAATGACAGTTTTCTAAACGTTTGAGAGTTGTGTATCGGAGGTGGGGACTTGGGATCCAGACCACAATACACCTAGTGGGATGTGGGAAACTGCCTAAAAGCCACATCCACGCTTTGAGTATTTAGCATATTGCAGCCCCGTCATCAACTGTGATAGACTAATATTTTGAAGAATCAGCCTCAGTTACCCAAATTTTCTGGTCTTTTCCAGGTTTCGGCTAAATTAATCTAGACTCCTTCAGAAGCATAAAATTACTATAACATGCCAGAGTAAGGCACAATCAACATTAAAATTTAAACCTATAGTACCGTGGTACAATGTCGAATTAAAACTACTTAACTGAAGTGCAGCCCCGGCATCTCTTCACCACGCGGTCGGTTGCCAGCGGCAGCTACGTTGGCACTGACCGTTGCACGCGGAATTGCACTGAGCACACGGCAACTCGTGCGCTTGCGAGTACAGAGTGTCAGGGCTGTATATCATTGGCTGTCTGTACATCACGTGTTGGGAGCTGATAACCTTAATTGCAAGCAAACTAAGCATTATGTAGATGCAGTCCGTATGTGTATTAACTATACGCACCGAGGCAGTGGTTAGCACACTGGACTCGCATTCGGGAGGACGACGGTTCAGTCCCGCGTTCGACCATCCTGATTTAGGTTTTCCGTGATTTCCCTACATCGCTTCAGGCGAATGCCGGGATGGTTCCTTCCAAAGGGCACGGCCGATTTCCTTCCATAATCCGATGAGACCGATGACCTCGCTGTTTGGTCGCTTCCCCCCAAATCAACCCAACCCAACTACACGCAAACTGTATTAATTGGAAGGAAATTTATATCGTTGGGTATATAAAGTTTAAAGATAACCTTTACAACTTTAAGCACATACGGTCATCGTGTAAAGTATCCCCACCGAACATGCCTAATAGTTAGCACCTTACTTGTCTCACTTATTTAAAACATTAATCATTATAATTTAACTAGGGTGTAACTGGCCGTACAACGCCCCTGTCATCACACTAAACTAGTATTGACCGACATAGGTCAAGCGTATTAATTGAAGTGTGACGGAAGGTACAACGTCTCCGTCTTCACGCCTACGTGCTATTAACCGACATAGGTCAACTATACCAAAACATAGTGTACGATGTACGCTGGACGGGAAATATTTTCTATAGGTAACATTATGAGTAACGCGATACACGTGTAACGTTACCGTTATCATTACAAGGGAAATAATATAGCAGCAAGTTCTACTTTACTTTGCTGCATCATTGTTAAATTCATCTATGCTAATGACCGACATAGATCACGCATATTAATTATGGTGTGGCGGGGGTACAACATCTCCGTCATGACACTTATGTGCTATTGACCGACATAGATCAAGTGTACTAACATATAATGTATAATGCACAATGTACGTTTGACGGGAATATACTTCCACAAGTAACATTGTAAATAACGCGATATGCGCGTAACGTTATCGTATCATTGAAAGGAGAAGTATTTAAAGCAGCTAAGTTTCACTTACTGTGCTGCATAATTGTTAAATTCAACTATAATGGCGTCCAGACTCTCGTCAGAGAGTAGCGGGCCAAACTTAAATTTAGAGGGACGCGCGAGGCTTGAAGTCTGAACATGGCATGCGGCAACCAGGAGAGAAATATGGCGGTCGAAGTAACAGGGATAAATTAAACCAAACGTAACGAAGATTGGAAACCTGCGAATGAGTTTTTATTTCTCAGCAGCAGCTGATCGTTCAGAAGGTTTTCTTTATCGGATAGCAAGTGTTTAAAAATCTGCATCTCCTCTAGAATATCTAGCCTTGTTCCTTTTAGTTCGTAGTGCAACAGCTCGGTATTAGTTGGAGGATTGGGTGCATGGGCCATCTGGACGAGGTGCTCGGCGAAAGTCGAACCCCGTGTGCCGTCACCACTTCCCGTTGGCATATGCTCTTTATATCTTGCTGACAACGCTCTCCCTGTTTGGCCGATGTAAAAGCTAGGGCACTCACCTCATGTGGTTTTATATACCCCGGAGAGAGATAATTTGTCCTTAGCTATTTTTAAAGAGTGGATTAAATTTTTCTTAAGGCTGTTATTGGTAGGATTTGTCGTCCTATAACCATGGATCTTTAGAATTCGCCCTATTCTGCATGAAGCTTTACCTATAAAAGGAATGGAGATTACGTTCGCACGGTTATCATCTGGCCTGGCACCCAACGTTAACGCAGATGAAGTCGAGCTTCTCTTGTTATTTACCCCCTTGTTATAGAGTTGTCTTAGTGTCTGGTTTACACACATTATTTTCGGCAGTCAATTCGAGTGTTAATGATTCGTTCTCCAAAGCCTTAGCAGAAAGGGGAATAGAAAGCGCTCTACGTAAGCTGGAATGAAAGAAGACCATTTTATGAGATTGTGGGTGCACAGTCAGCTGGTATGATATTTCCAGAGAAGATACATTTTATAAACATGTTAAATTCTAAACGATTGTCTACTATAGTGAGATTGAGGTCTAAATAATTCGGCATTCTATTGGGAGATTCCATTTCGAGAGTGAAATTCATCTTATCGTGGAGTTCATTGAATGTTGAAAAAATCTGGTCTATATCTTCCTGGGAACCATCAACTATGAGAAGTATATCATCAACGTATCTTGCGTAAAATGTTATTTTACTCGCTATCTCTGTATTATCCACAAAAAATTGTGATTCCATCGCTTTCACCAATATTTCGGATAGAATGCCGGCCAGGGGGGCGTCGCACTGCTAATCCAAAAGGTTGCGAATATATTTTTTTCATTAAAGGAGAAGTATTTGTCTTTAAAGACTACAAAAGGATCATTAGTTCATCAATCTAATATCTGACAAGTTCTTGTGGAGGTTCACAGGTAGATCCCGTGTTTCTTGACTTCCGCAAGGCGTTCGATACAGTTCCCCACAGTCGTTTAATGAACAAAGTAAGAGCATATGGACTATCAGACCAATTGTGTGATTGGATTGAGGAGTTCCTAGATAACAGGACGCAGCATGTCATTTTCAATGGAGAGAAGTCTTCCGAAGTAAGAGTGATTTCAGGTGTGCCGCAGGGGAGTGTCATAGGACCGTTGCTATTCACAATATACATAAATTACCTTCTGGATGACATCGGAAGTTCACTGAGGCTTTTTGCAGATGATGCTGTGGTGTATCGAGAGGTTGTAACAATGGAAAATTGTACTGAACTGCAGGAGGATCTGCAGCGAATTGACGCATGGTGCAGGGAATGGCAATTGAATCTCAATGTAGACAAGTGTAATTTGCTGCGAATACACAGAAAGATAGATCCTTTATCATTTAGCTACAAAATAGCAGGTCAGCAACTGGAAGCAGTTAATACCATAAATTATCTGGGAGTACGCATTAGGAGTGATTTAAAATGGAATGATCATATAATGTTGATCGTCGGTAAAGCAGATGCCAGACTGAGATTCATTGGAAGAATCCTAAGGAAATGCAATCCGAAAGCAAAGGAAGTAGGTTACAGTACGCTTGTTCGCCCACTGCTTGAATACTGCTCAGCAGTGTGGAATCCGTACCAGATAGGGTTGATAGAAGATATAGAGAAGATCCAACGGAGAGCAGCGCGCTTCGTTACAGGATCATTTAGTAATCGCGAAAGCGTTACGGAGATGATAGATAAACTCCAGTGGAAGACTCTGCAGGAGAGACGCTCAGTAGCTCGGTATGGGCTTTTGTTGAAGTTTCGAGAACATACCTTCACCGAAGAGTCAAGCAGTATATTGCTCCCTCCTACGTATATCTCGCGAAGAGACCATGAGGATAAAATCAGAGAGATTAGAGCCCACACAGAGGCATACCGACAATCCTTCTTTCCACGAACAATACGGGAATGGAATAGAAGGGAGAACCGATAGAGGTACTCAAGGTACCCTCCGCCACACACCGTCAGGTGGCTTGCGGAGTATGGATGTGGATGTAGAGGCGTAGGTTACGTTCTAAAATGCTCAATGTCTGGTCTACAGGCACGTTGGTATAAAGACTTGTAATATTAAGTGACGCAAGCTTTGACGTTTTTGAGCAGGTTAATGCATTCAATTTATTTGCTAATTCTACTGAATTTTTACCTGAGTGGTTACCTGTGAAAACAAAATTATCTTTTATCTTTTAGTGCAGGTATCTGGCTGGCTTGTGGTATGCACTATTTATTAGTGCTGTCCACGATCGGTCGAATCGGGTGATTGTTCTTGTGGACTTTAAATTCACTCTTCATGGTGGGTGGTTTGGGGCCCATATTTATGAGCCATTTTTTCTATCAATTTTTTGGTTTTGTGGAGGCCTGCTCGTATTTCTTTTTGTAAGGCTGGTGTGGGATCTTTATCAATAGGTATAATACCATTTTCTGCAGAGAACGTTTCTGTCTTTTTTATGTACTCTGCTTTAGAGGCAATGATCACAGAATTACCTTTGTCGGCTTTAGTGATTATGGAATAGTTACTTTTCAATTTCCGATTGATATTGTTTAAGGTTTTGTAAGTACTAGCGTCTGTTTGTGCATAGGTCATCTCATTTTCCAAAATTTTACTAGACCCATACGCTGTCCGCGTTTGAACGTATTTTCTGTTTCCGCACATTCTAAGCCTAGTTTAAGGTCCACTATTAAATTATCTACAACGTGTGTCTTTGAAATGTCGGGTTTCATGTAAAATTTTAGCCCCTTTGAGAGTAGCTTATTTTCAGATGGTGTAAAATTAATATTTTTTTTATTTATTACTCGGTCATAAAAGGTGGGTTTGACTACTGTTTCACTATGGATCCGTTCCTCGTCGCACCCGATTTCCCTGTTAGATAGGTTTGATAATTTCTTAGCATGTCTTGCCGCGATTTCTTCTTTTCGCTTAAAGATCCATTCCTTGGCCTGTGCCAAAAAATTATCTATTTGAATGTTATAGTATTTTGAGTACCACTTCGAAATTTCAAGATACAGCATATACGCTATTTCATTTAAACTATCTTTCTTCGTGTATAGGACTGCAGTTCTATTGTTGAGTATCTGTGTGATGAACCTTTTTTTTGAGGGTGGGGGAATTATGGCAAAATGTCCCTGGATAGCTGTTAACAAATTTAGGGGTCAGCTGCGACTGTTTACACTGGTTAATAAATGAAATTGCCATAGTAGTTTTTGCGATTTTAAGCATGGTATCTAGATACTTGTCGGCTGCGTTTGACACTTCGGCAGGTAGAAATCTAAGAATTTTTAGCATATTGCAGACCCGTCAGCAACTGTGATAGACTAATATTTTGAGCCGGGTGGAGCGGCCGAGCGGTTCTAGGTGCTACAGTCTGGAACCGCGCGACCACCACAGTCGCAGGTTCGAATCCTGCCTCGGGCATGGATGTGTGTGATGTCCTTAGGTTAGTTAGGTTTAAGCAGTTCTAAGTTCTAGGGGACTGATGACCTCAAAAGTTAAGTCCCGTAGTGCTCAGAGCCATTTTGGACTAATATTTTGAAGAATCAGCCTCAGTTGTGCAAATTTTCTGGTTTTTACCAGGTTTCGGCTAAATTAATCTAGCCTTCTTCACAAGCATGAAATTACTATAACATGCCAGAGACAGGCACAGTCAACATTAAAATTAAAACGTGTAATACCGTCGAATTAAGACTACTTAACAGAAGTACACAAACAGCTAAGTAACAGCTCAGTACAAACCAAATAACTGGATTCCACAACACTACCGCAACCGCAAGTGTATATTGCCGACATACGAAGTTCACCTTTTAATATTTTGTTTACTAACAGCCGCTCACACAGTTGTATATGACATGATGTTCGCTGAATAAAAACGGCAACAAAAAAAAAACAGAAAATATATCGCAAACAGCTACAATAATTCTCAAAAATATGCTGTAACATACAATAAATAGGGTAGTATGAAAGTAGCCATAGAAAACTGTAATTCAAAAAGCGAATAGTAAAAATGTAATAATGTGCCACTGTGTTTGTATAACCATGCTATTTTTCTGCATGTTTTAGATTAAATAAACGCACCGATGATGGTTATATTTGTCGCCGAAACTAGTTTGGAAAAATAAAGAAGTAAACGAATAACAAGGTGTTTTGCATCAAGGGGGGACTTAGTTTCTGATATTGTTGTTTTTCAGTGGTTTGAAGAGTACAATGAACAAGGATCCTGGGTGGCAGAAGTGAGTCAAGTACTCTGGCTCTAAAAATGTGGATAACGCAACTTGAATTTCTGACGTTGAGTTGACTTTGAGTGATCAAATCTACTGTAGTTTCACTACATAGGTGCAGCTGAGGGCAAGTGGCGATTGAGATCTGCACTCCCTGACAATGGCGGAGTGGCAGTACGTTACCCTGTGTGCTTCGTGCGGCGATGTGAGCTGCAGCTGGCGGGGTGTGTTCGGCGGAGGTGAGGCGTGGAGCGGCGCCTGTGAATCGATCGCGCCCACGAAAGAAATGCAGAAATGCCACGGTCCAGCGATCAGGCAGACGGATCTCAATTTACTCTCTCTGTACGAGAGCCCTGAAATCACGGTGGATTTCCGTGTGTGACGCACCCGTTCGCTGGTCGCTCAAGGACCAATTTGGCTCACTTATAACACAGAGCGCACAAGGATACCAAATACCGAAGCTGGTAAACCAAGAACGAATAAGTGTGCCTCGGCAAACAAGTAGTCCGAGACGTTTGAAGTCACGCTGTCGGTGCAGTAAGGACTTCACCACAGGCTCCCCCAGTCTAAACTATTCGCAAGTGAAGTCAGCCTCAGCACAGGTCCTAAGCACCAACCAGACATGCCAGAACATCGACCAGAAGTCCCTTCCAGACCCAAGTCCAGCCCCCTAGTGCTTCACACCTCTTCAGAAGAAAAAAAATAATCCGTTTTCCCGCAAAGTGCACGAACGACACCGCCTTCACGCCATCTTGAGCCAATCACAGGGCTGTATAGGCGCTAAATCTCCCCTCCCACAAGATAGCACAAACACATGTCGAACCAGGGTAGGAGCTAAGAAAGCTGTATCACGGGAAGGAAAAGAAACCGCCAGTTAGTGGTTTTTTGAAGTTTTTCAAAGGATGGGGGCGGTGAAGATTATTTTCGCTGAAGTCATGACGCTTCCCACAGCAACAAGCGAACAGATACAATCTTAAAGACCTTATCTAAATCGCCTGTACCTCGGCGCTTGTTAGTCCTAACTATGAGGTATAATAAAGACTCTATCTCTAAACGTTTCTCAAACGCCAGAGTTTCTTATGCAACCGAGGTGGCCAATGGAAGTGGTACACAGTCGAGATGGATAGTTTGCGAACTAACGGGTCCAAAGGAAGGTTCACCAATATGAACGGAACGAGCGAGGAACGAATTCTAAGGAACGGTCTTACATAGTTCACTTCGGTCGCGGCTTTCCACTTACAGTTCCGGGGAACGGGAAACGGTCCATCTCGTTCCCCGCTACGGCACGTCGGCCGGTCTCGTTCCAGCCTCGGTCCCGTTCCCACTCTGCCTCTGTCTCGGTCTCTCTCGGCCCGACTCGTCCTTCTTCGCGTGGCCACTCGTCGCAGTTCCCAATGCCGACTGCTCCTAGTTAGTTCAGTATTGAGTTGTTGTTCGTTTCGTTCGCTTCTCACGCCCATTCTAGATCTGTTTCAAACCATTTCTGAACTCTGAACTTCTGGTGCTTTATGTATTCTATTCAGCGTCCACGACCGGTAACTAAAATATATTTTATAATTACGTAAATTACATAAAAATTACGTGGTATGTAATACATACATCTTTCCAGGTAACAAAACGGCATATCAGCTTACTTCACCATTTCGATAAACAGCAGAAGAAATACTTGTAGAAAGGCAAGATTTTTTGTTACTACACATGCAAAGGGTGTCTGCGCCACGAATGGCCATTTTCCGTCTTTTTTTTTAAACCAAGGCGAAACATGTTCATTGTTGTGGAAGTCAGACTGACTTACAACCGAATGAAACCTGCGCTCCATAATCTAGTGTCTGGTGTCACATTTTGTAAAGAGAATATAACTCCTACTGTGGTGTCACCGCCAGACACCACACTTGCTAGGTGGTAGCTTAAATCGGCCGCGGTTCATTTAGTACATGTCGGACCCGCGTGTCGCCACTGTGTGATCGCAGACCGAGCGCCACCACAAGGCAGGTCTCGAGATACGGAATAGCACTCGCCCCAGTTGTACGACGACTTTGCTAACGACTACACTTACGAAGCCTTTCTCTCATTTGCCGAGAGATAGTTAGAATAGCCTTCAGCTAAGTTCATGGCTACGACCTAGCAAGGCGCCATTAGCCTTACATAGTTTGATAGTTATAGTATGAAATGTCTCATCCGGAATGCTGTATTCACAACAAGGATAAATAAAAGTTAAGTATTCGAGGAGCTGCATACTTTTCTTATTAGCATTCAATACTTATCCTGTTCCAGAATTCACGCCCGTCTGCGTTAGATAGCTTCCATTTCGGCCTCCTCTATCTACAAGCTGTTGGCACATTTACCAACACATCACCTACAATATTATTTCAGTGGTACAGGAGGGCGCACGAAAAATCGGCCCTGAGTGCTACACTGCTCATTGTCGCCCAACAATTGTCATCTATTGTTTCGAAATTGTTGTTTGCATCAGCTTATTTGTTATTTCTTCACTGTCTAATTATTACATGTGTATCTGTTCTGCTCGTAGCGGTCAACAAATCGTACGTAATTGGCGAGCAGTCTGTACTCGGGGCCGGTTTTTCGTGAGCAATCTTATATAATTTCACTGCGATCAGCCACATAACGCTACAGTTGGCTAAACGAGACATTTTGCAGAATCACGAAAATTACAAGTGCGTGAGAATTCTGTTATGAATAAAAATTCTGTACCGAGCGAGGTGGCGCAGTGGCTAGCACACTGGACTCGCATTCGGGAGGGCGACGGTTCAATCCCGCGTCCGGCCATCCTGATTTAGGTTTTCCGTGATTTTCCTAAATCGCTCCAGGCAAATGCCGGGATGGTTCCTATGAAAGGGCACGGCCGACTTCCTTCCCCGTCCTTCCATAATCCGATGAGACCGATGACCTCGCTGTCTGGTCTCCTACCCCAAACAAACCAAACCAATAAAAATTCTGTACTCCAGGTGGGAGGCAAGTGTCCCCCTCTTGGCACATTCCATCTTCAGTCACCTATGCTACTAATTTTCTATTTTTCATACGAACTATATATTGAGCACAAATGAACGGTGAACGAGTCAAAATGAACGTTTCCCAAAAAAAAGTGATCACCAGTGAACTAGTTCCCAAGGACGAATGAGTTTGCCCATCTCTAGTTCACGGGCCTATTTGCATTATTGGTGAACACAAAAACTTGTGAATTTTTATTACGTGTGGCTCTGCACACAGTGCTCGGTTTATCCACTTCGTAGACATGTCCCTTCAGTCTGTCGCCCCGAGCCCAGGCTTCTGCTGGCGCTGCGGCAAGTAGTTCGGCATTGTTCTGCTGGAGTCCTGTCTCGACGAAAGGCTGCCCTGCCTGCCCTGTACAGCTGTGGACCTGTCCGGCGAGATTTACTGAGGGATGGGCTCACCGCCAATTGCTTTCAACTCCCAACATGCAGTTTCCACGGGCTAAGAACCATAAAAATACTTTATGCTTTATGCTTTTAGCGCCCTATCAGGCTCTATCAACCTCTCCTCAGGCCATTAACTTTCTAGAGTCTTTATGAAGGTGTCAGGTTGTAACAAAATCTTTAATAATTTTCCATATACGAAAAAAGGTGAGAGAGTAACTTGTCCTCTGTCAACGTAATGGGACTCTTGAATTAAATTTCAGGCGCCTATTTACTGATTTCAAAACGAATATCGTCCCAGAGTTACCTGTCATTTTTGTGATTAGTAGTGTTCGATATCTCCACGTGTTATTCATGGTCAACATACTCATCTCTTTCTTAAACTCTGCTCTATTGGCCTTTTGCTTCCATCCATAGTGTGTGTTGTGCGGTGGCTGTTTCTATGATTGGTGTGTGTCGTGCTTTTAACGAGTTTTGGGACCTTCATAATGTTCAAAACTCGTTACGTTCATGGTGTCTATTCTTAACAGCCACGTGTGTAGCCTGAAACCCACCACTGGAAATCTGAGACAGCCCGTGTAAATTTTGAATCATCTACACCTACATCTACATGTACATACACAAACCACTGTGAAGTGCACGGCAGAAGGTATTTACCACACTACCTCTAGGCTGCTTTACACAATGGTGCCAGCATTATTGTCGCGCTCTCTCCTTCTCCATTCTCCAAATTTTCCCAACAGGGCTACGCGGGAACCACGTAGTCTACATACGTAGTGGGCGCCTCGTCATCTGCAGTACTATGAGTTGTCTGCAAAGTCCTTTCTGCGCCCTCTTGTCAAAACCGACGCCTGATAATATTAGCTACCTGTAGGATAATTGCTGGCCGTTTAAAATCCCAGTTTTAAAATTTCAACTCTGGATTAGATTGCTATACACGTAATTAAATTACAATTACATGAAACTGTTAGATAATTAGCTGCGGTATCTATACTTACAACAAATGTGTTCAACTATAGCGTCTCTCCGTCGTCTGAGGCGAATTGGCTGGCCGTTGTGGCCGAGCGGTTCTAGGCGCTTCAGTCTGGAACCGCGCGACCGCTACGGTCGCAGGTTCGAATCCTGCCTCGGGCATGGATGTGTGTGATGTCCTTAGGTTAGTTAGGTTTAAGTAGTTCTAAGTTCTAGGGGACTGATGACCTCAGATGTTAAGTCCCATAGTGCTCACAGCCATTTGAACAATTTTTGAGGGGAATTTTACGCCGGTTTAGCAGGTAACTTCAGCATTGCTTGAGGCAGCATGTAGGCTTTAGTTCTCCAAAATCGGATCCTGAGTAGAAGATATCATAATTTAAAGTTTTTTAAAGCCGTTTTCTCTGGCTGCTTAAACACTCTAATCTCCAAATCGTCTAAAGGAATATTTAAGGGATTTTTGCAAGTATCTTTGAGCATACCCTGGGGCGCCGTGTAGGCTTTATTTAATCGAAACCGAATCGCACGGAAAAGTATATCGTGATTTAAAATTTTATCTAAAGCCGTCGTATCTGTCTGTTTCCCTGTTTGAACACACTAATCTCCAAAACTACTACACGGATTTTCACAGCATTTTCAATGATATTTTGATCACAGATTGGGGCACCGCATATGCTTTATATCGTCAAAATCGGATCATAGAAAAAATATCGTAATTGAGTTTTATCTATATGCATACCAATATTATAAATGCGAAAGTTGTCTGTTACTTTTTCATGGCTAACCTGTTGCACCGACTTCAAATAAAGTTGCTATTGAGGTAGCTTGAACAGTGAGGAAGAGCACAGACTTCTTTAGAAAGTGTGTAGTACAAGATAATTATTGATTTGAGGAATGTGAGCCGCGCGGGATTAGCCGAGCGGTCTCAGGCGCTGCAGTCATGGACTGTGCGGCTGGTCCCGGCGGAGGTTCGAGTCCTCCCTCGGGCATTGGTGTGCGTGTTTGTCAATAGGATAATTTAGGTTAAGTAGTGTGTAAGCTTAGGGACTGACGACCTTAGCAGTTAAGTCCCATAAGATTTCGCACACATTTGAACATTTGAGGAATGTTAAGCTAATTAAGGAAAAATAATTACTTCTTGAGAAAGCTATTTGCTCTCTAAAGAAGCTATTTACCGTTTGACTTTTGAACTTTATCATATTTGTGATAATGCTTTTGTCGGTTCATAAGCGCTGCGTCATACAATTCAAGGTAATGAATGCAATGCTTATACAACCTTCAGTGTGTTTAATCCGTGCTTCCATACTCATTTGATGAGTGATGTACATATTGTATAATGTACAGCTACTTTAGTAGCTAGGTAAAGGCGCTGCACATGCCAAATCGTTGTGTGTTGGGAGAGCTTGGGAGGGGAGGCAGAGCGGGCTCGCATCACGAGGAATGCTGGGCTGAACACCGTAACAGAACTACTGGTATGCGTGCTCAGTGACAGGTAACAGCTGGTGTGCGATAACAACGATGATCTCATGCACCAATTCAAATGTATTAGTTAGCTCAAGAAAAACACAAAAATTGGCTATGTAAAGAATCATTAAGAGGAAAATACACACAGTAATGGAAAAAGTTCAGTATATTGACACTAATGTTACCAAACTGCGTAACAATGTCGGCTTACATTCCTTGTAATGCGCTGGTTTACTACAGTATTTTGTTAAATGGTCCAGGTTAAAGTCTGTTGTCTGCCTGCTCAGACACTTTACAGTGTTGAGGAAATGATCCATGTTTTCCAGTGTCACTTTGAACTGCTTTAGCTATGAGTAACGATGGTCATCTTTTCACCCAGTGGACATCACTGTTCTCCTCAAATTCTGATGATTATTTATGAGCAATTTCATTACTGAATCTACTGTAAAGGCGTAGTTCGAATCCCTAATTCCTTGAAGACGCAGGTAAAAGATGACTCGCTATTGTGAAATCAAGGTTTTCTTCCTAAGTGATGAGTTATCACACAAACTTATAGCTGGGCCGTTAGTTAGTGGAAATACGTGAGTATTCTGAGGTGTTGATTTGTTTGTGCTGCAAACTAGAAACTATGGGAAAAGAAAAAACTGCTAAACTTAGCTGTTTAAGATGTTACTTCTTTGTTTTCTATTTTAAATTTTCGTCATATCTACATCAAAGATTTTGAGCATCGTACCCTATTCACTAACTTATGTTGATGTGCTACAAAAACTGTCGATGATATTCTGTTTATTGTATAAAACAGTGTATAGCTGCTCATTTCCCAAACTATGGGAGAGTCAATTTGCAGAAAACTACTTACTACTTTTTTAAATACATTATCAAGCACTTCTTCTGCTATCCCTCCAACCAGATTCTGAAAGTAACCTCCAGAGGGTCGAGTGTGGGTGCAGAGTCTCTCAGCCCAAGCTGCAGCGTCATGCCATGCTGGCCGCCATCGTTTTCTAACCGCGCCATATTCGCTGATTGTTTCGCGATGTCGTTGTATAAGGCAGATGCCAGTTCTGGAAACTATCTTCTGTCATTGCTACAAAGCTAGTAGTCACTTCACCTGCAATTATGGACGTTTGCCATCGCCTTCCAAAGGCTTTTTTATTTTTCCTACAGCAGCTGTATTAAATGAAACGTCAGTGTAATGCTGTATTTCTTACACAGTTTAAGATACGTAAACGAGAATTCTTACATGCTACAATACTACGCAAACTGGCCAGCAATTCGTTCTGTAGGACATATAACTTGCTTTGTCTGCAAAGATGCTGTAACAAATGCCTTATTTTAATGTAACATTATACACTTTCTGAACAGCATTCGAGTGTTCATGAAAAGTGCAGTATAATAAAATAACCTTCGGTGTTGTTGTTTGCAATGAATCCAATGACTTCGAGGCTTTCTGAGCTTCTGCAAGTTGGAAATTATTGTCTGAGCGTTTTATAGCCTCTGATGATGCCTCCAACATTATGAGATGAAACGCTAGGCACAGAAACATGCCCTGGACCACGGCCTAATGCCAACAGACCAAATTCTTTACATTTCTGCAATCTATATAAATAAATATGTAAGTGTTCGTTTGTTCAAAATCGTTGTTGATAGTGTTTTTGAAATTTCAACACAACTTTCAATTCTAGTACCGGTACCTAATTCTTTAACATGTGTACATTTTAATACATACAATACATATACATATGCATAATGTAAACGGAAAACATTGTTACCCAAATTCTGGAAATGCACCTTTCCCATTTACTTCAAATTTTTACACAATAAATACATGTACACAGTGCCGTTAAAATCTTCAGAATACATCATTTTTAGTTTTATGGATACTGTGTGATGAGAGCATGAACCGATTTTCTGAACTACCTGTTCGTCAAAGGGCAACATACAATTTGTCATGGGAAAAATTTATAAAAATGACTTCCTACCTTAGTTATAACGAACGCCGGGGAGGAAAACAAAGCAGAATATCTTCACTGCCTATCTGTATATTATATATAGTATATACAACTGTTGTTTTGAAAAATACATAGCGTATGTGTTAATAGTATACAGCATAATTTTAGCTTTTGGCATGCCGCGTAAGACTTCATGAAACGGCACATACAATTAACCATGCTGAAAACTGTCTTATCGTCAATCAGTTCCAACCTATTTGTATGTTCGCCCTTGATCCTTCTTATGTCCAAACGAAACATTGATTCCCTCAAACTGAATTGGGTAAATCGTTCAGCATCATTGGTACACGGACTATAAGAGGCATCTTTCGAACTAGTGGATCTGTTGCTTCAGTTCCATTACTTCGCATGCCTTTAATCTTCAAACGGGCAGCATTGCAAAGTTTCAGATGACTCACATTGTGTGATAGTGTCTCAATCATATCACATGAAGCCATAAACTAACTTTCCTAATATGTAGGTCTTACGTTAAAACCGACTGCCAAGAATTAAACTAAACAGCACATATACAATATAAGAGGTATAAAATTTTTTATGTAAAACTGTGTGTAGGCTGAAATAATACACACGGAAGGAACAATTTGTCTAATGATTTAAATCCATACTACAGAATTTAAACCCCGCTAAGAGAAAGAAGACGAAAGTACACATTTTCACAGCACAGCATTTTCTTTGTCGCAGTCGGCTTTACAGAAAATCTGTATACTATCGCTTAAAGAAAATATGTTGGCTGTGTCCCACCGTAATTCGAAATGTTTGAAAACAACTTTTCCCCCATCACTTATCAGTATGAATTCTTTGTATTCGTCCACCGAATACGGGGCGTCACGCCAGACTGTTCAGAATACTGTGTGTAAAATTAAAACAACTTTTCCCCTTCACTTTTTAGTATAGTTTCCTTGTATTCGTCCACGGCATACGGTGCTTCACATCGCACTGTTCAGAATACTGTGTGTTAAATGAATAGCCATATAGGAACGATATTAGCCGCCTTAAATAACAAGCTAGGAGTGACACTTGTCAGATCAGTTACCTTAGAGCCGATGGACGGCGACTGCATTTCACTCTGCGAACTAAACATCAGACGAGAAGTCCGAGAAAGAAAGAAAAAACAAAAGAAAAAAGAAAAAAAGAAAAAAGAAAAAAAGAAAAAAGAAAAAAAAGAAAAAAATGGCGACCCCCTACGGACTGGGTACTCCCTCCTTATGTAGAGTCTGTGTTGCATCAGATTAAATTTTCAATGCTGATTGATAGGCAAAGTATGTATTATGTCGTTTGCGGAATACTGCAAATATCTACTCACTGCTATATAGCGGTCGTTACCATTTTTAGGCGATCAAGACTATTTGTAGGCTAATTACATTTATCTTGCAAAATACACTCCTGGCAATGGAAAAAAGAACACATTGACACCGGTGTGTCAGGCCCACCATACTTGCTCCGGACACTGCGAGAGGGCTGTACAAGCAATGATCACACGCACGGCACAGCGGACACACCAGGAACCGCGGTGTTGGCCGTCGAATGGCGCCAGCTGCGCAGCATTTGTGCACCGCCACCGTCAGTGTCAGCCAGTTTGCCGTGGCATACGGAGCTCCATCGCAGTCTTTAACACTGGTAGCATGCCGCGACAGCGTGGACGTGAACCGTATGTGCAGTTGACGGACTTTGAGCGAGGGCGTATAGTGGGCATGCGGGAGGCCGGGTGGACGTACCGCCGAATTGCTCAACACGTGGGGCGTGAGGTCTCCACAGTACATCGATGTTGTCGCCAGTGGTCGGCGGAAGGTGCACGTGCCCGTCGACCTGGGACCGGACCGCAGCGACGCACGGATGCACGCCAAGACTGTAGGATCCTACGCAGTGCCATAGGGGACCGCACCGCCACTTCCCAGCAAATTAGGGACACTGTTGCTCCTGGGGTATCGGCGAGGACCATTTTCAACCGTCTCCATGAAGCTGGGCTACGGTCCCGCACACCGTTAGGCCGTCTTCCGCTCACGCCCCAACATCGTGCAGCCCGCCTCCAGTGGTGTCGCGACAGGCGTGAATGGAGGGACGAATGGAGACGTGTCGTCTTCAGCGATGAGAGTCGCTTCTGCCTTGGTGCCAATGATGGTCGTATGCGTGTTTGGCGCCGTGCAGGTGAGCGCCACAATCAAGACTGCATACGACCGAGGCACACAGGGCCAACACCCGGCATCATGGTGTGGGGAGCGATCTCCTACACTGGCCGTACACCACTGGTGATCGTCGAGGGGACACTGAATAGTGCACGGTACATCCAAACCGTCATCGAACCCATCGTTCTACCATTCCTAGACCGGCAAGGGAACTTGCTGTTCCAACAGGACAATGCACGTCCGCATGTATCCCGTGCCACCCAACGTACTCTAGAAGGTGTAAGTCAACTACCCTGGCCAGCAAGATCTCCGGATCTGTCCCCCATTGAGCATGTTTGGGACTGGATGAAGCGTCGTCTCACGCGGTCTGCACGTCCAGCACGAACGCTGGTCCAACTGAGGCGCCAGGTGGAAATGGCATGGCAAGCCGTTCCACAGGACTACATCCAGCATCTCTACGATCGTCTCCATGGGAGAATAGCACCCTGCATTGCTGCGAAAGGTGGATATACGCTGTACTAGTGCCGACATTGTGCATGCTCTGTTGCCTGTGTCTATATGCCTGTGGTTCTGTCAGTGTGATCATGTGATGTATCTGACCCCAGGAATGTGTCAATAAAGTTTCCCCTTCCTGGGACAATGAATTCACGGTGTTCTTATTTCAATTTCCAGGAGTGTAGAAAAGTGCCCACAGTTGCCCGAATTCGTATCGTTACGCCTTGGCCGTTGAAGGATCGACTGGCCCGCCATACAGCTACGTATAGCGTGCTGAGCAACGTCAGGGGAAGGAAGCCGCGGCTGCGTGCGCGTGACGTAATGCGCCTTTCCTGCACAGTTCAGTTTCGGCGCTCACAATCAGACGGCTGCCATTGTTCTGCTGTTCCATGCCGCAGAGATGACATCCCATCTTCCGCCCGCTTCTCTCTCTCTCTCTCTCTCTCTCTCTCTCTCTCTCTCTCTCTCACACACACACACACACACACACACACACACACACACAGAGCTATTTAGATACAGCACAACGAGTCTCGTAACGTAGCTGTTCCAGGTTTAGTGCCGACTCCTTACAGTACTCTCTCCGAAGAACCTCCTGCAAGCGTGTGTAGCTACAGTCTTACTATAGAATAGTATTTGCCCCGATTGAGAAAGCTCGGTTGCTCAGTTAATTTCACAGTCCTTTGATCATTTTGCACAATAAGTCGTAATGATATGGAACGAGTCATTTTATGTTCATATCGCAAATTAATTTGTACATGTGGTTACATACTGAGCATTTCTAAGCCGTCTTTTTCTTTCACAAAAATAGAAAAAAAAGGTAAAAAGATGCACAGATGCTAGTCACTACTTTCTACCCGCCATCTTTTACACATTACAGTAATAGAAACTCTTCCGCAGAATAGGGAGAGCTATCAACGAGAAACTTTCCCAGGTTGTTTTCAAATCTTACCTTGCTGTCCGTAAGATATTTTGTATTGCTGGAAAAGTCTGTGACAAATACTCAGGTATTTCGCTGTTGTTCCAGGAGTGTCAGTCTTTCCCAGAAATACGTATAATGGCTTGCAGGAAGCGTCCTTTTCTTGAGTCTTTGACTGATTTTGCAGACCAGAAACAGTATATCACTGCCAGCAGAGGGATCTCTTTGTGTACCGCCAGCGACACGTTAGAACTGGCCTGGAAAGCCTGTATTCCTATCTCCAGGGGGAGGACAGGTTGGGAGGAGGGGAGGTAAGACTGGTTCTAAGCTGCTTAGTCTGTATCCACACATCGAGGTGAACACACGTGCAGCTGCCGCCACTCTCCCCTGGCGAGATCCTTTTCTGTCGGTTTTTGCGGTAGTTGTGATATCACAATCACTGTTCTCCGTTCCCAGTGCGTGTGTTGCATTATGATCCGTTGTTTATGAGCGGTTGATTTGCACGGCAATTTCGATGTGTAATTAGAGCAGTGGAGTATTTCCTGTCAGTTGTGGTAGCGTGTACTGACCCTCCTACAGTGCACTGACAGTTCGCTGCTGTATCCCTTCTTAGCACTTATGCACGTGTGTGTACAAGTTCCTTACCAGCCATACACTTGTGGATCAGTAGGAGACAATTCCTCCGTCATCGGCTGCAGGTTAATCCCCCGCCAGTTCCGAGTGGTATTGTGCCCTAGGGTACACAGCAAGGTGAACATATACACACACGCGATCGGAAACGGGAACAAAACCCGTTTCAAGCATCCTCAGTCGAGTTCCATACAACGAGGGGAGCACCTCTGGTTCATACAGTCTGCGGTAGTGGAATACGACAAAGCTGTCTCGTGCGCTGTGGATTGACCAGCAATTAAAAAAGACACGAACAGTTCCAGCACAGGCAGTAGTCTCTATGATTTGCGAAATGCATCATCAGTCCACCCTGCTGCCTCATTATCATTTGCTCCTCTCTGTCCAACACAATAACTCTTTAATTGAACATATTTACCAGCAATTTAATTAATGTTTAAATATATAAACAATATATTGCTCGAACTTAATATCCATTCCTTGTCATGAGATTCGTTTTTTCCCTAGAGTCTTTTTCTATCGTCCCACCAATTTTAGCCAGTTGTGTTTATTTTAATTTCAAATATCAAGGCTGTAGTGTAGTTCTGTTCCGCGCTAAAATTTAGAAAATTGTTCCAGCAGGATAATCCACATTGAAACAAATGAACACAATTCCCAACACAGAATCTAACGTCATTCCTCTCCATCGGCTCTGCACAGATTCAGTCTTTTTCCCGCCAGTTCTCAAACGGTGGAGCGGAAGGGAAGTAGATGGGAGGAGGGCAGAAGTAGGAGGGGGGGGGGGAAGTGGGGGAGGAGGCAGGAGTGGGGATGGTGATTTAAACAATGCTGACGTTCCCCCAACTATCCCCCAGGGAGAGCTGCCATCTTGAATAAATTAAAACTGCATCGGGTATCTCTTTATTTCTCTACCAACGTATCCTCATTATTATTAAATACATATTTAGCTACCATATGCAGCTGCAGTATATGCATAGAAAACACGCCTGCATTCGGCTGCAGTGCTGTGGAAAAATTTCAGAGCAGTCGATCAAGAACTTTCGGAGATCTAAGACTTTGAACAAACGAACATTTACGTTTTTATTTGCGTAGACTGGCCACTTTTCAGGCAACAACTTCATTTTGTCCTCTTTGTCCAGAATGTCCACCGTTCCCAATACTTCTTCACACGCTCGCTATGCTGTTGGTGTTTTTCTTCCATCCATGTTATTGCCCTCGTCGTAGTTCTTCTTGCGACTTGGAACCCCTCAAAAGTTTATATTCGGTTTCGAAACACGAACTATTCTAATGTGAGGGTTTCCAGATTGTTAGACCTCTCAAAGTCTTCCCAAACTTCTTTAATGCCCGTTGTGATCGTTTCCTCTTTTCTAGAGGGAGTCAAATATTTGTTCGGATAGTCTCCTTTTGTTCAATTTGTACAGGTGTCAGAAATATCAGCCTATTTTTCCTCACGGTCTCAGAGGTCCTGTCCGCGTTCTAGCAGACTCGTCTGGTTCCGATGTTTCCAGCCAGTCTAACTCTGGATTTTTCCTGGAATTCTCTTCTCCGTGGTCTCCAACCTCTCTAGCTTGCAGTTCAGCGAGAGGCATTCGCTGGCGTACAGGTATTTTATTTTGATCACAATATTGTAATGTCTCAGTCTAGCAATACAGGAGATGCACTTTTTCAAATGTTCAAATGTGTGTGAATTCCTAAGGGACCAAACTGCTGACGTCATCGTTCCCTAGACTTACACACTACTTAAACTTATTCTAAGACACACACACACACACACACACACACACACACACACACACACATACGCCCGAGGGAGGACTCGAACCTCCGCCGGGAGGGGCCGCGCAGTCCGTGACATGGGGCCTCAAACCACGCGGTCAATCCGCGCGGCTTGCACTTTTTTTTCTCATAAAATTTTTTGGCCGCTCATGTGCTGTCTTCATTTCTGAAATCTGTTTGCCTATCGCAGTTTTTTTCCACTTTTCATGTGCGCTCTCACAGAGGTACTTGAATTTCTCTAGCCTCGCAATCCAGCTTGTCTTTGCTTCAACGGATTTCAGTCCATATTTGTCATTCATCATGAATTTGGTCTTTTCTTTCCAAATGCTAGCTCCGTTTTGCTGACGACCCTTTGCAGGACATTGGTCTGGATGGTCGCCTTCTCTGGGCTTTCCGAAAGTATCGGAAAGTCATCCGCAAAGGCCAGCCGGTTCACTTTAATTCCTTCCGTCTCATTTCGACTAATTCCATTATTTTTCAGGTTCTGATTTTCAAATTATTACAGTATTTTCAGAACACACAGATGAGTAGACTGTCGCCTTGCATCACACCTGTCTTGAGTTCAAAAGGCCGAGACGGTTCTCCCATGAGCTTCACCTTGGAGGTAGTGCTTGCTACGGTGACTTTGGCTGTGTTCGAAAATTTGGTCTGACGTCGAATGATCTGATAACCCTATCCACGCTGATAACCTTTTTGAAGACTATGAAACACCTCTCAATTTTCTTGCGACTCGTTATTCCGTAAAGGATGATCGACTTCAGATGAAGGATTTGCTCGGCGCTGGAGCGTTTGTAAGTAGGCTGTTTAGGGTTTTATGTTGGTAACGCCACGCAGTGCTGTGTATGAAAATCGCTGACCGCGCTATGTGCAGTCTGTGGCTGGTTGGACTCACTGTTGGAATATTCGCTTGTGTAAAGTTAGGCAGTTGGATGTGAACAGCGCGTAGCGTTGGGCAGTTGGAGGTGAGCTGCCAGCAGTGGTGGATGTGGGAAGAGAGAGATGCCAGAGTTTTGAGAGGTTACTATAAGCGGACGATCTGGACATGTGTCTGTCAGAAAAATGAAATTTGTTTAATTGGATGTCACAAAATTGTATATATAATGTCTTTTGAAAGCTATTAAGATAAATACATTGTTTGTTCTCTATCAGAATCTTTCATCTGCTAACTATTCCTATCAGTAGTTAGTGCCTTCAGTAGTTAGAATCTTTTATTTACCTGGCAGTATTGGCGCTCGCTGTATTGCAGTAGTTAAAGTAACGAAGGGGTGTAGGTTATTGTTGGTCAGGGCCATTCTTTTGTAGGGATTATTGAAAGTCAGATTGCGTTGTGCTGAAAATATTATGTGTCAGTTTAGTGATGACCAGAATAAGTAAAGAGGAAACTGTTTGAGTACGTTGAGTTTTGCTCAGCTGTTTGAAAATCAAATAACGAAGAAGTTTACCAGCACAGTCATTCATAATTTTTCAAAGGGGACGTTTCACGGTCATTCCGCGACCCTCTTTGGTGCTCTCAGAGTTGCTTATCCAGGGTCACGTTTTTTCTACTCGGACGTATTTTTGAAAGGGTTTTGTAGGCGACCGGTAGGAGACACACATGTATAGCTGTAACGTCCTCTCTCTGTAACGTTTTGCAACTTCAAGTTATTTCTCGGCCTCCCACAGCGTTTGTAAAATTTGGTGTAGGTCAACGATAATTTTCGGTATGCGGATTATTCCGAAGGCTTTACACCACCCGATATTTTCAAAACGATATTTTGTGATACTTCAGTCCTGTAGATGCTGCAGGTAAATACAAATTTCGAAGCTTACTCCACAAAAAATATTCACATGTGAAGCATCGCAATGACGATCTCCACTCTTGTTTGCGAGGTGGGACGGTGCTGCCTTTGTTAGCTGAGCAGCTCTGTCAACCGTAAGTGGGTGCTTACTGTAACGCGAGCGCGTCATTTGTACTGGCGAAAAGAGTCACTACATTACGTTTATTCTTTCGGTAGAAATAGCGAAAAAGCCTCCCGCCGCCGCCCCCCCCCCCCCATTTCGCTCTGTGGTACATGAGTAAATACTGTGTCCTGCTCCAACAAACACTAGCCAACATTAAAAACAGTTAACTGTAGGAAAGTAAATACGTATTTTAAAAGCCCGTGACATTAAACATAGTTTTACACGAAAAGTTAGGTTAATGTGAGACACAGAGAATGCTGAAAACACTAGGGAAGTTGTTTACCATTTTGCGCGCAATCCAGTGTTTACAGAGCGATCGTTATTGTTGTGTAGCGCACAAACGTCAAGGCGAACGACCTTAAAACTTAGGGATTCCCAAGTGAAACGCTTCATCAGTGTTAAGACTGAAATCATTTGACACAATATTCTGTATTCACTTTTTTTGCCTGATATTCTGATGGTGGGCTGCGCCCGAAACGCTCAAATAAAGTTCCACTAGGAACTCGACCGTGCGACGAAGACGTCCCGTGTATCCAGCGACGTCACTGGTGCACCGCTCATTGGCGCCTCCCTCTGCTGCCGTGACAATAGAAGCCGCAACAATGGGCGCCGTGCTGGCAGTGTGTGGTGTTATGGACGCCGTCGCATTGTTCACGTGGTGCAGTGTCTTGTCTCAATGCAAACAGGCGATTTCCTCACTCAACGTAAGTGACGTCGTTGTACCACTGTACGCTACTCGCGTAGGACCGCTTACATCGTCCATAGCGTCGAGTATGGCACTTCTGAAATAAAGTATTTCATATTAGCATCAGCCATGAGATCTCGACCACCCACCCGAATGTCTGTACGTATTAAAACGCCACTTCCGGGACAGGGAGGTGAACTGGGCCAGGAATCTAACCCGCCCAGAGAATTAATGACGAGGTTCGGTGCGCCATCCAGCCTGGATGTGGTTTTCAGGCGGTTTCTCACATCCCACTAAGTGAATACCGGGCTGGAACCAAAGACTGGCCTCAGTTACACGATTCGCAAAATTTTAGAAAACTTTCGCTCACCGTCATACAGATAGAAATAGACGCAGACAGTTGGGGGTAAACACACACTCGTAGCCGAGCGGTCTCAGGGGCTCCAGTCATGGACTGTGCGGCTGGTCCCGGCGGAGGTTCGAGTCCTCCCTCGGGCATGGGTGTGTGTGTTTGTCCTTAGGATAATTTAGGTTAAGTAGTGTGTAAGCTTACGGACTGATGACCTTAGCAGTTAAGTCCCATAAGATTTCACACACATTTGAACATTTTTCAAACATACACTCCAAAAAAAAAATCACTCACTAAAAAAAAATTACCGTATTTTACGGACCATAATACGCACTTTTTCTTCTAAAAATTGCCTCTGAAATTCAGGTGCGTCTCACACTCGAAATTAATTTAAAAATGTCCAGCGATTCGTTTAAAATTCCCACCACTCTTAAAAATGGCCATATATTCGATGCCGTGGGAAACATGTCTGTATCTGGCAACATTGGATTCAACTGGCAACAGCAGTGCACCGATGCGACGGACATGAGCTGTTGGCATTCACAAGCGTGCTAACACCGTCTCCTTCCCACACGGCCGCCACAAACGCAGAACACAGTCTAGCCAATGATGTGTCATTGCAGCCTAAGGGGCCAGTGAACTTGAATTGAAAGTGATTTGTGACAGTAAAATATTTTTCTTAGTAGCTAGTTTCGTAATGGAAAAAAGTAAAATGTCGTCATATGATGCCTGCTACTAACTGAAAGTAATAGCGTATGCAGAAGAACGTGGAAACAGAACAACTGAGCGACATTTCGACCCTCCAATGTTAGAAAAAACTATTCGCGATTGCCGGGCTACTAAAGAACTGGAAAAAATGAGAAAGAGTAAATCTGCGAATCCAGGACTCAGTGACCAAAATCAAAATATCTCAGAAGATGCCACAGGAGCATGAAGAGAAAATACTATCTTTCCATCATTTTATTATTCAACATCGAAAGAAGACCAGTGTGAAACTAAGCCAAATAGCGTCTATACACGAAACTCCTGTGACACTGGATATGAAAGAATGGACTACACTGTTGTCCTTTCATGTTGCATTGACGGTACTAAAATTAATCCAGCGATCATTTTCAAACGCGAAACAATGCCGAAACCTGAAATACGGCCAGGCGTTGTTATCCACGTACGTGACAAACGCTGGATGGACGAGGCTGGTATGGAATTATGGGCCAATAGTGCGGTAGAGAAGGAAAGGTGCTTTATTGGAGAAGAGTTCTCTTCTTGTGCTGGATCATTTTAGTAGTCATTTGAAAAATTTTGTGAAAGAGAAACTGAGGCAGGGAAATACAGAGGTTGCTGTTATTCCGGGAGGATTTACTTCACAATTGCAACCCCTTGATGTTTCGATAAACAACCCATTTAACGTGTACCTGCATGAGACAGGAATGGAACAAATGTGTGATGGACGAAGCCCAACATGAATTCACACCGAAGGGAGCTTTAAAACAACCTACAATCAAACAAGAACGTCAGTGAATAAAACAGTTGTGGTCCAGAGTGTGAGAAGATATTAATGTTAAATCTCTCAAGAAGTGCGGCATAAGCAACGTCCTCGATGGCTGTGAAGACGATCATATATGTGAAGCGGGCAATGATTACGACGACGACGACGACGACGAAGAAGAAGAAGAAATTCCAGATGAACATTTTCAGGAATTGTAAAGGTCAGTTCGGTTTTATAAACAAAGAATTCCTTTTTTTAGTCTGGCTCTGCAATATAATAATAAAAATCGTAAAAACGTCATTTTTTTAAAAAACTGCTTAAAAATTGAGGTTCGTCTTATAGTCCGCAACGTCTCATAGTCGGTAAAACACACTACTGGCCATTGAAATTGCTACACCACGAAAACGACGTGCTACAGACGCGAAATTTAACCGACAGGAAGAAGATGCTGTGATATGCAAATGATTAGCTTCTCAAAGCATTCACACAAGGTTGGCGCCGGTGGCGACACCTACAACGTGCTGACATGAGCAAAGTTTCCAACCGATTTCTCATACACAAACAGCAGTTGACCGGCGTTGCCTGGTGAAACGTTGTTGCGATGCCTCGTGTAAAGGTCGGATTGTAGCCTATCGCGATTGCGGTTTATCGTATCGCGACACTGCTGCTCGCGTTGGTCGAGGTCCAATGGCTCTTAGCAGAATATGGAATCGGTGGGTTCAGGTGGGTAATACGGAACGCCGTGCTGGGTCCCAACGGCCTCGTATTACTAGCAGTCGAGATGAAAGGAATCTTATCCGCACGGCTGTAACGGATCGTACAGCCATGTCTCGATCCGAGTCAACAGATGGGTACGTTTGCAAGACCACAACCATCTGCACGAACAGTTCGACGACGTTTGCAGCAACATGGACTATCAGATCGGAGACCGTGGCTGCGGTTACCCTTGACGCTGCATCACAGAGAGGAGCGCCTGCGATGGTGTACTCAACGAAGAAACTGGGTGCAAGAATGGCAAAACGTCAATTTTTCGGACGAATCTTGGTTCTGTTTACAGCATCATGATTGTCGCATCCGTGTTTGGCGACATCGCGGTGAACGCACATTGGAAGAGTGTATTCGTCATCGCCATACTGGCGTATCACCCGGTGTGACGGTATGGGGTGCCATTGGTTACACGTCTCGGTCACCTTTTGTTCGCATTGACGGCACTTCTAACAGTGGACGTTAAATTTCAGATGTGTTACGACCCGTGGCTCTACCTTTCATTTTATCCCTGCGAAACCGTACATTTCAGCAGGATAATGCACGATCGCATGTTGCAGGTCCTGTACTGGCCTTTCTGGATACAGAAAATGTTAGACTGCTGCCCTGGCCAGCACATTATCCAGATTTCTCACCAATTGAAAACGTCTGGTCAATGGTGGCCGAGCAACTGGCTCGTCACAATACGCCAGTCACTATTCTTGATGAACTGTGGTATCGTGTTTAAGCTGCATGGGCAGCTGTACCTGTACACGCCATCCAAGCTCTGTTTGACTCAATGCCAAGGCGTATGAAGGCCGCTATTACGACCAGAGGTGGTTGTTCTGGGTACTGATTTCTCTGGATCTATGCACCCAAATTGTGTGAAA
Organism: Schistocerca americana; assembly: GCF_021461395.2. Taxonomy (NCBI): domain Eukaryota; kingdom Metazoa; phylum Arthropoda; class Insecta; order Orthoptera; family Acrididae; genus Schistocerca; species Schistocerca americana. The sequence goes on along the minus strand of NC_060126.1, from coordinate 507,762,814 downwards.
ATGTAATCATATCTCAGTTCTAGTAAAATATATTTGTCCAATGAATACCCGTTATCATCTGCATTTCTTCTTGGTGTAGCAGTTATAATGACCAGTAGTGTAGGATATGCGAATGGAACGGAAATCAATAGATGTGATGGATGTGTACAGAGAAACATATGATTACAATTTCAGAAAAATTTGATTATTTATTCGAGAGAAAATCTCCACAAATTGAGCAATATGAGTAACACGTTGGTCCACTTCTGGCCCTCATGCAATCAGCTATTCGGCTCGGCGTTGACTGATAGACTTGTCGGATGTCCTCCTGATGGCTTTCGTGCCAAATTGTCCAGTTGGCGCGTTAGAACGAAAAAATCCCCAGATGGCTGAAGGGCTTTGCGAAAAATACCCCAAACGTTGTCAAGTGGGGAAAGATCCGGTGACCTCGATGACCGAGGCAGGGTTTTGCAGGCGCGAAGACAAGCAGTAGAAACTCCCGCGGAGTGCGGGCAGGCGTTATCTTGCTGAAATGTAAGTCCACGACGGCTTGCCATGACGGGCGAGGAAAGGGGGGTACAGAATGTCGTCGGTGTACCGCTGTGATGTACGGGTTCCGCGGATGGCAACCGAATGGATCCTGCTCTGAAATGACACAAGCTGGCTGGTGACTGGGGCTCTGTCAGAAGCGGGACTCGCCGCCGAAGACGGCTCTACTCCAGTCAGTGAGATTCCGGGCCGAAGACGCCCGTGGGCTTACATTTCACCAACACAACGCCTGTTCACACACGGCGAGAGTTTCCACTGCTTGCCTTCGTGCCTGCAAAACCCTACCTTGGCCAGCAATGTTGCCGGCTCTCTCCCCGATTAAGAACGTTTGGAACACTACGGACACGCCCATCTCGGGATTCCGACGGTCTAGCGCGCCAGCCGGACAGATTTTGGCACGATGCCGCTCAGGAGGACGTCAAGCATCTCCGTCAGTCAATGCCAAGCCGAAGAACCGCCCGCATAAGGGTCACAGGTGGACCACCGCCTTACTGACTTTGCCCAGTACACAGAGTTCTTCCTCTTCAATAAATCGTGCAATTTTTCTGAAATTATAGTCACTTGTTTGTCTGTACATGAACACACATCTACCAATTTCCGTCCCATTCAGACAATTCCTTCGTGGTGAGTCTTTTTTTTCCCTTGGTGTGTACTTCATGCGTTTGTGCTGAAATTACAGGTTGTAACACCTCCGATTTATGTATCCCGCTCGATCGGGATCAGATAGCAGCCCAAATAAATATTAATTAATGTGACCGTGTACCTAATGGGGCTGGCAATCGCATTTGACTGCTACGAAGTTGTTACATTCCATTTTGTCCTTCTCAATGCTGTAATAATGAAATGTCTGGTACCAAGAAGAACAACAACACAGCTTCATTAATCAAGAACCTATATTCGTCTCTAAAACACAAGAAAAAGAAGACAGCCACTGCCTTCTTCATACATATTTAATAACGGCTACTCTCAGCACAGGCTTCTTCGTTATTCATTATCGTCACACGCTAAATACAACCACTGCAATCCAACACTGCAATCCAACACGGCAATCCAAATGATGCCGGCGCGGTAGACGCAAAACCTAAAATATCGGCACAGAAATATCACTGATCACTCTCGTAATTATACTTTTTCACTTTCCCGTATTATTCTAACACAAAGGGGTTAAACCGCGGCGATGGCCACTCCCTTTGTCGGCAAAGCCTTGCATACATCAACAGGCCTCCACACGGCTCGGCCCGCAACCTGTGAACTGACTGCAACTCTACACTAGTTCTCGCAACCCGACACTATCGATTGTTTGCGCTACCGACCTGTGCCGAGTGCAAACTTATAGTAAGGGCCTACGGACCCCTTACAAGGTCTATCGCGTAATTTTAAATGATAATAAATGACTGAATAATTCATGCAGCGATAACCGTGCTGTTATTCTTATTGTATGAAATAGTTCTGAAAAATAGAAATAATGAATCTTCTCTCTTTTATGTATGTTAAAAACCACGGCTCATTTTTCTCAGGGTGCTATCACCAACAATAGCATACATATCCCAACGTGAAGACATCCGTCCAACTCACGATGCATTAAAATCCTTTTTAACTATTTCGCGATAATACATTTAAACAATTCTTAATTTTTTCTGAGGGGCTGCATGTTCCAGGATAGCTGTCTATATGCAGTGGCAGCGTAAGCATTTATCGATATTGTTATTAATAAAAACTGTACCTGTGGTCTAATATGAATTGAAAAATATTGCAGGGCGCCGTTTTCAGATTATTAACATTATTATTTTTATACTGTTAGTATTATATGACTGTTAGAAGAACTTGTATAATTTTTTGTCATTAAAATGGAGTCGCTACAACAATGAGCCTACACAGAAATGGCCAGGGCAACATTTAATTGTTACGTACTGAATCATATACAGGATAGGTACTAGCTACTCACAAAAATACGAACTACAATTATTAATCTCATATGTATTCAACAAAATTATATTCCTACTACAAAGAATTGTATCAGCTACAGACCGTGAAAATTTAACGTCCGTCAGGGAGGACCGCATAATCGACAAGACACTGAAACAAAAAACCACTCATCCTTCAAAAATGGTTCAAATGGCTCTGAGCACTATGGGACTTAACATCTGAGGTCATCAGTCCCCTAGAACTTAGAACTACTTAAACCTAACTAACCTAAGGACATCACACACATCGATGCGGGATTCGAACCTCCGACCGTAGCGGTCGCGAGGTTCCAGACTGAAGTGCCTAGAACTGCTCGGCCACATCGGCCGGCACTCATCTTTCTTCTACAATAATAATAATAATAATAATGATAATAATAATAATAATCCCCGTGGAAGCCTGGGAAAAGAATAGGCCTCCGGTATGTTCTGCCAGTCGTAAAAGGCGACGAAAAGAACAAACCACGAATAGGGCTAACCCCCCTTTTAGTGTGATTAGTTGGTTCAGGACAGAACTAAAGAAGCCTCGGACAAACGCCGTCATGGTCGGGGACGACGCTTGAGCCCTATGCCCGCCCACAATGGTAACGACACTGCTAGCCAACTGGAAAATGATTTAAATCCAAATAGATGTGTTTTGCAGGATATGCTTCCTGCAACCACCCTAGAAGGAAAACAAAGACAGAGGATGAGATGGTCAGATGTAGTTAATCGACACCTCATGTTCTGTTATTACCAAGCAACAAACCTAGGAACCAACACAACTGGATACAGATCACAAGTATACACAACATTTATTACCAGATACCCAGAATTAAAATTTTTAACAGAACGACGACTAGCTGATCAGATCCGTGTAATAATCAAAAATAACAGGATACCCCAGTCAGAATTAGAAAACATCAAACAACAAGTACAACAAATACTGGAACAAAATAATGTGCAATCAGAAGAAGAAAATACAGTAATGGACTCAAACATCCCAGAGCAAACAAACAAAGAACAACACGCACCAATTAAACAATCAGAGGACAACGAAATCTTAAGACAGCCACCAGAAAAAGCACAAATAGAACACGAAGTGACACACATGTTAGATATAGAAGAAAAATTTCAGCTGACATATATAGAATACAAAGACACAAATACAGACATTAGACCATTCTTGCATAGACCACCAAATAACCCACAAGTCGAAACAACAATAGAAACTATCAACACAATCATACACAACAAAATAAATGAAAACACAACTATGGAAGAGTTACAACTACTGGTATATATAGGAGCACTCACTACACTAAATATACACACTAGGCAGAGATCAGAACCAACCAACACACAGAAGAAACCCACAAAACCAGCATGGCAACACAGGCTACAGATCAAAATAGAAAAACTGAGAAAAGGCATCGGACAGCTAACACAATTTATAAGAAATGAAATCTCGGGAAAAAAAACGAAAAGGGTTAGGTAAAATCTCACAACAAGAAGCGACAGAGCAATTAGACGAAAAGAAGCAGAAATTACCAGCATTAGCCAAACGACTCAGAAGATACAAAAAAGTGAAAATAGAAGGAAACAAAACCAAACATTGAACACAAACCAAGAGAAATTTTACCAGACAATAGATAACATTAAAATAAACAATCCACCAAACATAACAGACATGGAACACTTCTGGAGCAACATATGGTCAAACCCGGTACAACATAACAGGCATGCACGGTGGATACAAGCAGAAACAGATACATACAAGATGATACCACAAATGCCTGAAGTGATAATTTTGCAACATGAAGTCACCCAAGGAACTAATTCTACTCACAATTGGAAAGCCCCTGGAAAAGATAAAATAGCAAATTTCTGGTTAAAGGAGTTCACCTCAACACATTCACATCTAACTAAATTATTTAACAGTTACATTGCAGACCCATACACATTCCCTGATACACTTACACATGGAATAACTTATCTGAAACCTAAAGATCAAGCAGATACAGCGAACCCAGCTAAATATCGCCCCATAACATGCCTACCAACAATATACAAAATATTAACTTCAGTCATTAAACAGAAATTAATGACACATACAACACAGAACAAAATTATAAATGAAGAACAAAAAGGCTGTTGCAAAGGAGCACGAGGATGTAAAGAGCAACTGATAATAGATGCAGAGGTGACATATCAAGCTAAAACTAAACAAAGGTCGCTACACTATGCATACATTGATTACCAAATAGCTTTTGATAGTGTACCCCACTCATGGTTACTACAAATATTGGAAATATACAAAGTAGATCCTAAATTGATACAGTTCTTAAACATAGTAATGAAAAATTGGAAAACCACACTTAATACCCAAACAAATTCAAATAATATCACATCACAACCAATACAGATTAAGCGTGGAATATACCAAGGAGACTCATTAAGTCCTTTCTGGTTCTGCCTTGCTCTTTACCCACTATCCAACATGATAAATAATACAAATTATGGATACAATATTACTGGAACATACCCACACAAAATCACACAATTGCTATACATGGATGATCTAAAACTACTGGCAGCAACAAATCAACAACTCAACCAATTACTAAAGGTAACAGAAGGATTCAGCAATGATATAAGTATGGCTTTTGGAACAGACAAATGTAAGAAAAATAGCATAGTCAAGAAGATTACATATTGGATAACCACAGCGACTGCATAGAAGCGATGGAAAAAACGGATGCCTATAAATATCTAGGATACAGACAAAAAATAGGAATAGATAATACAAATATTAAAGAAGAACTAAAAGAAAAATATAGACAAAGACTAACAAAAATACTGAAAACAGAATTGACAGCAAGAAAACAAGACAAAAGCTATAAATACATATGCTATACCAATATTGACCTACTCATTTGGAGTAGTGAAATGGAGTAACACAGACGTAGAAGCACTCAATACACTTACACGATCACAATGCCACAAATATAGAATACATCACACACATTCAGCAACTGAAAGATTCACATTAAGCAGAAAGGAAGGAGGAAGGGGATTTATCGACATAAAAAAACCTACATTATGGGCAGGTAGACAATTTAAGAAAATTCTTTATAGAACGAGCAGAAACTAGCAAAATACACAAAGCAATCACTCATATAAATACATCGGCTACACCACTGCAATTTCATAACCACTTCTACAACCCTTTAGATCACATAACATCAACAGATACGAAGAAAGTAAATTGGAAAAAGAAAACACTACATGGCAAGCACCCGTATCATCTAACACAGCCACACATCGATCAAGACGCATCCAACACATGGCTAAGAAAAGGCAATATATACAGTGAGACAGAAGGATTCATGATTGCAATACAGGATCAAACAATAAACACCAGGTATTACAGCAAGCATATTATTAAAGATCCCAATACCACAACGGATAAATGCAGACTTTGTAAACAACAAATAGAAACAGTAGATCACATCACAAGCGGATGTACAATACTAGCAAATACAGAATACCCCAGAAGACATGACAATGTCGCAAAAATAATACATCAACAGCTTGCCTTACAACATAAACTTTTAAAACAACACGTTCCTACATACAAGTATACACCACAAAATGTAATGGAGAATGATGAATACAAATTATACTGGAACAGAACCATTACAACAGATAAAACAACGTCACATAACAAACCTGACATCATACTCACCAATAAAAAGAAGAAATTAACAGAACTAATCGAAATATCCATACCCAATACAACAAATACACAAAAGAAAACAGGAGAAAAAATTGAAAAATACATCCAACTGGCTGAGGAAGTCAAGGACATGTGGCATCAGGATAAAGTTGACATTATACCATTTATACTATCCTCTACAGGAGTCATACCACACAATATCCACCAGTAGATCAATGCAATACAGCTACATCCAAACATATATATACAACTACAGAAATCCGTAATTATTGATACATGTTCAATTACCCGAAAGTTCCTAAATACAATATAACACATACCGTACAGTTAAAAGGAAGTGACACTTGATCAAGGTCCGCGTCACTCCATTTTTAACCGGACTTAACGCCTGAGAAAGTGAAGGAAATAATAATAATAATAATATGTGTAATTCTGATAGCACAGGTAACTCTTCTCCATTGTTAAGTCTCTGCATTTTATTTCTGCTATTTTTTAACAGAGGCAATGCTATAAAAAAAACCTGGAATACCATTTGCATAGTTACATACAGCCTTGTAAATGGCATTCCACGATAGCACATTTCCTTTAATCGTTTGTCTACGTCCAAACAGGTGACGATCGACGTGTTTGATTTAATCTTTATTATTTAATTATTATGTTTATCTGCTTCCGAACAGGTGATTACAGGTTGATGTGATTTATTTTATTATTATTATTATTGTTGTTATTATTATTGACTAAATTCGTCTGCATCCAAACAGGTGGCGACAGATACACGTTGTTTTTTAATCATCATATTAATGTGTTTTAAGCTTGCCCGCGTCCAAACAGGTGACTGCAGGCACATGTGATTTTAATAGTTATGATAATACATGTGCTTTCTTACAATTCTTGTATACGGGTGCTTTTACTCTAAAGTTGAGTGCAGCCTTTTTTTGCTATTTCTCCTCGGAATGATTTGTTTTATGCTCCCCCATTTGGGTAAAGGCCACTGGGAAATGGAGGGAATACCAGGGCAGAGCTGTAAAGACTGTACTCTTATTAAACATTTAAATACATAAAAACAGACACAGTTACCTTCAATTTGGTCTGTCGTTAAGATTTTTACATAAAACAGAATGTTCATAGTTATTTTTCTTTCGCGGTAAGCTGGTGAAGTGACGAGGGAGTGGGCGCCGGAATGCGACCCCGTCAGCGCGTACTGCACGTTGTGACGTCACCGAGGCGAGCGACAGCTGACGCGCGACAGCGGCGAGCCGCACGCAGCCGCCCGCCGCCCCCCACCCTCCTCGCGGCTGTTCTCCGCCACAGCTCCACAGCCAAATTTCATGAAATGCAAGAACAGCGACATCAGTTCGTTATAGACAAATAGATGCTTATTTCTGCGGTTGGGAAAAACACCTGATTATTAATCCTGTTTTATTGCTTCAGCCAGCACCAGTTTGTCGTTTCGCGTATGAATTAATCGTCCACTCGTTAATACATACGAAGTCCACTGCATGACACAGTTTAAGTACAGTTCGTCACACTCTTGTTGAAGTTTATATTTCGATTTCTTATTGCTGCAGGACACTGTTCAATTTCACAGTTTGTCCCACGTTAACGTTTTCTTTTTTTATAGCTTCATACAGTTGCTGCGCCCTAGAGTATGCTGTCTACACAGTCACACTGCTTCTGTTACACACCACATTGCCTATAATGTGACGAAGAGGCATCTCCGGACACGCTTGCACAGATCAGCTGTTCTGTTCGCTTTCGCGGTCGGATTCCCATTGTTGACTTACTCCACTCCAATCGTTGGCGAGATGTCCGTTCAGATCAGCTATGCTTCGAAAGAGGTTAAGTAACGTCCTCGTCCGAAACACACTTACCAGCTTGCCACTGGCTGTTATCTATCTACTACATTTCACCTTAAGGTGACGTTTACTATCTTTTGGTTCTAACAAGCGATTTTTTTAAATTGCCGAATACGGAACGGAAATGTTTGTTATTCGCGGTTGAAGAAAAAAATGCACATGCCTGAAATCGGCCTTTTTCACGCACCAGTTTCCTTTTCGGGAATTTCGACTTTCTGGCCGCGAAAAATTCTATGTGCTTGCGCATGACTAAAACTGATAAAGTGGCGCATTGCAGAGGCTACCGGACATCTGGACGAATAACAATACGACCAGCCGCTCTCCAGAGAAGTTCAGAAAGTGATTCTTCCGATCTACGAAGCCCTTTCGGAGGACGAGTTATTGTAAGGGTCCTTTGGAGGAAATACACAAAATTCAAATGAAAGTTTGAACGCGTGTGTTTGGAAGTTAACCCCCAATTATTCTCATTCTTGTGCGAAGACTCTGCGACTTTCCTGGAAGTGAGCACCTTCAACGATGGGTATTCAGCAATTCCGAAGACCGTGACAACGATGGACGTTACGCTGGGACTCTATTCGACTCAGTTCGCCGAGCATTAGGACGACCACCGGATTCAAGCTTGTCGCCGGCCGTACGAGCGGCTCTGGAGCAGCGCAGGATGGCCCAGATCGAGCAAAACGCCCTCTTGAGGACGAGGAAGAACTAGTTTATGGACCCGGAATAGCAGATTGAACGAAAGTTGCATAATATTGCATTTATATGTAGTCAAAACTTAAAACGCTTTTTTCTCGAAAAGACTTTCTTTTATCGCGCGGTATGGTAACTTCAAATCTACTGAACCGATTGGCATGATTCTTTGTTTCCGACAGAGCTAACTAAATTGTCTAGGAGTTGTACCACGTTTATTCCGATCCATCAACTATAAATTTTTTTACTTGGCCGACGAAATCGAAAAATTGATGAAAAAACCCTGTTTTGTTTCAAATGGCCGCCATTTTGTTTCATATGGTCCAAAAGAATCTTATATACTTCGTTAACGTCAACTCAATTTTGATTTCGGACCAGCCGGCTAACCTGTGACTTACCGCGCTTGGAGGTCTATATCGAAATTTTGTTTCGTCCCGACGGCACTTCCTCCTTTTCTCTTCGATATTTCCAGTCGAAAAAAATTCCAGTTTGTAGAGGAAATATCAATAAACAGTTTGACCAAATTTTACACTGTTATCCATAACACATCCCGAGAAAAAAATTCTCAAAGAACATGCTTTTTTGGGCCAAAGATAGTAGACCTCCCCTTAATACACTATAATAAAACCAACATCTCTGGCGTTGTACTGTTCATAACGTTTCGTGAACAATATTTATTACACGATACTTCCGTTCCTCACAGTCTCTTCTGACACATTAAATCGTTCATGAAAACTTTAACATTTTATTTACATGACGAAATACACAATGTATTCGTATTCACATTATAACTCATTACAATTCACATTAGGTATTGGTAACATTAGTACCCTCCTGTTATATATGCTTGGCCAATTGACCATTTTTTTGACTTTTCAGCACTGGTCAGGTTTATACAATAACTCAGTTGGTCACATATTAAGATACATATAAATGTATATTCACTGAATACAAGACTCCTGAATATGTCTCTGCTTCCGTGATACTTTTAACATCACTGTACTTGACAGTCCGGTTCACTCAAAACGTGACCGTATCTTAATGACATCCTATCGTTATAAATTCGGTTGATAAAACTACCTAGTTTTTACCTATTGATCTTTAATTTTTTCATTCAGTTGATTCATGGCTTGTACCGTTACGTGTACTACGCTCATGATCATTTAATAAATTCTTTAATCTTTTTAAAATTCTACTCATACCACTGTATTTGTCATAACATATTTCTAACAAATTCTATCATGACGTTAATTGCTTGAAACTTTCATTACATACTAGGATAAAACTTTAATCTTGAGTACAAATAAATTGAAAATTCATTAATGAAAAGAAATATTATTAAGCCTAAACTGACATCTATTACATACATATATATTATTTATAAAATTTCTTTAAATCCTTGTATGGGTATAAACCCACTGGTTTCTTATTCTCAGGATTAGTTAGAAAATAACTACATCCATACGGTATCTTTTCAATCACATATGGTCCACTATACAGTAATTGCCATTCCTTATTTCTTTTGTTTACAAGAGAGGCCTTCGGGTGATTCTTTAGAAGTTCCATCTCCCTACTTCATACTCTCGTACTTTCCTTCACTATTGGTCATACTTCTTGCTGATCTCTTCTCCAGTCAGCTGCCGACAGTTCAACTTTCGCAATGGAGGTACCCACTCGCCATTTTCATCCTCAGACAATATTAATTCTGCTAGCGCGTATTGGGTAGATGGTTAGATATGTTCTCAAACAGGTTTACATATTCAGTCCATTTTGCATGTTTATTTGGCACGTATGTCCACATGAATCTGTTCAATTCTTTGAATATACGTTCCATCGGACTGGCTTCCGGATAGAGCCTAGCTATCAGTATCTGTTTTATACTATGGTTTCTCAGAAAATTTCTCTACATGTAACCAGTAAAATACGAAGCATTATCTGAAATGATAGCTTCCGGTTTACCAATGATAGGTATATAATCTTTTTCTATCCTGTTCATAATGGCTGTAGTTGCAGAGCATTTGATCGGATACACCTTCAAAAATTTGGAAAATACATCCTAAACTGCCAATGTATACTATCACCTTCCTCGTGCTGCCGGGAGTGGTCCAGTTAAATCCAAAGAAACTAGTTGTAACGGGTGCGTCGATACGGTTGCATGTAATTCGTTTCTTGCTGAACAGTTGCTCGGTTTCGTTTTCTCACATATGAGGCATGTTCTCAAAATTCTGCGAACATACCTGCCTAAATTTGGGTAATAGCAAAAGCGTTCCATATTAGCAATAGTTTTATTGATGCCAAAATGACCCCAAGTTTTGTGGGTATACCAGATAAAGTCTTGCAAACAATTTTCCAGAATGCACACGCACCACCGTTCTTCCTCTTTCGTAGGTTTATGGTATAAAAATGCCATCAGTTATCTTAAATTGCTTGGCTAATTCAGATTTTTGATTCTCGGTGATCATTTGCACAATGTTTTTCCACTTAGTCAGCAGTTTGCAATTCAGACATACGTTTACACGTATCTAAAAAATATTGCCAGTATATTTGATCTATAATCAACAGTACCTTGTACACTGATGCCTATTCGATAAGTTCTGCATTTTCAGACATGCCATGTGGCAACCTGAACAAAGCATGAACAATGATGTTATCTTTCCCATTAATACGTAAACACAATTTGGAAGCGATACTCTTGCAACGCTGAAGCCCATCTCGCTAGGGTGCATGTAACAATTTATATGTTAACAAGAAACTTAAAAGCTGGTGATCACAATACACCTTTACCTTTTCATCGTAAATTTAAAAATGAAATTTCTTGAAGGCTCAAACCACAGCTAAGGCTTAAAGTTCCGTTGCTGAATACAATCATTCACATTCTGTTAGTACACGACTCGCAAAACTAATAACTTTAACCTGGTGTTTGCAGTCTGTTCCATGAACTTGGAACAGACAAGCTCCTAGTCCTGTAAAAGATGCATCAGCAGCAATGCAGAAATCTTTGTCGGGGTGGTACAGAAGACCTGCATTGACCAACGCTTGCTGGATTCTATTGAGCTCTCTCTCACAGGGGAGCCAAATTATATTTTTCTTGAGCATATTTCAATCTCTCTTCTACCAAGTTTTGAATTTAGATTTGCAGTGATTCCCACTTGTTCGAATTTGCTGAGTATTCTATTTATTATCTCAATATGCTCTTCCCCGGTGGGAGTCGCAATCAAAATGTCATCCACATATACGGTGGCCATCAAGAAACTCTGGGGCTAACACCGAATCAAGAGCTGCTATGAACACCCCAGCACACGTATTTAACCCGAATGGGAGCACTTTGAACTGGTAACTCCGACCAGCGAAAATGAAAGGTGTATACTTTCTCGACTGCTCCGTCAAAGGTTTCTGCAAGTAGGAAGATCGCAATTCTATAGATGAAAGATACTTCACTTCAAAGAACTTTTGCAACTGTTCCTCCAAATTCTCTGGTCTGGTTCTTACTGGCACAATAATCTTATTAATGTCGCGAGTGTCTAACACCAGTCGTATTTTTTCACTATCTTTTGTAACCGCTAGCAACAGGTTGCTATAAGGTGACATTGATGGCTCAATTATTCCCCATTCTAGCATCTTACGTATCTCTTGCTTCACTGCCTCCTATTTCGACCATGGAACGGAGTAAGTAGCGTTACAAAATGCCTTGTGTAGTGTCACATAAATATTATACATATAACCTCTGATGGTCCCTGGTCTCTCAGAGAATACCTCTTCAAACGTCCCCTTAGAACAATTATACATGACTGTGCTTAAACTGACACACAATATTTTTGGCGCAACGCAATCTGACTTTCAGTAATCCCTACAAAAGAATGGCCCTGACTAACATTAACCTATACGTTTCACAAATCACTTACCTCACAAAAATCTTCGTTACTCGAACTACTGCAAAACAGCGAGCGCCACTACTGCCAGCTAAATAAGATTCAAACTACGGAAGACACTAACTACTGATAGGCATAGTTATCAAATGAAAGATTTTAATAGAGAACTAACAATGGTTGGTTGGTTGTTTCGGGGAAGGAGACCAGACAGCGAGGTCATCGGTCTCATCGGATTAGGGAAGGACGGGGAAGGAAGTCGGCCGTGCCCTTTGAAAGGAATCATCCCGGCATTTGCCTGGAGCGATTTAGGGAAATCACGGAAAACCTAAATCAGGATGGCCGGACGCGGGATTGAACCGTCGTCCTCCCGATTGCGAGTCCAGTGTCTAACCACTGCGCCACCTCGCTCGGTGGTAGAACTTACAATGTATTTACCTTAATAGTCATAATATATATAGCAGTTCATGACATCTATTCTTACAAATCTGTTTCTGATGGACACACCTCCAGATTATACATTCTCAAAAATCCGCCATCTCACTTCCCCACATCCACCACTGCTGGCGGCTCACCTCCAACTGCGCAACGCTACGCGCTGTGAACATCCAACTGCCCAACACTACAACGGCAGACAACAATGCAAACTAGCCACAGACTGCACACAGCACAGCCAGTGATTTTCATACAGAGCGCTACGTGGGGTTATCAATAAGAAAACCTAAACAGCCTACTTACACTCTATATGTTCCTTCAATATCTGAGATAATTGTAATTTTTGCTCTGGTGTCAGATATGTGGATTCCTCTAAGTTATTGTTTATTGATTGACAGGACTCTGTGGTAGTAACGTTCTCCTCACCGTGATGGCTATAATCTCGCCCCCCCCCCCCAAAATACTGCTGCATATGCAGTATTTTTGGCAGGTTACACTTCAATTTAACATTCTGACAATACTTGCCATGTATAACTTTAGTGCGTAGAAATTCCGTTTCACTCACTTCTCTATTCTCCAAACTGCAAATACCGTTAGAGAGGTCCATATAGGCATTCCTTTCCCTCAAAAACTCCCAATCCAGAATACAGGCGACTCTCAATCCCTTTACAACCAGGAACGTGCAACTGAATGCTCCATTTCCCATAAATACGTCCACCTGTACCTGGCTCTGCACTAGCTGTGCTTGTGCACCAATAGCACCTACACTTTGCAATTCTCAACTGGCAACATTGGCACTTTATGCAATTGTCACAATTTCCTATACAAATCATAACTCATCCCATTAACGGAAGCTCCTCTACCAATCATGATATTGACCGGTATACTAAGAACTTTAGCCTGAACTACAGTCTGTATCAACTATCTACTTGGTTACGTCTCTTATTCTCCGATAAAAGCTCCTCCCTCATTCCAACACCATTATTATATCTTAACCTATTCACTACGTCAATTTTATCCTTACTCTTGTGTGTTCTCCCTCAGTCCCACGGCCAACAACGGAGAGCTAATTGTGGCCGTCTTTACTTTGTAGGATCGGTTGACGTAGGACGATTGTCATTCATCACATACACTATTCTCACACTTTGATTCTGATTCTGCCAAGCCAGGTTGTTTGAAGTACCTGCTTGACCATGTTCGTTCCAATTATTGCTATTGTTCGGATATCTTTCTGTGTTATTCTGACTATCCTGTCTCGGATACCATGGCATTGTAAATCTATTCTTCCACTGTTGCCCTGCGACTCGCATTTGCTGTTGATTGCCACCTCCTGGGCCAAACCTTTCCTTATACCTAAGTTTCCGTCTGTATTGGGGTGAACTGTTCCCCCAAGCCTGTCTAGTTATTATCTTCGTCATTATTTGGATGGCCGTTACATGACTGGTTTCCTTTCACAGGTTCACCATTGTGGTTTCGCCCATTAGAACAATTCCCACAATTATTCCAGCCATTTCGTCTATTATTGTTCTTTTCCTTATAATCTTAACTATTTCCATTGCCACTTTGCAACTTTAAGTCTTACTGAATTAAATCTATTGGATCCAAGACAGACAAGAAGTCATCCAGATCATTGTCTGGGTCATGGATTAGTTTCTGATATTTGGCGGAAGTCTGGCCTTTAATAGACTGATCACATCACGATTTGAGATCGGTTCGTCCCACTATCGCGTTTTGTTGCTGTACTTTTCAAAATACTTTCCAAGGCTTCCATGTCTAGGACTACATGCCTCTGGACTATATACTTCTTTTCTAATTCTTTCCTGAATACAAGGCGACCATTTGTTTAGAAATGCCTTCTCAAATTGTTCACAGATGTAGCTGGTTTCAGTTGCATCTGTCGCCCATAGATCAGCATCTCCTACTATGTGCGAAACAATAAACTTTATCTTTTGTTTCTCTGTCCACGCTCTGGGCAGTACGTTTCGAAAACACTTTATAAATACAACTGGGTGGATATTTTTCTTGTCGGTGGAGAAGTTTTGGATCTGTCGGTGTTTAATTAAACTCTCTTCCATAGTGGGTATAGCCCCCGCACCATTCAACGATTTCGCTGTTAGGACCACACGTTCCTGCCTGTAACCCACAAATTGTACTCGTACTGTAGGTGGCAGAGAACGGCGGATTTTCATGTGAAACATGCGAAGCACGTACGTAGTTGTCCTACATTCTCATGCAATTTACTCTTTCCTGTTCTGTCTGAAGATCTGACTAATCGAGTGAACTGCGCGAGTCACTTCTGTTTGTATTTTGTCGTCTATATATTTATCTTTGTTATTCATCCATTTTTCTAATTTTTCTTCGACTTTATTAGTATGTTCCGCGCGGCAATTCTGTATTCTTTCCTCATTTGCTAACTTTTCTACCCTCTCGGTTATGTTCTGACTGTCTTCCTTCATGCTATTCTGCTCTAGTTGCAAATTTTGTACATCTGTTGTTAAGCTAGCTACCAAATTTGGCAATTCCTGGTATGCTTGTTTCAAACTGTCTGTCTGCTTTCATGACTTCTAAACTTTTAAGCTGCTCATATATTCTGTTTTCCCTTTCTTCCCTCTCTCTTTCTCTCTCCTCCTGCTCTCTCTCCCTTTCTAACTGTATTCTTTCCCTCTCTCTATCTCTCTCCTCCTGTTGCTTCTGGAATTGATCTAACTTCATTAGAATTGCAGTTACGGAGTCGTAACCAGGTGCGGTGCACTAACTGTCTGCTTAGTTGTGGACGCGGCTGTTTCACCCGCAACATTTGTGAACACGCTGCTGTCACCGTTACACTCAATTTCTGCGCGCTGATATGTAGTTTCTACTTCATGATCCGTAATATTTTCCTGTATATTTCTATTGGATGTAGATCCCGTCGGGATTTCCTCCAATTCGTTGTCGCTAGCCTCTCGTGAACCTGCTTCCATATCAACTTCTCTCCTAGTCTTACTACGTAATCTCATTGACTCTGTACGAGACATTGTTCTATCACAATTATTTTCACACAGGAATCACCACAAAAAATTAATAACAATACAATATAAAATTTCTATTTCTACAAAAATTTACAGCAAATATAAATTTTCTTGCCTACTTGAGTAACTATTTGCAAGACACTACCACACGGTACGAACCATGAATATTGGCAAACAACACGACACACGAAAGCAAGAGATATTTTCAGAAGCCCTTACCTTCGTCCTTATTGTTGACTTTATTCTTATTCAAATCTGTTGTACGTTCCAGGTCTTCCATTTCTCTTAACATCTAAAATAATAATCCTTGTCCGCATGAAACAGATTACATATACAAGCATTAATTTTCTTCTATTAATAAGATATTGTTACCACATACATAAATTTTCCGGAACCTCGAGCCCCACGTTGAGCGCCAGTCATCGCGTAATTTTAAATGATAATAAATGATTGATTGAATAATTCATACAACAATAACCGTGCTTCATTCTTACTGTATGAAATAGTTTTGAAAAATAGAAATAATGAATCTTCTCTCTTTTATGTATGTTAAAAACCACGGCTCATTTTTCTCAGGGTGCTATCACCAACAATAGCATACATATCCCAACGCGAAGACATCTGTCCTACTCACGATGGATTAAAATCCTTTTTAACTGTTATGCAATAATACATTTAAACAATTCTTATTTTTTTTCTGAGGGGCTGGATGTTCCAGGATAGCTACCGATGTGCAATGGCAGCGTAAACATTTATTGATATTGTTATTAATAAAAACTGTACCTCTCGCCTAATATGATATGAAAAATATTGCATGACGCCGTTTTCAGATTATTAACATTATTCTCTTTATACTTTTAGTGTTATGTGACTGTTGGAAGAACTTGTATCATTTTTATCATTAATGGCGTCGCTACAACAATGAGCCTACAAAGAAATGGCCAGGGCAATATTTAATTATGACGTGCTGAATCATATACAGGATAGGTACTAGCTACTCACAAAAATACGCACTTCAGTTATTAATCTCATATGTATTCAACAAAATTATATTCCTGCTACAAAGAATTTTATCAGCTACAGACCGTGAAAATTTAACGTCCGTCAGGGAGGACCGCAGAATCGACAGGACAATGAAACAAAAACCACTCATCCTTCTTTTACAAAAAAACACAGATAATAATATTTGTATTTCTGATAGAACAAAACTCTTCTCCACTGTTAAGCCTCTGCATTTTATTTCTCTTCTTTTTTACCGGAGGCAGTACTATAGCCCTTTGGACGTCTACTGCACGTCGCCATTAAGGTTTTGCAGTTTTGACGGCGAGCGGTGTACAGAATACGTTCCACAAGTTGGGCGTCTATCCCTCTGTAATACTATAGGAAGGAAACCAGTGGGAAGTTTCATAAAGCCACACAATCAGAAGTTACGACAAGTCATTGTGATAATCATCATGTTTCATTCTACATCCAATCCTTGGCAAGAAATCCATCTGAACTTTTTCATGCATACTATTTATCGAATATTTCGTACGTACTTAGAAAAACATATATTCTCCACAGATAAAAAGAGAAAACTAACTTTACTGGGAATCGTACAATCCCAACTTAATACATAATGACTAAATATAGTTCCATTATTAATCTGGCTAAAGTAGCAGCCGGCTGTTAATTTTCTTGCGATAAGATGATACGTTGAATGTAAATTATGTCGCCCATATCCCACGTATCCTTCCTTCCCTCCTCTCCACCGTCCTCCTTATCCTGTTCATCACGTTCACCAACCTGTTCATCATGTTCAGCAACCTCTTTATTTTTGTCCGTTTATCATACTAGCTGGTGCCAGTTCTCGTTTGGTGCAATTGTTTGCCCTTTATATTCATATACATTTCATGTTCGAGTAAAATGTATAGTGACATTTATTTGTATGTATTTCCTTTCTGTGTGCCTCTGCCGGCCGGAGTGGCCATGCGGTTCTAGGCGCTACAGTCTGGAACCGCAAGGTCGCTACGGTCGCAGGTTCGAATCCTGCCTCGGGCATGGATGTGTGTGATGTTCTTAGGTTAGTTAGGTTTAAGTAGTTCTGAGCTATGGGGGACTGATGACCTCAGAAGTTGAGTCCCATAGTGCTCAGAGCCATTTGAACCATTTGTGTATTTCTATATGCTTCTGACAGTTTACGAGTTTGTGTACAGTTGAGAAAATTTAGCCAATATGGGATCAACCTGTGTAGTGCAACCTGCGTAGGTCAGTAAGTGGGTTTAGGGATTGAAGTATTATAATTTGTGTTTTTTTGTATACATATATAGTCTTCAAGCTGTGACACACGCTTTGGAATAAGTCTTGGCACAGCTAGAAGCTCTCCGTGATGTTGTGTCAACTATCTAGTCTTAAGTTGTCTGATGATGTAGAAAGGCAACTGTGGTTCAAAATAAAAAATGAAGTGAACGCTATTGTGACTTATCAATACTGCGTGTGTCGCAATCTTCCAGGTACTGTGGTCTTGCAGCAGTACCGAGCCGTTGCGTCTGCGTCTTTCTGGTGCAATCTAACTCACTTTTCACTAGGTCACTTATCTAGCTCCTGGATTCAAGCAGTGTAATCCCTTGGTTGCATGTAGTGTATTATCCGTTTTTCTGCTAATATATGCGGCTCGGCATTTCATATCCACACTGTCAATTACGTCCCCCACCCGCGTCCATTAGCTCATTTGTTTTTCCAATCTTTCTCAAGAATTCCCTGCGTGCGTCTCTCTATTGCTGGCCGAAAAACTTTGAGCTCCGAATTTTCGTCACGTCAGATGTCAATATCTTTCTGATTCTAGCAGAACTGGTAATCTGTACAGAGCTTAGACTTTCCCTGACGCTCCGAAAACTTATTCTCTTTTCTTTTGCTGTCGGTCCACTTGACGTCTTCAACCGCCCCAAATCCGAAAAACGAACGGCGACGTGCTCGGTTTGCTTCTCGGTGTGTTGGCTTAAGAAGCACGAGAGCATTACGGCGGGGCAGACGCTACACGAGAGGCACGGCGGATCACGGAGAGGTCTACTCCTGAAACTACGAGACAAGAGTACACTGGAAGAAAAGTCGGGCAACACATTATTCCCTCTCACATACGCGCCGCGAAATGATCGCAACGAGAAAGTCACGGAAATCAGATATCGCAGCGAGGCTTAGCTGCTGTGCGTGGTTCTTCGGAGGAGCCATCCGCGAATGCAGCAGGCAATGTGCGACCTGTTAGTGCTACCAGGAATACCCCCCCCCCCCCCCCCGCCGCTTTACAGCGTAAGCTGGCTTGCGAAGTGTTTACGTAGGTAGCTTACAAAAATATCCGGGTAACTGCCAGTAGCAGCCACGCACCGGCGGCTCCGCTTTTGACACTGTACCACACAAGCGGCTTGTAGTTAAACTGCGTGCTTACGGAATATCCACTCAGTTGTGCGACTGGATTACCTGTCACAGGTCCTGTTGTTATGGGCACTCTGCTGTTCCTTATCTATAGACACGATTTGGGATACTATCTGAGGAACCATCTTAGGTTGTTTGCAGATGACGCTGTCGTTTCTCGACTAGTAAAGTCATCAGAAGATCAAAACATATTGCAAAACGATTTAGAAAAGGTATCTGTATGATGCCAAAATTGGCAATTGACCCTAAATAATGAAAATTTCGGTCACGCGATAAATTAGTCTAATCTAAAGGTCGTAAATTCAACTAAATGCCTAGGAATTACAATTACGAATTGTCCGCCCCCGGTAGCTGAGTAGTCGGCGCGACAGAATGTCAATCCTAAGGGCCCGGGTTCGATTCCCGGCTGGGTCGGAGATTTTCTCCGATCAGGGACTGTGTGTTGCGTTGTCCCAATCGTCATCATTTCATCCCCATCGACGCGCATGTCGCCGAAGTGGCGTCAAATCGAACGACTTAAAGCCCGGCGAACGGTCTACCCGACGGGAGGCCCTAGTCACACGACATTTACAATTACGAATTACCAACAAGCAAACTGGAAACATAATTCAAAGATGTTGCTGGGAAGACTAACCAAAGACTGCTTTTTATTGTCAGAAGGCTTGGAAGATGCAACAGATCTACTAAAGTGACTGAGTACACTACGCTTATACGTCCTCTTTTAGAATACAGCTGCGCGGTGTGGTATCCTTACCAGATAGGATTGACGGAGTACATCGAAAAAGTTCAAAGAAGGGTAGTACGTTTTGTATGATCGCGAAATAGACGAGAGCGTCCCTAAAAATCACACAGAATTTGGGTTGCATAACATTAAAACAAAGGCTTCTTTCCTTGCCGCAGGCTCTTCTCATGAAATTTCAATCGCCGACTGTTGTTGTTCCGGAGACTGGTCTGATGCAGCTCTCCGTGCTACTCTATCCTGTGCAAGCTTCTTCATCTCCCAGTAACTACTGCAGCCTACATCCTTCTGAATCTGCTTAGTGTATTCATCTCTCGGTATCCCTCTACGATTTTTACCCTCCACGCTGCCCTCCAATATTAAATTGGTGATCCCATGATGCCTCAGAACATGTTCTACCAACCAATCGCTTCTTCTTGTCAAGTTGTGCCACAAATTTCTCTTTTCCCTAATTCTATTCAATAGCTCCTCATTACTTATGTGATCTACCCATCTAATCTTCAGCATTCTTCTGTAGCACCACATTTCGAAAGCTTCTATTCTCTTCTTGTTCAAAATATTTATCGTCCGTGTTTCCCTTCCATACATGGCTACACTCCATACAAATACTATCAGAAACGACTTCCTGACACATAAATCTATACTCGATGTCAACAAATTTCTCTTCTTCAGAAACGCTTTCCTTGCCATTGCCAGTCTACATTTCATATCCTCTCTACTTCGACCATCATCAGTTATTTTGCTCCCCAAATAGCAAAACACATTTACTACTTTAAGTGTCTCATTTCCTAATCTAATTCCCTCGGCATCACCCGACTTAATTTGACTACATTCCATTATCCTCATTTTGCTTTTGTTGATGTTCATCTTATATCCTCCTTTCAAGACACTGTCCATTCCGTTCAACTGCTCTTCCATGTCCTTTGCTGTCTCTGACAGAATTACAATGTCATCGGCGAACCTCAAAGTTTTTATTTCTTCTCCATGGATTTCAATACGTACTCCAAATTTTTCTTTTGTTTCCTTTACCGCTTGCTCAATATACAGATTGAATAACGTTGGCGATAGGCTACAACCCTGTCTCACTCCCTTCCCAACCACTGCTTCCCTTTCATGTCCCTCGACTCTTATAACTGCCATCTGGTTTCAGTACAAATTGTAAATAGCCTTTCGTCCCTGTATTTTACCCCTGCCACCTTCAGAATTTGAAAGAGAGTATTCCAGTCAACATTGTCAAAAGCTTTCTCTAAGTCTACAAATGCTAGAAACGTAGGTTTGCCTTACCTTAATCTTTCTTCTAAGGTAAGTCGTAAGGTCAGTATTGCCTCACGTGTTCCAACATTTCTACGGAATCCAAACTGATCTTCCCCGAGGTCGGCTTCTAAGAGTTTTTACATTCGTCTGTAAAGAATTCGTGTTAGTATTTTGCAGCCGTGGCTTATTAAACTAATAGTTCGGTAATTTTCACATCTGTCAACACCTGCTTTCTTTGGGATTGGAATTATTATATTCGTCTTGAAGTCTGAGGGTATTTCGCCTGTTTCATACATCTAGCTCACCAGATGGTAGAGTTTTGTCAGGACTGGCTCTCCCACGGCCGTCAGTAGTTCCAATGGAATATTATCTACTCCGGGGGCCTTGTTTCGACTCAGGTCTTTCAGTGCTCTGTCAAACTCTTCACGCAGTATCGTATCTCCCATTTCATCTTCATCTACATCCTCTTCCATTTCCATAATATTGTCCTCAAGTACATCGCCCCTGTATAGACCCTCTATATACTCCTTCCACCTTTCTGCTTTCCCTTCTTTGCTTAGAACTGGGTTTCCATTTGAGCTCTTGATATTCATACAAGTCGTTCTGTTTTCGCCAAAGGTCTCTTTAATTTTCCTGTAGGCAGTATCTGTCTTACCCCTAGTGAGATAAGCCTCTACATCCTTAAATTTGTCCTCTAGCCATGCCTGCTTAGCCATTTTGCACTTCATGTCGATCTCATTTTTCAGACGTTTGTACTCCTTTTTGCCTGCTTCATTGACTGCATTTTTATATTTTCTCATTTCATCAATTAAATTCAATATTTCTTCTGTTACCCAAGGATTTCTACTAGCCCTCGTCTTTTTACCTACTTGATCCTCTGCTGCCTTCACTACTTCATCCCTCAGAGCTACCCATTCTTCTTCTACTGTGTTTCTTTCCCCCATTCCTGTCAATTGTTCCCTTATGCTCTCCCTGAAACTCTGTACAACCTCTGGTTTAGTCAGCTTATCCAGGTCCCATCTCCTTAAATTCCCACCAATAGATTGTCGTCAGAGTCCACATCTGCCCCTGGAAATGTCTTAAAATTTAAAACCTGGTTCCTAAATCTCTGCCTTACCATTACATAATCTATTTGAAACCTGTCAGTATCTCCAGGCTTCTTCCATGTGTAGAACCTTTTATGATTCTTGAACCAAATGTTAGCTATGATTAAGTTGTGCTCTGTGCAAAATTCTTCCAGGCGGCTACCTCTTTCATTTCTTACCCCCAATGCATATTCGCCTGCTACGTTCCCTTCTCTCCCTTTTCCTACTACCGAATTGCAGTCACCCATGACTATTAAATTTTCGTCTCCCTTCACTGTCTGAATAATTTCTTTTATTTCATCATACATTTCTTCAATTTCTTCGTCATTTGCAGAGATCGTTGGCATATAAACTTGTACTACTGTAGTAGACGTGGGCTTCGTGTGTATCTTGGCCACAATAACGCGTTCACTATGCTGTTTGTAGCAGCTTACCCGCACTCCTGTTCTTTTATTCATTATTAAACCTACTCGCCGACTATCTCTTCCGAATGCGCAAATATTTTGTTGACGCCGACCTACATAAGGAGAAACCATCACGATGATAACGTAAGGGAAGTCAGAGCTCGAGCGGAAAAATATGGGTGTTCATTTTTTCCGCGCGCTGATCCAGAGTGGAATAATAGGGAATTATTGCCAAGGTGGTTCGATGAAGCCTCCGCCAGGCACTTAACTGTGATTTGCGGAGTATCAATGTAGATGTTCGTGGCCAAGGGACCATACACCTTAGTATGTGGCATGTGACGTCCACCTGTTCGTGAGAAAAAAGTTTCCTAGAACGACAGACAACTGAGATACGGACCACTACAAAGAAGAACCCAGCTGTGTAGTTTAACGTTTGTTTAGTCCGGTACATGCGGATTACTCATTTTGGGTTTATAAGCCTAAGTAATAAAACGGAATAATATTGGTTTTTTTTGTTAGGAAAATCAGTTTCGCGCGCCGTCAACGACGAGGTCATGAGCGACGGATCCCTTGACCGGACTGTACAGGGGCCGGGATCTGAAGTCGGCACTGTGCTCTTAGGTGGAACAATATGGAGGAATCCATTTAGAATTTTCCTTTCTCCATTTTTAGTGTTCCGTAACTATATTGCTAAAAATGGAACCCTATGTTGACCGTCAGTCTTCCTGTCCTTCCGACTATTCAAACCCCTTTTTTTTTTTTACAGGAACGCTTAGACGCATCAAGTTGAAAATTGCGTGACATATTAAGGTCTACGGTCCGTAGCGATGTAAACAAAATGAAGCTGCGCGGAGTGTCCGCGTGGTTAGAGGCTTCATGTCACGGACTGCGCGGCCTCTCCCGCTGAAGTTTCGAGTCCTACCTCGGACAAGTGTGTGCGTGGTGTTGTTAGGTGTAAGTCTAGGGACCGATGACCTCAGTAGTTTGGACCCGTAGGAATGCACACACACATTTTAAAAAACTGAAGCTGCTAAGTTAATGCAGTCAGAAGATACGGCCATTTACGACACATATTTTGATACTCGCAACCTCACCCATCAAAACCTATAGCGTACCTGGTCTAGAATCAGGAAATGTGGTAAGAAGCAAACTTTCGCGGTAGAAGTTAAGGGAAAAATTTGAAAATTGTGAACTTGTAATTATAGCACACAAAAAAAGAATTTTTTGTCATTTCTTATTCCACATCAAACTTGAAATAAATACATTTTGGGATCTCTTGGAACCCGTGGGATCGATATCTTGCCAGTATCGATCTTTCCTCATTAGTTATATGATCTACCCATCTAATCTTCAGCATTCTGAATAATGGATAATAGCAAAAAAAATTACGTGTACAGGCAGCAGAAGTGAAGTCCAAGAGATATAAAATGGATTAAGTATGGATCGAAAAAACGTCATTTTTTGGATGATAAAAGAGAACAGAATGAAATGGAAGGATTATATTGATCCAATGAGTGGAGATAGACTGCCAAAAAAATTGGCCGTCTGCGAGCGGGTCTGGCGGTCTGAAGGATCCCAGAAGGTTTTGACTGTTATCGTCACTGATAACGGCAGGATGTCGGTCCCAAAGATTCCAAGAATGTCTTAAGTTTGCTGTCGGATAACAAATGACAAAAGAAAAATTTTCTCGTGTGCTATAACTGCATATCAACAATTCTCGGATTTTTCCCTGTGGCTGTAGTGCGAAACCTTGCTTCTTGCCAAACTTCATCATTCTAGGTCAATGAGATGTACCCTGTGCGTCTTGATGAGTGACTTTGCGAGTATCAAAATAAGTGAAGTTAATGGCCGTATCGTTTGACTGCATTCACTTAGATGCTTCTTTTTCACAGCACCAAGGAGCCGTAGACTTCGACATGTGACAAATTTCGAGTTGATACGTCTACTTGTTCTTCAGAAAATATCTTTAACAGTCGGGCAGACAGACAGATACACAGAGAGATGCCAAAGTAGTGCATAAGGGTTCCGTTTTTTTCCGACCGAGACACGGACGCTGGAAAAGTAATCAGTTATGGACTGGAGACAATTAACGAGGCAGAGCTCGTAAGAGGTTGGTGGATGACGGAGACCAGAACAGGTGCCTGCATAACACGTTGTTCTAGCAAGGAGATGGTGGTGGTGGTGGTGGTGGTGGTGGCTCCGGCAGCTGCCATGGGGACGGAGGGGAGGCTGGACCTGCGAGGCCGGACAGATAAGCGCGCCCTGGTGCCGTCGGCTGCGAGCCTCGCTGTACAGTAGAGGCCAGCAGCTTCCTCTGATCTGCAGTATCCAGTGGAACACACATCGGGCGCCAGCTGCGTGCCTGTAAACCACCAGCCCGTAATTTCTGGGAACTGCTTGGCCTGTATGTAGACATCTGGTGCCACATACTTCTGGAAACCTATCAAGGACTTGTAGAATCCTGGCCAAGCAGAATCACTACTGTACTGTGTTTCAGAAGTCGACCAACACAATATTAGAGAGATAATGTTTAGGCTCATCGGTGTAATAGGGTGTGCAAAATGCGTGCCCTGCATATGGGTATTCTGCAGGGATATGACCCATGTATTGAGTAGAATACGGGAGAGAAGGAGTTTGTGGCACAACTTCACAAGAATAAGGGACCGGTTGGTAGGGCATGTTCTGAGGCATCAAGGGACCACAAATTTAGCATTGGAGGGCAGTGTGGAGGGTAAAAATCGTAGAGGGAGACCAAGAGATGAATACACTAAGCAGATTCAGAAGGATGTAGGTTGCAGTAAGTGCTGGGAGATGAAGCAGCTTGCATAGGAAAGAGTAGCATGGAGAGCTGCATCAAACCAGTCTCAGGACTGAAGACCACAACAACAACAACAACAACAACAACAACAACATCAACATGACCCATGTGGCAAGGAGACTAGAATAAGCGTGGCATAAGTATGGAGCAGATTACTTTGTAGACTGCATTGTCAGCAGAATACTGGAAGAATTGCGGGTAAGACGTTCATAATTTTTGGGCTTGACGATATCTAGGCAATCTCTGAGACAGGAGGTGTTCTAAGTTGCTCCAGTCTAGTACGATATTGAGCAAACTAATGAGGGTGAAGGTGTTAAAGTTCTGGAGGAATGGGGACAGGGTGGCTTAACCCTGGGTCCATATCGTGCAGTTATCACCAGTGAATCTGAACAAGGCAAGAGTTCACGATAGTGTACAGAAAGGCTTCTTTAACTTCGTCCATAAAGAGGTTCTGGCATATCCGGGTGCCAGGCGGATGCCTAAGGCTGTGCAGTGGATTTGCACGTATATCTTCCTAAGGAAGAGCAATTAACATTAAAGACAGATTGCTGCTCACTACACAGAGGAGGCACTGCACAGCAGACAGACTAATTTGGTAAGGGACTGCTCGAGGCAGTTAAGCTATCGAACAAAGTCCATGTTGTGCGCACAAGCGCCTACCCACCCACCCACCCTGTAGTGTTGATGCATTATGTTGTTCTGAAAGCGGTGCCGATATTCATGAAAATAAAAGCGGTTTAAAAGCTGTGAGCTATCTGGGGAAGTTAACCTTGCGTTACTGAGCAACTGTTTCACCAGGTATCCAGTCTCGCTAACCAAATTCCCAACCAGACTAACATTAATTATAATCTTTTAATACTCATCTTATGACAACCGGTGATATATATATATATATATGAGAATTTAAATAAAAAGAAATCAGTTCATATTTGGACATTTATTTTAACATTGGTCATTGTTCCGTCAAAATTTCAGCATATTAAACTTGATTCATAACTAAACTGGTGCTTTATATAGGACTGTGAAAATGTGAGTTTGTAATCTTACGTAATACATCAAATATGTAGCCAAGATTGGGAGGCTGCATACAACACTGCATTCATAAAATAACACACGAAGAACGTAGAAACATATGCAAGAGGAAATGAACCACAACTAACCGATTCAGTTTTCACCCAAAGAAGTTACGTTCGTAGCACAATCCTGTCCGTCGTGAAATTACCACACACTGGTATACTAAATTCCTACCAACTCTCTGTGAAATCTTACCGAAAAGAATAGCTGAGGGCTACTTTGATGATTACACCACATCCTTCACGTGGTCAAGTTGGTTTGCACAAAGAGTGCAACTCCACAATAATTTTGATAATTAAAATAAATTACATGGAAACGCACTTTACAAAAGTAAAACCTCGAACTGGTTACAATCGTCTTACTGCTAACGTGATGGGTCAAACAATTGTTTAAGCACGTGGTACTGGTCTCACAAAGTACACCCCACGTGGGTTGAACATAAAGAAAAGTTGCTATATTGAAAAATATTGTCAAGACGAGACGTTATAATCTCACGCACATTCGCATTTAAGATTGATAGTCTTAGTTAGAGTTACGGAACATCAACATGTGGTTCCACTTTACTCACAAAGTAGTGACAAATCAACTACCGGAAGATATTCTGAACTTCACACGCGAATTACACTGCGTTGAAATTTAAGATAACATTAGATATTTTAGATCTAAACCTGAAATAAAGGTGATTAAATTTTCAGTTAGGCTGAACTTAAGAAATCCATTGTCCTACAGACTTAGCAGAGACGCACTTAGCCAGAGATCTTACCACTTCAGACGCTCGCCGCGGACAGACTGCCGTGGGCCCCTACCGAGGGTGCTTCACGGATGCAAACGGAAGTGACCAGAGAGGCAGCTTCCTATACCAACATGACAAGGGACGGACAGGACCATACCAAGGATAGAAACCTCTTTGCTTTTAGAAAGCGTAGCTACCTGTTCCGACGTTGGTCCTACTGTTCTCTAGCAGACAGGCTTGTCTGCTACCATCAAGCATGAAACTAGAAATACATTTGCTCATTCATCCTTTCACACAGAAGGGAAGGGGGATGACGGTATCTTACCATATACAGTATATAAAAGAAAGCGGATGTAGGTTCCGTATGAGACTGTCTGACATGAATTACATATAAACTGTGTTTTAAGGTGTACTAGTGCGATAGATCGTTCTTGTTTATATGTAAAAGTAACACGTTCCACTGGATAGTCAGAAACACCACAGTAAATTTAGAAGTGGAATGTATGCCGTAAATGACAACAGTTTTAAGAAATTAATATGAAAGGAATCCAACAGACCTTTCAACCCTTCACATCCTCTCTTCCCATCCCCCCCCCCTCCCCTCCTACAGAGGTACGCACACACACACACTCTGTTTTTAACCTGCCACACTTGCCTGTTAGCTACACAGCTGCCGCACGTTACCAGCAACTGTGCTCCCATCCCATCCAAGCCAAGCTGTGCCCAACCCGAGCACGCTACGGAGAGTCTTGCTTGGCTGCTACGCTACGTAGCAGTTTGTTCTGCACGTTTTCATTGTACTGCTACGAGCAGGTCTCGGACGATTTCACCCGAGTATCGCAAGACCTGTATACCATATATACATTTTGGGTTATTGTAGCCCACAAAACTGTGGAAGTTATTTGGCCCTTTACTCCTTTCGGATAATGGAATGTAGTCGGATTAAGTCGTGTGATGCTGAGGGAATTATATTAGGAAATGAGACACTTAAAGTAGTAAAGGAATTTTGCTATTTGGGGAGCAACATAACTACTGATGATGGTCGAAGTAGAGAGGATATAAAATGTAGACTGGCAATGGCAAGGAAAGCGTTTCTGAAGAAGAAAAATTTGTTAACATCGAGTATCGATTTGAGTGTCAGGAAATCCTTTTTGAAAGTATTTGTATGGAGTGTAGCCATGTATGGAAGTGAAACATGGACGATAAATAGTTTGGACAAGAAGAGAATAGAAGCTTTCGAAATGTGGTGCTACAGAAGAATGCTGAAGATTAGATGGGTAGATCACATAACTAATGAGGAAGTATTGAATAGAATTAGGGAGAAGAGAAATTTGTGACACAACTTGACTAGAAGAAGGGATCGGTTGGTAGGACATGTTCTGAGGCATCAAGGGATCACCAATTTAGTATCGGAGGGCAGCGTGGAGGGTAAAAATCGTAGAGGGACACCAAGAGATGAATACACTAAGTAGATTCAGAAGGATGCAGGTTGCAGTAGGTACTGGGAGATGAAGAAGCTTGCACAGGATTGAGTAGTATGGAGAGCTGCATCAAACCAGTCTCAGGACTGAAGACAACAACAACAACTCTTTTCGGCGTATTGCAAGCTTGTGTATTTACGACTATTACTGGCTTTTCTCATTTCTATCCATCATCTGGTCACCTGTCATACATGTTTTCCATAGTAAGCAGAACTATCACTAAAAGTATAGATCCTTTGCAGTTAAGAATCAAGGATGTCTGTTATATTGTAACGCCAACTAAAGCAAGCGAGTTTTTGGAAGTCTAGTTTCTGTAACCTTAGTGTGTTTCAGCCAAATTTGAACCCCATTATAACAATTTTAATTAATTTTGCGAGTTTGCTAATTTCATTCTAAGTGGCCAAAATAGTTTATCCTAAATTGCCAAATGCATTTTAACAAACACCAAGTTCATTCTTCATATTATGTTGATCTAAAAAGTAAGTCTGAAAGAGGAAGCTTTTCTTTCCTACTAAGCTTCCTTGCTCTACCTTGAATATCTTCAGAAAGTGGTTTTTAATATCCATTGAACCATATATTTTTCCTATTTCAGTCTATGTTTGTCGCAAGTTTAGAAAGCCTTACATGCTGCAAAATGGTCTCAAGTACTTAAGATACATTTCGACACACCTGTCAGCCACTAAGTTCTTGTGCTCATTAGAAAAGAGGAAACTGATGCTCAAATGTACAAAGATTTCGAGGTTCCCAAATGAGCGTTTAGTAACTTTTTACACAATTTGCATTGCGATACACCTACACATGTCTTTGAAGCTGCCTCATAAACGCACAACTACTTTCCTGTGCTGGACATGGCCTGTGTTCCGATGACGGGTATATATTTCCCAATCCTTAATTTCTTCTCAGTCTCGTGGAAGTTTTTTTTTTTTTTTTCATTTTGCTGCTCCCGCGATTATAACTGAGCTGCAGTGAAACTGCCTACGCAAGGTAAGGGAGGTGCCTTGCCCATTAAAAGGGATCGTGAATGGCAGCCCCCCCCCAACACCCCCGTCCCCTTTCACCACATAACGTGGATTTTGCTCACAACTGCCCTATCAGTGTCACTTTCCCTTATTTAGAAGGGAGGACTGGGGTTGAATTTCATACAGATAACCACATACAAGAGTCGTCGGCGCATCAGAAATGATGAGGGCATGGCGCAAGGATCGTCTATGTGACTGCGTAAATAATACCCACCACGACAAACAAAACTACTCATTCAATTTACACTTAATTTTACCTTCTTAAGAGGAGCATTTTCAACAGGGGCTATCATTCCATTGATATCTCTATACATGGGGTTAACAACTTTCATTGAAAGTCGGATTAAAAGCACAACAATTTATTATAAATCGAAATTACAGTTGTATACATATTTTGTTACATATGGATGTTAATACACGATTTTTTTGGGGGGGGGGGGGGGGCGGGCATGGGTGGATATGGCCTAAATTCAGCAGTCACCCACAATACTAGCGTTCTAAATGGACAAGGAAAGGTGGGAGCTGACCATCCACAAAAGAATTTAATCTAATAATTAGTTAAAGGTAAGAGACGGGATCCAGTAGGTAATACGTAAATATATTGAAAAGACAAACTATGAACTACTTGTGGGTGCACGTTTTTAAAGCGACCTCCCGTCCGTAAACTAATTAAATTCATAAAGCTCATTCTGCAACACCTTCACTTATGAATATGAATAACAAGAACCGCGGGCCATGCTACTTCTGGTTCAGTTTAGATATCGTGTGCAGTACTATTCGCCACGAGTTCACATGTGGGCTACAAAGAAGGGAAAACCTAACACACAAAATGCCGTTATGAATTGTTCCCTAATGTCACGGAGTATGGGAAAAGGAAAGACATTCGCGGTAGGCGACGGGGTTACAAAGAGGGTTCAATTATACCGAACGTGGTGACTCAGAGTCCCACGTTCATTTGCCATACTGCAACCGACCAGGCTCTGACGCCCAGTCCAAAAACAAAATTGCAAAATGAGGAAGAAATAAAAGCAATGAGGTGCAAATCCTCCCGAAATAAGAGCTCACCTAGCACTTCAATATGTATTCGCGAGTCAATCCACTTCTGAACCTAGCAAGAGCACGCAAGCTTACCAGCTTGCAACAGTCTTCTTCTGGATCTCGCCAGCGACTCCCCACGGCTGCTAACCGCCTACCGGCCGTTGCTACAGCCGAGCCGCGCCTTGTGGGGTGGGAATTGGCGCCCTTTTCGCCGGCCAATCAGGGGGTACGGATCTGTCGCCGAACTAGCTGCCGTTCAAGCAGACATTCCTTACTAGGCGGAGTGACTCGTGATTGGGTAGAATTTAGTCAGGGAGTCCTCTTTACAGAGCCAGACGTGCAGGAGAAACTGAGTATTAGGTTGGTACTAGTACTTAGAAGAATAAGGACTACTTTGGCTTCTCCAAGTCATTCAAACTACCAGCCCATGCTTCTAAGCTCAAAGGTCAGCGCGGGAAAAGGAAAGCCAACATGGCTAGCTGAGGGAGACTACTGAATATTCTAACCTCCCCCTCACTTATCGACCTTAATGACAGTGAAAAATTAAACCGCGTGCACCTTATGGAAATTTGGGAAAAGCAAACCGTCACCGAAACTAATTTGTCGATAAAGAGGGAGGAAAGGGTTACATCTAAATGAAAGGAAAAATGCAAATGAAATTGGTGGAAATTAATTTTGAGAAAAGGATGAAATTAATAAAGAAAGTAAATGTGCGGTCGTTACGTTAACAGTTAATTGGCGTTAATTAGATATTTGAGATTTGGGGAAAATTACGGTCGCCAGTCCTATGGACAACTACTATAATAACTGAAAATGAAAGATTAATGCACATATAATTAGCACTAAAGGCGTGGCAACTGAAGATTGACACGTGTTGTGTGAAAACTGAATGTTTGTCAGAAGTAATAAATTTCGCTACACTCTGACTCAATTTAGCAAAAGAATTAATAAAACCGGAAAATTGAAAGTTAATTTAGTGACTGAAATTGATAGTAAACTTTGTTTCTGAAGCACTACAAAATTCAATAAAAGAAGGTTAGTCTTGGGCTACCTCAACAATCATTTCAAAAGCTACTTGAATCTACGCAATTTAGAAATAAGAGATTTAACTTTGAACTTGAATTAATGATTCAGAACAATTAAGAATAGTAAAATTTAGTACGTACCAAGCTGAGCTGCAGTCACAGGTAAGCTAAAATACGGTAACAAAACTCGCACTCTTAATTTGTGCTCGTGTAATCTAAATATTGTAGCCAGCTATAAACACTAACTGAACTTTGAAATTAAAGCAGTCAAATGGAATGATATTACGTTAATGCTGACGTTTGAATTTCAACGACACTCGGGTTCATTCCGGAAAGGGAAGGGACCCTGCTTAGTAATGCAATTGGGACAATGAGCAACAAAGGTTCATTCTACGTTGCTGTAATTTTGAGAGACAAATTGAACAGTTTGAGAAGCTGAGGTCTGCCACACAGTTCTAAAACTTTACGTGCTTCCAGTCTTCCTTGTTGGCTGATTGAAGGTTTGAAGTCGTCGGTCGAGGAGGTGGCGACAGTCAATCATGTCGGCCGTCGCTGTTGCAGAAGCTGGATGTTGGCGCGCCTTCTTCTCGACACGGTCGCCAGGCGAAACTTGCTCTCGATGTGCGCCAGCTAATGCTTCCCGTCTGCGACACCGTGTCCGAAACTATCATAGCAAGTCGAGCGCAATTACATGCTGCCAAACCCCGAAAGCGCGGCAACTCGCGGGAGCGTCACACAACACACCTGCTCCACCGCACTACTCCAGCCAGACTCTCTCTGCTCGCGCTCCACGCGGCAGAGTTAACACTCTACCAAAGATCCTAAACACTTTGGTTCTCCACACGACCTATCGACGTAGTCGCTCGATAGCATAGTTTTCCCAAGGCAAGACCCAGCGTAAAAATACAAATACTATTTACAAAACAAACAAATTAAACATTGACATAAATGCATAAATATACATATACAAATTGTAAAACAATTACAATATATGAAGACACAGAAATGTCATATCTTCAGGTAACAAAATAAGGAAAAAATTATAGTACAATAGATGGAAACAGGAGGATATGCATTTGCGGCGTTACAATATGGAAATGAAATATAAGTACCTTGCTCCAATCCTCTCTCCAGTTTCATTATGCTGTCGATACTGAAAAAAAATCAGCAGAATAGGAGGGATGCTATTGCCGTATTAGTAATGATGACAATTTCACTGCAATAGCGTAAATCATAAATAAGTGAAAGAAGTGCAAGGTAGATGCTCGTCTTTCAAAGGATATACCTGGCTGTTCTGTAGTCACGCTGGATTTATAGCACAACCTATTGTCGGGCTGAACTGGTCTCGTGAAGCTTGCCAGACTAGCGCAAGCCGAAGTTGTCCTGCTCCGACTACTGTGCTTCAGTACCCAACACGCACACCCGTGTCTCCGTTGCCTTAGGCTGAGCTGCTTTAATGGTTGCAGGCGAGATAGGGACAGACAGGTGCTCTACCAGATCGGACTCTCTATGTAGGCCACACCGTAATCAGCGGGACACTCAGCAGAGCAGAGCCTGCAGCAGGCAACAACTAGCCCGCATGACGTCACCAATCCGGTGCAGCGCCATTCCTGTGCGAAATCCAACTGTAAGCTTGCGAAGTTAATCCCGCATAAACGTATTCTCGTTTTTAGACACTGCCCACTTACTCAAACTATGCGTAACAACTTAAATTGATGAGGAACAGTTATTTGTTTCTCCTTACTTTCGAGATTAATGCGAAGTTTTAACTGCTAATTTGAAATATTTGTAAACATCTCATCGTTCAGAAGAGTGTTACTTGATTAAGGTGCCACTGTTGTTATGAGCACAATGAAATTATGGTTTAGCCATTGTTTGCTGGTACACCCCGTCACGTGCGATACTGCTGACATCTACATCTAAACTCCGCAAACCGTGGCACATCCTGCTTAGCATGATACATGTTACGGTCCCTCGTCATTCCAATAGCGTACGGAGCGATACGGTGGGGTCTTAACACTGGCTCTCTCAACTTCATCAGTTGCCTTGCGCGGCATAATTTGCGTCTGCCTATTCAGTGTTCTCAGCACTTCCGTGACGCTTTCTCAAGGACCAAACATACCGCGGATCATTCGTGCCGCACTTGTCCGTGCATTTCAGTATGTCCTGTTACTCCTATGCGGTACGATTCCCACACACACTCCAGTAATACCGTAGGACGTGCGGCGCGAGAGTTGTGCTAGCAATCTCCTCTGTGGACGGACTGGATTTCGTCAGTACTGTGAGGGGTACCATTAATCGACAGTGGTACGACATAGCTAGTCGAACTTCTTAGCCATCACTGGTTTTCTGAGACATTCGTAGGGGTGCGCACCTTGTCTTGCTTTTTCGTTCAACAATACTCCATGTACTTAATGCGAGGCGGGAGCAGTTGTGATTCAGGTTTCGCGTGGAACTGCTGTATACAGGCAAATTGCACGAAAAATATGGCCACTTAACACATGGGTTTAAAAGAATTCTGTCGAGTGGCAGGGCAACCTCCGTTGTGACTGACTGTTCGCAATTTTTCACAAACACAACTTTTATTGATGTAAGTTCACAAGTTTGATGACTGAACATACAAACGAAAGGTAACAATAACGAAAAAAAGTCTCCTAATTGAGTCAAACGAAAGTTCACTACTAATTTTCCACAAAGGTTCGTGGTAACACACTCACACACTAGTAACAGTCCAATTCCGAGACGAAGACGTAATCTTCAACGGTCGCAGTACATGAGGTCGGCATCCGGCGTGAACTGAACTTCGGGCCTGGTTCCAGCCCCTAAATAGCTGTCTCCAGCCAGTCAGGTTTTGGCGTAGTGATACATCCTGCAGATCGTGGCTCGAGCTCCCCCTGCAGGAAGTAGTGCTCGGAATGTCTGTTTCCATTACCTTGTATGTAAACAGCAGGTGTTTACCATGGTGCTTTTGGGTACGTCTTGGGCTAAAGACAACCTCGTCCTCTGTGGTGTTATATGGGTTGCCGGTCCTCAGGGGCTACCTTGGCTCCGGTATAATAACCTCTACATGATAACTCTGCAATTCACAATTAAGTACCTGCCAGAAGGTTCATCGAACTACCTATAAACTAATTTCCTACAGGTACACTCTCGACCGCTGCGTGGGAAAAACGAATACCTAAATCTTTCCGCGCGAGCTCCGATTTCTCTCATTTTTTAGAGTGATGATCTCTCCCCATCTAGGTGGATGCCAATAATACATTTTCAGTGTGAGGAGAAAGTTGGTGATCGAAATTTCATGAGATTCTACCACAATGAAAAACTCCTTTTTCTTTTAATGACTGCCACTCCAATACACGTATCATATCTGTGGCGCTCTCTTCCTTATTTCGCAATAATACAAAACAAGCTGCCCTTCCTTGAACTTTTTCGATGTCCTCCGTCACTCTTATCTGATGCAGATCCCGTACCACGTAGCAATACTATGAAAGCGGGCGGATAAGCGTAGTGTGGGTAGTCTCTTTGGTAGACTATTGTCTTTCCTAAGTATTGTGCCAATAAATCAGTCTTTGTTTTGTTTTCCCCGCAACATTCCAACTAAACTTTTTCGTAATTGTAATCCCTAAATATTTAATTGAATTTACTGCCTTTACGATGTACAGTGTAACCGAAATTTAGCGGATTGCTTTTAGTGGTCATGTACACTCACGCTCATAAATTAAGGATAATGCTGATATATGGTGAAACAACGCTCTGGTGGGCGGTTTTCGGCTTTAAATCACCTCGGGGTATGACCATGCGGTGCATTTGACCTGCGGTCGCCGCACGTTGGCGCTGGCAGCAGTCCACATACGCAGAGTTGTCTTGGTGCATGTCAGAGTACGGTGCAGCGAGTAAGTGTGTAGACGTTTACAGACGTGCTAATGGTGACTGAGAGTTGAAAATGGCTCAAAGAACACATATTGATGCCGTTATGATGGATAGAATACTAGGGCGACTGGAGATTCAAATGGCTCTGAGTACTATGGGACTTAACTGCTAAGGTCATCAGTCCCCTAGAACTTAGAACTACTTAAACCTAACTAACCTAAGAACATCACACAGATCCATGCCCGAGGCAGGATTCGAACCTGCGACCGTAGCGGTTGCGCGGTTCCAGACTGTAGCGCCTAGAACGGCGCGGCCAGCGCGACTGGAGGCTGGTCAAACACAGCAGGTCGTGGCACGGATCATCTGTGTGCCACAGTGTGTGATCTCAAGATTGTGGCAACGATTCCAGCAGACAGGAAACTTGTCCAGGCGCTGCAGTACGGGACGTCCACAGCGTACGACAGCACAAGAAGACCGATTTCTCACCATCAGTGCCCGCAGACGGCCACTGTGTTCTGCAGGTAGCCTTGCTCGGGACCTTACCGCAGCCACTGGAACAGTTTTCTCCAGACACACAGTCTACAGACGACTGAACAGACATGGTTTATTCGCCCGGAGACCTGCAAGGTGCTTTCCACTGACCCCTGCTCACAGGAGAGCCCTTAAAGCATGGTGTCAAGAACACAGTACATGGTCATTGGAACAGTGGTCCCAGATTATTTTCACGGACGAGTCCAGGTATAGTCTGAACAGTGATTCTCGCAGGGATTTTATCTGACGTGAACCAGGAACCATATACCAACCCCTTAATGTCCTTGAATGGGACCCGTATGGAGGTAGTGGTTTGATGGTGTGGGGTGTGATTATGATTGGTGCGCGTACAGCCCTGCATGTCTTTGACAGAGGAACTGTGACAGGTCAGGTGTATCGGGACTCATTTAGCACCAGTATGTCAACTTTTCAGTGGTGCAGTGGGTCCCACCTTCCTCCTGATGGATGATAACGCACGGCCCAACCGAGCTGCCATCGTGGAGGAGTACCTTGAAACAGAAGGTATCAGGCGAATGGAGTGGCCTGCCTGTTCTGCAGACCTAAACCCCATCGAGCACGTCTCGGATGCTCTTGCTCGACGCACCCCTGCACATCTTCAAACCCCTACGACACTTCAGGAGCTCGAACAGGCACTGGTGCAAGAATGGGAAGCTATACCCCAGCAGCTGCTCGACCACCTGATCCAGAGTATGCCAACCCGTAGTGCGGCCTGTGTACGTGTGCATGGTGATCATATCCCATATTGATGTCGGAGTACATGCGCAGAAAACAGTGGAGTTTTGTAGCACATGTGTTTCGGGACGGTTTTCTCAACTTATCACGAATACCGTGGACTTACAGATCTGTGCCGTTTGTATTCCCTATATGCCAATGGTATTAGCGCCAGTTTTTTGGCACCACATTCTGCAATTATCCTTAATTTATGAGCATGAGTATAGGTAGCTACATGATTTTCGTTATTTAGAGTAAACTGCCACCTTTTCCACCATACAGATATTTTATATAAATCATTTTCCAGTTCCTTTTGATCATCTGATGACTTTATAAACGGTAAATGAAAGCATCATCTCTCGGGTTCGATTCCCGGCGGGGTCAGGGATTTTCACCGCCTCTTGATGACTGGGTGTTGTGTGATGTCCTTAGGTTAGTTAGGTTTAAGAAGTTCTAAGTTCTAGGGGACTGATGACCATAGATGTTAAGTCCCATAGTGCTCAGAGTCATTTGAACCATTTTTGAAAGCATCATCTGTAAACATTCTAAGAGGGCTGCTGAGATTGTCTCCATCATTTATGTACATCAGCAATATCAAGTGTTTATAACACTTTCTTCGCGAACCCTAGATTATTTCTGCTTTCCTCGACGACTTTCAGTGAATTATTATGACAAGAAATCACGAATCCTGTCCCACAACTGAGACTATACTCCACACGCATCTGAGGAGCGGCGTCAAAAGGCTTCTGGAAATCTAAAAATATGGAAGCAGTTTGATATGTCCTGTCGACAGCACTCATTACTTTATGAGAATAAAGAGCTACTTGTGTTTGGCAAGAACGGTATTTTCTGAGTCCTTGTTGGCTATTTGTCAGCGGATTACTCCACTTTCTTTTCTTAGGGTATTGCTGTGGCTCGAGCAACTTTCCATTCTTTAGGTACGTATCTTTCGTCGAGCAAACAGCTGTATGTGGTTGCCAAGTATGGAGAAACAGTGAGATTCGTTGGCACCTTCGCGGAGGGTGCGTGTAATTACACACGACATAAGGGAGAAATTAGTAACGCTATTCTTCATCAGTAGCATGCGTTGCCAGGCTCTTACATCATTTCAATAGTTGTTAAGGCTGCATAACCTGTTACAGCGTTATACGGTATTCTGGCAAAGCAAGACAGCATTAGCAAATTC
This sequence comes from Schistocerca americana, assembly GCF_021461395.2. Classification (NCBI taxonomy): domain Eukaryota; kingdom Metazoa; phylum Arthropoda; class Insecta; order Orthoptera; family Acrididae; genus Schistocerca; species Schistocerca americana. Next base: position 507,724,355 of record NC_060126.1, on the reverse strand, counting down.
CATCTCTAAAGTGGAACTAAATACAATTGTTAAAATGAGCGTGGTTGGTCCAGCCATCTACATCTACATGACTACTCTGCAATTCACATTTAAGTGCTTGGCAGAGGGTTCGTCGAACCACAATCATACTATCTCTCTACCATTCCACTCCCGAACAGCGCGCGGGAAAACTGAACACCTAAACCTTTCTGTTCGAGCTCTGATTTCTCTTATTTTATTTTGATGATCATTCCTACCTATGTAGGTTGGGCTCAACAAAATATTTTCGCATTCGGAAGAGAAAGTTGGTGACTGAAATTTCGTAAATAGATCTCGCCGCGACGAAAAACGTCTTTGCTTTAATGACTCCCATCCCAACTCGCGTATTATATCTGCCACACTCTCTCCCCTATTACTTGATAACACAGAACTAGCTGCCTTTTTTGCACCCTTTCGATGTCCTCCGTCAATCCCACCTGGTAAGGATCCCACACCGCGCAGCAATATTCTAACAGAGGACGAACGAGTGTAGTGTAAGCTGTCTCTTTAGTGGACTTGTTGCATCTTCTAAGTGTCCTGCCAATGAAACGCAACCTTTAGCTCGCCTTCCCCACAATATTGTCTATGTGGTCTTTCCAACTGAAGTTGTTCGTAATTTTAAAACCCAGGTACTTAGTTGAATTGACAGCCTCGAGAACTGTACTATTTATCGAGTAATCGAATTCCAACGGATTTATTTTGGAACTCGTGTGGATCACCTCACACTTTTCGTTATTTAGCGTCAACTGCCACCTGCCACACCATACAGCAATCTTTTCTAAATCGCTTTGCAACTGATACTGGTCTTCGGATGACCTTACTAGACGGTAAATTACAGCATCATCTGCGAACAACCTAAGAGAACTGCTCAGATTGTCACCCAGGTCATTTATATAGATCACAGCCGAGGTCCCAGGACGCTTCCCTGGGGAACACCTGATATCACTTCAATTTTACTCGATGATTTGCCGTCTATTACTACGAACTGCGACCTTCGTGACAGGAAATCACGAATCCAGTCGCACAACTGAGACGATACCCCATAGGCCCACAGCTTGATTAGAAGTCGCTTGTGAGGAACGGTGTCAAAAGCTTTCCGGAAATCTAGAATCAACTTGAGATCCCCTGTCGATTTATTCGTGCGAGTAAAGAGCTAGCTGCGTTGCACAAGAACGATGTTTTCTGAAACCATGCTGATTACGTATCAATAGATCGTTCCCTTCGAGGTGATTCATAATGTTTGAATACAGTATATGCTCCAAAACCCAACTGCAAACCGACGTCAATGATACAGGTCTGTAGTTCGATGGATCACTCCTACTACCCTTCTTAAACACTGGCGCGACCTGCGCAATTTTCCAATCTGTAGGGTCAGATCTATCGGTGAGCGAGCGGTTGTATATGAATGCTAAGTAGGAAGCCATTGTTAGGAAGTGCTTTACTTACGAAGTGGTATGAACTGTTATCCTTTCAAAGCAAGCTTTTTCACTTTAAACTCAGGAACTTTAATATCCATACAGAAAACAGGAACGTCTTCGTTTTCGACAACACGGTCAGGATTGGTACGAAGCGTTTTCTCTGTGTTTAACATCCTCTGCCAATGTCCGATCACCGCAAGCAAAACTGTTTCGACTAACAGTGAGCAAAATATATTGGGAGGCAGACTGCAGTGTCCTGGCAATGAACCGAGGTGTGTCAGCTGCCTCATCTACGACCGGGACGATTTGATCACTGTTTCGTATCCCCAGAAGCTGTTACTCCCAGCTGTACCACCGCCACACACAAGCTGTCGCCCCGGCTAAGGGATAATAGAGCAACTTTAAATCACGCAATTATCTGGCCTCAAAATTGGGCGGCAGATGAAAGAAAAGCGTTCAGAGGTCTGGAATAATGAGGTCAGGTGGTTGGCCTGAATTTATTACGAGCCGACATGCAACTCTTTGAGCTACTGTGTACGAGTTCGAAAGAAGCAGCTCCGTGTTTAGCGCGCCACTGCCAGCTCAGCTTTTGTTCCGAGCATTGTGCAAGGATGATGGGGGAGGGGTGGTGGGTGTGTGGGAGGTACACACACGTGTGTGCTGACGGGACGACGGCGGTAAGTAGCGCGCGCGCCCGCCAGCCGGCCGCCGTATTGTCCCGGACAAAGCGCTGGCCGGCTCCGGGAAAACACACGCCGGCGGCGCCGTTCTCTGCCCTCACCCGGTGCTCCAACTCGTCAGCAAAAACGCCGACATTACACGACCGCGCAAAACTAGAAAGTGTCTACTTCCTCCTCTTCTTGTTCCTTGCGTTTTCCCACGTCTGCACTGGGTCGGCGTTGTTAACACGGGTTTCACCAACGCTATTGTTTCAAAGACACGAAACAGTCACGTGTGATTTCTAAAACCAAAGAGTACATATCAGAGCCTTCTACACGTATTCCATGCAAGTCTGCTTGAAAGTAAAAGACCGAATTGTTGTTCGCCCAGTTAGTATTGAAGTGGAAGTGAAGCAAGGTAGTCTCACACATTTAATTATTTTGCAGGCAATTCGAATGCGATTTGATCATCACTGAAACTTTGCGAACTTACTGTCCATGAGCTCTAGTAATAAATAAAAAAATGAACTGAAAAATTGACGTTTTCGTTCAATTTCGTGAACGTAACCTCTCTTGTCACATGCAATTGGAAGCACTACGAAAACCTAAAAACATACGACTTGTAGTAGCTACAATTATTAGTCTGCAAATGACGTAAATACCGAAGTAATGTTGATCAGTACACTGTCCTGTCACTAACAGAAATGCATACGCGTACATTGTGTGATCAAAAGTATCAAATGGTTCAAATGGCTCTGAGCACTACGGGACTTAACATCTGAGGTCATCAGTCCGCTAGAACTTAGAACTACTTAAACCTAACTAACCTAAGGACATCACACACATCCATGCGCGAGGCAGGATTCGAACCTGCGACCGTAGCGGTCGCACGGTTCCAGACTGTAGCGCCTAGAACCGCACGGCCACTCCGGCGGGCTCAAAAGTATCCGGACACCCCCAAAAACATACCCTTCTCATATTAGGTGCGTTTTGCTGCCATCAACTGTCAGGTACTCCATATCAGCGACCTCAGTAGTCATTAGACATCGTGAGAGAGCAGAATGGGGCGCTCCGTGGAACTCACGGACTACAAACGTGGTCACGTGATTGGGTGTCACTTGGGTCATACGTCTGTACGCCAGATTTCCACACTCCTAAACATTCCTACGTCCACTGTTTACGGTGTGATAGTGAAGTGGAAACGTGAAAGGACCCGTACTGCACAAAAGCGTACAGGCCGACCTCGTCTGTTGACTGACAGAGACCGCCGACAGTTGAAGAGGGTCGTAATGTATAATAGCCAGACATCTGTCCAGACTATCACACAGGAATTCCAAATTGCATCAGGATCCACTGCAAGTACTATGACAGTTAGGCGGGGTGTGAGAAAACTGGGATTTCATGACCGAGCGGCTGCTCATAAGCCACACATCACGCCGGTAAATGCCAAACGACGCCTGGCTTGATGTAAGGAGGGTAAACATTGGACGATTGAACAGTGGAAAAAACGTTATGTGGAGCGACGAATTACGGTACACAATGTGGCGATCCGATGGCACGGCGGGGCCATGGTGAATGCCCGGTGAACGTTATCTGCCAGCGTGTGTAGTGCCAACAATAAAATTCGGAGGCGATGATGTTAAGGTGTGGTCGTGTTTTTCACGGAGGGGGGGGGGGGGGGGGGGGGCTTGCGCCCCTTGTTGTTTCGAGTCGCACTATCACAGCACATGCTTACATTGATGTTTTAAGCACATTCTTGCTTCCCACTGTTGAAGAGCAATTCGGGGATGGCGATTGCATCTTTCAATACGACCGAGCACGTGTTCATAATGCACGGGCTGTGGTGGAGTGGTTACACGAAAACAACATCCCTGTAGTGGACTGACGTGCACAGAGTCCTGACCTGAATCCTACAGAACACCTCGGGGATGTTTTGGAACGCCGACTTCGTGCGAGGCCTCACCGACCGACATCGATACTCTCCTTAGTGCAGCACACCGTGAAGAATGGGCTGCCATTCGCCAAGAAATCTTCCAGCACCTGAGTGAACGTATGCCGGCGAAGGTGGAAGCTGTCATCAAGGCTAAGGGTGGGCTAACACCATATTGAATTCCAGCATTACCGATGGAGGGCGCCACGAACTTGTAAGTCATTTTCAGCCAGGTATCCGGATACTTTTGATCACATACTGCATACCTGTTAACCCCTGTATAATATGCATTTATAAACACGTTCCATTTGCTGCACTGACAATAGTAACGACAGCAGATACATTGGGATTCGTACCTGTAGATCCATTCGTGTTTAAGTTACAATATACGCAAATTTATCTACCTGTGAAATCATCAAAGTCAATCAATCGCCAATGTAATCAAGCGGCATTTCCGCTATTGCTCTTCTTAGCAAGTTCCAAGCGTCACACGAGAGACGTTGTGCGACACGGACGTGTTTACTGTTAAAATTCCCGGAGCACACGCTCCAAGAAGGTTCAATCGATATAATACTTCCTCGTGTACACATCTTGCGAATTGATAGCGACGACGTCAGAATTCAGGAAAGTTATACGTCATGCGGAAAGTTTAGTGATATTCGTTCTTTCCTTGTACGTTTCGCGAATAGAGCAGGAAAAGTGGGGAAATGAACGTCGTGACCGAGACATCGTCCGACATCCATCATAGAAGAAGGACAGAAGGAAGATTAGTGCAGCAGCTGTTGTGGCAGAGCACCTGAAGGAAAATTTGGAAAATATTTCGAGTACATTTCCCGACCATGTTATAGTTCTGGGTGCAGATTTTAATTTTCCTGATGTAGACAGGGAGACTCAAACGTTTATAACGGGTGGCAGGGACAAAGGTTCCAGTGAAATTTTTTTAAGTGCATTATCTGAAAACTGCCTTGAGCAGTTTAACAGAGAACCGACTCGTGGCGATAACATATTAGACCTTCTGGTGACAAACAGACCCGAACTACTTGAAACAGTTAACGCAGAACAGGGAATCAGCGATCATAAGGCGGTTACGGCATCGATGATTTCAGCCGTAAATAGAAATGTGACAAAAAGCAGATTAGAGTATCTGACGGCTCAACACAAAAGTTTTGTCTCAAGTAGAGATAGTGTTGAGGATCAGTGTACAAAGTTCAGAACCATCGTACAATATGCATTAGATGAGTATATGACAAGCAAGATTGTAAGAGATGGAAAAGAGCCACCGTGGTACAACAACCGAGTTGGAAAACTGCTGCGGAGGCAAAGGGAACTTCACAGCAAACATAAACATAGGCAAAGCCTTACAGACAAACAAAAATTACGCGAAGCGAAATGTAGTGTGAGGAGGGGATGCGAGAGGCGCTCGTTGAATTCGAAAGTAAAGCTCTATGTACTGACTTGGCAGAAAATCCTCCGAAATTTTAGTCTTACGTCAAAGCAGTAGGTGGACCAAAACAAAATGCCCAGACACTCTGTGACCAAAATGGTACTGAAACGGAGGACGACAGGCTAAAGGTCGAAATACTAAATGCCTTTTTCCATAGCTGTTTTACAGAGGAAGACCGCACTGTAGTTCCTTCTCTAGATGGTCGCACAGATGACAAAATGGTAGATATCGAAATAGACGACAGAGGGATAGAGAAACAATTAAAATTCCTCAAAAGAGGAAAGGCCGCTGGACCTGATGGGATACCAGTTCGATTTTACACAGAGTACGCGAAGAAACTTACCCCCCTTCTTGCAGCGGTGTACCGTAGGTCTCTAGAAGAGCGTAGCATTCCAAAGGATTGGAAAAGGGCAGAGGTCATCCCCGTTTTCAAGAAGGGACGTCGAACAGATGTGCAGAACTATAGACCTATATCTCTAACGTCGATCAGTTGTAGAATTTTGGAACACGTATTATGTTCGACTATAATGACTTTTCTGGAGACTAGAAATCTACTCTGTAGGAATCAGCATGCGTTTCGAAAGAGACGATCCTGTGAAACGCAGCTCGCGCTATTCGGCCACGAGACTCAGAGAGCCATAGATACGGGTTCCCAGGTAGATGCCGTGTTTCTTGACTTCCGCAAGGCGTTCGATACAGTTCCCCACAGTCGTTTAATGAACAAAGTAAGAGCACATGGACTATGAGATCAGTTGTGTGAGTTCCTAGATAACAGAAAGCAGCATGTCATTCTCAATGGAGAGAAGTCTTCCGAAGTAAGAGTGATTTCAGGTGTGCCGCAGGGGAGTGTCGTAGGACCGTTGCTATTGACAATATACATAAATGATCTTGTGGATAACATCGGAAGTTCACCGAGGCTTTTTGCGGATGATTCTCTGGTATATCGAGACGTTGTAACAATGGAAAATTGTACTGAAATGCAGGAGGATCTGCAACGAATTGACGCATGGTGCAGGGAATGGCAATTGAATCTCAATGTAGACAAGTGTAATGTGCTGCGAATACATAGAAATAAAGATCCTTTATCATTTAGCTACAATATAGCAGGTCAGCAACTGGAAGCAGTTAATTCCATAAATTATCTGGGAGTAGGCATTAGGAGTGATTTAAAATGGAATGATCGTATAAAGTTGATCGTCGGTAAAGCGGATGTCAGACTGAGATTCATTGGAAGAATCCTAAGGAAATGCAATCCGAAAACAAAGGAAGTAGGTTACAGTACGCTTGTTCGCCCACTGCTTGAATATTGCTCACCAGTGGGGGATCCGTACCAGACAGGGTTGATAAAAGAGGGAGAGAAGATCCAACGGAGAGCAGCGCGCTTCGTTACAGGATCATTTAGTAATCGCGAAAGCGTTACGGAGATGATAGATAAACTCCAGTGGAAGACTCTGCAGGAGAGACGCTCAGTAGCTCGGTACGGGCTTTTGTTGAAGTTTCGAGAACATACCTTCACCGAGGAGACAAGCAGTCTATTGCTCCCTCCTACGTATATCTCGCGAAGAGTCTATGAGGATAAAATCAGAGAGATTAGAGCCCACACAGAGGCATACCGACAATCTTTCTTTCCACGAACAGTACGAGACTAGAATAGAAGGGGCAACCGATAGACGTACTCAAAGTACCCTCCGCCACACACCGTCAGGTGGCTTGTGGAGTATGGATGTAGATGTAGGGTGTAACGTACGGTCGATATCGAAGTCATTAGAGACGCAGTACAAGCTCTGATAAATGAAGAGTAGGGAAGGAAGTCGTCCTTTTCAAAGAGACCACCCCGGCAGTTGCCTGTAACGATCCATGGAAATCACGGAAAACTCAAATCTGTATGACTGGACGTGGATATGAACCGTAGACCTCCCGACAGCGAGTCCACTGGGCTAACCACTGCGCCACCTCGCTCTGTATACCGTAAGGTGGCCTCTTAGTGTTGATACACGAGGTATATCGGTGGTGTAATCTTCTTGGGTTATCAGGCAAGTTGGGGCGTCGTCTTGTCGCAACGTTTCAATGAGTTTTGTACCCATCATCTTCAGGCTACGAAACTGATTGAAACGTCGCAACAAGACGATGCCACAACTTGCCTGATCGCCCGAGAAGATGATATCAATGAAATACGCCGAGAAAGCCTGCAATGACATATAGTGTCTATCACAATCAATAGCCAATACTGGCAAAGGTGAAAGCACAAAAGAGAAGAAGCAAAAATGGTTCATTAATCGTGCGTCAACAGACGTGTGGTTTTCGAGATGGATGCGTTATCTGTGATTACGAGCTGGCACTGACTTCACATTGTCATGACTGTTGGTGAGCCACTATATAAGGCGAATGTACTGAAATGCAAGGACTACTCGCAAAGTAAGGTCCGATAGGTCGTGAAATGAGAACAGTGAAAATCCGACGAAGCTTTGCACAGGTGTGTTGGGCAGTGGCTCTAGTATCTCTGTAGATCGTGTCGCGTCGCTCTTTTCAGTTGTGAACACAAAGCTCGTAAATCTGCCCAGAACAACAGTGTTTCCCGCCAAGTATGGGTCCACTGAGAGGTTTCGCCTGATTTCATGTAACCCCACATAACATTTCTGTCCTGCGTTTCCTGCTTCATGACAATTGTTGGCCGCACTCTGCATCGGCAATGACGATGCTTCTGCAGCATTTTCGATGGGAAGAGTTTGATGACCCACAATGCAGCGAGTAATTGGCTTCCTCTGAGTATCATCTCGGCTCACATAAACCGCTGGCTATGAAGACAATGTTTCGGCACAGCCAACGAACTGCAGGCCGGATCAGAGAATTGGCAGAGAACACAGGCGGCTGTTTTCTATGATGAGGGTGTTGGAAAGTTGGTGCAGCGCTACGACAAATGTCTAAGTCGGAGCGGTGGCTATGTAGAGAAGTAGCAGTAAGATGTAGCTCACTGTTGCAAATAAAACATTTTTGATTTTCACAGTGGTATCCATTTCGCGATCGATCAGACCTTACTTTGCGAATAGCCCTCGAATATACAGGAGTCAGCTGCCCTTTTTCTCTAGCCGCTGGGACTCAAGACTGGATAAGAGATTCGTAATAAGTGCAAGCTAAATTAGAGACCACTGCCGTTGAGTGCTCTTTGTCAAATCGAACTGGGCTTCCATCTGGACTGGCGACTTGTTTGTTTTCAACTCTGTTGTTTCTCAAGGCTAGAGATACCTATTTCTGTGTCCACCACACTTACGTCTGTGGAAACATCAAACACGGGTATCGAACAACGCACTATTTCTGCCCACGTGACTTGGGATGGAAAGTGGGGGTAGCGAAGGTGTAGCTCTCTGCGGGCCAGGTCGGGGCTACACCTTTAGCATTGCGCCGTCTCGCCGCTTAACGCCTGCTGAGCAGGCAACCAAAATTGCACTGGTGTACCGCGTGACCCGTGGGATACACGAGGGCTCCCAGCGGGGAAAGGAGACGTCACATGAAAAGGGTTTCTTTTTTCCTCATCCAAACAATGTAAAATTTTATATACGTAGTTTTTTGATACTTCGTATGATGATACTTCCACGCAGACCAGCACAAACTGATTTAAACAGTGTACTCGGCACTAACTGATTGGCAGACGGCTGCTGAACGATTTTAATGTCGTTCGTGCGTGCGGAAGTCGTAAGGAACGCTCGAGTTTCCTGCTGCGAGCCACATCTACTGGAGTCTAAGAAAAGACCATCACGTCATACGAAAATCTGGATAGCCGTAGTTAACGCTGAGTCTTTCCATATTAGAAGCAGATTTCTTGGTACGATAACGATACTTAGAATCCTTTACTCTTACAAATAAGATATCTCTAATTTTCGTAAATGAAACTGCTACATACTTTCACATCCGAATGTATCGGCTCAGAACTCTCTGTATGTTGAACTAGTATAACTACAAACATGAAATTTGGGACAGATTTACTATATCACGTGACAAGTAAGCCGTTCAAATTTATAAACTACATCTTAATCCAAAATGTTTGATAATGTCTCCTATTTTATTTTTCATCACAAGTATACATTTTACTTAATAAAGTGGCAAATACTGAAAATAACTGAAAAAGTTTTTCAGAACGACGATATCATACTGACAAGTAGACATATCCAAGGATACAATTAGATTTTTATCGGCTTTGAATATTGAGTAGTGTAGGGCAACATAAGGAACTCATATTTTTTATACATGCCCATATGGCCTTTAACGGGGTGAAACGTCCCCTTGAGAAAAACTGAATTTAACATTTCTGAATGAATGCCGTTGAAACGGTAACATATTGAAGAAAATCAATTCCAATAAAAGTGCTATGGTTTTTGATGTGCGTTACTCCGGTGCAACCCATATTTGTTAAGAGTCATTTTTTCGAAATCCCCTGTGCCACACTACTTTGCTTATCATTTCGACATTTGGCCAACAGCAAAACCTATAGCTTCGTTAACACCAAATTATCATATATGATGAAGTGCTATCCCAAAGACGCATTTTTCAGAAAAAGCTAGAAATACCTCTGTATTACTGTACATTCGCCCAATGTGTGTCAGATGCACCGTCTGACGTCAGGTTTGGTTGTTTAATAGGCCTCTCCCAGATAAATAAAATTATGGAATATAAAATATCTTGTGATGTGATTGTATTTTCTTTTTTACATTATGTGTATTTTTTTATTTTCGAGTAGTAACCTTTTCAGAAATAATTGTTATATTTGAAATTGTTTGTAAATTTCTGTTGTAACATTACTGAAAATCTGTACAATAACGAGGAAGCAAAGAATTTTTGGGGTCATTAAAATGCTGAATGGGAAGGGGCTCCCAAAAAAATGACTTCTTCGACAAATATAGATGCAGTGTTACAATGTATACTAAAAACTATAGAATTTTCAATTGAAGATTTTTTATATCTGTTACCATTTCAATGATATTCATTCAGCAACACAAATTCTGTATGTGAGGGGGATGTTTCACCCCCTTAACAGCCGTATAGGCACATATAAAAAAGTGCCTCATATTTTGCCCTACACAACACATTCAAAGCCGGTCACAATCGAAGTGTATCCATTGGGTAGGTTTACTTGTCATTTACACAGCTATTACAATATCAGCTTCGTAGCTTTCATATTTAGACAACCAGTTTTAGATCACATTAATGCAATCTTTAGGCCGCTATCCACTAAATGTGTGCAGAACCAGGTATATCGATATACGCACAACTGCAGTCGTCAATACCTGGATTCCGTGAATTCTTTGTGCACCTTTTTTTTGCTAAATATCCGACTAGCTGCTGCTTGTATCCGCGGTCGATCAACACAGATTATGCAACAGTTCGTGCGTCTTACGTAAGTATCACGATAAGAAGACGCGGTTAGCAAACATGCAGAAAAATACGTTCATGGAATAGAAGGGAATGTGGTTAACGTCGGTGAAAATTACCCTCCACGATGCACTGTAATGTGTCGAGTTCGTATGCTGACTGGACGAATTGTTAGTAAGCTGCTTCAAAAATCACAGTGCCCCCTTTAGAGCTCTGCAGACGATGCATAACTTGTAACGCGCCCGGGGGTACAATTGGGTGGGGCTATACTTATACTGGTCGTCGTTTCGTGACCGTGCGTGGTGAGGACCACGTACCTGATAATCCTGCAGCGGTCGTACTGTTCTGCTCCACACTGCTGCTGGCTTGCCTGAAATTAACTACAGAAATATGCAAGCGAGTCAGGGGAGCCACTCAACGTCAGAACACAACACCGTTCTACGTCTGGTATGAACAACTATATTCTGAGACGATTAAAGGAAATCTCAGGTTGGACTGTTTACATTCTAATTCATGAATGTTTATCCCGATTAACAATCTTGATGATTATCTGTCCACAATATCACGCAGACCAGCTACACGTAACCGACACGACGCGGGTGATTGTTGATGATGCGGAAACCGAATGATCGAACGAACGTTTTTACGCTCGTCACACATACAGATACCTGGTAATAGTCCTCCTTGACCCTAGTAATCATATAACACTGTTTGTAAAGTTAATTTTTCAGTTCTCACTTGGACGAGCGTGCACGTAACCGTCGCGGCGCGGCTGATTGTTGATAATGCGGAAACGCGATGATCGAACGCACGTCCTCACGCTCGCTACAAGACACTGGCACTTGACTGCACTCTTTTATGGTGACTAATTTCTACTGATTCACATCATTTCACTCTGGGAGACCGAACACGGCGCGGATTATAGATACTGTACAGTGCGACACGCAACGAGAGGATACGCAAATACGTTATCGGCGGTACTGGTCATTTTTTTTATTACCTCTTGACGCACTTTCCTCTGAATCACTTCCATATTCCATCACTTCCATATTCCATCACTTCCATATTCCATCACTTCCATATTCCATCACTTCCATATTCCATCACTTCCATATTCCATCACTTCCATATTCCATCACTTCCATATTCCATCACTTCCATATTCCATCACTTCCATATTCCATCACTTCCATATTCCATCACTTCCATATTCCATCACTTTACTGTAACAGCACTTGCAGCAACACTTTAATTTCCATAATAACAATGCCTCTCACATGCAGAGCCACACACTACACAACACAACAGTTCCGTGTCCCGAGCTCGACTGGACAGACGCGGCTGCCCGCAAAGATACTCCGCAACCAAACCAGCGATATGACAGTGCGCTTACAAACTGGTACTAAAATAGTATGACCCTCCACCGCTGACGTCATTTGCACTGAAGCAGTGTGGAAGTGCCGGTCGGTGTGTGGAGTCAGCTTCATTCACGTGGGTCGGCGTGGAGACAGGACAGGGTTGCAGAAAGGAGGAGTCGTGTTCGGACAGCCGCGTCACCGCAACGTGAGCGACGCTGCCCGATTTGTCGGGCTATCGTCGAGGACTGTCCGATAGCGTGTCTACAAGGGACGGCGAACCCCTCGCAGCCATATAAAATGGCGTCACTACAGTGGCAGCAGAAACATCCCACGTGTTCCACTGATCATCTGAATGATTTTTCTATCGAAATCATGTGGAACGAGTCACTTTACAGGATATTTGTACATTAATGAAGACAGTATTTTTTTTAGTTTGCTCATGTGACTACACTTAAAACAACAAAAAGCCCAGCCGGTTAGCCGTGCGCACTAACGCACGGTTTTCCGGAGCGGGAAGGAGCGCCTGGTCCCCGGCACGAATCCGCCCGGCGGATTTGTGTCGAGGTCCGGTGAGCCGGCCAGTCTGTGGGTGGTTTTTAGGCGGTTTTCCATCTGCCTCGGCGAATGCGGCCTGGTTCTCCTTATTCCACCTCAGCTACACTATGTCGGCGATTGCTGCGCAAACAAGTTCTCCACGTACGCGTACACCACCATCACTCTACCACGCAAACATAGGGGTTACACTCGTCTGGTGTGAGACGTTTCCTGGGGAGGGAGGGGGGGGGGGGGGGGGGCGAACCGCACAATAACTCTCGGTTGTCGGCCGACGGAGGGGTGAAGTGGACTGCGGTAGTCGTTGTGGGGTTGCGGACCACTGCGGCTGCGGCGGGGACGGAGCCTGTACGTCGTTTCTAGGTCCCCGGTTAACATACAATACAATACAGTACACTCAAAAAAGACTTTTTTTTTACAGGATACCAGTTTGTAAATAAAAATTCGTCTGCGGAACAGAAGTAGTTGTTGAGGAGAAATGATTCTCTTCTACCTGACCAGTCCAGCCATTATGTTACTGAGAAAATGAATAAAAGGTTTTGTTACCGCGCACTGGACTGCTTTCCGCGCCACTGACAGCTTTAATAACGAGGCGGTAAATGTGATTTTTTTCCCCTGCAGTGTTGTACGCACGGGCTTCGTCGTTCTTGTCAAATTATGACGTATTATTTATAACGAATTTCATTATGGAATGATGTATTGTGACGGCGCAGTTAAAGGCCTAGTTCCTTGAAGAGGTACGTACATGACGTCCACTCCTGAACGACACATATTACTCGTACTGATCGCTTCTGTGCAATCGATACTTTCTTGCCAAGTGAAGAGTTACCCCAGAAAATCATTGCGTAAGAGATTACCGAGTAGAAATACACTAAATAAATCAGGAGGCTAATTCGTGTGTTTCCAAGACTGGCGATTATGAGGAGAACAAAAGTAGCAGAGCTTCATTGTTTCAAGTAATGTGTTTTTTCCAGTTCAAGTTTTCATCAGTGAGTACATTCAGGAATTCTGGAGCATTCCACCCTATCTGATGCCTCCTGCTCATGTGTTGCATCAGTCGTTGGTATGATTCTGTTTGTTGTACAGAACTCAATACACTGCCTTTTCTTCCAAATTTAGAGGGTGTTCATTCTTTGGAAAACGTCATTGAAAATCTCTTCTGTTGCTTTCTCTTTAATGGGACTTACAAGGCGAGGCCGCCAGTTGTGAAATTCAGATTCGATTTATACTGTGCATAATAGAAGCTCATGGCCAGAGGTGTAATGTGGCAAAGCACCAAGATGCACTTCTCAGCCGTTGTCGAGAAAATCGACAGTTACAAGAAACCGTTGCGGTGAAATACTCTCGACGATTAATAATTTTCTACAGCGTCGTGGCGCAGCGGTAAGCGCTCGGTTTCGTAATCCGAAGGTCGCCGGATCGAATCTCGCGCCATGCAATTTTTTTTTATTATTAGTTTTTTGTAATTCAAATATATATATATATATATATATATATATATATATATATTATATAGTATTAATGAATTGCTTATGTATGTTGGCGAAGGCGGATCGCTCTCCAATTGTACCGCCTCCATTTTTCCGTTTTTTTTTTTTTTTTTTTTTTTTTTAACAGGGTGTACCAAAGCTCTCCCGTCCGCACTGATTTTCGACAATGTTATAAGTTGCGCTACGGACCGCATCTACCTTCTTTCGAAGTTAGCAGGCAACTACGCTGTTCTGCGGCGGCTCGCTTCGGTCCATTCAACATCCGTCATTGAAGTGTAACGAGCGAGTAACGGAGTTTATATTTCATACCTGCCACAGCAAATTTGTGTTCGTGGGGTCTCTATTCTAATTAGAACGTTTGACTTACGCTATACGTATTCGTTTCGGAATATCGTTTCTACGTCTTCCGTTAACTATACGTGGTTAACATTATGAAGACAATTAATAACATTTGTGAAATACAACTTTGTTTGCGGAAAACATAATGATGTTCGAAGTCGCCAGTTTTTCCACGACAAACGACTTTCAACAACTTATTATATGCATAATTGTTGCAACTGATTGCCGGAAATTATATATATATATTTGAATTATAAAAACCAAATACAAGAAAAAAAGGTTGCATAGCGCGAGATTCGATCCGGCGACCTTCGGATTACGAACCCGAGCGCTTACCGCTGCGCCACGACGCTGTAGAGAATTATTAATCGTAGAGAGTATTTCAACGCAACGGTTTCTTGTAACTGTCGATTTTCTCGATAACGGCTGAGAAGTGCATCTTGGTGCTTTGCCACATTACACCTCTGGCCATGAGCTTTTATTATGCGCAGTATGAATCGAATCTGAATTTCACAATTGACGGCCTCCCCTTGTTAGTATCAGCTGTAAAAAGTACCAATTCCGCTTGCTGGGTGTTAAGTGGAAGGTCATTTACATGTAAATAGAATAAGGAATATATAAAGAATAATAGTAGACACGAAACTGAATCCTGTAAAACTCGCTTTGTGACTTTTCGCTAGTCACTGAAATTTTGTACCCTTCCGAGGTGGTTTGAATTATTTATCACAACTTTTTGCGATCTGTTTGTTAAGTAGGATTCAAACCAGCCGTGTGCGAAGCCATCAATTCATAAAACTAGAGTTTTTCTGAGAGAGTTACATGATCATTGATACTGAAACCTCCTGGAAGAATAGAACTGCATGTCAGAGCGGGACTCAAACCCAGAACCTTTGCGTCTCACAGACAAGTGCTCTGCCGCTACTGGGCTGTCCAAGCACGGCTGTCTACGCGCCCCGACACTTTCACTTCCGAAAGCAACATTCAGCGTTCAACTGCAAGATCTGAAGCATCGAAACAGCGCACACTCCATTCCAAGCGGAAGATCCATTCTGGAAACAATCCCCTGCGATAGAGTGAAATTTTCACTCTACAGCGGAGTGTGAGCTGATATGAAACTTTCCTGGCAGATTAAAACTGTGTGTCGGACCGAGACTCGAACTCGGGACCTTTGCCTTTCGCGGGCAAGTGCTCTACCAACTGAGCTACCCAAGCACGACTCACGCCCGGTACTCACAGCTTTACTTCTGCCAGTATCTCGTCTCCTACCTTCCAAACTTCTCAGAAGCTCTCCTGCGAACCTTGCAGAACTTGCCCGCGAAAGGCAAAGGTCCCGAGTTCGAGTCTCGGTCCGGCACACAGTTTTAATCTGCCTGGAAAGTTTCGATCCCCTGGGATATCGCTAAGCCATTCCTCACCTATGTCCTTCTTCTGCGAGTGTTACTCCTATACCTACCGTAAGTTGTGCGGAAAAAATTCTGTAAAGTTCCATATGTAGCAGTTGAGGGAATAACTCTAATTAGTTAAGAGGCGAGGTACGATAAGAGAGCTGCGTGCGAGACGCAAAGTTCTGGTGTCGAGTCCGATCGTGCGACAAAGTGGCAACCAGTCAGGAAGTTTCGCTTTGATGCTGTTTGTATCTTTACCACGTAAAGTCAGTATAATGAACAAAAAGGATAGGGACAAATATTGTAAACCTAATCTTGTATAGTGATATTTAACGACAGCGCATATATATATATATATATATATATATATATATATATATAACATTACCGCTGGATATATTTCGTAAACCACATCAAATATTGACGAATCGATTCCACAGACCGAACGTGAGGAGAGGGGCAAGTGTAATTGGTTAATACAAACCATAAAAAAATGCACTGAAATATGTTTTTAACACAAACCTACGTTTTTTTAAAATGGAACCCCGTTAGTTTTGTTAGCACATCTGAACATATAAACAAATACGTAATCAGTGCCGTTTGTTGCATTGTAAAATGTTAATTACATCCGGAGATATTGCAACCTAAAGTTGACGCTTGAGTACCACTCCTCCGCTGTTCGATCGTGTGTATCGGAGAGCACCGAATTACGTAGGGATCCAAAGGGAACGGTGATGGACCTTAGGTACAGAAGAGACAGGAACAGCACATTACGTCCACATGCTAACGTCTTTTTATTCGTCATTTTCACTGACGCACATGTACATTACCTTGAGGGGTGAGGTAGACGTACACACGTGGTTTCCGTTTTCAATTACGGAGTGGAATAGAGTGTGTCCCGACATGTCAGGCCAATAGATGTTCAATGTGGTGGCCATCATTTGCTGCACACAATTGCAATCTCTGGCGTAATGAATGTCTACACGCCGCAGTACATCTGGTGTAATGTCGCCGCAGGCTGCCACAATACGATGTTTCATATCCTCTGGGGTTGTAGGCACATCACGGTACACATTCTCCTTTAACGTACCCCACAGAAAGATGTCCAGAGGTGTAAGATCAGGAGAACGGGCTGGCCAATTTATGCGTCCTCCACGTCCTATGAAACGCCCGTCGAACATCCTGTCAAGGGTCAGCCTATTGTTAATTGCGGAATGTGCAGGTGCACCATCATGCTGATACCACATACGTCGACGCGTTTCCAGTCGGACATTTTCGAGCAACGTTGGCAGATCATTCTGTAGAAACGCGATGTATGTTGCAGCTGTTTGGGCCCCTGCAATGAAGTGATGACCAATGAGGTGGTCGCCAATGATTCCGCACCATACATTTACAGTCCACGGTCGCTGTCGCTCCACCTGTCTGAGCCAGGGAGGATTGTCCATGGACCAGTAATGCATGTTCCGTAGATTCACTGCCCCGTGGTTTGTGAAACCCGCTTCATCGGTAAACAGGTAGAACTGCTACGCATTCTCTGTTAATGCCCATTGACAGAATAGCACTCGATGATTAAAGTCATCACCATGTAATTGCTGATGTAGCGACACATGAAACGGGTGAAAGCGGTGACGATGCAGTATGCGCATGACACTACTTTGACTCAGTCCACCGGCTCTCGCAATGTCCCGTGTACTCATGTGTGGGTTCATGGCAACAGCAGCTAACACACCAGCTGCACCCGCTTCTCCTGTGACGGGCCTGTTACAAACCCGTTTGCGTGCTACGACCATACCTGTTGCATACAGTTGGCGGTAGATGTTTTGCAATGTGCGGGGCACGTTGGATGCCCTCTGTCCGGGTACCGTTCTGCATACACCCTGCAGGCTTCAACTGCATTTCGTCGACACTCGCCATAGATGAGTATCATCTCCGCCTTTTCAGAGTTCGAATACACCATGGTCACAGTTCCTACAGCACTACACTATCACAGACGTCTGGTAACACGGTGTACTACAGTTGGTCTGCGTGCGGAGACGAATGCAGAATAACAATAGCAGCAAGCGCTACATGCGGACACTGCGACAGCTAGACCAAACCACAACAGTGCACTACAGCCACATTCGTAAACACGGTCGTCAGCGTAAACATGTCCCTGCAGATGCTGCTCGCCGACCGTGGCCCGTGTTTGTTACAACACGCAACTGAACGTCGGAGGTTTCAAGCGGCAACTTTAGGTTACAATATCTCCGGATGTAATTAACATTTTACAATGCAACAAACGGCACTGATTACGTATTTGTTTATATGTTCAGATGTGCTAACAAAACTAACGTGGTTCCATTTAAAAAAACGTAGGTTTGCGTTAAAAAACATACTTCCGTGCATTTTTGTATGGTTTGTATTAAACAATTACACTAGCCCCTCTCCTCACGTTCGGTCTGTGGAATGGGTTTGTCAGTATTTGGTGTGGTTTACGAAATATATCCAGCGGTAACGTTAGTTTATGCACCCTGTATATATATATACTACTGGCCATTAAAATTGCTATACCAAGAAGAAATTCAGATGATAAACCGGTATTCATTGGACAAATATATTATACTAGAACTGACATGTAATTACATTTTCGCCGGCCGGTGTGGCCGTGCGGTTCTAGGCGCTACAGTCTGGAACTGCGTGACCGCTATGGTCGCAGGTTCGAATCCTGCCTGGGGCATGGATGTGTGTGATGTCCTTAGGTTGGTTATGTTTAAGTACACTCCTGGAAATTGAAATAAGAACACCGTGAATTCATTGTCCCAGGAAGGGGAAACTTTATTGACACATTCCTGGGGTCAGATACATCACATGATCACACTGACAGAACCACAGGCACATAGACACAGGCAACAGAGCATGCACAATGTCGGCACTAGTACAGTGTATATCCACCTTTCGTAGCAATGCAGGCTGCTATTCTCCCATGGAGACGATCGTAGAGATGCTGGATGTAGTCCTGTGGAACGGCTTGCCATGCCATTTCCACCTGGCGCCTCAGTTGGACCAGCGTTCGTGCTGGACGTGCAGACCGCGTGAGACGACGCTTCATCCAGTCCCAAACATGCTCAATGGGGGACAGAGCCGGAGATCTTGCTGGCCAGGGTAGTTGCCTTACACCTTCTAGAGCACGTTGGGTGGCACTGGATACATGCGGACGTGCATTGTCCTGTTGGAACAGCAAGTTCCCTTGCCGGTCTAGGAATGGTAGAACGATGGGTTCGATGACGGTTTGGATGTACCGTGCACTATTCAGTGTCCCCTCGACGATCACCAGTGGTGTACGGCCAGTGTAGGAGATCGCTCCCCACACCATGATGCCGGGTGTTGGCCCTGTGTGCCTCGGTCGTATGCAGTCCTGATTCTGGCGCTCACCTGCACGGCGCCAAACACGCATACGACCATCATTGGCACCAAGGCAGAAGCGACTCTCATCGCTGAAGACGACACGTCTCCATTCGTCCCTCCATTCACGCCTGTCGCGACACCACTGGAGACGGGCTGCACGATGTTGGGGCGTGAGCGGAAGACGGCCTAGCGGTGTGCGGGACCGTAGCCCAGCTTCATGGAGACGATTGCGAATGGTCCTCGCCGATACCCCAGGAGCAACAGTGTCCCTAATTTGCTGGGAAGTGGCGGTGCGGTCCCCTACGGCACTGCGTAGGATCCTACGGTCTTGGCGTGCATCCGTGCGTCGCTGCGGTCCGGTCCCAGGTCGACGGGCACGTGCACCTTCCGCTGACCACTGGCGACAACATCGATGTACTGTGGAGACCTCACGCCCCACGTGTTGAGCAATTCGGCGGTACGTCCACCCGGCCTCCCGCATGCCCACTATACGCCCTCGCTCAAAGTCCGTCAACTGCACATACGGTTCACGTCCACGCTGTCGCGGCATGCTACCAGTGTTAAAGACTGCGATGGAGCTCCGTATGCCACGGCAAACTGGCTGACACTGACGGCGGCGGTGCACAAATGCTGCGCAGCTAGCGCCATTCGACGGCCAACACCGCGGTTCCTGGTGTGTCCGCTGTGCCGTACGTGTGATCATTGCTTGTACAGCCCTCTCGCAGTGTCCGGAGCAAGTATGGTAGGTCTGACACACCGGCGTCAATGTGTTCTTTTTTCCATTTCCAGGAGTGTAGTTCTAAGTTCTAGGGGACTGATGACCTCAGAGGTTAAGTCCCATAGTGCTCAGAGACATTTTTGTTTGCATTTTCACGCAATTTTGGTGCATACATCCTGAGAAATTAGTACCCAGAACAACCACCACGGGTCGTAACACATCTGAAATGTAACGTCCACTGTTCAAAGTGCCGTCAATGCGAACAAGAGGTGACCGAGACGTATAACCAGTGGCACCCCACACCATAACGCCGGGTGATACGCCAGTATGGCGATGACGAATACACGCTTTCAATGTGCGTTCACCACGATGTCGCCAAACACGGATGCGAGCATCATGATGCTGCAAACAGAATTTGGATTCATCCGAAAAAATGAGGTTTTGCCATTCGTGCACTCAAGTTAGTCCTTGAGTACACCATCGCAGGCGCTCCTGTCTGTGATGCAACGTCATGGTAACCGCAGCCATGGTCTCCGGGCTGATAGTACGTGCTGCTGCAAACGTCGTCGAACTGTTCGTGCAAATGGTTGTTGTCTTGCAAACGTCCGCATCTGTTGACTCAGGGATCGAGACGCGGCTGCACGATCCGTTACAGCCACGATGATAAGATGCCTGTCATCTCGACTGCTAGTGATACGAGACCGTTGGGATCCAGCACGGCGTATTACCCTCCTGAACCCACAGATTCCATATTCTGCTAAAAGTCATTGGATCTCGACCAACGCGAGCAGCAATGTCGCGATACGATAAACCGCAATCGCGATAGGCTACAATCCGACCTTTATCAAAGTCGGAAACGTGATGGTACGCATTTCTCCTCCTTACACGAGGCATCACAACAACGTTTCACCAGGCAACGCCGGTCAACAGCTGTTTGTGTATGATAAATCGGTTGGAAACTTTGCTCATGTCAGCACGTTGTAGGTGCCGCCACCGGCGCCAACCTTGTGTGATTGCTCTGAAAAGCTAATCATTTGCGTATTACAGCATCTTCTTCCTGTCGGCTAAATTTCGCCTCTGTAGCACGTCATCTTCGTGGTGTAGCAATTTTAATGGCCAGTAGTGTATATATACAGTACACGTTTCCTGTTGAAACCTACTGGAAGAAAAAAAAACTATATTGTCGTGTGCTGTGCTGTGCTGTGCTGTGGAAATGTGCGTTTTTGTTTTCTTCCTCGCAGTCGGTTTTTACAGAAAACTAGAAACGTGTTTCTGGCTTCTCTGCCCACTATTGGAAAACTACTACAGAATTTGAATCGGTTGTAACTTTGTAATCCTACCCGTTCGCTGCTTAAAACTATGCGAAATACTATCACTGGGGCCACGACCCTCACAGATCCAGCAGCTCGGAGAGGTCTCCCTCATACCCCGTATGCCAATTACCCATTCATTTTAAGGTACTTCAGTTCCCAGTCAAAGTTTTGTTTACGATACCAATAAACAAGGCTCATAGTCAGAGAGGGGGAAGGGAAGGTAAGGCGAGGGAGGGGTTGGACAGACAGGGAAGGGGGAGGAGGAGGGGGCGGAGAGAGGGTGGAATGATGAGGAGATGGACAGAGAGGGCGGAAGAAGGAGATGTACAAAGGGAGAGAGAGGATTGGATTGTTTAGGGGAAGAGACCAAACAGCGAGGTCATCGGTCTCATCGGATTAGGGAAGGACGGGGAAGGAAGTCGGCCGTGCCCTTTCAAAGGAACCATCCCAGCATTTGCCTGGAGTGATTTAGGGAAATCACGGAAAACCTAAATCAGGATGGCCGGACGCGGGATTGAACCGTCGCTCTCCGAAATGCGAGTCCAGTGTGCTACCCACTGCGACACCTCGCTCGGTGGAGAGTGGAGGAAAAATGGCTCTGAGCACTATGGGACTCAACATCTTAGGTCATAAGTCCCCTAGAACTTAGAACTACTTAAACCTAACCAACCTAAGGACATCACACACACCCATGCCCGAGGCAGGATTCGAACCTGCGACCGTAGCAGTCCCGCGGTTCCGGACTGCAGCGCCAGAACCGCTAGACCACCGCGGCCGGCGGAGAGTGGAGGAGAAGATGGGCAGAGAGAGGGGAAAGAAGTAGTTTAGGAGGTACATCCAGTTCCCACAGATATTCAGCAATTGCGAAGCATTACTGGGTTTGCTAGTAATACCGGGTGATCAAAAAGTCGGTATAAATTTGAAAACTGAATAATTCACGGAATAATGTAGATAGATAGGTACAAATTGACACACATGCTAGGAATGACATGGGGTTTTATTAGAACAAAAAAAAAAAATACAAATGTTCAAAAAACGTCAGACAGATGGCGCTTCATCTGATCAGAATAGTAATAATTAGCATAACAAAGTAAGACAAAGCAAAGATGATGTTCTTTACAGGAAATGCTCAGTATGTCCAGCATGATCCCTCAACAATAGCCGTAGTCGAGGAATAATGTTGTGGACAGCACTGTAAAGCATGTCCGGAGTTATGGTGAGGCATTGGCGTCGGATGTTGTCTTTCAGCATCCCTAGAGATGTCGGTCGATCACGATACACTTGCGACTTCAGGTAACCCGAAAGCCAATAATCGCACGGACTGAGGTTTGGGGACCTGGGAGGCCAAGCATGACGAAAGTGGCGGCTGAGCACACGATCATCACCAAACGACCCGTGCAAGAGATCTTTCACGCGTCTAGCAATACTTTTTTTTTCTAATAAATGTGTGTCAATTTTTACCTCTCTATCTAGATTATTCCGTGGTTTATTATGTTTTCAAATTTATACTGAGTTTTTGATCACCCGATATATAAAGACGTTTGGAGAGCCAGTTCAAATTATTCGGCGAGAGACATCTCTTGAGGCAGCCATTCCTATCGGCGACATCGTATTTCGCCTGTAAACGGGAGTTACATACAGACCTAACCAAAAATCAGTTCCCTCTCCTTTAGGCAGGCACCAAAGTCACACAAAATTTGCGAGATGGCAACATTTTCCACCGCCGTCTGAAATTATTTACTTATTGACGTTGTTGTTTAATTTCGGCTGTTGGTCATTTTGAAGCGGTAGTCGACGTGCTGGAGCCCAAGTCCACAACCTGTCCAACCACCGGCACATGGCACGTAAACGTAAAACTTACGGCAAGTAGTCACGCGTGCGTTGTGCATAAAATCGCTCTGAAGACGACAGTTGAAACGAAAACAGCTCTCTCAGTGCAGGTCAGCTGCCGTAACACAGGCTGTCCCGACAATGGCAATCGTGTAATACACAAACTGCTGGCCTTGTTATTTGATAGACCATTGCCGGTACTGCGTTACTGTGGAGCTAGTAAAGAGTGCAGGTTCACAGCTATGTACAGGCCACTAATCTTCAGTGAAATAATTTGTTTCTTTTTGTCAAAAACAAAACGTTTCGGCTACAGCGATTTAGCAGCAGTTTTCCCATCAACATCGCAGCGTTTTGTGTTGGTGAATTACACAAAATTGGGTACAACTGTTTGGTGCCTGAACTGACAACGATGGATGTGTCCACTCCCATACAATGAAGACTTCAGTTCCATTAAATATGACTGGGACGCTGTAGAGTGGAAGATTTCCGCCCTCACGCCGCCGCGGCGGTCCGCTGCAAATCTCCAGAGGCAGATCCGTCCCCAGTGGCAGGAATTACCGCAAACCATGCTGGACAGCCCGAGCAGAACCACCGTACAGGGAGCCGTTGATGGCTGCCCAACCGCCGCCATCCAAGCGCACCAGTCCCTCAGCTGATAAGGCACACTGGTGGTTTTGCGCTGTACCTTATAGTATCCTCGTCACAAAACTCAGTGACAGTCTTTCATACGCCATCGGCGTACCCCGTGCAGTATCACGCGACTCAAAGACTCATTACCTCACAGATATTAGTGTAATATTGGCGCAGTAAACCAATGATGTCTTTTCCGTTGTCGACGAGTCTCAGGAAGCGACGACGTAGTTGGTTTGTAGTTGAAGTGCCGGCCGCTGTGACCGAGCCGTTGAGTCCGGAACCGCGCGACCGCTACGGTCGCAGGTTCGAATCCTGCCTCGGGCATGGATGCATGTGATGTCCTTAGGTTAGTTAGGTTTAAGTAGTTCTAAGTTTTAGGGGACTGATGACCATAGATGTTAAGTCCCATAGTGCTCAGAGCCATTTGAACCATTTTTTTTAGATGACATTAAGTTTTACAAAATATGTGGATTACACACTACCAATAACACAGCGGGGAAAATAAACAAGATCTTGAGGCAATAATTCAACCCTTCAACAGCATGCACAAGAACATTCAGTTTACTTGAGAATATGAAAGTCATAATTCAATAAACTTTTTGCTCCTTACCATTACCAGAAAAAACAGTGAACACGATCTTAGTTTTTACAGAGAAGCAGCAACTACAGCTGTAAACATCCATGCTTCTTCAGGCCATCGGCACACATACAAATTAGCAACTTAGAGATCATGTTGCGCAGGGCTTCAGATCAGAACACGTGTGGATGTTCCCTTGCTAATCCCTGTCCTCTAGGTAGCCCTACAATCAGAAATCACAGGGAGTGAGATCAGGTGATCACGCTGGCCAACGATTTGGAACCGATCGGCTGATAATTCAATCATTTCCAAATGTGTTTCCGAGAAGCAAGTAAACTTCACAAGCGATGCGCAGTGGAGCCCCATCTGCATAAGAACTGTTGAGTTCAATGCATCTCTCTCTTGTAGGGCGGGTACGACATCCTGGCGAAGCATGTCGCAGTCGTCACGCTGCACGTCTTTGGTCCTTGAGCGCCAACGATGGACGTAGCCGTGAAGCCACACCCTACGGTCACACGTTCAGCATACAGAGGAATTTCACGTACAGTGGCTGGAGGTGAAGATCCCCACACTCGGAAATTCTGTGTTCACTTCACCCGTCAGAGGAAAATGAGCTTCGTCTGTCCATAGGATGGCCCAGGGCCAGCCCTCGTCAATTTCAATCCTTGTAAGAAAGTGGAGAGCGAAGTCAATAAATCGTTGTGCGTCCTGTGGCGCTAGCTGCTGTACGATATGGATCTTGTACGGATACCATTTGAGGAAGTTTCAAAGCACCACCCGTACAGTGGACCACAGGATGTTCAACTGTCGTGACACAGCATGTGTACTGCCCTGACGATCGGGAATTGTGCGCAGCGTTGTCTGCACTGGCAACAGCGATCTCACCAACCACCTGTGGTGCAACTGGTCAGCGGCCTCTTCCCGGAACGACGTCCAGTTCTCCAGTTGATTCGAACTTCATCATGTTCCGCACAGCAGGTGGAGAAAGAGGACCCTTCTGTAACCCTTTCCGTGGGCGATATTCTCTAAGTGGAGCTGCAGCATTACTATTGTTTTGGTAATAGAAAAAAATGGTTCAAATGGATCTAAGGACTGTGGGACTCCCCCCCCCCCCCTCGAGGGGGCCACAGTCCTTTTGTGGGTACGTGTGTGGCGCGCATGGGACCCCAAGCTATTGCAGCCTCCTTTCCTTTCCTTTCCTTTAACGGCTACATTACCATCCCTGTTTCCATCTCCTTTTCGGCGTTTTTGGGCCCTTTGAGGTTTGACCCCCATTTCCAAAAAATTTCTGCTCAGTGTGAGCCATTTGGGGATGAACTCTGTATCTAGCTTCCATGGTGCAGGTTCCGTTCCCCTCCCCTCCCCTCCCCTCCCCTTTCCCTTTGCACCCTGGCCCACCTCCAGCTAGGTCACCATCACGGTAGCCAGTCCGTGTGGTGGGGCTTTTAAGTACCCACTTGGCTGAGCCCCCTGAAACCACAGGGATCACACTGCTAGTACCTGAGCTGTTAACGCCTTGTGTATGCCCAGGAGTCGATGCTCATTGTTTTGGGGCACCAGAACTCCCAGCAATGGCCACCATGCCAGACGACTCTTACTGTGGCTGGGTGGTGCCCACGGGTCGAGCCCCTGATCGGAGTGGGTGGTCCTAGGGAGGATGCCTTGCACATGAAGCGACAAAAACTTCACCATCCTGGCCATTCTGTGACCGTCTCTAAGAGTGGTAGCAGACGTGACACTCCTTCTTCCGATCCTTCGGCCTTCCTCCCCCCGCCACCCCCTGGGAGGAGGGGCGAGCTCGCCAGCTTGGGTTGAAACCTTTCCCTCGGTACCTGGTTTGTACCAGGATGGATGGCGGTAGTTTTGCCACAAACAAGCGTTTGTTTTCGTGGAGACCATTGAACATAAGTATGGTGAAGTTGAATCGACGAGTAAAATGCGGTCTGGTGCTTTGCTCATCATGACATCTGCTGCCCAATCTGACGCCCTGCATGCTTGTGACTGTCTCGATCACGTCCCAGTCTCCGTCACGCCCCACCAATCTTTGTACTCACTACAGGGCATTATTTTCCACTGAGGTCTTCTTCTGCAAGCTGATGAGGAGCTCTGTGCTAACCTCGAGCGGCGAGGGGTTCGTTTTATCTGCCGTGTGCAGCGAGGCCCTCGAAACAATCGCATCGCTATGAGGGCCTTTATTCTGGCCTCCATGGGGGATGTCCTCCCATAGAGGGTCAAGGTAATGGTTTATCACTGTGATGTAAATCCTTATATTCCACCACCGATGAGATGTTTTGAATGCTTAAGGTTTGGACACGTGTCTTCCCGCTGCACCACTGATCCCCTCTATGGTGACTGTGGGGGCCCCCTCCATGAGGGGAGTGCCTGTGCTCCCCTGCCAATGTGTGTAAATTGTAATGGACAGCATTCTCCACGCTTGCCTACATGCCCAATGTTTGTGAAAGAAAGGATGATTCAAGAGTACAAAACCTTAGATTGGCTACCTACACTGAGGCTCATCAAAAATATGACCCACTCCATCCCATGTCTATGACCTCTACTTTTGCTTCAATTACGTCCATTCCCCCTCCTACCCTCTCCTCTCCCCAGCCCCACCCCATTCACCCCATGCCTTCAGCCTCCTCCCTCTCCCCCTCCCCCTCCCCCTCCCTGTCAGTACCCATACCCACCTCTTTAGGTGCTACTCCCCCTCCCCTACCAGAGAAGTGCTCCCCTCCTTCAGTGGTCGCTGGTACTGGAGCTCCCTCCTCAGACTCCTCTTCCTCGCACCCCCCTGAAACGCGATCAGCTGCTCAACATTGTAAGCGTGATCTGCCACTGGTGGGTGCCAAGATTGCCCAGTATAATTCTGTGCCTGCCCTCGCTGAAGTCTGTCCTTCTCTTCCTTCCCAAGAGAAGAAGCAGAAATGCAGGAACAAGGGCAAGGCCCCTCTGGTCCCCCTGAGGTTCGGCCTTCCCCTCCTACAGTCAATGAACCAACAGAGTACGACCCCACCTATATGGATATTACCCCATCCTTACTGGTGACGGATAGTGAAGCGGTGGCATGACCAATTCCGGTCCAATCACTTCCACTTTGGACTCCGGCTTGAGAATCCTCCAGTGGAACTGTAATGGATATTTTCGTCATCTTACAGAGTTGCAGCCCCTCCCAAGTGGGCCCTATCTAAGGCTGATTGGGGTGCCTTCTCCTCTGTTCCCATCCCCCCTGTATTACCACACGACAGTGTTCATGAATCTACTCAGGCTTTGACTGCTGCCATCCTTTCAGCAGCTGTTTCCGCAATCCATTTTCCCTCAGGTTCCCCACACCGGAAGATGGTCCCGTGGTGAACTCCAGAAATTGCTGCAGCCATAAAAGACCGCCGCCATGCTCTTCAACACTTCAAGGTTCACCCTTCTACTGCTCTTCTTCTGGTCTTTAAATGACTCTGCACTTGGGCCCGCTACCGAATCAAATGTCAGAAACGGATTTGCCAGGAACGGTATGTAGCTGCATTAGTACCCCACACCCCCTCTTCACAAGTCTGGGCGAAACTCCGGCGAATTTTTGGCCACTGTCCTCCCACTGGGGTTGCAGGAATTTCTGTACATGGTGTTGTCGTTACCAATCAGGACTCTGGCAGAAAATTTCGCTCAACACTTTGCTCAAGCTTCGGCATCGGATCAGTATCCACTCATGCTCCGTCTCCTGAAAGAGCATTCAGAACGACTGCCTTTGCCTTTTGTTTCTCGCTGCTTGGAGCTCTATAATGCCCCATTTAGCGAGTGGGAATTTGCCAGCGCCCTCGCCCTTTGTCCTGACATGGCTCCTGGACCGGATCGGATACATAACCAAATGCTCCAACACTTATCGGTGGCTGGCCACCATAGTATACCGACCCTCTTCAACCGTCTGTGTGGTTAGGGAGTATTTCCTACCCAGTGGCAGGAAAGCATTGTTGTTCCAGTGTTGAAGCCAGGGAAGCTGCCTCTTCAGTTGGATAGCTACCGTCCCATTAGCGTCACCAACACCCTCTGCAAGCTCCTTGAATGCATGGTGAGACGGCCACTGTTTTGGATCCTTGAATCCCGAGACCTTTTGTCATCGATTCAAAGTGGTTTTCGCTGTGGCCGCTCTATGATGGATAACTTGGTGCACCTAGAGTCTGCTATCTGGTCAGCTTTTGCCCATCGGCAACACCACCTTACAGTCTTCTTTGATCTGCATAAAGCCTGTGACACCACCTGGCGCCACCACATCCTCACCACCCTTCACGAATGCAGCCTTCGTGGCGCTCTGCCCGTTTTTATCCAAAATTTTCTTTCTTGTCGCTCTTTTCGGATCCATGTGGGCTACTGCTACAGCTCTCCCCATCTGCAAGAAAATGGGGTTCCACAGGGTTCCATGCTGAGCGTCCCTCTCTTTCTCATAGCCATTAATGGTCTAGTGACAGCTGTTGGGCCAACAATATCCTTCTCTTTGTATGCTGACGATTTTTGTATCTACTACAATGGGCGCTGCAGAACGCCGTCTACAGGGGGCAATCTGTCGGGCCCACTCATGGGCTCTCTCCCATGGCTTTCAGTTTTCGTCAGCCAAGACTTGTGTCATACATTTCTGCCATCGACATACAGGCCATCCCCATCCAGAACTGTTCCTCGACGGCCAGCCCCTCGAGGTGGTGGACACCCATCGCTTCTTGGGTCTGGTCTTCGATGCCCAGTTGACATGGCTCCCTCACCTTCGCCAGCTGAAGAGGGCGTTCTGGTCCCATCTCAATGTTCTTAGCTGTCTGTGCAATGCTACCTGGGGTGCAGACCACTCTGTTCTCTTGCGATTGTATCAAGCGTTGGTCCAGTCTCGTTTAGACAATGGAAGTCCTTCCTAAGGTTCAGCGTCACCTTCGAGACTGCAGATACTAGACCCTATCCACCGCTGTGGGGTCCGACTTGTGACTGGTGCCTTCCGGACTAGCCCCATACCTAGCCTTCTTGCAGAGGCAGGGATTCCGCCACTGTGAGTTTTGCGTCAGCAACAGCTGATATCTTATGCACTCCACATTCGCTGCACCCCAAAGCACCCTAATTATGGTCTCCTTTATCCAGACACGGAGAACACCCTGCCGCAGCGGCGGCCACTATGTGGGCTTACCATGGATGTCCGCATTCAGTCGCTCTTTTATGAGCTCCAGCAATTTATCACCTCTCTTCTCTGCTCACGCATGTACCCCTCCGTGGTGCGTCTCTCGGCCGCAACTCTGCCTTGACGTCTCAATCGATTCAAAGGATTCTATCCCTCCGATGGCTGTTCATCACCAGTTCTATTGCCTCCTCAGTTCCCTTCAGGGTTCAGAAGTGATCTATTCTTATGGCTCCATGGTTGCCGGCTTAACTGGTTTTGCTTGCAGCTATGCGCGACGCACGGAAATTCACTCCTTGCCAGATGGCTGTAGTGTTTTTGCTGCAGAATTGGTACCCATCTTGCACGCACTGGACCATATCCGTTCCTGCTCAGGACTATCCTCCACTATCTGTAGTGACTCATTGAGTGGTTTGCACGCTATCGGCCAGTGCTTCCCTCCCACAATGTGGATGCTTGGTGGTTTTCATTTGGACCCCAGGCCATGTTGTTATTCCTGGCAATGAACTTGCCGATCGACTGGCTAAATTAGCTACTACCAGGCCATCTCTCGCTATTGGCATTCCAGAAATAGACCTTCGCTCGGCATTACGTCATCAGGTTTTGGGCCTTTGGGACGCAGAATGGAGCACTCTTTCTTTGCCAAACAAGCTCAGGGCAATTACGGATTCTACAGCTCCATGGCGGTCCTCCTTACGCGTCTCTTGTAAGGCCTCTGTCGTCCTCTGCCGGCTCTGCATCGGCCATACTTGGTTGACTCACGGTTATCTCCTCCGTCATGAGGACCCCCCCTCTCTGATATTGTGCATCGATGTTGACTGCGGCTCACATCTTTTTGGACTGCCGCAACTTATCCGCCCTACGACGGACTTTTAGCTTTCCAGAATCGCTACCCCTGGTGTTGGATGACGATGCCTCAGCGGCGGATCTCGTTTTACGTTTTATTCGCGATGGGGGTTTTTATCACTTTATTTAAGGGAGGGGCCTTCCTCCTTATCGGTGAATGGAGGGGATGGCAGGCTTTCATGCTCCCCCCTTCATCCCCGACTGGATTGGGTTCAACTGGGCTTGGTGGTTCACCCCGGCCCTCTGCCTTCCCACTCCTATCCTCGTGGGGTCTTTTATGTCCTGAGCGCCTCTCTTGTCTCCTGTGCTTCTTCCTTCCTGCCCCTGTCATTAGCCACTTTCTTTCCCTCACCTCGGCTTCTGTCCTTTTCCTTCCTTCCCTGTCAATAGTTTATCATTTTATGGATGTTGTAGTTCCCTCTTTTAATGTGGGATTTTATAGGTTTTAGTTAATCTCAGGTTGGAGGGGCTGATGACCGCGTAGTTTGGTCCCTTCCCCAACCACCCAACCAACCAACTATGGGACTTAACATCTGTGGTCATCAGTCCCCTACAACTTAGAACTACTTAAACCTAACTAACCTAAGGACATCACACACATCCATGCCCCAGGCAGGATTCGAACCTGTGACCGTAGCAGCAGCGCGGTTCTGGACTGAATTTGATAATAGAGCTTCACCAATAGTGGTGTGCTCGTTTTGTCCCAGCTCATGTTGACACAGCAACAAGTGCACTGCGACTGGCCAGGTGTGTGGGACTACGAGCCAAGATGACTGATCACCGCACCTGTTGGCCATAGTTGGGATTGGACTGTGGCGCTGTGACGCATAGAAATCATGCACCCCATACTCTGGACATTAATGCTACCAAGTTTGGTACTCATATGGTAATGACTTCCCGTGTTATAACGTGTTAAATAGGGAAACTTTAATTATAACCACCCTGTACATCACATCTGCCGATTTTCGTCCCATTCGGATAATTCCTTTGCAGTGCTTTGTTTTACTGGTCTTAGAGAGTATATCCACCGGTGTACGTAATTTCAGTCTACATTAAAAAATTGTCTTGTGTTGCGCTGGTGCAAAACGCAGTTCGGGCGAAACTAAATTTTATCATTCGTAATCAAAAGCCGTTAGCAAGTAAAGTTAATTGGAAGTTAATGTAAAAATAGGATTTACCTATTGTACATATCATTCTTACTGCTGGTTTCTGCTGAATAAATATCTTACTTAACTTAAATGCATCGTCACAGAAGGTAATGGGGGTGAAAATGTGCATAAAAACATACAATCTTTGTCTTTGGGTCAACATAGTGAAAGTAAAAAAGTATTTATTTTGATTAGTTTATCTACGTGCTGCCTCAATTTTAACTTGTCATGCAACTGGACTGCAAAGAATTTTACATGTGGTGTTTCATTCAGTGTGTAACCATTAATATCTGCTGCTATCGCTAACGAATTATTTTGTTTGTTTGAAATTGCACAGTACGAGCCTCTGTAAGATTAAAACTTAAATTGTTTGCTCAGAACCAGTTGCAGTCCTGTTCAGCTGTCACCTGAGCTGTGTCTGCTAAGGCTTGAGTCTTTGAGCAGTACATCTGCAACTAGAAAATATTACAATTTCTGAACCGACCTTTAGAACCACCTACTTCACATGTAATTGTAAGTTTTGTTGATTGGTGATATCAGATTGAGGATACTAGATAGGAAGTGCAGGCTGCTAACAACAACGTCGACACCTCCCCCTGTGTGTGTTGGGTGAAGGTAATCGCAACCAGACAACAGCTGACAACACGTGCTAGCGAGAGGGGTGGCTCACATCTGCCTCACATTCTCGAGGCCAGCGGTCCAGTGCACTGGGGTAGGGACAGAGATGGGCAATCCTGATTTAGCCTCCCTCTCTAATGATCCTCTTTCCGACGGATCGTTCAGCCTTAAGCTTTGTGTCCCTTTCTTCTGTTTTTACGCCGTGTTCTGTAACGTGAACTGGACAAACACTTGCTTTAAACATTCGTGCGCTGACAGGTGTAACCTTTTACTGAAAAGTGCATCAAATTACACCGCAAGTTAATTACGCTGCCTAAACACGTCATTAACGCCTGCTGTTTCATATCTCATATTCAGTTATGAAGGTAATTAACATCACAGCGTAAATTAAGCGAAATAATTGTATACAGGACCCCACAGTAGTCGAGACAGCTAACACATGGTAGTGCAGTATGGTATCATGGTGGTGGAAGGATATTTCATCGCCTGAACCTCTCCAACAGAGGGAGTGAGAACTTAGAGCGAACAGCAGCTAAGGAACTAACAATTTTGCTTAATTTTCGGGATACAGCTGAGCCTCAAAAAGTAGAGATATATGATACCGCTGGTACCTGCTGGAATTCCGCAAGAGTGCGTTATGTGATATCGTTCGTTGCGTGTCGTTGTAAGCCTAGGTCTGCTTCAGGACGACGTCGCTACTACACACATAAAACGTTAGCCAACTTCAGTAAAACACTTCAGCATATCATACTTAAGGGGATCACACCCTGCCTATCTAACCCATGTTAATGTAGGCAAGTATTTGACCCATTTCTGAAAAAACTGTTTGATGCAGGACCTTAATATTTTTACTGTATGTTACATGATACTAATAGAGTCAACTGTACTAAAATCTACTTTATACATTTTTTAGTTTTTAAGAAATACTTTTTAAATTTATTAACGAACTTCCTAATGAGGGAATATTAATGAATGTAGTACCAGAGGTGGCTTTTTATGTTATGCAGAGTCTCTGAAAATTTCATTCATTTACCTATGATAGTTTCTCATATTATGGGGCATATGTACTGAAAATTTTAGCTTGCGGAAAATTGACTTCATAGAAAAAACGTTTGAAATTTGTTACTTACAGTTAATTCACCTTTCTGGGTGTCTGTCTAGCTTTCTTGGTCATATTAGATGCAGACCTGGCTGCATCGGATATCCTCATTTTATTGCGACGCTGCAGATCATATTTTCACCAGGATTAATTCCCAGCTTTTTCGGTACCCAACACGTTCCAATATTACCACAATTGAATGTAATAACAGCATCATTAACTCCTAGTTCCATTGTATGCATGCCTACAAATACAGTTTTAGGAAGGCGGTTCCAAATTATGCTGTTGAAACATTCATTTGGGTTCTGTGTCTGCCCATGCAGACATTTCCTTAGAAGGTCAGGATCATCCAAGTCTCTGAAAATAGGTTTAATTGCTGTAATAACAGCAGCAGGAAGAGAGTGCTGGTGAGAATAAGATTCTCCAGTTGCCTGAGCCCTATTGTATTTGCACCACGAATTTTCTCCTGATGGACACAATCCATGACATGGCTTATCATCAGTAGAGGAGTTGTGGAAGAATATGGCCCAAACACCTCTCTTCATTGCCTCCAGATTTTCTTTATTTCTCCTTATTGCCTGCTCATAGTATACCTGCATGTTTTCTATTTCAGTTTTAGTTAGCCGACCCTGTTAAGTCAACAATTTTCCACCTTCTAATTTTTTTCCTCTCGTATCAACAGTTAGTTTTCTCACCCTTGTTCCCAAACATTTTTGAACATGGCCTACACATTCTATTTTGCTAATAATGGCATCTCCATGTGGCTTAGAGTTCACCACATTGTTGTATGCCTTACTGTCACCATCGCCCAAATATTTGGTGTGTTTATACGAAGCGATG
The DNA here is from genome assembly GCF_021461395.2 of Schistocerca americana. Taxonomy (NCBI): domain Eukaryota; kingdom Metazoa; phylum Arthropoda; class Insecta; order Orthoptera; family Acrididae; genus Schistocerca; species Schistocerca americana. Next base: position 507,690,252 of record NC_060126.1, on the reverse strand, counting down.
AAATATTTGTTGTACTCCATGAACTTGTATACCACCACTTGTTCCTCTAAAATTAGTTACACAGTTATGTTCTTTATTTTCATTGACTTCACAACATTTGCAATGTTTAGACATTATCTCCACATCTAACACATTACCGGTGTCCACGCTTGTGGCAGTCACTAGTCCATTAAGAGAAGTATGTCCTCTTTCCTGCCAAGTTCCATCAAGTGGAATTGCAATATCGGAACATCCGTCATTTCCTTCCACTGTTTCCCTAGCAGCCAGTTTCATGCTTTCCTCACTGACCGCACATACAGCTTTCTCTAATACTGCAGTCAGTTTTTCAAATTTATTTGGTGGTTGATTAGCCGGCCGAAGTGGCCGAGCGGTTCTAGGCGCTACAGTCTGGAACCGGGCGACCGCTACGGTCGCAGGTTCGAATCCTGCCTCGGACATGGATGTGTGTGATGTCCTTTGGTTAGTTAGGTTTAAGTAGTTCTAAGTTGTAGGGGACTGATGACCTCAGAAGTTAAGTCCCATAGTCCTCAGAGCCATTTGAACCATTTTTTTTTTTTTTTTTGGTGATTGATGTAAGTTCATCAATGAACAAAACATCCCCCCTGCAGCCATGCCCTTGCCAAAGGATCGTAAGGCATAAACTAATCTAGTATTGATTTCATATGGGCCACCTGAATCTGGTTTTGAAGAACTCATAAATGAAATCACAGCTGAGTATTTGGTGCAAATTAAATCCAAAGCAATTGCTAAGCCTTCTCTCCCACTGGCGCTCTCACAAATTTTCACACTCTGACTCACTACACTATCTACATTGCACAAGTTTAGAAATTACATCTGATAATATTCTCAAATTTATAATAATGTTACTGCACCCCTTGTCACTTACAGTAAATTCGTTATAACTCTCTTGAGATGGTGAGAGCATTGATGATGCACTTGTTGAAGAATTACAATTAGAAACATCGTTGTCAGGCGACATAACCTCTTGTACAGAAAGCTTTCTAAACTTGTTCCTCGCATTCGGGAGGACGACGGTTCAATCCCGCGTCCGGCCATCCTGATTTAGGTTTTCCGTGATTTCCCTAAATCACTCCAGGCAAATGCCGGGATGGTTCCTCTGAAAGGGCACGGCCGACTTCCTTCCCCATTCTTCCCTTATCCGATGAGACCGATGACCACGCTGTCTGGTCTCCTTCCCCAAACCAACCAACCAACCAAACTTGTTCCCTCTAAATTGTCGTTTCTTGAAAACACCTTTACGTTTCGTCATCTTCAATAAACGCAACAAAGCACACGAAAACAAGCACTGCAAACGTAAGTATAACAACTACTCGCAATCACGCTTGACAAAAACTAACCGCGTGTTTGAAAGCGTGTTGTTTACAAACAGCAGAAACCAAAGAATACCGACCGTTGCATTCCAAGGACAGCCAACACACTCGGGAGTAGAAAAAAAATTCCCTAAAGTGCAATGTAGGGGATATAAAGACCTAAAATATATGCAGAAAAGAGGATGACAGGAAAATGGGCGTTGCACATAAACACACCACGTGGTAGGAAAATGCTCTTTAAATGCTCGAAACAATTTTTTTTTCAGCAAAATCCTTTTCAGAGTACTTAAATAAAACCTTAATCTATGGAAATATGATGAAAAACGAAAATCGATTTTTTTAGACCTGAACCACGGTGTGGTCCCCTTAACTTGGACGCAATCCATCGGTGCTGCGCCCTGACGTCAGTAGTCCTCCAGCAGCGCCGGCATACGGAACCTCGTGAGGGCGTGTATTCGCTGACGCCTCTCATTCGTGGCTGCGACTGGCAACGACAGTCTTTTGCTTCTTGTTCCGTCGTGAGGTACTAAATTTAGTTTGGCACCTCGCCCTTCGCACAACACCACGACATTTAGTTCACTTCTGTCTCCCATTAATTCAAATTTTGCTGTTTCGGTTGTTGTAGTTGTTGTTGTCGTCGTCTTCAGTCCTAAGATTGCTGATACGCAGCTTTTGAAGCTAGTCTGTCTTGTGCAAGCCTCTTCATCTCTGCGACCTAGGTTTATACCCGCTCACTATATTCATATCTTGGTCTCCTCCTGCAGTTTCCACTCCACGCGCTTTCCTCCATTACCAAACCGACGAAACCTTGCAGCTCCAGGACATGTGCCATCAACCGACTTAGCTGCTTAATCTTTGACGTTCTTCTCCACACATTTCATAATCTTCTACTCCCTTCTCGTCTCGACCTTTATCGTCTGCATTTCGCTTCCGAACAAGGCTACCCTACAGACAAAAACATTTAGGAAAGACATCCTGACACACAAGTTTTTATTCAATATTGACAAATTTATCTTTTTCAGAAACGCTTTGTAACACTATTAACGATACTACCTATAATGATCGTATCTACACCACTGGCCATTAAAATTGCTGCACCAAGAAGAAATGCAGATGATAAACGGGTATGCATTGGACAAATTTATTATACTAGAACTGACATGTGATTACATTTTCACGCAATTTGGGCTCATAGATCCTGAGAAATCAGTGCCCAAAACAACCACCTCTGGCCGTAATAACGGCCTTGATACGCCTTGGCATTGAGTCAAACAGAGCTTGGATGGCGTGTACAGGTACAGCTGCCCATGCAACTTCAACACGATACCACAGTTCATCAAGAGTAGTGACTGGCGTATTGTGACGAGCCAGATGCTCGGCCACCATTGACCAGACGTTCTCAATTGGTGAGAGATCTGGCGAATGTGCTGGCCAGGGCAGCAGGCGAACGCTTTCTGTATCCCGAAAGGCCCGTACAGGACCTGCAACAAGCGGTCGTGCATTGTCCAGCTGAAGTGTAGGGTTTCGCAGGGATCGAATGAAGGGTAGAGCCACGGGTCGTAACACATCTTAAATGTAGCGTGCACTGTTCAAAGTGCCGTCAATGCGAACAAGAGGTGACCAAGACGTATAACCAGTGGCACCCCACACCATCACGCCGGGTGATACGCCAGTATGGCGATGACGAATACACGCTTCCAATGTGCGTTCACCGCGATGTCGCCAAACACGGATTCGACCATCATGATGCTGTAAACAGAACCTGGATTCAGCCAAAAAATGACGTTTTGCCATTCGTGCACCCAGGTTCGTCGTTGAGTACAGCATCGCAGGCGCTCCTGTCTGTGATGCAGCGTCAAGGGTAACCGCAGCCACGGTCTCCGAGATGATAGTCCATGCTGCTGCAAACGTCGTCGAGCTGTTCGAGCAGATGGTTGTCGTCTTGCAAACGTCCCCATCTGTTGACTCAGGGATCGAGACGTGGCTGCACGATCCGTTACAGCCATGCGGATAAGTTGCCTGTCATCTCGACTGCTAGTGATACGAGGCTTTTTCGATCCAGCACGGCGTTCCGTATTACCCTCACGAACCCACCGATTCCATATTCTGCTAACAGTCATTGGATCTCGACCAACACGAGCAGCAATGTCGCGATACGATAAACCGCAATCGCGATAAGCTACAATCTGACCTTTATCAAAGTCGGAAACGTGATGGTGTGCATTTCTCCTCCTTACACGAGGCATCACAACAACGTTTCACCAGGCAACGCCGGTCAACTGCTGTTTGTGTATGAGAAATCGGTTGGAAACTTTCCTCATGTCAAGCACGTTGTAGGTGTCGCCACCGGCGCCAACCTTGTGTGAATGCTGTGAAAAGTTAATCATATGCGTATCTCAGCATCGTCTTCGCTTCGGTTAAATTTCGCGTCTGTAGCACGTCATCTTCGTGGTGTAGCAATTTTAATGGCGAGTAGTGTAACTTCTTTGTTTTTATTTAATGTGATTTCTGTATAGCTATGCTCTTTGATGTGCCATCCACGTAACTGTTTCACTGATTATTTATGAACATTTATATAATTGTAACTGATCTGTGGACGCAATGTCAAAATTAACGCACTTTAAAACAGTGAAAGTGTTGTGTTTTACTGGTTCGTGCATAGGGGAAGTAGGTTTGCAATCGTGTAAAACTTGGAGGAGAGTCCCTCCGCAACGGGACTGGCCAGGGCTAGCCCTAGGGGGGAACAGAAAAGGCGCGTCCGGCGGTCGAACTGCAAGGCTGCCGCGTGGGTGGAGCCAGTCGGTGGCTGGCAGGCAAAGGGTGCGCACCCTGTGATCTGGAAGAGGCGAGAGGAACCACGAGAATACATAATGTAGCCACAGATGCGGAAGTAATGCGGCTGTACTATTAAAATCCGCGCTAAGAAGAGAACACTCAGAGTTCGTCGTGCTGGAAGAGCCATGGATACTTTTGCCGCTCTTCTTTGAATAGCACAGGAGATGGGAGGTGCCACCACCTCCGTATCAAAGTATGAGTTGAGTACTGTATGACTGCACGGACCAATTATGTGGTTTCGTTTTCAATAGCAATTTTGTGTTCTGTAAACTTTGTGTTGAGTTCAGCCATTGTATTCGGTGCTTAGTCATTTACCTTGATAGGGTGATATCCCAAGCGCTAGGAGGAATCAGTGTGTACTGTTTTACTGAACTGAAAAGCAAATTATTTTCCTTAACGAAAGTTAACAGACTTTGTGGAGTTGTAAAATATATGATTATTTAGTGAGCGTAAGTTTTGAAATACTACATGTAATTTTCACGAATGGGCAGTTAAAATATTCGTTTCAAAGCTCTTTTTTAATTGAAATAATAGTGTTTACAATTTCATGCGGAATGCAATTGTTCTCTATTTTGTGTTATGACTACCGTGATCAGTCACGATCTGAATCTACCGACAGCTTATTTTCTGGGTCCCCATACTGGCTGTTGAGCCATATTTAAATGCCATATTACAACAGCAGTCAAAAATAAGCAACTGGTTACACTTATTCAAACTGCACTAGATCCAGGTGCCACATATTCCATTTGAGCTAAATAATAGAAGGCAGTGAATACTCCTTGAGAATGCAAATAATAATCAGTGCAAAAGATACAATTGCCTCATAACTATTTCAGTAGCAGTAATTATCTGTAACTAAACAGGCAAAGTAATCTCTTGGCCATGTCAGTAGGACTCCACCGTTAATAATCATTTACATATAATTATCATTCTCTTCCTACTATAATGTACAGATAGTGTTACTGAGAGCCAGTTGTTGCCTAAACGCCGCGCGGGAGTAGCCGAGCGGGCTATGGTGCTGCAGTCATGGACTGTGCGGCTGGTCCCGGCGGAGGTTCGAATCGTCCCTCGGGCATGGGTGTGTGTGTTGGTCCTGAGGATAATTTAGGTTAAGTGGTGTGTAAGTTTAGGGACTGATGACCTTAGCAGTTAAGTCCCATACGATTTCACACACATTTGAACACTTTTTTGTTGCCTAAACACATTAATATCACCCCTGTGTAGTTCAAGTCAGTTCATTGTTACATTACTCGCTAAAGTATGCTGTTGTCTTGTATCTTACCAGCAAAACAGAAGTTGGTAACAAGTACAGTCAATCCAAATAGTTAACTTTCTCTATGAACCTTGGTACTACTACTGGGGTACAAGTTTGCCCAATTACGCTGGCGTCCGTTTGTTTTTACTTAATTACAGTTTTCTTGATTACTAATAGATCCTTGGTTCGATTCCAGTTTGTTTTGCTATTGTTTTCTGTCAATAGCAGTCTTTCCAGAATCGAAAAATAGTCCAATACCTTTCCATTACACAGAGTCACGGTCACAAAAATCCTTTCACAGGAATAACATTATCGGTAGTAGTAGCCGGTAGTGTTAAAACTTATCTTGCTATAGCCAGCCTTTATTTTACAGCCTCTCAACTTTAGTCATTGTCACTTTCGTCCTCAAGTAGCAAAACTCATCTATTACTTTTACATTTATTCCAGTCCATTGTGGGGCGGTGATACAGCAACCTTCTATTGTGATTAATATTAAAAGACAGTCCTAGGTTGTAGCATGTTCTTCATTGGCTCAAAAACCACCCGTTTCACCCGGGTAGGGCATCATTAGATTATGTGGAAGTACAATGAGAAATAGACGTGGCAAAAAATAGGGCGTGGTCCTATCCTGAACTACAATACTCAACAGTGAAAACCACAAACGTAAATATGTAAGACGCAAAGGACAGAAAAGCATGTAAAAATGTTGCAATTACTGCCACGAAGTATTCGCCAAATGTGTCATAAAATTCCGGTAAGCGAATGTGAAAAACATCATAGGAAATGGTATGAAAACGACCAACAGAGGAATACTTAAAAAGTATCTCCGTCGCTTTACCTCGTGCGATTTGCGTCATCAGTGACAGGAGCGCAGAGCAGACCTCGCGCGTCGGCTGTAAACATGGCCGGGAGCAATCTGCCGGCGGACTGCCCGCGCTCACGCGGTGTACACACAGTGCTGATAGTCACAAGGGACTGACGGCCCTACTAAAGAGAAGCGGCGCTAGGTGGCGCGAAATGCAGTTGCAAAGCCGTCAATGAAAGTCATTGTAGTAGAGAGAAACTTTCATAAGCGAGCTACAAACACGCTGGATAGGAAATAAACTGTATAAACGTCGTATAGCCATAAACAGTGTTAGTTTAACACGCTCAATACCAAAGGCAATGGGTTCAACTATGCGAACGTAGTACAATGAAATAGGAAAGATTTAGAAACAGCAAGAAGAAATGTGGCAGAGGTGCGCAATACAATAGAGTGGAAAAGCTGACAGACAATAACAAGACAAAGTTGTTGCTTTTGTGGTCTTCAGTCCAGAGACTGGTTTGATGCAGCTCTCCATGCTACTCTATCCTGTGCAAGCTTCTTCACCACCCAGTACGTACTGCAACCTACATCCTTCTGAATCTGCTTAATGTATTCATCTCTTGGTCTCCCTCTACGGTTTTTACCCTCCACGCTGCCCTCCAAAACTAAATTGGTGATCCCTTGATGCCTCAGAATATGCCCTACCAACCGATCCCTTCTTCCAGTCAAGTTGCGCCACAAATTTCTGTTCTCTTCACTACCCCCTCATTAGTTACGTCATCTACCCATCTAATCTTCAGCATTCTTCTGTAGTACCACATTTCAAAAGCTTGTATTCTCTTCTTGCCTAAACTATTTATCGTCCATTTTTCGCTTACATACTTGGCTACAAAAATGGTTCAAATGGCTCTGAGCACTATGTGACTTAACATCTGAGGACATCACACACATCCATGCCCGAGGCAGGATTCGAACCTGACTGTAGCCACCACGGCCGGATACATGGCTACACTCCATACAAATACTTTCGGAAAAGACTTCCTGACACTTAAATCGATACTCAATGTTAACAAATTTCTATTCTTCAGAAATGCTTTCCTTGCCATTGCCAGTCTACATCTTATATCCTCTCTACTTCGACCATCATCAGTTATTTTGCTCACCAAGTAGCAAAACTCATTTACTACTTCCTAAGCGTCTCATTTCCTAATCTAATTCGCTCAGCATCAACCGATTTAATTCAACTACATTCCATTATCCTCGTTTTGCTTTTGTTGATGTCCATCTTATATCCTCCTTTCAAGACACTGTCCATTCCGTTGAGCTGCTCTTCCAGGTCCTTTGCTGTCTCTGACAGAATTAGAATGTCATCGGTTAACCTCAAAGCTTTTATTTCTTCTCCATTGATTTTAATTCCTACTCCGAATTTTTCTTTTGTTTCCTTTACTGCTTGCTCAATACACAGATCGAATAACATCGGGGATAGGCTACAACCCTGTCTCACTCCCTTCCGAACCACTGCTTTCCTTTAATGCCCCTCGACTGTCCGCAGCTCGTGGTCGTGCGGGAGCGTTCTCGCTTCCCACGCCCGGGTTCCCGCTTTCGATTCCCGGCGGGGTCGGGGATTTTCTCTGCCTCGTGATGACTGGGTGTTGTGTGCTGTCCTTAGGTTAGTTAGGTTTAAGTAGTTCTAAGTTCTAGGGGACTCATGACCATAGATGTTAAGTCCCACAGTGCTCAGAGCCATTTGAGCCCCTCGACTCTTATTACTTCCGTCTGGTTTCTGTACAAATCGTAAATAGCCTTTCGCTCCCTGTGTTTTACCTCTGCCACCTTCAGAATTTGAAAGAGAGTATTCGAGTCAACATTTTCAAAAGCTTTCTCTAAGTCTACAAATGCTAGAAACGTAGGTTTGCGTTTCCTTAATGTATTTTTAAGATACGTCGTAGGGTCAGTATTGCCTCACGTGTTCTAACGTTTCTACGGAATCCAAACTGATCTTCCCCGAGGTCGGCTTTTACCAGTTTGTCCATTCGTGTAAGGAAGACAAAGTAAAAAGAATTATACAATACAACATCCAAACGGAGAAGTTCGTGATTAAAAATTCAGCAAAACTATGCGCCAGGCCACTAGTTAGTAGATACATGGACAGGAACGATTGTCAATAAAAAATTAAATTTTTTTTGGCAGAATGATTGAAACTAAAAGAGGGCCAGTATAGCATAAAACACAAATGGACTGTAATCCTAAAACTGGCACACGCTTCTGGTGGCATGAACAGGAACTTTCACTATAAAGCAAGACAAAACTGCAAACCTCAAATATCGTTTAAAATATAATGCAATTACAAAATTAGACTTCTTTAAGGTAAAACCTTAACAGAAACCTACAAAAACCATTATAAATTAAAAACGGCACCTTTATAGTAAAACATCACGCCCAAGGGGATGGTCTGGGAGGCACATAGAGGAGAGCACACTACCGGTAAAATTAACTAAAATGACCAAAGCAAAAATGGAACGTGTTCTTGTGAAGAACATATAGGCCCATACGATTAGTTTATAAGTTAAAATTAACGTAACACTCCGCTGTGAATTGCGGGAACCTTCAAGGAAAAACAAGACAAACTACAAACCCCAAGTATACAAAAGAGAATTATGTAACTACAAAACTTTGATTTTTAAAAACAAGAAGAGATTTAAACATGAAGCAAGCCTTATTGATTAAACATCATTATAGGAACTCAAATTCACCAAATGGTAGCATGGCAGATACAGGAGGTTCAGTTGAAAACAAACCAGCACATTTATGTTGTGAAGGTACCTAACGGTTATTGCTTCGTGATTTGTTGTTCTAGGCAGCATCCCATACGAGAAAACCAGTTGCTTGTGGTTCCTTGTACCTTCGGTAATCTGGCTACGCACGGCTCTGTTTAAAAACAACAGCTCGATGTGGTCACAGGGTCGAGGTGTGCCCGTCTGATTTCGTGCCCCACAGGTGATTTGCTGCAAGTAACAATCTGTGGCTGTGATCCTACAGTCGAATAGTCTTTGCATTAGCTAGAACTACGAATCAGTGAAATATATGGGAATACAAAATAAAACTTAAATAATTTAATAACAAGGTTTTATTCTAATGTCTGTAAGTAATGTAGAAGACAGAGAATTATATTGAGCAATGTTTATTCAAGAAAGAACATCGCAGATAAACTGGAAGTGTCATATGATATTCAACGGAAATACAGACAGAAATACCCTTATCAAATGCAGTAAAGTTACTCTTAGATCCTTACAGGAATGGTAGCAAAATCCCCAAACTAAATAGTCATCAAAGATACGTGGAAATCGAGTCCATTTCGTGCTGACAATACACGACAGATGACCAACTAAAAACAATTCAGAGTTCAAAATGATGCTTCACAGATTGACACACGTGATACAAGGAATAGTAACTGATACTCTCCCTATCGTCAGTTCCGAAATACAAGCAGAAAAGTTAAGGTCCTGCTCTGGAGCACATTCAGATCTGTCGTGAGTTTGAGTCCGTTCAAGAGTTAGAGTATTATAGCCCATACATCCGAATGATGCATGTTACCACAGGCAGGCCTGTCTTCTTCCAGCACAAACGTAAAAGCATCGAGAATCGCTCCCTTGAGCTCTTCACTCGAAAAGTCCCAGTCTGTACTTCACACCCGTAGTGTTCCACTGCTGTCTGCTTTCCCATTGGCTGAAGGCTGCACTACTAGTTTCTGGCAGAATGTCAAAGTGGTGCTGCACTGGATTGTTCGTACAGAAAGGAAGTTCATGAGTCTGTGTTCACCCGAGAGTGGTAGGCTGGTAGAGCCGGAAGAGCACTTCCCCGCGAAAGGCAAAGGTCCCGAGTTCGAGTCTCGGTCCGGTACAGTTTTAAACTGCCAGGAAGTTTCATATCAGCGCACACTCCGCTGAAGAGTGAAAATGTCATTCTGGAATATTTAAGTAAATAAATTTTATAAACAATCGTTTATACTAAGATCATTTATAATAAATATAGTAATAGCTGGTTCATTAATAAGTAAGCTAGTGCTCTTACACAGACGCACTAATGTTAAATGACAACGAGATATCGTTAAATGTTTGTTAAGCAACTATTCATGCCTTCTTGACAGAAGAGTCTTTTAGTTCTGTGTTCAGCTGTGGTACCCCCTGACACAAGTGACTGACCACATTAAATTAGTATAGTTTTTTAATGGCACTTACAATCAATATTTAAATACAATTTCCAGTAAAATAGTAAACTGTTCATTAAATAAATATGCAAGTATGACAACATATGAGGTACTAATGCTGCGTTCATTTACCGTGTGAATGTGGAGAATACGATGTTCTGACAAACATTTGTGTAACAACAAAGATATAAAAGACTTAATAAATCAAGAAATAAAATAGATACACATGAGTGACTGTCTGAGATGGTAGCTATGGTGAAATTTTATCATCTGACATAACGCTTGTGAAATCTCACTAACTGTTTAGAAGTTGTTTATTCAGAGGTTTAGTGTGAAAATATTCATTCGCTGAGGAATATTAACATCTTTAGTTTTAAAGATATCGAAATACTGTTGTGTCACTGGATACGGCACATTGATCTGAGATTGCTGATGTATTCAAATTTGCTTTAGTAGTTGATGTGAACTATTATACACTACTGGCCATTAAAATTGCTACACCACGAAGATGACGTGCTACAGACGTGAAATTTAACCAACAGGAAGAAGATGCTGTGATATGCAAATGATTAGCTTTTCACAGCATTCACACAAGGTTGGCGCCGGTGGCGACACCTACAACGTGCTGACATGGGAAAGTTTCCAACCGATTTCTCATACACAAACAGCAGTTGACCGGCGTTGCCTGGTGAAACGTTGTTGTGATGCCTCGTGTAAGGAGGAGAAATGCGTACCATCACGTTTCCGACTTTGATAAAGGTCGGATTGTAGCCTATCGCGATTGCGGTTTATCGTATCGCGCCATTGTTGCTCGCGTTGTTCGAGATGCAATGACTGTTACCAGAAACGGTGGGTTCAGGAGGATAATGTGGAACGCCGTGCTGGATCCCAACGGCCTCTTATCACTAGCAGTCGAGATGACAAGCATCTTATCCGCATGGCTGTAACGGATCGTGCAGCCACGTCTCGATCCCTGAGTCAACAGACGGGGCGTTTGCAAGACGACAACCATCTGCACGAACAGTTCGACGACGTTTGCAGCAGCATGGACTATCAGCTCGGAGACCATGGCTGCGGTTACCCTTGACGCTGCATCACAGACAGGACCGCCTGCCATGGTGTACTCAACGACGAACCTGGGTGCACGAATGTCAAAACGTTATTTTTTGGCTGAATCCAGGTTCTGTTTACAGCATCATGATGGTCGAATCCGTGTTTGGCGACATCGCGGTGAACGCACATTGGAAGCGTGTATTCGTCATCGCCACACTGGCGTATCACCCGGCGTGATGGTACGGGGTGCCATTGGTTACACGTCTCGGTCACCTCTTGTTCGCACTGACGGCACTTTGCACAGTGGACGCTACATTTCAGATGTGTTACGGCCCGTGGCCCTACCCTTCATTCGATCCCTGCGAAACCCTACATTTGAGCAGGATAATGCACGACCGCATGTTGCAGGTCCTGTACGGGCCTTTCTGGATACAGAAAATGTTCGACTGCTGCCCTAGCCAGCACATTCTCCAGCTCTCTCACCAACTGAAAACGTCTGGTCAATGGTGGCCGAGCATCTGGCTCGTCACAATACGCCAGTCACTACTCATTATGAACTGTGGTATGGCGTTGAAGCTGCATGGGCAGCTGTACCTGTACACGCCATCCAAGCTCTGTTTGATTCAATGCCCAGGCGTATCAAGGACGTTAATACGGCCGGAGATGGTGGTTCTGGGTACTAATTTCTCCGGATCTATGCACCCAAATTGCGTGCAAATGTAATCACATGTCAGTTCTAGGCCGGCCGGAATGGCCGAGCGGTTAAAGGCGCTGCAGTCTGGAACCGCACAACCGCTACGGTCGCAGGTTCGAATCCTGCCTCGGGCATGGATGTGTGTGATGTCCTTAGGTTAGTTAGGTTTAAGTAGTTCTAAGTTCTAGGGGACTTACAACCACAGCAGTTGAGTCCCATAATGCTCAGAGTCATTTGAACCATTTGTCAGTTCTAGTATATTTGTCCAATGAATACCCCTTTATCATCTGCATTTCTTCTTAGTGTAGCAATTTTAATGGCGAGTAGTGTAGAATGTCAAAGAGCTGTAAGATGCTATCTTTCAGCTCCTCTGATACTCCGCCATGTCTTGGTAAATTGTCTCCTCCACAGAAGTCATAGGAGCGACAGCCGTCAAAATTCCCCGTGCCGTGATTTTCCCCATTTTCTACGACGCTGCTAGTCTTTGTGGGTGGACCCGCTCGTGCTGGTCACCCAGCCAGAATCCGGAGCTGCCGCGGCGCGCGCCCGGACCTGGGCCGTAGCTCGCCTGCAGAGGCGTGTCGTCACAGAGTGGTTGCCGCGGTCGGTCTCCAGCGTGTGTCGTTGGTGCGCCAGAGCTTCAGCTTTCTCTGGTACCTTGCTGTACTGTTGGTGGCTGTGAGGCAGGCAGCGTACGACATCCTTCCCCTCTAAGAGAGCGATAGGAGAATCACCTGGGGAATGACGAGGCATCCGAGGGATGAGCGGTCCCAGGACTGGGGAAGCGGGTCTGGGGGTGAGTGCCTGCGAGGGCTGAGCATCAGCTGAAGGCAGTCGTCTTGGGTACAGGTATTATAGATGGGTCTGGAAGAAACAAACCTGAAAATGAAAGATGAGCAGAGACACTGTCTGGTAGTGTTGGCCACGACACGGAAAGCGGCGATGGTTACGTGAAGTCGTCGTCTTGGGAAGTCGACATGGCCACCGAAGGCGGCTACAACACGTGACCCAGTGTGGCCAGGGTTCTGCACTGAAATTTCCAGTAGTGCACAACTAGAGGGCCACAGACGTCCCTCTGAAGGCCCGAGCAGGGCGTGCAGAGGAGGAACAGCAGCAGCTCAGTGCAATGCAAAAGGTTCCTGCTGCCACATGTGGTGCCACCAGCTTGAGGAGCCCTGGAGAGGAGACCGAGCAGAGGTGGCACAGGACGTGCATCATAAGGAGGCGTGTTGCATCCTGCGACGCTGCTAGTCTTAACACAGTGCAAGAACGTAAGAGAAGTGGACGATCGAAGAGGAAGGCGAGACGGATGACAGGAGGCCAGAGTAGCTGAGGGGGCTGGCTGAGCCGAGGGGGATGGAAGAGCCGATCCTGTTCCCAGGAGCGCTGATGCTGGTGGCAACGGCGGCAGCGTTGACGGGTCCAGTGGTAAAGGATTGTTGAGGTTGCAACAGACTGGTCCCGGCAAAGGTTAAGGAAGTAGCGAGGGAACTTCGAAAGGTGTTGTGTGGAGGGTTCGTGAGTAGCAGAAGTGCCAAAGGCTTCGAGTATATTGACTATAATTAAGGAGCAATATGGTGCTGAGAAGTGATGCGGAAGGTGCTGTGGACTGTGTATTGTGCGGTTGAGCATTGAGAGTTCCAGAAGTGCGAAGGATGGGCTCCAATGAAGACTCCTCGGAATTTTAATGGTGTGTGCCAACACAAAAATTTCTGTAGTGGGAATTGTGCTGCTCGCATAAGTGGACTTAGGACCGGGTAGTAGGGTCTTCCCCGGGGTTGAGGAACTTGCGAGAGTTCCAGACGTGTGAGATAAGTAATCAATGGCTCCAATTCTTCATCGACTTCCTGAAGTAACAGTAACAGTGACTGCGTCGTCAACGCCTGGGGGAGGGCAGCATCCAGCTGGGCTAACTTGTTGTATGTGCTGTAAGCGAAGCAGGGGCTGCGCCAAAACGTCTGTGGGCCTCAGTACCTTCAAAAGCACACATACCTGGCGAAAATATCTGCAATGCCCTGAAGAGATGCACGTGTGTGGAAGAGCGACTCTGGGCAACTACAGCAACACACAAGTCTGGCAGTCTCGACGCTAGTCCTTGCTAATTGCTAACCTGATGCTCCTTGTCATCGTTGTAGTATTCGTGACCGAGGGGAACAACACACTGCCATTTATGTACCCACGTAGCGAGTTTAACAAACAGAATATCATTGCATATTTCCCTTTGAACATCATTACACAGTACATGGGTCTGGCTGGAAGTCAATCACTTATCACAACACAGTTTCTTGGGACGAAGGTGTGCACTACTAGTTTCTGGCAGTAGGTCAGTGAGTGGTGCTGCACTGGAATGTTCTTACACAAAGGAAGTTCATGAGACTGTGTTCACCCGAGAGTGGTAGGCTTCTGAAGGAAAGACTGTAGGTAGAATCCAGCGAATCAGTGAGGTAGAAGGTGGTGAAGAAGTCCAGCAAGGTGATGAGCTCGAGCAAGGGTTGAGACGATGCCCAGAGAGGCAGGAATTGAACGACATTTGAGACGAGATCCGGCAAGGCAGGAGATCGAGGAGGATGGTTGAGACCAATGAGGCGGTAGCTCAAGGACTGTTGAGACAAGCTCGAGGACGAAACGATTTTCTAAGGCTTTCCCGGCGATTTGTTGTCATCTCGTAGAATCGGGTGCACTGCCAGTAGTCCGCGTCGACCCAATACGATATTTCGACGTCGTAACTCGGCATCTTCATCAAGTGTTCTCTGAGACTGGTTGACGAGCTGACCTTGCCCCATATTTATGTCTGGGCAGTGTGTGGAGCTCCCTACGCCGCCCGCTCCCACTGTGGCCATTTGTGGCGGTGGTATCAGCCTCTAGACGCTCCATCTTCGGTCTGCGCCCATTACTCACTCACTCACTCACTCACTCACTCACTTACTCATTCCTTACGAGTCTGCCCTGACTCGTGGGGGGACAGATTAAGCATTCGCTGCTATTCCTGCTTATCCTATTTGTTTGAGATGGCTTTCTCTTGGGTCGAATTGGCCTGGAGTTGGTTTCTGGATGGGGATGTCCTGGCTCTGTTACGGAATTTCTACTCCCGCAACGGGTCAGGCCAACGCTTGGTTGGCCTGTGATGTATAGGATGGTCCAAACCCCTGATGAACCGGTTGTCGGGCCGTTCGGCCCGCTCGTAAAACACTCGCGCCGACTGCTTGAAGCGGTCGCGGAGGAGGGGGATGGCTGTCTGCTCGTGCAGCCGTGCAGTCGAGTAGAGCCTCGGCAGGCGCCGAGCGAGATTGAGAGCCCTGTTCTGCACCCTCTGTAGCTTGTTGATGTGCATTTAGGCTGCGTTGCCCCACACCACGGCTGCATATTCCAGCACTGGACGAACCAGCGCCAGATATAACGTGATGCCATGTTGAGGAGGCAGTGCAGACGACGGACTGAGCAGAGGGTACAGAACGCGTAGGTGCCCTGTTGCTCTGCCCCTGACGTCCTCTATATGTGGCTTCCACGTCAGCTTCTGGTCCAGGATGACTCCCAATGCACCAGTTTCCGCTCTAACTAGGACTGGTGGAGCATCACCCGCCGGGGCCGCCCCTGGCACAACAGTGTCGTCTTCTGTCAACACGCCTGGCGTAAAGAATGTGTAAGAGAAACATGATGAAAAAGATGGAAGAAAGCAGAAAACGGAAATGTGTGGAAAATGAAGAAAGCAAAAAGAGAAACAATAAACTGAATAATTAAGAAGAGAAACTGGATCATGGATGAAAGGTAAATGCGACGAAACAGAGAAAATGAAGGGAGACGAAAGTATGAAATGGTGTACAGATTAGCTAGGAACATAGTTTTTGCAAGTAAAAGAAGGAAGACTAACATGGAAATAGAAAGAGTGGAAGATAGCTGTAGAATCGCAGGAGGCTGTGAGCAGATGGCAAGAATATATAGAATGTACGTATAAGATGGATCAAATACCAAGTAAAATCAAGCCTGAAGAGAAGGAATGTATGCTGGAAAATGGAAAGGGATACAGCATCTTGGAAGCAGAAGTAGAAAAGGATCTGCAGGAAATGAAGAATCGGAACAAGAATCGGAACAAGAGAATCAATTCGCCTGTTAAGGATCATAGGGGAAAGATATAACGAGAAAGTTAGATATTTATGCTATTTTTATTGATTTGGAAAAAGCTTTCGACACAGCACAGTCTAACAAGCAGATGGATATTTTAAATAGGAAAGGAGCAGACAGGAAGGAGAGACGATTGCTGCAGAAAGTATATTAACAACAGAAAGTAAGCATAAAGATTGGAAACGAAATTTTTGTGGCGGCGTTCGTAGCGACAAACAATTCGCTGTAGAAACGGCTTACGAAGTCACCGCCACACTTTTAATAGCGGGCCGACCGGTCCGCTGGAACAGTGAACAGAAAGATGAAAACCCAAACACTCTGATTAAATAAAAGTCGGTACTTATCTTTATTAACTAAGATACAGTGAACTCCGTGTCTACCGAAATCTGTCTAGTTCGAGTCGGAGCGGCTAGGTCAGCGTCGGCTGACGACAAACAACAACTCGGCTGCGATGAACACACAACTGACTAGCCAGTACACAATTCGGTGGCGAGTATACAACTGAGCGGCGAATACAGAACTGTCCTAGCGCTCGCGACTCCAGCGCTTAAGAAACCAGAAGCCAGCGGTGGCGCGCGCAGACTTGCGGCGATTTCCTGTCTCACTGGCGCTGCTTATGCGGACGGCGTCCGGACTTTGATGCTGCCAACCTTTTGGCAGCGGGCTCGGGTGGCATTACTGGCTAGGATATAACACTCCTCCCCCCAAATCGCCGCACCGTCGTTGAATAATGACGTGGCGAGCGTCGACGGCGGGGGAGGGGTCTGGCCGCAGGCGTAGCAGAAGAGACGGGGGCGGAGACTGTTGTCGGTGGCAGTCCCCGGTCCGCACCCCAGCATTGTCTGCGCGGGGCCTCGGGAAACACCGACTGAAAACCGAGGTCAGGGTGCACGCCTGTGACCACGGGCGCAGCTTCTGGTACTGGACGCGACGGGGCGTCGGGACCCACGAAGAGAGGCAGCGTCTCCTGACGCTGCGTCGACGGCTGCTGAGTGGGCGCCGGACAAGGCGCTGCGGTGTCAGACTCCTTGGGGGTGCCCAAGGAAAGCGGCTGCAGAACAGGCTGCACAGCCACCGCTTGGGAAGGCGGCCCGGCTGAGGGGTCGACGTCCATCAGCTCCGAAGGCGGTGGCGACTGAAGAGGGACCGCAGGCGCCGGAGCGACCACCTGGGGCGCTCCCGGATGAAGCTGCGCGGGAGGCATCAACGGGACGGGCTGTCGGCGTGGTAGCGGCGACGGCTGCTGCTGCTGCCCTGGGGGCGGCAGCGAAGTCGGAAGGCGCGGCTGGAACCCGCCGCGGACCAAATCTGTGGACAAAGAACGAGCGGCAGAATCCGGGCAGCCAGCGCGGCGCAACTGGTTCTGATGCCTCCTGTGCACCCCAGTAGCACCTTGAACAGTATAAAAACCTCGACTCTGGACACTTATCACGGTACCACGTTCCCAACGACGGCGACCGTGATAAACTCTGAAAAAAACGGCGTCGTCGCGCTGAAAACGCGTGCGATGCTCAGAAGCGGCGGGTCGATCCGGGGGGTGCAACAACCGTAGTAGGGTGCGATGACGACGGCCGTGGAGAAGCTCCGCAGGCGAAGGGCCGTCGCGTGGCGTGGTCCGGTACGACGACAGGAACGTGATGAGGGCCTGCTGACGAGAGTGCGTAGCACGAAGGCGGTCCATATGATCCTTGAATGTGCGTACAAAACGTTCCGCTGCACCATTCGATTGAGGGTGGAACGGCGGAGTAAGAACATGGCGAATGCCACTGGCAGAACAAAAACTTTCAAATTCAGCAGAGGTAAACTGTGGACCATTGTCAGACACTAAAACTTCTGGAAGACCCTCAATACAAAAAATTGAAGTCAACGCCTGTATAGTTCGTGCAGACGTTGTAGACTGCATGGGCACAACAAACGGAAAATTACTAAACGCATCTATCACGATGAGCCAACGAGAATTCCAATATGGACCAGCGAAATCAATATGTACTCGCTGCCAGGGACCGGCAGGGCGTGCCCACTCAAAATAGCGTTGAGGCGGAGCAGCTTGGTGTTCGGCACACGTCGAACAATCTGTAGACATCTGCGTAATCTGCTTATCAACGCCGATCCATGTACAATGACGGCGGGCAAGCTGCTTGGTGCGGACCACTCCCCAATGACCTTGATGCAACAAGGCGAGGACCTTGGATTGGAGCACTTGGGGAACCACTACACGAAGCTGGTCATTCTCGGTGCGTAACAGCAAAACTCCGTGCGAAACAGACAACAGATGACGTTGCGGATAATAGCGACGAACCACAGGATCCGATATGTCCTTTGCCTTGGACGGCCAACCACGTTGAACAAAACGTAATAGTAAACTCAGATGAGGATCCGTAGCTGTCTCACGTGCCACCTGACGATAATCAATCGGAAAATCCCGGAGGGATTGATGCTCATCGGCGTCAATCTGATGGCAAGAGTCGTCAGAGGAATCGAAGACATCATCCGCAGCAATTGGCAATCTAGAAAGCGCGTCAGCGTTTGCATGCTGAGCTGTAGGGCGATACAGTATCTCATACTGGTATTGTGATAACAAAAGAGTCCAACGTTGTAGTCTCTGAGCTGTCCGCTGCGGAACTGGTTTAGACGGATGAAACAGTGACGTCAGGGGCTTGTGATCTGTTACTAAATAGAATGGTCTACCATAGAGGCAGTGATGGAATTTTGTGACACCGAACACAATAGCCAACGCTTCCTTGTCCAATTGGCTATAATTACACTGAGCTTTGTTTAGCGATTTAGATGCGAACGCAATAGGACGTTCGGTGTTACCGACTCGGTGAGACAACACAGCACCGAGGCCGAAAGAAGAGGCATCACAAGCTAACACCAGAGGCTTGTTAGGGTCGTATTGGACCAGACAACGATCATTCAATAAAGCCTCTTTAAGCTGCTGAAAGGCTGATTGGCAATCAGCTGACCACACAAACGGAACATTCTTACGGCGGAGACGATGCAACGGTGCAGCAATCTGTGATGCATTAGGTATAAACCTAATATAATATGTCAATTTGCCAAGAACTGCTTGCAATTCATGCAGATTGCGAGGGGCGGGCAAATCACGAATAGCTGCTAAATGTGACTGGGGGGGATGAATGCCTTGAGCATTAATAACATGTCCCAGATACTCCATCTCCGTAAGGAAAATGAACATTTATCGATGTTGCAACGTAGGCCTGCCTGAGACAACACTTTAAACAAACACTCCAAATTACGGAAATGTTCAGCAGGCGTCCGACCGGACACAACAATATCGTCTAAATAGTTGCAACACGATGGCACATTAGCCAGAAGTTGTGACAAAAAACGCTGAAAAACAGCTGGAGCTGACGCACAACCAAAAGGCAAACGCAGAAAACGGAACAACCCCAACGACGTGTTTATGACAAAATACTGTTGTGATTGCTCGTCGAGGGGCAATTGCAAATATGCTTCACGGAGATCAATTTTGGAAAAGAAACGAGCTTCCCCTAACTTATCCATCAGCTCGTCCGGTCTAGGCAAAGGAAAGGAATCAATGACAGTCTGAGGATTAACTGTCGACTTAAAATCAGCGCACAAACGTAACTTGCCAGACGGTTTCTTTATAATAACTAAGGGAGAAGCCCACTGGCTCGCTGAAACGGGTTGAATAACACCGTTGTTTTGCCAACGACGAGGTTCATCTGCTACAGGAGCCCGGCGGGCGTGAGGCACTGGACGAGCACGAAAAAATCGAGGCTGAGCATTATCTTTTAACGTAATATGAGCGACAAAGTTCGCAGCACAACCTAGTTCGTCTTTAAATATGTCACTGTATTGTTTACACAAATCGGTTATGCTGTCTTGAGGAACAACAACAGAATTAATTTGCAACACATTGTCTTGGATAGACAGGCCAAACAAGTCAAAACAGTCTAATCCGAAAATGTTTACACTGTCTGTAGCGCGGAGCACTGTGAATGAAACAGTTTTTGTATTGCCACGGAATGTGGCTGGCACGCTACATACACCTAACACAGGAATTTGTTCTCCACTATAAGTAGCCAAAGAATGTTTTACCGCTGAAAGCGGCCGAGCGGTTCTAGGCACTTCAGTCCGGAACCGCGCGACTGCTGCAGTCGCAGGTTCGAATCCTGCCTCGGGCATGGATGTGTGTGATGTCCTTAGGTTAGTTAGGTTTAAGTAGTTCTAAGTTCTAGGGGACTGATGACCTCAGCAGTTAAGTCCCATAGTTCTCAGAGCCATTTGAACCATTTTTGAACCGCTGAAAGTTTAGGGCGGCCGATAGCCGCATACGTAGCACTATTTATGAGAGTCACAGACGCACCAGTGTCTAATTGAAAATTGAAGGTCTTATCCTGGATGCGTAGCTTCACAAATAGTTTATTACACTGTCTCTGGATCGGTGCAGTGGAGGCGGAAGACACAAAATCAGCGCGTTTAGCGCGTGTTCGCTGCTTACGACAACTCGTGGGTTGGGCGGGTGGAACAACAACTCCCGCTTCACTTGCAGTCTGTACATTACGTTTTACAGCGTTTGAATTACGCTTGGGTCGCATAGCAGAGGGCTGGGTGGGTGGCTTATTGCGAACAAGTTTATTACCCACACGAACCGTGGAAGAGTCTTTAAACGCGACCTCCTGGGCGGGCTGGCTTTGAAGAACATGAATATGCATGGGCTGGGCAGCACTAGAATTGTTCTTGCGTTTACGCAAACAAACAGTCTGGATGTGTCCTTTCCTTTGACAAAAGTGACAAACCGCGTATCTTAACGGGCAACGTTCACGAGGATGAGCAAGAACACACTTAGGGCAAGACTTAACTCTATCATTTTGCACACGCGGCTGACGAATGTGTTTAACATGACGCGGCCGGCTAGTGTTTACAGTCTGACTCTGCCGGTGGGGCCGCGGGCGTGACATAACTTGCTTAGCACAGGCAATTTGAGAAATACATGGCTGATCTAACTCACACTCAGCATAGTCAAAAGTATCTTGGGCTTCAATGATGTTCATCACAGTCTCTAATGACGGGTCAGACAACTTTAAGATAGCAGCACGAATACGAGAATCTGCAATGTTTTGAGTAATAGCGTCTCGTAACATGACATCACTGTAGGAAGCTCCACACACACAATTAAATCGGCACTGACGGGTGAGGCCCCGTAAATCTGTTAACCACTGTTTATTAGATTGATGTGACAGTTTCTTTAATCTGAAGAACTTGAATCTGGCTGCTGCCACATGAACTCGCGACTCGAAATACTCAGCAAGCTTGTTAACAACAACATCATAGTCTAAAGCTTCTGGCTTGGATTCCGGGAACAACTTACAAAGTAGTCGATAGACTTCCACGCCTGCAGTGGAAATTAAATAAAGCTGCCGCTCAGTACCCGTGATTTTGTAGACTGTCATGTGCGCCTGCAACTGCGCGAAATATTCTCGCCATTCTTCTCGTGATGCATCAAAAGCACGGAAAGGTGGTGCTGCCTGTGCTTGTTCCTTTTGTGTTGGAGGATTAGCCGCTTGTTTGGCGATTGCTTCCACCAGACTTTGTATTTGCTGACTCTGTAACAAGATCAACTGTTGTAATTCGGCAGACATAGTGAACACAAATTAAACCAGCCCCCAAAATTTTATCTCTATAATAAGTATAACAAGAAACAAGTTGAACCAGCCCTGCACACGAGTTCGGAAGTCCTCGTCGCCAGTTTTGTGGCGGCGTTCGTAGCGACAAACAATTCGCTGTAGAAACGGCTTACGAAGTCACCGCCACACTTTTAATAGCGGGCCGACCGGTCCGCTGGAACAGTGAACAGAAAGATGAAAACCCAAACACTGATTAAATAAAAGTCGGTACTTATCTTTATTAACGAAGATACAGAAACACAGTGGTGAACTCCGTGTCTACAGAAATCTGTCTAGTTCGAGTCCGAGCGGCTAGGTCAGCGTCGAAAAACAACAACTCTGCTGCGATGACTAGCAAGTACACAATTCGGTGGCGAGTATACAACTGAGCGGCGAATACAGAACTGTCCTAGCGCTCGCGACTCCAGCGCTTAAGAAGCCAGAAGCCAGCGGTGGCGCGCGCAGACTCGCGGCGATTTGCTGTCTCGCTGGCGCTGCTTATGCGGACGGCGTCCGGACTTTGATGCTGCCAACCTTTGGGCAGCGGGCTCGGGTGGCATTACTGGCTAGGATATAACAGAAATGTCTGAAGAAAGCAACACTGGTACGGGCGTTAGAAAACTCTGTTGCCTCTCCCCTCCTATTGTTCAAGCTACACGTGAAAGAGGTTATTACGAAAGGCTTAGGTGGAAAATGACGAATGTGTACTGATGTGTATGATTTGGTGATGGTATTAGTGGCAGAAAGTGAACGAACTGCAAATAAAATTCCAAAAGGTCTGTCTGAATGATCCTTGTGTAGATAATGGGATGAGAATCCATGCGGTAAAAACAAATAGTATGGTTATTGGCAAAGGAAGGAGATCGGCGCGCATATTAAGATAGGACATGTTGTTATAAGCCAAGTAAGAGTATTTAAATATTTTGGAAGGACGGTTGCTGAAGACTTGAGAAGCCATCAAGAGTTGAAAGCTCGCTCTGCTATCGCGGAGGAGGCATTCAAGAGAAAGAGGAGATTATCATGTGGAAAACTAGATAAGAGTCTGAGGAAACGACCTGGCAAGTGTTTGGTCTGGAGGGTGGCAGAAACAAGTACACTGCGACCGGAGGTTGAGAAAAGGGTTGAAGTATCTGAGATGTGGGGTGTGGGAGAGAATGGATAAGCTGGACGGAAAGAGTGAGTTACAAAAGAGACTGGGAAAAAGGGTTGGTGAGAGGAGAAGACTGCTGCAGGTTGTAAGATAAAGGAAGAAGAGCTGGAGAGGACATTCGATGAGACGGAAGTGCCTGCTGGTAGACGCTTTGGAAGATCTAGTTCGTGTGAGGGGGTTGAGAGGAAGGTGCAGATAAATGACAGACTGGAACTGGAAATTACGCAGACCTGAAGAGGGTGGCAGAAGGCAGGAGAGCACAGAGAGTTACCACGTCGACAGAACACTGATGACGGTGATTCCAAACGAGAGCTAAGCGTCGTAATCACCAGTGTGATCTGTGACTCTCAACACCCGGCAGGTGTGTTAGTCGTCGTCAGCTCGATGGAACTGACATAACCATTTCTACGAGTGTTAAGTGTTGTAGAACGCTGAGGCGTAGCAAACGTCGTTGCTACAGGATGCCCTACAACTGAAGACAACACTGCTGGAACGTATTACTTCCTCCCTCTCGGTTCTCGCGAAATGACCTCGACGAGAAACAGGTACCGCTGAGGTTTATCGAACAGTCGATATACTACGTACGACTGAAAAGGAAAGGGGAAATTACAGGGTCCCTCCCCGTATATTTTCCCTCCTGTTGCAGGTTCAATAACCGTTCTTATAAAAGGCAGGTAACTCGTAAAAATGTAATTGCGATTTCCATTTCATCGACAGCCCGCAAAAAGCAGTCCACAGATATTTGATAATTCGTGAAATATACTTTTTCATTTGTGTTAAATTCTGTTCAACAGAGCTAACTTCCAAACTCTTTTTTGGTAAAATGGACAGAATTAAAAGTAATTAATGCAATTTTGTCATAGATAGACATGGCGATAGACATTGTTGGAAGACCGTGGCTGTTATATAAACTAAACTATTGATGGTGAACGGCAACCAGCCACAAACTGGTTTTACGGTACTTTATTCAAAAAGTACCGTTACCGGTTTCGAATATTTCTTCTTATATTTTTCTTTTTTTCTTTTGTTATAATTCCTTATCAGAAGGTTTTTTCATGGTTTCATCAATACAGATTATACACTGGTTTCCTGTGAGTTGCCCTAGGATAAAGAATAATTTACAAATTACAAATGTGTAACGAAAATGGTTGCGCTACATATTTGTGTTGGAAAACAACTTACGTAAAATGTCCATCTGGCGCATTTGTACAAGCAGTTTTCTTGCAGTGAAATATATTCTCAGTGATGTATGTATTTTCACAGTCACAAACGTTCCAATGCATAAAACGACTTTCCAAAGTCCACCACATGTTCTGATTTTTAGCACACGAAAACAAATACACATTTTGCTATGTAGATGGGTGTTAAAGATGCTATAGCGCAATGATAGAAAGATATGGCTTTTTTGAGGGGGGCGGGAGGGGGAAACGAAAATTACTGTTATGTAGGATTGAAATAGTGTTTTACATTAAATCTAGGGCATTAAATTCAGATAGAAACGATTAACAGTAATTAATGTTAGAAACAGGCAACAAATAGCACCTGCGCGGCGCTGTGGAGTTCGCCTTCCTAGTATCTTTGGCCTGGACCGTCGGTAAAATAGTGGCCTAGTTACGATCCACAGCGGACGGATTGAGGTTGGTTGCGGCGGTCGCTTACTTCACATGAAAAAAGAAAAGACTGCGCGCAAGAATCAGTCCCCATAAAAGAAAAATTTAAGCTATTCAAATAATAGTGCATCGAAAGCGGAATATGTAGTAACTTTACTGTAAGTGAATTACACTGAAGCGTCAAAGAAATTAGTACACCTGCGTAATATCGTGTAGGGCCCTCGATACACGTCAGGGCATGGACTCGACTAATTGCTGAAGTAGTGCTGGAGGAAATTGACACCGTGAATCCTGCAGGGCTATCCATAAATCTTTAAGAGTACGAGGGGATGGAGATCTGTTCTGAATAGCACGTTGCAAGACATCCCAGATATGCTCAACAAAGTTCACGTTCAGGGAGTTTGGTGGCCGATGGAAGTGTTTAAACTCAGAAGTGTGTTTCTGGAGCCACTGTGTAGCAGTTCAGGACGTATGGGGTAACGCATTGTCCTGCTGGAACTGCCCAAGTCCGGCGGAATACACAAAGGGCATAAATGGATGCATCTGATCAGACAGGATGCTTAGGTAATTGTCACCTGTCAGAGTCTCTACGTAGATGTATCAGCGTCCCACATCACTCCGACTGCACACGCCCCATACCATTACAGAGCCTCCACCAGCTTGAACAGTCCCCTGCTGATATGCAGGATCCAAGAATTCATGAGGTTGTCTCCACTCCCTTACACGTCCATCCGCTCGATACACTTTGAAACAAGACTCGCCCGACCAGGCAACATGTTTCCAGGCATCAAGAATCCCATGTCGATGTTAACGGGACCAGGCGAGACATAAAGGTTTGTGTCGTGCAGTCATCAAGGGTACGCGAGTGGGCCTTCGGCTCCGAAAGTCCATATCGATGATGTTCCGTTGAATGGTTCGCACGCTGACACTTGCTGATGGCCCAACATTGGAATCTACAGAAATTTGCGGAAGGGTTGAAAGATTCTCTTTAGTCGTCGTTGGTCCCGTTCCTGCAGGCTCTTTTTCTGACCGCAGCGATGTCTGAGATTTGATGTTTTACCGGATTCCTGATATTCACGGCACACTCGTGAAATAGTCGTTACCTCGGAGATGCTGTGTCCCATCGCTCGTGTGCCGACAGTAACACCACGTTCAAACTGACTTAAATCTCGATCACCTGCCACTGCAGCAGCAGAAACCGATCTAACAATTTCGCCAGACACTTGTTGTGTTGTAGAGGCGTTGCCGACCGCAGCGTCGTATTCTGCTTGTCAAATGATATCTGCGTTTGAAGACGCATGCCTATACCAGTTTCTTTGGCGCTTCAGTGTAGAAAGGGTAGCTGACTCTGACACTACTGTGCCTGCCGCAGTGGTACGGATACGGAAGTTATTGTCAACAACCGGGTGGTTTACAAATACTAGTGCTCCCGGAAGTAGCTGGCTTGGGGAATACAGGTGTGTGAGCTGTGCCTCTGGAGGCGGGGACGCTAAAGACAGGCCGACGCTGCGGCGACACGGAGGGTGGGTACGCCCGAGGCGCGCCGTTCTCTCCGCCGGGAGCGGCCCGCCTGCGGCAGAAGTGGCCCCCTGTGCTGCGCCGCGGCCGTAATTTCCCACAAACGAGCGGCGCCTTTTGTGCGGCCGCGACCCCTGACCTTCGGCACGCGGCAGCCGCCGGCGCATTGTCTGCGCGCGCCTACCGCCCGGGCGGAGTCGCTTCGCGGATCGCCAGTAATTATCCGAAAAGTAGCGGCGGTAGTAGCAGCAGCAGCAGCAGCAGCGACAAATGTCGAGGACTGAAAGCTACCGCCACCTGCCAAGTACTCGCCGCTTCTGCGCTCACATCGAATAACAAGCGCTCGCTCAGTGAAGAACAGAAACGGAGAAGAGTACGAGTCTTGTGTTGAGGGTTGCATACATTAGAAATTAAGGCGCCGCTGTTACGTCAGTCTCGCCGCTGTTGTATGCGAGGATGACGAGTCTGGGAACGGTGAGGCTGCTCTTGTTTCCTCCTCGTACTGAAGCGAGCAGGAGTGTAAGACGACTCGTGGCTCAGTACACAAGCTCAGTCCTCAATCTTGCAGTTATAAAGTAGCACTGACAGGGCGAATGTGACTGATTGCTGTGATCAGAAAAAGGCCTACGACGACACTGCGTCTTGCGTGGACGGTGTGAGACGAAAATTACGTGATGCAGTATACAAAATTGCAAATATGCTCCATTACAGGAAAACGTTCTACGCTATACACCAAACTTCCAAGAAAAAACAAAGTTCGTCCAATGCAAACACAATGCCTGTATTCGTGCTTATTACACCTCCACCATCAGACAACATACGTGACCCCTCAAATGAAAACATGGCACACAGCAACTTCACAGTTACATCCCCGCGTCCAAAAAGCGCGCTATTCATACATCCGCTGGCCGTGACAACTAACGTTTACGGGATAATAGCGAGTTGTGGCTTCAATTTCTGTAACGTTTTCGTAGACTGTTGTATATTTATCGTGATAATGAACAAGATTTAGTGAATACACAGCATCCTCGTGTCCTGTTTCCTTGTATTGTTATCAGAGACTCTGTAGTATTTAGAGTACACACACACACACGCACACACACACACACACACACACACACACACATACACAGAGAGAGAGTAAATCACCCAAATCACCAGGGGCATGTGTGTGTGAAATCTTATAGGATTTAACTGCTAAAGTCATCAGTCCCTAAGCTTACACACTACTTAACCTAAGCCGGCCGCGGTGGCCGAGCGGTTCTAAGCGCTTCAGTCCGGAACCGCGCTGCTGCCACGGTCGCAGGTTCGAATCCTGCCTCGGTCATGGATGTGTGTGATGTCCTTAGGTTAGTTAGGTTTAAGTAGTTCTAAGTTCTAGGGGACTGATGACCTCAGATGTTAAGTTCCATAGTGCTCAGAGCCATTTGAACCATTTTGAACTTAATCTAAATTATCCTAAGGACAAACACACCCACCCACCAGGGGCATGTATTGTTAGCCAATACGTAGATTGTAATAATGCTTAGAAAGTGTCTTTTTTGTGGAAACATACTCTTTCTTAAATAGAACATCTTCTGTTGACATTAACAAACTAAAAGTAGAGTAAACTAGGATGGCAGAGGTGTTTGTTAACAGGAGTCTACAGCGAGCCGTTTACGAGATATCGTACTCTGGAAAGTTAAAGTTGACACTTGTACAAGACTTGTGGTAGCACACATTAAAAAACGACACAAGTGTATACACTGGTTGTGTGTGTATTCTGACCATCACGGTTTCTTTTCAAAATGACCTCCGGCGATGGCAATACACGCTTTCAGTCTGGTATGGAACGACCACTGCACGCGTTATAACATTTCGGAGGAGATACACGAACAGGCTGCAGTTATACGTCCTCGCACATCATCAGGTGTGGTCGGTATGTCCTCGTAGATAGCGTCTTTCAGCTTCCCCCACAGAAGAAAGTGTGCAAGCGCGAAATCCGGGGAACGGACCAGCCAAGGTACACGTCCCCTACGTCCAATCCGACGATATGGAAACAATTCGTGTAGACGTACTGTGGCACTTCGTGAACTATCGGTTGAACAGCCATCATGCTGGTACCACAGGTTCCTCCTAGTCCTCAAAGAACGTCCTCTAGCATCCGTGGAAGACGGTCTGTTAGGAAGCTGCGGTACTCCTGGGTGTTCTGTACTCCGTCTATGAAAACCGGGCCCATGACCTGATGGTTCATTATCCCACACCACAGACTTACATTCCATGGAAGCTGATGTTCCATCTGACGAAGCCAACGCGGATTGTCAACAGTCCAGTAGTGCATGTTTTGGCGGTTTACCTGGCCGTGATTGCTAAACGTGACTTCATCATAAACAAGATACACGGTACATCTGCAGTATCCTGACGTAAAGCCCATGTAGAGAATGCTCGTTTCCATATGGGTCTTCATGGAGAGAGGTGATACAGCTATGTCGATGGAGAACGCGTATGACACTTGCCTGACCCGTGTCCCTTCCTCGTGCAATTACGCGGGAGCTAAAGTGCTGGTCAACTGCCAGAGCAGCGCGAAATCAATAATTCCCCCCTCTTCTGTCGTCGCTTGTTTCCTCCTGTTACGTTGTCTTGGTGTTACACTACCTCATTCACGTAACTGGATGAAGAGACTGATAAGTAATTGCCGAGGAGGGATATCTTGCCGCATACACCGTACAGGATCGAACTGCATTCTTCCTACCTCTCCATCCGCCATGAGCATGTCGGCTTTTTCTGCACTGGTAAATCTCAGCATCCACTCACGACCCACTGCTTGGACTGTCACACAGTAGCTGACTAGCAAGTCTCACTGCACTCAACGAACACCCAAGCACAATGTAAGCAAAGATGACAACATCGTACGTAGCAACTACGCAGTTTGAATGGCGCAAACAAATCTCGGTGTGGAAACTTTTTCAAAATGTGGTATCTCGTAGACGAGTCGCTCTAGACTCCTGCAACGAACACCACTGACATTCTAATTTTCCCCACTTTTAGTTGGTTAATGTCAATAAGCATTGTTCGATTTTAGAAAACGACTATGTTTGCTCAAAAAATGCACTTTCTATTATTACACTCTGTGTATTGGCTAACAATACGAACCCCTCACTCACTGCTAACCTACCAGTTGCGTGTGTAGCGGCTTTACCGCGACTCCTCGATCTTACTTGTGGACGCGTGTGCTCACCCTCCTCTCTACGCTAGCGCAGTCCACTTGCGCGCGACAACAGACTCAACTCAGGAGTTTTCAGCTAAATAGGCAGCAGTGGCACCTCGAACCTCCGACAGTACGGAGATGGCGAGTTCGGAAATAACGTCACAGCAAAGAGAAGTTGATGCAGCTCTCCATGCTACTCTATCCTGTACAAGCCTCTTCATCTCTGAGTATCCACAGCAACCTACATCCTTCTGAATCTGATAGTGTATTCAAATATTGGTCTCCCTCTACGATATTTACCCTCCACACTTTTCTCCAGCACTAAATTGGTGGTCCCTTGATGACTATAAGAAGGGATCGGTTGGTAGGACACATTCTGAGGCAAGTTGTGCCACAAATTCCTCCCAATTATATTCAGTAACTCGTCGTTATTTAAATGATTACCCATCTAATCTTCAGCATTCTTCTGTAGCACCACCTTTCAAAAGCTTTTATTCACTTCTTGTCTAAACTGTTTATCGTCCGTGTTTTACATCCATACATGGCTACACTCATACAAATACTTTCAGAAAAGACTTCCTGGCACTTAAATCTACGCTCGATGTTAATAAATTTCTCTTCTTCAAAAACCCTTTCGTTGCCATCGCTAGTCTACATTTTATATCTATTTGATGCCCATTCGGTTCAAGTGTTCTTCCAAGTCCTTTCCTATCTCTGACATAATTACAGTGTCATCGGCGAACCTCAAGGTTTTTATTTCTTCTCCCTGGATTTCAATTACTACTCAATTTTTTTTTGTTTCGTTTACCACTTGGTCAATGTACAGATTGAATAACACCGGGAATAGGCTACAACCCTGTCTCACTCCCTTTTCAGCAATTGCTTCCCTTTCGTGCCTCTCAACTCTGATAACTCCCTTCTGATTTCTGTACAAATTATAAATCGCCTTTCGTTCCCTGTATTTTACCCCTGGGACCTTCAGAACTTGAAAGAGAGTATTCCAGTTCCAGTCAACATTGTCAAAAACGAGTGTACAGATCTCATTTCTGATCTCCACTATATCCTAACTGGATCAGCTTCGCTCCTTTTTACGCTTGGAGACTAACAGAGACGATCTCTGCACATGAAAGTGATTAAAGCGTTATCATAAATTCTTAGACATTGTCTGTGAGTCAACTACTTAGACTTCCGACACCTCAGAGTCTGAAAAGCTGAAACTGCGTTCCCAGCTGCGTCACTTGGAAACGAGCACCAGCTGCCCTGACAGTTCATTTCGAGCCACAGGCGCTACTCAACCTGGTCTCCGCAATCACAGTTGACAGCTGAGGGACTGAAGGAGAACCACAGCTCAACTCAAATAGGAGCGACCACAGACAGTATATTTTCTGTAAAGACCGACAAATATATTAACAATGAAGCTCACAGACTGAGTTCCGTAAAAAGAAACTGAATTAGGGGGCTAAAGTGTCTGGATACACGAACGTTAGTACTGGGCAGGTAGACTACAGTCGCTTAGTCGAAAATCTACACGTTACTCATAACAGGCCAAAAACTGAAGTAACGAGGGAGCGGAAGGTGTACTCTCTAATGACGGCACGTGGCAGTGGAAATTGACAGATTATTCGAAGCGTCACTGATCTGATTGCGAGTTGCCATTCTGGATGACCTGCCTGTCCCAGCTAGCGAGGGACGAAAGCGTTAACCGTTCCTCTGGCTAATTTTCTTGCACCGAAATTCAAATAGATCCTGTGAGTTGTTACGGGTAGAGACTGCGCTTGAAAACCGGAATGAATTAATAATTGGTTCCTTTTTACCAAACCCCTCGATTCAGAGAGTGTAGTTGCTGAAAGGTTCATAGAAAACTTCAGTATCATTTTAAACAGGTACCCGACCCATACAATCAGAGTTGGTGGTCACTTCAATATATACTCAATATGTTGGCCAAAATACTTGTTCAAAACAGGTGGTACGTGTAGAACATCTTCGGGAATAGTACTACATGCGCGCTCGGAACATTATTTAGACCAGTTACTTCAGGAGCTCACTCGAACTGTAAGTGGTTGCGAAAAGACACTTGACATCCTAGCAACAAGCAACGCCGAGCGAATAAGGAGCATCATGACCGGTGAAGGGATTAGTGACCACAAGGTACTCGTAGCGAGACTGAATACCGTAACATCCAATTCCATCAAAAATGACTGCAAAATATTATTTAAGAAAGGAGATAAAAATCGTTTAACGCTTTTCCAAGAGACAGTCTCCATTCCCTCCAAACTATGTAACCGTAGAATAGATGTGACTTAAAATCCAAAGAAATTGTATCGACGAGAGTTGATTACATGTAAATCAATAGGAGATGATACTGACCCCCCATGGTACACAAAAGGGGTCAGAACGCTGTTCCAGAAGCAACGAAAAAAAGCACGGCAGATTTAAAAGGAAATCAAAATCCCCAAGATTGGCGAAGTTTTACAAAAGTTCAAAATATAGCGCGAAGTTCAATGCGATATGGTGTTAATGGTTTACACAACGAAACTGCCTCGAAATCTGGCAGAAAAGCCAAGGGGATGCTGGTTGTATGTGAAGTACACCAGTGGGAGGACGCAATCAATACCTTCACTGTGCCATGTCAATGGCGATGTTCCTGATAGTGTCACTAAAGGAGACTTACTGAACACAGTATTCCGAAATTCCTTGACGAATTAAATATTCTAGGATTCTAACCAAGAACAACTGCCACCATGAGTAACAAAGAAATAGATATCCTTGGTGCAGCAAAGCAGCTTAAAAAATCTGTTAGTAAAGGTAAGTCATCCGGTCCCGATACTATACCAATTAGATTGTTTTCAGAGTACGCTTATATAATAGCTCCATATCTAGCAATCATATACCGGGTGGTTATAATTAAACTTTCCTATTTAACACGTTATAACACGGAAACTAATTACCGTACGGGTACCAAACTTGGTTAGCATTAATGTCCAGGGTAGGGGATGCATGATTTCCATGCGTCACAGCGCCACAATCCAATTCCAACTATGGCCACCAGTTGCCATGATCAGTCATCGTGATTCATAGTCTTGCACACCTGACAAGTCGCAGTGCACTTGTTGACGTGTCAACGTGAGCTTGGACCAAACTGGATGAACAAAGTAAGAGCCTACGGAATATCAGACCAGCTGTGTGGTTGGATTGAAGAGTTTTTAGCAAACAGAACACAGCATGTTGTTATCAATGGAGAGACGTCTACAGACGTTAAAGTAACCTCTGACGTGCCACAGGGGAGTGTTATGGGACCATTGCTTTTCACAATATATATAAATGACCTAGTAGATAGTGTCGGAAGTTCCATGCGGCTTTTCGCGGATGATGCTGTAGTATACAGAGAAGTTGCTGCATTAGAAAATTGTAGCGAAATACAGGAAGATCTGCAGCGGATAGGCACTTGGTGCAGGGAGTGGCAACTGACCCTTAACATAGACAAATGTAATGTATTGCGAATACATAGAAAGAAGGATCCTTTATTGTATGATTATATGATAGCGGAACAAACACTGGTAGCAGTTACTTCTGTAAAATATCTGGGAGTATGCGTACGGAACGATTTGAAGTGGAATGATCATATAAAACTAATTGTTGGTAAGGCGGGTACCAGGTTGAGATTCATTGGGAGAGTGCTTAGAAAATGTAGTCCATCAACAAAGGAGGTGGCTTACAAAACACTCGTTCGACCTATACTTGAGTATTGCTCATCAGTGTGGGATCCGTACCAGGTCGGGTTGACGGAGGAGATAGAGAAGATCCAAAGAAGAGCGGCGCGTTTCGTCACTGGGTTATTTGGTAACCGTGATAGCGTTACGGAGATGTTTAATAAACTCAAGTGGCAGACTCTGCAAGAGAGGCGCTCTGCATCGCGGTGTAGCTTGCTCGCCAGGTTTCGAGAGGGTGCGTTTCTGGATGAGGTATCGAATATATTGCTTCCCCCTACTTATACTTCCCGAGGAGATCACGAATGTAAAATTAGAGAGATTAGAGCGCGCACGGAGGCTTTCAGACAGTCGTTCTTCCCGCGAACCATACGCGACTGGAACAGGAAAGGGAGGTAATGACAGTGGCACGTAAAGTGCCCTCCGCCACACACCGTTGGGTGGCTTGCGGAGTATCAATGTAGATGTAGATGTAGATGTAGATGAAGCAGGGCATTACTGGTGAAGCTGTATTATCAAAACAACAGTAATGCTGCAGCTGCACTTAGAGAATATCGCCGGCTGAAAGGGTTACAGAAGGGTCCTCTTTCTCCACCGCCTGTGCAGAGCATGATGATGATGAAGTTCGAATCAACTGGAGAACTGGGCGTCGCTCCGTGACGAGGCCGAAGACCGGATGCGCCACAGGTGGTTGACGAAATCGCTGTTCCTGTGGCAGACAGTGCTGCGCACAGTTCCCGATCGTCAGGGCAGTGCGCGTGCTGTGTCACGACAGTTGGACATCCCGTGGTCCACTGTACGGAAGGTGCTTCGAACCATTCTCGAGTGGTATCCTAACAAGATCCATACCGTACAGCAGCTTGCACCACAGGGCGCTCAACGACGTGTTGACTTCGCTCTCCACTTTCTCACAAGGATTGAAATTGACGAGGGCTGGCCCTGGACCATCCTATGGACAGACGAAGCTCATTTCTCTCTGACGGGTGAGGTGAGCACACAGAATTGCCGACTGCGGGGATCTTCACCTCCAGCCACTGTGCATGAAGTTCCTCTGTTTGGTGATCGTGTCACCGCATGGTGTGGCTTCACGGTTACGTTCATCATTGGGCCATTCGTTTTTGAACAGGTTGGCGGTCAAGGACCAAAGATGTGCAGTGTGACTGGTCAGCGTTACTGGGATATGCTTCGCCAGCAAGTTATACCCACCCTACAGGAGAGAGACGCTTTGAACTCAACAGTTTTCATGCAAGGTGGGGTCCGACCGTGCATCGCTTGTGAAGTTCACCTGCTTCTCCGAAACACGTATGCATACGATCGAATTGTCAGCCGATCATTTCCACATGCTTGGACGGCACGATTACCTGATCTCACTCACTGCGATTTCTGGTTGTGTGCCTACCTGAAGGACACGTGTGCTGATCCGAAGCGCAGCATGTCAAGAGAGGTAGTCAGCATACCTACGGACATGCTTCGGTCTGCTGTGCAGAATGCAGTCCTGCGCTTTCAGACTCTTCTGGACACTGATGGGCGCCATATTGAGCCCTTTTTGTAGCAGTGATGGTACCGGTATGTAATGGTTCGATGTCCCGTAGAGGCACATTAATTGTGTTTCAGTTGAGCTGATTCTGCATTATTTCTCTTCCCCATGCCCTTGCTACCAAGTTTGGTCCCCGTAAGGTAATTAGTTTCACTGTTATAACGTGTTAAATAGGGAAAGTTTAATTATAACCACCCTGTACAACTGCTCACTCGAGGGAACTTGCTTACACAAAGACCGGAAAGCTGAACACCTCGCACCAATACTTGAGAAGGGCATAGGAGTAACCCACCGGACTACGGACCCGTATCACTGACGTCGATTTACAGCGGGATTTTGGAACATATTCTGTGTTCGAACATTACGAATTACCTCGTGGGTAACGGTCTATTGGCACACAGTCAGTACTGATTAAGAAAATGTTGTTCTTGTGTAACACAACTAGCTGTTCATTCTCGTGAAGTAGTGTACGCTACCGACAAGGGCTCTCAAATTGATTCCATATTTTTAGATTTCCGGAAAGGTTTCGAAAACGTTCGTAAGAAGTGGCTTGTGATCAAATTGCGTATGTACTTGTATGGCCTATCGTGTCAGTTGTGCGACTGGATTTTGTGATCTCCTGTGAGAGAGGTCACAGTTCGTAGAAATCAACGAAAAGCCGTCACATAAAAGGGAAGTGATTCTGGCGTTCCCCAAGGAAGTGTTATAGGCCCTCTGCTGTTCCTAGTATAGATAAACTATTTAGGAGACGATCTTAGACTGCTTGTAGATGATGCTGTCATTTAGCGTCTAGTAAAGTCATTTGAAGATAAACACCAATCTGAAATTTATTTAGATACAGTATCTGTGTGATACGAAAAGTGGCAATTGATTCTAAGGACAAGTGTCAGATCATCCACATGAGGTATGAAAGGAATCCGTTAATTTCGGTCGCACGATAACTCCAAGTAAATAGCTAGTACAACAATTACGAAGAACTTAAATTAGAACGATCACATAGATAATGTTCCATGATGCTACTCCAGGCGGGTGTAAAATGAATGTGCGCAATGGAAAATAATGAACGCTAAAATGATGATTTGACCCTGTCTGACTACCCCCTGAAGCAGATCTTAGGATCTCTTAATGCTCTTTAACATATAAATTACAACCTAAACATAAATGAATGACTAAAGCAACTAATACTACTAAATGATAAACGTTGCTCCTGTTTATATGTTTATTGTAGATTAAAAAAACAACCCTTTATTCCTGATCAATTGCCCAACTCTGCCCCTTTTTATGGCCATGCGATCTAACATAAATAAGACGAAATGACAGACATCATCTACGTACCAAAGACTAGAAGACACTACATCTACATCTACATTCATACTCCGCAAGCCACCTGACGGTGTGTGGCGGAGGGTACCCTCAGTACATCTATCGGTTCTCCCTTCTATTCCAGTCTCGTATTTTTCGTGGAAAGAAGGATTGTCGGTATGCCTCTGTGTGGGCTCTAATCTCTCTGATTTTATCCTCATGGTCTCTTCGCGAGATATACGTAGGAGGGAGCAATATACTGCTTGACTCTTCGGTGAAGGTATGTTCTCGAAACTTCAACAAAGGCCAGTACCGAGCTACTGAGCGTCTCTCCTGCAGAGTCTTCCACTGGAGTTTATCTATCATCTCCGTAACGCTTTCGCGATTACTAAATGATCCTGTAACGAAGCGCGCTGCTCTCCGTTGGATCTTCTCTATCTCTTCTACTACTAAATGATAAACGTTGTACTTTCAAAGATGATCTGCGATGGTGTGGAACCTCAGTGGAAATAAACTAACGCGATCACAGCTGTTTAGCTTTTATACCTCTAATAAGCCGAAGCAATTTGCGATATCACCGTATGTACTGCGGCCGGTGCGTCGCAGTGATGGTTCCTGTGCTCGTCTGCAACGATGGAAGAACTCCAGCCAGAAAATAAAAACCCTTTGAAACGCTAGGACGACAGAAGGTGGTCCTCTGACTAATATACTCCAATACTGTCTTCTCCTCTCTGTTTTCTACTGGCGAGAAACGCGAACTCCCAGCCACAAGGACGGAGTTCAAATAACGGCTCAACGTAAGTATAGGCAGAAGAAATGCTCTCAATCACTGAACGCTGTGTTCGCAACGACGACTTCCAACCCGGAGCCGAAGTCCAGAATCGTATAAGTTCGCAAACAGTACAGTGCCTAACCGTTCTAACTGTGAACTCTCCTGAGAGCAAAGACAGCAAGTCCGTCTGTACCAACAAAGCTGATACTGAGCGACTGTCAGACACGGGTGCTCAAAACTGAAGACTTCTTCTCTCCATCGCTGGCTCCCCAGCAAGCTCGGCTAGCCTCCCTCGTAACTGCAGAAGGCAAATCATATTCTCAAAACCACTGAATGTTCTCGCTCCCTACAGATTGTCCCGAACGCCGACCGTGTTTTAGTCTTTTGTCGGCCAGCGCGGAAAGTTTGTGAGGAAATACCTATACTCATACAATGGTACGCTTGAGTAAAATCCTTGGAAATAACCCAACCTGCGTGATTGCCGAGGTGGCGCTTCCTCGTTCCTCTCAAGGGCGTCCAAGATTTTAATAGTTTCCGAAGTGTAATCCTTCTGGCCTAGCTACAACACCGGCCAGCCACCGCTGTATTGTGCTTCCGCGCCCAGGTGTCAAGACTGTCCGTCTTGGCACTTCCTGTGTCCAGCACACCTGTGCAGGCTTATATCCACCCAGGGCTTGAGTTCCACCTGCCGTTTCATCTCCACTGGCGTTCCAATCTGTCCCGGTATAGGTAATCATTGATTACTCCATTTTGATGATAAAGACACTCCATCACCTTTCATGCAAAAGCGTTAGCAATTATTTACAAGGCATACGTGACAATGTCATTCTTCTTTAAATATTCATATTCAGGGTGGTCCATTGATAGTGGCCGGGCCAAACATACCACGAAATAAGCATCAAAATAAAAAACTACAAAGAACGAAACTTGTCTAGCTTGAAGGGAGAACCAGATGGCGCTATGGTTGGCACGCTAGATGGCGCTGCCATAGGTCAAATGGATATCAACTGCGGTTTCTTTTTATTTTTTATTACATATTCGTGTAGTACGTAAAGAAATACGAATGTTGTAGTTGGACCACTTTTTTCGCTTTGTGATGGATGGCGTTGTAATAGTCACAAACGTATAAGTACGTGGTATCACGTAACATTCCGCCAGTGCGGACGGTATTTGTTTCGTGATACATTACCCGTGTTAAAATGCACCGTTTACCTATTGCGGAAAAGGTCGATATCGATGTATAGTTATTGTGATCAAAATGCCCAAAGGGCGTGTGGTATGTATGCTGCTCGGTATCCTGAACGACATCATCCAAGTGTCCGGACCGTTCGCCGGATAGTTACGTTATTTAAGGAAAGAGGAAGTATTCAGCCACATGTGAAACGTCAACCACTACCTGCAACAAATGATGATGCCCAAGTAGGTGTTTTAGCTGCTGTCGCGGCTAATCCTCACACCAGTAGCACAAAAACTGCGCGAGAATCAGCAATCTCAAAAACGTCGGTGTTGAGAATGCTACATCAACGTCGATTGCACCCGTACCACGTTTCTATGCACCAGGTATTGCATGGCGACGACTTTGAACGTCGTGTACAGTTCTGCCACTGGGCACGAGAGAAATTACGGGACGATGGCAGATTTTTTGCACGCGTTCTATTTAGCGACGAAGCGTCATTCACCAACAGCGGTAACGTAAACCGGCATAATATGCACTATTGGGCAACGGAAAATCCACGATGAATGCGACAAGTGGAACAACAGTGACCTCGGCGGGTTAATGTATGGTGCGGCATTGTAGGAGGAACGATAATTGGCCCCCATTTTATCGATGGAAATCTAAATGGTGCAATGTCTGCTGATTTCCTACGTAATGTTCTACCGATGTTACAAGATGTTCCACTGCATGACAGAATGGCGATGTACTTCCAACTTGATGGATGTCCGGCACATAGCTCGCGTGCGGTTGAAGCGGTATTGAATAGCATATTTCATGGCAGGTGGATTGGTCGTCGAAGCATACCATGGCCCGCACGTTCACCGGATCTGACGTCCCCGGATTTCTTTCTGTGGGGAAAGTTGAAGGATATTTGCTAATGTGATCCACCGACAATGCCAGACAACATACGTCAGCGCATTGTCAATGCATGTCCGAACATTACGGAAGGCGAACTACTCGGCGTTGAGAGGAATGGCTCCT
This sequence comes from Schistocerca americana, assembly GCF_021461395.2. Classification (NCBI taxonomy): domain Eukaryota; kingdom Metazoa; phylum Arthropoda; class Insecta; order Orthoptera; family Acrididae; genus Schistocerca; species Schistocerca americana. The sequence continues at coordinate 507,651,319 of NC_060126.1, read as the reverse complement.
TTATATGGCTCTGAGCACTATGGGACTTAACATCTCTGGTCATCAGTCCCCTATAACTTAGAACTACTTAAACCTAACTAACCTAAGGACATCACAAACATCCATGCCCGAGGCAGGATTCGAACCTGCGACCGTAGCAGTCCCACGGTTCCGGACTGCGCGCCTAGAACCGCGAGACCACCGCGGCCGGCGTTGAGACGAATGTCGTTACACGTATTGCCAAATGCATTGAGGTTGACGAACATCATTTTGAGCACTTATTGCATTAATGTGGTATTTAGAGGTAATCATGCTGTAACAGCATGCGTTCTCAGAAATGATAAGTTCACAAAGGTACACGTATTACATTGGAACAACCGAAATAAAATGTTCAAACGTACGTACGTTCTGTATGTTAATTTAAAAAACCTAGATGTTACCAACTGTTCGTCTAAAATTGTGAGCCATATGTTTGCGACTATTATAGCGCTATCTATTACAAAGCGAAAAAAGTGGTCCAACTAAAACATTCATATTTCTTTACGTAGTACACGAATATGTAATAAAAAATGGGGATTCCTATTTTAAAAAACGCAGTTGATATCCGTTTGACCTATGGCAGCGCCATCTAGCGGACCAACCATAGCGCCATCTGGTTTCCCCCTTCAAGCTAGACAAGCTTTGTTATTTTTTAGTTTTTTCGTTTGAAGCTTATTTCCTGAGATATTTGGCCCGGTCACGACCAATGGACCACCCTGTATACCATGTACAACCTACCAAATGATACCTAATTTTGGTTGTAGATCGCGGCAGAGCATGTAGATGAGTGCTTGTAAGGTGCGAAATTATAGCCACCTTACAATGCTGTAGGGAAGGCGAACCAAGGATTGTATTTTATTGGCAGCACACTTAGAAGATGCAACAGGTCTACTAAAAAGACTATCTTGACCACGCTTGTCTGTCCTCTGTTAGAGTACCGCTGTACAATGTGGGATCCGTACCTGATAGGACTGGTGGAGGACACAGAAAAATTTCAAAGAAGGGCAGCTCGTTTTGTACTATCGTGAAACAGGGGATTGAGTGTCACAGATATGAAACGCGTGCCGGCCGGGGTGGCCGAGCGGTTCTAGGCGCTTCTGTCTGGAACCGCGCTGCTCCAACGGTCGCAGGTTCGAATCCTGCCTCGGGCATGGATGTGTGTGATGTCCTTAGGTTAGTTAGGTTTAAGTAGTTCTAAGTCTAGGGGACTGATGACCTCAGATGTTAAGTCCCATAGTGCTTAGAGCCATTTGAACCATTTGATACGCGAGATGGGGTGGTACTCACTAAAATGAATGCGACATCTTTTCACGTAATTTCAATCGCCATCTTTCTCCTCCGAATGTTAAACTATTTTGTTGAGGACCACCTACATAAGGAAAAATCGTCGACGTAATGAAATATGAGGAATCGGAGGTCACACGCAGATATTTAAGTGTTCGTTCTTCCCGCGCGCTGCTCGAGAGTGGAACGGTAGAGAAACAGTGTGAAGGTGGTTCGACGAACCCTCTTAAGTGTCAACTACAGAGTGGTAGATGTAAGTAGCAGTGACTTATGCACCATTCTGGCGTCTGTTGTACCATGGCGCGTATTTGATGTGTGATGTGCATATGTAGGCGAGTTATACGGGCGCGTACAACTGAGAAGAGGTAAGAATTTGTGGTAAGGTCTTATGGGACCAAACTGCGAAGGTCATCGGGCCCAAAGCTTACGCACTACTTAACGTAACTTTGACTTACGCTATGGACAACACACACACACACACACACACACACACACACACACACACACACACACACCCATGCCCGAGGGAGGACTAGAACCTCCGACGGAGGGAGCCGCGCGAACCGTGACAAGGCGCCTGAGACCGCGCGGCGGGATAGGGTAAGGTGAATCTGTGTGTGTGGCTGAGCGCCAGCAGGCGCGGCGCGGCACGGCTGATACGGCCGAAGTGCTGGCTACCGGTCAGCCCGTGTACAGAGCCGAGAAGCACGTGGCCGTAAAAGGGCAACCCCCAGGGCGGGGAGCGTTTGGACGGCGGCTCCTCTCGTGGGCAGAGTGCAAGAGGTGTTCCACAAATGGCGGCACTCTGAAACATGGCTGCTTACAGCTCTTAGAAATTCCATAAAAAAGTCACAGTTACGAGCCGTAGCTGTGTCCGGCACTTCGAAAAGTGCGCCAGGCGGAGCGCTTTCGCTTCGCGTCTATAGTGCGCGTCATTTACGACGGCGGCCGAGTGTAGGTTCGTTCTGCGCATCTGACGTCACAAAACACAGTCGGCCAATGAGAAGAGAACTACGTTGCCAGAGCTCGACAGCAGTGCAGAGCACGGACGAGTGTCTTCAGTTTTACAAACGTTCAGTCATAAATAAAGTAATTGAACAAGAGTAATGTCTTGATAGACTTTCTTTATACCAATTGCTTCATAATTAATTAAACCAAACAAGCAATAAGCCTCCTAATTCAGGCGATAGCAAGGAAAGGTGTTTGTATCATTCTCACAAACCGCTTTCTCGCAATAAAGAACACTGGTAATTGTTTATTTCCTGTTGTACTTCGATGAAACGTGAGTAATTCATAGTCATACTAACAGTGTTTGTCGGTATTTTTCGTGATTTTTAGAGTCCTCCAGGAATCCTCTTGAATATTAAGCTGCGTTAGCGTAATGGTTAAGGTGTCGGGCTGCCAAGTGAAAGGTCCCGAGTTCAAACCTTGTATGGTGATTAATATATTCTTTATTTAAAAAAATATTGAAATGTCTTACTTCATGAATTTTATTCGTTTGAATGTAATTTCTAGTGCTTTGTCTCTTCATTATAATCATCATAAGTTTTCGGTTTTTCTGATTTTGGGGCAAATCGTTTTTGTGAAATCGAATGATAAGTGTGTCAAAGCAGTCGGAACACCATGTGTCTGCACAGGCGAGCAGTGCAGTGATGACAAAATCGCGCACAGAGCGGAATGCGGGGAGTACGTCTCTGTAGCAGCGAAAGGGTTAATGCGGCCGTGGTGGCATTACTTCATGAACTGCGCGCTCCACCCTAAACGTAAGTTTGCGAACTATACTATACTATAGTATGGCGCTGCTTCTCTTGCCGCGTGCGTCGTGTGCAACTGGCAACGCAGCAATCTCCCGCGTCTGGGCGGGCACGCGCGAGCCGCCAGGATAAAAGAATTGAACTATAGTGTCTACGGTGACGCTTTCGGTTTGTCGCGCTGTTTGGATCGGTACCGCCCTCTGGCGGGAGGGGGAGCAAGTGTACGGTCGCGTGACGATCGAGCAGTACGTACTGGGCGGTGACCGAGAGAGGTCAACTGCTCTCCACGTGCTTTGGCCGACCTCTTGGCTGTCAGGGGCTGAGTCTGCCTTACCCGCATGTACGTGGCTTACGAAGCTTAGAAGCCGTGGTGCAGGAGGTCAGCGCGTGGGACCGTGTGTCTTCTTATTGGCCGTTGAAACCACTGGCAGCGGTTCGCTCTGGTGAGCATAAGGAAGTGCGACGAGTTCCCGGCGCTGGGGTGGAGAGTGAGAAGTAGAGTGCTTTTTTTTTTTTTGTAACAGAGTCTTATGGCTTTCAAGTTATAGTTGAAACGTCCCCTTTGAACAATTATACACGACAGTCCTTAAACTGACACACAATATTTTGTTAGCGCAACGCAATCTGACTTTCAATAATTCCTACCAAAGAATGGGCCCTGACTAACATTAAACTATACCTTTCACAAATCACTTACCTCACAAAAATCTTCGCTACTCAAGCTACTGCAATACAGCAAGCGCCACTACTGCCAGCTAAATAAAAGATTCAAAGTACTGAAGGCACTAACTACTGATAGGCATAGTTAGCAAAAGAAAGATTTTGATAGAGAACAACCAATGTATTTACCTCAATAGTCATAATATATATAGCAGTTCATGACAAATTTCAAAACTCCGCCATCTCTCTCCCCACATCCACCACTGCTGGCGGCTCACCTCCAACTGCGCAACGCTACGCGCTGTTCACATCCAGCTGCAGCTGCCCAACACTACAATGGCAGACAACAATGCAAACTAGCCACAGACTGCACACAGCACAGCCAGTGATTTTTATACAAAGGTGGTGTTACCAATAAAAAACCTAAACAGCCTACTTACATAGTGAAGTGTGTGGGTTTCTTAACCAGTGGTTTTGTTGGGGTCTTCCCACCACAGTTTTGGTTTGCCTGTCCGCGGGAGTGTGGTAGTGGCTTCTTGGCCGGGCCGTTTTCATTCAGGCCTCGATTCGGTGATTTAGGGTCGGTGTCGCGTGTCCCTGTGGTTCGGAGTCTGTGCAGGCACCGCCCTTGCTACATCTTCTGGTTTTGGGTACCTCGGGGAGATAGTGGCTTGTAATGGAAGTTTTGGGGCTGATCTGCTGTGGCCCTGTAGACCACCAATAACTATTCCGACTATTGTGATTTGAGCCCCTTTACACGTGCCACTCCCTCACCGAGCTAAGGAATTTTTTTTTTTTTTTTTTTTTTTTTTTTTTTTTTTTTTTTTTTGGGAACTGCCTTTAATGTGAAGGTTTATGTGCTGGCTTATTCACATGTATCTTGTAACAAATGTAAGTTATGTAACTGGCGAGAGACAACTACTTTTGCTTAGTACAAGCTAGCTAAAGTTTTTTTTTTTTTATTGTTCCCTTATTGATATAACAAATTTAAAATCTTATTGTTAACATCAAACCTTGCAATATACTTTACATAGAGCTATTTTTAAGAGTTTTTTAACTGTTGTCATATATATTTATATATATATATATATATATATATATATATATATATATATATATAATTATAATCTCATTATTGGCAAGTTGTCAATGTCATACCCGGTAATCTCCTTTTCATAATGAAAATTTTCAAGCTACTTGAAATTTTTTTGAAATTATTTTTTAAAAGAAATGCCAGACTTAAAAATTTATTGAATATGAGTCAGCCTTTTAAAATAAAAGATAATCTTATCAATGTCTTTTTCACCAGCACCTCCTCGCCCCTACTTCCACGATAACGTTTTACGAATAACATGTGTACTTGAGTGGTTGTTTGTGATCCGCCGTAATTGACGTTTCAAGTTACATAAAGAAGCAAATCTGAATACACCTGCAGTCTCAGAAAAATGAGGTGTGCCCAATGAAGCAATAATATTTTCAATATCTTGAAACTATTTTCACACTGAACTTTACAATTCATAAGCTTTAAACGCTTCTTGCGATTTCAGCAAACAATGTCTCGGATAACATCATAGCACCACAGCTATCATCCGTGTAAGCTAGATATCTATATCTATTTGATAGTTTGATTTATTGCTTTTCGATATCTTTTTCATTCTGCAATTATTTGGCAGATCACATCCTCCACAATAACACGGCAACTGAATGCATGTCTTGTCATCTTGTGTAGTATTTAAGGAATATTTTACTATATTTGCCGATAACTTCATTTAATTATGATTACAGTCGATATTAAAAACCAATATAATTTAAAAGTGGTGAATCGCACGTGTTAGATGACGGTATTCCTGAAAATTGTGTCAAAAGATGATTTTAACAAGCAGATATAAGTAATCGTTTAAACAATATTTAACAACAATCTATTTTCATTTAACGTGAGCACATCTGCGCAAGAATGCTGGTTTATTTATTTATAAACAAATTACCTATATACATGGCGAGGCACGTAAGACGTAATTCCCCTTATGTTTGGTCAACAGTTGCACATATCAAAACGCGGTTTTCAGTAAATGTTAGAGCGTCAAGGGGCACATATCGTTTTGTTTGGTGAATGTTTCTCCGCTGGTGTCAACTGAGATACTGAAGTAACTGTTGTTCTTTCAAATGGAACAGTATACTTTTTATAACTGCTTTCGTGGCTCTTCAGAAGACAATTACAGTGATACAGCGTTTGTTAATGTTGACGTTGAAACCTGCTTGAAAAAATTCGAGAAATGTCCTAGAATGTCAGAGCACGATGCAAAAACACTGCCAATCAGGCGTCTCGGACCAGGCTGCGTAGCTCTACACTGTAACTTATGCCTGTGCGACGAGAATAAAGTTTTATTCCCCCTTGAACCAACTTGGGATCTAGATGCACGTTCAGCTACGAACGTTGTATGTGGAAATACGGCGAGGGCTACAATCAAGCGTGTCACAAAAGGCTTAGGAAAACTATTTCCACATTTGTGTATCCTCCCAGATTTATGTGCGCTGAAACAGAGAAATCAACCATTCATGATTCACAAATAAAGAGGTCTTAAACGCTGCAAAAACGAACTACTGTATTAAATATATAAATGTCAGCTTCGCTGCGTCAGTTAATTTATGATTCATGTGCGGACATAGTGTTCTTACAGTAGGTGTTATTTAGGAATTTCTCCTTACCTGGTTTTCGTGTGATCTTTAATGTTACACCCACATATTCTGCGGGGACCGCCTTATTCTTTCGCGAAGGCATTCCTATTGCTGAGGTGGAAATGTTGGATTCTGGCAGGGGCATAATTTGCCGACTTTTTAATCTTACCTTGGTTCTTTTATATGCCTGTTCTGGCACTGTCCGCACAGTAGATCGTTCGCATTTTTACAAAGAGGAAAGTGTTTATCTGTTGCCTAAGAGTCCTCCGCGTATTCTTTTGGGTGGTAATTTTAACTGTCTATTGCGTTCTGCTTATCAATCTCCAAATTTTAATTTCTCTCCTGAATTACGTGAATAGGTGCGCTCCTTGCTACTAAAACGTCTGGATATGTAAATACTCGACGTTAGTTAAATTTACCCACTTTTCTGTGACTTGTAGTAGCAGATTAGATAGGTTTTACTTATCAGACTGCCTGGGCGATAGTATTCTTAATGTTGAAGTCATCCCAGCTTCCTTTACGGATCACTGTGCTCTGACCACAAATCTCAATCTTGACCGGCAACCAGTCAAATTGTTTCGCCCGCCGTCGATGTTAAACGTCGCTCACCTAGCTGAACCCCTCTTTCGATCACGTGATGCGAGTCGTGTGGGAGCGTACTCTACGGTCCACTGGGAAATACTCTTGACTGGTGGACACAGCTAGCAAAACCGAGGCTCTGGCAAACTTTGATAGTTTTCTATGCTGCCAAAGCTTTCGGAGAACTTACGAATATTACTATTCCATCCTGCGTGAACTTTATCCTGCTTCAGGTCACGCCCCTCTGCGAATTGCGGATGTTTGGCGTGTAAAGGCAAAATTGTTGACCTTTAAGAGAATGCTAATGGAAGGTTTGAAAATTCGATCGAAACCGCGTTCATTGGTGACGGAAGAACTGGCTTCCTTACATCATTTGCTTCGACATCACACCCGTCGCCGACGCGCTTGTATTCATTCTCTCACGACAAATGATGGACGTACCGTAATGGCGCAAGCTCATATAGTGCGCATCTTACACCAGCACTATGTAGACATCTAAGACATCGATGAGTCCAATGAAACCTGTTACGACCCACTTGCCAGCATCTTGGATACGACAATTACAGCTGAACATAATGCAGCGCTTCAGCTGCCTTTCAGCCTGAGGAAGTTTAGAAACTTATTGTGGAATGACAAACTGCCTATTGGCTTCTGTCTGGGATTCTTCGGCCGACATTCATCTAATGGTTTCACTGACGTTTCGCCAGTACGAGTGGCTGGCATTGTCAAAGCTTCACCCTCCATTGCCGGTGGTGAACTGTAGCCGAGCTCGCGGCCGCAGACGATATGTCCCTGGCGCACCGACGTATAAAGTGGCAAAACACTTGGCCGCTCTGCTCCAGCCACACGTGGGGAAGACCGACACATACATAAAGGACTCAGGACATTTCATTGAGAAGCTGAAGAAACTGAACCTTGCAGCAAACGACATCGTGGTCAGCTTTGATGTTGTTTCGTTGTTTACGAAAGTGCCACTCAGTGGCGCTCTGGAGCACATCGGTTTCATTTTCCCGCAAGACATCAAAAAGCTCTTCCAGGCATGTCTCACCACGAGCTATTTCACGTGGAATGGCGATTTCTACGAACAGCTGGAAGGCGTCGCCATGGGTAGTCCTCTCAGTCCAGTGGTGGCCAACTTCTTCATGGAACAATTCGAAGCACAGACACTGGACTCGGCGACTTGCAAACCTAAGGTGTGGTACAGGTATGTCGATGATACTTTCGTGGTGTGGAGCCATGGTGAAGAACAGCTCGGTGACTTCCTAAGACACTTGAACAGCCTCCATGCCAACATAACATTTACCATGGAAGTAGAAAAGGACAAGAAACTGCCATTTCTACATGTGCTGGTCACAAGGGACGGCGAAAACCTGGGACACAGCGTGTATCGAAAACCGACACACACGGACCGATACCTGCACAAACTGTCAAACCACCACCCGAGCCAGAAAAGAGGCACGATTAGTACGCTCGTAACGAGTGCAGGACAAGAATGTGAGCCGCAACATCTCAAACGAGAAATGCAACACCTGGAAACTGTCCTGAGGAGCAATGAGTACTCCACAAATTATATTAGAAGGGTAACAGAGCCAAACACTCGGCGAAGTAAGGAACCAGAAAAAGAATTGTCGGGTACGGCCTTTCTGCCATACATTCCCAGAGTGACGGACAGAATCGGCCGTATATTGCGCAAACATGGCGTAAAGACGATTTTCAAACTGACAAGGAAGATCAAAGAGTGTCTTAGATCGGCGAAGGAGAAAAGGGACCCACTTTCAATGTCGGGAATATACCGTATACCATGCACATGCGAAAAAGTTTATGTCGGAATGACTGGACGATCAGTTAACGCCAGGATCAAAGAGCACAAGCGACATTGCAGGTTGGGGCAGGTGGAGAAATCGGCCGTGGCAGAGCACGCACTGAGTGAGACCGACCATGTAATAAAATTCGCCGACACGGAAGTTCTGGCTGTAGAGAAGCACTATCACACGCGCTTGTTCAGAGAGGCTGTAGATGTACAAAAACACGCGAACAGTCTCAACAAGAAAGAGGAAAGCCTTAAGGTAAACGGATCCTGGCTTCCCGTACTGCAGCGAACGACCGTCGCAGGTAGCGAGAGGAGAACCGCACCGGAAATGACCGCGGAGAAGCCCTCGGACGTTGGCGCGCCAGGTACATATAGTCTGCGGCCGCGATCTCGGCTCCAGTTCACCACCGGCAATGGAGGGTGGAGCTTTGACAATGCCAGCCACTCGTGCTGGCGAAACGTCAGTAAAATCATTAGATGAACGTCGGCCGAAGAACCCGAGACAGAAGCCAATGGGCATATTGTCAACAAGTGGCCACGAAAGCCTTAACGATTTTATTGTGGGATCACCTTCTCAAAAGTCCCCGGGTCTGAATGGACTTCCCAAAGAATTTTAAGTGCGCTTTTGACCGTTGTTGGGTGCTCCCTTTACGTCCATTTTGAATGAAGTGTTACAGGGTAGAGTAGTGCCGACATCGTTCAAAGTGGGAAAAATTGTTTTAATCCAGAAACGCCCTGGACCGGTTGCCCGTGATAGCTTTCACCCAACTGCTTTGTTAAACTTTGTGGCGAGGGCAGTTAATAGTAGGATTTTGGCTCTGATGGAGACGATTGTTGCAAAACATCAGACCTGCGTACCTGGTCGTACGATTCTTACTCCTATAGTCGAGTGTCGTGATTGGGTTTCGGTTGCTTCTGTAACGTCCGTCCCTTGTGCCGTTGCTTTCCTAGATTCTGATAAGGCATTTGATCTTGTTAATCACGACTTTTTGCTTCGGATTCTGGAGGCATTTGGTTTTACTGTTGACACAGGGCGAGTGCTCTCAAATCTGTATACGGGTATTTCAGCTTCGGTGGTTGTGAATGGCCAACTGCCACCCCCGATAAATATCCGTAGGGGAGTGTCTCAAGGAAGCCCGCTGTCAATGACTCTTTGTGTTGTCTCTGGAGCCCCTACTTCGGATGCTAGCATCCTGGCTGACAGGTTGGACGCTTTCCGGCGGGCCTATAGCTGTTCGTGCATACTCGGATGACGTGACAGTTCTACTTCGCAATCCTGCGGGGATACCTCGAATGAAGGCTGTAATCGATGATTTTTGTCGAATTTCAGGTGCAATACTTACTGAAGGTAAGTGCAGGCTTCTTACTTTGCGAGGTTTTGATGACGCGGTTGTTCCATGGGCTACTGCAGTGGATCAGCATACGTCTCCCGGTATCATCATTGACCGTTGTCCACTCAAAATGGCGACGCTCAACTGGAAGTCTGTTACGGGAGCGATACTAGAACAAGAAAGGCGTTCTCTTACTCTCCTACAGAAAGTCCGAATACTGGAAACATATGTCGCATGCAAAGCTTGTTACCTGGCCCAAGGTTATCCGCCACCCTCGATGACAGCGAAGAAAATACAACAATTGTCTGGTCGTTTCTTATGGAAGAGACATGTATATTTCACTTGCGGTATGAGGCGGCCACAAAGCGTCGTTCCTTTGGGAGTCACTGATACAGGAAGGGAGACGCAGATGCTATATGTGCGGCGTACTGTTGTGACGATGGCTCAAGAAACCCCCACATTTACGTCTCGTTTATTTCTCCGTGTCCGTCCTGCTGGTTGGTCACGTAAATTATAAGTTAAAACACATTCGTGACTTCTATCTTGCGGTGAGCTATTTCGGGGTTGACGTTTTAAAGAGACCCGTCCTCACCACGGAATTCCTAAAGAGTTGTTGGGAAGCAGTCCCTTGCCAGAATCTCGTTGAAACAGAATTGCCGGAAACGACCTGGACGACAGTTTGGTTCAATATAAAGCTTCCGATTTTGCCGATGCGCGTAGCGTCCTGGTGGTATGAGGCAGTAAATAACTTCATTCCAACGAACGAGCGACTTTTCCGTATTGGGCTTAGCGACACGGAATTACGTACTCGTTGTACGTCTACAGGTATCGCTTTACTTGTGGAGGTCATATGGCAAACTGGTCTTGGATTAGGACACAATTGGCCTTCCTTACTCGATCTTCTGAGACTGCATACACTACGGACATCATATTGCGCCCATACCGTTATGTGGTTGCCGGGACACTTCGTTCATTATGATGTAGAAGGCGAGGGGGAAGATCACATGAACTTCATGCAGTACATGGTCACGGCCTATTGGACGTGCTTGCGGATGCCTCGATATCGAGACCTCTTCGCAAGCATGTTGAATCTTGTTTTCCGTCGGCAAGGTGTTGGTTAATTTAATTTTTGTGATGATAAGGGTTTTTCTTTGTTATGTATGTTCCCATCAGATTTCCTTCGGCTTGTTCACTTCTGGTTTCCCTGTTCCTTTTTTTTTTTTAATTTTTTTCAGCATCGCTCCAGTTCTATTGTAAAATGTGTACAGATGAAGTACACTACTGGCCAATAAAATTGCCACACCGCGAAGATGACGTGCTACAGACGCGAAATTTAACCGACAGGAAGAACATGATGTGATATGCAAATGATTAGCTTTCCAGAGCGTTCACACAAGGTTGGCGCCGGTGGCGACACCTACAACGTGCTGACATGAGGAAAGTTTCCAACCGATTTCTCATACACAAACAGCAGTTGACCGGCGTTGCCTGGTGAAACGTTGTTGTGATGCGTCGTGTAAGGAGGAGAAATGCGTACCATCACGTTTCCGACTTTGATAAATGTCGCCTTGTAGCCTATCGCGATTGCGGTTTATCGGATCGCGACATTGCTGCTCGCGTTGGTAGAGATCCAATGACTGTTAGCAGAATATGGAATCGGTGGCAGAACAATACGGAACGCCGAGCTGGATCCCAACGGCCTCGTATCACTAGCAGTCGAGATGACAGGCATCTTATCCGCACGGCTATAACGGGTCGTGCAACCACGTCTCGATCCCTGAGTCAACAGATGGGGACGTTTGCAAGACAACAACCATCTGCACGAACAGTTCGACGACGTTTGGAGCAGCACGGACTATCAGCTCGGAGACCGTGGCTGCGGTTACCCTTGACGCTGCATCACAGACAAGAGCGCCAGCGATGGTGTATTCAACGACGAACCTGGGTGCACGAATCGCCAAACGTCACTTTTTCGGATGAATCCAGGTTCTGTTTACAGCATCACAATGGTCGCATCCGTGTTTGGCGACATCGCGGTGAACGCACATTGGAAGCGTGTATTCGTCATCCCCATACTGGCATATCACCCGGCGTGATGGTATGGGCTGCCATTGGTTACACGTCTCGGTCACCTCTTGTTCGCATTGACGGCAGTTTGAACAGTGGACGTTACATTTCAGATGTCTTACGACCCGTGGCTCTACCCTTCATTCGATCCCTGCGAAACCCTACATTTCAGCAGGATAATGCACGACCGCATGTTGCAGGTCCTGTAAGCGCCTTTCTGGATACAGAAAATGTTCGACTGCTACCCTGGCCAGCACGTTCTCCAGATCTCTCAGCAATTGAAAACGTCTGGTCAATGGTGGCCGAGCAACTGGCTCGTCACAATACGCCAGTCACTACTCTTGATGAACTGTGGTATCGTGTTGAAGCTGCATGGGCAGCTGTACCTGTACACGCCATTCAAGCTCTGTTTGACTCAATGCCCGTGCGTATCAAGGCCGTTATTACGGCCAGAGGTGGTTGTTCTGGGTACTGATTTCTCAGGATCTATGCACCCAAATTGCGTGAAAATGTAATCACACGTCAGTTCTAGTATAATATATTTGTCCAATGAATACCCGTTTATCATCTGCATTTCGTCTTGGTGTAGCAATTTTAATGGGCAGTAGTGTATATACACTCACAGATGAGCTTATACAATCCTTGCAATCAAACTGGGACTCTTACTGGTTTGCTATTGAGAATATAATCTCATTTTGTTGTCCTGCTTTTAGAATCTATATAAAAACAAAAGTCAGTTGGGCGGCCGCTCGCGATAAGCGGCAAGTCCGGATTGGAGTAGCGGTCAGGCACGAACTTCCCCTGTCGCCATTCCACTCTGCAGCTGATGGTTGTCCTCCTTCGCAACTGCGAATTCAGTTAGTGTAATTCTGACGTGGCCGCTACGGTTTGACAGCCCTGGAGTGGGTGGCATCAGACGAGTCCTCGGCAGTCTGGTATCGGCGGTTTCAGAACCTCTTTTGCCGTCCACTTTTCCATTTCGTAACATCTGGAGACTCAGACGTCTGTGGTGGTCGCCCGACACTAATGCAGCGTCCGCAGCGGCATCAGACACCACCATCGTCGTCGTCAGAGGTCACCCGATAACATCGGTCTCCACAAAAACAGACATTTATCAATTAACCTCTAATAACTGTCGTTCAGCTTATGAGTGTAGCCATTTTTTCTTTCAGTCGTCAACTTTGTGAATTGTTTGATGTGGCCAGCCACCTCTTCATCTCAGAGTAGCATTTGAACCGTACGTCTTCAGTTGTTTGCTGGATGTATCCCCGTCTGTGTCTTCCTCTACAATTTTTACCCTGTACAGCTCCCTCTAATAGCGTGGAAGCTATTCACTGACGCCTTAACGGATGTCCTATCATCCCGTCCGTTATTCTTCTCGTCTTTGTTTTCCATGTATTCCTTTCCTCATCAATTCTGCGGAGAACAACCTCATTCCTTACCGTGTCAGTCCACCTGACACAAATTTTGTAATTAGAATCTCAGCACCTAAATCAGTGTAGTGGAAACACATACACCACATTTGTTAAACACCTCATATAACAGAATCACCACCATCATGGCTTACAAACACCAGTAAGCATTATTAATAATTCGTAAACAGTTAACGTTCACCTACTGCTACACGAAAAAGGTCCTCTACAGTAACTTTAAGCACCAAAATTGATGGACGCCATTTTTACCTTGGACAGTCAGTTTTCTGACGTTATAATCTAGGCCTAAAGTTTCCGATATGATTTTGCTTGCTTGACGTGCCCAGTTCGCTGCGTTAAGACCGCTCGGCGATTCTGCCGCGTGAAGACGATCGACCTGATATCGACGAGGCGAGCCTTCACCACGGGCAGCGCAGAACAGCGGACTCGAGCGCAGTGGCAAGTGGCTGCTCCACGCATGCGCTGGCGCCGTTTCAAAGCAGGGTCGGTCAGTACAGTTTCGCCGGTGTACACCTGAAGACTGCCACCCAAATAACGTGGCAGCAAGTTGCAGACATCCGGCAGTTCTCCCGAAAATTCGTGGAACAATCTGTACGCTGGTAACCCATCCAATTAGCCGCGCGTGTTATCAAGCAGCCCCTGAGATTCGGGGGGACGTGTCGGCCTCGTATCTAATCCACCCGACGAACTAGTGACGAGTGCCGGTGTGTTGGCCAGCCTGGACGGGAGTTTTAGACCGTTTCCCACTGGCAAGTAGGTCAATATCGAGCTGAGCCCACGTTCCGACTCAGTTACACGACTCTCACACATTTTTGAACCGTTCTCACACTTGCGGGATCAACAGGACACCTTTATACAGCTGAGCATTGCGGCGGTTGATGACAGTGAGAAGAACCACATGAAAGTAGTAAATTGCGAGACAAAATAATACTGCCCAAGCGAAATTACTCACAAATTCTGAGACTCAGAAATGCAGCTTATTACGAACAAACTATTGATGATGAATAGACGGATCACCGTTATTGAATTTTGCTGTTTCGTTGGACCATCTGTAGCTATCGCTTTGAATTTGCAGTTTGGAGGGTACTGAGAATTTACCACCAAAGTTATGTGAAGGATTTTCTAAAAGTGAAGAACTTTTCGACCTGGCGATCCGCGCAATCTTCCCCCCCCCCCCCCCCCCCCCCCCCGCCACATCCCACCTCCACCCCCACCCTCAACCCCGCCACTGTTTCATATGTCTTTCTAAGCGTTGGCACCAATTAGACGTTTACAACGAACGGTTGTTTACAGTTTCTATAGGCGGTTTTATAAACTGTGACAAAAATAACGATCCCGCCAATGTGTGGTTTGTACTGTAGTTTCTAAAACAAAAAAGGTGCACTCTGTCGAAATCTACAGACAGATAATCGAAGTTTATGGAAATGTGATGAATGAAGTTTCATTTCGAAATTGGCGTGTCGTTAATGACGAGTCAACGAATATTCACGATGAATATCCATCAGGCCGACCTAAGTTGTGACTGACTAATTCAAAGACTGAGAAGAAAATGAACAAGGTAGATGTCTGATTGTGGATGGATTGATTTATTCTTTCCTGAAATTTCACGATCAGTTCTTCATCAGACTGGGCTACAGAAAAGAGAGTGCCAGGTGGTATGCTCGGCTTCTGACAGACGAACAGCCGGCCGTTGTGACCGAGCAGTTCTAGGCGCTTCAGTCCGGAACAGCGCTGCTGCTACGGTCGCAGGTTTGAATCCTGCCTCGGGCATGGATGTGTGTGATGTCCTTGGGTTAGTTAGGTTTAAGTAGTTCTAAGTTCTAGGGGACTGATGACCTCAGATGTTAAGTCCCATAGTGCTCAGAGCCATTTGAACCATTTGAGCAGACGAACACAAAGAACAACGAACCACAGCTACACTTTCCCCACCTACTACGACAGTGGTTTCTGAGCCACTCTGTTGCTGGTGACGAACCCTGGGTTACTCATAAACAAAGCAACTGTCAAAGGAATGGCATGATTTTCAATATGCAACAAAACAAAACATAGAAAGTCGAATTCTGAGCACACATAAGATAATGGACACAGTGTTTCGGGATCGACTTTATGCTTATTAGAGGTGAGATCGTAAGTGCATAATGCGGCCTTGATGATGATGTTTGGTGTGTGGGGCGCTCAACTGTGCGGTCATAACGCCCACACAAAGTCCCAATTGTTACACAGTTCAATTTTTTTCACAGCCCACTCTTGCCACTGCCACAAATGATGATGATGATGATGATGATGATGATGATGATGATGATGACAACACAAACACCCAGTCCCAGGGTAGAGAAAATCCCCAACCCGGCCGGGAATCCAACCAAGGACCCCGTGATCCAGAGGCAGCAACGTAATGCGGCTGTTGCCAGACGCTTCACCGAGTACCGCTTGTAACGGTAACAGCGGTCGCCATAAACGGCAGTCGATGCTAACGTTATACCTCTGAGAGGAATTTTTGAAAAAGTTGACCGTGAGATGACCTAATGGAAACAGAACAATCAAACTGGGATCCGTTTCCGAAACACTCCAGCAGGATATAACTAACAGTAAACAGGTGGGTTATGAACAGACGTTCTCCCAGCACAAAAGCAAGTTGTAAATTGCATATAGGGTCCCTATGACTGTGCATTAACGAACTTTAACACAGTTAATAGTTCTTTCTTAAACTCGGTTTGAAGCCCAACTAAACAGAATGCAAATCTAACTACACTGGCTCTGAAGGAGCCTTTGCATTGCTCCATTAACTAGCCTAGTACACGAGGACCCTTAATCTTTCATGGTTTGGTGAAGATCCATGCTCATTAACAAAACTACACTAGCATGTATGAGAAATGGTAAGTATTGTTATCATTAATTATTAATTAAGTAAAGCACAGAAAACTATAACACTTTAAATAACAAATGTGCTTTCACAAGCAGTCTTGTGACCCACTCAAAAATATAATTGACTATGCAAATGATAACACAACTTCAAATTCAAGTCAACCATTTTCTCATAATAAATTCGGACACTCGGAATTAAGTCCACTAGGCTAGGATTCCTGTCCAGGTTTGTGATTTGGGATAGTCACGGATGTAACATGGCGGTTTTAGCAACACCACGATTACTATTAAAATCAACCAAATTTCACAAATACACTCCTGGAAATGGAAAAAAGAACACATTGACACCGGTGTGTCAGACCCACCATACTTGCTCCGGACACTGCGAGAGGGCTGTACAAGCAATGATCACACGCACGGCACAGCGGACACACCAGGAACCGCGGTGTTGGCCGTCGAATGGCGCTAGCTGCGCAGCATTTTTGCACCGCCGCCGTCAGTGTCAGCCAGTTTGCCGTGGCATACGGAGCTCCATCGCAGTCTTTAACACTGGTAGCATGCCGCGACAGCGTGGACGTGAACCGTATGTGCAGTTGACGGACTTTGAGCGAGGGCGTATAGTGGGCATGCGGGAGGCCGGGTGGACGTACCGCCGAATTGCTCAACACGTGGGGCGTGAGGTCTCCACAGTACATCGATGTTGTCGCCAGTGGTCGGCGGAAGGTGCACGTGCCCGTCGACCTGGGACCGGACCGCAGCGACGCACGGATGCACGCCAAGACCGTAGGATCCTACGCAGTGCCGTAGGGGACCGCACCGCCACTTCCCAGCAAATTAGGGACACTGTTGCTCCTGGGGTATCGGCGAGGACCATTCGCAACCGTCTCCAAGAAGCTGGGCTACGGTCTCGCACACCGTTAGGCCGTCTTCTGCTCACGCCCCAACATCGTGCAGCCCGCCTCCAGTGGTGTCGCGACAGGCGTGAATGGAGGGACGAATGGAGACGTGTCGTCTTCAGCGATGAGAGTCGCTTCTGCCTTGGTGCCAATGATGGTCGTATGCGTGTTTGGCGCCGTGCAGGTGAGCGCCACAATTAGGACTGCATACGACCGAGGCACACAGGGCCAACACCCGGCATCATGGTGTGGGGAGCGATCTCCTACACTGGCCGTACACCACTGGTGATCGTCGAGGGGACACTGAATAGTGCACGGTACATCCAAACCGTCATCGAACCCATCGTTCTACCATTCCTAGACCGGCAAGGGAACTTGCTGTTCCAACAGGACAATGCACGTCCGCATGTATCCCGTGCCACCCAACGTGCTCTAGAAGGTGTACGTCAACTACCCTGGCCAGAAAGATCTCCGGATCTGTCCCCCATTGAGCATGTTTGGGACTGGATGAAGCGTCGTCTCACGCGGTCTGCACGTCCAGCACGAACGCTGTTCCAACTGAGGCGCCAGGTGGAAATGGCATGGCAAGCCGTTCCACAGGACTACATCCAGCATCTCTACGATCGTCTCCATGGGAGAATAGCAGCCCGCATTGCTGCGAAAGGTGGATATACACTGTACTAGTGCCGACATTGTGCATGCTCTGTTGCCTGTGTCTATGTGCCTGTGGTTCTGTCAGTGTGATCATGTGATGTATCTGACCACAGGAATGTGTCAATAAAGTTTCCCCTTCCTGGGACAATGAATTCACGGTGTTCTTATTTCAATTTCCAGGAGTGTACTTGGTCCATTTACAGAGTTCCGAAGCTGCGGGGCTTCCCCACATCTTTTACATTCAAGCCTATGTTCCCTAACTATGGACCAAGTCATTTACAGTACATTATATAACAATAGATACAAGCCGGCCGGTGTGGCCGTGCGGTTCTAGGCGCTTCAGTTTGGAAAAATCGTGACCGCTTCGGTCGCAGGTTCGAATCCTGCCTCGGGCATGGATGTGTGTGATGTCCTTAGGTTAGTTAGGTTTAAGTAGTTCTAAGTTCTTGGGGACTGATGACCACAGAAGTTAAGTCCCATAGTCCTCAGAGCCATTTGATAGATACAACACTCTACTTAAGCATCACATATAGAAATATCGATACAGATACAAAATTGGTCGAAAATACGTGTTACAAGCTCGGCGTTCAGAACAAACGACGAGGGTTTTTTGAGGGCGACTTTGTGCTTCTATACGATAACGATCGCCCGCACTCTGTTGCTTTGGACGAAGGATGTGCTTCGGCATTTTTAGTGCCAAGTTTTTGAACACCCGCTGTAGCGCAGGACTTCGTCTTTCGCCCAATTCGAAGAATTTTCTGGGCGATAAGCACTGTGGAAATGACAGTGAAGTGAAAGAGAACGTTAGCGACTGGTTCAATAACGTGGCCGCAGCTGAATATTCAGAAGGCATAGGAAAGCTTGTGGAACGCTACAACAAATACGCAGTGTCCGAAAAGTTGCAGTGCAGTTACAACTTCTGTTGGAAATAACGTCCACGGGAGGCTACAACAGTCTGAACCTGCTTAACTCAAATGGAGAACACTTCCTGCAGATCTGATTCTGATATGCTTCTAATGTACGCACTTATTTCAGATGTTAGGTCACATAGCGTGCATGGGCGACTGCGATACAACACAGTTCTTAGTGTGCGCCAAGGAGAAAAGTCTGGCGCAGTAAGGTCGGACCAGCAACGAGTTCCCGGAAAAACTCTTCCAGAAGACGCGCATTGTAGTTAGCCGTGAGCCCAGTAGCTCCATCTTCTTGAAGCTGCGAATTGTTGATGAAATTGTGGGTTATTAAACAATAATGTTCACTGTTCAGGATTCCTCCAAAAAATATTGGTCCCGTAATGTGCCGTCTCAAAATTGCTACTCACACTGCAATTTCCTACCCGTGCAGTGGCGCTAGAAACACCGTAACAAGACTCTTCCGTGACAAAAATCGTGTTTTTTGTGTGTTACGATGACCAGATAGGTGGAACCACGTTTCGTCTGTATAGAAGGTGACATGAATAATATGAATGGTATTCCTCTCAATAAAAAACGTAAACCATTTGCAGTACCGCGTTCGCTGTTCATTATCCACATCTTACTATTTATGCACTGCCTTCACTTTATACAGGAACAATTTCAGTGTTTGCCCAACTACTTTATGCGGTTTTGCAAGCCCTGTATGTTTCTCTTGTGCCTTCTTGTGCAATGATTTTGCTCGGCTCTGCTGCATACAGTCAGAAACGTCCAACAACTTTGTAAGTAGGCTGTTTAGGTTTTTATGTTGGTAACGTCACGTAGCGCTCTATATGCAAATCAATGACTGTGCTGTGTGAAGTGTGTGGCTGGTTGGCATTGTTGGAAAATTCGCCATTGTAGGGTTGGGCAGTTGAATGTGAACAGCGCGTAGCGTTGCGCAGTTGGAGGTGAGCCGCCAGCAGTGGTGGATGTGGGGAGAGAGGGATGGCAGGATTTTTTGAGAGCGGACGATATGGACGTGTGTCCATCAGAAAGAGTAAATTTGTAATACTGTATATCATGAACTGATATATATGATGACTTATTGAAATAAATACATTGTTTGTTCTCTATTAAAATCTTTCCTTTGGTAACTATGCCTATCAGTAGTTAGTGCCTTCAGTAGTTTGAATCTTTTATTTAGCTGGCAGTATTGACGCTCGCTGTATTGTAGTAGTTCGAGCAACGAAGATTTTTGTGAGATAAGTGATTCATGAAAGGTATAGGTTGTTGTTAGTCAGGGCCATTGTTTTGTAGGGATTATTGAAAGTCAGATTGCGTTGGGCTAAAAATATTGTGTGTCACTTTAGTGTTGATCAGAATAAGTAAGGAGCAAAATGTCTGAGTACGTTCAGTTCTGCTCATCTGTTTGAAAATCAAATAACGTAGAGGTTTTACAGCACAGTAAAATATAAATTTTTCTAAGGGGACGTTTCAATTTCTATTGGTTTACTTTAGGTAGTGTTGCAATTAGTTCGTTATCTAATTCAGGGCCTGTCTCACAAAATTTCTCAATAACTCTACGAGCCGCATTACGATGACGTACAGCTGTTGGCGGGAAATTTTCATCAGATGTCTCCCGCACTAAATCTGTGTACTTATCTGCTTGTCGAAAGACATGTTCGACGAAAAAAATGCGTTCCTGAGTTGAAAACACCACAATCAAAAAAAAAAAAAAAAAAAAAAGTCCAACAGCTAAATAACATTAACCGCAGTCGAGCTCTCATCAAGTGATCCAAACAGTTAAATGCAACGCAGCATCAGAACGAATTGATAAACAATCATTTATCTATGACAGAACAGGTCTACCACCTTGCATTATGCCAAATTTGTTCCGAACTTCCAACGTAGTGTACATCCGTAGTCCCGAGCACTGTAACTTTCGTAACGCACTGTATTTAAATTTAAACTGCGACAATGTGGAAAAATGGCTAAGATGTTAAAATATGTTGGAAAATAAGATTTATTTCATTATCTCGAATAAAAATATCTGGAGAAATAAACGTCCTTTCCTTTCCTTATGTCCCTCGTACTTGCGGTTGTAGATACTGAAATCTTTCGCGAGTTCAAAAAGGGGCATATTTCGAGTCTGTTTCTGGTTTTCCAGTTTGGTTTAGCACCGCGTTACGAGGCCCAGCGGCGCAGCCGCCGGATTTTAATTCCGTTCAGAGGCCGCCTGTCGGACGCTTTGCCCTGGTGGAGCCCCTATCTCGCCTACGCCTCTCGCTGTTTGCCGTGGCACAGGGTGCACGCAGGGGGAGGGGGGTTAGCAGTGGGGGTGTGAGTTAATTGTAAAGCTGCAGCACGCAACGCAGCTGCGTCACACAGGCAAGCCAACACAGAGTTGCCCCCAACCGTTGTCGCGCCGTTGGGGCTCGAGAGTACCTGACAATTAAAATCACTAATTAAAATTCGCAGGCGCCAAACACAGAAGAAATTGTAAAGATAGAATTGTTACAGAACGGATCAAGTCGACTAGCCTAAAAATCCATAAAAGAAATAAAATTGGTAACAGCGAAACGTCAGCGAGTCGGAGAAATTACTGATGACAGGTAAACTTACGGTATATTGATAATTCTTACTTATGGACCGTCTGACAGCAACTGAATAAAACACAACTTTAGTGCCATACGCGTTTCTCCTTTATTTTCTGCAAGGCATCATCAGTGGCCTGGAATATGTACATATGTTTGCTATTTAATTTACATTTTTGTCACTGTACCTATAGGTTATAAACAGTTCTGGTGGTTGGTATTTCCTATTAAGTAGTAATGTTTTGAACTGTACTTAAAAGTTGCGTGGACAATTTCTTACATATTACGCTCCTGTTGCATTTTTGGTGTTGTTCTTCTTATGAATGCCAATTTGGCTTTTTTTCCCACATTCCACAGCTCTATGAATTGAACGCTTGTTTCAATGCAGTGTTTTGGTTTCTGTTGCCGACTGTCAAATGTTTTTGCCAAAGATCGAATGTTATTGCCAAACTTTCGAGTGTAATTATTGAAGTATCTGTGACCTGTTCGTGTACGCATTTGTGTGTGTGTGTGTGTGTGTGTGTGTGTGTGTGTGTGTGTGTGTGTATTTTGGCGTGATACATTTTTTGTGGGCTTTTTTTGTGGGCTGTGTGTGTGTGTGTGTGTGTGTGTGTGTGTGTGTGTGTCCAGAAGGTGAAGGGGTAGAGTTTTTTTGTTTTCTCTTATCATTTCCATTATTAAGTGTAGTATGGAGCCTATGCTGATGTGTGTTTGTTCATTTATCACATGTTTTCTTTCTGCTATGGCTTTCTGGATGTGGAAGTTTTCTTGCGTTTGTATAAGATGTTTGTCAAATGGTTCAAATGGCTCTGAGCACTATGGAACTTAACATCTGAGGTCATCAGTCCCCTAGAACGTAGAACTACTTAAACCTAACTAACCTAAGGATATCACACACATCCATGCCCGAGGCAGGATTCGAACCTGCGGCCGCAGCGGTCGCGCTGTTCCAGACTGAAGCACCTAGAACCGCGCGGCCATATCGGCCGGCAAGATGTTTGTCATGGTTGCTTATTCTCATTATTTTCATGTCTTGTTCCATGTTTGTAGGATGATGGTTATGCTGTTTTAAATGTTCTGCAAATGTGGAATGGTTTGTTTCATACTTCGAACATCTGATATGTTCTTTGTATCGTGCTTCAAAATTCCTGCGTGTCATGCCTATGTATACTGCACCACAACTTTGACATTCAAGTTTATATATTCCTGATTGTTGGAATTTGTCTCTCTTGGTAGCTGGCTGGCTTAGGTGTGATTGAAGGGTTTGCCCAGGCTTATATGCTATTTTGAAGCCCTGTCTCTTTAGGATGTTTGCAACTCTGTGTGTTAGTTTGTGCGTAGGTCATGGTGTACCATCTGGTTCTTTTCTGTGTGGTGTTGTCATTGTGTGTGTTTGTTGAGTGTGTTTGTAAGTTTTCAGCTTGTGAGTTCTCTTGTATTCTGGAAATCTTGTGTTTGTTTCGTATTTGTGTTTTTATTTTTTGATTGAGCCCGTGTACCACATGTGTGTCATACCCATTGTTCCTAGCTATTGTATGATTGTACTCATTTCTTGTTCATAGTTTCTCTTGTTGAGTGGGATTCTGTTTAATCTATGTAACATGTGTCTTAGTGCTGCAAGTTTCTGGCTGTGGGGGTGGTTGGATGTGGAATGTATTATTGTGTCTGTGGCTGTTGGTTTTCTAAAGATGTTAAATTTATGTTTACCATTTTTTTTTTTTTTTGTAATGTCAAGAAAATTTATTTTATTTTATTTTTCTTTTTCAAATGTGAATTTTATGTTCTGATGAGCTTTGTTTATTTCCGAATGGAGTTCATCTATTTTTTTCACTTGGCTCATCTACCATACAAATAATATCATCCACGTATCTGTACCAATATATGATTTTGAAACTTTCATTAGTGGTTATCTTTTCAAATATCTAATTTTCTAGATGATTGATGAAAATGTTTGCCAGTGTTCCTTATATTGGGGATCCCATGTGCAGTCCATCACTTTGTAGATAATATTCTTTCTCAAACTGAAAGTAGTTTTGTTCAGTTGTCAGTCTGAGCATATCTGTTATTTCTTTTATTGCGTCTGTGGTGAGGTTGCTGTGGGATGAGAGCTTTTGTTCTATGATTTCTATTGTTTCTGTGATAGGGATGGAGGTATACATATTTTCTATATCGAATGAAATCAGTGATGCTGTGTGTGGTACCTATATGCTCTGTATGTTTTCTATTTGGTTTCCTGTGTTTATGACTGTTCTGTTGTTTTCTACTTTATAGTGTTTCGTAACTAACTTTTGGAGGTGTTTGGCTATGTGGTATGTTGGGGCGTTCTTGAAGTTGATAACAGCTCTCATTGGCATTCCGTCAGACGATCCATAAGTAAAAGTTATCAATATAGCTTAATATTACACGCAACTGAGGAAGACAGGACTACAAAAGTTGAAGATGTCAATACAGGTAAACTGTTCAGATGAGCCTCACTACATTAGACGAGAACAGAAATATCGTTAATAATTTTAGAGCAGTTACCTTTCTTCCTGTCACATACAGAATTCCTCCTCAATGTATCCTCAACGCAACGCAGATTGAATTTTAAAAAAATGACGGATATCAAACAGCTTTCAGACTAAATAGATCTGTCACCGACAAATTTTATTTTTGAAACTAATTCTCAGACATCAAAGAAATTTGTTCTGCTGGGAATCAAAATGTGATAGAAGCCAGCCGTCTAGTTTTGACGTACAGTAGCCAGTTCGATACCTCATTCCGACTGGGCTTTACCTAAGGTCGGTAAGCTGTCCGTGGGTTCAGATGTGAATGAAAGCAGCGCAATCATTAACGCCAAAAATAAGCTTCGGAAATGAATACATGGATGCCGGTGTTGACCTGTCATTTAAATAAGAAAAATAGGCAGGGGATGTCTAAGCTACGAAAATAAAAAATCCAGGTTGCCCAATTTTATTTAGTCTGGTGAGCAAACACAAGTTTATTAAGCAGGTTCGTAGATTTGGAGGAGGGGACTAAACAGAGGTCATCGGTCCCGTCGGATTAGGGAAGGACGGGATAGGAAGTCGGCCGTGCCCTTTCAAAGGAACCATCCCGGCATTTGCCTGGAGCGATTTAGGGAAATCACGGAAAACCTAAATCAGGATGGCCGGACGCGGGATTGAACCGTCGTCCCCCCAATCCGAGTCCAGTGTGCTAACGACTGCGGCACCTCGCTCGGTAAGCATAATGAGAGAGAGAGAGAGAGAGAGAGAGAGAGAGAGAGAATTTACATACGAAGCAAAACAACAGTAATAAACCATTGATCAAGAAGCGGAAATTACTAGGTTTCTTTAGACATGTCGTCGGGTGGGGCGCGTGGAACAGGTAGGATAGACGAGAAAAATGGTCACTCCAAACAGCCGTCCAGGGCGACGTTCGGCGCTGACAGAGACGGACGTGCCGTCCATGCTCTGTACAGGGTACAAATTGTTTAAGCCGACAGTCTCTGCGAGGTTGCAAGGGACACAGAAATAAACATTTTCTCTCTAATGACACATGTTCCTGTGAGGATTTTTTAAACCTATACAGGACGCCTTCTCTCTACCAAACTTAATTGAACTAACAAAGTCTGGGAGGTTGCATGGGACAATGAAAACACTTTTCCTAATGTGTTTTCCTGAGAGGACCAAAAGTAAAACAACCGAGTTTCTTTATTACCAAGAGATGAAAACATTAGCACAACACAATTACAGGAGAGGTTCAAAAATGATTCCATTGACTCGTTAGCAAAGGTTAGACCAGTGGGCCATGTACTGTCTAACACTGTCAGAGACTGCTGTTGCTGTTATGTGGGTCACCAGACCCCCCTCCGATTCAACAGCGGTTTTGTATACAAGGTGGCACATCTCTCCACACACACACACACACACACACACACACACACACACACACATCAAATAAGGGACTCATGTAGGCCACGTGCGGCGGCGCCGTCCGTTTCTGCAACTTATAAAGTTCTATTCGTGGTGAGCCTCTTGTCACCCTCACGCCTCATCGACGATACTGAAATGCAGTTCTCAACCAGAGAAAGCTATAGAGAAAATAGCTGCACATCTCGTAACCACAAGTCGCATTCAAATTTCTTTTGTCGGTGGAAGGTTAATTATAATTAAATTACAGTATTTATGTGCGTAAAATTCACTGTTACGGTAAGCTTGCGTACCCAAGTTATTACCAAGCCTTACTCCACACGCACACATCATTCACAGCCGTAGCCAGTTTATGGTAATTATTAGAAACGGATTGTTTCTTACAGAATAACTCGTTCAAATGTTGCTATAATCGGTCTCGCGTAACAGAATGTCCACGTTCGCGAGGAAGCAACACGCCACACGGAAATTAGCTATTTAAAATGTCACCAAAAGATCTGAATTTGACACCGTGCATTAAATCGAACTCTGTTCCACACTTTACGGCACTTCTCGAACATTTTGCTACCGAAATATAACAATATTGGTCATTTTCATCGGAGCAGCTATAACAGCTCTAATCACTATGACATTCAAACCCCGACTCTACTCTTCTCTCTGTACAGAAGTGCGTTGTGGTTCCCAAAATACGCGCGAATATGCTACTTTCTTATTGGTGGAGAGAGATCGCAGCTAATCGGAAAAAAGCATGAAACCCGCTCAATCCAGCGCATATACAGAGTGGTCCATTGATAGTGACCGGGCCAAATATCTCACGAAATAAGCATCAAACGAAAAAACTACAAAGAACGAAACTTTTCCAGCTTGAAGGGGGAAACCAGATGGCGCTATGGTTGGCCCGCTAGATGGCGCTGCCATAGGTCAAACGGATATCAACTGCGCTTTTTTAAATAGGAACCCCCATTTTTTATTACATATTCATGTAGTACGTAAAGAAATATGAATGTTTTAGTTCGACCAATTTTTTCGCTATGTGATAGATGGCGCTATAATAGTCGCAAACGTATAAGTACGTGGTATCACGTAACATTTCGCCAGTGCGGACGGTATTTGCTTCGTGATACGTTACCCGTGTTAAAATCGACCGTTTACCAATTGCAGAAAAGGTCGATAGCGTGTTGATATATGGCCAACGGGCGTGTGTTATGTATGCTGCTCGGTATCCTGGACGACATCATCCAAGTGTCCGGACCGGACCGGATAGTTACGTTATTTAAGGAAAAAGGAAGTGTTCAGCCACATGTGAAACATCAACCACGACCTGCAACAAATGATGATGCCCAAGCAGGTGTTTTAGCTGCTGTCACGTGGCTGATCCGTACATCAGTATCAGATGAACTGCGCGAGAATCGGGATTCACAAAAACGTCGGTGTTGAGAATGCTACATCAACATCAATTGCACCCGTACCATATTTCTATGCACCAGGAATTACTTGGCGACGACTCTGAACGTCATGTACAGTTCTGCCACTGGGCACAAGAGAAATTACGGGAGGATGACAGATTTTTTGGTCTCCACGTAATTATTGGAACAATCTTCTTAACAACATGTCTACTTAGACACTCAATCAGTTAATTCTCACCAAGACACCACTTTGGATTTGAAGCAGCAGCATGATACTGACACTTCGTAGACATAGTATGATTATTTTTATACATTTCTATTTATTGATGAGGTAGATAATTGTTTTTCTAGTATAAATAGTACATTTGACTTCCAATCAGAAAGCTTGATATAAATCAAGAAAAATAATCCTAATTCTATCTACAAGAGTTTTTATTAGATTTATTATTCCAATAATTGTTATAGTCCTTGCAACAACATTATCAAAGAAATTAATCAATGATCAAGAAAAAAGATCCCCATTTGAATGTGGCTTCGATCCAAAAAGATCAGCACGAATACCATTCTCCCTACGATTCTTCCTAATCACAGTAATTTTTTTAATCTTTGATGTAGAAATTGCACTAATTCTTCCAATTCTAATTATTTTCAAAACTTCAGACATTATAATCTGGACAGTATCAACAATAGTTTTTATTGTAGTCCTATTAGGCGGACTATACCATGAATGAAATCAAGGAGCCTTTCAATGAGCAGAATAGAGGGTCGTAGTTAACTATACCATTTGGATTGCATTCAAAAAGTATTGATATAATCAATCAACCTTAAATAGAATAAGAAGCAAAATATTGCAGTCAGTTTCGACCTGGAAGATTGGTAAATAAAATACCCTTATTCTTATTAATTGAAGCCAAAAAGAGGCCCATTATTGTTAATAATATAATTGAACTATAAAGTTCCAATTAAGGAAATGTAAAACCAATATGAAAGCGGGTAACTTTTTATATTGGTGGTTAAACTCCGTTAACATTTCTAAAATTTATATAGTTTAAATAAAATACTACATTTTCATGGTAAAAATAATATCTATATTTATAAATACCTAAAAGTAAAAAATACTTCCTGAACATCTTCAGTGTCATGCTCTAATTATAAGCTATTTAAGTACATGAAAAACAATCTCACTAAAATAAATATTCAAAAAATAAAAGTTAAAAGATAAATCTTGAAATTAGAATCATATCAACCTTGAATGTATACAATTAAATAAATAAATAATCTATATAAACCTTGGCCACCAAATAACTCACCTCAACCATAGTCTAATAATTTTGATGCATAATAACCTAACTTTAAAGGAACATATCTAACAAACTTAGTTGAAGAAAAGGTATAAATCATATAGAACCAGCAAATGTAACAAAAGAAAGCACACTTAAAGAAAACAAATTATGAGAAAAATCAAACTTAGAAATAAGATAACCCAAATGAGCACCTAAAACAACAACTGTAATAGTCAAAAACTTTCAATAATAAGGTAAAGCAGTAATATGAGGAATAGGAAAAATTAATCAAGATAAAAGACTACCACCAAAAACAGCAACAAACAATAAACCAATTATACCAAACGAAATATAATAACGCTTATCATCAAAAGAAAATCTAGAACAAAAATTATTATCCGCAGATATTGAACAATAAAATAAACGAAAAGAATAAGAAGCAATTAAACCAGCAGAAAAAAATAAAGAAAAAAATTTAAACAATTAATTCATCTTAAACCATTTCAAGAATCAAGTCCTTTGAATAAAACCCTGCCAAAAAAGGCATACCACGCAAAGATAAACTAGAAACATTAAAAGAAATGGAAGTTAAAGGTATAAAATTAACAATTGAGCCTATAAAACGAATATCCTGAGAATCCTTTAAATTATTAATTATTGAACCTACACACATAAATAATAATGCCTTAAATAAAGCATGAGCTAATAAGAGAAAAAATGCAAGTTTTGGATAACCTATAGCCAAAATTCTTATTATTAAACAAAGTTGTATTAAAGTAGAAAGAGCAATAATCTTCTTCAGATCAAATTCAAAATTAGCACCCAATCCAGCCATAAATATAGTTATACAGCCAATTAAAAGTAAAAATCAATGACAATTATAAGTGTCTAATATTGGTCTGAAACGAATTAATAAATAAACCACAGCAGTAGCAAGAGTAGAAGAATGAACTAAAGCAGAAACAGGGGTAGGAGCAGCCATAGCAGCAGGAAGTCAAGAAGAAAAGGGAATTTGAGCTCTCTTAGTTATAGCTGCCAAAACAATTAATATAGTAATAAGCTTTATTTCAAAAGAATTAGAAATGAAATCATAATAATAAATGTAATTCCAACCACCAAAATTTAATATTCAAGCAATAGAAATTAAAATAGCAACATCACCAATACGATTAGAAAGTGCAGTTGATATACCAGCACTACAAGATTTTACATTTTGATAATAAATAACTAGACAATAAGAAACCAAACCCAAACCATTTCATCCTAACAAAATTCTAATCAAATTAGGACTAATAATTAAAAAACCTATAGAAAGATTAAATATTAAAACAATGATAATAAAACGATTTATATTCTTTTCGCCTGATATATAACCCTCTCTATAATAAATCACCAAAGAAGAAATATATATAACAAAAGACATAAAAATAAGAAACATTCAATCGAAAATTAAAGTTATAACAACCATAGAACCATTTAAATTAAAAAGTTCTCATTCAACAAAACCTCTAAAATCAATTATTAAATAATAAATACTTAAAATAAAAATTATAGTTCTAGAAAAGAATAAAGAAAAAAAACTCAAAGAACAAATAGAAAATAAATGTAAGGCCTAAGATGAAAATCTTCATATCATTGATTCCACAAAACAATATTTTAAATTAAAATACTTAAGCAATTTAAACAAAGAAATACTCACCCTTTAAACAAAAAATGTTTAAAGGCGATCAATGCAAAGGTAAAAGATGATATTCACGAAAATAACCAAGAGAACAAGTATAAACCCCAGAATAATAATTTCCATGCTGAAAATAAGAATATATATATATAAAGTATAAACAGCTCTAAAAAATATAAAAAATTAAAGCAAAAAATCTAAAAGAAGATCAAGACATAATTCTATTTAACAATCTAAGTTCACCTACCAAATTTAATGATGGAGGGGCAGCTATATTTGATGATCTTAAAAGGAATCACCATAAAGCCATTCTAGGCATCAAATTAATTATACCCTTGTTAATTAATAATCTTTCTCTACCTAAATGTTCATAAATAATATTAGATAAACAAAACAATCCAGAAGTACATAAACCATGGCCAACCATTAAAGAAAGAGAACCCATACAACCTCATCAATTTATAGTTATCAATCCACCAATAACCATTCTTATATGAGCAACAGAAGAATATGCAATTAAAGACTTTAAATCAACCTGACGAAAACAAATAAATCTAACAATAACCCCACCCCCAGATAAACCTAAAGATAATCAAAAATAATTAAACTTAAAACCCAAATAAGAAATAACCTTTATAACATGAAAAATACCATAACCACATAACTTCAATAAAACACCATCAAGAATTATTCTACCTGAAATAGGTGCCTCTACATGAGCCTTAGAAAGCCATAAATGAGCCTAAAAATATTGGCATCTTAACTAAGAAAGCCAAAATTATAAATACATAAAACATAAAATAATAAGAACCAAAATCAAACAATAAAGGGAAATATGAAGTGTTAGAAAAGTCATAAACCCTAAATAAAACCAAAAATAAAGGTAATCTAGCAACCAAAGTATAAAAAATTAAATATACACCAGCCTGTAAACGTTCAGATTGGTAACCTCAACCCAAAATCAAAAGTAAAGTAGCAACTAATCTAGCCTCAAAAAAAAATATAAAAAGAAAGAAGCCTCAATCTAGCAAATGAACAATAAAGCACAATCATTAAAATTAAAGCTATAAAAACAAAAAAATTAGAATCATAAGAACTTAAACTGAACCTCTAGCAGTAATTATTAAAGAACAAATTCAAAAACTCAACAGCATCAAACTAAAAGAAAAATAATCAATACCAAAATAATATCTAATTATGTTCAAATCAGCATATGATTAAACAGAAATCGTTGTTGTTGTTGTTGTCTTCAGTCCTGAGACTGGTTTGATGCAGCTCTCCATGCTACTCTATCCTGTGCAAGCTTCTTCATCTCCCAGTACCTACTGCAACCTACATCCTTCTGAATCTGCTTAGTGTATTCACCTCTTGGTCTCCCTCTACGATTTTTACCCTCCACGCTGCCCTCCAACACTAAATTTGTGATCCCTTGATGCCTTAAAACATGTCCTACCAACCGATCCCTTCTTCTAGTCAAGTTGTGCCACAAACTTCTCTTCTCCCCAATCCTATTCAATACCTCCTCATTAGTTACGTGATCTACCCACCTTATCTTCAGCATTCTTCTGTAGCACCACGTTTCGAAAGCTTCTATTCTCCTCTTGTCCAAACATTTTATCGCCCATGTTTCACTTCCATACAAGGCCACACTCCATACAAATACTTTCAGAAACGACTTTCTGACATTTAAATCTATACTCGACATTAACAAATTTCTCTTCTTCAGAAAGGCTTTCCTTGCCATTGCCAGTCTACATTTTATATCCTCTCTACTTCGACCATCATTAATTATTTTGCTCCCCAAATAGCAAAACTCCTTTACTATTTTAAGTGTCTCATTTCCTAATCTAATTCCCTCAGCATCACCCGATTTAATTTGACTACATTCCATAATCCTCGTTTTGCTTTTGTTGATGTTCATCTTATATCCTCCTTTCAAGACACTGTCCATTCCGTTCAACTGTTCTTCCATGTCCTTTGCTGTCTCTGACAGAATTACAATGTCATCGGCGAACCTCAAAGTTTTTATTTCTTCTCGATGAATTTTAATATCTACTCCGAATTTTTCTTTCATTTCCTTTACTGCTTGCTCAATATGCAGATTGAATAACATCAGGGAGAGGCTACAACCCTGTCTCACTCCTTTCCCAACCACTGCTTCCCTTTCATGCCCCTCGACTCTTATAACTGCCATCTGGTTTCTGTACAAATTGTAAATAGCCTTTCGCTCCCTGTATTTTACCCCTGCCACATTCAGAATTTGAAAGAGAGTATTCCAGTTAACATTGTCAAAAGCTTTCTATAAGTCTACAAATGCTAGAAATGTAGGTTTGCCTTTCCTTAATCTTTCTTCTAAGATAAGTCGTAGGGTCAGTATTGCCTCACGTGTTCCAACATTTCTGCGGAATCCAAACTGATCTTCCCCGAGGTCCGCTTCTACCAGTTTTTCCATTCGTCTGTAAAGAATTCGCGTTAGTATTTTGGAGCTGTGACTTATTAAACTGATAGTTCGGTAATTTTCACACCTGTCAACACCTGCTTTCTTTGGGATTGGAATTACTATATTCTTCTTGAAGTCTGAGGGTATTTCGCCTGTCTCATACATCTTGCTCACCAGATGGTAGAGTTTTGTCATGGCTGGCTCTCCCAAGGCCACCAGTAGTTCTAATGGAATGTTGTCTACTCCCGGGGCCTTGTTTCGACTCAGGTCTTTCAGTGCTCTGTCAAACTCTTCACGCAGTATCTTATCTCCCATTTCATCTTCATCTACATCCTCTTCCATTTCCATAATATTGTCCTCAAGTACATCGCCCTTGTATAAACCCTCTATATACTCCTTCCACCTTTCTGCCTTCCCTTCTTTGCTTAGAACTGGGTTGCCATCTGAGCTCTTGATATTCATACAAGTGGTACTCTTCTCTCCAAAGGTCTCTTTAATTTTCCTGCAGGCAGTATCTATCTTACCCCTAGTGAGACAAGCCTCTACATCCTTACATTTGTCCTCTAGCCATCCCTGCTTAGCCATTTTGCACTTCCTGTCGATCTCATTTTTGAGACGTTTGTATTCCTTTTTGCCTGCTTCATTCACTGCATTTTTATATTTTCTCCTTTCATCAATTAAATTCAATATTTCTTCTGTTACCCAAGGATTTCTATTAGCCCTCGTCTTTTTACCTACTTGATCGTCTGCTGCCTTCACTACTTCATCCCTCAGAGCTACCCATTCTTCCTCTACTGTATTTCTTTCCCCCATTCCTGTCAATTGTTCCATTACGCTCACCCTGAACCTCCCTACAACCTCTGGTTCTTTCAGTTTATCCAGGTCCCGTCTCATTAAATTCTCACTTTTTATAAGTTTCTTCAGTTTCAATCTGCAGTTCATAACCAATAGATCGTGGTCAGAATCCACATCTGCCCCTGGAAATGTCCTACAATTTAAAACCTGGTTCCTAAATCTCTGTCTTACCATTATATAATCTATCTGATACCTTTTAGTATCTCCAGGATTCTTCCAAGTATACAACCTTCTTTTATGATTCTTGAACCAAGTGTTAGCTATGATTAATTTATGCTCTGTGCAAAATTCTACCAGGCGGCTTCCTCTTTCATTTCTTCCCCCCAATCCATATTCACCTACTATGTTTCCTTCTCTCCCTTTTCCTACTGACGAATTCCAGTCACCCATGACTATTAAATTTTCGTCTCCCTTCACTACCTGCATAATTTCTCTTATCTCGTCATACATTTCATCAATTTCCTCATCATCTGCAGAGCTAGTTGGCATATAAACTTGTACTACTGTAGTAGGCATGGGCTTTGTGTCTATCTTGGCCACAATAATGCGTTCACTATGCTGTTTGTAGTAGCTAACCCGCACACCTATTTTTTTATTCATTATTAAACCTACCCCTGCATTACCTCTATTTGATTTTGTATTTATAACCCTGTAATCACCTGACCAAAAGTCTTGTTCCTCCTGGCACCGAACTTCACTAATTCCCACTATGTCTTACTTTAACCTATCCATTTCCCTTTTTAAATTTTCTAACCTACCTGCCCGATTAAGGGATCTGACATTCCACACTCCGATCCGTAGAACGCCAGTTTTCTTTCTCCTGATAACGACGTCCTCTTGAGTAGTCCCTGCCCCGAGATCCGAATGGGGGACTATTTTACCTCCGGAAATTTTATCCGAGAGGACGCCATCATCATACAGTAAAGCTGCATGTCCTTGGGAAAAATTACGGCTGTAGTTTCCCCTTGCTTTCAGCCATTCGCAGTACCAGCACAGCAAGGCCGTTTCGGTTAATGTAACAAGGCCAGATCAGTCAATCATCCAAAGTGTTGCCCCTGCAACTACTGAAAAGGCTGCTGCCCCTCTTCAGGAATCACACGTTTGTCTGGCCTCTCAACAGATACCCCTCCGTTGTGGTTGCACCTACGGTACGGCCATCTGTATCGCTGAGGCACGCAAGCCTCCCCACCAACGGCAAGGTCCATGGTTCATGGGGGGAAGAAATTATAAAAACAAAACTCGACAGAAACATTAAAGAATGAACCAACCACCAACAATTATTCAGCAAACAAAGAGGGATCAAAAAAATAGTTATAAATAAATACTTTAACATAAAGATAAACCAAAAGAATTTAAGAAATCATTACCATGAGACCGAATTATTGAAACTAAAATAGAAAGACCTAAAGCACCTTCACAAACAGAAAAAATAAGAAAATAAACAGGAAGGAAATAATCATAATCAAACTTAATAAGAAAAACAATAATTAATATAAACAAAGAAAGAACAATATACTCTAATCTCAGAAGAACCATCAATAAATGTTTACGTTTAGGAGAAAAAACATAAACACCAGCAAAATAAACCAACAAAGAAGTAAAAATTGTGCAATGTATGCAGATTTCCTACGAATGTTCCACCGATGTTACTACAAGATGTTTCACTGCATGACAGAATGGCGATGTACTTCCAACATGATGGATGGCCGGCACATAGCTCGCGTGCGGTTGAAGCGATACTGAATAGGATATTTCATGACAGGTGGATTGGTCGTCGAAGCACCATACCATGGCCCGCACGTTCACCAGATCTGACGTCCCCGGATTTCTTTCTGTGGGGAAAGTTGAAGGATATTTGCTATTGTGATCCACCGACAACGCGTGACAAAATGCGTCACCGCATTGTCAATGCATGTGCGAACATTACGGAAGGTGAACTACTCGCTGTTGAGAGGAATGTCGTTACACGTATTGCTAAATGCATTGAGGTTGACGGACATCATTTTGAGCAATTATTGCATTAATGTGGTATTTATAGGTAATCACCCTGTAAGAGTATGCATTCTCAGAAATGATAAGTTCACAAAGGTACATGTATCACATTGGAACAACCGAAATAAAATGTTCAAACGTACCTACGTTCTGTATTTTAATTTAAGAAACCTACCTGTTACCAACTGTTCGTCTAAAATTGTGAGCCATATGTTTGTGGCTACTACAGCGCCATGTATCACAAAGCGAAAAAAGTGGTCCAACTAAAACATTCATATTTCTTTACGCACTGCACGAATATGTAATAAAAAATGGGGGCTCCTATTTAAAAAAACGAAGTTGATATCCGTTTGACCTATGGCAGCGCCATCCAGCGGACCAACCATACCGCCATCTGGTTTCCCCCTTCAAGCTAGACAAGTTTCGTTCTTTGTAGTTTTTTCGTTTGACGCTTATTTCGTGAGATATTTGTCCGGGTCACTTAACACATTTAATCACACTAGGTGAGCGTGGAAGTAGTTGCCAGGAAGTTGCTGAATGAGAATAAAATTACCTTTAACAAATGAGAATTTTATTCCTAAAAGCCTTTTCAAAAACAGATTTAAAATTGCAATCAGAAAGCACCCTCTATATATCAAATTACAATTATTGAGAGGCCGAATAACAAATTTTTTTTTACAGTAGGAGCCTTCGGGCTGAGAAGCTTTCGCCCCCTTTCAACACGGCCGTAGTCACGACCGCTCACAACGACCTCTGAAAAACTACACTGGTGCAAATCTGCAACACACCAGATTACTTTAAACTAAGAATTTTAACAACTCACACAAACGCATTAAGTATGCACCCCGTAAAAGCGTGGAAATGGTTCAAACACTCACACTAAGAAAGTGCAATTTGTTTTTAAAAGGGCTCTTACGGTGGAAGTGTGGCAACTTTATAAGAAAATGACTAAGTAAATAAAACCCATGGAATTCATACTGACATAAAATGTACAACATGCTCTACATTACACATATACCGCCTCGCAAGATGGTAGGCAAGATAAAAACATATTTCAGGAATTCGGCCTGTACCTTAATTGTACAAATTCGTTAACATCGAATCCGACAAACATGACAGGGTTTACTAAACAACGCGAACCGCAGATTGCTCTAAACCGCCCCAATTCCACAAGGGAAAAACGGATCTCCCAATTCACAAATAACCACCTTCCCGCGGGTGGGCAACCGGAGAAGAGTAGTGGGACGACCCCAAAACAAAGCGGCTGGTGACCTCACCAAGAAAACAAGTAGAATTTAACAAGTCGAATTTAACAAGTAGAATTTAACAAGGAAATGAAACAACGTATCTCCAACCACTTAATTTCTAATAAACTGCGATTTCTGGCGAAGACCTGGCGCAGCACCCCCAACGCTCTCCGGAACCGTCCGCCGCCAGCCGCTTCAACGGACGCAGGAAGGCACGCCGACCTCCCGTCTCACGGCGTCGCAGCTCGCCCCGGCTAGCTCTATGTCGTGGTTTCGCTCCTGTTGCTCTCGTGTGAACCGCGAGGCCACTACTCCTTTCTATACGGCGCTGCCCACTGGACTCACGTGGGGACCTCACATGCGCCGACGCTCAAGGCGGACGAGTCATCTCGTGTCTCGGTACGCGACCAACCAACCGATCGATCCAACTGACAATGCGCATTGCCTGAGCCAATTCGAGCAAACTGGCGGCCTGACGCATATTAGCACTCCGGACGACAGACAGATACTAAACGCCTCACGAATGCTGACGAGAGAGAGACCCAGACTAACTTGGCTCACCAACTAACCAGACTCGGCGACTCAGACTGACCCTGGCGAGTCCGGAACCGCGCGACTGCTACGGTCGCAGGTTCGAATCCTGCCTAGGGCATGGATGTGTGTGTTGTCTTTAGGTTAGTTAGGTTTACGTAGTTCTAAGTTCTAGGGGACTGATGACCACAGATGTTAAGTCCCATAGTGCTCAGAGCCATTTGACCCTGGCGAGCTCATAGCGCCCCTTAAATCCACGTGAACAGGCAACCTTTCCCCTTTCCCACCAGAGGGAGACACCAAAACTGCGACTGCCACAGCGGCGCCACCGCCAGAAACGGAAGGCGAGTGCTTTACACTATGTGGTTCGGCGCGCTCTTCAAAATAGCAAATTTTACCACGGCTCACGCGTCACTCCGGAACATTCCTGAAGAGAGGTGTGTGAGGTGATGCACATGGATTCCAAAAGGAAATCCGTTGGAATTCGATTACTCGATAAATAGTACAATTCTCAAGGCTGTCAATTCAACTAAGTACCTGGGTGTTAAAATTACGAACAACTTCAGTTGGAAAGACCACATAGATAATATAGTGGGGATGGCGAGCCAAAGGTTGCGTTTCATTGGCAGGACACTTAGAAGATGCAAAAAGTCCACTAAAGAGACAGCTTACACTACACTCGTTCGTCCTCTGTTAGAATATTGCTGCGCGGTGTGGGATCCTTACCAGGAGGGATTGACGGAGGACATCGAAAGGGTGCAAAAAAGGGCAGCTAGTTTTGTATTATCACGTAATAGGGGAGAGAGTGTGGCAGATATGATACGCGAGTTGGGATGGAAGTCATTAAAGCAAAGACGTTTTTCGTCGCGACGAGATCTATTTACGAAATTTCAGTCACCAACTTTCTCTTCCGAATGCGAAAATATTTTGTTGAGCCCAACCTACATAGGTAGGAATGATCATCAAAATAAAATAAGAGAAATCAGAGCTCGAACAGAAAGGTTTTAGGTGTTCGTTTTTCCCGCGCGCTGTTCGGGAGTGGAATGGTAGGGAGATAGTATGATTGTGGTTCGATGAACCCTCTGCCAAGCACTTAAATGTGAATTGCAGAGTAATCATGTAGATGTAGAGACTCGTTACTTAAATGTATAGTATAAAAACTTTACATAAAACATCATTTCACATTCACACCTTCATTCAGTCTCATAACTAAACACAATTATGATAGTAATTAATAAACAATTGGAAAATTAAATGCGGGCCGAAGTGGCCGTGCGGTTAAAGGCGCTGCAGTCTGGAACCGCAAGACTGCTACGGTCGCCGGTTCGAATCCTGCCTCGGGCATGGATGTTTGTGATGTCCTTAGGTTAGTTAGGTTTAAGTAGTTCTAAGTTCTAGGGGACTAATGACCTCAGCAGTTGAGTCCCATAGTGCTCAGAGCCATTTGAACCATTTTTGAAAATTAAACAAACAGGACTGGAAATACAAATAACAGTATTTTCAGTGCAGCTCAAACAGTGTCCGTCAGGTAGTGACGTCTACTAGATGGCACGGAAACCGCACGCACTCGGGCGCCTGACGCCGCCTGCCCTCCGCGTGGCTCTTGCTGCACGTCTGTTCTCTGCTGTTACGCGCGATCTCGGCAGGCGCTAAGCGCCACACGGTATACAGCAGCACCGCCGGTAGTCCACTTCTCTGCTCACTGTCGGCTCCAGAACAGACGCACAGCACGGCTGGAGCGTGCGGCGGCCTGCCGTGCCGGAAGCGCGTGGCTGTCTGGTAGCGAGTGGCACCTCATCCAGCAGTACCGGCGATGCTCTGCCGAGGAACCTGCAACAGTGCCTGTCATTTAATGGCCTACGTAGGAGATACGGGCCAGTAAAACTGTCACCAACAAGACTTGCCCACCGCAATCGATGAGCGCGAGTAAATGTGGCATGTGGACTGACCTCACTCAAAACAGGGGAATTGTGCATGTTGGACATCCCGTCACGCCCGAACGTTGTTTCGAATGTAAAGAGCACAGAGGAGGGAAATTCAGGACGCATTTGACGCTGCAGTCGGAACCACTGCCAAAACAGTGCTCTGAGTAGCTAATCATCCGGTTCCAGGTTGTGCACACGTATAAGCGCATATGCTCGTGAAGGTCGTTCCTTACACTGGACTGATTCGTCTCAGTGTTATGCGCAACTGCACGAATACAGAGAGCAGTTACGCCCTCTACCGGATTAAAAAATGTTACCAACTAATTACGACATTAGAGAAAAATGTTCGTTTTGCCCTCCTGTGCAACCGTCCAGAGTTTATCGGTTTAACATTCATTCAGGCGCGCACGCCGTTAGTTTACCGTCTTTTCTTTTTTTTTAAAAAAAAAAAAAAAAGAAAGAAAAGGAAGAAACCTCACGAATATTTCGTTTGGCTGATCTGAGTTGGCCGGGAGGGGGAGTATTCTCTAGTTGCCCGCCCGGTTAGCCGTGCTGTGTAACGCACTGCTTTCCGGGCGGGAAGGCATGCCGGTCCCCGGCACGAATCCGCCGGCGGATTAATGTGGAGGTCCGGTGTGCCAACCAGTCTGTGGAAGGTTTTTAAGGCGGTTTTTCCATATGTCTCGGCGAATGCGGGCTGGTTCCCTTTATTCCGCCACAGTTACACTATGTCGGCGATTGCTGCGCAAACACTTTCTCCACGTACGCGTACACCACAATTATTTTCTACCACGCAAACATTGGGGATACACTCTTGGGGTTACTCTCGTCTGGTGTGAGAGTGGTGGGGAGGGCTGGTGGGCGGGGGGAGGAAGGGGGTGTCCAGTCCACTGGGGGCCCGAACCGCACAATAACGCTGGGTTCGGTGTGGGGCGGCGGTGGGGTGAGTGGACAGCTGTAGCCTGCTGTGGTGGGGTTGTGAACCACTGAGGGCTACGGCAGGGACGAAGCCTCTCCGTCGTTTCTAGGTCCCCAGTTCCATACAATACAATGCTCTAGTTACACGATACGGCGCCAGAAAGAGACAATGTGCAGGTTCGGACAGGTGTCCTCCTGAGTTATTGTTCTCATTTCGCAAGTGCACTATAGATTCTGCACAGAATACCAAAAGGTTTTGCAATGAAGATTCTTGAAGAATTAGGAATCTATATGTACAAGAGAAATTCCCGTCAGTAAATAGTAAACGCTGCGCGGGATTAGCCGAGCGGTGTGAGGCGCTGCAGTCATGGACTGTGCTGCTGGTCCCGGCGGAGGTTCGAGTCCTCCGTCAGGCATGGGTGTGTGTGTGTTTGTCCTTAGGATAATTTAGGTTAAGTACTGTGTAAGCTTAGGGACTGATGACCTTAGCAGTTAAGTCCCGTAAGATTTCACACATTTGAAATAGTAAACGAACATAGAGAATTTAGACACAAGTACTACCTCAAAAACTTTATTGAACTTTTAGAACACGAGAATGGATAAATCGGAAGTAACAAATGCAACAACCAAAGACAATGGTAACAAATATTAGTTAATGAAATAATATCGCTGTTCATCTGCACAGTCTTTGTAACACATAGCGTAGCAAGAGTGGAACTGTCAAACTGCTGTCACGTCGTAATTAACATTTCATTTTCGACATCTTGACATCATTAACCATATTATAAAACAGTCCACTAACGCCGTAATATGGACGTCGCGTCAATACAGACGTGAGTACAATACAGCTACTTTAATATAAATGACACTGGCATCCATATCTGTCCTCACGAAAAAAATTGCAGGTAGTAGAAAATGGCGATGAAGCCGAAACAGTCTGTTGTAAATAAAGATCACTTGTTATGAAGAGCTATTTGGTACATCTACTCTAATAAACATGTCGCTATCAGTCTTATATTATGCTGCTGACCCTAAAGAAGAAAAATTATATACCTTAAGAGAATAGAACTGAGGATGAGAAAGAAAAAGCTCCGTTCTTGACAGATAAGTTAACGTATTTTGCACTAAAGCACAAATTACGAGGCACATCCAGAAATTACAGTACGTATATACAGCCACTTCGGTTGCACAAAATTAAATAGCATACGGTTGCTCGATCAGAACCAATCAAATGTTTAAAATCCCACATACAGAAAGTGTTTCCCTATTTTTATTTTTATTTTATTTTTTTTACACAAAGACAGCATAGTTACATGAAAACCTTTATGGACAACATCTTCAACAATGTTTGAGATATTTTTCGACATACTCGCTAAAAGAATTGAGACTGTAACATCAGCTTTCGTATTTCAATGCCGTAGAAGTTCGTCGACTGTTGGTGGAACCAGCGACAGTCGTCTTCAAGTCCTTTTCGATGTCAAAAAGCTGGCTGGAGGACAGGTATGTATTGAGGTGCAAGAAGAGATGGAGATCGCTGGGAGAAAGATCAGGACTGTATGCTAGGCGATCAAACACCTCCCAGCCTATCTGCAAAACAGTTGCTGTGCGCCGAGCCGTTTGGGGGCGAGAATTGTCAGGGAAGAGGACAACAGCTGCAGCAAGCCATGCACGCCTCTCGTTCCGAATGGTGCGTCGCAGTTTCGGCATTCTGTCACAACAGCGGTCAGCCTTCAAAAAAATGGCTCCGAGCACTATGCGACTTAACTTCTGAGGTCATCAGTCCCCTAGAACTTAGAACTACTTAAACCTGACTAACCTAAGGACATCACACACACCCATGCCCCAGGCAGGATTCGAACCTGCGACCGTAGCAGTCGCTCGGTTCCAGACTGTAGCGCCTAGAACCGCACGGCCACTCTGGCCGGCGCCAGCGTTCACTGTCCCACGTCTGGGCAGGAAGGCAGTGAGCAGGATGCCGCCCCCCCCCCCCCCCCCTGTCACAGAGCACCGTGCACGTCACTTTCTGCACCGACACAGCCTGTCTGAAGTTCGCCTCGAACGGAGATCCACTGCGACGCCAATGCGTTGACTGCCGCTCGGTGTTTCGGGGTCAGGTGAGGAGTCCACGTCTCGTCGCCCGTGACGAGCCTGTCCACAAACTCGCCGCCGTCATCGCGATACCGCCGCAGCAGTGTCAGCGCTGCTCCAGACCGGTTCGTTTTGTTCTCGGCTGTCAGGTTTCGCGGCACACACCACGCACACAGTTTCTTGAACGGCAGGTGCTTAGTGACAATTTCGTGCAACGAGGACCGCGATATCTGCAGAAAATGGCTGCCGAGCTACGTAATCGAGGGGCGGCGGTTCTCCAGGGCGCGCCGCCGCACCACTCAACCAGGGGATCAGTGGCGAGGGCGGTCGCCCACTACGCTCTCCATCGTGGACGCTTTGACGACCTACACAGGCGACGCCCCAGCTGTTTGCTCACGATGTTCTGTCCGTAGACAGGGCGCCGTGTTTTGTACATTAAGGAGCCTTACCAATGACCGAACCAGACAGGCGGCGGGAGAGCGAATAAGAGGCGCCATTTCGGGGCACTGCTGCCGTGGTACACGGTACTGGCAGCAGGGCCGCTATTCTGTATCGTTCACACCGATCGGTGCAGTAAGCTAGTCTCGCTAGTGACGTCATTTTCGGTTCTTCATCCGAATTTCCTATTCAGTAAGCTTTTGAGGCCTGTTACCGAACTGTCCTCCAACCGATTTTTTCGACAGCCGTACCGAGACGTTTTGGATTTCGGTATGGCCCTGTCATTCGGTTACCTGTGGTTTATTTACACTTATAATTTGTTATTTTAAACATATTGAACAGTTTTAGCTTTGCATTTAGTGATTGTGTTACTAAAGAATCACCACAGGGCGCATCCAGTTGGAAGTGAGTTCATAATAGACCGTTTCCCTTTGCTAGAAATATGGTTAGGTTAGCTTGTTAGTGTGAATGATTACAACATACAAAAAAAAGTTTTCTGTCAATGTTCTCTCAAAATGCCTGTTACTTTTATGCAATTAAGAGTTTAAAGGTCATTAAACACCAAGACATTGGCTCTGCTTACGTATATTACATGAGTGAGTGTTAGCTAAAATTACTAGTGACTCAGCGTACTCTTTTCTGCAAATAGTTTACTTATTAACTTTCGAAACGCGTTTAAAATTTTTGTAACAATCAAAAGAATTCTGTGAAATCTGATAGAGGAAACCTTACAAAATTTCATGCATTTACCGCTTACGCCCTCATCGTTGGGGAACGAAGTCAGATGGAATTACATGAAATAAAGCACCAACAGCATGTGAGTTGTAGTAGCGAAGTTGGTGAGGCGACGAATCGCTGCCGGCACGGTAGCTCAGCGTGTTCGGTCGGAGGGTTAGCTGCCCTCTGTAATAAAAAAGTGAGTTAATCGATCAACAACGAACTTAAACGGATGTCTTACGACGTCCGCCACGAGCAGATGCAACGAACGAAAACGAACAAAATGAGAAACAAAAATTGCGGTGGCAGGGGGCATAGGTTCGTATACTGCTGGATACGAAAATATTTTTTTTTTCCTCTTCGTGTTTGCGACACATTCTGAGACTTCGTTATTCGTCAAAGTTAAGCATTTTTCTGAAATATTCGTTGTAATTTACACGCAAGAGCGCGCTTTCTCAGTAACGAGTATCTCCTACTTCATGACTTCCATATATTTATGAAATGAGAGATGAAATTACTG
Organism: Schistocerca americana; assembly: GCF_021461395.2. Lineage (NCBI taxonomy): Eukaryota > Metazoa > Arthropoda > Insecta > Orthoptera > Acrididae > Schistocerca > Schistocerca americana. The sequence continues at coordinate 507,607,859 of NC_060126.1, read as the reverse complement.
TGCGTGAAACAACTGACAGTGACATTTATACTACTTCTTGTCACAAATAATTCACCATTTTTTTCGGAATATTTAGCAATTTCCAAGAGGGTAGTCAGACAGGAATCTAAGAGCACAACATAATTTACTGCGAATGAAACTAGCAACAATCGTTTTTCTACCCTAGTTTGTCATAAGTATTTACCTGCGATCGAATCCTTAACAACAGTAGACAGAGATGGAAGGTTCCCGCCACAATATTCTCAGACTATACCACCATATATGAAACATTTTGATTCATCAGATGCATGTTCTAAACTACAATGAACTTCTATAGTTGCACTCGCCACACGCTCTCGAAAAGGCGATTTTTTTAAAAATTTTGTTTTTATGGACCAAATCGTTGCTTATCATTCAGGGAAGCAGGCTACGTCATCATTTGGATCCCTAGGAGCGAGCTACAACCACATTCTATGCATCATCTTATTCTTTGACATACTCTTGAACAATTTTTCGGGTTCGTGGAGACGTGTTCCGTCTATGCAACTAATTGAAGGCAGTTTATTCCCATACGCGTTTCGCTTCTTTTATTTGTGAGGCATCATCAGGAGTAAAGGAAGCGAAACGCGTACGGCAATAAACAAACTGCCTTCAATTAGTTGCATAGACGGAACGTATCTCCATGAATTTTGAAGCAACTAAGGAATGACGGAATACAGAAAAAATGACGAATTTTTCGGGTGTTTCTATAGATGTCTTTGTGCAGTGTGGTACTACACTCCATTCTTAACTCATATTCCGAAACGTAAAATCCAAAACAAGACGTCGATGTGAATGAGAATAAAATCACGTAATGTGACATTAATGACAGTGTCCAGAAAACAGTCAATATTCTATCGTTATCATGCATTCATGGAAGCCTGTGGTCAGCGAAATTTGAACAGTATTACATACTGTAACCACACTTTTCGGTGCTGTGAAGAATGGCATGCGTGGGTTGGCTGCCAGCCGCTTGGAGTTGGTTCCGCTGTGACGCTGCAATGCGCATGCGCGGATCTGAGGCAGATTGCTTTTCATTGGTTGGCGTGAGGCGTATTCACAACAGCGTTTCGGTTCGTTAGAACTGTTCGGCATCGCTTTCGAAATGCTTGCAGATTAATGTTGGGGCTCTGTTTCGAAAACAGGACCGTTCGGTGCGTTCGCCTACCGAAACGATCGGCAAAATGGCGGAGAGATACAGAATAGGGTCCCAGGCGAGAATGGCCGGCATTTGATTGTCACGTCATAGAACTCTTGCACATGCGCAATTTTCCAGGCCACATACATCTACTCGGAAACAACATCTGGAAACTGTGTGTGCGTGTGCGTGTGTGTGTGTGTGTGTGTGTGTGTGTGTGTGTGTGTAAAGGTAAAACGCGCGTACCACTGCCGTCTATGTCGACAGTTCGATATCACTTGCCACTACACCAGCCCCCCTTCTTGAAGTTCGGTGCCCCAGGGATGTTGTGGTGCTGGTGGCGAACAGTTCTTGCAGCTCATATGATCACTGGAGCAATATGTGGAGGGCCTGTAGGTGATGTGGCACAGTCCGTAGCTCGAGGTCCGTGTGGCCCCCGGAGGTCTCTGTTTGTGGCGGCCGCACCCAAAGTCCAGTTACCCCATGCGTCAGGGTGAGTGGGTGTTAGCGGCTCTGTGGAGACCGCTTCATGCCGGCCGGTGTGGCCGAGCGGTTCTAGGCGCTGCAGTCTGGAACCGCGCGACTGCTACGGTCGCAGGTTCGAATCCTGCCTCGGGCATGGATGAGTGTGATGTCCTTAGGTTAGTTAGGTTTAAGTAGTTCTAAGTTCTAGAGGACTGATGATCTTGGATGTCAAGTCCCATAGTGCTCAGAGCCATTTGAACGAAGACCGCTTCATGCTTTCCATTCCAATCCATTACGAAGTGGTTCGGCAGTCTGCACAGCACTCTGAACCGACCTGTACATGGTTGGTGGAGAGGGAGACGTACAGTGTCATCCTGTAGAGTGTAGACAGACGTGCGCTGATGTGGCCAGCTGGTCGTGTATCACAGCTCAGGCCCTTGAAAATGCTGGACAGTGTAACACTATTGAAGATAAATGTGAAAAGATGAAAAAGACAGTGTAGACAGCAGCAAGCAAGATACAGTAGAGCGTCGATTACCCGAACGTCGGTCAACCGAACGACCGCCTAACCGAACTGTGTACTCGCTCGCCTCGCACCTGTTACTCTCCATCATCCCCCTCACTCCCAAACCAAGTTTCCCACAGTAGTCGCAGCACTGGGCCACCGCTGGCGGAACATTGCTTCTAATGGGGCCTTCACAAGGCGCTGCTGACCTGCCAAGCCGCCAGTCGCTGTGTTTCAGCAATCGGCACACTTCTGTCGGCTTGGCACTGGCAGTAGAAGTAGCGGCAGTATCAAAGCTGTTCACAGCAACAGCTGCGCCAGCTTAGAGTTGAGGCGTGCCGCTCCGCGCAGTTTGAAGGATTTCGCGCCCCCAAGAAGAGCTTCTCATGGTGCAAACAGTCACCTTCTGTTGTCAGTTACGACCACTTGTGTGCTGCTGCGTGAAGAAGTGAACTTGACGATACAAAACGCTTGAACGTAAACGTGTTGTCCTTTCTATCAGGGACAAGTACGAGATTATTAAAGGGTTAGAAGAAGGTGAATCTGCAACCACTTTATCCAATTTTAATTTTGTATACTGTGTGTATTGTTCATGCAAAATGCGTATGTGATATGTGTATATTTTTGTTTAATAAACTGTGCCACATACTATATATTCCTACTGAAGTTGCCTTTGTATGTTACTTTGTAATACTAAAAGAGATGCCTGTTTTTAATGAGTAAATTTACTGTACAGTACTTCTTTTTGGCAAATAAACATGTACAGTTCGATTATCCGAACAAACGAGTTTTCCGAACACGCACGTCCCCCAATTACTTCGGATAATCGACGCTCTACTGTACTTGGGAACAGTGTAAGGCAAACAAGAACCTCGTGGTTCGATGCCGAATGTGAAACAGTAACATATGAAAAAAAAAACAAAGCATACAGAAGGGGCACTGAAACCACACTTACCAGCAGGATAATGGAAGAATATTTTAAAAAATGGCTCTGAGCACTATGGGACTTAACTTCTGAGGTCATCAGTCCCTCAGAACTTAGAACTACTTAAACCTAACTAACCTAAGGACTTCACACACATCCATACCCGAGGGAGGATTCGAACCTGCGACCGTAGCGGCCGCGCGGTTCCAGACTGTAGCGCCTAGAACCGCTCGGCCACTCCGGCCGGCTATTTTAAAAAACGGAGAATTGAAGAAAGGACCCATCAAAGGAAAAAGAGGGATTGGATGAAGGCAAATATTGAAGAAATGGAGCTTCTGATAAGTGCAAATGAGGCAAAGAAACTTTATAGAGAGATGAATAAGGAACAGAAACCTTTCAGGTGAGAACAAGTTTAATAAAAGATAAGTGCGAAATTATAAGCGAAGTATAGATGTGAGAGTTGCCGTCCCTACTTTGATAAACTCTTTAATCCAAGACCAGTTGTACCAAGGAACCCAGCAGAAGTACAGGGGGAAGAGGACCCAAATGACAGTGTCGACCCACCTAATTTCGAAGAGGTCAAAACTGCGATGAGGAAAAATAAAGAACGACAAGGCGGCAGGAACGGACGGCTTTACAGCACAACTTTTTCAAACAAGGAGGCTCTAAATTGGAAATAAACAATCTGGAAGTGGTTAATCTAATATGGGAAGAAGAGGAAATGCCTGAAACATGGAATGAGGGAATTATATGCCCTATGTATATAAGAAAGGAGACCAGGTGGAATGCGATAACTGTAGAGAGATCACACTGATTAATGTGGGATATAAAATCCTCGCTAACATTCTGTATGAGCGACTCTTTCAATAATACAGCCGGAAAGGACGTCGTACCAATGTGGATTTATCCCCGGTATGTTAACTATCGACCAGATATTTACCTTAAGACAAATTGTGAAAAAGAGCAAGGGAATATGTGTTGGAACATATCATTTTTTATTGATTTTAAAACAGCATACGATAGTATAGACAGAAGGCAAATGTATCAAGCTCTAGATGAATTGGGTATTCAAAAAAACTGATAAGGGTAGTAAGAATGACAATGAGAGAAACGCAAGGTAGCATAAAAACTGAAGGAATATTGTCCAATACTCCGGAAATTAAAAATGGAGTACGGCAAGGCGATACGCTGGCATCCCTCCTATTCAACGCTGCCTTGGAGAAGGTGATAAGAGAAGCAAATATTTTGAAGAGGGAAACGACTTTTGATAAACCTGTGCAGCTACTGGCTTATGCGGACGACATCGTCATAGTAGCAAGAACTCTGACGGCAAGGGAAAAGACATTCACGGCACTTGAACAGGCCGGGAGGAATACAGGACTAAATATCAGTGAGCAGAAAACACAATACCTAGCTGCTGGGAAGGCACACAAAGAGAATACCTGAACCGCAAGGACGGTCAGTTACATATCATTTCAAGTACCTGGGTTAGGCAGTGACCAGCCTAAACGATACCTCATATTAAATAAAGCAGAGACTAATTGCAGCAATACAGGGTATTTCACCTTAACAAAGCTTCTATCTTCAAGGCTCTTGACTAGGACCACAAATTTAACCATCTGTGAAACACTGGTCACACCAGTGCTTACATACGCCCCTGGAACCTGGGCCCTGTCAACAAAGGACGCCGAATCGCTGGATGCATTCGAGAGAAGGATACTCAGGAGAATCATCGGTCCAATTTGCGAAAGGGAAAGTTGGAGGAGGAGATACGTTCATAAGTTGTACAGCATCTACAAAGATCAGCCTGTTAGAAGATTTGTGACGTCATCTAGACTGAGGTGGGCTGGAGACGTGGACGGGTGAATGGTGCAGAAATGAAAATAAAAAGAGTTTACAGGGAAAGCCAGGTGGACATAGAGGACGTGGTCGACCGAAAAGTAGATGGGAGGGCGGAATCTTGGAAGACCTTCAGAAGGTGGGCTACGGGAATTGGAAAATGATAGCAGGGACCGAGATAAAAGGAAGCACATACTTTAACAGGCCAAGACTCATCATGAGTTGTACAGCCACAGAAGAGGAAGAAGAAATCTTTCAACTAACCCACTGCTTGCTGGGTGGGAACTAGTCGATCGAATGTGATGGCAGCTGCATATGTGTAGCAGCGCTTGAAATAGAGAAGCCTCAAACTGTGTCCCGCGGCCAGACGTGATCACCTGCGGTACCCCACAGCGAGCAAACCAGTGTGCCAGGCGTGTGGTGGCCACAGTGTCTGCCCAAGTACTGGAACCGTCGCGAGCTTCTGGCCGACGGATAAACCGACCCACCGCCGTCGACACCTGGCCACGGAAGAGGTCCCACCAGATCAATAAGTAGGTGCATAAAAGGGGCTGTGGGTTCGGCGAAGGTTCCCATAGGCGCGTACACGTTTCTGCCAACCTTGCTCTTCTGCCACAGCCCAGCGGCGGGAATCGCGTCTATTCCGGGCAATATCACGTATTTTGGCAGCAGTTTAGTTGAAGCCCTGACTCCGGGGTGTACTAAATTACGAAAGGCGCAGAAAACCTCTTTCCTGTGTTCTGGTGGAATGTACGGACGTAATCTACCCTGTGATATAGCACACCATAAGGCAAGTCTCAGCTCTTTTACCTCTGCTTTATCAAACACCAGACCATCAGCTTGATTAGCTAACAACTGGGCCAACTCAGAGTCTTCCTTCTGGTCAACCGCTGTTTTCTCCCAGCAGACTGCCTGGACTCTGGCGCAGCTACGTCGTAATCAGCCGCAACATCGTCCCTGCAGCCTACGTGTCTCGTGCCTGTAGAGTCAGCTGTGCTGTGCACTGCCGGGGCGACGCTACGTCTGTCGCCTCGGAAAAGAATGCCGTAAGCGGTGCACGACCTGTGTAGACCGTCAAGCGCTCCTCGCCCTCCAGGGATTCTTTGAAGAATTTAACCGCTGCGTGAATGGCTGGTAATTCACGGTGTGTAGCGCTTTATTTGCACTGTGCTCCTGTCAACAGGCGGGAAAAAAACCACGGTTGCCAGTCGCCATTCGTCCTCTGTCGTCATGTCGCACCGACTCCATCCCGGCTAGCGTTGACAATGATGCCCAGTTTGACATCGTGAATAGGATGGCGTAATAGCACAGCTTCCCTCGTAGTATCCTTCACGTCCTTACAGACCTCCAGTAGATTCTCGTTCCACGGTACCTTCTTGCTCTCTGAGGTGAACTTGCCGTTCGGAAGTACATTCACAGCAGCCTGTTTCGCAGATACCAGTGGAAGATGGCGCCCGTAGGAATTAATCGTTCCCAAGAATCTTCGCAGTTCCATGAAAGTCCTGGAAATTGGGAAGTGCCGGCCGGAGTGGCCGAGCGGTTCTAGGCGCTTCAGTCTGGAACCGCGCGACCGCTGCGGTCGCAGGTTAGAATGCTGCCTCGGGCATGGATGTGTGTGATGTTCTTAGGTTAGTTAGGTTTAAGTAGTTCTAAGTTCTTGGGGACTGATGACCTCAGCTGTTAAGTCCATAGTGCTCAGAGCCATTTGAACCATTTGAAATCGGGAAGTCACGGATGAGTTGTACTCTTTCAGGTTTTCGAGACAGACCTTTAGCGAAAACGAGGAACCCTAGAAACTGTACGCTCTTTCCCAAAAATGTACTTGTCTTCGTTAATTACCACCCCTAAGTCCTTAAACCTCTGGAAAAAGAGTTCGTCGGTCCTCCTTACGTTGTTCCATAGTGTCGGAGAAGACGAGAACGTCGTCAGTGTAACAAAACAGGAACGGAAACCCTGTCACAAGTTGGTGAATAAACCTTCACCACGGTTCTGGTCGTTCGGTGGGGTTAGCACTTTAGCTGTCTACCTTAAGTGAATAGAATTGACGGCGAGAAAATAAGCTCCATATTTGCAAGATAACTTAATATATTTACACTAAACCACAAATTGCAAATACGACGAGCTAGCGCTAAAACACATCGAGAGTGAGCACCAGAAGAACAGAACAAAGAACATACTTAAACACAAAACGCACTGAAACATACCACAGCCATCTAAGTCCACTGATCGACATCACTTGTCATAAATTCATTCTCACACTAGATACGTAAAAATTTGTTCGTGCAATGTGTCTACAGGGAGAGCCAACTGCCAGTGCATTACTGTGACAAAAACCATATCAGGGAGGGGTAGGCACAGTGTAAATTCAATTATCCTATCTCCAACTATCCATATCGCCGATTATGTGAATGGCTTTGAGGAAAAATAAATTTGTACTGAATGACTAAAATTGTTGGTTTCCTTATATAGTTGTTACAGTATTCAGTACACTGTTCGTTCCTTTATCGTTCTGAATCCGATCTGCAGCGAATAAATTAAAGGATAAAACCTTCCAGTGAACAATGAATACCGTACGCGCACAGTTGTACGCGCAGTATACGCAATGTTGTGTTGATGGTGCCCGTCATTCATCGCGGCTTACATCAGTCAGTGTCGTAACATTAAAGTACACATGGATTTGTTGCTATATATTCCGTGTTCCACGACTTTCGTTTTGTTTTCTGCATGTGAGGTATATGTCTTCTAAGAGAAGACGCATTGTCTTATTTTTCGCAAACAAAATAAAAGTCGATAAACAATTGCACAAAGGCGGTGAATTAATCAGTTAGATGAGATATTTCGCGTGGGAGAATCAACAATTTCAGACATAAAAGAGCGTCCTCAATTTTAAAATTTGCGTTTGTCCTTGAGAATAAAGAGGGGGTTCTTCGAGAAAAAGCGGTGAAAAGAGCAGAAAACAAACCGCTTGAACAGGCGATAGACAAGTGGTTTTTGCAGCAGCGAGCATTAGGAAACAATCTTTCAGGGCCGGTTGTGGCGAAAAAGCAAATCTTTCAGCAGAGAAAATAGACAGTTTGTCTTCATTTAAAGCGAGCAATGGCTTGTTACGATATTTCGAGGGAAGACAAGGTACGCGTCAGATGGATTTAAGTGGCGAAAAATTATTAGCAAATTATCAAAAGCAGCAGAAACTTTTTTTGAAACGTCCAAAATCGAAGGAGGTTCTTATCACCCTGAATTTTTGTACAACATAATTCAGGCACTCCTCATTTCGAAGGCTTTGGCTGAAACAACATTAGCTTCCTAAAAGAGAAACTGGTGCGCTGCCCATAAAGTTAGTGGTGACCGCGTTATCACGCTGAAGTGTGCTAACTCTACAGGAAGCCACAAAATGCCCCTTCTGTTAATAGGAAAATCGAAACACCCCGGGCTTTCAAAAATGTTGAAGAACGTCCTATCTTTTACAAGAATCAACCAAAGACCTGGATGACTGTTACTTTGTTTCGATAATGGTACGATTCAATTGAAGTTAACAAATACCAAAAGGCCACAGGGAAAGAAAGCATTAAGGTGATTCTAATTCTGAACAATGCACCCACCCACCTCAGAGAAATCCTTCCTGATGGAGAACGTAGACATTTCAAAATACTCTTCCTGCAGTCAAGTGTAACAAGTTTGCTTAGGGCCAATGGACCAACGGGCTACCGAAACTATGAAGTGACATCACAGAAGACAACATTTGAGGAAGCTTTCGACAGAAGGTGGAAATGGAGAACGCATTGTGTCTCACCACCAAAAAGTGAATTTAAAAGACTGCTCTTACAGGTTGGCAGAATAACAGAATTTGATGAGGATAAACAGATTAAAAAGAGCTTGGAACAAATTGAAAGGCATTTCATGCAAAGATGAGGTACAGAAATACGAAGACGAAAAGAAGAAGCGTGAAAAGAAAGAGAAGCGGCAGAGGTCGAAACATCACCTGAGGACGTTAAGAAGGATACTTTTGAAATTTCATAGACGTTCCGATTGCAGTGCAGAGGATATAGGCGAGTGGCTCGCTTGTGATTCTTGGAAACCTGGATTCCAAATTCTCAGTGACGCTGAAATCATTCAGAGTGTGAGAGGAGAAACTGATGGCCAGCAGCACGACGTGTCCACTCAACCAGATGCGCGATCGTCGGACGGTGAGGCGTTTGCGAGTCTTGACGCTGCACTGTTACGGCACACTACTGTAAGTGGTGGAAATTAGGGAATTTTTTATTAAAACTCATTCATATTGTGACAGGCAATTTCAAGTTACGTGAGAGGCGGAGGCAGGGGGCAAACCAGAATGTGGCAAGTGGGTCAGGTGGACGACACTGTCTGTCTGCCGGGTAGGGGCACACATTCAGCAGAAGGGAGACTACGACAGACAGCGCGATGAGCGTATTCGGTAGCTCGTAAGGCATGTTACAGGGAACTGTATGTCTTTCATAAGATCACTGAGGGAGGGACCTATATAGCAGTTAACAGCCTGTTAACTGCATATATCACAATAAGACGAACACATTCGAGCCTTGCACACAGCTTCGCGCTAGCTCGTTTTAACTACTCCAACTCTCGTCTTGAGTTGACCTTTGGGATCGTTTGCATTCACAGTAATAGCACTCTATTCTACGATTGCGATACTGTAGTGAATTTGCACTGAAAATCCAAAGAAGCTGGTACACCTGCCTAATATCGTGTAGGGCCCCCACAAGCCGCAACACGACGTGGCATGGCCGAGAGTAATGTCTGAAGTAGTTCGGGCGGGGGGGGGGGGGAGAATGACACCATGAATCCTGTGTTTTTAAAGTTTGTTCCTGCAGCTACTCAGTAGTATCATTGGACGTGTGGGGTGTCGCATTGTCCTGCTGGAATAGCCTACGTCCGTCGGAATGCACAATGGACACGAATGGAAGCAGGTGATCGGACAGGATGCTTACACACGTGTCACCTGTCAGAGTCGTATCTAGACGTATGACGGTCCCATATCACTCCAACTGCACACGCCCCACACCATTGCAAAGCCTCCACCAGCTTGAACAGTCCCCTGCTGACATGCAGGATCCATGGATTCATGAGGTTGTCTCCATACCCATACACGACCATCCGCTCGATGCAATTTGAAACGAGACTCGTCCGACCAGGCAACGTGTTTCCAGTCGTCAACAGTCCAGTGTCGATGTTGGCCAGCTCAGGCAGGGCGTAAAGCTTTGTGTCGTGCAGTCATCAAGGGTATACGAATGGGCCTTCGGCTCCAAAAGCCCATATCGATGATGTTCCGTTGAATGGCTGGCACCCTGACACTTGTTGATGGCCCAGCATTGAAATCTGCAGCACTTTGCGGAAGGGTTGCACTTCTGTCACGTTGAACGATTCCCTTCAGTCATCGTTGATCGCGTTCTTGCAGCATCGTTTTCCGGCCGCAGCGATGTCAGAGATTTGATGCTTTACTGGATTCCTGATATCCACGGTACACGCGTGAAATAGTAGCACGGGAAAATCCCCACCTCATCGCTACCTCGGAGATTCTGTGTCCCATGAATCGTGCGCCGACTGCAATACCACGTTCAAACTCACTGAAATATTGATAACCTGCCATTGTAGCAGTAGTAACCGATGTAACATACTTCAACGGAAAAGGCAGCAAGAGCACCTTTTGGAGTCCACGTTCCTGATCAACACTCAGGGGTCCTGAAACCTATTATGGGTAGGGAGGGCATCAACCCACCACGATTGCCGACACGAGATACATCGCTGATGGATCAGCAAGGGCCATCGTAGAACTGGGAGTGGGAGCCAGTACACTCTAGGTGCCGGCCGGAAGCGGCCGCGCCTGCCCGCCGGCAACCCGCCGTACAGCCAGGGTCGCTGACGTCATCTCCTGGGCGCGCAGACAGCTGAGCTGACTCGACAGACAGCCGAATGAGCAACAGCGGAAGCTGGTGCGGAAGAACGACGACTTGTGAACATTGAGAATAAACCACTGAACGCTGGTGATGTCTTACTGGCGTCGACGTTTCACAGGTACCCAACAGCGCAGGTGTGCCCCCTCGGCCCTCTGTAGCGCTAACACGGATGGAGCGGCAGCCTGGGTGTCACCGTATCCAGCCAATCACCGTCAAGCGGGTGGGAGAGTTGGCTGCAAACGATTCAAGACAGCAAAACAACTGACTCTTACTGACTGACAGATATGTTCAAGAACCGACACTGTTCACATGCGCAGAACTGAACAGAATCCAAACAACATTGTTTTGTAGTCATTAAATTAATATTACCCTAGTAGTTATACACAAATTTAGCTTCCGCTTTTTTAAATAAATGACCTGTTTTTACGATTTATCAAATTATCCGGATATTTTGTCATCTGGGACGGGTCCGGTAGCGAATAATTGGAGTTCTACTGTGAACTACATGCGAACAGTTGTCTCCGTTACTTTTTCAGTATCGTTCTCACTCCTGTGCCCGACTGGCGCAAGATGGTATCACATAAAGCGAGTACGAAAAAAGTCAGCCAGAGCACTGGCCCACGCCTGTCAAACTGCAACACCGTGTAGGCAGGTTGCAGAAAACGCCAAATTGGTACGAAGTGCGCCGGCCGTGGTGGCCGAGCGGTTCTAGGCAATTCAGTCCGGAATCCCGCGACCGCTACGGTCGCAGGTTCGAATCCTGCGTCGGGCATGGATGCGTGTGATGTCCTTAGGTTGGTTAGGTTTAAGTAGTTCTAAGTTCTAGGGGACTGATGACCTCAGATGTTAAGTCCCATAGTGCTCAGAGCCCTTTGAACTATTTGGTACGAAGTGCGCTGCGTGTTTGGATATGGAAATGATTAGCATTTCAGCGCAACAGCACAAAATAGGTGATATATAAAGAAATATTACGCAGCGTGTTTCTCGTTCACATATTGCACTTCAGTGTTGGTTTTTGATGAGGAGATGGTAAGACAGAGAAAACTCTACTGGCACGAATCCGACACCAGTGCGACCACGGCCTACTCAGACTGCCGTTTATCGTTCGCCTTATTGCTGGTCGTGGTAGCAAGGATCACACGACCGTCGTGCGAATACGGAATCGAAGGGTTCAGGAGGGCCATACTCAACGCAATGCTGGACCGCAATGGCTCCACGCGACTAGCGCGCAAGAGGAGAGACTCGGTGTTCGTTCGGCCATGCAGGATCGCACAGTCTCGAATCACGTCACATACCCTGCGTCAGGAAACAGGCTGCCGAGAGAATGACAGTTTGCGTACTCCGGCGTAGAGCTGTAACAGCTCGAAATGACTCTCCCTCTGGCCATCCAAGTTCGATTCTACTGAGTGTCCAGCCACACTACTAGAGCCACTGCGGCCGCCACCAGCACTAGTGACCCGCTCACCCTAAAAGTTAAGTCGCGTACATTCTCTACTACACTGGATAGGCTCGATAACTAAAGTTGTCTTACTTTCTGTCCTTCCTGGAGTTGCAATTTTAAGGGCTGGCATTGTATAATAAGAAAGAAATTTTTAGCTTTGTATTTTTTTAAGAAGTGGCTCAGAGGCTCACGTCTAAATTCCCAAGGAACAACGTCTGGACCACAAAACCACTATAAATATTGAAGAAACGCTTAAGTGCACAAATTCTGAAGCTAAGTGCAGGTGAGAAATTTCAGAAAGCTACCACAGTACATCGGGACTGAGATCAAGGTAACGCACAATTGCCATTAGAAAAGTCAACGAATTATGGCGCGAGCTTAAAAATGACAATGTAATCAAATTAAGAAGAAAACTAGAACAGAGCAGTTTCCCTTCTTCCTGTCACATACAAGTGGCAGTCAAATGAAAACGAGACAGATGGCAAAAAAACAAGTATCCTTTCTTTCAGGAGTGCTGGTTCTGCAAGGTTCGCAGGAGAGCTTCTGTAAAGTTTGGAAGGTAGGAGACGAGGTACTGGCAGAAGTAAAGCTGTGAGTACCGGGCGTGAGTCGTGCTTCGGTGGCTCAGTTGGTGGAGCACTTGCCCGCGAAAGGCAAGGGTCCCGAGTTCGAGTCTCGGTCGGGCACACAGTTTTAATCTGCCAGGAAGTTTCAAATTGTTTATTATTTCAAAATTAGTCCGCTATAACTGTTAATAAGTTTATCGCACTAGGAGACAAGATGGTCAGTGCCTTCATAGGAAGGCGCACTCTAAGACAAAAGACGACGCACCACGAAGTAGTTAGGCAAACTGCTCAGAAACTTATATTCACAAAGGTATCGACGGAAAATGCAAAACTGTAAACTTTGGCGGCCGATGGATGACCGTGTAACGCTGCAGCGCACATCCACAGCGCAGCTGGGGAGGAGAGTAAGCAGGGCACATGTCGATAGCAGGGCGTAAAGTCTTTGCGGCTGAGTTAGGCAGTAACTGTTCGTCGCAGACAGACACATGAACAAGATACGCATTTAAGAGATTACGTCTAGTTGGGTTCAAAGAAGCCGGTTAGAGTAACTGGAGAATCGCTCGACGTTTGAACAGGAGAGATGCCACTATTCGACGATGTTGGCAGGAATGGCTGAACTATGGCTGAATACACTGTCAAGAAGGAAGCGGTCGGCATAGAGAGAACGAGAACGAAGACTGAGCAATCGTCAGAGAGGCACTCAGAGCCCCGGATTCATCATTATCATCGATCCGACGTACAACTGGTGCTTCAGCGATCACAAGGACCGTCTCACAGAAAGAGGGCCGAGCTCACAGCTCCACTTGGGTTGACTGCTGGGCCCTGATATCTCACTAACCAGAGTATAATTAGCTCCAGTGATGAATATCACTACGAATTCAGCCCCGATGACCAGCGAAGGCGTGTCTGGAGACGCCCTGGAAAACGGCGCCACACGAACTTCACTGTCGCCCGCCATACAGCCTGACTACCAGGAATGATGGTCTGGGGTGCCCTTTACTTTCGCAGCAGGACCCCTTCCACTGTAATCCGCAACACCCTTACGGCACAACGGTACGTCGACGATATCCTACGTCCCGTTTTTTTCCCCTTCATGGAAAACCATCCTGAGCTTACATTTCAGCAAGATAATGCCCTTCTGCATTTCTACTACTTGTCTTCATCCTTGTCAAATGCTACTTTGGCCAGCGAGATGGCCGGATCTATCTCCAACTGAGAACTTTTAGAGAATTTTGGGCACGGCCTTCCAACCAGCTCGGGACTTTGACAACCTGACGTGTCAATTGGACATATTTTGGCACGGCATCCCTCAGCAGGACGTCCAACTACTCTATCAGTCAATGACAAGCCAAGTATAAGGCCCAGAAGTGGACCAATGTGTTACTCACTTACTTAATTATTGAAGCTCTTTCTCTTGAAGAAAACATCCAATTCTTTTGAAATTTTAATCATTTGTTTCTTTGTACATGTGCATCAACTCTACCGATTTTCTTCCCATTCAGATAATTCCTTCGTGGTGCGATTTTTTTTAACGGCGTATCTTGTGGTTGTCTGCGGAACCATGATTGTACCTGCCCAAGCTGTGGCTAAGCCACGTCTCCGCAATATCCTTTCTTTCAGGGGTGCTAGTTCTGTAAGGTTTGCAGGAGAGCTTCTGTAAAGTTTGGAAGTTAGGAGACGAGATACTGGCAGATGTAAAGCTGTGAGGACGTGGCGTGACTCTTTCTTGGGTAGCTCAGTTGGTAGAGCACTTGCCCGCGAAAGTCAAAGGTCCCGAGTTCGAGTCTCGACCCGGCACACAGTTTTAATCTGACAGGAAGTTTTTTATACATGTAAGTCCACCTCTTCGTCCGAAGCAAACCGACGGCCACGAATGTCTTCTTCCGGGCTCCAAAAATTTGGAAATCGCATGGGGGGAGATACGAGGAGTGCGTGGAGGATGTATTAGGGCTTCTCGGCGTAGTCGGAGCAACATTGGCAGCATGTGGACCGACAATGTCCTGCAACGGAACGATGCCGACCGTCAACCCGCTGCCCAGTGACTTTCTGGAACAGGGCGCCGCAGTGAAAGCGCAGCGGTACTTGAACACTTTGCAAAAATTGAAGCTCGCCATCAAGTCAGAACGCCCGGGAATATTGGCGAATGGCATCATGCTGTTGCAGTATAATGTTCGCCCACATCTTTCCACGGCTATTTCGACTACGCTGCAGTTTTTCTGGGCATCCTCCATACACTCTCGATCTCCTCCCATGCGATTTCCATATTTTTGGAGCCCTCTGCGGATACAGGCAACCGCAAACATTTTTTCCATGAAGACATTAACGGTCTTCTCTTACAGTGACATAAATGAAATAACAGTTATGGCGACTGCCACTGAAATAATAGTTTACTTTTCCGATGTGTCTAGTTTTCATTTGACTGCCCCTTATACAAAGATCCAGGAAGAACTTCCGGTCTGCGGGAAGTCAAAGAACCTGCTCTGAGTTAATGAAAGTAATCTGAACACAAAGAAAGGTTAAAAGAAAAGTATGAAATACCATTCGTTGTACATCGCTAACTCCAGAGGGGTCGAAAGGTGAATAATAATCTTTCAGGAAACATTCCTCACACACAAAGAAAGAAAATATGTTATGTGGACATGT
Source organism: Schistocerca americana (assembly GCF_021461395.2). Classification (NCBI taxonomy): domain Eukaryota; kingdom Metazoa; phylum Arthropoda; class Insecta; order Orthoptera; family Acrididae; genus Schistocerca; species Schistocerca americana. Next base: position 507,592,389 of record NC_060126.1, on the reverse strand, counting down.
GTCCGGAAACGCTTACTTTCCATGTTAGAGCTCATTTTATTACTTCTCTTCAAATCACATTAATCATGGAATGGAAACACACAGCAACAGAACGTACCTGCGTGACTTCAAACACTTTATTACAGGAAATGTTCAAAATGTCCTCCGTTAGCGAGGATACATGCATCCACCCTCCGTCGCATGGAATCCCTGATGCGCTGATGCAGCCCTGGAGAATGGCGTATTGTATCACAGCCGTCCACAATACGAGCACGAAGAGTCTCTACATTTGGTACCGGGATTGCGTAGACAAGAGCTTTCAAATGCCCCCATAAATGAAAGTCAAGAGGGTTGAGGTCAGGAGAGCGTGGAGGTCATGGAATTGGTCCGCCTCTACCAATCCATCGATCACCGAATCTGTTGTTGAGGAGCGCACGAACACTTCGACTGAAATGTGCAGGAGCTCCATCGTGCATGAACCGCATGTTGTGTCGTACTTGTAAAGGCACATGTTCTAGCAGCACAGGTAGAGTATCCCGTATGAAATCAAGATAACGTGCTGCATTGAGCGTAGGTGGAAGAACATACTGACGAAACTAAAATGAGCTCTACCATGGAAATTAAGCGTTTCCGGACACATGTCCACATAACATCTTTTCTTTATTTGTGTGTGAGGAATGTTTCCTGAAAGTTTGGCCGTACCTTTTTGTAACACCCTGTATATATGCCTGAGGGAGGAGTCGAACCTCCGACGGGGGCAGCCGCGCGAACCGTGGCAAGGCGCCCAAGAGACAGTTTGTGATTTATTTTTTAACCGCTTTCTCCTTCTTCATCACGTGGCACAGTACATCATCCAGTAATGGAGTCTTCCTACTCCCCGAATTCGAGGCGCTTCTTTAACATCGTTTATTTGTTTATCACGACTCCCTTAGCTCAGTTAATTTCCTCCTAGCGAGGCACTACAAATACCGATGAGATAATTCACAACAAGCACTCACTGCCAAGGTTTAGAAATTGTGTGTTACGTGACTGGTTTAGGATGTTTACAAATACATCGTCGAAAACTTGTGCTGTAAACGTTCTGTGAGGTTTAGGAAAGCGACAGATATGCATAGAAACGAATGGTTATATTAAACGTTGTTATTCCGATAATTAAACATATACTCAGTAACCTAATCCTCATCCAAATAAACTACGTCAAATGCGTACCAATGTGCAATTATTTAATGCAACTGTAATGTAAGTAAGAACAATGAAGTTGTTTGCCCTCGCTTAAGCAAATTTCCTCAACTTTTCTGTCGTTTAAAGAACCAACGTACAATACAAACTGAACACACACAATCATTTTCTTTCCAGTCGTGGGTGGAACAACAATACAGTGACAAATAAGATGTAGTACCCGGCACCATGCATTATTTAGAGTTCTTCTGTGGATTCGGAAGAAACTAGATGAGTACTTTAAGACGAATGGCATTTGAAATCGCTGTAAATGTCACTTTAACGGAACCAAATGCATTTTCTCTCGCAGAAACAGACGCAAAGAAAAGATTTGTCTGTTCCCTCTTGGCAGATATTAAGCTCTGGGCTTACAGTCCCTCAAACCTTAAAAAGGTCATGCACACTACATTCCGTATGGAAGGAAACACTTTGCAGCTTTTGTCTGTGAGCATATTGTATTCTTTTTTTCTTGCATAATTGAGTACTCACGAGCTCTACGCTCATGTGCAAAACTTCTGAAGTGTACTCACAAGTGTCCATAAGCGTAACTGTCGATTGATTGTGACGGTGCTTCTACGTCGGAGCTGTCATAAATGGTAAACGCCTCTAAGAGAACAGCGACGGACACAAGCTGTGGCTCTCAGCTTGCGCGAGGCGGCCATTGGCAACTGCACGTGGCTGAGCACTGGCCGGTCCGGCTATTCTAGCTGTCGTAGGGAAGCCAAGGCAGTCGCAAGCTTTCCCTCTTCTTTCGTAGCGCAGCTGCAGACGCGCTACTGTCAATATTTTTGAAAAGGGCGCTGTTTACCTACGAATACTCGATCAGCTGAAAATATATGCGTGTTGCTGACTGCATTACGATTACTTTTCAGGTGTCTGTCTAAAACTCACTCACTTAGAAGTACAGAGTATTCTTTTCATGTTTGTCTTCTAACTGTTGCATAAATAGTAAGAGAAATAACTAAAGATCTATGGGGAAGTTTACAACCATTCCACAAGAATGTAGAACATGTCATGTCCCAGTACACAGACGGCCAAAAATATTTACGATCTCTTCAGAAACATATCTTTGTCCGGACCCAATGCGAATTCGTGTTGTTTATTACGGTTACAATTGTTACTACGAAAATAATCTATTTCACTTAACGCATTGTCTTAAACTCAACTGACGCTTCTTGCCAGATTCCTTCCAAAACGATCACAATTAAAATTGTTTCTGTGTTTCTGATCAGAAATTGCAGAGCATTCAAGCATTTCTCTAGCCAGTCAGATTAGATTAGATTAGATCAGATTAATACTAGTTCCATGGATCATGAATATGATATTTCGTAATGATGTGGAACGAGTCGAATTTTCTAATACATGACATAATTAGGTTAATTTAACAACATACTTAAGTTAATATAACAACTTTATTTTTTTGTGTTTTTTGTTTTTCTTTATTTTTTATTTTTATTTTTTTTATTTTTTAAATATTTTTTTCTTTTCTTTCTTAATTTATATCTAAAAATTCCTCTATGGAGTAGAAGGAGTTGTCATTCAGAAATTCTTTTAATTTCTTCTTAAATACTTGTTGGTTATCTGTCAGACTTTTGATACTATTTGGTAAGTGACCAAAGACTTTAGTGCCAGTATAATTCACCCCTTTCTGTGCCAAAGTTAGATTTAATCTTGAATAGTGAATACCATCCTTTCTCCTAGTATTGTAGTTATGCACACTGCTATTGCTTTTGAATTGGGTTTGGTTGTTAATAACAAATTTCATAAGAGAGTATATATACTGAGAAGCTACTGTGAATATCCCTAGATCCTTAAATAAATGTCTGCAGGATGATCTTGGGTGGACTCCAGCTATTATTCTGATTACACGCTTTTGTGCAATAAATACTTTATTCCTCAGTGATGAATTCCCCCATAATATGATGCCATATGAAAGCAATGAGTGAAAATAGGCGTAGTAAGCTAATTTACTAAGATGTTTATCACCAAAATTTGCAATGACCCTTATTGAATAAGTAGCTGAACTCAAACGTTTCAGCAGATCATCAATGTGTTTCTTCCAATTTAATCTCTCATCAATGGACACATCCATCCTCGGTACTACCGAATAAAGCTCAGACAAGTTTTGTAGCAAAGTTATCGTTAATCAGGTACTAAACGTTACCCATAGTGGTCCTCCGAACAAAAACTACTGTGGGAAAGCTCTTACCTCGTTCCGCCACTACACTATTATCACTGCTTTTGTCGTTTATCGCGGCTCTCAAACGAAACTAATCTGGTAGGTCAGCTGTAAGAATACCGAGTGATCAAAAAGTCAGTATAAATTTGAAAACTTAATAAACCACGGAATAATGTAGATAGAGAGGTAAAAATTGATACACATGCTTGGAATGACATGGGGTTTTATGAGAACAAAAACAACAAAGTTCACAAAACGTCCGACGGATGGCGCTGCACAGCAAAACTGCTACCGTGACGGGTGAGAGGTACGCCGATATGTTACAGAATCGCATCATCCCCAGCCTGGCTGATACACACCTGCTGGAACGTACGATGTTTATGCGGATGGCGCTCTACCCCATATTGCTAGACGCGTGAAATATCTCTTGCGCGCGTCGTTTGGTGATGATCGTGTGCTCAGCCGCCAGTTTCGTCATGCTTGGCCTCCCAGGTCCCCAGACCTCGGCCCGTGCGATTATTGGCTTTGGGGGACCTGAATTCACAAGTGTATCGTGATCGACCGACATCTCTAGGCATGCTGAAAGACAACATCCGACGCCAATGCCTCACCTTAACTCCGGACATGCTTTATAGTGCTGTTCACAACATTATTCCTCGACTACGGCTATTGTTGAGGGATGATGGTGGACATATTGAGCATTTCCTATAAAGAACATCATCTTTGGTTTGTCTTACTTTGTTATGGTAATTTTTGCTATTCTGATCAGATGAAGCGCCAGCTGTCGGACATTTTTTGAACGTTTGTATTTTCTTGGTTCTAATAAAACCCCATGTCATTCCAAGCATGTGTGTCAATTTGTACCTCTCTATCTACAGTATTCCGGGATTTATTCAGTTTTCAAATTTATACTGACTTTTTGATCACCCGGTATTTGTGGTACTCACCCACGATCGTCTTGTAGATATCTGTTTAAGGAGTTGAAAATTCTGACCGCAGTTTCACCATATATATATTCCCTCATGTAGTTTGTTCTAAATAACCAAATGTAACTTCCTGGCAGATTAAAACTGTGTGCCCGACCGAGACTCGAACTCGGGACCTTTGCCTTTCCCGGGCAAGTGCTCCACCATCTGAGCTACCGAAGCACGACTCACGCCCGTTCTATCCTTCGAAGAACTCCTGCTTCTCTCGCAGCAATCTACCCAGCATGGAACAGGTAGCCGCTCACTACTTCTCGTCGTGGCAAGTCCCTCGTGGCCTATAAAAGACTCTTTGACCGTCGTTACTGGTGGAAAACACCTTCTCGTCAGTACAAATGGCACGACGCACTCATCTGGAGCTCCAAAAATGTCAGCCGCTGTAAAACATTGTCTTCATCGAGCTCTTATTCCATGGCAGATCGTCGCCCGTGCAGTCCAGCGTCCCTCAACCTTTGTGTCACTGGAGCCGGGGAAGTTGATCCTCTGGCGCAACTGCTTCGCGTTTGGAAAGGGATTTTCTCCGCCCTTAGACACTAGCTCCCTGTCCTGCTGTGAGCTCGGTCTCTTCCTGCCCGAGTCAGAAGCTCTGTTGGTAGTGCCTCTTTCAAGGCAGTTCCTCGACCATCTCGCTGCAGTGATATGTCGCATGCCATTCCTTCTATCAGCTTCTCAGTTGGAACATCCACCTTCTTCAATAAGAGCGACGACGCAGTCTCGAGTAGATCTCTCCCAGTGAGCCATTGCAACAGAGTGCCTGGCATGTATCTCTGATTGCCGCTCTTACACCTATGCCAGGACAGGAAATAAAGAGGGGGCCGTTGGACCGCCACCACTAGCTCGCTCGCTTCGGTCTCGCCTCGGCACCAGACTTGTAGCCGGCTGGCCAGTCAGCCAGTCGTCCAGCCCTGGCCCGTGGCCCACGAGCCGCGGTCAGTACACGCCCAGGCCGCAAACCCACGCTCACCCCATGAAGGATCAAATGTTTCATCTACCCTACCCAAGTCTGCAGTACACTGAAGAGCCAAACAAACTGGTACACCTGCCTAATATCGTGTAGGGCCCCCGGGAGCACGCAGAAGTGCCGCAACACGACGGGGCATGGACTCGACTAATGTCCGAAGTAGTGCTGGACGGAACTGACACCATCAATCCTGCAGGGCTGTCCATAAATCCGTAAGAGTACGAGGGGGTGGAGATCTCTTCTAAACAGCACGTTGCAAGGCACCCCTGATATGTTCAATAATGTTCATGTCTGGGGAGTTTGGTAGCCAGCGGAAGTGTGTAAACTCAGAAGAGTCATTTTGGAGCCACTCTCTAGCAATTTTGGACGTGTGGGGTGTCGCATTGTCCTGCTGAAATTGCCCAAGTCCGTCGGAATGGTTCAAATGGCTCTGAGCACTATGGGACTTAACTTCTAAGGTCATCAGTCCCCTAGAACTTAGAACTACTTAAACCTAACTAACCTAAGGACATCACACACGTCCATGCCCGAGGCAGGATTCGAACCTGCGACCGTAGCGGTCGCTCGGTTCCAGACTGTAGCGCCTAGAACCGCGAGACCACCCCGGCCGGCTGCAATTTAGTACAATGGTCAATGACAGTGTGTCCGATAATTGACAAGTACGGGAAATAATTAACCTTCGTGCGAACGTTGCCTTCAGTAGTCATATTGAGGTTAACAGACAGGAAAGAGGATTACGGCACAATATCTCGTCGAAAACGAAATTAGACATCAAGTAGAATCTAGAACTGGGAAGTGTGGGGAAGAAAGACCTCCATGCCCTTTCAAAAGATTGGTCTTGGCATTTGCTGTAATAGATTTAAGGTGGTTTCCGTAAACTTGAGTGTAAATTGGTGCCTCCTGATGGCGATTTGTGCTACCGTGTGGTAACTTCATACGGAGAAAATTATGGTTAAACCATAACATTATCTCAAACGATGACTTCTAGACACCCATAAAATGTTTATATATAGAACATTGTCGAGCTGTGTGCGATTATTACCTGATGGGATTGACGGAGGACATCAAAAACGTTGACAGAAAGCAGCTGATTTTGTACTGTGGCGAATTAGGCGAGAGAGCGGGGTGGATGTTTGTTTGCTCCTTGAGGTGGGGGTAAGGGGGGCAAGGGAACGAGTTGGGGATGCAATATTGAAACGCATTTCACTACGGCACGTATCTTTCCCCACGCAATTTCAGTCACCATCTTTCTCCTCCAAATGCAAGGAGCTTTCTATGGCCCCGCTGTTCAAAAAAATGGTTCAAATGGCTCTGAGCACTATGGGACTCAACTGCTGAGGTCATTAGTCCCCTAGAACTTAGAACTAGTTAAACCTAACTAACCTAAGGACATCACAAACATCCATGCCCGAGGCAGGATTCGAACCTGCGACCGTAGCGGTCTTGCGGTTCCAGACTGCAGCGCCTTTAACCGCACGGCCACTTCGGCCGGCCCCGCTGTTCAAAGTATAATATTACAACTGTAATAACATAAGAGAAATTAGAGCTCGCACATAAAGATTTTGGTGTTCGTTTTTCTCGAGCTTCGTACATGAGTCTAACGATCGAGAAACTGAAGCGATTCTGTGAATCCTTTACGAAACACGTAACTGTGAATTGCTGAGTATTCGTGTATCATTGTGACGTAGATGAAGTCCCTCAGCAGAACGTAATTTCCGTCGTGCAACACTTCTTGTTTCAGAGACACTGAGAGCACGCGAGTGCTGAAGATGTGAATCGTATACTACGTATACACAATTATTTGGCAAGGTGGCCACCACCAATACTGTTTAGTTTTAAAATTTGCTTAGTTAGCTTCGTAGAATAGATACTTTCTTAAGGCGAGATCTAAGGCAGTGCGCTTACAAGAAAATATAGTTTCTTGCGTCATGGGATCGCTAGCTAGTAGAAATATTGTGTGTTAGCTACGATTATCATGAGTGTATTCCTTCACTTAGTTTTCGTTAAATATTTGAATGAAAAGACAAAAGTAGATGTATCTGCTCATGTTATAGCAAAATAGCTCTAGGTGCATTAATTTATACACTGAAGCGCCAAAGAAACTGGTAGAGACGTGCGTACGCAAGCGTATTCAAATACAGATACACGTAACCAGGCAGAATACGGCGGTACTGTCGGCAACGCCTATATAAGACAAAAATTGTCTGGTGAAGTTCTTAGATCGGATGCTGGTGCTACAATGGCAGATTTAAGTGAGTGTGAACGTAGTGTTATAGTCGGCGCACGAGCGATGGGACACAGCACCTGATACGACCAGATACGACTCCGACAGCTGACACGTACGTAAGCATCCTCTCTGATCACCTGCATCCATTCATGTCCACTGTCCATTCCGACGGGTCGGCTGGAGTGGACGAGCGGTTCTAGGCGCTTCAGTCTGGAACCGCGCGACCGCTACTTCGCAGGTTGGAATCCTGCCTCGGGCATGGATGTGTGTGATGTCCTTACGTTAGTTAGGTTTAAGTATTTCTAAGTTCTAGGGGACTTATGACCTTAGAAGTCCCATAGTGCTCAGTGCCATTTGAACTATTTGAACTAAATTGCAGAAACGTCCTTCATCAACGCTTCTTTGTCTTCCTAAATGTGGTGATTATCTCAAAACGATCATATTGAAACGAAACAACTTGACTTTCTCGGTAGCACTCACTCCATACGGGGCACAGGTGTTTAGAATTGCCTCCACCGCTTTCACACTTTTATTAAACACAAGCAGAACACAGCGTCACAAATGGTAGATATTTCCTTCGGTTTTCGAACTATTTTCTAATGCGTAAATGACGCTCCTGGTAATGTCAAAAATGACAAATATTCAAATCGTCACGACACGAGCTATACTACAAACTTGAACAAAATAAGACCATAGTTAAACAGGCTTATAGCTACATCCCATACAAAATCGCCACGACATAGTATTGTATCATGCACAACGCTACATAATGTTACTCTTGCTGATTCGAGTGCAGGGAAGTCTGCTGGAGGTTATAGGGTCTATACCCAGTGGGTTGCGATTACTTGGGCGGACGCCGGTGTAGATCAAGCCGCCGCTGTGTGATGGCGCTGAAACTGGTCTTAGCGTAACAGACACCAATGAGCACTTTCACAAACATGTTTCCGCAAGATTTTCCTGTTACTGGCTGGTTAGAAAACGAACAAAACTGTCTCTGACCTTCTGTCAGACTGATGCTCTTAGCAGGCACACGGAATACAGCTTAAAAAGGGAAGGAAAAGGACGAGTTTGATATCAAGGCTTTGCGTCAGCACCTCATGGCGTTGACTACTAGGCCACGAATAGGTTACTCACAACAGCAGCTCAAGTGGAAGTCAACACTTCTCGTACCGTGTGCTGTGTATCCCATTATGACACAAACATGATACTAGCACACGTGAAATTCGGTGGTTGGTCGAGCTGAGGGTAGCTTGTAATGGCTAGGGTGTGAGTTCGATTACCGATGGAGGTACCAGTGTTTAACAGCCACAAACATGACCTCTTCATCTCCAGTAATGCCAAGTTAGGAATACACGACTCTACCGTAGTTCCAAATCAACACTGAACATGCCCGTTCACTATTGACAGGAACAGAGTTGGATTAGTTTTGGGCGTCAGAGGTGGAAATCGCTGCTTGCAGAAACTCTGTCTCTAGTAAGCTTTTTTACACTAACAGTGTTATTTTAGTTCACGAACCAATCGTCTTGTAAGATCCAACGACCTTCATTTCTTATTTTAAATGAGCTTGAGATGTTGAAAATGTTGGCACTGGACTGGGATTCCAATTTGTATGTGGATTTGAACCCTTCCAGATGACATTGTCCCATCGTTTCGTTGTTTACTCGCCGTGCCAAACTTCTCCAGGTCTCTAAGAACGGCGCGATCCTAATTACTATTGAAACGAATTTGATTGTTGGCGCTTCTTCCTGTGAGGTCAAGAAGGACGACATGCGCGTGGTTGGATACCCAGGCAGCACAGACCCATTCGTTGCGTTACCTCCAGCCGAACACGTGCACGTCTCATTTCTGGTGGAAAAAGCAAAAAAGTATTCATGTCTACTCGTAGCTATAAGACCGTAGCGAAAGGTGCGCGTTCGAACTCCTGCCAGGCGAAAGTCATTTGAGAACTTCCAGCATGCTGGAGTAACTTAGGTCAGCAACTTCGGTTATAAATAGAACGAAAAAACATGTAAGTTACAGATATTTTATTTTTCATTCGATGACTAGTTTCGGGGCGAGACCCATTTTCAAATCAACATAACAAAGTTTAAAATGGCATTTCCGAAGATATCAACAAAATGTGTAATAGCTATCTGTCTGCACTGTGAATGTACATTACATCACAAAATATGTAGTAGTTATCTGTTTGCACTGTCAATGTACATTACACATTTTGTTGACATCTTCAGAAATGCCATTCTCGACTTTGTTATGTTGATTTGAAAATGGGTCTCGGCCCGAAACTAATCATCGAATGAAAAATAAAATAACTGCAACCTGGACTGGTCTTTCGTTCTATTAAAAAATCATTCGTATCGTCGTTACAGATTCCAATATCACGCTATTGGTGAACGTATGTAGTACCTCACATCTGTATTCTACTCCCCACCCATCACCACAACTTTACTTCATGGCGATTACGCCGGCCGGGGTGGCCGAGCGGTTCTAGGCGCTTCAGTCTGGAACCGAGCGACCGCTACGGTCGCAGGTTAGAATCCTGCCTCGGGCATGGATGTGTGTGATGCCCTAAGGTTAGTTAGGTTTAAGTAGTTCTAAGTTCTAGGGGACTGATGACCTTAGAAGTTAAGTCCCATAGTGCTCAGAGCCATTTGAACCATTCCGACGGACTTGGGCAATTTCAGCAGGACAATGCGACACCCCACACGTCCAAAATTGCTAGAGAGTGGCTCCAAAATGACTCTTCTGAGTTTACACACTTCCGCTGGCTACCAAACTCCCCAGACATGAACATTATTGAACATATCAGGGGTGCCTTGCAACGTGCTGTTTAGAAGAGATCTCCACCCCCTCGTACTATTACGGATTTATGGACAGCCCTGCAGGATTGATGGTGTCAGTTCCGTCCAGCACTACTTCGGACATTAGTCGAGTCCATGCCCCGTCGTGTTGCGGCACTTCTGCGTGCTCCCGGGGGCCCTACACGATATTAGGCAGGTGTACCAGTTTGTTTGGCTCTTCAGTGTACTGCAGACTTGGGTAGGGTAGATGAAACATTTGATCCTTCATGGGGTGAGCGTGGGTTTGCGGCCTGGGCGTGTACTGACCGCGGCTCGTGAGCCACGGGCCAGGGCTGGACGACTGGCTGACTGGCCAGCCGGCTACAAGTCTGGTGCCGAGGCGAGACCGAAGCGAGCGAGCTAGTGGTGGCGGTCCAACGGCCCCCTCTTTATTTCCTGTCCTGGCATAGGTGTAAGAGCGGCAATCAGAGATACATGCCAGGCACTCTGTTGCAATGGCTCACTGGGAGAGATCTACTCGAGACTGCGTCGTCGCTCTTATTGAAGAAGGTGGATGTTCCAACTGAGAAGCTGATAGAAGGAATGGCATGCGACATATCACTGCAGCGAGATGGTCGAGGAACTGCCTTGAAAGAGGCACTACCAACAGAGCTTCTGACTCGGGCAGGAAGAGACCGAGCTCACAGCAGGACAGGGAGCTAGTGTCTAAGGGCGGAGAAAATCCCTTTCCAAACGCGAAGCAGTTGCGCCAGGGGATCAACTTCCCCGGCTCCAGTGACACAAAGGTTGAGGGACGCTGGACTGCACGGGCGACGATCTGCCATGGAATAAGAGCTCGATGAAGACAATGTTTTACAGCGGCTGACATTTTTGGAGCTCCATATGAGTGCGTCGTGCCATTTGTACTGACGAGAAGGTGTTTTCCACCAGTAACGACGGTCAAAGAGTCTTTTATAGGCCACGAGGGACTCGCCACGAGGAGAAGTAGTGAGCGGCTACCTGTTCCATGCTGGGTAGATTGCTGCGAGAGAAGCAGGAGTTCTTCGAAGGATAGAACGGACTCTTGACAAGAAGCAGTACGCCTACATATTGAAAAATGTGATGTTTCCGTCACTGCGAATGCTGTACGGAGAAGAGGACTTGACACTGCAAGAGGACTGTTCTCTTGTTCACAAGTCTGTATTCGTTCAGCAGCGGCTCTCCACGATTGGCGTCAACGTCACGGATTGGCTGCTGGTGTGAACCCTATGGGAATCATGTGGGCTGAGGTCGGCCAGAACGTCAACAGAGAACTGGCCGCGAAACCAACCAACTACAGCTGACGCTCTCTGGGACTGCATTCTTGAAGCCTGGGAGGGAGTTGCTTTTTCAGGCTGTTAACCTCCGATTGCCTATAGATTCTAAGCCAAGACAATTATAGGAGTATAAAATAGTGTGCGATTCTGGATGAAATATTAGCGTCCTTAAAACGTTTTGTCATATCAAACAATGAAGGCTTACTCGACCGGATGTTTCAGCTGTCGAGAATTCTTCCAGGTTGTATGGCGGTCCACGAAACTCTTCTGTCCCTGACAGTTCGTCTAAAAGCTACGTTGGACATCTTCGGAGGTGCTCCTGGTTGTGCTGAGCCTTGCCGACTGACGAGTATGAAATATCCTTGACAAGGTCCATCTCTACTATCACGTGAAATCCAGACCACTTTCCACTGTACTTAGGCCGTTCTTCGACTCGTCAGTCGGCAAGGCTCAGCACAACCAGGAGCACCTCCGAAGATATCCAACGTAGCTTTTAGACGAACCGTGAGGGACAGAAGAGTTTCGTGGACCGCCATACAACCCGGAAGAATTCTCGGCAGGAGAGTGACATCTTGCCTCCTCTGTGACAGAGGTACAAACAGCTATGTGGTATTCAGAACGACATCTTTAGAAATTTTGTGGCCATGCGACATCTCGCTACGTTCAGTAACCAGTAAATCTAGATGTAAGAACTACACTAATTAGTTAATGAAATCGTATCACTGACTTCTACATTAACATTATGGAACATTTCCAGACTGGCTAAAATACGCTGAAGTTAAGCCTCTTTACAAGAAGGGGGATGAAGTGATAACATCAAACTATCGACCAAAAATACCTTTGGCAACTTTCTCAAAAATATTTGAAAAATTTGTGTTCAAGCGTCTCCTTAAGCATCTGACTGCAAATAATATATTGTCCAAGTCACAGTTTGGATTTCTGAAGGGTTCTGATACTTACAGTGAGAACATACTTAATTCATTAGGTAATAAATTAGAGGCTACTGGCATTTTCCGTGACCTGTCAAAAGCCTTTGACTGTGTGAACCAAACCATTCTCTTAAGTAAATTAGAATATTATGGCGTCACCAGCAATGCTGCAAAATGGTTTGAGTCTTATCTGTCTAACAAAGGGTGTCGTTGCAAAATACCTGTGCATCAAGCAGTCAGTCTTCATCTGACTGGGAATTAACTGCATGTGGTGTTTCTCAAGGTTCCATCGTAGGTCCATTGCTTTTTCTTGTGTAAATTAAAGACCTCTGATCTGTTACATTGCCAGATGCTAAGTTTTTTTTCAGATACACAAACATTGCGATAGGTAGCAAGTCACTGATGCTTTAAAGGTAATTCACTATCATTAAACTTTGAGAAGACCCACTATATGCATTTCAGAACCTGTAAGAGATTTCCTTCCAGCATGGGTATAACATATGAAGACATGCAGATTGAAGAGGTTGACAGTGTTAAATTTCTGGGATTACAGTTCGATAATATATTCAGTTGGGAAGGGCATACCACAGAATCAGAATTGTTTAAGCGCCTAAACAAGTCTGTATCTGCAGTGAGAATGATGTCAGATGTAGGAGATATAAATATAAAAAACTTACATACTTTGCTCACTTTCATTCTATTATCTGATATGCGATCATATTCTGGGGAAACTCATCAAACCGAGCAAAAGCTTTTAGGGTGCAAAAGCGTGTGATAAGAATCATTTGTGGTGTAAATTCAAGAACATATTGTAGAAACCTGTTCAAAGAACTTTGTATTCTAACCACTGCTACTCAATATATTTATTCCTTAATGAAATTTGTTGCCAGTAACACTTCTCTATTTCTAACCAATAGGTCAATACATAGTATCAATACTAGGAACAAGAACAATCTACATTAAGACGTAAAATCACTTACCTTCGTCCAAAAAGGGGTCCAATATTCAGGAACACACATTTTCAATAAATTGTCAGCAACCATTAAAAACTTGGTTTCAGATAAAGCACGGTTTAAACAGAGTTTGAAAGACTTTTTGATAGGCAACTCCTCCTACTACATAGACGAATATCTTAACAGAGACTGTTAAGCTAGCTTAAGTAAAAATATCTGTTAGACTTCAGTTTTGAAAACACTTGGTCACAACAGTCAAGATTAGGTATTTTGTGTATGATACATTTATTAATAGTGCATAACAGTGTTTCATTGTGACAGTGTGTTAATTCTGTAAATATTAGCTGTTCCAGTTTACTGCATTGTATTCACCTGTTTCGACTACCGCCAGACAAATGATCAGAATAGTAAGTGTTATATTCAAATGTTTCATGGTTTTATGTTATACTTTGACATGTTCCACACGCACGAGAATCTTCTCATTTTTTAGGTCTATGGAACGAAAACTGAATCTAATCTTATCTAAACCGTGTTTCATTCATCAACTATTCTCGCAGCCACTTTGTCCTGTTCACGTTGTGGTCTGGTAAAGCTAGTTGAGTATGACAAAAGACTTCGAATGTAATTAAGATAGCCGTTCTTTGTATGGTATTATGATGAGACAGCAGTTGTATTAGTGTAGTGCATTTTAATATCGTTTCCCATAAGCTGTTTAACGCAATCTATTGGTTATGACCTGTAGATTAAAACTGAAGAAACTGCAAAAAGGTGGGAATTTAAGGAGATGGAACCTGGAAAAACTGAAAGAACCAGAGGTTGTACAGAGTTTCAGGGAGAGCATAAGGGAACAATTGACAGGAATGGGGGAAAGAAATACAGTAGAAGAAGAATGGGTAGCTTTCAGGGATGAAGTAGTGAAGGCAGCAGAGGATCAAGTAGGTAAAAAAACGAGGACTAGAAGAAATCCTTGGGTAACAGAAGAAATATTGAATTTAATTGATGAAAGGAGAAAACATAAAAATGCAGTAAATGAAGTAGGCAAAAAGGAATACAAACGTCTCAAAAATGAGATCGGCAGGAAGTGCAAAATGGCTAGAGGACAAATGTAAGGATGTAGAGGCTTATCTCACTAGGGGTAAGATAGATACTGTCTACAGGAAAATTAAAGAGACCTTTGGAGAGAAGAGAACCACTTGTATGAACATCAAGAGCTCAGATGGAAACCCAGTTCTAAGCAAAGAAGGGAAAGCAGAAAGGTGGAAGGAGTATATAGAAGGTCTATACAAGGGCGATGTACTTGAGGACAATATTATGGAAATGGAAGAGAGTGTAGATGAAGATGAAATGGGAGATACGATACTGCGTGAAGAGTTTGACAGAGCACTGAAAGACCTGAGTCGAAACAACGCCCCAGGAGTAGACAACATTCCATTGGAACTACTGACAGCCTTGGGAGAGCCAGTCCTGACAAAACTCTACAATCTGGTGAGCAAGATGTATGAGACAGGCGAAATACCCTCAGACTTCAAGAAGAATATAATAATTCCAATCCCAAAGAAAGCAGGTGTTGACAGATGTGAAAATTACCGAACAATCAGTATAATAAGCCACAGCTGCAAAATACTAACACGAATTCTCTACAGACGAATGGAAAAACTAGTAGAAGCCGACCTCAGGGAAGAACAGTTTGGATTCCGTAGAAATACTGGAACACGTGAGGCAATATTGACCTTACGACTTATCTTAGAAGAAAGATTAAGTAAAGGCAAACCTACGTTTCTAGCATTTGTAGACTTAGAGAAAGCTTTTGACAATGTTGACTGGAATACTCTCTTTCAAACTCTAAAGGTGGCAGGGGTAAAATACAGGGAGCGAAAGGCTATTTATAATTTGTACAGAAACCAGATGGCAGTTATAAGAGTCGAGGGACATGAAAGGGAAGCAGTTGTTGGGAAGGGAGTAAGACAGGGTTGTAGCCTCTCCCCGATGTTATTCAATCTGTATATTGAGCAAGCAGTAAAGGAAACAAAAGAAAAATTCGGAGTAGGTATTAAAATCCATGGAGAAGAAATAAAAACTTTGAGGTTCGCCGATGACATTGTAATTCTGTCAGAGACAGCAAAGGACTTGGAAGAGCACTTGAATGGAATGGATAGCGTCTTGAAAGGAGGATATAAGCTGAACATCAACAAAAGCAAAACAAGGATAATGGAATGTAGTCGAATTAAGTCGGATGATGCTGAGGGAATTAGATTAGGAAATGAGACACTTAAAGTAGTAAAGGAGTTTTGCTATTTGGGGAGCAAAATAACTGATGATGGTCGAAGTAGAGAGGATATAAAATGTAGACTGGCAATGGCAAGGAAAGCATTTCTGAAGAAGAGAAATTTGTTAATATCGAGTATAGATTTAAATGTCAGAAAGTCGTTTCTGAAAGTATTTGTATGGAGTGTGGCCTTGTATGGAAGTGAAACATGGACGATAAGTAGTTCGGACAGGAAGAGAATAGAAGCTTTCGAAATGTGGTGCTACAGAAGAATGCTGAAGATTAGATGGGTAGATCACATAACTAATGAGGAGGTATTGAATAGGATTGGGGAGAAGAGAAGTTTGTGGCACAACTTGACCAGAAGAAGGGATCGGTTGGTAGGACATGTTCTGAGGCATCAAGGGATCACCAATTTAGTATTGGAGGGCAGCGTGGAGGGTAAAAATCGTAGAGGGAGACCAAGAGATGAATACACTAAGCAGATTCAGAAGGATGTAGGTTGCAGTAGGTACTGGGAGATGAAGAAGCTTGCACAGGATAGAGTGGCATGGAGAGCTGCATCAAACCAGTCTCAGGACTGAAGACCACAACAACAACAACAACAAGCTGTTTAACGAAATAGACACAAATGTCAGAGAAACTGTCAACAATATTTTCAAACTCATTATCGAAAACCGTAGGATGCAGCGCACAGTTTTTTAATCCCACGCGTATAACGACTTGCTGATTCTGAGTTATGCCACATTTAGAGTGCAATCGCTAATACAAAACAAACAAAAACTAACTTTCTCGGTGGTTGACCGATAAGGGCCGAGAAAAGTAAACACACGCGGGTGACCGATTAGAAGACGTGTGGTAGGCGTGTTTGGTATACGAGCTCCTTGGAGCCGTCTTCCAGGTCGCATTTGTTACTCTGCGACTGCAAGACTTCTCATTTGTTGGCAACAAATGTCAACTGCAAATGACACATCACTGTGATGCAGTTGTAGCACAAAACACCTGCTTTGTGACACCAGATATATATCAATAAAAATACGTTTTATATATGTATACACGCTATCATTTGAGATAATGCCGGCCGTGGTGGCCAAGCGGTTAAAGGCGCTACAGTCTGGAACCGCGCGGCCGCTACGGTCGCAGGTTCGAATCCTGCCTCGGGCATGGATGTGTGTGATGTCCTTAGGTTAGTTAGGTTTAAGTAGTTTTAAGTTCTAGCTGTTAAGTCCCATAGTGCTCAGAGCCATTTTTTTAAATAATATTTGTTATGGCTTACCCACAATTTTCTCCCTCTCAAGTTACCACACGGTACCTCAAATCGCCTCAGGCCGCACTGATTTACAGTCAGGTTCACGGTGACGTCCTTAAATATATTACTGCAAACGCCAGGGTCAATCTTTTGAAAGGGCACAACGTCTTCCTTTCCCACACTTCCCAGTTCGAAATCCTGTTTCACGTACAATCTCGTTTTTGACGAGACACGGTAGCGTGATCCATCTTCCTTCCTTTTAACCTCAATATTACTCCTGAAGGCAAGTGCCGCACGACGGTTAACTGGTCGTCACACTTGTCAGTTATCGGAGACACTGTCATTGGCCACAGTAGTAAATCGCAGAAACGTCCTTCATCAACACCTGTTTGTCTTCCTCGATGTGGTGACTAATTTATCTTATAACGATCATACTTGAAACGATACAACTTGACTTTCTCGGTAGCACTCACTCTGTATAGGGCACAGGTGTTTTGAATTGCTTCCACTGCTTTCACCCTTTTATTAAAAACAAACAGAACACAGAGTCACAAATGTTAGACATTTTCTTTTGGTTTGGACACTATTTTCTAAGGCGTAAAAGACGCTCCACATAATGTCAAAAATTACAGATTTTCAAGTTGTCACGACACGAGCTATACTACAAACTTGAACAAAACAAGACCATAGTTAAATACGCTTATAGCTACACCCCATACAAAATCGCCACGGCATAGTATTATATCATGCACAACGCTACATAATGTTACTCTTGCTAATTCGAGTGCAGGAAAGTCCGCTGGAGATTACAGGCTCTACACCCAATGCGTTGCGATCACTTGCAGGGACGCCGGTGTAGATCAAACGGCCGCTGTGTGATGGCGCTGAAATTGGTCTTACCGTGACAGACACCCGCGAGCCTTTTCACAAACATGTTTCCGCAAGATGTTTCTATTACTGGCTGGTTAGAAAATGAACAAAACTGTCTCTGACCTTCTGTCAGACTGATGCTCTTAGCAGACAGACGGAATACGGCATACCGGGTGGAGTCATTCCAGATGTGGAAAGGGTCCTCCCGGATGCCATGAAGAGCACAGGGTGCAGCCAACTGTAGGTCGTTGCTCACGTCGGTACTAATGATGTGTGTCACTTTGGATCAGAAGAGATTCTCTCTGGTTTAGAGCGGCTAACAGAAGTGGGAAAGGCTGCCAGTCTTGCTTGCAAGATGAAAGCAGAGCTGACCATCTGCAACATAGTCGACAGGACCGATTGCGGACCTCTGGTACAGAGCCGAGTGGGGGGTCTGAATCAGAGCCTCAGACGGTTCTGCGACCGTGTAGGCTGCAGATTACTCGACTTGCGCTAAAGGGTGTTTGGGTTTCGGGTTCAGCTGAATAGGTCAGGTGTCCACTATACGCAGGAGGCGGTTACACGGGTAGCAGGGGCTGTGTGGCGTGCACTGGGCGGTTTTTTTAGGTTAAAGGGTCTCGGGAAAACATAAGATGGGCTTCAGTCACAAAGGGTGCAGGCTGAACACAGGAAGAACATAGACACAGGAACCATTGGTATAACAGTTGTAGCCGGCCGAGCTAGCTGTGTTGGGAAACTACCAGAGCTCCAAGCACTAATAGAAAGCACTGATGCTCAAATCGTTATAGGCACTGAAAGCTGGCTAAAGCCGGATATAGGGTGAGCCGAAATTCTTCCGAAGAATCTAACGGTGTTCCGAAGGATAGGCTAAATAAGGTAGGCGGTGGCGTGTTTGTTGCTGTTAGAAGCAGTTTCACTTGTCGCGAAATTGAAGTAGATACTTCCTGTGAGTTAGTATGGGCAGCGGTCATTGTTGGCAACGGGAATAAAATAATAATAGGACCCTCTTACCGACCTCCCAGTTCAGATGATACAGTTGCTGAAAGGTTCGAAGAAGAGTCTGATTTCAAACGTGTATCCCACTCATATAGTTGGTCGTGAGTTTAATTTACCCTCGATAAGTTGGTGAAAATACATGTTTAATTGCGGAGATACGCATAAAATATCATCCGAAATTGTGCTAAAGGCATTCTCTGAAAATTATTTCGAGCAGTTAGTTCATAAGCCCACGCGAATAGTAAACGGTTGTGAAAACGCACTTGACCTCTTAGCAACAAATAAGCCTGAGTTAATAACGAGCATCAAAACCGACACAGGGATTAGTGAACACAGGGTTGTCGTAGTGAGACTAAATATTGTAATCTCCAAATCCTCCAAAAAAAAAAAAAAAGCGAAAAACATACCTATTCAAAAAAGCAGTTAAAAATTCACTTGACGTCTTCCTCGAAAAATATACCTATTCAAAAAGGCAGATAAAAATTCACTTGACGTCTTCCTGAGAGACAATCTCCAATCATTCCAAATTAATAATATAAATGTAGACCAGATGTGGCTTGAATTCAAAGAAATAGTATCGTCAGAAATTGAGAGATTTGTACTAAATAAATTAACAAACGAGGGAGCTGATCCTCCTTGGTACACAAAACGGGTTAGAAGACGTAGAAACAAAGAAACAAACATGCCACATTTAAATACACGCAAAATCTCCAAGATTGGCAATCTTTTACAGAAGCTCGAAATTTAGCGCGGACTTCAGTGCGAGATGTTTATAACAGTTTCCACAACGAAACTTTGTCTCGAAAGCTGGCAGAAAATCCAAGGAGATTCTGGTCGTATGTGAAGTATGTTAGCGGCAAGAAACAGTCAATGCATTCTCTAAAAATGGTTCAAATGGCTCTGAGCACTATGGGGCTTAACATCTGCGGTCATCAGTCCCCTAGAACTTAGAACTAATTAAACCTAACTAACCTAAGGACATCATATACATCCGTGCCCGAGGCAGGATTGGAACCTGCGACCGGAGCGGTCGCGCGCTTCCCGACTGAAGTGCCTAGAACCGCTCGGCCACACCGGCCCGCCAATGCCTTCTCTGCTCGATAGCAATGGAGATACTATCGAAGACAGTGCTGCCAAACCAGGGTTACTAAACACAGCCTTCAGAAATGCCTTCACGAAAGAAGACGAAGTAAATATTCCAGAATTCGAATCGAGAACGTAGAAGCAAATATCCTCGGAGTAGTGAAGCAACTTAAATCACTTAATAAAAGCAAGTCTTCTGGTCCAGTCTGTATACCAATTAGGTTCCTTTCGGAGTATACTGATCCATTAGCTCCATACTTAACAATCACACACAACCGTTCGCTCGACGAAAGACCCGTATCCAAAAACTGGAAAGGTAGTAGGAGTAATCCACTTAATTACAAGCCCATATCGTTAACGTCGATATGCAGCCGTATTTTGGAACGTATATTGTGTTCGAACATTATGAATTACCTCGAAGAAAACGGTCTATTGACATACAGTCAACATGGGTTTTAAAAAAATCTTTCCTGTGAAACACAACTAGCTCTTTATTAACATGAAGTGTTGAGTGCTATTGGCGAGGGATTTCAGATCGATTCCGTATTTCTGGATGTCCGGAAGGCTTTTGACACTGTACCACACAAGCAGCTTGTAGTGAAATTGCTTGCTTATGGAGTATCGTCTCAGTTATGTGACTGGATTTGTGATTTCCTGTCAGAGAGGTCACAGTTCGTAGTAATTGATGGAAAGTCTTCGAGTGAAACAGAAGTGATTTCTGGCGTTCACCAAGGTAGTGTTATAGGCCCTTTGCTGTTCCTTATCTATATAAACGATTTGGGAGAGGATCTGAGCAGCCGTCTTAGGTTGTTTGCAGATGACGCTGTCGTTTATCGACTAGTGAAGTCATCAGAAGATCAAAACAAATTGCAAAACGATTTAGAAAAGACATCTGGTTGGTGCGAAAATTGTGACGTCATCCACATGAGTGCTTAAAGGAATCCGTTAAACTTCTGTAACACGATAAATCAGTCTAATCTAAAAGCCCTAAATTCAACTAAATACCTAGGTATTACGATTACGAACAACTTAAATTGGAGAGAACACACAGGAAATGTTGTGGGGGAAGGCTAATGAAAGACTGCGTTTTATTGGCAGGACACTTAGAAACTGTAACAGATTTGCTAAGGAAACTGCCTACACTACTCTTGTCCGTCCTCTTTTAGAATACTGCTGCGCGGTGTGGGATCCTTACCAGATGGGACTGACGGAGTACATCGAGAAAGTTCAAAGAAGAGCAGCAAGTTTTGTATTAACGCGAAATAGGGGAGAGAGTGTCACGGACATGACACTGAATTTCGGATGGACACCATTAAGACAAAGACGTTTTTCGTTAGGACGGAATCTTCTCACGAAATTCCAATCACCAACTTTATCCTCCGAATGCGTAAATATTTTGTTGACAAGGACCTACATAGGGAGGAACGATCACCATGAGAAAATAAGGGAAATCAGAGCTCATACGGAAAGAGTTAAGTATTCGTTCTTTCCGCGTGCTAAACGAGATTGGAATAATAGAGAATTGTGAAGGTGGTTCGATGAACCCTCTGCCAGGCACTTAAATGTGATTATCAGAGTATCCATGTAGATGCAGATGTAGAAAAAGGAAAGAAAAGATGAGTTTGATATCACGGCTTTGAGTCAGCACTGCATGGCGTTGACTACTAGTACACGAACAGATTACTAGCAACAACAGCTCAAGTGGAAGCCAACACTTCTCGTAAAGTTGCCGTGTATCGCAAAACATGATACTAGACACACGTGAAATTCGGCGGTTGGTCGGGTTGAGTGTAGCCTGTAATGGCTAAGGTGTGTGGGTTCGGTTTCCGATGGGGGTACCAGTTTTTAACAGCCACAAACATGTCGTCGTCATCTCCAGTAATGCCAAGTTAGGAATGCACGACTCTGTCGTGTTTCCAAATCAACACTGAACATGTCCATTCACTACTGGCTGGAACAGAATTAGATTAGTTTTGGGTGCCAGAGGCGGAAATCGCTGCTTGCAGAAACTCTGTCTCTAGTAAGCTTTTTTACACTAACAGTGTTAGTTTGGTTCACGAACCAATCGTCTTGTAAGATCCAACGACCTTCATGTATTATTTTAAATGAGCTGGAGATTTTGAAAATGTTGGCACTGGACTGGGGTTCCAATTTTTCTCCGGATTTGACCCCTTCGAGATGAAACTGTTACATAATTTCGTTGTTTCCTCACGATACCAAAACCCTCCATGTCTCTTCGAATGACACGATTGTAACAACTAGTGAAAGGGAATTTGATAGTTGACACCACATCGTGTGGGGTCAACAATGACGAAATGCGCGGGGTTGGAGTCGCAGGCAACACAGAACTATTTGTTGGCTTACCTCCAGCCGAACATGTGCACATCTGGCTACTGGCGAAGAAGCAATAAGTATACGACAAAAGCAAAAGGCGCCGCGTTCCAATCGCTGTCAGGCAAAGATAGGTATCGTCGTTTCGGGTTCCAGTATGAAGCTATTGGTGAATATATTTAATATCTGAGATCTGGTTGTGCTCAGTTAACAATTCATATAGGAACCGTGTTCTACTGCCCGTCCATCACCACGACTTTGCTTCATGGTGTTTCGCACTTGTGAATTGCACTTTATTGCATACCTTTCGTGGTTACTTTTCAGGGGCAATACAAGCTTCATGGGGTTCCCTGTGCAGTGCTAAACATACTGTCATTTACTTCCGTGTTGGAATATTTGGCCTTGAAAGCTGATACTGGTGAAAAGTTCGATATTTTACGTCTCTTTATGCTTATGGCTCTGAGCACTATGGGGCTTAACTTCTGAGGTCATCAGTCCCCTAGAACTGCTTAAACCTAACTAACCTAAGGACATCACACACATCCATGCTACCGTAGCGGTCGCGCGGTTCCAGACTGTAGCGCCCAGAACCGCTCGGCCACTCCGGCCGGCTCTTTATGCTTAGTCGAGGCTCGCAAGCTTTTTTTGGCTGACAGTGGGTTGAAATTCAGATCACGAACAAAAACTTGTCATGTCATTTAATGGGTGTGATAAGGCATCTGCAGCGTCACTCGCTGTAATAAAGTTTAATTTACAACCGTTAGGGACTGTCTCATGTCTAGAAAAGTGTTTTCTAATATTTGTTGTATCGCGATATTAGTTTACATCCGGGCGGCCCGCCATAGTGAGCAGTGTTCTGTAGTGGTCTCTTGTGATAACCATTATGTTTAGTCAAACGACTGTAATCCGCAGGGATTAGGCGTTCAGGGGACCTGCGACACAGCTACGTTATGTTGGTTGCATTCAGCAGTGGCCCACTTATTTTGCTGTCAAGTGTACCAAAATCGTAATACAAGAAGGGGAAATGGCATTCATTACTCCACACTGAGGTTGTCTTAAGCGCAAAAAGGAGTGCACAATGGTGCAACTAAAGTTCTGGAACGCTTACCCAGCGATGTAAAATTACTAACGGACAGCAATGTAAAATTCTATAACAAACAGGAAAAGTTTCTCCTTGACAGCTCATTACTACGATTTCTCCTGCAAATGATCTACAGAATATGAAACTGTCGTAAACATGTACTACCTGATCAATAGCATTTTGACACCTGTTAGTGGACATTAATATGGAGTGTGTGCATCCTTCGCCTTTGAGAGGACTTGAACTGTGCTGGGAGCGCCCTCAGTGAGGTGTCTGAATGTGAGTGGCGAAATGTCAGCCCACTCTTCCTCAAGAGCCGAGACCACAAGGGGCAGAGGTGTTGGACACTGGGGTCCGGAGAGACTCCGACGCCCCAGCTCACCCGAGAGCTGTTACACTGGCTTCAGGTCGGGACCCTCAGCACGCCATTCCAGTTCATGAATGTTCTCGTCCACAAACTGTTGCCTTACAGATGCAGCTTTATGAGAGGACGCGTTGTGCTGCCGATACAGATGATCGTGGCAGCCGAACTGTTTCTCTGCAGTACTCAGTGCCGTAGAATATGCGCGTGTCCTTCTGCATTTAGCGTTTTTTAAGCGCAGTAAGGGGAGCTCAGACTAACCGAGAGAAACAACCCCCATACCGTAACACGACCTTTCCCATCCTTCATTGTCGGGGCAACACATGATGGCGAGTAACGTCCTCCACGCATTCGCCAAATCGAAACCCTTCCGTTGGACTGCCACAGGGTCTATATCTACATCTACATCTACATCTATACTCCGCACGCCACCCAACGGTGTGTCACGGAGGGCACTTTACGTGCCACTGTCATTACCTCCCTTTCCTGTTCCAGTCGCGTACGGTTCGCGGGAAGAACGACTGCCGGAAAGCCTCCGTGCGCGCTCGAATCTCTCTAATTTTACATTCGTGATCTCCTCGGGCGGTGTAAGTTGGGGAGAAGCAATATATTCGATACCTCATCCAGAAACGCACCCTCTCGAAACCTGGACAGCAAGCTACACCACAATACACAGCGCCTCTCTTGCTGAGCCTGCCACTTGAGTTTCCTAAACGTCTCCGTAACGCTATCACGCTTACCAAATAACACTGTGACGAAACGCGCCGCTCTTCTTTGGATCTTCTCTATCTCCTCTGTCAACCCGACCTGGTACGGATCCCACACCGATGAGCAATATAGGTCGAATGAGTGTTTTGTAACCCACATCCTTTGTTGATGGACTACATTTTCTAAGGACTCTCCCAATGAATCTCAACCTGGCACCCGCCTTACCAATAATTAATTTTATATGATCATTCCACTTCAAATCGTTGCGTACGCATACTCCCAGATATTTTACAAAAGTAACTGCTACCAGTGTTTGTTCCGCTATCATATTATCATACAATAAAGGATCCTTCTTTCTATGTATTCGCAATACATTACATTTGTCTATGTTAAGGGTCAGTTGCCATTCCCTGCACCAAGTGCCTATCCGCTGCAGATCTTCCTGCATTTCGCTGCAATTTTCTAATGCTGCAACTTCTCTGTATACTACAGCATCATCTGCGAAAAGCCGCATGGAACTTCCGACACTATCTACTAGGTCATATATATGTATTGTGAAAAGCAATGGTCCCATAACACTCCCCTGTGGCATGCCAGAGGTTACTTTAACGTCTGTAGACGTCTCTCCATTGAGAACAACATGCTGTGTTCTGTTTGCTAAAAACTCTTCAATCCAGCCACACAGCTTGTTTAATATTCCGTAGGCTCTTACTTTGTTTAACAGGCGAGAGTGCGGAACTGTATCGAACGCCTTCCGGAAGTCAAGGAAAATGGCATCTACCTGGGAGCCTGTATCTAATGTTTTCTGGGTTTCATGAGGAAGTAAAGCGAGTTGGGTCTTACACGATCGCTGTTTCCGGAATCCATGTTGATTCCTACAGAGTAGATTCTGGGTTTCCAGAAATGACATGATACGCGAGCACAAAACATATTCTAAAATTCTACAACAGATCGATGTCAGAGATTGAGGCCTATAGTTTTGCGCACCTTCTCGACGACCCTTCTTGAAAACTGGAACTACCTGTGCTCTTTCACAATCATTTGGGACCATCCGTACCTCTAGAGCTTTGCGGTACACGGCTGTCACCACAGCAGACTACCAGTTTAGAGGTATGCACAATCCAGTGGTGCCCCTCTTTACACCACATCGAGCGTCGCTTAGCCCTCACTACAGAAATGTGTTCTTCCTGACTCCTGACGCACAGCCACTGTGCTAGGTGGACTCTGCAAGTGCTGGACGGTCAGTATCCTGCAGTACATGTGGTCTGCCTGGTCCCTGATTTCCTGTGGTCGTTGTTTCGCGTTTTCACTTCAGATAAAGATCGCCAGCAGTTGACCAGGTCAGCTTTACAAGGGTTGCAATGTCCCTGACGGATTTTCTTCTTAGGTGAATCCAGGGACTAGCCCACATTCGAGCTCGGCTGACCGATCCATTCCGCTATTTCCGCTTCTCTGCTGACAACAGGACACTTCCCGCCACCTCTTACCCTGGCAGATCCGCTCCCCACGATATTCAGTGGTGAACTCCGCGTTACGTAGGCTCGCGTGGATACTTCTCATCAGACAGCGCAGATAAGAAATGCGCCAGCTTTACCAGTATGTGGTCACAGTATCGCCAATTACAGCACACACTGCGCCCTGTTTCTGGAAACCGTTTTACTTTGTTTTATTAGCTGGTTTCAGCTCATTAGACTCTTTCACAGGTAATTTACACTACTGGCCATTAAATTGCTACACCAAGAAGAAATGCAGATGATAAACGCGTATTATATTAGAACTGACATGTGCTTACATTTTCACGCAATTTGGGTGCATCGATTCTGAGAAATCAGTGCCCAGAACAACCACCTCTGGCTGAAATAACGTCCTTGATACGCCTGGGCATTCAGTCAAACAGAGTTTGGATGGCGTGTACAGGTACAGCTGTCCATGCAGCTTCAGCACGATACCACAGTTCACCAAGAGTAGTGACTGGCGTATTGTGACGAGCCAGTTGCTCGGCCACCATTGACCAGACGTTTTCAATTGGTGAAAGATCTGGAGAATATGCTGGCCAGGGCAGCAGTCGAACATTTTCTGTATCCAGAAAGGCCCGTACAGGACCTGCAACATGCGGTCGTGCAATATCCTGCTGAAATGATGGGTTTCGCAGGCATGGAATGAAGGGTAGAGCCACGGGTCGTAACACATCTTAAATGTAACGTCCTCTGTTCAAAGTGCCGTCAATGCGAACAAGAGGTGACCGAGTCGTGTAACCAATGGCACCCCATACCATCACGCTGCGTAATACGCCAGTATGGCGATGACGAATACACGCTTCCAATGTGCGTTCGCCGCGATGTCGCCAAACACGGATGCGACCATCATGATGCTGTAAACAGAACCTGGATTCATCCGAAAAAATGACGTTCTGCCAGTCGTACACCCAGGTTCGTCGTTGAGTACACGATCGCAGGCGCTCCTGTCTGTGATGCAGCGTCAAGGGTAACCGCAGCCACGGTCTCCGAGCTGATAGTCCGTGCTTCTGCAAACGACGTCGAACTGTTCGTGCAGATGGTTTTTGTCTTGCAAACGTCCCCATCTGTTGACTCAGGGATCGAGACGTGGCTGCACGATCCGTTACAGCCATGCGGATAAGATGCCCGTCATCTCGACTGCTAGTGATACGAGGCCGTTGGGATCCAACACGGGGTTCCGTATTACCCTCCTGAACCCACCGATTCCATATTCTGCTAACAGTCATTGGATCTCTACCAACGCGAGCAGCAATGTCGTGATACGATGAACCGCAATCGCGACAGGCTACAATCCGACCTTTATCAAAGTCGGAAACGTGATGGTACGCATTTCTCCTCCTTACACGAGTCATCACAACAACGTTTCACCAGGCAACGCCGGTCAACTGCTGTTTGTGTATGAGAAATCGGTTGGAAACTTTCCTCATGTTAGTACATTGTAGGTGTCGCCACCGGCGCCAACCTTGTGTGAATGCTCTCAAAAGCTAATCATTTGCATATCACAGCGTCCGCTTCCTGTCGGTTAAATTTCGCGTCTGTAGCACGTCATCTTCGTGGTGTAGCAATTTTAATGGCCATAAATGTAGTTTCATCTGACGGGGAAGGATGGCTCGCGATTGTATTGTATTGGTTGCGTCATGGTGGACGGCAAGTTGGCTGCTGTCCGGAAACAGGTTCTGCACCGTTCACGGTCGACTTGCTTGAGGCTCCAGGCTGCACCTTCGCGTAAGGGCCGCGGGGCGAAGACAGCGGTGGGTGGGGTGAGTGCAGTGTTTCTGGCTTTGCGGCAGTCATATTCAGGTACGAGAAGCTGTGCTTAGAGCAGTTGAGAAGGCAGCAGTGGCGAGATGATGTAACGTGCTGCGAGGTACCGATGACGCACGGTTTGTTTGGTACGGGCATCGTGACAAATACCGCCTAAATTGTGGTCCTTCTCCGCGATTGGCTGCTGCATTCGGAAGTTGCACGCCAAATTGATAATCTTCTTTTGTTAATATTAGACAAGCTAAACAGCGCATTTACTTGCACTTCATATTTAAAGTATATGTCAGTAGTGTGGTATCAATCCCTTATTTCACAGGTATTAATAACAAGCAGAATAATAAACAACTGATAAACGGAAAGATACACGGAGCACTTCGGTGATCTTCGGATAGCGCCTAACTTGGATGGCGGGCGAAGTGTTTCGGCTGTAAGAGCAGCTCTCGTTCGGCAGTATCAGAGGACCGAGATGTTTGTCTGCCTTGGTCGGTGTTAGTTAAGACTTTATTAGCAACGTATAGTTATTTGGTCATATAGTTGAGAACAGTTTCATACTAATTTACGGAAATACGGAGTTTATTAATTTGTTGAACAGAAATCACTTGCGAATCTAAAAGCGGAATGTGATAATTGTGCAGTTTCTCGTGTTCTGCTAGTAAAAAACGAGTGGCGTCCCACATAAACAAACTGATTGGAAATTTAATCACTTCTAAAACAACAGTTCCTCACTAAGAGTTCCACACAGCCTGAAAATTACGGATTCACGACCTACGCGCTGTTTTCTGCGCCGGGGACAACAACTGTAGAAGACTGCAAGCTGGTGGACGTTTGTCAGAACTCGGGTATTCCACTCAGGGCGGTGGAAGGAAATAGGCACCTCACGTGTACTGCAATCTTAGTACAAATGAGAGCACTGACAGGTCACCTGTGGTGACACAGAGCAGGTATGAAAAAGAGAAACATTTTTGAGGGAAAGAAGTTCAGCATTCGCACGTATATATAACCTCTCTCTCTAACTTGTCTCTTTTTCAGCTTCCCGTATGAGGTGCCTCGGGCCTCACCTGGGACACCGACCTCCACTGCGCCTCCCCATGAGCCCTACCTTACCAGTTGACTGGATTCGTGATTTCCTGTCAGGACGGTCGCAGTTCGTAGTAATAGACGGCAAATCATCGAGTAAAACTGAAGTGATATCAGGTGTTCCCCAGGGAAGCGTCCTGGGACCTCTGCTGTTCCTGATCTATATAAATGACCTGGGTGACAATCTGAGCAGTTCTCTTAGGTTGTTCGCAGATGATGCTGTAATTTACCGTCTAGTAAGGTCATCTCAAGACCAGTATCAGTTGCAAAGCGATTTAGAAAAAATTGCTGTATGGTGTGGCAGGTGGCAGCTGACGCTAAATAACGAAAAGTGTGAGATGATCCACATGAGTTCCAAAAGAAATCCGTTGGAATTCGATTACTCGTTAATAGTACAATTCTCAAGGCTGTCAATTCAACTAATTATCTGGGTGTTAAAATTACGAACAACTTCAGTTGCAAAGACCACATAGATAATATCGTGGGGAAGGCGAGCCAAAGGTTGCGTTTCATTGGCAGGACACTTAGAAGATGCAACAAGCCCACTAAAGAGACAGCTTACACTACACTCGTTCGTCCTCTGTTAGAATATTGCTGCGCGGTGTGGGATCCTTACCAGGTGGGATTGACGGAGGACATCGAAACGGTGCAAAAAAGGGCAGCTCGTTTTGTGTTATCACGTAATAGGGGAGAGAGTGTGGCAGTTGGGATGGAAGTCATTAAAGCAAAGACGTTTTTCGTCGCGGCGAGATCTATTTACGAAATTTCAGTCACCAACTTTCTCTTCCGAATGCGAAAATATTTTGTTGAGCCCAACCTACATAGGTAGGAATGATCATCAAAATAAAATAAGAGAAATCAGAGCTCGAACAGAAAGGTTTAGGTGTTCGTTTTTCCCACGCGCTGTTCGGGAGTGGAATGGTAGAGAGATAGTATGACTGTGGTTCGATGAACTCTCTGCCAAGCACTTAAATGTGAATTGCAGAGTAACCGTGTGGATGTAGATGGTCTTCACTGACAATTAGACGGCGGGCAACGGCGTTGTTCCAGATTCTGGGCGGAGGGCGGAGGGCGTGTGTCCAGCACGGCCTGGCAGAGGCGACATTTCTGACCGGCACTGAGCATTTCTTGGCAGGTTGGACACGGCGTCTTAGCTCGGATATTCTAGCGATGATTTTTGGGTGCGGGCGCTAAACAGCAAGGTCATCAGTACCGTTGCACGAATGATATACAGACGAGCGAGGTTATTATTATTATTATTATCGTATGCATCAATTACAGTAATACACATTTAGCAAAACAAAGAAATATATATAAATATGAACATGTGAAATTATATACAGTACACAAGTTTTAAAACGGCTCAGGCTACACTCGTATGTTGATGGACTCGATCCAGCGGAGTGCCTCGTGGGATGCTTGATGGAGCTCCTCAGTGCCACCAGGGAAGCGTCTGATTGGACAGTCATTCACAGTGTGGCTCACTGTTTGGGTGTCACCATAGTCACACACACTGTCACTTGAAAAGCCCCACTTGTGCATGTTGTATTTGCACCTACCCTCTTCCGTCCGATATCTGTTTAACTGCACTCACACCAACATTGGTTAGTGGAAGCCTGGAACTGGAACTGTTGGATTGTCTACAAAGTTCGTGGTTTCGGGTTCTTGTAGCTTTCCACTCACGTTTCCACTCTGCGTCCTGGTCGAATCCTGTGGATAGCATTTGGACTCCCATTTCATATGCTGGTCTTCTATATTTGAGGCGTTTCCTGGGCAGTGATAGCAAATCGCCGCGAAGAGGGATCGAGTTGTTTTCAGAAACTTGCTGACAGAGGTTGTAAAGCACAGCCTTTCTACGGAGGTCTGGTGGACAAATGTTTGAAAGCACGGGTAGCCAGCAAGTAGGTGTAGACCGGACTGTACCTCTAATTACTCTCATAACTGAGTTCAGTTGTACGTCTACTTTCGCAACATGCGTGCTTCGGAGCCAAACTGGTGCACAGTATTCTGCTGCAGAGTATACCAGTGCGAGGGATGCTCCTCGGAGAACTGATGTGGTTGCTCCCCATGTACTGCCTGCCAGCTTTCTCACAAGGCTCACTCGTGTTTGTATCTTCTTGGCCAAGTTGGAAAGGTGTTTTTTGTATGTTAAAGTTCTGTCCAGAGTGACTCCCAGGTATTTTGGGCATTTGTTCTATCTGACTGTGACAAGAGCGCCGAACTGTGGACTGATCTTTGCTGATGAAAGGCGATTAGAGAGGTGGAGCAGGCTTACCTCGGTTTTAGAAACATTTGATCTCAGTCGCCATGTCTCAAAATACTCATAAAGTTTAGTAAGGCTGTGCATTAGCTGTTCTTCACATTCAGAAAGCTCTTCACTCTTATATGAAATTGCCAGGTCATCGGCATATTGAAATTTTCGGCAGGTCAAATTCTGCAGGTCAGCTGTGTAGAGGTTGAATAACACTGGAGCAAGAACAGAGGCCTGAGGTAATTCGTTATTGAGTACATGCCATCTGCTTTTCTCTTCTCCTTGATGTAAATTTAAACCGCCTTTTGCTTAACATGTTATTTAAGAGGTCGCCTAGAGTTTTGCAACGTATTGCTCTCAAAAATTTTAATAACAGGCTCTCGCACCACACTGTGACATAAGCTGCTGACAGGTCAATGAACGCTACTCCAGTTTTAAGTTTCTTTTGGTATCCACATTCTATGTCAGTAGTCAAGGAGAGGACTTGTTCACAGCAGCTTCTATAAGGTCTGAATCCAGCTTGTTCAGGTGGTATCATAGCATTAATTTGATCTTGGACTCGGTTTAGAATCATTCTTTCCAATAGCTTGTAAGCACAGCTAAGAAGAGATATTGGGCGGAAGTGTTCTGCAGCTGTTCCCTCTTTCCCTGGCTTTTTGGTAGCGATAATTTTTGCTCTTTGAAATTTTTTGGGTAATGTTGCTGTACGCAGAATTTCGTTGAAAAGGCAAACCAGCCAATTTCGCGTTACAGGTCCACTGTGCACCAAAAATTCAGGGTAAAGCCCGTCTGCACTTCCAGCTTTTATACATTTCGTATTCTTAAGGGCTGTCTCCAGTTCAGTGATTGTAAATGGAGAAGAGAATTCTGGGTTATGTTATGAGCATGGTGAAAATATATCAAAAAATATAAGAAATCCGAAAACCAAGTTGCATTCATACAAAGGAATTAAAAAAAGACGACCCCGATAACGTGAGCATCCGAAAATCCCTCGATGAAAGCCCTCAGCAGAACATCTCTCTGTCCGAATAGGCCTCGGATGGCGCAGTGCTACTGACCGACCGGCACGTCACCCTGAGCCTATATGCAGATACGAAGGGCCTGTGCATCTCTCTCCTGACCGCTACCAGCTTTCGTGACTGGAGACATTACTTCTCAGTCAGGTAGGTCCTCAGTTTGGTCCACAAGGGCTGAGGGCACCCCGCTGGCCGACATCGCTCGGCAGTCCCGGACGGTCACCCATCCAAGTACTAGCCAAGCACGACAGTGCTTAACTTCGGTGATCTGACGGGAAGCGGTGTTACCACTGCAGCAAGGCTGTTCGCCACACAGCAGAATAAATATGAATACAGACGCGGTTAAACAGGTACAGGTGACAGTGGCTGGATGACTGCTTAGAAATTACGGGTGACCGAGTGGCTATGACACATTGAAATCTCACTTACAGGATTTTGGGAACGACTGCGGATGTCAAACAAAATTTTAAAACGCGAAGCACACTCGCTTTATTTTCAGTTAAAATAGAATGCAAGTAGGTCGTCTTATGAAACATATTCAATTAAAACACGTCGTATTAACAGCTGTGTCCCAAACCTATGATAAGCTGGAGGCTTCTCGCGACGTAAGAGAGAGACGTAAATATGGTCCGTCGTAGGTTCTAACCTGGTTCTGGAAACTAGCTAATTGTACGACTGAATGAAAATCACATGCAGCTTACTACGGGCCATATTTACGTTTATTAAACATTTGGAGGCTGTGAATCCCCACAAATACAAAATTTTAACTACAGAGTCGCCTAGGGACTCGAATTGAGACCCTTGTCGCCGGCAGTGTGGCCGAGCGGTTCTAGGCGCTTCAGTCTGGAACCGCGAAACCGCTACGGTCGCAGGTTCGAATCCTGCCTCGGGCATGGGTGTGTGTGTCGTCCTTAGGTTAGTTAGGTTTAAGTAGTTCTAAGTTCTAGGGGACTGATGACCTCAGATGTTAAGTCCCATAGTGCTCAGAGCCATTTGAACCATTTTTTGAGACCGTTGTCACGTTGTATATAATGGCCTGCCAGACACCATCAGAGCTGGGTAACTTGACACATGTGCAGAAGAAGAAGACACGAATGCTCGTTCTCACTGCTGGCTGCGTGAGATGGCGTTTACTTATTAGGTACGGTACATTCTAAGCTTCAGCAGTAAAAAAGGTTGCCAATTCGGCACCTACTCACAGTTTACTGGCCTGCGCGAAGGCGCGGGATCGATAGTATGTGTTATTGTGTCTTCTGTTAACTTTTGAGAACCTGCTTACTTTCCGGCCCACTGGGGACAGCCGGAGCTACGCCGTCTTCAGCTGATCAGTGGCGCTCGTAGAATGAGTCGTGCGACGGAGTGAGCTCGGACGTGTCCGCTGGTGATGGAATGGAGGCGCTACGTCGCCATATGATTCCATCTTGTGGCAGGGTGGGAAACTTCTACTTGGCGCCTTCTACTTTCGTTGCGCTTCCCGCAATCCAGGCTTGACTCTTAACATTGAAGAGCGCCTTAAGAAGGAAGTTAGCCTGAGTGGATGAAGTCAGGCGCACGACATTGAGGGCTACGAAGCTGTTACCTGCAGTGGCCTTATGTCGGTGGCAGTGAACCAAAAGTATGTCTTATTGTCTCGAACGAAAAGTTTTCTAGTTAAGCTGTGTATGAAAGGCTTATTTCTCATTAATCTCACATCTACATACACGCTCCGCTAGCCACCAAGCGGTGTGTGGCGGAGGGCACAATTTGCGCCAAAGTCATTTTTCCCCCCCTCTGTTGGACTCGCGGATCGCGCGAGGGAAAAACGACTGTCTGAACGCGTCAGTACGAGCTCTTATTTCCCTTATCTTTGAATGGTGATCATTGCTCGATTTGAAAGCTGGTGGTAATAATACATGCTCTACATCCTCGGTGAAGGTTGGATTTCGGAATTCAGCGCCTTCCGTTTAGCGCGCCGTCTATCTGCAACTGTGGCCCACTTCAAACTGTCTGAGATTTGTAACGCTCTCGCGATGGCTAAATGTACCAGTCACGAATCTTGCCGCTTTTCTTTGGACCTTCTCAATCTCTTGAATCAGACTCAACTGGTAAGGGTCCCATACAGACGGACAGTACTTTAAGACTGGATGAACTAACTTATTGTAAGGTATTCCCATTGTTGAAGGACTACATCGCTTCAGGATTCTACCAATAAACCACAATCTAGAGTTCGCCTTACCCGTTAATTGTGTAATGTGATCATTCCATTTGAGATCATTTCGAATAGCCACACCCAGATACTTGACGGATGTTACCGCTTCCAAAGACTGATCATTTATTTCGTACTCATATATTAATGGGGATTTTCGCCTTGTTATACGCAGTAGGTTACACTTACTAAAATAGAGATATAACTGCCAATCATTACACCACACATTTATTTTCTGCAAATCCTCATTGATTTGTTCACAACTTTCGTGTGATGCTACTTTCCTGTACACTACAGCATCATCGGCAAACAGTCTAAGGCCGCTGTCAGTACCATCAACCAGATCGTTTATGTAAATCGTAAAAAGCAGAGGACCTATTACGCTGCCCTGGGGCACACCTGAAGTTACTCTTGTTTCTGTCGAAGTTACCCCGTTCAGGACAACATACTGCTCCCTGTCTGTTAGAAAACATTTTATCCAACCGCATATGTCACTGGATAGACAGAGTTGGTAAAACTACTGAATTCAATAAATGTTTTTTTATGCTTAAATACGGAGATACGTTTTGCAGGAACTTGTATGTTTGTCATTTTGGTAGAAGGCTAAGTTAAATTAACTTTGTACTAATA
The DNA here is from genome assembly GCF_021461395.2 of Schistocerca americana. Lineage (NCBI taxonomy): Eukaryota > Metazoa > Arthropoda > Insecta > Orthoptera > Acrididae > Schistocerca > Schistocerca americana. The sequence goes on along the minus strand of NC_060126.1, from coordinate 507,557,482 downwards.
CCTCGGTAAAAATAATTACTGTCACCCACCTATCAGTTACGAAACACTTGCTGCTTTTGCTTGCAGTTTCGCCCTCGGGCCTCGTCCATTTTGTGCTCTTAATCCAGCACAGTTAGCAAGGACTCGACGTCTAGATTCCGAAAAACACACGAAGACTCGAGGGCAGCCGTTCGTAGTGATTTTGATTTCCTTTAGCTGTCCACACCGCCAGTCGAAAGTTCGCCTCCGGCTGTAGTGTGGAACTAATGAATGGCGAACCCGTGTGACTTTTACGAGCGCCGTCGTCGCCTGCAGGTGTTCGACCGGCTGCGGCAGGCGGGCGGCGGGTCGGCGCTGGAGAAGCTGCGCGCCGTGGCGGGCGACGCGCAGGCGCCGGGGCTGGCGCTCGGCGCCGCGGACGCGGCGGCGCTGCAGGCCGAGGTGAGCGTCGTCTTCCACTGCGCCGCCAGCGTCAGCTTCCGCCAGCCGCTGGCCGCCGCCCTGCTGCTCAACGTGCGCGGCACCAGGGAGGTCGCGCTGCTCGCCACGCGCATGCGCCGCCTGCAGGTGAGGCCCGCGCGCCGCCACAGATATACCTGGCGCTACAGCGACCTCTGTGCTAACCGTGGAGGTATAAGGAGGGGGGATGGCACTATGGCCGTCTGCTGTACATCTGTTTGAAGGCGGTGGGCATGGTCGGCCGCCATGTTTGATTGGTCAAAACAGTGACAGGGCTCTTGTTAGAATTGCTTGTTCTTCGTATTTAACGTTATGTCTGCGAAATAATTTCAGATGATGTTGAGTGTTACATTGTTTACATGCATAACACAACGTCAGAATAGCTTTTTCAGACGTTTTCGTTTTGTTTTTAATGCGTTTTTGCCCCAGCAATAAAACTGATTTGGTCTCGTTAACTTAAGTGTTTCTTTTGGATACGAACTTCGAATGATAAAAAATAATAGTGTACAAAGCTCTTTTCAAACTCAAATCACCTTTTACTGTATTTGTGTCGATGGAAACTGAAAGCAGAACCCGAAAGCTATGCTTGTTTACATACCGGACGATATTTCTTACTCGTTTACACACTTATACAAAATTTCATTTGTAAATACAAACATAGTTTGTGCTTCAGAAACGAGTCTTCTGACCAAACTGCAATGGCGGAGCTCGGTTTCTGTCGGCTTCAAGTTTGTGACGTCATGGCATCTCCCCTCCTTATACCTCCATGGTGCTAACCATGGAGGTAAGAATAAGGGGAGATGGCGCTACGTATCCCAGCCGTACTACGTTTTGAAGCCATGGGGGCGTGGCTCGCTGCCATGACACTCTGACCAAAACATTGCCAGTGTGCTATAGCGCTGCGTGTATTACGGTCGCTAATTGCACCATATACGCATGCAACGTCATGAGATTGGTTGTTTCAAAGTTTTTGTTTAAAATAAAATCTCGTAAAGGCGAAATTCCGCGTTTCTTCTGATTAAAAATAGTTTTTAATGTAATATTACGAATAGCTAGCCTTCAATGTAAACGATACAATTTTGTTAATTCAGTAATAAACGTGTGTCACAAACTAAATAATAGAAACTGAAAACTAACTTAGCTATACCCTCCCTCCAAAGCCCCATAAATACATCTTGTTTGTAATACGTACTGGGACATTTCAGTTACGTTACACTACTGGGAAACACTGTTCATTGCCACCAATATTTACTTAAATACAGTACATAGAATGGCAAATCTACACAGTGTCCTGTTTAGGCCTATACTTTACGCCAGTTAATGTAGTGTTAGCTTTTAATTTGGTACATGATGAAGACAAAGTGAGTTACTCAACACTCGATTATCGACGATACGTACGTATTATACTGAAACGTGAACTTGAAAACTAAGAATTTAATTCTTTGAATTAACATACCTTTTGCAAATGTTTTGGGTGTGTAGGGAAAACTGATGGTACAGCATTTTCTCGGAGCCTTACTGTTGAAAGGGAAGTTCGGTCTATGTCCTCTTCTCGGAAATGCTGAGAACATATAGTGCTCCATTTAGACGCACGCCAATTCTTCCTCCTCATGGCATTCTCCCACAGAGCTTTCCGACTTTTATTTTTAGGAAATCTAAAATCATACAGGAGAAAAACACGCTATAGTACAGGTACCGATGTAGCACACGTTCATTCACAATGAAGTTGTAAAATCACACTTAACGAGACCACTTACACACGAAATGTTATTCCCTTCGATTTCGCATCACAATCAGAACGAATTCGTACACCCGAACACCACACAAGTCACCATAATAGCGCAAAATCCTTCCAAAAGCGAGCGACAAGCCTATGCACACAAGCTTACAGCAGCAATGTTTTGGTCGGATTGAGATGGCTACCCTCGGCTTCACATAGCTTCACAGCTGTGACGTCACGGCGTCTCCCTCTATTCTTACCTCCATGGTGCTAACTGTATGTCCGCCATCTTAACTAGCCCAAAACAATGGAGAGACGTCTACAGACGTTAAAGTAACTTCTGGCGTGCCCATAGAGTAAATATCTCTGGAGTGAGCATTGCGTTCTGCGCATGTTCAAACACAAAACCGGGATTGTCAAGTGTTTTCGGGACTTCGCTGTGCGTGTGTGCTTTCTGCAGCGTTTGAAGTTATAATATCAAGAGTTTTTGTTGTGTTTCACCGTTTGTTGATAGTGTAATAGCGATGGTGAATTACTGTTGTTGCTACGGATGCAAAGAAAAATATGTGAAAGGAGAGATAGTAACTTTTCATGGGTACATTCCATATAGCTCTAATTATAGTTATATTATTAAGATACACTGTATATGTTTAAAAATTTCGAGATGCATTATAATTAAGGCTTGATTCTGTAGACCTATTTCTCTACGATTTTATGACTATGATAGATATTACGGCTCGTACAAAAGCTTACAAACAATCGCTTCCTCTCGTAAATTTGCTAGTGGAACAGGAAAGGGAATGGTTCGTTGTTTCAGCAAATACTATCCTCCATGCATTTATCAGTGAATTGTCGATTGTGTATATAGATTATGCAGTCTACTATTTATTTAATAAACTGGGAGCAAGTACCTAAAATGGGTTAAATAAATACTTCAAAGTCCCACCACTACGAAAAATTGTGCTTTAGGTCGCAAAAACGAGAAAATAAATACGCAGAAACAGCAGAAAAAAGGACGAATTAGCAGGGATATAATCGCTAATGTGTGGCAAATTCGGTGTTTTTCGGACACTTGCAAGAGTACTAGCGTACTGTCAAGTCGTTTTGCAAGACTATCACTGCTAAAACGTACGTCAGGCTCTGTAATAATATAAAGTGCCGTATCATACCGAAAACTACCAAGAACAGAGTGCATCTGAACTGTGACACCTATCGCAAAGAAGCAGGATGTAATATCACTTGCCCTTAAAAGTTATGTAGCTGGTTTATTCCCGGTATCAAATAGGATACTGTTAAAATGTTTGCGCAACATATATAAATAATCCACGACATGTTCAAAAAGAATCCGTCTGTACTGGGGATGTAGTGACATTCTAAATATACAGGGCGCTATACGGACAAACACACGACGTCCCGAGATCACGTAACCAGGCCGGCAATGTATGTTGACAGCACAAACTCTGTTCTGCGCATGTGAATGCTCACTCCAGAGATATTTACTCTATGCGCTAACTGTATGTCTGCCATCTTAACTAGCCCAAAACAATGGAGAGACGTCTACAGACGTTAAAGTAACTTTTGGTGTGCCACAGGGGAGTGTTACGGGACCATTGCTTTCCACAGTATACATAAATGACCTAGTAGATAGTGTCGGAAGTTCCGTGCGGCTTTTCGCAGATGATGCTGTAGTATACAGAGAAGTTGCAGCATTAGAAAATTGCAGCGAAATGCGGGAAGATCTGCAGCGGATAGGCACTTGGTGCAGGGAGTGGCAACTGACCCTTAACATAGACAAATGTAATGTATTGCCAATACATAGAAAGAAGGATCCTTTATTGTACAATTACATGATAGCGGAACAAACATTGGTAGCAGTTACTTCTGTAAAATATCTGGGAGTATGCGTACGGAACGATTTGAAGTGGAATGATCGTATAAAATTAATTGCTGGTAAGGCGGGTGCCAGGTTGAGATTCATTGGGAGAGTCCTTACAAAATGTAGTCCATCAACAAGGGAGGTGGCTTACAAAACACTCGTTCGACCTATACTCGAGTATTGCTCATCAGTGTGTGATCCGTACCAGGTGGAGTTGACGGAGGAGATTGAGAAGATCCAAAGAAGAGCGGCGCGTTTCGTCACAGGGTTATTTGGTAAGCGTGATAGCGTTACGGAGAGGTTTAGCAAACTCAAGTGGCAGAATCTGCAAGGGAGGGGCTCTGCATCACGGTGTAGCTTGCTGTGCAGGTTTAGAGAGGGTGCGTTTGTGGATGAGGTATCGAATATATTGCTTCCCCCTACTTCTACCGCTCGAGGAGATCACGAATGTAAAATTAGAGAGATTCGAGCGCACATGGAGGCTTTCCGGCAGTCGTTCTTCCCGCGAACCGTACGCGACTGGAACAGGAAAGGGAGGTAATGACAGTGGCTTGTAAAGTGCCCTCCGCCACACACCGTTGGGTGGTTTGCGGAGTATAAATGTAGATGTAGATAATAGGTTCACCGCATTCGTACTCCCATAGTTCACCGCGGTGACGCTTCCCCGTTCGAAATTGCCTTCCTGACACTGTTATTCGTGTAATCTCTATAATTTTTAGTGTTTAAAACAGTTATTGCGCGCACACGACGGAAATAATGAACGAGAAGCACTCGTAAACAGTTGTCTGGTAATGTTTTGGGCTCCTCGAAATGGCGCCCACTCTAGCGTCAAAACAGCATGCAGCGTAAGTCTGTAGTCCCACCTTCCTTCTTTTTTCACCTCCACGATCGAACTCCAGCTGTCTGAACGTGCCGGCCAAAGACGCTCCTATTTTGTTTCCTGCCTAATTACACGTGGGTGCCACGAAGTGTCGAGAACACAAAATGAAAATACTTTTCATTCTGCTCTGACATCAGGCTATTACACTGCATGTTGATATAAAGTTCAAATCTAGAAATAAGAAACGAATTCTTTGTCATGTACAGACTATTGGAATTTTATTTTTTATTTTTTTGTCTGACTATAACACGGTGCACTATGTGGATGACAAGAATCTGCACACACACCGCAGTTCCGTGCTCCGAGATCAGAGATGAATACCCACGTAATATAGAGATCACTGTGGCACTCCCTGCTGTCAAAGTTTGTTATCGTATGACAGTTCAAGTGACACTAGAGCTCCTAGTGGCCAGATACCCAACTGTAAAACTGATGTTCTTTTAAAATATTTTTTTACTTCATTTACTAAATAGTTACTATATTTCTGTGGCCGATGCACTACTAAATTATGAAAAGACCTGAATGATTGTGAAATAACGCAAAAATCTCACTGAGTCAAATATATAACGTGATGTGAACAAGTATTACTTTCAAGTATGTGTATAATTGCAGCTTACGCCACTGAAAGCAAGGCAGTTCAAACACAGTATTTCATTCATGAGAAAGGTATATATTTCCATTGCTTTGTGTTCTTATTACGATAGTCACATTCCTTGACACTTTGACAATTTTACACGGAATACGATGATCTGTACATTGTTACACTTCACTTCCCAACAGGCAAATGTTTTTGTAAATATAATTATTTGTTCTGCGTTGAAGAGTCTTGTTGTTCCTGGCTCCGATGTTTGACAGGTTAAGTAATATTTTCGGACCTCCTTTCTTCTAGGTTGGGAAACAGTTATTACTGTTGACGATTCACTGTCACGTCTGTATGGTTCTCTCTTCAGTTACTGTTGTAGTGGTTTATTTGGTACGTTAAGTTATGTATTGCATTCTTCGCAAGTTTCCTACATTCCACATTAACTGTGTAACTTCACGTTGTTCTATTGATATACGACATCTCTCTGGAAAAGTCAGGTCTCTTATTGTTTACTAGCAACTTTTCATTATTAAAGTAAAATTACGCACTTCAGTTATTGCCTGTAGGTTGCAAAAGAAACGTAAGTAAACTGTCCTCTAATGTACTGTTTCTTACCCCTCAGGATATTAGTAAACCTTAAGTATGACAAATGTGGTGTCATTTTTTTATATTGCTGCTATTTGTTGTACTGCATACACACTCCCTTTTTCAAAACAACTGTATTTGGTCAAAAGCGCTATGTAATGCGAAACTGATCAGTACACGTGAGGCAAACCTACCAGTATACAATGAGGCACAGAGCCTGTCAGACAGATTCGCCAGGCGAATTAAAAGGAAACTCCAGACCTTCCACTACATGGCTTGGGACCACACACTACAGACAGCTGAGCAAAACCAGGAGAAACTCTGGAAACGCCTCAAATCAGTAATAATAAACTACACCTCTATTCAGCCTCTAGGGAATGCCCACAGCATGAGGTCAAATGGTTACCCACTGCTACCTCTAGATCCTGAGGTCCCAGGTCCAATTTCTAGCCGTGCCGGAGATTTTCTCCAGCCACGGATTGGGTGTTTGTGTTGTCCTCATTTCATCTGATCTTCATCGAGGAGCAAGTTGCCGAAATGGCGCCGAATAGAGAGACTTGCACCAGTCGCCTCATCCAGTCCAGTCGAGGTCTTCTGGCCAGTAATGTGTTGTGCCACTGCCTTTCAGCCTGACGGTTGTAGCTCGTGGCCCAGCAAACGGAAAGCTGGCAACGTGTTCCAACACAACAAACTGTAGAGAGTGTGGAGGAAACTGTTCTCAGAGGCAGGACTGTCTTTTTCAAGGGGGTGCAAGAGGTGTGGAGCCAATACGAGCCAGTGCAGGTACCTCGGGGGCGCGAGTGGGGTGCCTTGTACTGTGTACAGTCTGCCCAGTCTTGAAAATTACTGAACATTCATTCATTTTACCTGTAAAAATATAGGCACCAATACTTTTTACAAATATGCCTCATTGAGCTTTTGGCACAGATGCCGCAGTGGCACAAAAGAAGACAGTTCGAATAAGTAGCAGGGCAAAGGGGGCACCATCCCACTTTGCATTGTTGCCAAATTTATTCAAGATGATGGATCCAAGATGGCGGCCATATATGACGGGAAATTCAAATTTTTGTGGGAAAATAGGTCAACTGGGCTACCTCCACTTGTTGTGATGTTTAAAGCTTTCCCAGCGTACTGATTGTTCCATAAAAACACGGGAGAAGTGCTGGGTATCAGTAACGTCCTGCCACTATATTTTGGCGCAGAGTCTTCTGGCCATCTTCAGGTGAGTGACACTGTAGTAGTACTGACGAGTACACCCTGAGCTGCGCTATTTAAAGCCTTGTGAGGTGACATTGCGCCGGCCGGAGTGGCCGTGCAGTTCTAGGTGCTGCAGTCTGGAACCGAGCGACCGCTACGGTCGCAGGTTCGAATCCTACCTCGGGCATGGCTGTGTGTGATGTCCTTAGGTTAGTTAGGTTTAATTAGTTCTAAGTTCTAGGCGACTGATGACCTGAGAAGTTAAGTCGCATAGTACTCAGAGCCATTTGAGCCATTTTTTTAGGTGACATTGCGCATGCGCTGCTCAGCGTGCGCGTTCATAACGGCTCCGTGCGCTGCGCCTCGCGCCCTCCACTGCGAAAGCCTGGCGTATCGGTGTCAGGTCGATTTCCATCTTTATGCAGATAACTACGTCAACTACGAAGTTTCTCTATAACTGGATTCCAAGCAAAGTTTAGATGATAACCGTTTTCTCGATTGATGAGAGTCTCGTTGTCAGACAATCTTATTTCCACAAAAATTTTGGCCCATACATCAAACTTTTAGAGCTCGATTATCAATGAATCTGTGGAAATAAGATTGTCCGACAATGACTCTCATCAGTCGAGATAACGGTTATCAGCTAAACTCTGGTTGGAATCCTGTTATAGAGAAACTTCGTAGTCGACGTAGTTATCTGCATCGACCTGACACCGATACGCCAGGCTTTCGCAGTGGAGGGCGCGAGGCGCAGCACACGGAGCCGTTATGAACACGCACGCTGAGCAGCGCATGCGCAATGTCACCTCACAAGGCTTTAAATAGCGGAGCTCAGCGCGTGCTCGCCAGTACTACTACAGTGGCACTCACCTGAAGATGGCCAGAAGACTCCGCGCCGAAATATCGTGGCAGGACGTTACTGATACCCGGCACTTCTCCTATGTTGTTATGGAACTACCTCCTCTTGCCTAACTCCACTCACCCACACACCTGGAATGCAGCGAAATTTAAAAAAAAAATGGCGGGATATTCAAATTTCTTGTGCGGTCACCTTGAGGTCCGAAGACCAAGTAACCTTGTTCATGACACCACCACACAAGGGCACTGTTGAAACTCCCCCACAGCCTTTCCCCGTCCAATCCCCCACTCCCCTTCGCCCTCCCACCCTTCCTCCCCTCCCCTCCCCTCCCCACCCCTCCCTTCCTCCATCTGGAAATTGGCAGGAAATTCACTCAGTCTGTGTCGAGCTGTTGGACTGGGAGGATCTCACGATATTAGGTTAATATGTGCAGGTGTAAGGCAATGTTTTATCTGCCAGGAAGTTTCATTGTTTAATCAATTTGTTTAAGAATATTGTTTGTGTATTTCTGAAATCGCAGTACACCTCGAAAATAATGGTAGTGTTTAAACAATTTAGATGATTTTAAACAACTGTGATACATTTCTTTTTTTTATTCTGATAGGAAAAGGAACCATGTTATTACACTGACACAGATCATCATCATCATCATCATCATCATCATCATCAGCCAATTCAATCATTAAATGATGTGGCCTCTTCGAGTCGTGGATTCAGGTAGGATTTCAGCAGTCTTCTCCAAGTGGGACGGTCTTGGGCAGTTCTCTCACAGGTGTTACCAGCGATCTTCTTGATATGTTTGTCCCATCTGTCTGGTGGTCTTCCTCTAGGCCTCCGGTGCTCTCTCGGACTCCACTCCAGTGCTAGCTTCGTCCATCTGTTGTCTTTTCTTCTTGCGATGTGGCCAGCCCGCTGCCATTTCAAGGAACCTACTGTCTCTAAGATGTCATTAACTTTCGTCACAGACCGGATGTCATCTGCCCTTTTCCTGTCCTTTCTTGTATAGCCCAGCATTGATCTCTCCATGGCTCTCTGTGCTGTCCGAAGTTTCCCTTTTGTAAATGAGTTCAGTGACCATGTCTCGCAGCCATACGTCATCACATGAAGAATGTATTGATCAAATACTGCTTTCTTCAAATTTACTGGCATTTTTGATCTGAATACTTTTGAATTCTTCTCTAATGCTTGCCAGCCACACTTGACGCGTCGATAGATTTCTGGCCTTATGTCTCCCTTCATACACTCCTGGAAATTGAAATAAGAACACCGTGAATTCATTGTCCCAGGAAGGGGAAACTTTATTGACACATTCCTGGGGTCAGATACATCACATGATCACACTGACAGAACCACAGGCACATAGACACAGGCAACAGAGCATGCACAATGTCGGCACTAGTACAGTGTATATCCACCTTTCGCAGCAATGCAGGCTGCTATTCTCCCATGGAGACGATCGTAGAGATGCTGGATGTAGTCCTGTGGAACGGCTTGCCATGCCATTTCCACCTGGCGCCTCAGTTGGACCAGCGTTCGTGCTGGACGTGCAGACCGCGTGAGACGACGCGTCATCCAGTCCCAAACATGCTCAATGGGGGACAGATCCGGAGATCTTGCTGGCCAGGGTAGTTGACTTACACCTTCTAGAGCACGTTGGGTGGCACGGGATACATGCGGACGTGCATTGTCCTGTTGGAACAGCAAGTTCCCTTGCCGGTCTAGGAATGGTAGAACGATGGGTTCGATGACGGTTTGGATGTACCATGCACTATTGAGTGTCCCCTCGACGATCACCAGTGGTGTACGGCCAGTGTAGGAGATCGCTCCCCACATCATGATGCCGGGTGTTGGCCCTGTGTGCCTCGGTCGTATGCAGTCCTGATTGTGGCGCTCACCTGCACGGCGCCAAACACGCATACGACCATCATTGGCACCAAGGCAGAAGCGACTCTCATCGCTGAAGACGACACGTCTCCATTCGTCCCTCCATTCACGCCTGTCGCGACACCACTGGAGGCGGGCTGCACGATGTTGGGGCGTGAGCGGAAGACGGCCTAACGGTGTGCGGGACTGTAGCCCAGCTTCATGGAGACGGTTGCGAATGGTCCTCGCTGATACCCCAGGAGCAACAGTGTCCCTAATTTGCTGGGAAGTGGCGGTGCGGTCCCCTACGGCACTGCGTAGGATCCTACGGTCTTGGCGTGCATCCGTGCGTCGCTGCGGTCCGGTCCCAGGTCGACGGGCACGTCCACCTTCCGCCGACCACTGGCGACAACATCGATGTACTGTGGAGACCTCACGCCCCACGTGTTGAGCAATTCGGCGGTACGTCCATCCGGCCTCCCGCATGCCCACTATACGCCCTCGCTCAAAGTCCGTCAACTGCACATACGGTTCACGTCCACGCTGTCGCGGCATGCTACCAGTGTTAAAGACTGCGATGGAGCTCCGTATGCCACGGCAAACTGGCTGACACTGACGGCGGCGGTGCACAAATGCTGCGCAGCTAGCGCCATTCGACGGCCGACACCGCGGTTCCTGGTGTGTCCGCTGTGCCGTGCGTGTGATCATTGCTTGTACAGCCCTCTCGCAGTGACCGGAGCAAGTATGGTGGGTCTGACACACCGGTGTCAATGTGTTCTTTTTTCCATTTCCAGGAGTGTATTTATAATCTGGCCAAGGTAGACACAGATAGCACTAAATATATCTGGCGATCCCGTCTCGCCGTGCACCAGAGTTACGTTCACTGGAAGCAGCCATGCGGTGGGCTCGCAGCTCCGACCAGGGCCTAACACAGGGCAGCCGCAGGTCCACACTGAGCACCTCCTGTCGTGCGGGGAAATACCTCGGCCCTCCTCCTAATCCCTGTGCTACACCGATATCCCTTGTGGTCCAACACAAACTGCTTCAGGAATTATTAAACCTGGTGTCTAAGCAATGTGCAGAATATACTCACAATGCACGTTGAAGATGTTTGTCCCATCTGTCTGGTGGTCTTCCTCTAGGCCTCCGGTACTCTCTCGGACTCCACTCCAGTGCTAGCAAATGCTGCTGCTTCAGAAAATGTGCCACACGGAATATTAAACAATTCACTTCACAAACTGAATACAGGGTGTCACAAAAAGGTACGGCCAAACTTTCAGGAAACATTCCTCACACACAAATAAAGAAAAGATGTTATGTGGACATGCGTCCGGAAACGCTTAATTTCCACGTTAGAGCTCATTTTAGTTTCGTCAGTATGTACTGTACTTCCTCGATTCACCGCCAGTTGGCCCAATTGAAGGAAGGTAATGTCGACTTCGGTGCTTGTGTTGACATGCGACTCATTGCTCTACAGTACTAGCATCGAGCACATCAGTACGTAGTATCAACAGGTTAGTGTTCACCACGAACGTGGTTTTGCAGTCAGTGCAATGTTTACAAATGCGCAGTTGGCAGATGCCCATTTGATGTATGGATTAGCACGGGGCAATAGCCGTGGCGCGGTACGTTTGTATCGAGACAGATTTCCAGAACGAAGGTGTCCCGACAGGAAGACGTTCGAAGCAATTGATCGGCGTCTTAGGGAGCACGGAACATTCCAGCCTATGACTCGCGACTGGGGAAGACCTACAACGACGAGGACACCTGCAATGGACGAGGCAATTCTTCGTGCAGTTGACGATAACTCTAATGTCAGCGTCAGAGAAGATGCTGCTGTACAAGGTAACGTTGACCACGTCACTGTATGGAGAGTGCTACGGGAGAACCAATTGTTTCCGTACCATGTACAGCGTGTGCAGCCACTATCAGCAGCTGATTGGCCTCCACGGGTACACTTCTGCGAATGGTTCATCCGACAATGTGTCAATCCTCATTTCAGTGCAAATTTTCTCTTTACGGATGAGGCTTCATTCCAACGTGATCAAATTGTAAATTTTCACAATCAACATGTGTGGGCTGACGAGAATCCGCACGCAATTGTGCAATCACGTCATCAACACAGATTTTCTGTGAACGTTTGGGCAGGTATTGTTGGTGATGTCTCGATTGGGTCCCATGTTCTTCCACCTACGCTCAATGCAGCGCGTTATCATGATTTCATACGGGATACTCTACCTGTGCTGCTAGAACATGTGCCTTTACAAGTACGACACAACATGTGGTTCATGCACGATGGAGCTCCTGCACATTTCAGTCGAAGTGTTTGTACGCTTCTCAACAACAGAATCGGTGACCGATGGATTGGTAGAGGCGGACCAATTCCGTGGCCTCCACGCTCTCCTGACATCAACCCTCTTGACTTTCATTTATGGGGGCATTTGAAAGCTCTTGTCTACGCAACCCCGGTACCAAATGTTCGTATTGTGGACGGCTGTGATACAATACGCCATTCTCCAGGGCTGCATCAGCGCATCAGGGATTCCATGCGACGGAGGTTGGATGCTTGTATCCTCGCTAACAGAGGACATTTTGAACATTTCCTGTGACAAAGTATTTGAAGTAACGCTGGTACGTCTTATTGCTGTGTGTCTCCATTCCATGATTAATGTGATTTGAAGAGAAATAGTAAAATGAGCTCTAACATGGAAAGTAAGCGTTTCCGAACACATGTACACATAACATATTTTCTTTCTTTGTGTGTGAGGAATGTTTCCTGAAAGATTGGCCGTACCTTTTTGCAACACCCTGTATACATCACAAAACTGCTACTCGAAACACACTTGCACATAAAGCACCGTGGGAGCTGTAGCTGGTGCGGCGACCGTTTCCAGACTTTGGAATTATGTGAATGTTTACTTTCTAAGCCATGTCAATAGAAATGGTTCGTCAATCGCGAATTAATTTACCGATCCTGAAATCGACATCAGCTGCAATATCCGATTTTACACGCCAAAACAACGATATTTGGTAGTCGAAATACATATCTCTATAACTCTAAATAGGATGTCCAGGACTTTTTGATTTTTAACTGCTTGTTTGAATGCACTGCCAGTGAGAGAAAAATTTCTGAGTCCTGCAGCTGCTGTTGTGTTCATCACTTTTCTGAAACGCTGAATGGGCTTAGCTTATATTTCCTCCTGCAGTCAGGGATGTTCAGGCTCTTAGTTTTTATTTTCCTCTCTTGTCGAGGCACACTGGTGTCTAAGCACAGATGGGAAAGTCGGACCGATTACACATCTAAAATTTCATGACATACTTTGAAACCCATCACAGACCACGAGAAGAAAACACAAACAGAATTCGAAGCATTGTCCTACAAAAGAGAAAAATGGCTGGAATTTTAGGTCAATTTTCGATGTCCCACAACTACCGGTCTGGAGCTGCTCTAAAGCCACAATGGCGGTGCAGGGGGAGGGAGACGGCGTTCCACCTGTCCGAACCAGTGGAAGCTGGTCTGCTTGGACTCACCACTGAACACTCAAACAAAAAAGACACCACATGACTCTCAGACGTCACAGATCTTTCCGCAGCTACCTTGTTCTGCCCCTGTGTTATTCGAGTCAGTCTGTAGAGGCTACTATGTCCCACACAAAGGATGTCTTATGACTGTCAGATGTAGCGGAACTTCCTGTGAATGGAGCATTCTGATTTGTTCCTGCTGAATTTAAACTCCAAATTGCTTATGCTGGTGTGGGGGCACTGTCCACCACTTTCCGCAGACGGGTAAATTACTAGAAGTGCAGTGAAAAACCATTTTGTACAGACCGAATAACATACAGCAAGCATATTGCACTGACAGTTAAACCCTGTAAAAGTGGTTTACAGATCATAAAACATGGAAACTATTGCCAGAGACACTTGCTCAGTTACACAGCTTCTGCTACTGTCGAGGAAAGCTTGAATTTTTCGGCGTGAAACCGATCTCCAACCAGGCTATATCACCACAAACAATTGTACCACCATACCATAACCATGTAGTAAACACAATTCGTATCCTTCACCATACAAAATAATCACTTCTGCATCCTGCGTATAGCTATCGACCACCAGACACTCGAACATATATCGCAAAGACAGATAGATCCCAAAAAACATAAGCACATGCACCATATACGAGGTGTGGCTAGAAAAAAACCGGACTAGTACTGGTGAAACAATAAAACGAATGCAATAAGGCTGAAAGTCGCATGGCCTGTCACGTGACTCTCGCTCCGCCTACTGCTCGAGTTTCATCTGCCTCCTGCACTCAGTCTGCCCGTGGCGTCTGTTTTAAGTAGTTGACATTTTGTCTGTGCGTCGGAAAATGTTGAGTGTACAGAAAGAACAGCGTGTTAACATCCAATTTTGTTTCAAACTAGGAAAATCTGCAAGTGAAACGTTTGTAATGTTACAACAAGTGCACGGCGATGATTGTTTATCGCGAACACAAGTGTTTGAGTGGTTTAAACGATTTAAAGATGGCCGCGAAGACACCAGTGATGACACTCGCACTGGCAGACCATTGTCAGCAAAAACTAATGCAAACATTGAAAAAATCGGTAAACTTGTTCGACAAGATCGCCGTTTAACAATCAGAGCAGTGTCTGAGTTAACAGGAGTTGACTTGTTGTCTTGTCGAACAAGTTTACCGATTTTTTCAATGTTTGCATTAGTTTTTGCTGACAATGGTCTGCCAGTGCGAGTGTCATCACTGGTGTCTTCGCGGCCATCTTTAAATCGTTTAAACCACTCAAACACTTGTGTTCGCGATAAACAATCATCGCCGTGCACTTGTTGTAACATTACAAACGTTTCACTTGCAGATTTTCCTAGTTTGAAACAAAATTGGATGTTAACACGCTGTTCTTTCTGTACACTCAACATTTTCCGACGCACAGACAAAACGTCAACTACTTAAAACAGACGCCACGGGCAGACTGAGTGCAGGAGGCAGATGAAACTCGAGCAGTAGGCGGAGCGAGAGTCACGTGACAGGCCACGCGACTTTCAGCCTTATTGCATTCGTTTTATTGTTTCACCAGTACTAGTCCGGTTTTTTCTAGCCACACCTCGTATAGTCGCAACACTAGATATTTCCCGTGCTGTCACAAGGCAACAAGGCAGCTGCTCCCCCCTCCCCCCCCCCCCGGCCACACACACACACACACACACACACACACACACACACACACACATGCCTGATGCGTAAGCAGAGTTCCCTCTGTGGACAGCGGTCACTCTCCAAACTGGTGTATAGACGGTTCGCTGGTTCCCCTGTCAACAAAATGTCTCATCACGTTGATCTCGTGATGCTATCAGCTGATGACAATGCAGCACGGTTGCAAGGGTCATATAAATGTGGACATATTGCGAACCCTTTCACACTGCCTTCATCACACGATGCAGATACTGTTTGTTAGTGTAGGAAATAGACATCATAAGAGAGGAGGTACAAAAACTATGTTCCTCAGCCCAAACACTTCATAAATTCGGTAAGCTTTCATCTCAATTGGCCACCTCTCCCTATGTGGGTGGGAGTCACATAGTATTCACATCTAGAGCAAACCTCTAGATGATCTCTCTATGAGTCCTGTAACTCTTCCTGCAACATTGTCTACGATTTAATTTGGAACTGACGAGAAGTAAGAGGGCACTAGACCCACTGCAGTCGACACCTCATTAAGGAACAGAACAATCTGAGTTCCACGTAATCAATTAAACAATCTGTGCCAGCCGTCTTATTGCTGTCCACCAAAACTAACTGTTTCCCTGGTTCCCGTTGCTTCCATGTCAACTGTCTGTCATGTTCCTCTTGCTGTCACATACTCATTACCATGTACAAGAATTTTCCTGCACCAAGTAGACATGCAAGTACTCCCCCATTCTCCATCAATTTCCCCATTTTTTGGCGTATTTTCCTTGAATTTATACTTATTTTCCGTCAATGTTCGTTATTTTCCCAATTTTCCAGCACTTCTGCTCATGTAATCACGACATCACTTCACACCACATATTCTAAAATTGCTTGTGAATGTAGTACAGTTGTCAACACCTAGTACAAAAAAAATGGTTCAAATGGCTCTGAGCACTATGGGACTTAACACCTGAGGTCATCAGTCCCCTAGAACTTAGAACTACTTAAACCTGTCTAAACTAAGGACATCACACACATCCATGCCCGAGGCAGGATTTGAACCTGCGACCGAAGCAGTTGTGCGGTTCCGGACTGAAGTGCCTAGAACCGCTCGGTCACTGCGGCCGGCACACCTAGTACAACTGCACTGTTTTCCTGTAAGTGTGTGTGGGGGGGGGGGGGGGGGGCATGGCACAGGGTAGGATCAGGATAGAGCTCGTAACTGGGTGCACAAAGCGTTACATCAGAGATCCACCACATGTTATGGTCAGGATGGGGTTCGAAGGGGACCTACAATTGTGATGGCTGCGGCAGAGTTCGGAGGTGGGTCCACCACGAATGACAGATGGGATAGTATTAGAAAGTAGATCCACCCTGTATTATGGCCACGGTATGGTTGTAAGGTGGGCCCATCATGCGTTATGGCTGGGATAGGGTTCGGTGGATCCACCACACGTTACGGCCAGGACATGGTTTGAAGGTGCATCCATCGCTATATGTTGGGGGTGGGGTCTGAAGGTTTATTCACCAGTGGTAGTTTTTGTGTATGGTCGGGAGGGGCCCCCACATGAAAAAAATACAGAGACACACATACATACAGAAAAATAGCATTGAGAACTGTACTACATTTACAAGTAATTTAGTATGCATGGCAAGATGTGATCTCATGGTCACATGAGCAGAAGTGACATAAAATCGATAAAATTACGAAAATTGACGGAAAATACGTATAAGCTGACGGAAAATACGCCAAAATGCGAGGAAATTGAGGGATAATGAGGGAATACTTGCGTGTCTACTTGGTCCAGGAAAATTCTCGTGCATGGGGACGAGCATGTGACAGCAAGAGGAATGTGAGAAAAAGTTAACATGGAAGCACAGAGAACCAGAGAAACAGTCATTTTTTGTGAACAGCAAACAGACGGCTGGAATACATTGTTTATTATGGATGACTGCCAAATGTAGAGTAATAAATTTACATCTGTCAGATTACAAGCCCAGATGTGATTCCAAAAGAGAATTGCATTACTGGATTGGGGACTGCAATACACAACTACAGAATGTATCACGTGTTTGACCCTGTCAAGACTGTTTATGTGTTTGAAACTGTAACAAACAGTAATTACAACGAGCTTCTCTGTACTCTCTACCAATCACAGCCATGCAGTGTCGGCTAACAAATATCTTACAGACCAGTTGCTGCATGGTTTTTAACAACATTCTGCTGTATGCCTATTGAGGTATTAGCGATACATATCAGTTGACTGCTGTCTTTGATGCTTTCCTGGAATGGGAAACTATCTGCCTTTAAATCGACACGGACCTGCGTTAAAGGATGATAGAAAGTAGATGGAGTAGTCGACTGGGATGAGTTGTAAAGAGGTAGACTGATGGTGCATTCTAGAGAGAGGAAGATGTTGCAGCAGGTCATTTATCATGGATTTAACGATCTTTTTCCATTGTTCTCTCAGGAATGTATCAGTTGTTTGATGGAACTTATGTTCAACTCATATAAAATTGTGTGTTCAGCAAGTGACTTGGAGCACTTTCTACCTGCAACCGTTAACAGCAAACCTCTCCGTACAAAAGTCAGCAGAGGTCTTCTGGCACATGTATGATGAATTAAGTCCACCAAACTGATGGAAAACCTTTGTTGCCACCCTCCTCTAGACGAACAAACCTGCGTGCAAAGTAATCCAGTCCCCTGCCACCTCTCAGACATTAATCAAATCTTCAGTTTCATAACTGCAGTGATTCTAAATTAGCAACAGGTGTTTGTGAGATACTGCAATTCCTGTGTGTACATGTACTTGACAGGCATTGTGTGTATGGAAGAGACCGTGTTCTGTTCAAGTGCTCAGTGCAGCATGGCATGTAATTCCACATGTCATACACTGCTGCTATGCATTTGTCTGTTTCCTCATAAGATGTCATAGTTTCGTGTATTTTCCATTGCTGATGATCATTTTATAGGACTGGTGCTAACATAGCATAATTTCTGAACTGTATTCAGATATCGTATAGTGAGCACTATACACCTCTGGAAAACTATATAATGTCATGTACCACAAAGAATCTATGTTTCTTCTTTCCTTTGGTGTAGAAGGAAGTTGTTTTATTGACCTAAAGTTTCTCGCTATAACGTGTGGTGTAGAAAACTTGCAGTGTGATTGTACATCAGGTACTGGCAATATATTTCCTGCATTGGGGTTTAACAGCATTGGATTCCATGTGACTAATATATTGGAAACCACACTGCTTTAACATTTAGCATGTGTAAGTGCAGAACCATATAGCCTTAGCAGTGTGTGTTTATGTTCTACAGTCTCTCTCTCTCTTTCCAATGTTTTCCTGGTATGGAATCCAAACACTACAACAATACTGCTGTCCTGATAGCACAAGTGATTTACATAAAATGTTTCAAACTCCTTCCATCTGGAGCTCCATCATGCATAAAACATACATTTCTTCTTCTTGTTGTTGTTGTTCTTCTTCTTCTTAATCATCTATTACATCACCACAACACTCTCAAGTGTATCAAGCAGATATTTACTGTACACCAATAAATGGTGCTAAGCTCCTCATCATGCAAGCATCTAGAGACATCGTGTGTAATTAGATGAGTGATATGGGTAAGATTGGTTCAGAATGGTCGTCACGGAGCAGTAGTTACAGTATTGGAATGAGAGCACCGCTTTATATCACAGGCGTTGGTCTGTTATGCAAGTTTGGAACATGTGTTATGCCCTTCCCGAAAGCCACATATCAAAATATATTGATTACATGGAACTCAGCTTGTTCTGTTCCTTAATGAGACATTTAATGTAGTGGGTATAGCGCCCTCCTACTTCTGATCAGTTACAAATTAAGTCGTAGACAATGTTGCAGGTGGGGTCGGTTAAAGACGGAGAAACAGTTAGAAGATGCATAGAGAGATAATCTAGAGTTTGCTCAGGATCCACAAATGCGAGAATACTTTGTGACTCCCACCTATATAGGGAGAGATGGTCAATTATATTAAAATCGTATCGAATTCATAAAGTGTTTCACCTAAGGAACATAGTTTTTGTACCTACTGTCTGATGATGGGTATTTCCTACACTAAGAAAAGGTGTTTGTGTCTTGTGATGTAGGCAGTGTAACAGAGTTCACAATATGTCCACATTTATATGACCTTCGGTACCGTGCTGCAATGTCGTTGGCTGACAGCGTCACAAGGTCAATGTGATGAGATGTTTTGTCGATGTGACAACTCATCGTAAAGTGGTGGTTTGGACCCCAAGTAATTTAGTAAAATGCATCAAAATTATCAAAAATCTGGTAAAATAACGAAAATTGACGGAGAATGCGTAAAGTTGATGAAAATATGACAAAAAATGTGGAAGGGTGAGGGTACTCACATGCTCGCCCGGGTGTATGAAAATCACTCTGTTCCTCCACCAGTGGGGTTGACAACTGATAGTGCACACTATTCGTGCTCTATGGGCTTAAGTCCTGAAAAAAAACACCCCTTTGTTCCACATGCAGTTATGCATTTGTAAATCATAAAAATGAGACATGGAGTGTCCAAAGGGTTGAAGGTCAGGATGACTACTGCCTGAAACACTGTAACAATGACCACATATCCAGGCGCAATATCCACCACCAATATGAAGAATCAATGCTCTGGGTCTATTCAAAAACAGAAAACTGAGAACCTGCTACTCCATCGCTGTGGAAGATGACATTAAATGAGGAGGTCATCACCTTTGGATAGCTGTTTGGAAGCACATCACAATGCCAAAAACTCTTCCAGTTTTCATACACTGAGATGTCTTCCACATTTTTGTCAATAACAAACACCATCTCTGTCTTTTATTTCAATCATCTCGTGTATTGTGGGAGTAGCTTAACTTACACCACGCAATATCCAGCTTTCTGATGAATCGGAACGAGTTAATGCAAGTTTAGAAGTTGATGCTGTCCTCATAGTCATGGTAGAAAAACAAAATATATGGCAGTGTACAAAGCTGTAGTAGTACAGTGCTTGGATGCGTTACAGTAGAAAGACAGTGTATCAATCTGCTTATCAAATAACAACACAGGAACCCTCTCTTGTGATTGTTAGTTTGTGGGATCCGGTCCTCCTACGTAACAAGTTTGTGCAAGTGATTTCAATCACTGGCCACCTGCTCCAGTGGACCAATACATGTATATTTTCAACGTACGATTATACAGCCAACCGGTTGCAAATAACTGTTTGGGATTCGAAACCCACTAAGGGTGTCTTCATCAGAATGAAATTTTGATAAATCCTCTAAAATGATATGTAGAAAATTATATATGACAAAGAAACACATTAACCATGATAACAATTTTCGTGATGTACAGAGGTTACTTACATGAAATTACGTTGGTAAAAAGCAGTAATCAGAATTTAGAGCAGCGATGCTCAGGTCAAAAGTGAAATGAAATGTTCCAGGCTTTGCCATGTGTGCCTAGCTAGGAACAACATCAGACTGATTGCCCAAATGGTTTACATTGCTGCCACAAAAACAATACACGTTGCGCCACCTGTCAGGTTCTGGCAGTGACATGTGCCCATTTCAAAGATTATAAAAGAAATAATTGAAAAAAAAAGACAGTTAATTTCAAAAACAAAATATAAAAGAAGAGAGCTTTTTTAAAATATATAGCAGTCAAGCAGATTAAGTAATACTAAGAGTCTTCTGTTAGCCTTTACAGAAATTATTATTATGTAAAGGACATAATGATGTAGAAAAGTTTTATAAACAGCTGTACAATCCAAAAAATATTTGCATGAAGGTAACTTTAGCAGCACATATCAATGAGATTCGAAGAAAATGTTTCAGAACTAGAAGTAGGAAAATATAGTAGAAAGAGACGAATCAAAATTCTTTGAGCAGTGAATTGAAAGCATTGAAAAAAATTTGTTATGTAGCTGTAACCGTTCACTCAGGATGAGACAATCGTTCTTAGAAATATGCTTGAAAATCTCCAGCTCTTCGAGTAATCAAGCCTATGACCTTTCTTTTCTCTACGTAAAATGGAAATTTCTTCAACACATTTCAGTTTGTATCCAGAAATTAACATATGGTCAGCAAAAAGTGGAATTGTTTACATTAGTGCCTCTTTTCCCAACAAATGCTCCTTGTACCTGACACTAAAAGACCTTCCAGTTTTTCCTATATAATAAATGGGAAACGTATCACAGGTTCTTTTATACACTTCTGAATTGTGTATAGGCGCAACTGTGGACTTCAGATTGTGAAATTTTTTTTTAAGTTATTGTTCGTGGAAACGCTAACTTCGAATCCATATATTTTAACCAAAATAGGACGAATTTTACACAAAATAGGGCCTAAAAATGGAATCGAGAAAACATTTTTGTACTTCTTACTGTCAGAAACAGCGCTTTTGTCTGAAGTGGTCACTTTAGCATCAGTTTCAACTTTGAAGATCTTGTCAACTAATATGGGATCATAGCTGTTATTAACTGCAACAGTTTTTATTATATTCATCTCTTCATTATGCCTGTCAGGTGACAAAGGTACAGATGGCTGAATGGAAAAATGCTTCTTGTGGGAAGAGGATGCATTGAACTATCAGGCACAATTCTATCTTTATTAGCGGCCTTTCGAAAAATACTGAAAGTGAGTCTGTCATTTTCAATAGTGATACTGAGGCCAAGTAATTAAGCTGTTGTTATTTTCTAGTTTGCAAGGGAACACCATTAAAAATTTCAAACAAATGCTGAATTCCTTTCTGGGAACCACTGTATATGATCAAAATGTCATCTTTGTGCCGAGCATAAGACAAAATACCAAGATCAGCAGCTGAAAAATTGTTGAAGAATCTCTCTTGCAGCGAATTAATGAAAATATTGGCCAAGATGTCTGCCAGTGGGTTACCCATCAGGCTGATGGTGTAATTTGGCACTGAAAACAAAACAGTTGCATTTTACTGCTATTCTTAGCAAGCGAAATAGGTCAGTGATTTGTTCATCACAAATATCTTTTTCAGTAGTAAGTAGGTTTTTTTCAAACTTACGTGTATAGTTAATAGGATCACCACATAGCCATGATATCAACAGCAGATGGTATTTGTTTTCGATATCAAAAGACAGAGTTCTCTGCCAGGTGACGTTAGCAAAATTTTTATAGTTTGTTGTTTCACTCCATTGGATATTACAAAAATAACGAGGAGACAGATAGATAGATAGATAGAGAGAGAGAGAGAGAGAGAGAGAGAGAGAGAGAGAGAGAGAGAGAGAGAGAGAGACTGTGCTGTCAGCAGAATCTGTGACACCATTACACTGTCGTACTTCTAACATACTGTTGAGTGTTACTTAAGTAAATAAATTAGTGAAATCAAAGTGAACTAGAAATTAGAATATAAATGGAAAACTTGGTTTAGTTTAGAGAGTTACATACTGGCATTCAGCGTGCAGAACAGCAGAACAGAAGAGACAATGACCGTGAAGTCAGCAGTTCCACATAAGCGGGCGCTGTCGATTCAGCCGTCAGGACATCGCCCGACCGGCTCACGTGTTTCTCAGTTGTCGCTTGTGAGCAAAGGCCCTCGCCTACATTCCAAGAGCCAATGACCGACGTTAAGAAGATTCTTCGAGAAGCTTTTCAAGGTGATGGAAGAGGCAATGACCGGCTCACGTGTTTCTCAGTCGTCACCTGCGATCAGAGGCCCCCGCCTACATTCCAAGAGCCAATGACCGAGGTCAAGAAGATTCTTCGAGAAGCTTTTCAACGTGACAGAAGAGGCAATGGCCGTGAAGTCGTTCACCTCCAGTAAACTGAAGTGAATAAATACGCGAGACGCGGTGGGCCCGACAGTTGAAGACAGATGAAGACAGAGGAAGACAGATGAAGACGGGGACGAAGACGGAGACGGAGACGGAGACGGGAACGGAGACGAAGACGAGAGACGAAGGAAGAAAAGAAGAGTAGCAGTAGTGTTCAGTCAGTTTCGCTGCTGAAGACCGTCATGCAAGAAGAGACTGCATCATGCACAGACGCACCAAGTCCGCCGCTGTAATGGAATAGCAAGCAGCAGCCGCGGCGCCAGAAGACAGAAGTTAAAAGGTATTGGATGTCTGATTTTTACGTACCCAGGTGACTCGTGAGGACGGGAAGGAGACGGCCTCACCTCAGCAGTCACCTGTGAGCTGGGATAAAGACCTGACAGTCGAAGACTGGCAAGCGGGAGTCCGTGGTTCGAGTTCGGGACACTGGCCTTGCCCCGCCGCGCCGCTCCGCTGGTCAACGCACAACACACGCGGCCGCTTAGAGAAGAGAAACACTGGGTCGCCACATTCAAGGTATCACCATCCGACGCACAACGTCGCTCGCAATAATTAAACCGGCCACCTCGCGCTGCGCGTCTCCGGTCAGCTGGGCGAGACGGCGACACGAGATACACACCGCTACGCGTAATCAGACGCCGCCGCCGTCGCCGCCGCCGCCGCTGCCGCAGCAGAGGGCTACGCAAACGACACGGCTGCCGCGCTCCGAACCAGAACGTCCCAGTAAGATACAGTTGTACGAAACTTTCAATAAAAGTTATCTTATGTAAAATGATGTTTCATTCGACCTCATACCCGAGCCAAGGAAGAACCCACCCTGCCCACATGTTGTTAAGAGAGAAAAGTTAATTTATTTAATATTTTCACCCTGACAGAATGCTTTAGAATGCTCATCCTGACAATTGACAGCATCCAAAGAGAAAACCCAGTTACATTGAGTGACAGAAGTGTCACATTTAGTAACACAACTGTTACATTTGATGTCAGAAGCCGTAGTAGTTGATACAATACTAATCATAGAAATAGAATAAAGGAGATCAGGACATGTACCATTAGATACTGATGAATTGTAGATGTAATGCTTCTGAATTTCTTTGTGCAGTTCACTTGTATTCTGCTCAGTTGTGAATACCCTCATGTACGTTGGTGTGCTATTTTTCTCGTGGTACCCCTCTGCCTAGTCAGTGATGGGTGGAGGACTGGACAGCCTTCTAACAAACTGTCGGAATGTGATGGGATTTCGAGAGAATTAGCAGAGGCATGTGACTTGGCAGGGGACATCTCTTACTTGTGGAAATCATGTGGATTCAAATGCTGTATTTCGAAGACTGGAAGATTCGTGGGAATACGGCAGGTAAGCGATACTCACGAGAGGGGAGTTGAGAGGTGAGCTTAGTACCGCTACTTCTAAGTGTTGTGGGCAAACATATTACAACCACTCACATACATCTCGCAAAGTGACGGCACTGAGAAAATTAGGAGCCAATATGAGGATTTTTACCGAGAGACAGTCAGCAGCAGGAGTTTCGTATTTTGTTTTCTCGATAAATAAGATACAACATTCTCCCATGAGGTTGGTTTGCCTATAAACGGATGGATTGATATCGTAATAGGAAGATGAAATTTACATTAACTCTTATATGTTTAATTCGCAAGCCATTGTACAGGGTGTGGCTTAGGGCACCCTGTACCACTACAAGTCATTCCCTTTCCTATCCCACCCGCAAATAGAGCGAGGGAAAAAGACTGCCTATGTGTCTCCTTATGAGCACTAATTTCTCGTATCTTACATTCGTGGCCCTTCAGCAAAATGTATGCTGATGAAGGTAGATTCCTTCCTACGTCAGCTTCAAAAGTCAGTTCTCAACAGCGTCCCTTGTGAAAAGAACATCGTCTTCCTCCAGAGATTCCCATCTGAGCTACTTGGCAATGTAATCCAACAGTTGGAAAGAAATTATTCACTATGCAAAGTGACTCTTGTGATCATTTTAATTACCTACCTAGTCTATCAATATGATATCAATGGCGTCCCACCAGGTCAGTGGAGGTGAGGGCGAGATCTTTTAACGAAATTTCAATCTCCCACCTACGCAGGGAAAGATGACCATCGTAACAAAATCAGCTGCGTTACCGAATTTATAACGTGATATATACACCGATAAAGGTGTTACCTGGTCAGATGAGGCTCGTTTCAAATTGTATCAAGCGGATGGACGTGTGCGGGTATGGACACAACCACATGAATCCGTGGACCCTGCATGTCAGCAGGGGCTGTTCAAGCTAGTGAAGGCTCTGTAATGGCGTGGGATGTGTGAAATTGGAGTGACGTGCGACCCCTGATACGTTTAGATACGACTCTGACAGGTGACACGTACATAAGCATCCTGCCTGATCACCTGCATCCATTCGTGTCCACTGTGCATTCCGATGGGACGCACTTGGGCAACTCCAGCAGGACAGTGCGACATCCCACACGTCCAGAATTGCTACAGAGTGGCTCCAGGAACACTCTTCGGGAGTTTAAACACTTCCGCTGTCCACCGAACTCCCCAGTCATGAACATTATTGAGCATATCTGGGATGCCTCGCAACATGCTGTTCAGAAGAGATCTCCATCCTCTCGTACTCTTACGGATTTATGGACAGCCCTGCAGGACTCGTGGTGTCAATTCCCTCCAGCACTACTTGCAGACATTAGTAGAGCCCACGCCACATCCTGTTGCAGCACTTCGGTACACTCGTGGGGCCCTAAACGATATCGGGCACGTGTGCCAGTTTCTTTGAGTCTTCAGTGTAGTATAAACGTGATAGTTACAGCTCCTCTGTGCTGTTACCTTAAGAGACTTCGTATTTGATGAAGCATTTGATTACTTTAGCAGAATTCGAAAGTGAGGAAGTATCCTGTGACAGAGGTAGCAGGTGATGGCAGCAGTGGCTCCAGGTGGTCGGCCATTGGCGAGTTGTTTAGTGGAGCAGGGTGCCTGTGTTGTCACACGTCGGTGCATACGAGACCTCAGATACGTTTAGCACTACGATCTATTTGTGGCGGAAATTTTATTACTTGATTTGCATAATGTTTGCGTGTGATACCCAGACGTTGAATATGTATTTTTATTGTGAAGAACGATCATCGTAGGATAGTGGCGAGTGGTTTAAGTAATCTTTTTGACTCCTGTAAATTGTTAAACAATTATATCTAAAAACAAAGATGATATGACTTACCAAACGAAAGCGCTGGCATGTCGATAGACACACAAACAAACACAAACATACACACAAAATTCAAGCTTTCGCAACAAACTGTTGCCTCATCAGGAAAGAGGGAAGGAGAGGGAAAGACGAAAGGAAGTGTGTTTTAAGGGAGAGGGTAAGGAGTCATTCCAATCTCGGGAGCGGAAAGACTTACCTTAGGGGAAAAAAGGACGGGTATACACTCGCACACACACACATATCCATCCACACATATACAGACACAAGCAGACACATTTAAAGACAAAGAGTTTGGGCAGAGATGTCAGTCGAGGCGGAAGTGCAGAGGCAAAGATGTTGTTGAATGACAGGTGAGGTATGAGTGGCGGCAACTTGAAATTAGCGGAGGTTGAGGCCTGGTGGATAATGGGAAGAGAGGATATATTGAAGAGCAAGTTTCCATCTCCAGAGTTCGGATAGGTTGGTGTTAGTGGGAAGTATCCAGATAACCCGGACGGTGTAACACTGTGCCAAGATGTGCTGGCCGTGCACCAAGGCATGTTTAGCCACAGGGTGATCCTCATTACCAACAAACACTGTCTGCCTGTGTCCATTCATGCGAATGGACAGTTTGTTGCTGGTCATTCCCACACAGAATGCGTCACAGTGTAGGCAGGTCAGTTGGTAAATCACGTGGGCGCTTTCACACGTGGCTCTGCCTTTGATCGTGTACACCTTCCGGGTTACAGGACTGGAGTAGGTGGTGGTGGGAGGGTGCATGGGACAGGTTTTACACCGGGGGCGGTTACAAGGGTAGGAGCCAGAGGGTAGGGAAGGTGGTTTGGGGATTTCATAGGGATGAACTAACAGGTTACAAAGGTTAGGTGGATGGCGGAAAGACACTCTTGGTGGAGTGGGGAGGATTTCATGAAGGATGGATCTCATTTCAGGGCAGGATTTGAGGAAGTCGTATCCCTGCTGGAGAGCCACATTCAGAGTTTGATCCAGTCCCAGAAAGTATCCTGTCACAAGTGGGGCACTTTTGGGGTTCTTCTGTGGGAGGTTCTGGGTATGAGAGGATGAGGAAGTGGCTCTGGTTATTTGCTTCTGTACCAGGTCGGGAGGGTAGTTGCAGGATGCGAAAGCTGTTGTCAGGTTGTTGGTGTAATGGTTCAGGGATTCCGGGCTGGAGCAGATTCGTTTGCCACGAAGACCTAGGCTGTAGGGAAGGGACCGTTTGATGTGGAATGGGTGGCAGCTGTCATAATGGAGGTACTGTTGCTTGTTGGTGGGTTTGATGTGGACGGACGTGTGAAGCTGGCCATTGGACAGGTAGAGGTCAACATCAAGAAAAGTGGCATGGGATTTGGAGTAGGACCAGGTGAATCTGATGGAACCAAAGGAGTTGAGGTTGGAGAGGAAATTCTGGAGTTGTTCTTCACTGTGAGCCCACATCATGAAGATGTCATCAATTAATCTGTACCAAACTTTGGGTTGGCAGGCTTGGGTAACCAAGAAGGCTTCCTCTAAGCGACCCATGAATAGGTTCGCATACGAGGGGGCCATCCTGGTACCCATGGCTGTTCCCTTTAACTGTTGGTATGTCTGGCCTTCAAAAGTGAAGAAGTTGTGGGTCAGGATGAAGCTGGCTAAGGTAATGAGGAAAGAGGTTTTAGGTAGGGTGGCAGGGGATCGGCGTGAAAGGAAGTGCTCCATCGCAGCGAGGCCCTGGACGTGCGGGATATTTGTGTATAAGGAAGTGGCATCAATGGTTACAAGGATGGTTTCTGGGGGTAACGGATTGGGTAAGGATTCCAGGCGTTCGAGAAAGTGGTTGGTGTCTTTGATGAAGGATGGGAGACTGCATGTAATGGGTTGAAGGTGTTGATCTACGTAGGCAGAGATACGTTCTGTGGGGGCTTGGTAACCAGCTACAATGGGGCGGCCAGGACGATTGGGTTTGTGAATTTGAGGAAGAAGGTAGAAGGTAGGGGTGCGGGGTGTCGGTGGGGTCAGGAGATGGATGGAGTCAGGTGAAGGGTTTTGTAGGGGGCCTAAGGTTCTGAGGATTCCTTCAAATCCTGCCCTGAAATGAGATCCATCCTTCATGAAATCCTCCCCACTCCACCAAGAGTGTCTTTCCGCCGTCCACCAAACCTTCGTAACCTGTTAGTTCATCCCTATGAAATCCCCAAACCACCTTCCCTACCCTCTGGCTCCTACCCTTGTAACCGCCCCCGGTGTAAAACCTGTCCCATGCACCTTCCCACCACCACCTACTCCAGTCCTGTAACCCGGAAGGTGTACACGATCAAACGCAGAGCCACGTGTGAAAGCGCCCACATGATTTACCAACTGACCTGCCTACACTGTGACGCATTCTATGTGGGAATGACCAGCAACAAACTGTCCATTCGCATGAATGGACACAGGCAGACAGTGTTTGTTGGTAATGAGGATCACCCTGTGGCTAAACATGCCTTGGTGCACGGCCAGCACATCTTGGCACAGTGTTACACCGTCCGGGTTATCTGGATACTTCCCACCAACACCAACCTATCCGAACTCCGGAGATGGGAACTTGCTCTTCAATATATCCTCTCTTCCCGTTATCCACCAGGCCTCAATCTCCGCTAATTTCAAGTTGTCGCCACTCATACCTCACCTGTCATTCAACAACATCTTTGCCTCTGCACTTCCACCTCAACTGACATCTCTGCCCAAATTCTTTGTCTTTAAATATGTCTGCTTGTGTCTGTATATGTGTGGATGGATATATGTGTGTGTGCGAGTGTATACCCGTCCTTTTTTCCCCTAAGGTAAGTCTTTCCGCTCCCGGGATTGGAATGACTCCTTACCCCCTCCCTTAAAACCCACATCCTTTCGTCTTTCCCTCTCCTTCCCTCTTTCCTGATGAGGCAACAGTTTGTTGCGAAAGCTCGAATTTTGTGTATATGTTTGTGTTTGTTTGTGTGTCTATCGACTTGCCAGCACTTTCGTTTGGTAAGTCACATCATCTTTGTTTTTAAATATATTTTTCCCACGTGGAATGTTTCCCTCTATTAATTGTTAAACAATTAATTTGATAGGGTAGTGCAAACGGGCTCTTTCCCTCTATTTCTGATGTCAAAATTGTGTCAGCTCTCCCTTTGTCCCTATCATTAGCCAATAGGAACACAGTCTTCTGAGGAGAGGTGGAAACCTCCGTCTGCATGTTTGAAGAAGTTGGTTCATACATACAAACAGGAAGTAGCATCCTGAGAGAGACAGAGCCAGGAAGTGACAGAATGGCGACACTTGATGCTTTCTTTGGAGCAGTGAGATAAAAAAAGGCCCATATTCAGTCCGTGGTCAGTAGTATTTACTATCGTGATATGTAATTAGGACAGTGGGCAGTTTTCGACCTCCGTGGCAGCGCCCGAATGATGGACACACGTGCCGAGGAACCCAAACAGTGGCTTCTATACTGCACTTTGTTCCATTCTCTGGTGCTTACAGTTATTACATCGTGGGAAGCTGGGGTGGGAGGTTCAGATGTGAGCTCTTCCCAAGTGGGGGAGCCTGTCCCCCATAAACTGATTGAATAAAGAGAATATGCAGCTATAGCTAACACTTGGTTCAATAATCACAAAAGAAGGCTGTATACATGGAAGAAGCCTGGAGATACTAAAAGGTTTCAGATAGATTATATAATGGTAAGACAGAGATTTAGGAACCAGGTTTTAAATTGTAAGATATTTCCAGGGGCAGATGTCGACTCTGACCACAATCATTAGTTATGAACTGTAGATTAAAACTGAAGAAACTGCAAAAAGGTGGGAATTTAAGGAGATGGGACCTGGATAAACTGACTAACTAGAGGTTATGCAGAGTTTCAGGGAGAGGATAATGGAACAATTGACAGGAATGGGGGAAAGAAATACAGTAGAAGAAGAATGGGTAGCTTTGAGGGATGAAGTAGTGAAGGCAGCAGAGGATCAAGTAGTCAAAAAGACAAGGGCTAATAGAAATCCTTGGGTAACAGAAGAAATATTGAATTTAATTGATGAAAGGAGAAAATATAAAAATGCAGTAAATGAAGCAGGCAAAAAGGAATACAAATGTCTCAAAAATGAGATCGACAGGAAGTGCAAAATGGCTAAGCAGGGATGGCTAGAGGACAAATGTAAGGATGTAGAGGCTTATCTCACTAGGGGTAAGATGGATACTGCCTACAGGAAAATTAAAGATACCTTTGAAGAAAAGAGAACCACTTGTATGAATATCAAGGGCTCAGATGGAAACCCAGTTCTAACCAAAGAAGGGAAAGCAGAAAGATGGAAGGAGTATATAGAGGGTCTATACAAGGGCGATGTACTTGAGGACAATGTTACGGAAATTGAAGAGGATGTAGATGAAGATGAAATGGGAGATACGATACTGCGTGAAGAGTTTGACAGAGCACTGAAAGACCTGAGTCGAAACAAGGCCCCAGGAGTAGACAACATTGCATTGGAACTACTGACGGCCTTGGGAGAGCCAGTCCTGACAAAACTCTACCATCTGGTGAGCAAGATGTATGAGACAGGCGAAATTCCCTCAGACTTCAAGAAGAATATAATAATTCCAATCCCAAAGAAAGCAGTTGTTGACAGATGAGAAAATTACCGAACTATTAGTTTAATAAGTCACAGCTGCAAAATACTAACGCGAATTCTTCACAGACGAATGGAAAAACTGGTAGAAGCCGACCTCGGGGAAGATCACTTTGGATTCCGCAGAAATGTTGGAACACGTGAGGCAATACTGACTCTACGACTTATCTTAGAAAATAGATTAAGGAACGGCAAACCTACATTTCTAGCATTTGTAGACATAGGGAAAGCATTTGACAATGTTGACTGGAATACTCTCTTTCAAATTCTGAAGGTGGATGGGGTAAAATACAGGGAGCGAAAGGCTATTTACAATTTGTATAGAAACCAGATGGCAGTTATAAGAGTCGAGGGACATGACAGGGAAGCAGTGTTTGGGAAGGGAGTGAGACAGGGTTGTAGCCTCTCCCCAATGTTATTCAATCTTTATATTGAGCAAGCAGTGAAGTAAACAAAAGAAAAATTCGGAGTAGGTATTAAAATCCACGGAGAAGGAATAAAAACTTTGAGGTTGCTTGGAAGAGCAGTTGAACGGAATGGATAGTGTCTTGAAAGGAGGATATAAGATGAACATCAACAAAAGCAAAACGAGGATAATGGAATGTAGTCAAATTAAATTGGGTGATGCTGAGGGAATTAGATTAGGAAATGACACTTAAAGTAGTAAAGGAGTTTTGCTATTTGGGGAGCAAAATAACTGATGATGATCCAAGTAGAGAGGATATAAAATGTAGACTGGCAATGGCGAGGAAAGCGTTTCTGAAGAAGAGAAATTTGTTAACATCGAATATAGATTTAAATGTTAGGAAGTCATTTCCGAAAGTATTTGTACAGAGTGTAGCCATGTATGGAAGTGAAACATGGACGATAAATAGTTTGGACAATAGGAGAATAGAAGCTTTTGAAATGTGGTGCTACAGAAGAATGCTGAAGATTAGATGGGTAGATCACATAACCAATGAGAAGGTATTGAATAGAATTGGGGAGAAGAGGAGTTTGTGGCACAACTTGACTAGAAGAAGGGATCGGTTGGTAGTACATGTTCTGAGGCATCAAAGGATCACCAATTTAGTATTGGAGGGCAGCGTGGAGGGTAAAAATCATAGAGGGAGACACTAAGCAGATTCAGAAGGATGTAGGCTGCAGTAGGTACTGGGAGATGAAGATTGCACAGGATAGAGTAGCATGGAGAGCTGCATCAAACCAGTCTCTGGACTGAAGAGTACCACAACAAGAACATGATTTCAATTTCGTGTCATGAGACCCTTCCTCTCCAGCACAGATTGAGTCCCTTTCCCATCACTTACCAGATGGGGGAGGAAGGGGAGGGGCAGTGGGTATGGGAGAGAGGGATGTGGGATTTCCTATAGGGGGAAGGGCTAATTAATCATTTGATTTAATTAATTAGTCAATTAATTTGATATCAAAAGTGTGCCTGTATCAGAGAGGGGGATGGGGAGGGGGTTGTGATTACCCACAGGGTGGGGGGAGGTGGTAGATGGGGGGGGGGGGGGGGAGAATGGAGTGTTTTCAGAAAGGCAGATTCTCACAAGGATGGACTATCCCTAGGGGGTCATAAAATTAATCCACAGAATAATAGGTTAAGGGGAGGGGAAGGGGGCCATAAGTCAATCAAGTATGCCACTGAATGTATGCAACCCACACTAACGAAATGTTTCAGTTCCAAAATGTGTCAGTTCCCCCACTACTATTGTCAGTTGCTGATTTCCACAATTCAATGTCTCGGTAAGTCTTTGCATTTCAAACCTACACACACACACACACACACACACACACACACACACACAAAAATTCTCCCTCACTGTGTATTACTAAGTGTTTTCATGTGTACGATTTATATGATTTACACAGCAGTCTTCACATCTCAGTTAATATGGAAAAAAGAATTTAAAGTCTTTCTATATTCATGTAATAATACAAAAACATATTTGTCCATTACAGAAAATGAAATAAATTGCAATTATGTTTTGATATTATTACCAAACACAGGTAAGCTGTGCCAACGAAGACATGAATACCTAGTGTAAGAAAGTGAAAGAAATGACAGATAAAAGAAAAAAAATTACCTGTCACTACTGGCTGTATCTTCAGAAGAGGACGCCCAGTGATGGCAGGAGCCTCCACCCTGGCTCTACAGTGAAACAGGTTAGCACACCTCCCACACCCAGCCCCTCACTGCTACTGTGGGGCCTGCGACACTGCTGACACAACGTAGTTGGGGGGCCAGGCTGTCGCACTGGTGAGCCACGTTCAGCCACGACGATTCCTGGCACTGCTTCGCTTCTCTGCTCATTAAAAATAAGTAATTAATTACAAACTTATAAATAGTCAGCATGAAGTCCTATAAATACATTTTTAATTGTGTATGCAATCTTTTGTTCGGCTGAATTGTTCCACATAATAAAGTTTATTGTAAGCCTGGTCTATGCAACATGGAACTAACTTAAAAATTTCTCATTTTGATTTTTGACCTGGAATGACATTATTAAGTTAGAATCATGAGCACTCATGTTACCAACTACTGGTGTAGTCTTGTTCTGTGGCAACTGACAGTAACATTTTAAATGAAAGAATAGTCAGGTGAGATAACTATTGATTGTTTTTCTTTCCACAGGCATTTGTGCATGTCTCAACAGCATACAGTAACTGTGACCATAAAGCACCACAAGAAATTGTGTATCCTGCCCGTGGCAACTACATGAAACTAATAGAACTTGCAGAGAATATGGATCCTGAAAATCTTGAGAAACTGACTCCAGAGTATGTTATATTATTATACACTATAAATAAAATCTCTCTCTACAGGTGCATCATAATTATTTTAGCAGTTACAAGATATCTGTTGTCCCTATGCCCATTAATCTCTACAACATTACAAAACGCACATGCAAATTTCTGTCAAAACAATGGTAACACTTATGTACCATGACATAACATCTGCTAATGTCAATCATTCATTTGCCACAAACATAATTTTTTTTATTATAGTGCAGGTATCAGTGGTAGCTCTTGGCTAAAGTTAGTGGGAGTACTGCTCTATAAAATAGCATCATTTGAAATATTGTAAAAGGGAACTTACATGTATAAAAGGAAAATTCATTCAGTAACTTGTTAAATTTCTATAAGAATAAAATCATATTCTTGTTTTCTTTAATTCAAATTGTTACTTTTCAAGCTTAATCTATATATTTGAAAATGAAATCCATTCTTCTTGTTTTTATTTATGTGAAAAAATCAATATGTTTCTGCTTGAACTCTGGATGATAACTGAGAAAAAATTTTCTCCATTAAAAGGACTCCAAGTGCATTCAGTCTTTCCAAATTCATAGTGATTTTAAAAAAGTTTTTGTAGTTTTCAGTGTTAAAAAGCAGCATTCTGCCTCTGATTTAGTTATCCAAACTGTCAACAGGATTTTTATGAGTTTTGTAATTTCACTAAGAACATCATATACATTATTTTACAAGATAAATATGAGCAGCTCTGTTAATTTGCAATATTCATGAACATCAGACCTACAGTACAATGCTTTTAGTCAAGTTTCAAGGTTTTCATTGTCAATCATGGAATAAGCTTCAGAGACCAGTATCATATCTTCTGTAGGGTGTTCATTCATACAAGTAGTGAAGCATTACTCACTGAAAAATTTAGCAGGTACTACGTATTTAATGGAAGTATATCTGTCCATTATACAGTCAATTGCTTACTCAGCTTCTTTGAAGAGTGTAAGGCATAATCCGATGAAAAAGCCATAACAAAATCTTAAAATTATCATCATACAGGTATTTTAAAATTCCTGTGACAATGGTTCCATCAACATTTGTTGTTGACTGAATTTCAGTAATGCTATTTTTTAGAGATTGTAAATTTTTGTGGTCTGTATGTTCAAGTTCTATGTTGTAGAGGAAACACATGGAATGATGATGTCCATATTCTTATTGAGAATGGACATGCATTGCAGTGCTCTTGAGAAGACTGTTAGAACAGCCTGAATGTTAGAGAACAATTTTGTCCCATTTTGTGCAATACTCACTTCCTTTTTATTTATTTATTTATTTATTTAGTCCTGTTGATTACGTATTATACAACCAATGTACAAGTAATATAGGACAAGTCAATTGAAGCAATACAGTAGTATATGAACATTTATACATCACATTGCACAGACATTTGTCTATTTACCAAGAACAATGACTAGCATGCAGTATTAAAGCCTGCATTATGCCAAAAACAGTTTAAGTAACTGTTTAAAATAGTAGAATAAGTGATAGTGCATATTTTTAAGCTACTGACATATATAAGCAGGTAAATTTGCTTCATGGTCATGGTTTGGATTGAATACAAATTTTAACTGCATTCCTCAAGAAGAGGTTTAAGTGAATGCTCAAGAGTGTGGAATACATAGGAGTTCACATTTTCTAGTAATGACATAGTTAAATTTACATTTTATCACCTCAATTCCAGTTAAACTAAAAGTAACAGCATCATACTTTATCTTTAAGGGAGTGCTTTTTGTAGGCAGTTTCCCCCACTCTTGTACCTTACAACTCTAAGTATTCATTAATTTTATAGAAAGTTTGTTTGATGAGGAATAATTTTAGTTTTCTTTTGACAACCTGTACATTATTTATTTCCTTTTTTATATTGACAGGGAGCTTATTGAAGACTTTTATACCTGACTCAGTAACTCCCCTGTGTACTTTAGTGAGAGTTGCAGAGCCTTGGTGAAAATTTTTTACCTGTCTTGTGTCATGGTTGTGGATATCACAATTTTGTTGAAACAATTCCCTGTTCTTGGCTACAAATAACATAAGTGAGTGTATATACTGACCTGTGATGGTAAGTATTGTGAGATTGGAAGAGACCTCTGCAAGATGCCCCATTAGGGACCCCACATACTAGTCTCATTGCTCATTTTTGTATTCTGAAGACTTTTTCAACGCCTGCAGGATTTCCCCAGAAAATTACGCCATAGGAGAGAACAGAATGGAAATATGCAAAATATGACAACAACATTATTTCTCTGTCCACTAACTGATGGAGAGCTCTTAGTGCAAAGCATGATGAGCTGTTTCTTGACTAGCTGATCAATTTGTTCTTTCCATCTTAGGTGACTGTCTATCTGGATACCTAGGAATTTTGTATGTGTAGTTTCATTAATTTTGTGATTATTAACATGTGTTTCAGGAACTTAATTTTCTTATTTTTTGTCAGAAACTGTATCATATTGGTTTTTGAAATATTTAAGGTTAGGCTATTCACAGTGAGCCATTTGTGTACTTGGGTAGAGACTGACATGACTGTATGATGCATTGTGGAGTTGTGTCCTTTTAAGAGGATACTTGTATTGTCGGCAAACATTACTATTTTTGCTCTGTTATTGATTGTGATTGGTAGATCGTTGATGTATATCAGGAAAATTAGTGGCTCAAGAATTGAGCCCTGCAGGACTCCATACTTTATATTTCCCCAGTCTGATTTTAATGCTGTACCTGTTCCCCTTAAGACAACCCTTTGCTTCCTGTTCTGTAAGTATGATTCTATCCAAGTCAAAGATTTGTCTTTAATGCCATAATATGGAAGCTTTTGTAAGAGTGTGTTGTGATCTACACAATCAAATGCCTTGACAAGGTCACAAAATATCCCCATTGGATACCTTTTGTAGTTCACCTAAAATTCATCTGTTAGGTTAAATATAGAACTGTCTGTGGAGGCGGCCTTACGAAAGCCGAACTGTGTAGGAGCCAGTAAACCATTTTGTGTAGTGTGACTATAAATCCCATCGTACACTATTCTGTCAAATACCTTTGAGAACACTGGCAGCATAGAGATGGGCCAATAGTTGGATATTTCATCCCTTGCTCCACTTTTGTGGATTGGCATTACCACTGCATGTTTTAATCTATCTGGGAACACACCAGTTTCCATAGATTGGTTGTGCAAATAACACAATATATAACTGAATAAGTCTGCACCTGATTTTAAAATCCTACTTGATATGCCATTGTATCCACAGGAATCTGAGTTTTGAGTAATTTTATGGTTTTTTCAATTTCTTTAGGAGTTGTATTGCTGAAATGAAGTGCTACTTTAGATGTTGTTTGCATGTGGTTAAGTAGTTCAATAGCTTCTGCATGAGAGTGTTTATTATGGTTCACTGTTTTTTCAGCTATAGTGAGAAAAAAATTGTTGAAATCTAAGGCTGCAACTTTGTGGTTATTATTGTCAGGATTTATGTTCCTATTTGTTTCACTTTTTATGATGTGCCATATGGTTTTTGTTTTATTGCTTGAGTTCCTAATTTTTTGTGCATAGTGCAACTGTTTGGCCTTCTTGATTAAACTTGTTAGAATTTTACAGTATTTCTTATAGTGTAACTCTACTGCTGGGTCTGTACTAGTCCTCTATTGTACATACAGATCTCCCCTTTTGTTACATGATATTTTTATGCCAGTAGTTAGCCACTCTTTCCTTTTACTACAAGTTGGTTTGATTTTAATCTGTATTTGGGGAAAAGAAGCTTCAGAATCTTTAAGGAATAAGTTCAGGAAAGAGTTGAGTTACTCATTCATGTGTCAGCCTGGTATACTTCCTCCCATAGTTCATGGCATAAACTGTTTCTGAACAAGCAAGTAGATTCAGCATTTATTGTTCTAACATGTTTAACTTGGTTACAATGGCCATGTGCTGTTTGCTGCTGGCAAGTTTTTGGGTTGTCATTTGACCATCGTGATCAGACGGACCATTTGTTACTACCCGTGTCGTCATTTCATTGTAATTTGTGAGATCTAGGAACAGATTATCAATCAGGGTCTAGCTGTGCCCATATACTCCTGTTGGGAATGAGATCATGGGGAGCAGATTGAAGGTTAACAATAGTGATTCTAATAGTATCTGAGTGCTATGTTTTGTGAATAAGTTTATTTTACAGCCACCACATATGATGACATTACTATTGTTTCTATAAAGTTTAGTAAGAACTGTTTCTAGCTGAGAGAGAAATTTTTGAATGTTTCCCATAAGTGTCCTGTAAACTGTTACTATGATCGGGAACTGTGATTCAAGCTCTAATTTGACTGCACAACATTCAAAGTGCTCTTCAATACAGTATTTAGATACATCTATAACTTGTGACCTAATAGTATTGTGTGTGTAAATTGCCACTCCGCCTTGTCTAAAGTTGCTCTGATAGTAGGAAGAACCAATTTTATAACTATTTAAATGTAGTTGACAAATTTCTGATTAATTTCTTGAAGAATTACGTCCAGTAGTTCCAAAATATATTAAAATATGGAACTGCAATTTGTTTTCTTAGAATCCCCACAACACTAAAATATTTCTGCATTCAATATGCACTAAAGAACAAGGATGACTTGAATGTGTTCTGATACATCTCTTGTGTCATTGCCCATGACAGTTTGTAAAAGAATCTTTTCCAGTTTCTGTCCTTATCTTCTCATACTACATTTATTTGTAGCAGACAGTCAAGCATCTCATTCTGGATGGGCTTAAAAACACCTTTGACTACTACACTAGATTCTAAAAGATTATTCAGATCTGAATCTAACTTAGATGCATAATTTAATAATTCTCAAAGTGCCCCTGTTTTCACTGGAGCAAATTGTCTTTTTTGTGATGCCCACGTAAGGGAGTTTTGAATTTTCAACAAAAGAAAATACAGTTTATTACTCAGAAAAAGTTCCTCTGTTATTTTCAACGTACTGAAAGTCTGACACCTCACTAAGTTTCTCCTTAATTCTCTCTGTTCCTAAAAGTGAAAGTGAAACTGCATTATTGGCAGGCCTCTTTGACTTTTCATGCTTTTTAGTTTGTTTCCATCATTTTGTTTACATTTCTAAAACCATCTTTTGTCCACATTACATCATCTACAAACAGCAAATACGGAATGCAAAACAGATTTTTTTTTTTTTATTTCACAGGAGAAAAAACAACTTTTCAATTGGAACATTCAGAATTGTTCTTGTTCTTGCCTACACCTCTTTTCTTAACTGTAGCTTTCTCATAGAGAGACAGCTGTGAAAAACAAAAAAAATTTATAATGTATGAGAATTCCTAAGGGATCAAACTGCTGAGATCATCGGTCCCTAGACTTGCACACTACTTAAACTAACTTATGCTAAGAACAACACACACACATGCCTGAGGGAGGACTTGAACCTCTGGCAGGAGGGACCACACAATCCGTGACATGACACGGCGCCTGAAACAACGTGGTCACTCCGTATGGCCGGCTGTGAAAACCTAAGCTGTTGAAGTTCATTTATAGCCACAGAAATCATGTCCGCATAAAAGAAAAGAACCTAAAAAATGAATTAAACAGAATAGCTGACAACAGGCTAATAATCTTATTCGACACTATATCACATTCAAGGCTGCAGTACCCAGTTTTTAAGCATTAAGTACATCCACATGGAGAAGGAAAAAAACAATGTTTGTGAATTAATATTATTTGTGTTTGTTAGCTCTCCAAGATGTTGAAATATTCTTGAAATGTTGTTAAAAACTTGGGATGAGATAACAGACACAGACATTTAAAATTCTTTCATTAATTGGTCTGGACATTTCATAGTTTTTTCAAGTGTAGTATTTACACTGATTATGTTTGTGATTTTTAGGTTGCTGGGAAATCTACCCAACACATATGTTTACACAAAATCACTTGCTGAAAACGTGATAAATGACTTTAGAGACTTGTTACCAGTGGCAATACTTAGACCGTCAATAGGTAAGTACTTCTCTGTATAATACTAGACTGTCAAACACAACAAAGAGGAATATGCAGATAAAATATAATTTTTCTTTGAGTTATTCAGGTTCTAAAAAATAATGAGAGCTTTTAAAATGTCATTGTATAACGAAAAGCATTTTATATATCTAAAAACAAAGATGATGTGACTTACCAAATGAAAGTGCTGGCAGGTCGACAGACACACAAACAAACACAAACATACACACAAAATTCAAGCTTTCGCAACAAACTGTTGCCTCATCAGGAAAGAAGGAAGGAGAGGGAAAGACGAAAGGATGTGGGTTTTAAGGGAGAGGGTAAGGAGTCATTCCAATCCCGGGAGCGGAAAGACTTACCTTAGGGGGAAAACAGGACGGGTATACACTCGCACACGCACACACATATCCATGATGTGTGGATGGATATGTGTGTGTGTGTGCGAGTGTATACCCGTCCTTTTTTCCCCCTAAGGTAAGTCTTTCCGGTCCCGAGATTGGAATGACTCCTTACCCTCTCCCTTAAAACCCACATCCTTTCGTCTTTCCTTCTCCTTCCTTCTTTCCTGATGAGGCAACAGTTTGTTGCGAAAGCTTGAATTTTGTGTGTATGTTTGTGTTTGTTTGTGTGTCTGTCGACCTGCCAGCACTTTCATTTGGTAAGTCACATCATCTTTGTTTTTAGATATATTTTTCCTACGTGGAATGTTTCCCTCTATTATAACGAAAAGCATTTTATGTGTTATATAGAGCCTAAATAAGTCTTTTTGTGATCTTCACTATGTATAAGAGGAAAATGACACTTTCTAGCAAACCTGGGAGTGCTAGTGTGACAAAGTATGTGGCACAACTTCTTTAAGCTCGGAAAACATGAGAAAGGCTGTAGTGGTAGCAAAGCTGTGAGAGGGGCCACAGTCTTTTTTGAGTAGATCAGTTGGTGAGCACCTGCCCATGAAAGACAAATGTCAGAGGATTTGAGCCCCAGTCCCTCACATAGGTTTGATTTGTCAGGAAGTTTCAAATGAGCACACACTCCACTGCAGAGGGGTGATCATTCTGGAACCTAGAGGAGTCTACTTTCATTTTACGTAGTTGT
This sequence comes from Schistocerca americana, assembly GCF_021461395.2. Lineage (NCBI taxonomy): Eukaryota > Metazoa > Arthropoda > Insecta > Orthoptera > Acrididae > Schistocerca > Schistocerca americana. The sequence continues at coordinate 507,516,803 of NC_060126.1, read as the reverse complement.
GTAATAAAATAAATAAACAAATAAATAAAAACGTTCATTTACTTGTTTTACCCTTGAAACTAAAAATCATTGTTTGCAGAAATAAAAATATTGCCATTATTGATCTATTCCAAAATGAGGCATTTACTTACACTCAACATACTTCATTATCATGCTTTAAAATTTACTTTAGTTCAATTAACAGATTAACTTTTGCTCTTACTTATATCTTAGTTATTTTCATGTTCAGTGGATCTTGTCTGCAATATTTTGGTATGGTGTGTAACTGGATTTAATGAAAGATGCAGCAGAGCCCTAATTATGTGAATAAAAATTGTCAGAGCTTCTGATTGTTCAAGACCTTTTCAGGATTTAGTAACCACTACTAATTATCTTAGGGTCACGGGAAACAGTATTTACATCAGTCAGTGTGTATTTTTATTGCCATCAAAACATTTATTATCTATGATATTCCAGTTCAGCTGTATGCATGATCTCTTAATGAAAGCTGGTTTCAGAGAAAATAATTTCCTGTGACACATAAACAGTGTTACTACTTAATTTCTTTGTACATAGAAAACAGCATTTAGAGAAAATCAACATCATTATTGTTTTGCGCTCCAGTTTTGATTTTTGCAGCATTCAGACAGTGTCCCACTAAATTTTATACCTGAGAAAATCACAACTTTAAAGCATAAACCCTTGGTAGTTTCCCTTCCAAATATTTTACAGGTACTAAAACTATTGACAATTATAAACTATATTCAGTTACTAGTAAGTATCGTGTATCAGCTCAGGTAGTGATGACTGCAAAAGAAACAGACAAAATCTACATGTATTTGTGAAACAATCCACATAAATTCTTTGTGGCAGAAAAGTGTGAGGAGGTTGATTTTCCCCATAAACAGATGAACTGTCTTTGTCTGAGTCCAACAACAGCATAGCAGAGACAAGCAATTTTCAGATACTGTAATTATTGATGAGGTGAAGGAAACATTCGAAAACATTGGCGATGGTAAAAAATTATTGGTGAGTGAAAGCTTGCTAAACAGGTGGAAAACACACAATGTGGTATGACAGCTATAATTTTTGATGGAATTTATTCCCAAATGACACAGCAGCTTTTCTGATTCCTGAGGAATTTAAAGACTTAGAGAAGAGAGTTACACACCTGATCAACTATACATGGTGAGTCACCTAACATTACCGCTGGATATATTTCGTAAACCACATCAAATACTGACGAACCGATTCCACAGACCGAACGTGAGGAGAGGGGCTAGTGTAATTCGTTAATACAAACCATAAAAAAATGCACGGAAGTATGTTTTTTAACACAAACCTAAATTTTTTATCATGGAACCCCATTAGTTTTGTTACCACATCTGAACATATAAACAAATACATAATAAGTGCCATTTGTTGCATTGTAAAATGTTAATTACATCCGGAGATATTGTAACCTAAAGTTGACGCTTGAGTACCACTCCTCCGCTGTTCGATTGTGTGTATCGGAGAGCACCGAATTACGTAGTGATCCAAAGGGAATGGTGATGGACCTTAGGTACAGAAGAGACTGGAACAGCACATTACGTCCACATGCTAACACGTTTTTATTGGTCTTTTTCACTGACGCACATGTATATTACCATGAGGGGTGAGGTACACGTACACACGTGGTTTCCGTTTTCAATAACGGAGTGGAATAGAGTGTGTCCCGACATGCCAGGCCAATAGATGTTCAATGTGGTGGCCATCATTTGCTGCACACAATTGCAATCTCTGGCGTAATGAATGTCGTACACGCCGTAGTACATCTGGTGTAATGTCACCGCAGGCTGCCACAATACATTGTTTCATATCCTCTGGGGTTGTAGGCCTGACATGTCGGGACACACTCTATTCCACTCCGTAATTGAAAACTGAAACCACGTGTGTACGTGTACCTCACCCCTCATGGTAATTTTTCATGTACGTCAGTGAAAAAGACCAATAAAAACGTGTTAGCATGTGGACGTAATGTACTGTTCCAGTCTCTTCTGTACCTAAGGTCCATCACCGTTACCTTTGGATCCCTACGAAATTCGGTGCTCTCCGATACACATGATCGAACAGCGGAGGAGTGGTACTCAAGCGTCAACTTTAGGTTACAATATCTCTGGATGTAATTAACATTTTACAATGCAACAAATGGCACTGATTACGTATTTGTTTATATGTTCAGATGTGCTAACAAAACTAACGTGGTTCCATTTTAAAAAATGTAGGTTTATGTTAAAAAACATACTTCCGTACATTTTTGTAAGGTTTGTATTAAACAATTACACTAGCCCCTCTCCTCACATTCGGTCTGTGGAATCGGTTCGTCAGTATTTGATGTGGTTTACGAAATATATCCAGCGGTAACGTTAGGTGACTCACCCTGTATAATACTAATGAGGCAAGTTTAAATTTTAAAATTGTATTCACCATAATATCATCATCTTGTACAGTTCCCCACCATAAGGAATTTCCATTTGGAAAACAAGCATCTCCCATCTCCTCTGGGCTTCCCACCATGTCTCTCTCGATGCTGTGGATGTCTTCTTCCCTCTTCCAAATGCTTTCCTCCACTCCTTTCAGCCACTTGTCCATTGGCCTTATCCTTGGCCCCTTGCTCTTCATCTCCGTACCATGTACCCTCATACAGTAGCAGCAGCGAAAGGAGGTCCTAACAGCTGCAGTGGGCTTGGTGCAGCTGCTTCACGTGTCTACCTCAACCAGTAACACGATTTACTACAGATCTCGATAGCACCAGCACAATTCACTACTCTTTGCTTATGGTCACTGGTGTGTCTGCCAAGCCAAGAGCTCTGAAAAAATTGGCCTGGAAGTCTCCCTATCTGCTACAAAACTCATCAAAGCCTCTGGATGTTTAAAGATTTCTTTTACAATTGGTTTCACGATTAGTTTGTCCTGCATGTTGAAAAGTAACTTACATCTGAAGGGTTACCAAGAAATTTGTTTCCTTGTTGATACGAGCATCCTCAAAACATCATGTGGGAGTGTGCAAGATTCTAAAAGTATCATTTTTATATAACTGATTTGATGAGTTTGAGAATGAATTGTATGTCAAGAACTGAATTTGTCAGGAAGTTCATGAAGTTACTAGTATCTTAAATGACTGATATGTATTCACTCATTGTTTTATAGCTATATTACTTCAATTTCTAAATTGTAGGCATATTTCAGAAGCACACACAGAATATGTTTCTTGCAATTATCAATATGAGTTTGAATGTCACAGTTTTAGTTCAGCTATCTAAAATTGAAGTCTTATTATGATTAAATCCAGAGTATTCAGCAAGTTATTCCCAAAAAAAATTTATTAGCAAACCAATAATGGTAAACAATGGAAAATCCAAGATAGAATATAACAATATTAAGAAGGACAGTTGCTACTCACCATATAGCAGAGATGCTGAGTCGCAGATAGGCATGACAGAAAGACTGTCGGAAAATGAGCTTTCAGCCAACAAGGCCACCATGGGAAATAGCCAACCCACATGCACACTCACGTAAATACAACTCATAAACATATGACTACAATCTCTGGCTGCTGAGGCCAGACTGTGAACATCAGCGCAAAATGGGAGATGCAACCAGATGGTGGGGGTAAGAAGGAGGCTGGGCCAGGGAGGTGGCAGGATAGTAGGGTACGGGTGGGGGTTGATAAAGTGCTGCTTGTGGGGGCATACAGGAACAAGGGTGGAGAGAGGGAAGGACGGTTTGGTGCAGCCAGGAGGTTAGACGGAGGGCAAGTTAGTGGACAAGAAGAGCAGTAAAAGACAGTTGGTGCATTGGTGGAATGGAGGGCTGTGCAGTGCTGGAATTGGAACAGGGAGGGACTGATGAGTAAAGACAATGACTAATGAAGGTTGAAGCCAGGAGGGTTATGGGAATGTAGAATATACCACAGGGAGAGTTCCCACATGCACAATTCAGATAAGCTGATGTTGGTGGGAAGGATCCAGACGGCACAGGCTGCGAGACAGTCACTGAATTGAAGAATGTCATGTTGGGCAATAAGCACAGAAACTGGATGGTCCAGCTGTTTCTTGGCCACAGTTTGTCAGTGGCCATTCATGTGGACAGCCAGCTTGTTAGTCATCACTCCCACGTAGAAGGCAGCACTGTGTTTGCAGCTTAGCTTTTAGATTGTATGACTGATTTCACAGGTAGCCCTGGCATTGACAGGACAGGTGAAGCTTGTGATGGGGTTCAAATAGGTGGTTGTGGGAAGATGTATGGGACAGGTCTGGCATATAGGTCTATTTCAGGGATATGAGCCATGATGCAAGGGGTTGGAAGCAGGGTTTGTGTAGGGATTGATGAGGATGTTGTGGTGTTTCGGTGGATAGTGGAATAGCACTGTGGGAGGGGTGAGAAGGATAGTAGGTAGGACATTCCTCATTTCAGGACATAGTAAGAGGTAGTTGAAATCCTGGTACAGAATGTCATTATGTTGCTCCAGTCCTGGGTGGTACTAAGTCATGAGGTGAATGCTTATCTCGGACTTCGGGAGATGGTGGGTGATGGAGGATAAGCTCTGGGAGATCACGTTTTGCACAAGGTTGGGAGGACAATGATCTGTGAAGTCCTCAATGAGACCTCGGTATATTTCAAGATGGACAACTCATCACTATAGATGCAATGGCCATGGGTGACTAGGTTGTGTGGAAGGGACTTCTCGGTATGCAACGGGTGGCAGCTGTCGAAGTGGAGGTATTTGCTGGTGGTTAGTAGGTTTGATATGGACGGAGGTACTGATGTAGCTTTCTTTGAGGTGGAGGTCGACATCGAGGAAGGTGGATTTTCGGGTTGCATAGGATCAAGTGAAGTGAATGGAGAGAAGGGTTTGAAGTTCTGGAGGAATGTGGATAGGGTGTCCCCACCCTCGACCCAGATCACAAAGACGTCATTGGTGAATATGAACCAGGTGAGGGGTTTGAGATTCTGGATGTTTAGGAAGGATTCATCTAGATGGCCCACGAATAGGTTGGCGTAGGATGGTGCCATACAGGTGCCCATAGCTGTACCCTGGATTTGTTTGTAGGTGACGGTTTCAAAGAAGAAGTAACTGTGATTCAGGGTATAGCTGGTCATGATGTCAACTAGGAAGAAAGTTGCAGGTTTGGCCTCAGCAACCAGAGGCCTTTTTTTTCCAATGAAGGCTTTGTTGGCAGAAAGTTTACTTTCTCATAGTCTTTTTTTGTGTCTATGTGTGACTCAGCTTCTCCGCTACATGATGAGTGGCAACTATCTTTTTTAATACCAATACTGTTAGAATGATACTGAAAATTAAAAACCTGAAATATAGAAAAAATTCTGAATGATTGAAAAGGTGTAATTGGAAGGGGAAAAACGCAGCATTAATATTTCTGTAATTGGAGAAACAGGCAAAAAGAAAAAGAACACTAATTCAATTTTGATGCTATCTGCAACATTTTCTTTGCTTAAAGTATTTCACACCTCACCGTGGTAATGGACATATTGTTATATTTTAATGTATGTTTTATTTAATGTTCAGTGGCATAATTCCAGTGAATTGTCAATTGTGATTTATTTATCTCATAAATTGCATAATCAGAATCATTTTATTCAGCTACAGGAGACATTTCAAAAAATTAGTGATAAAAATTCAAAAATATGATGAGAAGGCCTTTGCAGTGGGTGTCTCCACTCCATCATTTACAATTCTACTGTGAATTCACTTTGATTGGAATGCACTGTGTACCTGTTTATCAGTCCTTGGTGTTGCAGCTCACCAGGCAGACTGTGAGGATCTGAGACCACAAGCATTCCATGTACCTGGGAGTGTAAGTCACTACCACATTGTGCGCAAGTAATGACAGCTTTTGGCCTACAAATATTGGGCTTAGAAAAGTGGATTATAGAAGATTCCATGCCAGTGTGGGAAATCTTACATTGGGCAGATATCACAGGAGCAAGAACATTGTGTTGAACACCATAAATAATACATGGCTGGCCCAACCTGGTGAAGCAATGATAGCATAGCACTGCCTGAACACAGGGCATCACATGTTTTATGAGAAGACTGAAGTTTCATCCTCAGTGTCATCATTCTGGGATGTCATCATCGAGGAGGCTGTACTTATCCACGCAGTAGACAATCTTGTCAACAGAGATGCTAGATTTCAAGTAATCAATGCACGTGATCTGTCACTGGCTGCAATGAAAATAAAATGCAAGAAACAAGAACCCCTGATTTTTGACACGATGCAGTGCATTGTAGACAGTTAGTTCAGCTTTCACCCACAGCAACACCATTGCCCTCTGCACACATGTGGAAGGCCTCTCTTCAGCTCCCGGCAGGAGCATTGTGAACGCTATTTTTGTCCAACTGTGATTGCTTTCCCATGCACGTGTAATTCCTGCTGGTGGCCCCAATAAATTTTGCCGCCACCACAAAACTATCACCAGGCACCAGCAGCAATCGACAGTCACTCAGCAGGGCAGTGCCACAGCAAGGGGACACGAGTCTAATGGACAGAACTTGGGCTCCTCACACCACACAAATTTGAGTTGTGAATACAGAGGTGAATGAGTGCACTGTAGCTGTGATTTCAGCAACTGATGCACAGGTGTCAGCTGCTTGGCAACTGATGGGTCTCGGTCCATTGGAAGCTGCAACTGGTCACCCCACTGTTACATCTCTTCAGCTGAATAAGGATGATGAAATATGCACCACTGCAGACTGGGCATATGCCACCACTGATGAAGGACTTGCTCTGCTAAAAGGCTTGTTATGCTAATGAGACTGACTCCTGCCTTCTCTAGCACTCATGGGGAAAGAGAAGAAATGGGACACTAGAAGCAATACAAATTAGTGTGTATCCAATTGCTAATTAGTGGAAATAAATAGTGTGGCACCTTACAGCAGGCAGATTCATGCAAAGCAGTGAGGCTTATTAATGAGAACAGGATACAATATTTTAAGAGTAAAGAGGTAGTACAGGATGAGGAACATGTAGAAAGAGACGCTAACGTCAAAGTCAATGTCAATATTTGAAAGCTGGCTTCCTAAAAAATTATCCAGAAGTTCCATTAAAAAAATAACTAAGCTGAGGATAACTAAAGGCAGAGTAAGTTAAGATCCAACTTTACTTGCATACTAAAAAAAATGCTGTGGTATTTTAAGGAAAGTCTTCAAAATGTCCAGAATTATGCATGTTCTGACAGAAATAAATAATGCAGATAATAAGATTAAAACTACATGGGACATTGTCAAATGGGAGACAGGACAGCCAGTCAGTATAAAAGATTCCCAAATAATTAAACTAAATGACAATGTTATGACTAATAATTTACAAGTTGCAAGATGGCACCACTAGAAAAGTGTAATGACACGTCGCTCTCGTTAAAAAGGCAAAAAATAAATAGTTCTTCATGTAGGGGATGTGAAAAGCGAGTGATGAAAGATGTTTCGTGCATAAAGTGCAACTTCTGGTTACACGAGAAGAGCACAAAAGCAAATCTGAAATTCATCAGTGATGATTTTCCGCCAACATGCCACGGCTGTTTACGTGATGAAACAGCCAATCTTTTAGGTGCAGTGGACTCAAAAAATGAAATTATAAAGCTACTACAAGGTGACATTGAAACACAGAAAACAGAAATATTGACTATAAAGGAAGAAAATGATAGATTAATATGTGAAAAACAGTTCTGTGTGAGTGAAATAAATCAAACACAAAAGCAAGACCACGAAAATGCATGTGCGCCTATGAAACCTAAAAATAGCACCACATCCATGATGTCACGATAAAGACAAGACCACAGCTATCCAAGGGTACAATTCTAATAACTGGCAATTTGCTGCTGAAAAATATCGTTGTCCCCAACTACAAAATCAATGTCAGACTGGGAATTAGAACAGCAGTCTAACATGAATAGTCATGACACCAACTGGTGTGAGAGTTGTTACTGTTTGGCAGCTGGAGTGACACTAGCACTCCAAGCAGCAAGAAAGCAGACAGTTACCTGCATCATAAGGATTGAAGGATGTGGGACTGGCTTTTACACTTACACCATTATACCGGAAAAACCACTCAAGATCATGAACAGAGGCAGCCCACCCAGCAAGGTTATGAAGTGCGCTCAGTCACCAGGGTGAAGTCAGTATGCACTAATGCCACAGTTCTGTTGGTTCTCACTATTACTGCCAGTAACAAGTTCATCCGAGGACTTGGGCAAATTATGTTAGTTGCAGCATGCGATGTAACCACTGACAACTTCTGAGCTACATGTAGGCCCCACAGTGCTTCCAGTTCCAGTGTAAAAATCATGTTGTACATCACTGTACCATTCCATTGCACTTTGTAAAATGTGGCCAATAACACCACAACAAGGATTCCACTCTATGTAAGGAGGCTAACAACCACTTCTGCATCAACTGCAATAAACTCAGGCATGTCACCAATTACAGAGGATGCAAGGAACTCCAGTGAGTTATTGTTAGGATCAAAAACTTGTCCCATACAAATACAAGAAGACAGGGAGTGTTGTACATTCAAGCCACGGCCTTGAATGAGACACATCAACTCACAGCACAGCTGGTTACTGAACTTCCTGAGGAAAACCCACAGAGTTCCCACCTCCACTGACCATGAAGAAGCACAATCAACCAAGAAGCACTACTGGCTCTCAACTGCATGGGAAAGCTGTAGCCCATGATGCACAAAGTCACAAAACCACTCATGGATTCCACATTACTGGCGATGGAACTACAATCAGTGGCCTTCAAGACCTGGATAAAATGATAAATATGGTGCAACAAACCATGGATATAATTCTTGGCATCATGAAGGAACTGCTGCAGCTCACTACACATGCATCAATCAAATGGACCCATACTTTGAGCCATCAAACTCAATCACCTACAGCATGGGCACTGAAACATGTGATCTGAGCATGTTTGTAAGGGAAATGCAACAGCATCCACACATGCTGGGGAGAGTTCATACTATTTCTTCGTGAAGAAAAAATTTACTGTGTCTCACGGAAGAAACATGCTTGAAGCCAGCCGTCAGTGTAAAAGTCACCAACATCTGGTGCTACACAAATTACTGCCTCACAGCTGGAGGTGGTACTGCAGATTACAACATCGGCTGAATGTACTGGCTCTGATGACTGCTGATGCAACTAACATTGTCATCAGCACCTCCTGAGGGCAAAACCTCATAATAGTGAGATACAAGCTGCCAAGGGGCAATTTCACAATGTCGTCATCCATTCCGGGCATGATTTTTATCGGAGGGGATTTCAATGCAAAAAATAGTGCATGAAATTAAAGGCTCTAAAGGCTCACAAACGCTGTAGGCAGGACACTATTACATGTCATCAAGCAACAACAAGCAACTACTATTGGCCCCTATGAGCCAACAAACTACCCATCTTGAGAAGAAGTTGGCAGACATGCATGATGTCTGCATAGTCAAAGGGGTTCCACACATTATCACAGCAAAAGTGAAGAATGCCCTTGTGTTAGAATATTTACCTGTAACTTTTACTCTCTATGCCAAAGCATCCTTCATCCCTAGGAAGGGCACTGACACGAAGAACACATCTCGGCAGACTTCACAAATTTTCCTCAACCAACAGAGAAACAAACTGATAGTTTTGTAACGTTTTTCAAGTAGTATCTAAGATTCAGTCAAGGATGCCTCACCACTGGAAGGGCACAACAGCGACTACATAAACTTCAGCTGCCGCCCCAGCTGTGTGCCACACTTACTGAAAAGAGTAGGACGTCAAACACTCATCCCAGAGCCAAAACCTTCTGATGTCAACACCACCACCAGCATGCCTGGTGGCTTCATAGCACTTCAGTATTGTAGCTCAGGTCTAAATAAAGGATGTCACATCTGGCAATGAAGTTTTTCCAACCACCCCTGGCCAGCACCTGCCACTCTACCATGTCTACACCACAGCAGCTCCACTAACCCTGCATCACTACAGAGTGGTATCAGAAGTATCTTGATATCATGGACCTCGGCTGGCAGCTGATGGCAAGACAGTTGGCCTCCGTACAGCAAGGTTTTGCAAACACAGCATGCAGTTTCATCAAACAGCAGTGTGAGTGAGCAGACTATTGGTTTTTGTTTTCCCCATTTTATCTGTAGAGGGCATGGAGTGTAAGCAAGTGATATTCAGGAATTTGAGGGTTACATTTGGGCAGCCACGGGAATCAGCTGATCTTTCACAATTCTGATTTAATGCAAAGGAGCATTATTTAGAACCTGTGAGATGTGGTCAATGTAATTTGCTGGGGCATTCTGCATCTTGTATGGAGTCAGTACTAGTAGTTTGCGTTACATCATCGTGACAGGTATATGGCCAGTTAGTGCACTGGATCAAAATGGATGATGATAAGACATAATTGTGTCTTGTGTGAGTGTCAGCCTGTTGTGAGTGAATTTTGCATTCCTTAATGTTTATGAGAGATTAAATCTCCACAATGGCAGATTTTAAAATGCAGGATGTCACTAATTTGGAGGCACTTCAAGAATGGTCAGTGAAATGGCACAGTCGAGAGCAGATAACACAGACTTGTGTAATAGGCTTGCAGCTATAGATGAGGAGTTGGAATTAGCCAAGCAACCTACTCCTTTGTTAGACTAGCCACTGTCAGTTTTATCACGCCTTAAGGGATTTGGCACCTGATATGTCAAGAAGGATGAGAACAAGTACCCTGAAGGATTTATACCCTGAGGGTCAGATTATCCATGGAGTTTGAAGAAACTGATGTAGTAACAGGAATGCTAATGTCAGATGTTGTAGATATGGGAGAATGGGACATATACATAGGCAATGTCACCAATCTCTGTATGGTAGGTGTGCTGTGGTTGGACACAATGAACACAATTGTAGAAATGGTAAGGAAAAACAGGTGTTGAGTGTGAAATGAAATCCCAGGTCTGCCACATGGAGTTCCTGATAAATTTCAGTGCAACTAATATGGGTGCAGAAATGGAATGTCGTAATGTGGGAATAATGAAGGGTAGAAAGCACATGTTTCCATTGGACAGAGGGGTGCGTGTGTCTGTAACATGTATGGACTTCATGGGTCAGATATGATTAAATCCTCCACACTATAATTTATGTGGAGTTGGAGATTATGATGTGGAGTCTTTGGGTTCAGCAATGGTAGATTTTCAGGTTGAGGTGCAGCATTTTGATCTATGCATAGAAATCATGCCCCAGGTAAGTGATGGTTACAGCATGATCTTAGCATTAGACTTTCTGGTAATGTAGCATGCCAAAATCTATCTTCAGAAAAGTGTACTTAAAATTAGGGAAACAGCATCCCATCTAGGGAAGACATCTGCCAGTAAAGTATGGAGGCAAGGGGCATCAATGTTAAGGTGTGAACAACTTGGACTGTGGACAACAACACTAAGGATTTATTCAGATGCTATTGTGCCGCAAGGCACTGAGAAGTTGGTCTAGGTAAATGTGAAGCCAGAGTAGCCTGTTAATGCATTGTGCTTGGTAGAACCACTGACTGTAAATGATGTACTAGACACATCATGTTGCTTTGTAACAAGAAGCACTGTACTCATATGGGAGCAATTGGACAGGAAAGTTGTGCCTGTGGATTTAGGTAATTTTGGCACTGATACTAGTGCTTATCAAAGGAATGTTGGTAGCTAGCTTAGAAGCTGTAGATGATGTGGGTAGGGCTCAGTCATTGCACAACAGAGTAATGTGAAAACCAGCAACAAAACAACATTGTTTAGAAAGTTAGTGCTTCTTAGAAGTATAGATGGATTGCAAATTGAGAAATTATTGTTTGAATTTGAGGATTTGTTTTTTCCTCAGGGGCCTTTACCAAAATCATCTATAACACAACATAGCATCCCTACAGGAACTGAGTCACTGATATGTCATAGACCTTACCTCATACCACAATATCTGCAACCAGTATTAGAATAATTCATTGACCAACAGGTAGCAGACAGAATAGCTGTTTAGATGTTTACACATTAGCCTTCCAACATTTTTAACATGCAATTGGCATCATCAGTTGAAGTTATAAGTGTACATGTTCTTTTTAGTTCAATTCAGTTTATTGCTTGTGACACATGATTTTACATGCATGTGCATTTTCAACAAAGTATAAAGTTTTTACAATTACAGTTTTTTTAGTTTACATTATTTCTTATTACATTGTAATTCATTATAAATTCAAGTTATAAGAACATTTTTGGATAAGCCACTGCTTGACTCACTTTTTAAAAGCATCCCCTGTCAATACCTTAACTCCAGTTGGTAACAAGTTATTAAAAACAGCTCCTTTGACATAGGGGCTTTTCACTGTTAAAGTTAATCTTCTGTTAACCATATGAAAATCTTTTCTATGCCTTGTTTCATAGTTGTGAATATCCATGTTTCTTTTTGTGATCTTAGTGTCTTCTTTCACTGTCATTATAGTTTCTAGTATATACATGGCATAAACAGTGAGAATATTGTGTCTAATGAATAGGGGTTTGCAAGAAGTCCCTGGATTTACTTTTGCTATGATCCTCAAGGCTCATTTCTGCAGTATGAAAACTCTTTTAATATTAGTTTGGCATGTCCCACCCCACAGTACTATTCCATAAGACAAGAATGGATACGCTAATCCATAATATACAGTCCTTAGGATTTCAGAATTAAGATATGGTGATAATCTTCTTAATACATATAGACTGGGTGTTATTTCTTTACAGAATCAGCTTGCTGCTTTCATGAAAGTCGAGAATCTATGCATAAACCCAAGAACTTACAAACTGTATAGGTTTTTGGTAGAATTTCATCAATGACAGTATTTTGTCTATTTGGACCACTTGGTTTAAAATGAATAATATTAGTTTTTTCTATGTTTACTTTTAGGTCCTGTTGCCTTTTCAATGAAGTTATGTACATCGTCAACTAGGCTGAGCTCATTGTCTGCATAGCAGACACCTGATGTATCATCATCATACATAGTAGTCAATTGGTTATTGCCAAGAGAACTTGGGAAATCATTTACTTAGTATATTAATACGACTGGACCTAAAATAGAGCCCCGAGGAACATGAAAATGTATATTTCTTATACTTGACCTTCTCCTCTCTAGTATTTCTCCATTTGAGTACATAATCTCCATGCACTGTTGTCTACCCTTTAAATATGTTTCTAGCAATCGCATGACTTTTCCAGTGACACCACTCTTTGCAATTTTTGATAAGAGCATGTCATGATGTACTCTATCAAAAGCCCTTGAGAGGTCCAGGGATACTCCTGCTGCCTGGGATTTTTCATTTATTTTTTCAAGTATATTATGGACAAATTGTACTGCTGCTGACATGGTACTTTGACCTCTTCTGAAAGAATGCTGGAAATCACTTATTATGTCAGCATTGTTGTTATGCTCCAAGATTTTTTAAAAATATTATCTCTATCAGTGTGCTGAAAGTTGAGATCAGGGCAATGGGTCTGTAGTTCTGTACATGCTTTTTTCCCCCTTTTTGTGTACTGGTTTCACTTCAGACAGTTTCAACTTGTCAGGAAACACACCATCTTTGAGAACACAGTCCATTAGATGAACTAGTGGTTCCATTAGTTCATGTTTACATTTCTTCAATAGGTATGGAGAAATTTCATCTAACCTTGCTCATCTTTTGTTTCTGAGGTTATCAATAAGCTGCAGAATGTCATATGTGCTTACTGTGGGTAGTATACTGCAGTTCTGTTTGTTACATTACTCAAAAGAGTGCTGTATATCTTGTTTCATAGAGACATCGTTTTTCACACTATCTAAGAAGTAATTATTAAAAATGTTGCTGAGTAGAAGAGGATCAGGGATATCTTCATTGTTCACAGTTAATTGTACATTATTAATTTTAATTTTTGTTTCATTGTTTCTAATTTTATTTACAACTGACCAGCAAGTCTTTGAAAAGTTATCTGAACCTTGTATCTGTTGGCTGATTCTTTCTGATTTTAATCTCTTGTCTTCTTTGTGGTGCTTATATTTGTACTGCTAGTTAAATAAGTATAGTTTGTAGCACATTTACTGATTGGTGAGTCTCATTAAATAATTTACAATCTAATATATCTCATTACAAACCTAAATAATCATACATAAATACATACAGCACCTCTTCCATTTTATATTATATGCATACTAATTACAGAAGTAGACACATGTTCTTCTAGTTCCACATTATGTATGTGGTGTATCTAAATTTTACATGAATGAAAAAGTATATCATGGTTATACAGCTATGATACTCTTATTTACTACAGTAAGCATTTTCTCCCTGATTATACCCTTGGTTTTTTTAAGGCATTTTTTCACTGAATAATATGCCATATTTGTAAACCATATCTCTGATACTACCTTTAAAGGAAAGCACAAGTCCATGGAGTGCAGCTGTTGTGGTTGTACCAAAAAAGTCACCAGGCGGGACTATAAGATACAGGTTCTCTTGTGACTACAGACATCTTAACAGCAAAACTGTAACCAGTGCTCATCCAATCTTGAACATTACTGAAACTACTGACTATTTGATGCAGCACTTGTACTTCTCTACCTTGGATCTAAGAAGGGGTATTCATGCAGGACCATCAAAAACAGGCTTCTTGGCCCCTGGGGCCATTTTGAGTATTGTAGGATGCCATTTGGGATAAAGAATGCTCTGGCAATCTTTCAGCATTTTCTGGATGGAGTGCAGAGGGGACTAAAACCTTACTAGTTCATGGCATACCTGGATGATATAATTATTTACGGCAGAAAATTTGTAACATTTGTAAGAGGTTTACAGATGATTACAAGCAGTGAATTTAACATTAAGCATGAAAAAATGTCAGTTTGCATTGGTAAAAGTTACAGGTATAGGGCATGTTTTAGCAGTGAAGGGATTAAGATGGATTTTCAGTTCATATAGGCAGTATGAGAATTTCAAATTCCTAGAAAAGCTAACAAGCTACAGTCTTTCCTGGGGTAGGGAATTATTATGGGAAATTTGTAAGATGGGCATTGAGGTTAAGTGAGTTCAAGTATGAAGTCATTCACAAGTCTGGTAGCAGAAATACAAATGCAGATAGTTCAAGCTGAAAAGTAGAAGTGATACAAACACTGAGTCATAACCTTGCACAATGGCAAGCAGCACAACAGGCTGACGTAGGACACAAACAGTATGTGTCACAGCTGCAATTCACTATGTGCGATGGAATGTTGTGTAAGACAATGAGGTTGGGGATATGGGTAGTAGTGCCAGTGGAGCTGAAAGGGGAAGTGCTGAAAGAAGCATATGATGTATTGTCAGGACATGGGGGTTGTAGAACAGTGAATAGGTGAGTAGCAGAACGCTACTGGTGAAAGCTGAGGAAAAAAGATCTGGACTAGTATGTGAGAGGTTGAATACAATGCATGAGTTAATACCTTTCCAGAGGTTACCAGAAGCAACAGAACTGTTTAAAATGATTGGGCTGGACCTCCTTGGGCTTTTCAGTGGGGCTCCAGCTGAGAATCAGTTTGTACTGACTCTTATTGATCATTTTTCTAGATATGTGGAAATAATGGTAATCCCTAACCAACAGGCAGAAATGGTAGTGCAGGCATTACTCAAAGCAGGATGCCCAAATCTTGAGTGCCAGAAACTATGATTACAGATTGAGGAACAAACTTTATGTCTGGTTCGTTAAAGCAGCTGAGTACGCCGCTAAAGGTTAGGAAGTTAAGGACAAGTTCGCTGCATCATCGGGTTAATGATGGGACAGAGAGGGTACATTTGACAATTAGATGGAAGCTGAACCATTATGTGAACTTACTCCATAGCAATTAGGATATGTACAGTGTGTCCCACTCAAACCTCCCTGATTTCAAAGACCAAGGAAAAAAACCACAGTAGATAAGACAATGAAAAATGCACCACACTGTAGAGCATCTCAAAGAATCTATTTATTTATCATCAATACACCTCTACATGTGAACCATTTGTAGTGCAAAGAATATCGAGTCTATATTCAATTTCTTGCCAAGTTCTTAGAAACATTTCCTCTATTATTGTTGCAATCACATTAGTGATGCAATGTCGCAACATATACTTATGCTCATAAATTACGGATAATGTTGATACATGGTGAAACAATGCTCTGGTGGGCAGTTTGTGGGTTTAAATCACCTCGGGTATGACCACGTGGTGCATTTGACCTGCGGTCGTCACATGGTGGCGCTAGCAGCAGTCCATATATGCAGAGGTGTGTTGGTGCATGTCAGAGTACAGTACAGCGAGTAAGTGTGCAAATGTTTTCAGCCGTGCTAATGGTGACATTGTGTCAAAAATGGCTCAAAGAACACATGTTGATGATGTTATGAGGGGTAGAATACTAGGGCGACTAGAAACGTGTCCAGGCGCTACAGTATGGGGCATCCACAGTGTAAAACACCACAATAAGACCGATATCTCACCATCAGTGCCCGCATACGGCCACGGAGTACTGCAGGTAGCCTTTCTCGGTGTCTTAACACAGCCACTGGAACAGTTGTCTCCAGCCACAAAGTCTACAGACGACTGAACAGACATGGTTTATTCACCTGGAGACCTGCAGGGTGCATTCCACTGACCCCTGGTCACAGGAGAGCCTGTAAAGCCTGGTATTAAGAGCACAGTACATGGTCATTGGAACAGTGGCCCCAGGTTATGTTCATGGACGAGTCCAGGTATAGTCTGAACAGTGATTCTCGCAGGGTTTTCATCTGGCGTGAACCAGGAACCAGATACCAACCTCTTAATGTCCTTGGAAGGGACCTGTATGGAGGTCGTGGTTTTATGGTGTGGGGTGGGATTATGATTGGTGCACGTACACGCCTGCATGTATTTGACAGAGGAACTGTAACAGATCACGTGTATCAGGACATCATTCTGCACCAGAATGTCCACCTTTTCATGGGTGCAGTGGGTCCCATGTTCCTCCTGATGGATGATAACACACGGCCCCACCAAGCTGCCATCGTGGAGGAGTACCTTGAAACAGAAGATATCAGGCCTGTTCTCCAGACCTAAACCCCATTGAGCACGTCTGGGATGCTCTTGGTCAACGTACCACAGCATGTCTTCAAACCCCTATGACAAGTCAAGAGCTCTGACAGGCACTGGTGCAAGAATGGGAGGCTATACTCCAGCAGCTGCTTGACCACCTGATGCAGAGTATGCCAACCCATTGTGCGGCCTGTGAGCATGTGCATGGTGATCATATCCCATATTGATGTCGGGGTACATGCACAGGAAACAGTGGTGTTTTGTAGCACATGTGTTTTGGAATGGTTTTCTCACCTTATCACCAATACTGTGGACTTACAGATCTGTGTCATGTGTGTTCCCTATGTGCCTATGCTATTAGTGCCAGTTTAGTGTAGTGTCATGTTGTGTGGCACCACATTCTGCAGTTATCCTTAATTTATGAGAATGAGTGTAGGAATATCATCCAGTTTGGTCACATACACATGGTCCTTCATGAATCCCCACATGAAGAAATCAAGTGGCATAATGTGGTGGCCAGGCAATGGATCCTCCGCATCCAATCCAACGACTGGGAAATTTCCAATCCAGGAACTTGCGAACAGCCATTAACCAATGTGGTGGAGCTCCATCTTGTTGAAAAATGATGTTTGGTTGCAAGTCTTGTAGCTGAGGGTACACAAACTGCTACAACATGTCCAGATACACTGACCCATGCACTGTTTGCTCTGCAAAGCAGAACAGTCCAACAATCCTGTCGTGCATTAGCCCACACCAGACATTTACTTTAGGACTATCATGAACATGTTCAATGACAATGTGTGGATTTTGTGAACCCCAAATCTGAACATTATGCCTATTAACCCTTCCTGGTAGATGAAAGGTTGCCTCATCTGAGAATAAACATCTTTCCAGGAAGCTGGCATCCTTATAAATACGCTGCAGCATATCCGCAGCAAATCGTTGTCAGTGTAGTTTATCATTTGGCATCAGATGTTGCAGAATTTGCACTTTGTAAGCACACATAGGAAGAACCTGGTGAATTACGTGATGCAATGTTGATCGAGGTACATGAAGTTGCCTAGATGCTTGAATAGACTTACGTGGGCTTCTGAGAAATGTTTGTCTGATGTCCACCACTGTCTCTTCTGAAACTCTGTAATGTGCACTGCTAGAATATTTCAGAACACTTCCTGTTGCCAGAAACTTCCCATACCATTCCTTACTTGTTTTCACACCAGGAGGATCACATTCGTACACATGACAATAATTTCTTTGCACAGTAATCAGTGATTTTGTTTCTGCAAACCACACTACTGCTTGTGTGCACAGCTGTGGAGTTATCATTTTTACTTCATGCGACTAAGCTGCAATCTGGTGATGATACTTGGCACTTCTGATGCAGGAATATAAATTCTTTGAGATGCTCTACAATTTGGTGCATTTTTCATTGTCATATCTACTGTGGTTTTTCTCTCCTGGCTCCTTGAAATCAGGAGGGTTTGAGTTGGACACTCTGTATTTATCTTTCATTGTAAGTGCATATAATTCAAAAGTTCATTTTGCTACATGACTATCACCATATGATCTAGTTTACAGCAGGAACATGCCATCACTGCTTGACAAAATAAGGCCAAGAGTTGGCAAGGATGGGGAGTCCATTAAGGATTTTGATAGAAACAGTGAGGGAAATTTGGAAACTTGATAAGGGAGCAAACACCAGAGCTCTGGAATGCCAACAGCCATTGGGAAAATGTATGGGCAGATTATCGCAGAATAAAGTCAGTCAGTGGGTAATGTTATCACTCTCTTGCATTCGAAAAGGTCAGATCAAGAAATCTGTAACTTGATATCAGGGGTCATATGAGGTAGTTGAAATAACATTGCCAATGAACATCAAGTTCAGTTACTGACTCGTACAACAATTATTCATGTTGGACATCTGAAGCCATCTAAAAGAGCTTCTGATGCTTTGATGCAAGCACAATCATCCATTGAGGGTAAAGCTATGGGTAGTAGGAAGAAAAGGAAGCACAGGAACCTTGCACATTTCTACAGCAGATTCCATATGAGTTAAGACCAAAGAAGTAAGAGAGAACAATCGTGTGTTTTGTTAGAATATATATGGGTGAAAGTTAAGCTGATCAACATGTTATTTAGATATTTAGATGCATAAGTGATTACCGTATCATTTGAGGGTGAGGACAGGAGAGAGAGAGAGGGAGAGAGGAGTTTTGTTCATGTTTCATGCAGTGTTAAACTTCTATATTAATTTGCATTTAAGCTAAAAAACAGAAGACTTTTGAAAGGAGGGAGGGGAGTTCCCTGTTCCCAGGTTGCTGCACATCAAAGGAAAGATTAAGCAAGTTCTTATCTTGGCAGTGCTGCCCCTCTTCACCAGGAGTGGAGCAGGGGTGCTGTGTGTACTACCATTGGAAACAGGAGTACTTTTTACAAGGAAAGAGAATGCAGTGCTCACAGGCCATCATTGGGCACTCAACCTGACCCAGAATGCTTAGGAAATGCATAAAGAGGTGAGATGGAGCTACGTTGGGAGATGGAATGAAGGACATACTGAAGGAGAGAGTGACTAATGCAGCAAGGAGAAATAAGGCCACCATGGAATGACACACTGCACAGTTAATTGGTTTCGCACAAGAGGTATTGAACAAGACATGGGCACTTGGATGTTAGCAACAGAGGCAACACACCTGGTAAAGATGACACTAAATAGTGTGTACCTGGACCTTGAAGTTATATGGGCATGAGTGGAAGTTTTGGCTAAGGAAATGGCAATAGCAAGATTTCTGCAGTCTTTAGCCAGTAGCTTGTGGGCTGCTCAGGTAGGAATAACGGATCTGCAGGAAGATGTCTTACATGTTGCACACGGGCAGTTGAGTCCAACTCTGTTAATACCAGATCAGTTCTTGGTGTGCCTGCAGAAACTGCAGAAGGACATGCTGCTGGAATTTGAACGAATAATTGAACCATACAAATCAAATCTACCATCCTATTCAACATAACAGCAGTTAAGATTAGGATGGATCTTGCACAGTTGTATGTATTCATAAGATTTCTAATTAGCAACTAGAGAGCTAGCTTCAAATGTTACACCATACACTCATACATGTTACAGGGGAGAACCTTGAAAAAGTTAGTCCAAGTAAAGACAAAGGATATACTGCTGATTGCAGAAGATGATGGTAGCCGTGAAGTGATGTCACTAACTGAACTCAAACATTGCTATGTGAGAAGGTTACTATCTGCCTGACCGAGATGGTGTATACAGATACTGGAACATGTGACATGCAGATGTACTTAGGTAAATCAGAAGGTCAGGACTGTCCACGTGAGATTCTAGAGCCACAACCCTACTTCCAGCAAATGGGTCCACACTGGGTTTATTCTGCAAACATTACCAAAGATGTAGTAGTTAACTGATGTGGTAACATAGGCTCACAGGAGCTAAATGTTTGAAACTGCATGGGAGTGGAATAATTACTAAAGGGATGGACTGTGATGTAACAGGGCAGACCCTTCCCCTCTCAACTGCTGTTACAGGGGAAACCAAGTTGAACATTCTGCAACCGCACTTTTACCGGCCAGGGAAGCCACTAGTGGTACTTCCAGTGTGAAATCTGACCTATCCGAGAGAAACATTGTATCCTAACCTAATCCTATACTTAAACCAGCCACTACACACATAATATGGACATGTTTCAGTAGAGCAAACGCTTTCACATGTACAGAAATATCGGGAGGAACAACAGCACACGGCCAAGACCCTAAGTGTCACAGCCACAGGCATGATGTTGGTGGTGACTCTGTTTTGCATAGCCTTTGTCTACCTTAGGCAGAGGGCCAGTTGGCAATGTGATCCTACAGTACATTTGGTACCACTGGATACTTCATACATAAGAAGCTATGAAAGGTGCAAGAAACTGGGTATAGTAATAAGAGAATTGAGTTGTATATAATTAATTGTGATGCAGAAGACAAGGAAATCTGAGTGTTCTTAAAATGAGCATTGTTGCTTACAGTACAACACATCATAAGGGCGAAATGAGTGGATGTATACGTAAATAGTTGTTAAGTGTTTTGGAGGGATTAACGCTTAGGAGGTAGCTGAAATGAGAACAGAGGTTTTACGCAGTAGAGTGAGGAGAGATGCATGAACCAATAGGCTAAAATTTGTAGAGGGACTGTGGGGCTTTTGAGCATTGTGCTTAATGTAAGAGGAAAATTGTAAATAATATGTGTCTGTTGTAGGCTGGTCACAGGTTCAGACCCGGATCTGAGTCTTCCAAAGACAGGAGGTATGTAATGCTGTTGCTATTTTTGTGCATTACTGGGTGAGAAGCACCCCCACTGCTGCCATATGTGACGGAAGTGGGCAGTCACAGAGGAGCTGATACGTAATTTCACAAGCAAGCCTGTTTGTAATAGCTGGAACTCCAAGTATTTTCAGTTGGCACCACATTGGACAACTTGGATGATGATGATGATGATGATGATGATGATGACAAAACAACATCCAGTCCACAAGTAAAGATCTCCGACATGGCTGGGAATTGAACCTGGGCCCATTGCATGGCAGTCAGACATGTTGCTACGCAGCTAGGGGGTAGACTGTTAATCATTGTAAATATCCTCTGATGCTAGCACACTTATGCACAGTCTGACAGCAACACTGACAACATCACATCCACGCAAGTCTCTATCATATGATGGGCCAACCAGCGAGCAGCAGACGCCAGTCTGGTCAGCCCTCTCCATGGTTCTAAGTCACACATGTGGACATAATGGATGAGCCCTCCTCAGACTCCTTGACAGCAACCAAATTCCTGTATTTGAGGGCAGTAGTTCACAGCCAGGACAGTAAAGCCACTGTTCATCCACATCAGGGCAAGCATCTAGTCTGGTACCTGTGGATGCCTACGAGAATTCAGCAGACATTTGCGTTGCTGGCACTGCTCCCTCAGGGCCAAATAGTGCTAACTCAGGCAAGTACCAACAAGTGAGGTAAACAGTGTCAGCAAAGCAGGACATGGACGTCAAATGGCCATCCCACCACCATGACCTTCTGATGTCATCGGCACCACCGGTAGACCACACGTCTGCTTGAGGCATGTCTGGACCATCACAGCACTACAGCATTGTAGCTTGAGAATAAATAAAATATGTTTTATCTTACATCAGAGTCTCCCTATCCACCTGCCACTCTGTCATCTCTACACCATAATAATCCCACTTGCCCCAGGTTGCTATGTTAGGAAATTAGTTGAATTTACAGTACTAAACATTTTCTGTGAAAGATGATGTTTCCTTTATGTGATTTAACAGCCACTATAGCAGAGATAGAGATCAGGTAGGTTGTATTTGCTACACAAGTATAAAGTAAACAAACAGTTTAGTAAATTTGAAACTACGATTTGACAGAAAATAGTGGCAAGGGAAACATAGGAAATGATACAGATGGCAATAAGAAAGATCAAAACAAATAGGAAACACAAGGCAGCAACAAAAAAGTTGGCCAGCATGAGGTATAGGACAGCAGGTGCCAAGTGCTGATATAAATATGGTAAAAAGAATGTCCTGATGGAATGTAAATATTTAAAGACTGCAGGTAACAAATCACCAAATAGCAGAGGTGCTGAGTCATCAAAAGACTGAAAACTTTGCTGGCTTTCAGACAAATCCTTTATAGAACTGTGCAGTACACATACAGTGACCTGTGCATTGTAGCTTGATTCACTGTTCACCGTCAGAGCAATTTAGCCATTTTTGTGTGTGTGTGTGTGTGTGTGTGTGTGTGTGTGTGTGTGTGTGTGTGTGTGTGTGTGCGCGCACAATATCTGATCAAAACTATCCAGACACCTATTACTGGGCGTCAATATGGTGTGTGTCCACCCTCTACCTTTACCTTTACCTCTACCTTTACGAAATCTGCTGGGATCAATATCAGGGTGTCAGAGTGTCTGTGGAGCAATGGCAGCCCATTCTTTCTCAAGGATCAAGAACGTAGTGGTGTTATATGCTGAGAACTGGAGGGAAGTCACCGTTCTAACTCATTCCAGAGGCATTCCATTCAATTCAGGTCAGGACTCTGGGCAGGCCACTCCATTTCAGGAATTTTATTGTCCACAAACCATTGCCTCAGAGATGCTGCTTTACAACAGGGTGCATTGCCATGCTGATACAAACTATCAATATCATGAGAAGGAAAGTTGCTACTCACCATATAGTGAAGAGGCTGAGTCGCAGATAGGCAAAACAAAAAGAGTCTCGCGATTATAGCTTTCGGCCGTTATGACCTTCATCAACAATACACAGACATACAGACCCGCGTGCGCGACACACACACACACACACACACACACACACACACACACACCTGCAGTCTCAGGTAATGGAAACCACACTTGATGAAGGCCTTAATGGCCGAGAGCTGTAACTGTGAGAATCTTTTTGTTGTGCCTATCTGTGATTCAGCATCTCTGATATATGGTGAGTACCAGCATGCACTCACACACGCAAATGCAACTCACACACAAAACTGCAGTCTCAGGTAACTGAAACCACACTTGACGAAGGTCTTAATGGCTGAGAGCTGTAATTGTGAGAATCTTTTTGTTGTGCCTACAGAAGAATGCTGAAGATTAGATGGGTAGATCACATAACTAATGACGAGGTATTGAATAGTATTGGGGAGAAGATGAGTTTGTGGCACAACTTGACTAGAAGAAGGGACCGGTTGGTAGGACATGTTCTGAGGCATCAAGGGATCACAAATTTAGCATTGGAGGGCAGCGTGGAGGGTAAAAATCATAGAGGGCGACCAAGAGATGAATACACTAAACAGATTCAGAAGGATGTAGGTTGCAGTAAGAACTGGGAGATGAAGAAGCTTCCACAGGATAGAGTAGCATGGAGAGCTGCATCAAACCAGTCTCAGGACTGAAGACCATAACAACAACAACAATAACATCTGCAACTCAGCATCTCTGATATATGGTGAGTAGCAACTTTTCTTCTTATAATATTGTTACATTCCATCCTGGATTTTCCACTGTTTGATACAAACTATCATCATACCCACACTGCTCTTCTACTGTACACAGTACACATTGCTGTAAAATGTGTTCATATTCTTCCACATTTAGTATTTTCTTAAGCATAATAAAGGGCCATATCCTGACCATGAAAAACCCCTGGATACCATAGCACCATCACCTCCTTACTTCACTGTTGGTCCTATATGTGACAGCAGATATCATTCACCAGGCATTCGTCAAATTCAAACTCTTCCTTTGGATTGTGATAAGTTATAATGACACTGTTGGAATGAAATTTTCAGTGGAATGTACCCTGATATGAAACTTCCTGGCACTTTAAACTGCTTGTCGGACTAAGATTCGAACACAGGACCTTTGCCTTTGATGGTGTAGTGCTCCACTGACAGAGCTACCCAATCACGACTCACAACCTGTCCTGACAGTTTTACTTCCACCAGTACCTCATCGCCTACTTTCTGTGCATTGCAGGTGGTCTCCCACGAAACTTGCTAGACTAGCAGTCCTGGAAGAAAGGATATGGAGGCATAGCTTATCCACAGCCTAGGCGATGTTTCCAAAATGAAATTTTCAGTCTGCAGTGGAGTGTGAGTTGACATGAAACTTCCCGGCAGATTAAAACTGTGTGCAGTAGACCTTCTGCAGAGTTTGGAAAGTCAGAAATGAAGTACTGGCGGAAGTAAAGCTGTGAGGGTGGGCCACGAGTCACGCTTGGGTATCTGTCAGTAGAGCACTTGCCCGTGAAAGGCAAAGGTCACGAGTTCGAGTCTCAGTTCAGCAAACAGTTTTAATCTGCCAGGATGATTTACAGTGACAGTGGTTCATCACTCCAAATCATTTGTTTCCAGTCATCCATTGTCCAGTGATGTTGCTCTTTGACACCACCTCAAGTTTCACCCAGCAGTCACTACAGAGATGTATGGCTTATGAAGAGCTGCCCAACCATTGCACTCCATTCTTTTTAACTTCCTGTACACCACCATTGTGCTGCCCCCCTGCAGGTCCGGGGATTAGAATAGGCCCGCGGTATTCCTGCCTGTCGTAAGAGGCGACTAAAAGGAGTCCATCCCCCTCACGGGAGTAGTTAGCGCCTACGTCCGGAGACGGACGGTTCCACGACCTATCATCGTGGTCTTTTTGGTTTTTCACTTCTCGTTTCTTCCTTCCTTTTGTTGGTTCCTTTCTTTGCTCTTCTCCACCTCACTGTCTTCCTTACTCTTTCCCTTGACTTCTCCTTGCCTTCTCATTGCCTTTTTCTCCTTGCCTTCTCATTGCCTTTTTCTCCTTGCCTTCTCATTGCCTTTTTCTCCTTGCCTTCTCATTGCCTTTTTCTCCTTGCCTTCTCATTGCCTTCTTCTCCTTGCCTTCTCATTGCCTTCTTCTCCTTGCTTTCTCATTGCCTTCTTCTCCTTGCCTTCTCTGGTCTCCGCCTCGGCGTTTGAGACAGTCTGTCCTCTTTCTCCCTCTCTCTTCTTTTTCCTCTTCTTCCTTCCTCCCTGTGCGTGCCTGAAGGCCGACCCACGCGTTCGCACGCGTAGCCGGTGACGGGGTAACGCGTAAGTCCCCGCCCTGGGTAGACATGTAAGGCACGCGCGTACCCCCTGGTAAAGGCCAGGCCCGGGGAGGGGTGATTGCCTGAGCTGATACCTTCTGACCATGCCGATTGGTCCCTCCGTCTGTTTCTCGGGAGGTGTGACCTGAGGTGTAAACATTCACCTAAGGCGGGAGTGCCCTCTGAGAGGGTCCCCACAAGGAAGGAGTGCGCCATCGGAGACGCTGGCAATCATGGGGGATTCCTCCGCAATGGATTCTACTCCATCTCTTTCGACTTCGACCCAAAAACGGAAACGTGACCAGCCAACAGTGACAAAAGTACTACCGCCTGCCCCACAGTTCCTCGTAGTTTCTCGATCTGAGGACGGAAAGGATTTTTCCTCTGTCAACCCTTTCGTTATTCAGAAGGGCGTAGATGCCATAGCCGGATCTGTCAAATCTTGTACCAGGTTGCGTAACGGCACCTTATTACTAGAAACTGAGAGTGCCTTTCAGGCACAAAAACTGCTTCGGGCCACCCTCCTGTACATGTTCCCTGTCCGGGTGGAGGCCCACCGAACTTTGAATTCGTCTCGTGGTGTAGTCTATACTAGCTCCCTCGACGGGTTGACTGACGAGGAGCTTCAATCATTCCTCGCTGAGCAGGGCATGACGGCTGTCCATAGGGTCATGAAAAAGGTCAACAATGACCTTGTACCGAACCGGACAATTTTCTTGACCTTCGATAGTGTTAAGCTGCCATCGCGCATCAAGGCGGGCTACGAGGTTATTTCTGTTCGCCCCTATGTCCCGACACCTACGCGCTGCTACCAGTGTCAGCGTTTCAATCACACTCGACAGTCTTGTTCCAATGCGGCTAAATGTGTCACTTGTGGCAGGGATGCCCATGAGGGTGACTGTCCACCTCCGTCTCCTCGTTGTGTGAACTGTCAGGGTGACCATGCCGCATCCTCCCGCGACTGTCCTGTCTATAAGGAAGAACGCTGTATCCAAGAAATTCGGGTCAAAGAGAAAGTGTCCACCTCGGCTGCTCGCAAGCTATTGGCTAGTAGGAAGCCCACGCTGCTCCCAGCGGGGAAATACAGTACTGTCCTCGCCTCTCCTCGGACTACCCGGGAGGTAGCAACCCAGACATGCGATCTGACCTTCAGCACCACGGTCGTCCGTTCGGCCAGTGCTAAGATCGCGCGGTCGACGTCTCCTCTTCCTCCCATCACCCCACAGACACGAGCACCTTCCTCAGCTTCTGCTAAGACGAAGACATCGAAGTCAGATGCACGGGCCTTCAAGAAGGAACCATCCCGTGCAGACTTCCTCCGTACCTCGACCTCCCAGCCTTCGACCGGTCCTTCCACTACACGTCCTTCCAAAAAGGCGCATAGGAAGCACAGTTCTCCTTCTCCGCCACGGCGCATTTCTTCTCCTGCGCCACCCAGCGGTTGCCGCCCCAGGCCGTCATCCGTTTCGCCTGGCTGCACCGCTGGTAGCCGTACATCTGGCCGTTCACTGGCGGAGGAAGCTCCCCCTCCCGGCCATCCTCCCGAGATGGCCGATGACCCTATAGACCCAATGGACGATGACTGTCCGCCTACTGATAGCGGCGGCAGTGCTCGCTCGAAGCCAGGCCCTAAGCGGCCTTCGAGGTGACCACTTCTCTCATCTTCCTCTTCTTACGATGGCACTTATTCACTGGAATATTCGCAGCATTCGCTCCAACCGAGAGGACTTGAAGTTGCTGCTCCGCTTGCACCGTCCGCTCGTCGTAGCCCTCCAGGAAACGAAGCTACGCCCATGCGATCAAATTGCCTTGGCACACTACACCTCTGTGCGTTTTGACCTACCCCCTGTGGTAGGTATCCCAGCTCATGGAGGGGTTATGTTGCTGGTCCGGGATGATATTTACTACGATCCCATCACGTTGCACACCGGCCTGCAGGCAGTTGCCATCCGCATTACTCTCCCCACTTTTACGTTTTCCTTTTGTACCGTTTACACTCCATCGTCATCTGCCGTTACCAGGGCAGACGTGATGCACCTTATTGCTCAGCTACCTGCACCATTTTTGTTAACTGGAGACTTCAATGCCCACCATCCCCTTTGGGGCTCTCCAGCATCCTGCCCGAGGGGCTCCTTGTTAGCCGACCTTTTCAACCAGCTCGATCTTGTCTGCCTCAATACTGGCGCCCCTACTTTTCTTTCGGACACATCTCACACCTATTCCCATTTAGACCTCTCTATATGTACTCCCCAACTTGCACGCCGGTTTGAGTGGTATGCACTTTCTGATACATATTCGAGCGACCACTTCCCGTGTGTTATCCATCTCCTGCAGCATACCCCCTCTCCGTGCTTCTCTAATTGGACCATCTCCAAGGCAGACTGGGGGCTCTTCTCTTCCAGGGCGACCTTTCAGGATCAAACCTTTACAAGCTGTGATCGTCAGGTCGCACACCTCACGGAAGTCATTCTCGCTGCTGCTGAATATTCCATCCCTCACCCTACTTCTTCTCCACGTCGCGTACCGGTCCCCTGGTGGACCGCAGCATGTAGAGACGCTTTACGTGCTCGTCGACGTGCTTTACGCACATTTAAACGCCACCCTACAGTGGCGAGTTGTATCAATTATAAACAATTACGTGCTCAGTGTCGTCGTATTATCAAAGAAAGCAAGAAAGCCAGCTGGGCTGCTTTCACAAGCACCTTCAACAGTTTTACTCCTTCTTCTGTTGTCTGGGGTAGCCTGCGCCGGCTATCTGGCACTAAGGTCCACTCACCAGTTTCTGGCTTGAAGGTCACGAATGACGTCCTTGTGGCCCCTGAGGCTGTCTCCAATGCCTTCGGCCGCTTTTTCGCAGAGGTTTCGAGCTCCGCTCATTACCACCCTGCCTTCCTCCCCCGCAAACAGGCAGAGGAGGCTAGGCCACCTAACTTCCGCTCCTCGAATTGTGAAAGTTATAATGCCCCATTCACCATGCGGGAACTCGAAAACGCACTTGGCCGATCACGGTCCTCTGCTCCAGGGCCAGATTCTATTCATATTCAGATGCTGAAGAACCTTTCTCCTGCGGGTAAAGGTTTTCTTCTTCGTACATACAATCGCATCTGGATTGAGGGACATGTTCCCGCATGCTGGCGCGAGTCTATTGTTGTCCCGATTCCTAAGCCGGGGAAGGACAAGCACTTGCCTTCCAGTTATCGACCTATCTCGCTTACCAGCTGTGTCTGTAAAGTGATGGAGTGAATGGTTAACTCTCGATTGGTTTGGCTGCTCGAGTCTCGACGCCTACTTACCAATGTACAATGTGGATTTCGTAGGCGCCGCTCTGCTGTTGACCATCTGGTTACCTTGTCGACCTTCATTATGAATAACTTCTTGCAGAAGCGCCCAACCGCGGCTGTGTTCTTTGATTTGGAGAAGGCTTACGACACCTGTTGGAAGGCGGGCATTCTCCGCACCATGCATACATGGGGCCTTCGCGGTCGCCTCCCTCTTTTTATTCGTTCCTTTTTAATGGATTGACAGTTCAGGGTACGTGTGGGTTCTGTCCTGTCCGACACCTTTCGCCAGGAGAATGGGGTGCCACAGGGCTCAGTTTTGAGCGTCGCTCTCTTCGCCATCGCGATCAATCCAATAATGGATTGCCTCCCAGCTGATGTATCAGGCTCCCTTTTCGTGGACGATTTTACCATCTATTGCAGCGCGCAGTGTACACGTGTCCTGGAGCGCTGTCTTCAGCGTTCTCTTGACCGTCTTTACTCCTGGAGTGTCGCCAATGGCTTCCGTTTTTCTGCCGAGAAGACGGTCTGTATTAACTTCTGGCGCTACAAAGAGTTTCTCCCACCGTCCTTACGACTCGGTCCCGTTGCTCTCCCAATCGTGGAGACAACCAAATTTTTAGGCCTTACATTTGACAGGAAACTTAGCTGCTCTCCACATGTGTCATATTCGGCCGCCCGTTGTACCCGTTCTTTAAATGTCCTCCGTGTTCTCAGTGGTCTGTCGTGGGGAGCGGATCGAACCGTCCTACTTCGTCTATATCGGTCGATCGTCCGCTCCAAGCTGGATTATGGGAGCTTCGTATACTCCTCTGCACGGCCATCCATCTTACGCCGCCTCAACTCCATACAACATCGGGGTTTACGACTTGCGATCGGAGCATTTTATACCAGTCCCGTAGAGAGTCTTCATGCTGACGCTGGCGAATTGCCACTCACCTACCGGCGCGATATACTGCTTTGTCGGTATGCCTGTCGGCTACTGTCAATGCCCGACCATCCGTCTTATCGTTCCTTTTTTGACGACTCTCTTGACCGTCAATACGGGTTGTATGTCTCTGCCCTGCTACCCCCTGGAGTTCGCTTTCGTCGCCTCCTTCAACACCTTAATTTTTCACTCCCTGCAACCTTTCGAGTGGTCGAGAGCCGCACGCCACCTTGGCTCCAGGCTCAGGTCCGCGTTCACCTTGACCTCAGCTCGCTCCCAAAAGAGGTCACCCCCAGTTCGGTCTACCACTCCCGTTTTTTGGAACTTCGTTCGAAGTTCATCGACATGACTTTCATTTATACAGATGGCTCTAAGACCAATGACGGGGTCGGGTGTTCCTTTATTGTCGAGGCACAAAGTTTCAAATACCGGCTCCATGGCCATTGTTCTATCTTCACAGCTGAGCTCTTTGCCCTCTACCAGGCTGTTCTTTACATCTGCCGCCACCGACATTCTGCTTATGTCATCTGCTCAGATTCCCTGAGCGCCATCCAGAGCCTCAGTGATCCGTACCCGGTTCACCCTTTCGTACACCGGATCCAACGCTCTCTTCAGCAGCTGGTGGACGTCGGTTCTCCAGTTAGCTTTATGTGGGTTCCTGGCCATGTCGGTATCCCTGGGAACGAAGCTGCAGATGCCGCGGCCAAGGCTGCGGTCCTCCAGCCTCGGACAGCTTCTTGTTGCGTCCCTTCGTCCGATTTTAGCAGGGTGATTTGTCGGCGCATCTTATCTCTGTGGCATGCCGATTGGGCTGCACTTACCGACAACAAGCTTCGGGCCTTAAAACCTCTTCCCGTGGCTTGGACGACGTCCTCACACCCTTCTCGGCGGGGGGAGGTCGTTTTAGCCCGGTTAAGAATTGGACACTGCCGGTTCAGCCATCGCCATCTGCTGACGGCTGCGCCGGCGCCGTTCTGCCCATGTGGGCACTTGCTGACGGTTAGACACATTTTAATGTCCTGTCCAGATCTTAACACACTGCGCCTCGATCTTAACCTGCCAAATACTTTAGATGCCATTTTAGCGGATGACCCACGAGCAGCTGCTCGTGTTCTTCGTTTTATCAATTTGACACACCTCGCTAAGGACATTTGATGATGCTGTTTTTTAATCCTATGCCTGTCAGTCTGTCTTTTATCGTGTTTTCCCTTTTAGTTGTTGTGGTCAACTTGTGCCTCGCGGTGCATTCTTAGAGTAGTCAGGGCGCTAATGACCATTGAAGTTGTGCGCCCTAAAACCACAAAAAAAAAAAAAAAAAAAAAAAAAAAAAAAAAAAAAAAAAAAAAAAAAAAAAAAAAAAAAAAACCCATTGTGCTGGACGGACTGCTGATAACATTCTGAGACTCACAAGTGATCCTTGCCCTGATTTCATGCCATTTTTACAACCAGCCTCCACGATGGTTGATGATCTCTGTCTGGCACTACATGATGTCTGCATGGTCTTGGTTTAGCTGTGGCTGTTCTTTCACAATCAACTAGCAATAATCGGCTTGGACAGCTTTAGGATGATTGAAATGTCCCTGATGGGTTTGTTAATCAGATGACGTTCAGTGAGTATTCCACATTCAAAATTACTGACCTCTCCTAAAAGACCCATTACTGCTTCTCTATTGACAACACAATACACCTTGCCTTCTTTTGTACTGTATGGTCTCCTATTGTAATATCTATTCATCAGTTACACATACAAAGGAATGTCTGGATACTGTCGATCAGAAACTGTATAAGCTTATGAGAGAGAGTACTGGAAAGTAATGACTCTGAATTTTTCATTCTCTTCTCAAGATTGGTTGATATATTACATCTGATGCATATTACTCGGTCAACTTTCCCACTTCACTGACTCAAATTGCAACCACCTGTCACTAGAGGGCTTCAAACTGTGCAAACTCTTTGCTGCTAGAGGGTTCTAAATTGTAGTGTGTAATATGACAGCATGTAACCTAGCTATGCTGGTGTACTACAAGACCATCAGAAAACTAAAAGCACACATTTGAAGAGTTTGTCCACACATGGAGCACTCTCTCCTTCAGCATGACAACATCAAACCACACACGAGTGCTGCGACAATCTGACACCTCAGGTTCACTGTCATCGATCATCTTCCATACAGTCCCAACTTGGCCCCATCCAGTTTTCATCTTTTTCCAGAAGAGTACCAACAATGTGGGAAAACATAGATTGCTACTTACCATAAAGAAGACACATTAAGTTGCAGACAGGCACGATTAAGGAAGACACTTGCGTAAAGCTTTTGGCCCCATCCAAAACCTTTATGTAAGTGTCCTTTAATGATGCCTGTCTGCAACTTAACATGTCTTGTTTATAGCAAGTAGCAGTCTATTTTTCCCTACGTTATTGTTAGTCCTACCTGGAGTTTCCATTGTAGAAAACTTACCACATCTTTAACAACTTCATTTTGATAGTGATTGAGTGGTGCAAGCAGACATGAGGCTGTAGTTGGACCAACTAAGTCAAACATTTTACAGTGACAGTATCAATAAGCGGCCTCTCGTTTGGAGAAATGTGTTCATCACTAGAGTGACTATGTTGAGTAATAAATATGTGGACATGAAGCATAAAGACTTAGAACACTAATTAAGTTTGTTTTATTTAAAAATGTTTAAGAGTTTTCACGTAAAAATTTCTGAGGTATTACTTTGCAGCACGCCCTCATATGTATTACTCTATAGCTCTGTAAAATGATTCACCTGAGAGCTCTTTAAAGACACAGAACAGAAGAAATAGAAATTAAAAGACTGTCACTACAATTTAAGGACCTTTCTATTATCTACGATAATACTGAATATTTTCTATCATTATTTAGCTCTGAAGTGGGCATGCTCATTTCATTAAGATTGTGCAGAGTATTTCTGTTTATTAGTGTCTATAATGTTACAAAGCTTTGTCAATATTTGTCATTCTTTTCTCATAACAGTTTGTCCTGCCTTGAAAGACCCCTTCCCAGGATGGGTGGATACCCATAATGGACCTATGGGATTATTAATTGGAGCTTCCTCGGGAATCCTGCGGTCATTGCGAGGTGACGGTAACATGCATACTGATCTTCTGCCAGTGGACTTTGTTGCCAATTCTCTGATAGCAGCTGCATGGGACACAGCTGTCAACAAGTATGTATTGTTCTGATATTGCACATAGTGTGCACTGCCCAATTTAATGATCAGTTGTCTGCAAAAGGCAACAATCTAAGACATAGTTTTGAATGGTTATTCTTTACTTTCTTTCAGACTGTGTTATTGTTATTACTTTCCTTTCTCAGACGTTATGTCTGGTTAAAAATGGAAGGTGACGCGGACCTTGATCAAGCGTGACTTCCTTTTAACTGTACGGTATATGTTACATTGCATTTAGGAACTTTCGAGTAATTGAACATGTATCAATAATTACAGATTTCTGTAGTTGTATATATATGTTTGGATGTAGCTGTATTGTGTTGATGTACTGGTGGATATTGTGTGATATGAATCCTGTAGTTGATAGTATAATTGGTATAATGTCAACTTTATCCTGATGCCACATGTCCTTGACTTCCTCAGCCAGTTGGATGTATTTTTCAATTTTTTCTCCTGTTTTCTTCTGTATATTTGTTGTATTGGGTATGGATATTTCGATTAGTTGTGTTAATTTCTTCTTTTTATTGGTAAGTATGATGTCAGGTTGTTATTATTATTATTATTGTTATTATTATTATTATTATCTTCTTCTTCATCATCATTATCATTACCACTGCCCAGTGCAAGACTGGATGTGGTATTGTGGAACATGTAATGTGGTAACAAAAATATATATGTGGAACACAGAGAAATGAGAAATCATTCTAGTGACGATATGGGTTGCAAATGGGAAAATCCACTGATATAAGTGATTTTTGCAAAGGTCAATTATAATGGCTTGGCGCATGGGCAGGCATCTCAGAAATAGTCAACCTGGTTGACTGTTTGTCTGATGCTGTCGTTAGAACATTGGACTCGCATTTGGGAGGACCATCCATGCCTCTAATCTGCATCCAGCCATCTTAGTTCCCATAGTCATTCCAGTCAAATACTGGGATTTTTCATTTGACAGGGCCTGGCCAGTTTCCTTCTCCATCCTTGAAACAGTACAAGCTTATGCTTCATCTCTAATGATGTGGACATTGATGGGATATTAAATCCCAGTCTTCTTCACTTCCCGTTTTCCTATGTTGACCCAATAGCATCATCAATTATGACTGCAGCATGCACAGGCTGACTCAGACTGGACCAGGAATCAATGAAAATTGTGTCACCTGGGATGATTACTCAAGTTTCTTGCTACATTAGGTACACAGTTGTGTCCTGTTATGCTGTCATCCAGGTGAACGCCTGCTAAAATGTGCACCACGCCACAGACACAGTCCACTGGGAGCAAGTATAATGCTGTGGGGGCATTCATGTGGGCTTCCCAGGAATCTGTGGTAGTAATTGAAGGCACCTAGACAGCTATTGACTATGTGAACATTATGGTGGGCCACCTGCATCTCTTTGTGCTTCATGTCTTCCCAGCTGGTGGCAGCATGTTTTAGCATGATAACTGTCTGCGTCACAAGACCACAATTGTGCTGCAGTGGTTTGAAGAGCATGAGAGTGAACTCACTCTAATATCTTGGCTACCATATTTGCCTTATTTAAACCTGATAAAAACATACTGGGATGCTATTTGGCACCAGCTACATGCCCACAAATCTTGGCTTGTAATTGCATCACCTGTGCATAGATGTCTAGCCCCACATACCTCTGATCCCATGGCATGC
This sequence comes from Schistocerca americana, assembly GCF_021461395.2. Classification (NCBI taxonomy): domain Eukaryota; kingdom Metazoa; phylum Arthropoda; class Insecta; order Orthoptera; family Acrididae; genus Schistocerca; species Schistocerca americana. The sequence continues at coordinate 507,482,090 of NC_060126.1, read as the reverse complement.
AGACTCACTTGTGTATTGCATTCCAGAGGAGGATCAACATGCTGTTAAGCAGATGGTAATGATTTTTTGGCTCATCAGTGAATGTAGCTTATCTACTTGTTTCCAGTGATAAGTCTTCCATCACGCCATTTTGTATCTATCCTTATTCAAAATACTGTGATAAAAGATTTATTTAACTGAATGAGGTTAATAGTATGATCAACTGAAGTGTGTGATAAAAAGTGAATCTTGAATTCCTGAAACTGCAATTACCTTCCTCTAAGTTACAGAAAGAAAGAGAGAGACACAGGTATAAGAAGAAATAGACCAGAGACAGGCATTACCAACAGCAATCTACAACATGCATGTAAAACTGAACAGATCAAATAAGCACAAAACCCAGTCTGTGAGATATGAAGGCTAGAGCTTGATTGTCTTATCAGATGACATTTATGATTCCAGAATATGAAAAGTAATGAGTAGTATTATTTTTATCATTCACTCACAGCTAATAAAAGGAAAATACAGGATATAGAGTATTAATACATTCATCTGATGCACAACATTTGCGGCAATTACCAAGATATTGGTCTGCATAACAACATGATATGTGGTCATCTAACCAGAAAACGTTTTTTGGACATGGTAATGGCTCTGGAAGCTATCCTATTATTAAGTCACAATAATTAGAAAAGAATTTACGTGCAAAATGGTGTCAAAATACACAGGTAATCATTTTAAGTATACAAACAAGGGGTCTCTCCCTCATAGTTGGTGCAACAGACAACACCAAAGTGCATTTGCTTTGCCTGGAGTGAACATCACTATATATTGTAATTACTGCAGTAAATACTCAAAGTGGGCACCACTGGCTTGACAGCATAACTCAAGCCATCGAACCACAGAATGATGGATATTGGGTAATGTTTCATTGGCTTGATCTCGGACATCTCCTGCAGCAACAACAATTCGAGCTATGTGTTCTTCCATAGTGTTTACAGGAATTTGTTACACAAGAGCCCTCGCATGGCTCCAAAGATAAAAATCAGCTGGTATGAGGTCTGAGGATCTTGCAGGCCAGTGAAAAGGTCTATTATGTCCAGTTCAGTGTCAAGGATATTGTCTGTCCAAGCATCTTCTCACTCAATTTGTGAAATGGGAAGGCACCCCATGATACTGGAAGCACATTTGTCTTCTGGTTTGAAGTGGCACATCTTCATGAAGACCAGGAAGAAAATGTTTCAGAAATACACAGTAAACACAACCAGTGGAAGAGTGGTGTGAAAGAATGTAAGACTGCACTACTTGGTTGTGAATAATTCCAGCCCAAACATTAACTGAAAATCATTCCTTAAAAAGTTGAACAGCCGTACCTGAATGATTTTCACAAGACCATCCATGAGAGTTGCGACTGTTGAACACTCACTCATGGGTGAAAGTCAGTTCATCAGTCCACAGAACAGTGTTTGCATGGTCAGGAGTTAGCATTCTTTGCTGTAAAAACCATATGACAAAGCCATTCTGAATTGGAAAATCAGTGGGTAGACGGTCCTGTACCTTATACGACTTGTAGGGATGACAATGATCATCACACAGAGTTCTCCAAACACTGCTAGAATTAGGATTTACAGCACGGGCAATGGAGCGTACGCTATCTGAAATGAAATACTGTTGTCGAGTATTTGTAGAACTCATTCCTCGAAAATTTGATTATGTACACTCTGTGATCACCTCAAGCATGGAAATCTCCCTGTAATGTGCCTCTTTGATGGAGATGATGACCGAGAGGAGAGAGAGAGAGAGAGAGAGAGAGAGAGAGAGAGAGAGAGAGAGAGAGAATTAAACTTACGGATATGTACCACCAGTTATCACATTGCCAGTCAGACTGATGACTTTTTGAGGTAAATATGCATCAGAGACCCCATATTCATTTACTTAAATGATTGCCTATGTCCAACCTATTATCCCACAAATCTTCTGTACTTATTTCTGAAAAACCTGGTATCTGTAAGAACAAAGCAAAAATGTTCTCTAACATTATTATTTATTATTCATGGACATGTGGTATAAATGACTTATTCCACTAACTGTACCAGATAGTAGTTATAAATAGGTGTCTCTGACTATCAAACTTGGTAAATTTGTGGCAATGGCTTAAAGTACTGAGGTTTAAAAGATAAAGTCAATTACAGATTACCTGTACTCATATCTAATACAAAAATGTGTGAACAATATTGGTTAGTGCTAGTAAACCTGCTAAATTTAAGATAACAAATGTGTCCACTAATCCACAAATCACAAACATATATCATGAATCTCTTAACAGTGTATATTTTCTATTCATCAAAAGCATCCATTTACGAAATACAGTAAGAGAAACTTGTAAAACAGATGTATTCTCTGCATAAGTATTATAATGAAACATTTGACTGAATTAGTGTCCTTTACGACGGTTGACTCAACTAAATCACTTATTTATTTGACTGAACTAGTGTCCTGTACAATGGTTGCTTTAAAATATAATAATCAAAACCAAAGAACAAATATGAGCACATCTCCAAAAAGCAGGAGCTTTGTGTTGACAGAACTGAAGTTACATGCAAGCACATAAAGCTTTTTCAACATTTCCACTATTTTAGTGACAGGTTTTGCCCTTTTACAATGCCAAATTTTGAATGCAAAGGAACAAATAAATTCTTGTGATATAAGGTCACCTGCATAAACAGCATCCGTATAACCAACTACCTACATTTGGGGTACTCTATACATTAACCTTTTATTTTGATCAGTTGATGGAAAATTATCTTTACCATTTACTAATTTGCATTATTATCATCATTCAAAAACTTGCTCACACTTTTCACTGCAAACAAAATATCTGGTTGCATGACAACGGAAAAAACCAGAGTGATTCAATTTTTGCACAGTACGATATTCTATCAACCTCAGATACTTTGTTAGTGGGTAATAAACTGACATGAGGATTGAGGATTGGCTGGAACACTCAAACAATTTACATGGACCATTCTGAACTTCTCAATTATTCTTCTCATGTACTCACATTGATGTATTAACATCTTCTTTCTTGCACAGTCTCCTCAATTTCCATGCCAACTAAACAATGACTATCTCAGATTCTAATACAAAATGATCCTTTTAGTGATGTGACAACCAATTTTACTAATCATTTTCCTGTACTTTGAGGTTGTAAGTCACTCATCTACAAATAACTTTAACGAAACAACTTCACTACTGATTGTGGCACAGAATAAGCATGAGTCAGTGTCATTTGCTTGAAAATTACACTTCAAAAGAAAATCTAGAAGGTGGTGCACAGACCACTGATCTGATAGTGCCCACATATCACCAATCATTCTTGTAAAAGAGAGGTTTTCTTTAGTCATATTTCATTCCCTCCAGAAAGCAAAGCATCAGCCCTTGTATAACTTCACTCTTACTAGCCAGGCAAGTGTAACTATCACCGGGGTGAGGGCATCCCAATTCATAACAACAACTTGTCTCATGGTACATTATTTTTGAACTTATGCAAATATGCAGTCATGACAAGGAAATTTACATGTGCGCCTGCAGGGAACAACATTATTCTGACATCAGTGTTTCATGTATCCTACAGTACATATCCCAAATCAGTGAGCTTCATCAGCCTCTTCAGTAGAGTGCTGAACTTTTGGAGTTGAAGGTAACCAACAATTTTGTGTGTTTCTGTGGACATGAAAGCATTTACTTTATCCTCATCGGTCAATAACAATATTCCAAAATCTTATGCAGTAATCATTTTATTGCATACAAACATTTTTTGTTCTTGTCTCATAGACCTTGTTGTAAACATTCACTGTCCCTACTCTGAGAAGGTCTCGAATTAAACCTAGAATGGATCGAACAGGAACAGGTAGGAAGCACAAATTACAGAGTGAGATGTGGCAGTTTGCATATAGCTGGACCAATTTTTTTTCCCTTGCGTAGTCTGTGAGAGGTTTGTGGCCTGCTATACCAGAAAGTCTGTACAACCTGGTTCGAGAAACGTCTAGCTTTCTTTAGGTTGTGTGGCAGTTTCTCAAGCTTACAGACCACAGGATTCTTTGTGTCAATCACCAGCCCTTCAGGTACTTCTATATATATATATTTCTTCCTCAAGGTAGCCATATAGAAATTCAGTATGAAAAGTGAACTGTATCACTTCCAGTTCTTTGTTTGTGGAATGAATCATACCATATGACTGCAAAAAGGAAGGTCTCATTGCAATTGACCCTGTATTGCTGTTTGAAGCTTGTCACACTTTGTATCTTGTAATCTTACCATTTGTGTCGGACAAGACAATTAAAACACACTTGAGACAATAACTTGCTGACTGTTGGATTTAGAGCTGACCTTCCAAGTTTTGTTGTACTCGTGAGCATTCATTTCTTTTAACTAACTCCATCTGAGCAGGCCTCGAAGGGTCAACAGTACTGACTGATTGTCATCCCCCCCTCAGCCCACAGGCATCACTGGATGCGGATATGGAGAAGGATGTGGTCAGCACACCGCTCTCCCATCCGTTGTCAGTTTTTGTGACCAGAGCCACTATTTCCCCATCAAGTAGTTCCTCAATTGGCTTCACAAGGCTTGAGTGCACTTCACTTGCCAGTAAAGTGCTAACCAAGCCCAACAATTACCGTCCAATCTCCCTTCTAACAGCTTTATCCAAAATTTTTGAGAAAGTAATGTATTCAAGAGTAGCTTCACATATCTGTAACAATGAAGTACTAACAAAATGTCAGTTTGGTTACCAGAAAGGTTTTTCAACAGAAAATGCCATATATGCTTTCACCAATCAAATTTTGAATGATCTGAATAACCGAACACCACCCATTGGGATTTTTTGTGATCTCTCAAAGGCTTTTGATTGTGTAAATCATGAAATTCTGCTAGACAAGCTCAAGTATTGTGGCATGAGTGGGACAGTGCACAAATGGTTTAATTCATACCTAACTGGAAGAGTGCAGAAAGTTGAAATAAGTAGTTCTCATAATATGCAAAGATCAGCACATTCCTCAAACTGGGGAACTATCAAGAATGGGGTTCCACAAGGGTCAGTCTTGGGTCCTTTGTTGTTATTAATATATATTAATGACTTGCCATTCTATATTCATGAAGAGGCAAAGTTAGTTCTCTTTGCTGATGATACAAGTATAGTAATCACACCTGACAAACAAGACTTAACTGATGAAATTGTCAATACTGTCTTTCAGAAAATTACTAAGTGGTTCCTTGTAAACGGACTCTCACTGAATTTGGATAAAACACAGTACATACAGTTCCGTACAGTGAATGGTATGACGCCATTAATAAATATAGACCTTAATCATAAGCGTATAGCTAAGGTAGAATATTCCAAATTTTTAGGTGTGTCCATTGATGAGAGATTAAATTGGAAGAAACACATTGACGATCTGCTGAAACGTTTGAGTTCAGCTACTTATGCAATAAGGGTCATTGCAAATTTTGGTGATAAACATCTTAGTAAATTAGCTTACTATGCCTATTTTCACTCGTTGCTTTCATACGGCATCATATTTTGGGGTAATTCATCACTGAGGAATAAAGTATTTATTGCACAAAAGCGTGTAATCAGAATAATAGCTGGAGTCCACCCAAGATCATCCTGCAGACATTTATTTAAGGATCTAGGGATATTCACAGTAGCTTCTCAGTATATATACTCTCTTATGAAATTTGTTATTAACAACCAAACCCAATTCAAAAGTAATAGCAGTGTGCATAACTACAATACTAGGAGAAAGGATGATCTTCACTATTCAAGATTAAATCTAACTTTGGCACAGAAAGGGGTGAATTATACTGGCACTAAAGTCTTTGGTCACTTACCAAATAGTATCAAAAGTCTGACAGATAACCAACAAGTATTTAAGAAGAAATTAAAAGAATTTCTGAATGACAACTCCTTCTACTCCATAGAGGAATTTTTAGATATAAATTAAAAATATATATATATACATAAATTAAAAAACACAAAAAATGAAAAAGTTGTTATATTAACTTAAGTATGTTGTTAAATTAACTTAATTATGTCATGTATTGGAAAATTTGACTCATTCCACATCATTACGAAATATCGTATTCATGATCCATGGAACTAGTATTAATTTAATCTAATCTAATCTAATCTAACTTTGGTGATATGATGGGAACTGGTGTTACCACTGCGGCAAGGCCACTGGCCATCCAGTTCTTTTGAGTAGGGACTGGTAAGTGCTACATTGAAACTGTTAGGAGCGTCATGTTGGATGAAATCAACTTCATATCTTGCTGGCTTACAAATTGCAGAACAGTCTTGTAGCCATGTCAATTATACTTCAAAAGGTAGCTCTTCAGTTAGCTGTTGTGATACGTGCCACAGGAAGAACAAACACGATTTATGGAACATAGTACTTTATAGAGCAACACATGAGATACAATGACGTACAGACTGTGCATAGCACTGAAGATGTTGACTGGACAACAGTAGTACAGGCTACAAAATAAGCTGAGCACTCATTGTGACCGCTTAAATAATACTCTTTCTTTGGCGTCTCACCAGAGTACACCAAGGGGCTGACCCAGGTGACCTCTATAAGCAGGCCTGTGAACTGTACACATGTGTGATCTGTGAAATCGGCTGACCCAGGTGGCCTCTATAAGCAGGCCTGTGAACTGTACACATGTATGATCTGTGAAATCACATACATCACGTGTGAAGGTACATCACTCCTCCTTTCTAGGGAGTGGAAAACCACATACATACATTAAAAAAACTAGGCATAGAAAATATGTGGTACAGAAAAAGTGCATGGTACAGAAAAATGCACGGCACAGAAAAAAAACTATTGGCACTAGACAGCAATGTAACTGAAAAAGCACTGGTACCATGAAAAAAAGCACTGATTTCTCAAGGTAATGAGATTAAAAGCCACGGACACCACCAATGATGGCACTGATGTCCACTTCATCACACGACGATGCTGGCTGCTGCAGCACATGGCGGGCAATTGCCAGTAAGTAGGGGCACAAGTGATGAGGGGACAGGTTGGCACACTGTGCCCCCCTTTTGTGAGAGGACATAGAGCAGGATTGGGGTCAGCATCTCCATAGTGATGTCCTTGTTGAGGTCAGCAGTCAGCACTGCAGGCATCATCGGGGGCATCAGAGACGACAATCACACAGGACCCGGCAACAGAGACGGGAGCGGTTGTGGCATCGGGTGTACAGGGGCTGCTCTGGCGATGACAGTGTGGGAATGGGAGTGGAGGCAGGAACCGCAGATAGTGATCTATCAGGCAGCAGCCCTCTGCAGTGCAATGCAGACCTTCTGTGACACAGGAACAGGCATCGGAAGCAATGGGGACAGGGAAGGCAATGGGCCCTCCTGAAAAGACTCTGCTGTGTGCAGCGCGCAGCTGGTTTGAGTCACCGACATCCACCCATCAAGAGTATGGACGATGCATAGGTGCTGGCCCTGGCACTCGATGGTGGCAAAAATCCAATTTGGCTGGCAGCTAAAACCCCGAGCCCAGACAAGCACCCCCAGCCGGAATCTTCGCAGATTTGGGAATTCTGGCAGACGCAGCATAGGATGCAGCACGTGAAGGAGGGTCCACAGTTGGTGTCTAAGTAGCAGCTTCACGGGGCTCTCATCTCCCACTGGAGTGAAATGGCACAAACTCAATAAATGGACTAAAGCAGCTTATGGGGACCTCTCAGATACATACTTCCAGATCTGAGTTTTAAACATGTGAACAATGTGTTAGGCCTCATCATTAGACTGAGGACGAAATGGGGAGCCGCGAGATGACAAACACCACTATCCTGAAAAAAATATGCAAGTTCTCAAGAAACAAACTGAGGGCCATTATTGGTAACCACACTATACAGAAGTCTCTCAATTGCAAAAATCTAAGACAGGCAAACCTAAGTTTCTCGCATTTGTAGACTTAGAGAAAGCTTTTGACAATGTTGACTGGAATATGCTCTTTCAAGTTCTGAAGGTGGCAGGGGTATAATACAGGGAGCGAAAGGCTATTTACAATTTGTACAGAAACCAGATGGCAGTTATAAGAGCCGAGGGGCATGAAAGGGAAGCAGTCGTTGGGAAGGGAGTGAGACAGGGTTGTAGCCTATCCCCGATGTTATTCAATCTGTATATTGAGCAAGCAATAAAGGAAACAAAAGAAAAGTTCGGAGTAGGTATTAAAATCCATGGAGAAGAAATAAAAACTTTGAGGTTCGCCGATGACATTGTAATTCTGTCAGAGACAACAAAGGACTTGGAAGAGCAGTTGAACGGAATGGACAGTGTCTTGAAAGGAGGGTATAAGATGAACATCACAAAAGCAAAATGAGGATAATGGAATGTAGTCGAATTAAATCGGTTGATGCTGAGGGAATTAGATTAGGAAATGAGACACTTAAAGTAGTAAAGGAGTTTTGCTATTTGGGTGCAAAATAACTGATGATGGTTGAAGTAGAGAGGATATAAAATGAAGACTGGCAATGGCAAGGAAAGCGTTTCTGAAGAAGAGAAATTTGTTAACATCGAGTATAGATTTAAGTGTCAGGAAGCCGTTTCTGAAAGTATTTGTATGGAGTGTAGCCATGTATGGAAGTGGAACATGGACGATAAGTAGTTTGGACAAGAAGAGAATAGAAGCTTTCGAAATGTGATGCTACAGAAGAATGCTGAAGATTAGATGGGTAGATCACATAACTAATGAGGAAGTATTGAATAGGATTGGGGAGAAGAGGAGCTTGTGGCACAACTTGACTAGAAGAAGGGATCGGTTGGTAGGACATGTTCTGAGACATCGAGGGATCACCAATTTAGTATTGGAGGGCAGCGTGGAGGGTAAAAATCGAAGAGGGAGACCAAGAGATGAGTACACTAAGCAGATTCAGAAGGATGTAGGTTGCAGTAGGTACTGGGAGATGAAGAATCTTGCACAGGGTAGAGTAGCATGGAGAGCTGCATCAAACCAGTCTCAGGACTGAAGACCACAACAACAACAACAACAACAACAACAACAAGACAGGCCCGAAATAGTGACCGCCATGGATGTGGTTGGACAAAGCGCACATAGGGAAATGGGGAATAGGTGTCTAGTAGAATGAGCCAATACTTATTTAGGAAGGTCCCAACAAAATCAACATGTAGACACTCCCATGGGTGCTGCAGCATCAGCCAGGGGGATACAGACACCTGTGGGGCCACCTGTTGCTGAGCACAGTGAGTGCAAGTGGTGATAAGCTGCATAATGTCTCATCTATGCCTGACCAATACACATGCTGGCAGGCCAGTGCTTTGGTGTGAGACATCTTCCAGTGACTGACATGCAGAAGCTGTAGTACATTACAGCACACGGAAGCAAGAAGCAAAACCCTGGGAGCAGCATCCTCTGTAGTTAACAAAAGAACCCTGTCAAACACAGAAAGGCAGTGCCTGAGGAAGAAGTAATTACATACGAGCCAGGGTTTTTCTGGTCAACTGTGCAGCACAAAAGAGAGGACCAACCAAGTATAGGATCTGTGATGACAGGTGACGCTATCGTGGCACTAATGAAGGGAAAACCATCGACCGCATTCTGGTTCTCAATGTCTAAATAGAAACGGAGCAGATAATTCTGATCAGACGCCAGGTCCGGCCTGATCAGAAGGTGAGATAAGGCATCGGCATTGTCTTGTCGGGCTATCAGCCGGTAATGAATCTTAAAATGATAACAAGAGAGGAAGTAAGCCCAGTGCTGCAATGACGCACATGCTTGTCCGGTATGGAAGCGGAAGGGTTAAAAAGAGCAACCAGTGGCTTGTGATCTGTGATTAAATGGAACTTAAAACCATACAAGAAGAAGTGAAATTTCTTGAGAATGAACATAATTACTAAAGCCTCTTTTTCAATCTGAGAATACTGCTGCTGAGCAGGAGTTAAAGGCTTAAAAGTATAAGCAATGGGTGGTTCAGATCTGTCCACTTATTTGTGTGCCAACACTCTGCCAAGACCATGCTGAGAGGCATCAGTAGCCAACACAAAACGCTGACACAACTGAAAAGCGGACAGCCACAGATTTAAGCAAAGTAAATACTCGATCACAAGCTGGGAACCAGAAAAAAGGCACATTTTTATGCAAAAGTGCTTGCAGTGGCTGAGCAACAGTGGATGAGTCCAGTAAAAACTTACAGTAGTACGCAACTTTACCTAGAAATACCTGCAGTTCCTTAATGGGGGTCAGCCGCGGCAATACTGCAATTGCCGCAACATGGTGATGCAATGGCTTGACCTCTGTGTGAGGAACCTCAATTGATGGCTGAAAAAAAGTGAGACTTGGCAACACTGTACTTGAGACCTGCAGACTGCGAAACAGAAAACAATAATCAGAGGTTGCTAAGGTGGTCTTCGGTAGAAGAGTCTGAAACAATGATAGTGTCGAGGTAATTGATGCAGCTGGGCACAGAGGCTGTCAGCTGTTCTCAAATGTTGAAAAATTGCAGAAACACTAGAGACACCAAAAGGCCAAGCACTGATATTGGTAAAAGCTAAAAGGTGTATTGACAATGAGAAAGTGTCTAGGGGCCTCATACAAGGGGAGCTGGAGTTATGCTTCTGACAAATCAGTCTTCGGAAAGTACTGGCCACCTGATAATTTTGCGAGCAACTTGTCAGGGCAGGGCAAAGGGTACGTATTTATCACAGAAAAAAATGCAAACTGGCTCTGAGCACTATGGGATTTAACATCTGAGGTCATCAGTCCCCTAGAAATTAGAACTACTTAAACCTAATTAACCTAACGAAATCACACACATCCATGTCCGAAGCAGGATTCGAACCTGCGACCGTAGCAGTCGTGTGGTTCCGGACTGAAGCACCTAGAACCGCTCAGCCACTGCGGCCGGCTATCTATCACAGACTGTACATTAAATGTGACAGTGAAGTCTCACAGAGGCAAAGATTACACTCAGATTTTTAATTATGACCAATGGTGTAGTCCATTCTACTGGAAGAAATAGGCTCCTAGAGGGTGGGGAGGGGGTGGGGGGGGAGGGGGGGGGAAGAGGGTGGACAGACCCTTCCACAGTAATGTGGGCATGAAAATCAGTAGCTACCCAATATCAGGGGAAAATGGAGACAAAAACTCAGAGCAGAAGGACTCCAGTTGCTGATATGGAACTTGATCTGACACTAAATTTACTTCATTGGCAATGGTGAACCCAAATGTGTTATACACATCTAACCAGTAGAGGTCTGCAGTGCAAAAATGATCCACAACAAGGAAGGTGAGAATGTGAACAACAGATATGTAATAAGGTGTAGAAAACTGACCTAGGATAGAAATCTGCTGTTTATTATAGCTAGCCAACTTCTATGAAATATGTGTGAGGTGAGGGGGACTCACATCCCCTTACATTTGTGTGTTTACTCAAGTCACTGCAGCTTCTGTGTCTACTTGCATTTTTAGGAGTTTATTAAACATACACAAGTCAATAAAAAATTTGTTCAAGGAGACAGTCACTGTAGAGATGCAGTTTATGTCCATCAGTACTACTGTGTCCAACAAGTTTAAAGAGGAGTTACACACCAATGCAATGTGGCCTTTCTTTAGGCACTTGTTGCAAACAGCCCAATGCTTAGGGCACACAGCAAGTTCGTGTTGGATGAAGCAGCATGGTCAAGATGGAAGGGGGGCACACAGCTGCTGTTGTGAAAGGCCTGTTGTTGCCATGGCCTAACTGTCAGTGCCCCGTGTGACTCTGAGTTGAAGGTTGTACTGTGGCAATGGCTTCCCTGTCATCCTGAACACTTGGAGCATGCCTAACAGGGATTGACTGAACAACTTCTGATGCACTCCCCCCCCCCCCCCCCCCCTCCCACCCTCACAGAATCTGATTGCCCATGCCCGTGACACTTCAAAGCACTGTGCTATATTGAGCACATCTGAAAGCATCAGGTACTCACATTAAAGCACTTTTTCATGGACTTCCCTGTCTGGGGCCAGAAAATAACATTATGCACCATGTGACCAGCGTAGGATTCTACTAGTGATCAATTTACAATGATGGCTCAAACCCATGTAATTCTGCAGACAGGCTTCTTAAGATTGGTTTGGGTGTTTCTGACAATAATAAAATTCTACATGCATTGCAATTACATGCATTCTGTCACAGTAGTAGGTTGAGAGAAGCTTGCACATTTCATCAAATGATAAGCTTGCTGGTACTTGCAAAGGTGCAAGTTGCAGTGAAAGCCAGGAAAGAAGAAAGCCCTACACAGGCTTGCATCACCCAGATGAAAATCCTGGAAACGTTCATACAACTGTGTCTCATGGGAGCCAATCTTCAGCCAATTTATCACATGCTGGAACGGGTGAAAGTTGCCGTGACAGGAGAGTAGTCTGCAGTGAACATCCAGAAACCAGTTGATTGAGAGCGGTTGCAAGAGCCTGCTGTTGTTCCATGAAAGCTTGATGCTGGGCAATGATACACTAAAGAGCCAAAGAGACTGGTACACCTTCCTAATATTGTGTAGGGCCCTGCAAGCATGCAGAAGTGCCACAACACAGCATGGCATGGACTGCAATAATGTCTGAAGTTGTGCTGGAGGGAATTGACACCATGAATCCTGCAGGGCTGTCCATAAATCTGTAAGAGTATGAGGGGGTCAAGGTCTCTTCTGAACAGCATGTTGCAAGGCATCCCAGATATGCTCAATAATGTTCATGTCTGGGGAGTTTGGTGGACAATAGAAGTGTTTAAACTTGGAAGGGTGTTCCTGGAGCCACTCTGTAGCAATGCTGGATGTGTGGGGTGTCGCATTATCCTGCTGGAATTGCCCAAGTCTGTTGGGATGCACAATGCACACAAATGGATGCAGGTGATCAGAGAGGACGCTTACAAATGTGTCACCTGTTAGTCACATCTAGACATATCAGGGGTCCCATATCACGCCAACTGCACATTCCCCACACTATTACCGAGCCTCCATTAGCTCGAACAGTCCCCTGCTGACATGCAGGAGCCATGGATTCATGAGGTTGTCTCCATACCTGTGCACGTCCATATGCTCAATAAAACTCGAAACAAGACTCGTCTGACCAGGCACCAAGTTTCCAGTCACTAACAGTCCAATGTCAGTGTTGACGGGCCCAGGTGAGGCTTAAAGCTTTGTATCATGCAGCCATCAAGGGTACACGTGTGGGCCTTTGGCTCCAAAAGCCCATATCAGTGATGTTTCATTGAATGGTTCACACACTGACACTTGTTGATGGCCCAGAATTGAAATCTGCAGCAATTTGTGGAAGGGTTGCACTTCTGCCATGTTGGGTGATTCTCTTCAGTCATTGGTGTTCCCATTCTTGCAGGATCTTTTTCCAGCCAAAGCAATCTTGGAAATTTGATGTTTTACTGGTTTCCTGATATTCACGATACACTCACAAAATGGTCGTACGGGAAAATACCCACTTCATCACTACCTCAGAGATGCTCTGTCCCATCGCTTATTTACTGCCTATAACATGACATTCAAACTCACTTAAATCTTGATAGCCTGCCATTTCAGCAGCAGTAACCAATGTAACAACTGCACCATGCACTCGTTTTCTTATGTAGGCATTACGGACTGCAGTGCCATGTTCTGCTCGTCTAGGTATCTCTGTATTTGAATACACATGCCTATACCAGTTTCTTTGTCACTTAAGTGTATGTTGGAGTATTTCATCCGTGGAGATGTTTGTCGGGTGACTTAGTACGGACACTGACACGTGGAGAAAACATAACTCTCCTTCACTGCCAAGTTTGCTGTAGCGAGGACAAACAGGATTTATGGAACACGGTACTTTATACAGCAACACATAAATACAATGAAGTACAGGTTGCGCCTAGCACTGAACACATTGACTCGACAACAGTAACACAGTTTACAGAATAGGCTGAGTACTTGTTTTGGGTCACTTATACAATACTGTTTCTTTGGTGGCTCATCAGAGTGCACCAGGGGGCCAACCAAGGTTACATCTATAAGCGGGCCTGTGAACTGTATGGACGTGCAATCTCTGAAATCGTGTGCATCATGGGTCAAGGTACATTAATACTCTTATACTGTACTGTGGAGTCTCTTTCTCTTCCTGTACGTGTACTGGTCTGATGTGACCTTGCCTGTCATGATCCACCAGTTCTCATTCTTCGTCATCCTTGATTTTCACATATATATTGTCTGCTTGTTGTGTTACTGGTGGTGTACTGCTGCTTATCTCTCTCCCTTTGATAGTGTATCGTTTAATAGTTACAGGGCTGATGTAGTTGGTGGCAGAAGGGTGCATAGGGCAAGTCTTACAGCTGGGATGGTCGCAGGGCTAGAAGCCATAGAGTAGGTAATGGGTGCAGGAGTGTAGGAACTGACAAGGATATTGTGGAGATTGGGAGGATGATGTAAAACTATTCGAGGTGTGGTGTGCTAAATGTCAGACAGACTGTACCTCATTTCAGGGTATGTTCATCTTTTCTCAGCATGATGGCTTCTAAAAGCAGGACAATGCAACATATCACACAGCTCACAGGGTACTTGTGTGATTCGAAAACCCCCAACATAAGTTTACTGTACTCTCCTGGCCACCAAACTCACGGATTTAAACCCAGTCAAGAATCTATGAGACCCCCTCAATTGGGCTGTTCATGCCATGGATCCTCATCCAAGAAACTTTGTGCAGTTGGGCCCGGCACTGGAGTCAGCATGGCTCTACACTGTTGTTGATAACTTCCAGAATCTCACTGACTCTCCTCCTGCATGTCTCGCAGAGGTCCACATTGCAAAAGGTGGTTATTCAGTTTTCTGAAAGGTGGTCACGTTAATGTTGCTGGACAGTGTTTGTCTCCTTCTGGATCATATTTTACAGGTAAGACTGGGACAACTAATTTGTTACTCCTCATTCTTAATGCTTCTAGTTTTTTCAGTAGTATTTTATGATCCGCATTGTCAAAAGGCTTGGACAATTCTGAGAATATGCCTTAAGAGCTTCAAGTACTGCTTTTGCAAACTCTTTAATGGCCAATATTGTACTTTAATTTTGGAAAGCAAACTGTGTTTTGTTAAAAATGTTGTATTTATCCAGTTAACTCATTAGTATACCTTTCATATTTGACTGAATTACTTTTTAGTGCATTGGCTGTAGTAAAACTAGCTCGTAGTGTTCTATACTCTCTGCATTATGTTTCTTTAGTTAGGACATATCTCATACATGCTATAGGTACTCCAAAACACCACCTGCAATAAATGAGTCATTTTCTATGTTTGTTAATGGGGTTTGTACACTGTCTGTGTGTGCCTTCAGAAAAGAAACTGGAATCCCATCTATGCCTGCTAACTTCTTTTTCTTCTGTATTGTCTTTCTGACTTCATTCTCTGTTGTGGGAAAACATCATTGCACTTGTATAACTCATTGTGGCTGCTGCATGTGTTTTAAAAGGTTTTGTTTTGCAACTTTGCTGTAATAGCAGAGAAACTGTCATTGCAAAATTTGTAAATTCATGAGGATTTCATATTACTGTTGTTGTCATGATTTAACCTAAAAAGGGCTTGGTCCTCCTCCTGACGACAACAGGTATTTGACCATGGGTGGCCCAGGCAGTCAGTCACATTTACGCATGCTCCCTCGCCTGTCATCGTTTGCTGATGCTATTACCCCATGGTGAAAGACTTGTACACATCTTCTAAATCACTGGGAACCAGAGATCATTCAATTTCATGCCCTCCTCATTCCTATTGAAACTCCTGGTGTGTTTGACAATCTCTATGGCTTCTCTGTACAGCCTTTCATGATATCCGCTTGTGGCTGCCAGTACTCGAGTCCTATTAAAATGAATGTGGTGGTCTCCGGACTGCAAAGCATGTTCCACAACAGCTGATTTGTCAGTCTCTTCCCACCTACAGTGCTCTTCTAGCTGTTTTTTGACTATTCTGTTTGTAGTACCCACATACACTTCCACATGACTACATGACTCCTATAAATTCCTGCTTACTCCAGCAATTTGCGAACATCCTTGGCCAATTTTAGGTTACTCTGCATCTTCTAGGTGGTCTGGTAGATTAACACAATGTTCTATTTTATCAAAATTTTTCCTGTGCTGTCAGGAACATCCTTAATGATAGGCAGGAAAACTTTGGATTTCACATGTGCTTGTGCATCATTATGATTTTTGCGCAGCATTCTTAATTCTGTTTTTATAACAGTGGATGAATGGATGAATAATCATTCTTAGGCAATGCATTTGTGATTGTGTTTTAATTCCACATCAAGCAAAGCAAGTATGTGAGAGGACAAGCAACAAAAAGAGATGGAAAGAAACACCCTGGTGGAATGATAAAACAAAGGATATAGCACAGAAGAACAATGGAGCCTTCAGGGTATGGTTCCAGAAGAGAACAGTAGAGACAAGAGAAGAGTATCAGGCAAGAAAGAAAGAAAGAAGCAAAAGAGTGGTGGCGGAGGAAAGAAGAAAGTGAATCGAACAGCGAACTAGAATGATGGAGGAGGATACTGAAGGTTCAAAACAGGTGTTATATGGGATGATTAAAAGTAAGAGGAAGAACAATACGACAGATCATGCTCGAATGGTGAACAAAAGTGGACAAGATGTAGAGAATAAGGAGGAACCCAAGAATATGTGGAAGGAGTATTTTGAAGAACTCCTGAACCCGAATGGAGACCTGGATGCGGAGGAACAAGCCGAGGAGAAAAAAGAGGAGGAACAGCAAATAGAAAAAGACCTTACATAGGGAGAAGTGGAAGAGGCATTGGGCAAGATTAGGGGAGGGATTAGCTAAGTGTAGAGATGGTGAGAGCAGCAGGAGAGGTGGGAATATAACGCAAGAGTTGCAAGTTAGCGCCAAATATAACACTAAACCACATGAGCATTACCCTCTGGGAGGCATTTTAGTTGTTTATTTGACCGTGTGAATACCTAATGGACAGAGGGTATTCAAACATTAATTTCATATAAGTGGCAATTAATGGGAAACTGGAAGACTTTACTTTGGAGGTAATACTAGTATTGACGTTCATACAAATGAAATAATAAACGGTCACCAGCGTAATTAGGCATCATAATTTGAAACATTATGTTTCAAGAAAACTTAATATGAGCTACTAAATTGACTTTCATTAATACTCCTTATGAATAGTGCAACGAATACACATGACTACCGGATGAACTGAGTAGTGGGTAGCAGTAGTCACTATTTTCACAAATCAGCAATCATAGGAATTTTAAAAGTTATTTGACTCATAGTCATAATAGTTACTGTTGCAATCAATAGCTAACTCAGCAATAATATGTTACTAAAGACTTCATGAGACTAAAATTGGGCATGACCAGAGTCCTGGTTTAACTGACATACAGACACCACAAATAAAGTTAAATGACATTACACAGACACTTTTTATACTCACAATTTTATGGAAATGCTTCAGATTTCTTTAGCAAAAGCAATATTTAGTTTATCTTTCTTATAATAGAAAAGAATATAGTGGGGACCCATAAACTGAAATTGTCTTTACAGGCAAATTCTGTAACTACTTCAGAAACAGACTGCAATTTGCCAATATTGATTTCTAATACCACTTGAAATAATTTATATGTTCATACTTTAAAGCTGAAAAAAGGCCCTCGCGATCGCGGAGAAACCCGACGCGGTAGGCGCGTAAATAACCTTCAGGCGGTAACTCGGGCGCGTATTACACAAAAACAGGGTCACCAGTGAGGGAATATGGTATAGTTGTAGGTAAACAACTAGAATTCTCTCATATACTGATTTATTCACACTTAGCGTCTACACAGATACAAGTCCGGAGGCCAACTGCCGTTGGCGTCCAACATGCTCTCCAAAGCCCCCTCCTCAAAGATAGCACACTTCCGCACAGAACCAATATAGATTTTTATGGCGCTCTACGCCACATAGTCCCCCCCCCCCCCCCCCCCCCCCCCGCGCAGTATGGAGTACGTCCCTGTGAATGAGGGGTGTGAGAAGCTAGGAAGGTAAAGCACAGTTCTTCTGCGTCAGGCGGAAGCGGTCGACTGGTAGGAGACCGGGGGGTGAAGCCCGGTACGTCGACGGTGAAGTCAGCGAGCGACGCCGGCGGCTGAAGACGACGTCCCGTCCTGGAGTGAAGGTGTAGCACTTCGTCAGGCGGAGAATCACCTTGCCAGAAGGCCTAACAAAGGCATGCAAATTGCCACACGCAGCACTTCTGCTCAATTTAAAGCGGCGCACCACATGAGATCCTGCACTTCCTCCCTCAATATTGTCACACGCGAGTACCACACACACTGTATCGCCATCTCGGACAACAGATAATTTATGTATGTCATCAGGGTGCACATGTGTTGTGAATTCTTGAATGGCACCTGTACGAGCAATGGTAGGGAGGCAGGGAGGTGTGGGAAAGCCATGGCAGGGGGAAGCATCTGCTAAGAGGGGGGTGTCAGGTGCACTAGACTGTGCAGGAGACAACCTCGGGCGATCAGCTGACAGACGAGGGAGCGTGACCGAAGGCAACGAGGAGCCAGCGTGGGTTGAACGGCGTGACAAAGAGCTGTCACACGAAGATGGTAACGCAATGGTAGAATCCGAGTGGTTGGCAGTTCGACTGCGAGGGCTGTGAGGAGTGAAGCCCCGAAAAGATTGGCCACTCGAATTAGATGAACGCGGAGAAGGAGCAGTGCTCGGCAGAGAAAATCAATACCCCAAATGCATGGTGTGGAAAGATGGATGGCCGCTCGAAGCAGGGGCGGAAGAAATAGGGGCAGAATCAGGGAGGTTCACCTGAGGCTCAATGAAAGCTGGTTTCACTCGGTTGAGTGAGACCGTGGTTACAGAGTCTTTTATGAGGAGATCCATGTTATTCTCAGAGCGTTTGACGACCTTGTAAGGACCCGTGTAGGGCGACTGAAGTGGGGCTTTGACTGAGTCGTCTCTGAGAAACATGTACTCACAAGAGTCTAGCGTGCGCGGTACGTACGCGCACGGAGGTGTATGAGCAGCCGGAGGTGGCGGCTGAATTTTGCTGCAGTGCAAGCACACCCGCTCGAGAAGTGAAGGGAGTTCAGAGGGCCGTGGAAGTGGGGTCGGAGTGACTAATTCTCCAGGCAAAACCAGAGGTTGGCCATATACAAACTCGGCTACGGACCCCTTGAGGTCTTCCTTGAAAGTCGCACGAAGCCCAAGAAGCACGAAGGGCAGTGCCTCTGTCCATAGTGAGTCATGGCAACGCAGGGCAGACTTCAGTGTGCGATGCCATCGCTCGACAAGCCCATTGCTTTGGGGGTGGTATGCAGAAGTATGAATTTTGACAATGCCACATATTTTACATAAGTCAGAGAAAACTGAAGACTCGAATTGTCGCCCCTGGTCAGTGGTGAGGTAAACAGGTGAGCCAAATCTAGAGATCCACGAATCTAAGAATGCTCGACTTACTGTCTCAGAGGTAATGTTCGGAATAGGCACAGCCTCAGCCCACCGAGTCATCCTGTCAATAGCTGTAAACAAGTAACGGAAACCCTCCGAGGGGGCAAAGGGCCTATGAGGTCGACATGAACATGGTGAAACCGGCCTGGAGGTTGGGCAAAACAGCCAAGGGGTGGAGAAGTGTGCCTGGAAACTTTGTTCTGTTGACACACCATGCATGCCCTTGCCCAAGACTGACAGTCACGGCGCATGTATCTCCATACAAACCGTTCAGCTACCAGACGGGTGGAGGCTTTGACACCGGGGTGTGCTAATGTGTGTAGTTTGTCAAAGACCTGGCGTTGAAGGGGCTTAGGAATGAATGGCCGCAACGTACCAGTTGATTCATCACACCACACTAAGTCAGATATGCCAGGGAAAGTAGAGTGTACCGGTTACCGGTTGGAGAGAGGAGCTGTGGTCTGAAATTAACTGCCTGGTATCGGGGTCTGCCGATTGCAACCGAGGTAGGTCCGTTAAGTCAATTAAGGTTGTGACAGCACTAACACGCGAGAGAAAATCAGCGACCACATTGTCCGCTCCTCGGATGTAGCGAATGTCATTTGTAAATTGCAAGATGTAATCGATGTGACGAAAGCGTCGTGGGGGCGGATCAGCCGCAGGATTTTGTATGGCACGAACCAACGGCTTGTGATCAGTGAGCACATAGAAATCTCGTCCCTCAACATCAGTTCTGAAGTGCCTTATGGCCTTGTAAACTGCAAGTAGTTCTCTGCCGAATGCTGAGTATTTCTTCTGCGCGTTGTTTAGCTTTTTTGAGAAAAACTGAAGGGGGGTCGTAACATCGTTGTATGTCTGACTCAGTACCGCGCCAATAGCATTGTCACTAGCGTCAGTAGTGATAAACATTGTGGCATCCGCCCGTGGGTGAGCAATAGTGACAGCGGAGGCCAACAGCTGTTTGAGTTCATTAAATGCCTTGTCCATGTCTGGTGTCCATGGTACCTGGCGGGTGCCAGAAGTTTGTGGGCCAGCGAGAGCATCTGTGAGAGGAGCCTGCGCCGCAGAAGCGGCTGGCAAATGTTTCCGGTAATAATTAACTGTTCCGATGAACCTGCATAATTCCCTGTAGGTCTGAGGGCGTAGCATCTCGAGAACAGGCTTGATCTTGTCCTGTGGTGGTGTCAGACCGTCCGATGACACAACATAACGTAGGAATGTGACGGATGACTGGTGCAATTGAGTCTTTTTATTGTTCAGTTCAGTACCAGCGGCTGCTAAAATATCTGTCATGACTTGAACACGCTCCTCACTCTGTTCTAAAGTAGAAGCAAAAACCAATATGTCGTCCATATATACGAAACAAAAGTCTAGAAGGGATAAAGTTTGATTGATGAAACGCTGCCACGTTTGGGGTGCATTTTTCAACACAAACAGCATAAATTTGTATTGGAACAGCCCGAAGGGAGTGGTTATGGCAGTCTTTTCAATGTCCTCCGGAGCCATAGGAATCTGATGAAATGCGTGCTTACAGTCCAAAACAGAGAAGTACTTTGCACCTGCGAGCGCATGATTGAAGTCTGCGATGTGTGGGACCGGATATTTATCAATGATGGTGCGGGCATTTAAACGCCTATAGTCTCCAACCATACACCAAGTACCGTCTTTCTTTTGGTCAAACAGGATAGGACTAGCCCAGCAACCGGAAGAAGGTTCAATTATTCCCTTTTGTAACAGATCGTCCAATTGTTCTTTTGCAATTTTCATAAGTTCCGGCTTGAGGCGGCGTGGACGTTGCAATATGGGCGGCCCATCGGTTAGACGTAACCGATGAACTGTGCCGTTAGTGACTACTGCAATACGTGGCGCGGCACGATAGTCAGATGTCCGTGAAGTGGAGCAGGCAGTGGCGGACGGGCCAAGCTGTGGCGCTGAGGGCACGGAAATACAGGTGTGCCACCCGCTCGTAGGCTGCGTAAAGGCCGCACACGTGTTAACATGGACGAGGTTGGTACACTGGTTCTTGGTAGCGGGCCGTGCCGCTCCGAGCGCTGTAGGCCTGAGTGGGCGTGGCCGGACAGCAGATGGCCGTAGTTCATTGCCACAAGCTTGGCAAGTTAATTTTCCATTCGGAACGCAAGGAGCATGAGCACTCGGGCATACCCTATCATTACAAAAGGGGGTGCTGACACAGTTTACAGACTTCACAACATTGTCGTTAACGTGCGCGGGCACGGGAACACCAGATTGGCACGGACTGACCTTGTCTGTAGCCGACGAGTCGTCTGCTTGTAGTGCCGCGAGGCGTTGTTGTGTGGAGGCCAACTCGTGGTGTATGTCGCAGAGATGCAGCAGCATTTCCATACGTTCCATCCGCAACTTAGAAGACTTGGCGCACTCCCCTAGCCACTTGTTTGTCCAAGATTGCAGCTCTAAGGATAGGTTTACACACTTCTTAGCACAGCACACATGTTTGGTGTTAGCTGAACTGTTACTCGGTGAAGCGAAAGGAATATGTTTGTTAAGGGAGGGGTAAAACACAGTATTTTGCAGAAAATCTAGTGACAACTGATAGTGCTTGAGGAAATCAATTCCGAGAATAGGTTCTTCAATTGTTGACACTAGAAACGTCCACTCCAGCTTGCACTCGGGCGAAAGTTTCACTGTATACAAAGTGGAACCCGAACACTGTAGGGTAGACAAGTTCACTGCACGAAGTACTGTTTTGTGTCGTTGCACTTTATTGGTTGCTAGGCAAACCGGCAGCAAAGAGACGTCTGCGCCAGTGTCTACCAGAAAACATACACCTGATCGTAAATCGCGAACATAGACTCGACCACACTTACTGTTATTGTCCGAAACAGAGTGCAACGTGGGATGGTGCCCATTGTTTACATCGCAGGAGGTGGCACCGTAGCCTACTTGCAGTTGGAGTTTGGGTAAGAGCACGGTGACTGGCATTTGCGAGCTTGCTCCCCGAATCTCGTGTGGAAGAAACAGTAAGGTTGGGCGGGCCTGTGCCCTTGTGGGTAGTTGCTAGGTGACGGAGTATGTGCCCCAGAGTCTTCCACAGAGGCCGATGGTCTGTCGTTGCGAGGAGTTGAAGGTGCAGGCAGGGCGGCTAGTTTAAAAAACTTGTTATCAGCAGCACCAGACAAGGGCGTGGCGTCAGAAAGCGTCTTAGTGCGGTCACGTCCAGAATGCAGTGCACGGAGCTCACATTGCCTGGCGGAGTATGCTCTGTCGGCGGCGCGTAAATGTTCATTTACTGGCCTATCTTCATACGCAGAGATTGCAGTCTGGACAGGCAAAGGCAGCTTTTCAGTCCAGATTTCTGCGAGCGTGTCATCAGGCATAACTTGCTCATCGACGAGAAGACGGATGCACCGCCACAGCTGGGACGGAGACCTGTCGCCGAGACGCTCTTCGTAGATGAGCTGTCGCACATTTTCTCTCCTGGTTTTAGAGACACGCTCCAGTATCGTTTGTTTCGTCACAGCATACTTCCCTGCTAGAGGGGGTGCTTTGACCAGATCATAAATTAAATCAATGCAGTCATGAAGATGGTTCATGAGGCAGGCGAAGCATGCGTCGTCGTCCAAAGCACAGACATTGAATGTTTGCTCAACCAGGTTAAACCAGAACTCCGGGTGAGCGGGTTTGAAGTCTGGTAATTTCGGCAGATTCGGCACTGCAGTCACTGCGGAGGTGCGCCTATTACTTCGGACGGAAGTAGAGCATGCAGAAGATTGCGAGTCCGGATTATTGGCGTCCCGTAATGCGGGAATCGCGAAATTCACTTGACGCCGGAGGGGCGGCTGAGAAGCGACGGACGCTTTAACGGTGTGAGGATCATAGTCAAAATATGCATTCTCATTGACGTGGTAGCTCGGAGAGAAGCCACAAGTGCTTAAGTACGCCGGTGAATGTCCGTTATGCACACAGTATTCACTCGACCGTGAGTGGTGGGGCTGGTTGTAGGTGTCGGAGTAATTACTGTCCAGCACAGAATTGTTGACCTGATTAGAAGCAACATAAGGATCCCACACACGTCCACTAGGATGCGCACTCGGTGTGATATTTGCTGTTTGGCGAGCATTGAACACCTGTTGACTAGCCGGCGCGGAAGGATACACACGTGGCGGGAACTGATTCGAGTTTGAATTTACTATTGGATTTTCCAAAGTAGCAAAACCTCGCTCGACGCCACGAACTGTATTGAATTGTGTGTTCGACACAGGAGTAGAAATGTTCCGACCAACACTCTGTGAAGAACATGTGGGAAGGTCCCGGCTAACAAAGCCAGAGTCCACGACCGTTGGCGGTTGGAAGAAACTGGCGGCACTCGATGAATTCCACTGCATGTTCTGGCTGAAGGATTCCGAACATTCTTGCGACATGTCCACTACGACGGCAGGAGTGCTGGAGAGATGTTGCTGGAATCCGGGCGGCGGTGAATGCTGAAAGGCATTGGAGCTGGAGCTGAAAAAAGGCCCTCGCGATCGCGGAGAAACCCGACGCGGTAGGCGCATAAATAACCTTCAGGCGGTAACTCTGGCGCGTATTACACAAAAACGGGGTCACCAGTGAGGGAATATGGTATAGTTGTAGGTAAACAACTAGAATTCTCTCATATACTGATTTATTCACACTTAGCGTCTACACAGATACAAGTCCGGAGGCTAACTGCTGTTAGCGTCCAACATGCTCTCCAAAGCCCCCTCCTCAAAGATAGCACACTTCCGCACAGAACCAATATAGATTTTTATGGCGCTCTACGCCACAAAGTAATTCAAATATCAAGTTCAATTAACTTCAGAAATTAGTTCATGGTAATAATCAAAGCAAAATTACTTTCCATATAGGTTCAATTTGTGTGCCTTATCCATTATCTGTGAAGCAGGTATTTTTATGGTAACATTACACACTTTGGCACTGAAATTTAGCACATTTAGTACAGAAACAAACCATTAATTAGTTAGAAACAGGATACTCAGTTTCTACACATTTAGGATGGGACTCTGCATTGGTTTCATGATCAGGATAATTTTAAGGTTCAAACACATGTTTATATCACTGGAATTATTATTGAAAAGCACTCACACAAACATACTGGTTCATACTATGATACAGATCTGAGTTCTGAAGTTGCCGGAGCAGTGGTGCAATAGCAGTGGCAAGCAAGTCTGGTCTCACACATTTGATGTTGAATGCTCTTTATAAATTCTTCTTAGTGACATATTATCCTCCTTTTAGAGCCATTCCATAATAACTAGAGCACCATACGACAGCCGAAACCACATCCGAGGCAGTTTCAGTATAAATTGGTTTTCAAATGCCTCACTTGGCACCCTCAATGTTAACCGTACAATGGCTAGCCACAGACTGCATAGCATGCTCACCCGGTAGCCACCAAGACCGAGCACCAAAACCACCTTTTAATGTGTGCCAGGCCACTTCTGTACTATACCTTTTGTACTATACAATAAAAGATCCCTAAGCATGAACCAGTTTTCAAAGTACAATTTCCCTTTCTGAACACACATATTTTATAAAGTTTCTTTATTTTTAAACATTATTTTAGTTTCCATAATACATATATTACAAACTTCCACTTTATCTCTGACAACTCAATGACCTTCATTAGTAAAGAACAACCACTTCATAGTTACATACACATAATTACACAGTACAAACTACTTACAGTCGATATTGCTTTTACAGGGAGACAGAATATGATCCAAGAAGACTGGGAGAAGGGAATAGTTGTCCCAATCTTTAAGAAGGGAAACAGAAAAGAGTGCAAGAACTATTGGGGGATAACACTGAGTCATTGTGCAAAGATTTTTGGGAAAATTTTGGAAGCACGAATTTGGGCAGAATTAGAAGGAAGAATGAGAGAAGAGCAACATGTCTTCAGAACAGGAAGGTCCATGGTGGATCTAATTTTTGCTGTAAGACAACTGCAGGAACAGCATTATGAATATGGAATAGATTTACTAATGACCTTCCTGGACAATGAAAAAGCGTATGATAGTGTACGTAGAAGCAAAGTGTGGGAATCCCTGGAGAACAGAGGAGTAGCAAAACAGATTATTTGGAGGATAATGGAAATGTACCATGGATATGTGAGCTGTGTGAAAGTGGGAGGAGAGAGATCAGTTTGGACTGAACAGAAGAATGGCTTGAGGCAGGGAAGTGTACTTTCACCATTACTCTTCATTGTAGTGATGGATGACATAACGAGAACAGTAGCACAAGTAATTGGTGAAAGTAAGATGAAAGCTATGGTGTTTGCAGATGATCTGATGATTTGGGGGAATAAGGAAGAGGAAGTACAAGAGCAGTTGGACGTATGGGAATGAACAGTACAAGAATATGGGATGAAATTTAGTATAAGTAAGAGTGATATGATTATCACAACAAGAAAGAAGGAGAGAGGAACAACTGGAATAACAGTTGGTGGGGAACAATTGAGGAGAGTGAAGAGTTTCAAGTACTTAGGAAGCCTGATACAAGAAGATGGAAAAAATGACAGAGAAATAAAAGAGTGAGAGAGAAAAGCAGAAGCATTTCGGAAGTGTGTCAGAAGCCTGATATGGAGCAAGGATGTACCCCAAATCAGTAAAAAGGTTATATACCGGACATACTATGTCCCGATCCTGACATATGCATCAGAAACCTGGGTTATGAAAGGAAGAGAGAAAAGCAAAGTACAAGCTAGTGAGATGAAATTCTTGAGAAACACTACTGGAGTGACAAAGATACACAGGTTAAGAAATTAGAGGATCAGAGAGTTAATGGTGGTGGAACCATTACAGGAGGAGATAGAGAAATCAAGGGTGAGATGGTATGGGCACGTTAAGAGAATGGAGGGGAAGAGGATACCCAGGAGGATACACGAGATGAAACTGGAAGGGAAGAGATCAAGAGGAAGACCGAGAGTCAGATGGCTGAAAGGAGTAGAGGAATGTGACCAGAAGAAAAGAAAATACTGGACCAAGGTGAAGACGGAGAGATGGTGGCAAGACAGAAGACGATGGAGAGGCCTATGTTCCACACAAACCTGGCCAGAGGCTGGAAACTGTCCAAGATGATGATGATGATGATGATGATGTGATGATGAAGCAGCTCTGGTCTGCAAATGTTTCTTGCTCTATCTGACAACATTTGTATGATGCCTTGTTGCTGTCAGCAGTGGTTCGAGGAGGAGGAGGAGGATGTTGGTTTGTGGGGTGCTCAACATCATGGTCATCAGCGCCCATACAATTTTCAAATCTTTCCATTAGCTGTCTTGGCACCACCCGAATAAAGATGAGATGATGAGGACAACACAAACACCCAGTCCTGGGGTGAAGAAAATCCCTGACCCAGCCGGGAATCAAACCCGGGACTCCGTGATACAGAGGCAGCAATGCTAACCACTAGACCACAAGCTGCAGACTGGTGGTTTGAATCCCAGATTGCATAATGGTCTGTTCGCATGGGTTTTTTGGTAAAATGTGTGGCCTTAGCTACCATTTCTTTCTTGAAAACTAGCACATGAAGAAAATTTAATCTTCTGCCTGCCTCCTCCTCTGTGGTAAACTGAATATTGCCTCATGACTATTTCAAATGGAATGATGAGGTTTATGAACAGATGGATGGTGTGGCTATGGGGTGCCCTTTAATCCCAGTTACAAAAAATTTCGTTATGAAAAAATTCAAAGAGGAGACTTTGTAAATTGCCAACAAAAAACTGAATATATGGTTCTGCAACATAGATGATACGCCTGTTTTGTGCAGGCTTTGCAGAGAGGAACTAGATTGTTTTCACATGCATCTCAATGGAATTAATTCAAAGATTCAGAACAGCTGTAGCAAGGGAGAGAATGACAGATCAGCTGTTGCAGAACATGCTGTGTTGCCAGGAGAACACCACACTCATTTTGATAGGAGTCAAGCATTAGCAGCCTCAAGCAGATACTATGAAAGGCTGTACAGAGATGCCATAGAGATTGTTAAATACCCTAGGAATTCCATTAGGAAGGAGGAGGGCATGAAATTGAATAACATCTGGTTCCTGATGCCGAATTAGATGTGTACGAGCCATGAAGAGATGGCAACCAACAATGGCCAATTGCACCCGGGCATTCAAAGCATGTGATGTCACACCACTGTAAGTGAGCATGCACCAACGAAGTTTTGCTGCAGTCAGTAGTGAGCCAGGATGTGAATCGGTGAATCAGATGTCCAAAGCAGTTACAGTCCCCCTCGAAAATGTCCTCCATGGATGGAGATGAAACATTGGACTTTAATGAAAAATCCATCCAAACATAGCACAATAACCCAGAAAATTTTGTTAATTGTGACATTTCACGGTCCTGAAAGTTTACATTTTACAGACTACAGAAGTACAAGTTGGAAAAGAATCAAGGCTGTCTAACAAACAGTTATGGCCAGCAAATTGGCTCTGGTCATAAATGTGGTATTATGTGGCAAGACACTAAAAATTTCCTTGAATCAATATAGGTCAACATATGTAGTCCTTATAGAGCCATATTTCCCATGGCAGAAGTTGCTGCAGAGCTGTATGTTCTTTCCTTCTTCATCATCCAAGTGCAAGTATGGAGTTCTAATGAAGTGATTAAAATGCAGAGGAATGTAACAGTTTGTGGCCAATATCTGAATAATGTGATTACATATATGCAGAGTTTTACAGATAAATGATCTTAACAGTTTGAAGCACAGTCACATCAACATATTTTAAAATCATTTTATTCAATTTTAACTGTTTGAGGTGAGGTACTTGACTTGTTAGACTATAAAAAGAGATCACTGATCAAAAGCTAGTGCAATTTGTCTATGTTGCTGGATATTTCTATGTGCCACCCATCAATTAATTTTAGTGAGTAGTTGCCTTTTTCATTTTTGTTTATATAAATGTTATCTTCACTAAATTATGAAATCAAAAATTAGCATGAACCTATTTTTCTGCTGTTCCAGGTGGTGTAAAATGCCAGTATACAACTGTACAACAAGTTCAGATATGCCAGTGACATGGAATGAACTTGTAAAGATTGGACAAGATCTGTACACACAGTTTCCCTCCCCAAAGATGCTGTGGTACCCCAGTGGAGCCATTCATCGAAACTGTATTGTGTACATCATATGTCTTGTCCTGTTCCAGTTTCTACCAGCAATCATTGTTGATGCGGCATTTGTACTTTCTGGGAAGAAACCATGGTAATGAAACATTACACATGCAGTTACTTACCCAATTAACTATGAATGTATATGCAGTTAACATCATTTAAAAAGAATTTCTTAGATCTTCGTTAGTATAACATGGTCAAATATGTCTGATTAAATCTGCAGTGATCTTTCAAGGCAAGAAAAATCTCAAATAAAATCTGTGAAAAACATATAACAATATGCAACACTTTTAGGGTGAGGTGTGGGAAGAATCCAGGAACTTATACAGTATGCAGTGAAAGCTCCTGAAAGGAGATGTCTTATGTAGAAAATATAAGAAATATTGCACTGAATATGCCAGTGTAGATACGAGAACCCAAGTGCTGTTTCATGAGGATGAGAGAAGAGGTACCTAACTGTGATGGAAAATATAATTATTTAACTGAGTGTCATATATTCAAAACATTACTGGGGTAATCTCTCACAGAAATCATGAATGTTGTCTAAAAGCTGCTGATGGGTCATTGCCAGGTCCAGCACTGTTCCTTCAGAAAAGTTATATATGGAAAATGGCTGGAAGGCTATCCCTACACTTATGAGGAACAGCTTCGGGCATTGCCTCTCACTGATAGCAAGACACACCTAGTACCGTGTGCCTTGGCTCTCCTGCTCAACCAAGGTCTGAGCAGCAGCATTGGGGAAGGAAGAGGCTGTTAGTAGCAGCCAGTTTTTGAACAATGTGCACCCTATTGTACCTCTCAACCGTCTGATTGTTAATGATTTTACTTCTCATGCTCCTCTGCTCCCCAGGTGCTGTTGGTGAGTTTAGGTGCAGCCTATGTATTTTTGGTCAAATGTTTGAGCAGAGTGAAGGCAAGACTCCCTAGAAGTTATTTTTGTCTGAATTTTCATAGGGAAAAGAAGAGTGCAACATGGACAAATGAGGTATTAAATTGACAAACATGAGGTCTAGTTTAAAATATATATATATTTAATTGCTCAAAAGTAATCAGTGTAATTGAGAAGAATTTAGTAGGAATGCGGGCCATCTTAAAAGAATTTCAATGATGAAGACTTCTAGGGTTATCAGTCGAGACAAGGCGTTATTCTGCACCAATGCTTCTACAAGTTTCTCACTCATTATTATCAGGCAAAGTGTCGGTTTATGTCCAGCTCCTCTGTCTCGTCTGCAAGAGCTAGGACAATCGTGCACTTCCGGAAGGGGTGTTAGGGATGGTGATGGGTGTGTGTGTGTGGGTGTGGGTGAGGGTGGGGGGGGGAGGGGGGGGAGAGACTACTGGCGTGTTGGAGAGTACTGGCATCATGCCCTGCTCTGCTGCTGCATGTTTGTTCCACCCATTGCCTTTGCCACTTTCACATCAGAGTGTTCTTGTTATATTCTTGCTATTGCTACGTCACATGCAGGGCTCAGTTGAAAACCGTTATCCCAGTTGACAAGATAATCATGGGTCCATATCTCCACTGTCTTTTTGAAGACTGAGTCTCAGAACTCATTCATCGAGCACACCACCTCTGTGTGTTCAAAATCAAACATATGACCTTCATTGAGGCCATGCTCTGCCACTGCAGATCTGTCCATTTGGACAGGGAGAACACTTCTTATATGTTGTGAACAGTGCTGCAAAATACACAGTTGTTCCTGGCTGATATACTGATCACCACATTTGCAACTGATGCTGTAGACTCTAGGTGTCCTTAGTCCTAGTTTGTCTTTCATTGAGACAAGCATTTCTTTATTTATTTCAGCCCATGACCAGAAAATGGTTTTAATGTTGATCTTCATCACAAGGCTTCAACTGGACATACTCTACTCACATGCCACCTGTAACTCACATCCAGTCTCTCCTCCGGCACATGGAAATGCGTAGATGGTAAACAGTGAACTCTGCAAGCACAGAACTACCTTGGGACAACACAACCAGTTCTCCGACTCCTGGGGACAAACATGCAGAATATCGACACCAAGAATTCGAGGACCATCATCATTTTGACTAGAAAGGAACTGGACGAGGTGACAACATCCATGCTGTCAAAACAATCAAATCTTGTGCCAGATTCAAACACATTACGCAAATGAGAGATTAGCAGCAGCATCCAGGAAGCAATTTGGGGGCTTCTCTTGATACCTCTGAAGACGTGAGGAGGGAGACCTGCAGGGGTCTTGACAAAGCAAACATGCTGAAAACTAACATATCCTCGGCAGAGCACAGAGCGAAATGCTACCACGGAGAAGATGAAGACAGTCATCCTAGCAACTGCTGTTGTTGTTGTTGTTGTTGTTGTTGTTGTGGTCTTCAGTCCTGAGACTGGTTTGATGCAGCTCTCCATGCTACTCTATCCTGTGCAAGCGTCTTCATCTCCCAGTACCTACTGCAGCCTACATCCTTCTGAATCTGCTTAGTGAATTCATCTCTTGGTTTCCCTCTACGATTTTTACCCTCCAAGCTGCCCTCCGATACTAAATTGGTGACCCCTTGATGCCTCAGAATATGCCCTACCAACCGATCCCTTCATCTAGTCAAGTTGTGCCACAAATTTCTCTTCTCTCCAATTCTATTCAATACCTCCTCATTAGTTATGTGATCTACCCATCTAATCTTCAGCATTTTTTTGTAGCACCACATTTCGAAAGCTTCTATTCTCTTATTGTCTAAACTATTTATCACCCACGTTTCACTTCCATACATGGCTACACTCCATACAAATACTTTCAGAAATGACTTCCTGATATTCAAATCTAAACTCAAAGTTAACAAATTTTTCTTCTTCAGAAACGCTTTCCTTGACATTTTATATCCTCTCTACTTCGACCATCATCAGTTATTTTGCTCCCCAAATAGCAAAACTCATTTACTTCTTTAAGTGTCTCATTTCCTAATCTAATTCCCTCAGCATCACCCAACTTAATTCGACTACGTTCCATTATCCTCATTTTGCTTTTGTTGATGTTCATCTTATACCCTCCTTTCAAGACGTTGTCCATTCCGTTCAACTGCTCTTCCAAGTCCTTTGCTATCTCTGACAGAATTACAATGTCATCGGTGAACCTCAAAGTTTTTATTTCTTCTCCATGGATTTTAATACCTACTCCGAACTTTTCTTTTGTTTCCTTTATTGCTTGCTCAATATACAGATTGAATAACATCGGGGAGAGGCTAAAACCCAGTCTCACTCCCTTCCCAAGCACTGCATCCCTTTCATGCCCCTCGACTCTTATAACTGCCATCTGATTTCTGTACAAATTGTAAATAGCCTTTCGCTCCCTGTATTTTACCCCTGCCACCTTCAGAATTTGAAAGAGAGTATTCCAGTCAACATTGTCAAAAGCTTTCTATAAGTCTACAAATGCTAGAAATGTAGGTTTGCCTTTCCTTAATCTTTCTTCTAAGATAAGTCGTAGGGTCAGTATTGCCTCACGTGTTCCAACATTTCTGCGGAATCCAAACTGATCTTCCCCGAGGTCCGCTTCTACCAGTTTTTCCATTCGTCTGTAAAGAATTCGCATTACTATTTTGCAGCTGTGACTTATTAAACTGATAGATTGGTAATTTTCACATCTGTCAACACCTGCTTTCTTTGGGATTGGAATTATTATATTCTTCTTGAAGTCTGAGGGTATTTCGCTTGTCTCATACATCTTGCTCACCAGATGGTAGAGTTTTGTCAGGAATGGCTCTCCCAAAGCCGTCAGTAGTTCTGATGGAATGTTGTCTATTCCCAGAGCCTTGTTTCGACTCAGGTCTTTCAGTGCTCTGTCAAACTCTTCACGCAGTATCATATCTCCCATTTCATCTTCATCTACATCCTCTTCCATTTCCATACTATCGTCCTCAAGTACATTGCCCTTGTAGAGACCCTGTACATACTCCTTCCATCTTTCTGCTTTCCCCTCTTTGCTTCGAACTGGGTTTCCATCTGAGCTCTTGATATTCATGCAAGTGGTTCTCTTCTCTCCAAAGGTCTCTTTAATTTTCCTGTAGGTAGTATCTATCTTAACCCTCATGAGATAAGCCTCTACTTCCTTACATTTGTGCTCTAGCCATCCCTGCTTAGCCATTTTGCACTTCCTGTCGATCTCATTTTTGAGACGTTTGTATTCCTTTTTGCCTGCTTCATTTACTGCATTTTTGTATTTTCTCCTTTCATCAATTAAATTCAGTATCTCTTCTGTTACCCAAGGATTTCTACTAGCCCTCGTCTTTTTACCTACTAGATCCTCTGCTGCCTTCACTATTTTATCCCTCAAAGCTACCCATTCTTCTTCTACTGTATTTCTTTCCCCTATTCCTGTCAATTGTTCCCTAATACTCTCCCTGAAACTCTCTACAACCTCTGGTTCTTTCAGTTTATCCAGGTCTCATCTCCTTAAATTCACACCTTTTTGCAGTTTCTTCAGTTTTAATCTACAGTTCATAACCAATAGATTGTGGTCAGAGTCCACATCTGCCCCTGGAAATGTCTTACAATTTAAAACCTGGTTCCTAAATCTCTGTCTTACCATTATATAATCTATCAGAAACCTTTTAGTACCTCCAGGGTTCTTCCATGTATACAACCTTCTTTCATGATTCTTGAACCAAGTGTTAGCTATGATTAAGTTATGCTCTGTGCAAAATTCTACCACATGGCTTCCTCTTTCATTTCTTAGACCTAATCCACATTCACCTACTACATTTCCTTTTTTCCCTTTTCCTGCTGTTGAATTCCAGTCACCCATGACTATTAAATTTTCATCTCCCTTCACTGCCTGAATAATTTCTTTTACCTCATCATACATTTCATAAATTTCATCATCATCTGCAGAGCTAGTTGGCATATAAACTTGTACTACTGTAATAGGCTTGGGTTTCGTGTCTATCTTGGCCACAATAATGCGTTCACTATGCTGTTTGTAGTAGCTTACCCGCACTCCTATTTTTTTATTCATTATTAAACCTACTCCTGCCTTACCCCTATTTGATTTTGTATTTATAACCCTGTATTCACCTGACCAAAAGTCTTGTTCCTCCTGCCACCGAACTTCACTAATTCCCCCTATATCTAACTTTAACCTATTCATTTCCCTTTTTAAATTTTCTAACCTACTTGCCCGATTAAGGGATCTGACATTCCACGCTCCGATCCGTAGAACGCCACCTAGTGGTGTAAAATAGCTGGGCATTTATAAGTTGCGGTAAATGACCAGGACAAATGCCTGGGAAAATGCCAAAAATTCATAAATACCGAAGAATTTATGCATTTTTAAGATTAACTGATAAGTGGTACTTGTAAAAAATTTAAGCTGATATTCTGTGTTGGAAAAGGTGTTTTGTAAGACTGCTTCTTGAGTGGTTGGGTAACCAAGTTGAAAAAGCTGCTTCAGAGTTAGGGGAGAGTTATTGGGACACTCAGATGTTTAGGACGGGTGGTAGGGACAGAGCATCGAGTGACATTATACTGAGTGCACTATCCGAAAATTACCTCGAGCAATTAAACAGAGAACCGACTCGTGGAGATAACATATTGGACCTACTGATAACAAACAGACCCGAACTTTTCGAATCTGTATGTACAGAACAGGGAATCAGTGATCATAAGGCCGTTGCAGCATCCCTGAATATGGAAGTTAATAGGAATATAAAAAAAGGGAGGAAGGTTTATCTGTTTAGCAAGAGTAATAGAAGGCAGATTTCAGACTACCTAACAGATCAAAACGAAAATTTCTGTTCCGACACTGACGATGTTGAGTGTTTATGGAAAAAGTTCAAGGCAATCGTAAAATGCGTTTTAGACAGGTACGTGCCGAGTAAAACTGTGAGGGACGGGAAAAACCCACCGTGGTACAACAACAAAGTTAGGAAACTACTGCGAAAGCAAAGAGAGCTCCACTCCAAGTTTAAACGCAGCCAAAACCTCTCAGACAAACAGAAGCTAAACGATGTAAAAGTTAGCGTAAGGAGGGCTATGCGTGAAGCGTTCATTGAATTCGAAAGTAAAATTCTATGTACCGACTTGACAGAAAATCCTAGGAAGTTCTGGTCTTACGTTAAATCAGTAAGTGGCTCAAAACAGCATATCCAGACACTACGGGATGATGATGGCATTGAAACAGAGGATGACACGCGTAAAGCTGAAATACTAAACACCTTTTTCCAAAGCTGTTTCACAGAGGAAGACCGCACTGCAGTTCCTTCTCTAAATCCTCGCACAAACGAAAAAATGGCTGACATCGAAATAAGTGTCCAAGGAATAGAAAAGCAACTGGAATCACTCAATAGAGGAAAGTCCACTGGACCTGACGGGATACCAATTCGATTCTACACAGAGTACGCGAAAGAACTTGCCCCCCTTCTAACAGCCGTGTACCGCAAGTCTCTAGAGGAACGGAGGGTTCCAAATGATTGGAAAAGAGCACAGATAGTCCCAGTCTTCAAGAAGGGTCGTCGAGCAGATGCGCAAAACTATAGACCTATAACTCTTACGTCGATCTCTTGTAGAATTTTAGAACATGTTTTTTGCTCACGTATCATGTCATTTCTGGAAACCCAGGATCTACTATGTAGGAATCAACATGGATTCCGGAAACAGCGATCGTGTGAGACCCAACTCGCCTTATTTGTTCATGAGACCCAGAAAATATTAGATACAGGCTCCCAGGTAGATGCTATTTTTCTTGACTTCCAGAAGGCGTTCGATACAGTTCCGCACTGTCGCCTGATAAACAAAGTAAGAGCCTACGGAATATCAGACCAGCTGTGTGGCTGGATTGAAGAGTTTTTAGCAAACAGAACACAGCATGTTGTTATCAATGGAGGGACGTCTACAGACGTTAAAGTAACCTCTGGCGTGCCACAGGGGAGTGTTATGGGACCATTGCTTTTCACAATATATATAAATGACTTAGTAGATAGTGTCGGAAGTTCCATGCGGCTTTTCGCGGATGATGCTGTAGTATACAGAGAAGTTGCTGCATTAGAAAATTGTAGCGAAATACAGGAAGATCTGCAGCGGATAGGCACTTGGTGCAGGGAGTGGCAACTGACCCTTAACATAGACAAATGTAATGTATTGCGAATACATAGAAAGAAGGATCCTTTATTGTATGATTATATGATAGCGGAACAAACACTGGTAGCAGTTACTTCTGTAAAATATCTGGGAGTATGCGTACGGAACGATTTGAAGTGGAATGATCATATAAAACTAATTGTTGGTAAGGCGGGTACCAGGTTGAGATTCATTGGGAGAGTGCTTAGAAAATGTAGTCCATCAACAAAGGAGGTGGCTTACAAAACACTCGTTCGACCTATACTTGAGTATTGCTCATCAGTGTGGGATCCGTACCAGGTCGGGTTGACGGAGGAGATAGAGAAGATCCAAAGAAGAGCGGCGCGTTTCGTCACTGGGTTATTTGGTAACCGTGATAGCGTTACGGAGATGTTTAATAAACTCAAGTGGCAGACTCTGCAAGAGAGGCGCTCTGCATCGCGGTGTAGCTTGCTCGCCAGGTTTCGAGAGGGTGCGTTTCTGGATGAGGTATCGAATATATTGCTTCCCCCTACTTATACTTCCCGAGGAGATCACGAATGTAAAATTAGAGAGATTAGAGCGCGCATGGAGGCTTTCAGACAGTCGTTCTTCCCGCGAACCATACGCGACTGGAACAGGAAAGGGAGGTAATGACAGTGGCACGTAAAGTGCCCTCCGCCACACACCGTTGGGTGGCTTGCGGAGTATCAATGTAGATGTAGATGTAGATGTATTAGGAGAGTTATCAGGAGAAATAAACTGGACTGTAAACAGAACTTTTTCTGAGGTCAATTATAATATATAATAAAATAATATAGTATATAATAAAAGAAGAAAACATCACTGAAGTTTAAAAGTAATTTTTGAAATAAAGTATAGTTTACATAGAGTAGCTAGTTTGTAGGTAGTATTTTTACTTATACCATGCTACTGGGGAAAAGTTAAAACGTTGTTCTCAATCGCTGTACCGAACTCAAGCACTTTTTTTTAAATTCTGAGGGCAATTGAAATACTTTTTGATATGCTTTCACATTTTGTTGCAATGTGAATGTTTGTATTCATTAAACCAATATTTACAAGATACTCCTTTCCCTTTTAAACTGAAAAAGTCTCAAACAGGTCCTTTTTTCCTTAACCATCTTGCAACTGCTCAATAGCATATTGTCTATAACAGTGTAAATAAGAGAAGGACAACGTTATGTTGCTTCTCCCTCAACCACATAGACTTGAATGACTGTCACACAGACATATCAGAGTTGCCAGTTCCATTTAAATAAATAACCTGCAGAATTGCATGAATTACCTGAAATTACTAGCCCCACACACAAAATTTTACATACTACCAATTTGCAATAACAACAATAGCACTAATATTTTCTTAGAATAACTGAAATTGGAGTAAAAACAGTTTATTCATGATCATTTGATGTGTCGGGTATCAATTCTGATTCCACATATTCAAGAATCACAGATTCTCTAGGAATCCACTACTATTGGAATCAAATCAGTCCAGCATCTTGGGCATCATTTCTTTGTTATCACATCTTTTTTTATGTTCACAGCAGTGCAGTCATACAAAAGTAGATAAAGAAAGGAGCAGAACAGAAAACAATAGCCTGCCCCAAATGTCGCTACATCTGACAATACACTTTTTTCTTTTTCACTGAAAATAGTTTAATATTTAAGAAAATATTTGTCATAAAAAAACAAATGCCAGCTGTTTAATACACTCCTGGAAATTGAAATAAGAACACCGTGAATTCATTGTCCCAGGAAGGGGAAACTTTATTGACACATTCCTGGGGTCAGATACATCACATGATCACACTGACAGAACCACAGGCACATAGACACAGGCAACAGAGCATGCACAATGTCGGCACTAGTACAGTGTATATCCACCTTTCACAGCAATGCAGGCTGCTATTCTCCCATGGAGACGATCGTAGAGATGCTGGATGTAGTCCTGTGGAACGGCTTGCCATGCCATTTCCACCTGGCGCCTCAGTTGGACCAGCGTTCGTGCTGGACTTGCAGACCGCGTGAGACGACGCTTCATTCAGTCCCAAACATGCTCAATGGGGGACAGATCCGGAGATCTTGCTGGCCAGGGTAGTTGACTTACACCTTCTAGAGCACGTTGGGTGGCACGGGATACATGCGGACGTGCATTGTCCTGTTGGAACAGCAAGTTCCCTTGCGGGTCTAGGAATGGTAGAACGATGGGTTCGATGACGGTTTGGATGTACCGTGCACTATTTAGTGTCCCCTCGACGATCACCAGTGGTGTACGGCCAGTGTAGGAGATCGCTCCCCACACCATGATGCCGGGTGTTGGCCCTGTGTGCCTCGGTCGTATGCAGTCCTGATTGTGGCGCTCACCTGCACGGCACCAAACACGCATACGACCATCATTGGCACCAAGGCAGAAGCGGCTCTCATCGCTGAAGACGACACGTCTCCATCCGTCCCTCCATTCACGCCTGTCGCGACACCACTGGAGGCGGGCTGCACGATGTTGGGGCGTGAGCGGAAGACGGCCTAACGGTGTGCGGGACCGTAGCCCAGCTTCATGGAGACGGTTGCGAATGGTCCTCGCCGATACCCCAGGAGCAACAGTGTCCCTAATTTGCTGCGAAGTGGCGGTGCGGTCCCCTACGGCACTGTGTAGGATCCTACGGTCTTGGCGTGCATCCGTGCGTCGCTGCGGTCCGGTCCCAGGTCGACGGGCACGTGCACCTTCCGCCGACCACTGGCGACAACATCGATGTACTGTGGAGACCTCACGCCCACGTGTTGAGCAATTCGGCAGTACGTCCACCCGGCCTCCCGCATGCCCACTATACGCCCTCGCTCAAAGTCCGTCAACTGCACATACGGTTCACGTCCACGCTGTCGCGGCATGCTACCAGTGTTAAAGACTGCGATGGAGCTCCGTATGCCACGGCAAACTGGCTGACACTGACGGCGGCGGTGCACAAATGCTGTGCAGCTAGCGCCATTCGACGGCCAACACCGCGGTTCCTGGTGTGTCCGCTGTGCCGTGCGTGTGATCATTGCTTGTACAGCCCTCTCGCAGTGTCCGGAGCAAGTATGGTGGGTCTGACACACCGGTGTCAATGTGTTCTTTTTTCCATTTCCAGGAGTGTACATTAAGTAGTAATTTTGGTATTAATAATCATTCTTCATTAATATTTGACATGGATTATAAAGTGCGTTACATTACAAAATGATGACCTAAGGACAATGAAATGATTTTTATACCGGCTTATCACTACACAGCTGTTCAACGTAATGTGTGTGCAGGCAGGTGTGCATGCATGCATGAGTGTGTGTGTGTGTGTGTGTGTGTGTGTGTGTGTGTGTGTGAGAGAGAGAGAGAGAGAGAGAGAGTAGAAATGATAAAAGTAAAAAAAGTAAAAATGACATTATAAATTATAAGCAGCCATCAGCAACACTTGTCCATTCATTCTAACTGATAATTTGGTGGTATGGATGTATACTGGCAACACGCAACATCCTGTTGCACGGCATGCTCTACAACATGACAATTATAATCCCGGCACCTGTTTCAGCATACCTGGCATCTGGATTCTTCCCCTAGACACCAGTTTCTCAGAATTTTGGCCTTAATTTATGTTAATATCTTCTATCTCAGCATTTCTTCACAGTAGCTACTCTTTTCTTCACTCCATTTTAGTTTTCTACAGCTCTCATTGTCTTACCCATCTATATTTCACTGCCCCCTCCCACCTTTGTTACATACAACGCACTTAGCACAAAGTTTAAACAGAAATCTCTGTCTTGCATATCACCCTGTGTTCCACTTTTAAGCTCTCAAGTTTTCAAATCTCATCCGATGCAGTCCCCGATGATCAGTCTTCCCTTCTCATCTCCCCTGACCCACAGTTCTGGGTGACTTTCCTGAAATCTACTCCTTTTCCTAGACCTCTCCAGTCCTTTTCCTTCACCCCTCTTCCTTCCTCTTCAATCCTTCTGCCTGAAGGAGGAGGCACTGGCTCTGAAAGCTTGCCTAGTTACAACCCTCTCTTATGTGTTCGGCCACTGCTTGGTGAGTAGATTTTTCATCCATCCAATTAAATTCTTTTGTCAAAAGTGATTGTTTTCATTGTTACATTCCCTTATTTTAATTGATAAATTATGCAGTCTAGCAGTAAAAACTTTAAAAAGTACTTTTTTTGTAAATGTCTAGATTTTGGGCACTTAAAACTGCGTTGGGCAAATTGTCGGACACATACTTATTTATAAATATCCTGCCCACTGGGCATTAGCCCAGCCTGCATCACTATTACCACCACCCTGTTGCACACAGCATGGGACATATGTGACTAGGAGAGTCTACCCACTGAGTTGCAGCATCAGAGGGAAACCTTCCACAAGAACAGCTACTCGGTCACACAGATAGGAACAACTCTCCAACCAAGCAAGAAGAAGAAAGATGATGATTCAGATACAGATATAAAACACCTGGCATTCCTTACATATGCTCAGCTCCCCACAGCCCAGACTGCTAGGATATAGGAGAACAACGACATTAAAATCATTTTCTGCTCATTGGCTAAAATCAAAAATATGCTTGGCTCAGCGAAAGACAAACTAGCACTAGGAATACCTGGATTCTATAGCACCAGCTGTAAGTGTGGCAAGCAATATATCAGCCAGATACAGTAGTGCATTTCGTAGCACTGCTCAGAACATGTGAGAAGTGTTCACCTTGACCAAATTGACAAATCTGCAGTGGCGGAACACAGTCTCAAAGAAAGTCATAACTTCAATTTTGAACAGAAAAAGGTGTTGTGCTAGATGAATGGGTTCTGAAACTTGATCATAAAAGAGGCACTGGAATATGGGTCCATGATGATCTCGTCAACTGGGATAGCGGTTTTCAACTGAGCTTCATATGGGATGTAACACTACCAATAGTATGTCCAGAGCACTCTGATGTGAATGTGGCGAAGGCAGTGGATGGGGTAGATAGGCAGCATGAGGATGTTATGCCAGGAGCCCCGCACCAGCGTCCAAAATTCCTGAAAAAATGACTTTTAACAAGGCATATGGCAAAACAAGTGGGGAAGTAAAAATATCCCAGCTTGCTTCATCACAAAGTGCCAATCTTTGCACCACTGATCTTATCAAGATTTGACTGAATATTTATGCAGCTTTTTCTCAGACAGTACCTCGTTGCAGATGACTGCATCATCCGTGAAAAGTCTGAAGTTTCTTTTAACATCATCTCAAGATCATTAATATGTAACCTGAACATAAAGGATCCCAACACACTTCCTGGGGCACACTAGAAATTACTTCTGTACCTGTCAATGACTCCGACCACAATTTACTGGTTACGACATGCAGATTAAAACTGAAGAAACTGCAAAAAGACAGGATTTTATGGAGATGGAAACTGGATGAACTGAAAGAACCAGAGATTGCAGAGTGTTTCAGAGGGAGCATTAGATAATGATTAACTATAACTGGGGAACAGAATACAGTGAAGAAGAAATGGCAGCTTTGAGAGATGAAATAGTGAAGGCAGCAGAGGATCAAGTATGTAAAAAGACGAGGACTAGTAGAAATCCATGAACATGCAAGGCTTATTGAATTTAATTGATGAAAGGAGAAAACATAAAAATGCAGTAAATAAAGCAAGCGAAAGGGAATACAAATGTCTAAAAAATGAGATTGATAGGAAATGCAAAATGGCTAAGCAGGAATGGCTAGAGGATAAATGTAAGGATGTAGAAGCATGTATCACAAGGGGTAAGATAGGTGCTGCCCACAGGAAAATAAAGAGACCTTTGGAGAAAAGAGAAACACCTCTATGAATATCAAGAGCTCAGATGGAAAACCATTCCTAAGCAAAGAAGGAAAAGTAGAAAGGTGGAAGGTGTATATAAAGGGTCTACACAAGAGAGATGTACTTGAGGGCAGTATTATGAAAATGGAAGATGATGTAAACGAAGATGAAACGGGAGATATGATACTGCGTGAAGAGTTTGACAAAGCACTGTAAGACTTCTATTGAAACAAGGTCCCGGAAGTAGGCAACATTCCGTTAGAACTACTGTTAGCCTTGGGAGATCCAGCCATGATAGAACTCTTCCATCTGGTGAGCAAGATGTATGAGACAGGAAAAATACACTTACACTTCAAGAAGAATATAACAACTTCAATTCCAAAGAAAGCAGGTGCTGACAGATGTGAAAATTACCGAATTATCACTTTAATAAGTCACGGGTGCAAAATACGAAGAATGTAAAATCCGGTACAAGCCAACCTCAGAGAAGATCAGTTTGGATCAGGAGAAATGTAGGAAAATGTCATTCAATACTGACCCTTCGCCTTCTTATGGACGATAGATTAAAAGTGGCAGGGTAAAATACAGTGAACAAAGGCTATTTACAATTTGTACAGAAATCAGATGGCAGTTATGAGTCGAGGGGCATGAAAGGGAAGCAGTGGTTGAGAAGGGAGTGAGACAGAGTTGTAACCTATCCCCAGTGTTATTCAACCCATACATTGAGCAAGCAGTAAAGGAAACACAAGAAAAACTTGGAGCTGGAATTAAAGTCCAAGGAGAAGAAATAAAAACTTTGAGGTTTGCTGTCAGAGACAGCAAAGGACCTGAAAGAGCAGCTGAACAGAATGGACAATGTCTTGAATGGAGAGTATAAGATGAACATCAACAAAATCAAAACAAGGATAATAGAATGTAGTTAAATTAAATCAGGTGATGCTGAGGGAATTAGATTAAGAAATGAGGTACTTAAAGTAGTAGATGAGTTTTTTTTATTTAGGAAGCAAAATAACTGATGGTGGTTGAAGTAGGGACAATATAAAATGTAGATTATCAATGGCAAGAAAGGTGTTTCTGAAGAAGCAAAATTTGTTAACATCGAGTATAGATATGTCTCAGGAAGTATTTTCTGAAAATATTTATCTGGAGTGTAGCCGTGTATGGAAATGAAACATGGACTATAGACAGTTTAGACAAGAAGAGCATAGAAGCTTTTGAAATGTGGTGCTACAGAAGAATGCTGAAGATGAGATGGGTACATCACATATCTAATGAGGAGGTACTAAACAGAATTGGGAGAAGAGGAATTCATGGCACAACTTGACTAGGAGAAGGGATGGGTTGGTAGGACACATTGGGAGGAATCAAGGGCTCACCAATTTAGTACTAGAGGGAAGTGTGGAGGGGTAAAAACTATAGAGGGAGGCCAAGAAATGAATACAGTAAGCAGATTCAGGAGGAAGTAGCTGCAGTAGTTACTCAGAGACTTGCACGGGGTAGAGTAGTGTGGAGAGCTGCATCAAACCAGTCTTTGGACGGAAGACCACAATAAGACATCTGTTGATGATTCTCCATCCCACATAACTTGTCGCATTGTTCCTACCAGACAATCCACAATCCAGTCACAAATTTTGCTTGGTATCTTGTATGATTGTACTTTTGATTAATAAGTGTAGATGTGGTACTGAGTCAAACGTGTCTTGGAAGTCAAGAAATACTGCATCTACCTGACTGTCTTGACCCAGGCTTTCTGCATGTCATGTTAGAACAGGGCGAATTGGGTTTCACGTGACTGATGTTTCCAGAATCCATGCTGGTTGGAATGGAGGTGATCTTCTGTTCAAGATGCCTATTATGTTAGAGCTCAGAAAACGTTCTAAGATTCTACAGCAAATCCATACTGAGGATACTGTTCGGTAGCTATGCAGATCACCTCTACTACCCTTCTTGTAGATGGGTGTGACATGTGCTTTCTTCCAATTACTGGGAATGGTTTTTTGTTCCAGGGATCAGTGACGTACTATGGTTAAAAGGGGTGCTAACTGAGCCAAAAATTCGTTATAAAATATGATAGGGATTCCACCGGGCCATGGAGTTTAATTCAGGTTTAATGATTTCAGCTGTTTCTCAATGACATTGACACTACTATTTGTTTCACTCATCTTTTCATTGGTACAAGGATTAAATTGGGGCAAATATCCTGAGGTTTCCTTCGTAAAGAAGTATTTGAAAACAATTAAGTCAAATGGCAGAAATTTCTTTTAAAAAGTTCTACACCACTGTAGTCTCCCACAGAAGAAAGATGTGAAAACAGAGTTTACTATTTCTGCCTTTGCTCTGCTACCCTAAGTCTCAGTTCCTGTTTCACCCAAGAGTCACTGGATGCTAATTTCAGTGTCAATGACAGCCTATACATACAACCAGAATTTCTTTAGGTACTTTAGCTATTATGATCTCTCTTTTCCGGCATTCCACTTCACATTGTCTTACTGTTTATCAGAATGGGATCACATTTTTCTCATCATCTATTCTGCAAAGAAAATGACAAGGTGTTTAACTGCTGTGAGGAAGAGATCATAAGGACACAAAGTGGCAATGAGGGTGAATTACTCAATGTTATTATTACTGATAACTCCCCAACACATTCTGAAAGCAGCAGCCATAAGCTGTCTACATCAACAGGTGTAACACAACAGTCTTATGTTTTGACAAGAGACATACTTAATAGTTCCTCCAAATACCAAAAATCGGAAAGCGGTGATAATAAGTTCGGAACAGAAACTGTTGCATGAAAAGATGTCTTTACGTTTCTGCATATTTGCGACCCTAAATTCACAGTGAGGCTTCAAAGTCAGAAACTAGTTTTTACAGCTACAATTACATTCATCTTGACAGTGACAAATCTTTGAGCAACAGAGGGAAACATCACAGAAAGCTCTCCACAAATATTCAGCACAGGGCGAGGTAGGACCTGCCCAGTTAGAAGCTCAGTCGCAGTCTACTAAGCACACACAGATGTGTTAATTTCACAACACTCCACTCAGCAGGTAACAAAGACATCTACAGCAGCCAAAGAGTTAGGGATGAGAATGCATCAAAAGTGCATGCGGCACACATCATGGCTGGCGTCATCCACCAAGTGCAAGAGGTCATCCAGGGAGTAAATGGAAGAACAGGTTGTAGAGCCTTAGTTCATAATACATTAACTCTTTATAACCACGTATGTGGGGTTACATCTACAACTATTTCACACCATTCCTATGTTTTCTTTACTTTCTTGAAAAACAGTGTTTTGAAAGCTTGCGATCTATCCTTGACTTCATTTGCACTACAACCATACTATCCATCTAGAACTCTCCTCTGATATGAGTACTGACAAATTTCAATCGCACAAAAGCCTGCCAACAGCAAAAATCAGTGTACATAAGGAACAA
Organism: Schistocerca americana; assembly: GCF_021461395.2. Classification (NCBI taxonomy): domain Eukaryota; kingdom Metazoa; phylum Arthropoda; class Insecta; order Orthoptera; family Acrididae; genus Schistocerca; species Schistocerca americana. The sequence goes on along the minus strand of NC_060126.1, from coordinate 507,437,155 downwards.
CACTGTTACGTATCAAAACTGTGTGGTCGTTGTGATACAACTAGTCAATAATCTATTTGAATTATTGGTATGAAGCTATTACTACTGCTGCCACTACAGCTAGTTAGGAATTTAGTTTGAAAGTACAGTATGTATGTAACACCACCTTACTGAATGCACCACAATGACCATGTCTTTAAGGAGCTTCATGAGCATGTTTTCCTGATGCGATTACTGTACTTGTGTTCCATCCATGTGAAGTTTCCTCCTGCTCTGCTACTGTGCGCTTCTGCAAAAAACAAGTTTCACTGAAAGTCCACTCCCCACCTCTTTACTTGAGAAAAGCTATGGTGTTGCATGTATGGGATACAATGGAACCATGTACAGTGAGCATAATTCATTCCAGAATCTTACTCTTAGTGCTAAACATTCGTTAAGCGTAACAACTTATCCCACATAAATTAATGTAAAGTATGATAATTCATTCCATGCAGAAAAAGTACTGAAAGATTTATGTTATTCATGCCATTTACTTAAAAATAATAATACATATAGCATTATGTACTTTATTATTAATGATGCACAACTAATTCTTTTTTACTGGGAACCTACCTACAGTCATTTCTTTTTGCTGATGCTTCAGCACTTGGTGAAAATGTGACACAGCATTATCATCAAATAAATTTGTAGCGCGCGTAGCCACTGCTTTATTGGGAAAATGATTTTCAATGTACAATGCAACTGATTCTCATGCTTTCAGCATTTCTCTTATTGTGCCAGAAGAATGCTGCTTTGGTGTTGCTGCCACTGCCACTGCCTCCTCCTCCTCCTCCTCTGAAGAACTCCTCTCCACAACTTCCTGCTGTGAAACACAGTGCAACTCCATAAGCTGTTTGGTGGTCTTTTCTTGGCTGTGATCTTCCACAAACTCAACAATACCACTGTTATCTACTTCTGATCCCATGTTGTTGCCCAAAGACACAATCTTGTTGACAACAGGCTCCACAGGTACTGACTCTTCAGAGTCACATTCAAAAATGCACTTTGGCCAAAGCTTCTTCCGAGCAGAAGTAAGAGTTCTCTTGGTAACCCCTTCCTACGTCTTTTCAATCATCTTGACGCAGGAAACAATGTTGAAATGATATTTCCCAAACTCTCTGAAAGTGAGATTGGTAGCTTCAGAAAACTGATAGAAATGCTCGAAGAGTGCTGTACTGTAGAGCATCTTAGGAAATGATCTGCTTGTCCATAGGCTGGAGCAACAGAGTGGTGTTGTGAGCAGAAATTGGATCTTGATAAACTGACATTCTTCAAGGGGGTGGTCTTGTAGGCCAGGAGAATTAGCAGGTGTGTTGTCCATAACAAGCAAGACAGAGTGGCAGATTCATCTCGAGCAAATATTTTTTCACTGAAGGACCAAACACTTCATTGATCTAATCACAAAAAAGATCACATCACCAAAGCCTTGTTCATGGACCTCCACATCACATTTAACCTGCTCTTCTGGATATTACCCTTCTTGAAGGTTCAAGGTGTTTACGAATGGTAAACAAGCAGTGGTTAATTTTGAATTTGCCGCTCGCATTGGCACAGAATAGCAGTGTGAGACAGTCTTTCATTGGCTTGTGACAGGGCAATGCATTTCCTCTGCTGTTGTAAAGGTACGCTTCAGCATCTTTTTCCAGAATGGACCCGTCTCTGCACAATTAAAAATCTGTTGTAGCAGACAATCCTCAGAATCTACGAGCATCTTGAAATTCCTTATGAAGTTCTCTGCTGCCTTTGTGTCAGAGCTGGCTGCATCAACATTGCCTCACAACACTGTGGATACCGGTTCATCTCTCAAATTTCTCAAATCACAAACAGCTTCTGTTAAACACTTCTTTGGCGAATGATTATCCTGGCATCTTCTTAATGAGGTCAGCAAAAATCATTCTCACCTTCTCACAAAATGATGTTCTTGTTAATAGTGTTGCCTGAAATTGCTATTCATTTACCCATATACGGAGCAATCTTTCAACATGATCCAGGATATTAAGCTGTTGTTTAGATACTCTTCTCACTCCCTTTGAAGTATCTATCTCCTTACTCTTGTCCTTGTTCTTAAGGATAGTGCAAATAGTTGATGTAGACCGATTGTATGTGTGTACTAAATCAGCAATACTCGCACCACATCTGCATTTTTCAATGATTCATTTCTAAGGTCATTTTCTTTCTCTTATGGTTGTCTTCTTGCAGCTTTATCTTTGGGGACATTTCTACGAAGGTTATTCAAATTTGCACACAAAAAATATTGTGTAAACACAAGTTTAAGAAAATGTATGATCACAAGCTGCACTAAGAGGGTAGCAGAAAGTGTGCTAAACCCAGACAGCAGTACATACTAAAAACGTTGTTCATATGCCACTGCCGACAGTGAAAGGTGTTCATATTATTGAATGTTTCCCCCGTCGCATGTGAACAGCTGGAGATGTCCACTAAATCATTCATTATGCGAAACATTGTTCGTTAAGCGGGTCTTTTTTTTTGCAATTTGTTTTGCTCATTGCGTGTTATGGGAGGTGCTCACTAAGCAAGGTTTCACTGTACTTCACATCTGAGTGTACTATTACCAGTCTACAGAAACCTTGAGTCTTCTATCGTTCAGAGCTGTTCTCACTTGAACAGGACAACTTATCGCTAATATACAGCTGCAATATTTATTAACTCAGTGAGAAACAGCATCACTTTTTATGAGCCCAGCATTTTCATACTAGCTATGTGGTTTCTTGGTTTTTATATGAATAGAACAGATAATTGTTATATCTTGACTCAGTACAAGGCTCAAACTATTATTAGCCCACACAGATTATTGCAAATATTAACACGTGTCATGTCAACATATTGTTCTTTGGGGAGATATTAAACACTATTAAAAAATAAAAAGACTGTAGTTACTTCCATATCTTGACAGATACAAAAATGTTCTGAGATTTTTCTACTTTAGCATAAGGGGATAATTACAGCATAATAATGTAATTAGGATTTGTTCTGTTTAATACCCTAATCACCCATGTTTCAGTAAGAAAGTCAGTAATATGAAACTATCAAAATATACAACATGGTAGGAGCAGCCTAAACATATGCTGGCCTCACCTCCAAAATGCGTTTGGGAGTGGCGACCCCATCGTAATAATAGCTTATATATGAAATGGTACTTCAAAACCAGCCTCGTAAAAGTTTAGGGGATTCCCTGCAGGCGACGCGCAGTTCTTGGGGTGATGGGGAACTGTGAGAAGTGGGCAACTAGGCACCAACACAATGAAATGAAATGAGCGTTTGGCATCATTGGCCAGGAGACCCGTAACAGGGCAGGTTCGGCCGCCTCGGTGCAGGTCTTATTACATTCAGCACCGCATTGGGTGACCTGCACGCCAGATGGGGATGAAATGATGATGAAGCCAACACAACACACTGTCCCTGAGTGGAGAAAATCCCCGACCCAGCCGGGAATAGAACCCGGGCCCCTTAGGATGGCAGTCCGTCACGCTGACCATTCAGCTATCGGAGCGGACAGCACCAACACAATGAAGGTGGGTATCATTAATGTGATGACCCTTACTGGGAAGGCGAGAGAGTTGAGATTGAGGGCAAGAGGCCAAGAGGAAGACCAAGAACAAGATGGATTGATACAATAAAGATGAGTTTAAGGAGGAGAAACCTGCTATGGAACCAAATTGTGGAAGAAGAATGGTGGAAAGACCAAGTAAAGTAGCGAAGTACTATTGATATCCCATACTGACCAGATGTTGGATAGAGGGGAAATGAAGATGACGATGATGATGATGATGATGATGATGACAACAAATCAGGAACTTGAATTTCTACGTTTCTGAGAGCATTTATCATATGTAGAAAGCAGTCTGTATTGTCATGTGAACTGACATGTCACTGCCATCTCCAGAAGTCAAGTCCCTGTCCTGTCAACTTCTAGCAATGGTCCCCTGGTTTGGGGGTTGGGACCGAAGTGAGGCAAACACTGAGCCATGGGCTGCCAGTTGGCTTTGCGAGGCACCCAACATGGACCACTGTACTGGTGGCAGTTGTCCCGTGAGTAAGCAGTGTGCTCGCATCTGTAAACGGTAGTAGTGGGCTCGCAATATTTTCTGTGCATCTTGTAAGGGGTTCTCTGCTTGTTTTTCTTGAAATAAATTCATCAAAACATTCCTGCCTCACGTTAAATAATGTTAAACTTTTGATGTTTAAATAAATACCTTGTACTTCTGTAATGCAGTAAAACATGTCAGCAATTATTTTAAAACATATAATAAGAAAACTGTCTTAGTTTTAAACTTAAGATTTGTGGACAATCTTGGATTTTTTTATTTAAGCAATGTATCTCAGATTTTTAGATTTTCTACCCTTTTTTGAAGTTCTCATCATTTGGCACTTGTGATATGTGGATTATCATGTCATAGGAGTGGGGAAAATACAGGATTCAAAAAGATGGGCACAATTTTAGTTCGCTATATTTCCTGCACTATACATTGTACATGAATTCTGTTAAGTATACTTGAGAAAGGATGTTGTAAAGTTTAGAGTACTGCCATAGGAGCAATCCAACACTGGCCGTAGCATGTAGTGCATTAGCTGTAAGCAAGATGGCTACTGTGCAATACAAGATTTTTTGCACTCGTAAGTTCAGTATAAGTGAGCCTGCAACTGTGGTGCAGTGTGCATTTTGGCATAAGTTTAACGTCAAACCTCCAATGAGGAAGAGTATTGTCGGTGGAATAAACAGTTTGACAAAACTGGCTCTCTGCACAAAGGTAAAAGCCCAGGCTGATTATGTGCATCGAAGGAGCACATAGAGTGCATTCGAGTGAGTTCTGAACATAACCTAATGAAATCTACCCACAGAGCAAGTAGGGAACTTTGACTACAGCAAACAACTATCTGGCATATACCGAGGTGCTGGTTAAAGTACAAACCGTACCATCTACAACAGGTGCAGGTTGGTTGGATGGTTGGTTTGGGGAAGGAGACCAGACAGCGTGGTCATCGGTCTCATCGGATTAGGGAAGGATTGGGAAGGAAGTCGGCCGTGCCCTTTCAGAGGAACCATCCCGGCATTTGCCTGGAGTGATTTAGGGAAATCACGGAAAACCTAAATCAGGATGGCCGGACGTGGGATTGAACCGTCGTCCTCCCGAATGCGAGTCCAGTGTCTAACCACTGCGCCACCCCGCTCGGTACAGGTGCAGGCTCTTCAGGCAAACAGTAAGGTAAAGCACTTAGAATTTTGTAACTGTGTGCTCCAAAACTTGGAAGAAGATACATTGTTTCTGCCTTGTGGAACTTTTAGTGAAGAAGTTACATTTCACCTACACGGGAAAGTCAGCAGGCACAATGTTCAAATATGGGGCTACAAAATCACCATGTAACACTGGAACATGAACAATTCAACCCCAAAGTCTGTGTGTTTTGCTCTGTATCACTGATAAAAGTTTATGGACTTTTCTTTTTTGATCACAATATGGTTACTGGAGCAACATATTCCTGAAAAACTGGCTTGTTCCTAAAATTATTGAGTATTCTAGAGACTACTTATTAAAGCAGGACACAGCTCCACCACCCTGGCATCTGAATATTCAATGATTCCTGAATGAAATATTTAGCTGTTTTTCACTGTAACTTGCAGTACGTCATTTCAAGGCAATGGTGTATTAAAGATTTATCACATACACTATGTGATCAAAAGTATCCGGACACCTGGCTGAAAATGACTTGCAAGTTCGTAGCGCCCTCCATCGGTAATGCTGGAAATCAATACGATGTTGGCCCACCATTAGCCCTGATGACAGCTTCCACTCTCGCAGGCATACTTTCAATCAGGTGCTGGAAGGTTTCTTGGGGAATGGCAGGAGTGCTTCACTAAGGAGAGGTATCGATGTCAGTTGGCGAGGCCTGACACGAAGTCAGCATTCCAAAACATCCCAAAGGATTCAGGTCAGGACTTTGTGCAGGCCAGTCCATTACAGGGATGTTATTATTATGAAACCACTCCACCACAGGCTGTGCATTGTGAACAGGTGCTCGATTGCGTTGAGAGATGCAATCGCCATCCGTGAATTGTTCTGCAGTAGAGGGAAGCAAGAAGGTGCTTAAAACATCATTGCAGACCTATGCTGTGATAGTGTCAAGCAAAACAACAACAGGTGCAAGCCCCTTCCATGAAAAACATGACCACGCCATAACACCACCACCTCCGAATTTTACTGTTGGCAGTACAAACGCTGGCAGATGACATTCACCGGGCATTCACCATACCCACACCCTGCCATCAGATCGCCACATTGTGTACCGTGATTCGTCACTCCACACAATGTTTTTCCACTGTTTAATCGTCCAATGTTTATGCTCCTTACACCAAGCGAGGCTTCATTTGGCATTTACAGGCATGATGTGTCGCTTATGAGCAGCCGCTCGACCATGAAATCCATCTTTTCTCACCTGCCCCTTAACTGTCATAGTACTTGCAGTGGATATGATGCAGTCTGGAATTCCTGTGTGATGGTCTGGATAGATGTCTGCCTATTACACATTATGACCCTCTTCAACTGTCAGCGATCTCTGTCACTCAACAGACGAGGTCGGCCTGTATGCTTTTGTGCTGTACATGTCCCTTCACATTTCCGCTTCACTATGACATAGGAAACAATGGATCTAGGGATGTTTAGGAGTTTGGAAATCTTGCATACAGACATATGACACAAGTGACACCCAATCACCTGACAACATTAAAAGTCCATGAGTTCTGTGGAGCACCCCATTCTGCTCTCTCATGATATCTAATGACTACTGAAGTCATTGATATGGAGTACCTGGCAGTAGGTGGCAACACAATGCACCTAATATGAAAAATGTATGTTTTTCGGGGTGCCCAAATACTTTTGATCACAAAGAGTACACATCACCTTCACAATTTAACATCTGGGAACAATGCATCACTGATTTAAGCCTTCGAAAGATACTGTGATACCAACACAAAAGACAAAAATCTCACATTTTCAGAGTACTTAGTGGATAAAGATATGGATTACACAATCGAAATAAGAAGGTTCACATTCTGAAGTAGGTTTTTTTAAATTTATTTTTTTATGTCAGTGTTTTCAACACATACTGTGAATTTATTTTGAGTATAATACGAATGTTCTGCAATATTCAAAGATATACATTCTCTGGGGAATGAGTTTCTTCGATTTTGTTACCTCCATCTGATTCGTAAACGAAGGATACTGGCAGTTCATTTCCAAAAATGCAGTTAGGCAGGAACCCAAGAAGGCAGCTTAAATTGCTGCAAGTGAAGCAAGCCATGCTTAGCACAAGCAAAGATCATGAAGACACACACTTCACAGACTGTGATACAACTGTGAGCATCTCTCTGTGCAAGCATAATTCCTGCTCCTGGCCTGATAAATTTCGATGCTGCCGTGCGCTTATCACGTCATGTCTTATAGGAGTGACTACAGCAACTGCTGCCACCTGAAGATGTCAAAAACTGGGTTCAGTGAAATATTGTGAGAGATGTACAATGTTATCTGGCAGCAAACCTGAAAAGTTTATTTGTAACAGATCTGTCAGGAAAGCCTGCAAAGGAACAGCAACTAACCCATCCCATGTTTGAGAACAGCATTCAAGTTGTGCTGCAAAGTAGCTGGTTGTCTTGAGCAGCTAGCTCAGCAGACTAAGAGAGTGTTTCTGCTAAATACAACAGATAAGCAGTTATTAACATCTTACTTAGACAGTGAATCACTTAGTACTAGTAAGATGGATGTAGGGGAATTATGGGCAAAATTTAAGCAGATTGTAAATCGTGGTCTGGAGAGTTCGTGTCTAGTAAGTGGATAAAGGATGGAAAAGACCCACCATGGTTTAATAACGAAATTGATAAGATGCTGAGGCAACAGAGGCTGTTGCACTCTAGATTCAAATGGGGACACACAAATGATGACAAGCAGAGGTTAATAGAGCTTCATATGTCTGTGAAAAGATCTACGTACGAAGCATACAACTACTACCCTCGTCACGCCTTAGCAAATGATCTAGCAGAGAACCCGAGGTAATTCGGGTCATACGTCAAATTGCTAAGCGGGTCTAAGGCTTCCATTCAGTCCCTTGTTGACCAGTCTGGTCTGGCAGTTGAAGATAGCAAAATGAAAGCCGAAGTTTTAAATTTCATGTTCAAGAAATCGTTCGTACACGAGAACTTTACAAACATACCGTCATTTGACCATTGGCCAAACTCCCATATGGATGAAATAGACAGAAGCATACCTGGCATAGAGAAGAAACTTAAATATTTGAAAACAAATAAATCACCAGATCTGGATGGAATCCCAGTCCAATTTTACAAAAGAGTACTCTACGGCATTGGCCCCTTGCCTATATTGCATTTATCATGAATCTCTCGACCGACACAAAGTCCAAGCAATCGGAAAGAAGTGCAAGTGACTCCAGTAAAGGTAAAAGAACGGACCCACAAAATTACAGACCAACATCCCTAACTTGTGTTTGCTGCAGAATCCTTGAACACATTTTCAGTTCAAATATAATCAATCTTGAGGCTAAGCAGTTGATGTCCACAAATCAGCATGGTTTTAGAAAGCATCGCTTGTGCTAAACTCAACTTGTCCTTTTCTCACATAATATACTGAGAACTATGGATGAAGGGCAACAGCCAGACTCCATACTTCTAGATTTCCAGAAAGCATTTGACAAAATGCCCCATCGCATGCTGTTAACGGAGGTACGAGAATATGGAATAAGTTCAAAGATATGTGACTGGCTCATAGACTTCTTAAATAATAGGACCCAGTATGTTCTCCTTGATGGCACGTGTTCATTAGAGACCAGAGCATTGTGAGGAGTGCCCTAGAGAAGTGTAATAGAACCACTGTTGTTCTCTATATACATAGATGATTTGGCAGACAGGGTGGGCAGCAGTCTGTGGTTGTCTGCTGCTGATGCTGTGGTGTATAGTAAGCTGTCAAAGTTGAGTGACTGTAGGAAGATACAAGATGACTTAGACAAAATTCCCAATAGGTGTGATGAATGGCAGCTAGTCCTAAATGTGGTAAGATGTACATTAATGCGAATGAGTAGGAAGAACAAACCTGTAATGTTCAGATACAGTATTACTAGTGTCCAGCTTGACACAGTCAAGGCATTTAAATATCTGGGCAGAACGTTGCAAAGCAAAATGAGGTGAAAGAAGCATGTGAAAACTGTGGTAGAGAAGGCAAATGGTTGACTTCGGCTTATTGGGAAAATTTTAGGAAAGAGTGACTCACCTGTAAAGGAGATCGCATATAGGACGCTAGTGCGACCTATTCTTGAGTACTGCTCTATGGTTCGGGATCCGTACCAGGTTGGATTGAAGGAAGACATTTGAGCAAATCACAGGGGGAATGCTAGATTTGTTACCGGTAGGTTCGAACGACACATAAGTTACAGAGCTGCTTTGGAAACTCATGTGGGAATTCCTGGAGGGAAGGCGGCTTTCTTTTCGGGGAAACACTACTGATAAATTTAGGGAATTGGCATTTGAAGCTGACTACTGAACAGTTTTGCACCCGCCAACATACATCGCATTTAAGGACCACAAAGATTAAATTAGGGCTCATACGGAGAGGTACAGACAGTCATTTTTCCCTTGCTCTACTTGCGAGTGGAACAGGAAGGGAAATGATAGGTAGCGGTATGGGTATCCTCTGCCACACACCTTATGGTGGCTTGTGGAGTACCTATTTGGATGCAGATGTAAGACTTTACAAAACAGAAAACAAATAATTTTAAACTAAGCTTCCCGATTCTCTTTTAATTTATTGGCCTAATACGTGACAAGTACTACTTGTTGTCTTTAGGCACTGGACTGATTAATAACCAAAAAGAGATATCTATTATGGCAAGAGAAAAACTTGGTATAAAATTTTCTGTTTCTTTGAAATTTTTTGGAGTTGTCACCAACAAATTAAGCAACAGCCTTAATTTTTTATATATACAGACAACATACACTCCTATTAAAAGACAGAACTAGGGTTACATGACATGTTAAATATTTGCAGTAACTGTAAAATTTATGATGAAATAAATTACTGGTATACATAACACTTGTAGCAAAAATTCTCAACCAAAAAAAAAAAGTATGTTTATTCAGCCAGATATGCACTGCAATATACAATGAAATTGAGGAACAGTTGTTTTTGAACAAGGGTGCTGTTGCAAAAGTTTATAAAAAGTAATAAGTAAGTTTACAATTAATGATAAACTAGTACAAGTTTTTTTGAATGATTTCATGTTGCCTTCAGCTGCCCTTCTCTTTATTTCATGTACAATTGTACAATCTCAGCCTTAGGCCATTTTCAAGTATCTAAAACAGAAGCGTTATACATTAGTGCCACTTGTGATTTTGATTTACGAACTATTCATATCTGTAGATATCCTACGTGCATTATAGCTTACTTTACGGATGATTTTTAGTAATAAATTATGCCATGTATGTTGTTGCCCCTATCACTCCGTGTTACTAATAAAAAAAATCATCCATAAAACATAGGAAAATCCAGGATGGAATGTAACAATATAATGAAAAGGATAGTTGCTACTCACCATATAGTGGAGATGCTAAGTCGTAGAAGTTAAAAAAGTGTTGCAAGAAGAAAACAGTGCTATGAAGATTAAAATCAAGGATTCAGAAGCACAAGTACCTCATAATGAGCAAAATGCAGTGAAAAACCATAACCATGTTTCGTGTGAAAACTCGCGATCTGTTAGGCCTCAGACAACTGCTATAAAAGGGAATAAAATTCTTGTTTTAAGCAACAGTCATGGCAGAAACTGTGGGAGCATACTACAAGATGAATTAGGCAAAACATTCAGTGTGCAAAGTATTATAAAACCTGGTGTGCCAATTAAAGAAGTTGTGAAAAACGCAGACAAATTAACTGATAACTTCTCCGTCAACTAAACCTCTGGAAGAATTGCAGAGGAACATGAAAGATCCTTTTGGAATACATACTTAAACTCATGCAAAAAAACAAATGTAATAATTCATCCAATACCACTTAGACATGATGCACAAGGTCTAAATGGAAAAATCAAAGCTGCAAACTGCATTATGTTACAAAAAATCAACACTGCCACAGGCGTGTGTAGAAAGAGGTTATCTGTGAATTTCGAAATCGAACGCCTGAAAAGAAATGAATATACAACTCATGGCTTACATGTAAACAAACAAGGAAAGACTCGCATTTCTAATAGGCTTGCTTCTTTCATACACATGGAGAAAACTGAAAAATCAAGTACTGGTACAGGAAAAAAGCATATGCAAATGGACAATCAGATAGAAAGTGACACACGCGCACACACACACACACAAAAAGGACAGTTATGGACCATTTTATAACAAAAAATAAGCCCAATGAAAGTCATAACAACACACTTACTAGGTCGATTTCAAGCCATCAAATGCAGCAACAAGGCAGTCGTTAATAGACAGATGGGTGAAAAAGGATGGAAAAAAAGTGAAAGTTGGGAACATTGCGACAGAAGAAAGGCAGGAACCCACAAACGGTGAACCAGCAAGCCACACGGTAAACACCATGAATACCATCCCTGGAAAACATGAGGATTTTTTACCACTAAGTACACTAGCTCAAATAGTGAGGTAAGTGATCAAGCAAGAAATGATTCCCTCCTTGTCTCTAATTTTAAATTACTCCATCAAAATGTTCGGTCGCTCCCAAATAAACTAAATGAAATAGAAATAATATTAAATGACCTAAATGATATTTCTGTACTATCCTTTACAGAACACTGGCTCAGACAAGATATGTTAGAGCAAACATACCTTCCTCAGTTCAAACTTGCAAGCATGTTTTTAGGAAAATATCGAGTCATGGGGGTACTTGTATATATGTTAAAGAAAATACTGAATTCAATACTGTAACTAAATATTAAACTGTCCTGTAAAAAAGATATAGACTCTCTATTGCTGAACTACCAAGGCAAAATACATTTATTATTTGTGTATACATGTCACCAGATAGAGACAAAAAAGTGTTTTACAATCACATGGAGGAACTCTTGGAAGAAATTCTCTCTCCCAAGAAAAATACAATTATATGTGGTGACTTTAATATTGATTTCTCGAAATCCAATAAATTCAAAGATTACATTATAAATTTACTACAATCGTTCAACATCAGTCCTACAGTAACTGAACCAACTTGAGAAACACCTACCTCCGCATCTATTATTGATCAGATCTTGATAAATACATGCAAATATGGCTATAACACACAAGTTGTAAACATGGGTTTTAGCGATCACTATGCTCATATTCTTGCAATGAATCTTTCAGGACACCAAATTCACAGTTGAATACAACACACTGTAAGGAATTTCAGTATAAAAAATGAGGAATATTTTTGTTCTCTCCTAGAGGGTGAAAGTTGGAAAGATGTATATGACTGTAATGAGACCAATGAGAAATATGATAAGTTTATGGCTACATTCAAACATTTTTTTTTAAATGGCTTTTCCTTAAATAAAAAAAAAGAGGTTGTATGAGTACTCCAAGCATAATACCAGTCCTGACTTTACTGCATATTTCAAAAGATACAAAAGAATACCAACACGAGTTATTTCAAAAGCAAAAAACCTGGAAAATGACAAAAAATTGTGTGATTCCAAGAGTAAAGCTAAAGCAACCTGGCAAATTATAAGGAAATAAATGGGTATCATGCCAATTAATCACGGTAATATACAGCTGATTATGAACAAAAATAAACTAACTGACCCCAAACATGTTGCTAGTGCTTCCAACGATAACTTCCCAAATACAGCACAGCAGTTAATAAATACACACCATGACAAACAGATCAAAAAATTCATTCAAACACATTATTCCTGTATCCAGCAACACCTGAGGAACTGTCAAGAACCCTAAAAGAATTACCTAATAAATATTCAGTGGGTGTTGATGAGATACCAGATGCTATTATCAAAGCTAGTGCTACATTTATTGTGGAACCACTAACAGACATCGTAAATTCATCTTTTGAGAGTGGTGTATTTCCAAATAACCTAAAAACTGCAAAAGTAACACCTTTGCATAAGAAGGGTGCAAAAAGTGATATTGCTAATTACAGATCAGTTTCAGTTTTGTTGGGCTTCAGCAAAGTTATGGAAAAAATGTTCCTTAGAAGACTAAAAGTTTTCTTCAATAAAGAGAGGCTGATAAGTGACTCCCAACATGGGTTCAGAGCTGGAAAGTCAACTCAGTCAGCAATTTTTGCCTTCTTAAATGAAGTATTAAAAGCAGTGGATGATAAACAACATGTATCTGGAATCCAGAATGAGATTTTTACTCTGCAGCGGAGTGTGCGCTGATATGAAACTTCCTGGCAGATTAAAACTGTGTGCCCGACCGAGACTCGAACTCGGGACCTTTGCCTTTCACGGGCAAGTGCTCTACCATCTGAGCTACCGAAGCACGACTCATGCCCGGTACCCACAGCTTTACTTCTGCCAGTATCTCGTCTCCTACCTTCCAAACTTCACAGAAGCTCTCCTGCAAACCTTGCAGAACTAGCACTCCTGAAAGAAACGATACTGCGGAGACATGGCTTAGCCACAGCCTGCGGGATGTTTCCAGAATGAGATTTTCACTCTGCCATGTCTCCGCAGCATCCTTTCTTTCAGGAGTGCTAGTTCTGCAAGGTTCGCAGGAGAGCTTCTGTAAAGTTTGTAAGGTAGGAGACGAGATACTGGCAGAGGTAAAGCTGTGGATACCGGGCGTGAGTCATGCTCCGGTAGCTCAGATGGTAGAGCACTTGCCCGCGAATGGCAAAGGTCCCGAGTTCGAGTTTTGTATCTGGAATATTTATGGATCTAAGTAAAGCATTTGATATAACTGATCATGGCATTCTCTTGTGTAAATTAAGTAATTATGGAATTACGAAGCCAGTCTGAAAAGTGGATCCAGTCGTATCTCAGTAATTGTTGGCAGATTACAGAAATAAAACACACAGATTGTGAAAAAAAATTTTCTAGTTTTTACAGTGATGAGCAGAAAATAAAGTATGGAGTCCCACAAGGGTCAGTTCTAGGACCTGTCCTATTTCTGCTGTATGTAAATGACTTGGCTATTAAAATACATTATGGAACCACTATCCTGTTTGCAGATGACACTAATATTCTAATTAAATCACAGAATGAGGAAAATCTAAAGGAGACTGCAGTATCAGTTATGCGTACCTTAACACACTGGTTCGAGAGCAATAGACTCATCATAAATTCTGAAAAAACTGTGGCAGTTAACTTTCATACCACACAAAACCTCCATCCTGCAAACTCTGTTTTCACTATTGAAGGAAAAAATGTGTCAAAGGTCAGTCATACAAAATTTAAATTTAAATAAGAGACTGAATTCACTAGCATATGCTGTTAGGATCGTCACTCAAAATACAAGTTGCTCATCGGTGCTGACAATATATCATTGCAGTATGCAGTCGCTACTTATGTATGGAATAATTTTTTGGGGGAATTCCACAAATACTACAAAACATTTAAAATACAGAAAAAGATTATCAGGGTTATAAAAAAAGCTAAATGTAAGGATTCCTGTAGACCCCTTTTTAAAATTCTGAAAATATTGCTACTGCCTCACTCGTATATATATGAAATACTAATTTTCACAAAAGGGAGCATCTTAAAAAAAGAAAATCTCTTCAGACACAACTATGATATACACACAAATGAAACTAGATAGAAGATGAACCTACACAGGAACACAGTAAATACAAACTTATGCAAATGAGGAATGTATCATTCTGGAGCTATGTTATATAACCATACGCCTTCTTACCTAAAATGCATACCAACATTAAATGCAATTTAAAATAAAGTTAAAACAGTTCTTGGTTGACCACTGCTTCTATTCTTTGTCCGAGTTTATGGAACATCGTAATAAGTAAACTTCATTTGCCAAATGTCACTAATTGTCAATTCATAATATAGTTTACATTGAGCTTATCATGTCATCTCACTTCATAACTGTTATTATCACATGTAGAAGCAATGTAGTACACCAACCTACATTATTATGCATTTTTATTATGTCAACAATGTAGTCAAAATAACTACTGTATTGTAAACTAACTAGGTTTACCACTGTCCTATATCACATGTACAAACAATGTACAAAACTGATTCTTGGACCAATAAATAAATAAATATAGGCACAACAAACATATTGTCACAGAACACGCTGTTGGCCAACAAGGCGTTTGTGAAAAATAGATCTCACACACACACACACACACACACACACACACACACACACACACACACACACAAACGCGCGCGCATGCACGCACAAATACAACTCACATGCACATAACCACAGTCTGTGGCTGCTGAAGCCAGACTAGGCTCAGTCCAGCTCCAGCTGCTACAGACTGTGGTCATGTGTGTAAGAGTTGCGTTTGCATGACAGTCTGTGTATGTCTGTCATTTATTTTTGACAAAGGCCTTGTTGGATGAAAGCTTATTTTGTGACAGTTGTTTTGTAGTGCCTATCTGTGACTTAGACTTGTTAGTGTCTTGGAGACAGTAGGTTCCTTGAAATGGCAGTGGGCTGGCCACGTCGCAAGAAGAAAAGACAACAGATGGACGAAGCTAGTACTGGAGTGGAGTCCGAGAGAGCACTGGAGGCCTAGAGGAAGACCACCAGACAGATGGGACAAAGACATCAAGAAGATCGCTGGTAACACCTGGCAGAGAACTGCCCAACACCGTCCCAATTGGAGAAGACTGCTGAAAGCCTACCTGAATCCACGACTCAAACACCACATCATTTAATGATTGAATTGGCTGATGATGATGATGATGATGATCTGTGACTTAGCATCTATTCTTCACATAACATTGTTACAAATCATCCATAAAGTAAGTTATCATGTGCTTAGTATATCTACAGATATGACTTGTTCCTAACTCAAAATCACAAGTGTTAGTATTATATCTTATGTATAATGCTTCCGTTTTCGATACTTGAAAATTGTCTAAGGCCGAAATTGTACAATTGTACATTAAATGAAGAGAATGGCAGCTAAAGGCAACACAAAATCATTCAAAAAATGCATCACAGCTGCAGGCCCTATTGCATTGAAAATTATAGTACAAGCTCTTTACAGCACTTGCAAATGCTCAAAAATATATAATCATACACACCATTACTGACACAGTCAATGAAAAATTATGTGAAAATGACACGAGTAGTAAAATATTAGAATCCATAATCTTGAATTGGAACTATCTGACACATGTGGTCTCTCACAAAGAAAAATTTGGAAATCAGCTTCAGTATGTAAACAAACATGTGAATTGTGTAAGTCTCTCAAAGGCAGCAGCAGCAGCACAGTTGGAAAAGAATGTATTCACTAACTTTATGCTTTGCCTCATTGTGAACAGCAGTATTAAAATGGGTGATAGCAACTCTTGAGTTTTCTGGAAAAAAAGTTTAGGTAGCTCATATATGTTTCTTTCTTTTTTCTCATTCTACATCATCTCCTTAATTTCTTACAATGCTAGTGATAAAATAGGGTTTCTTAGTATTCTCTTATTCCTTTTATATGTTGCTGCTATCAGTGTCCACAGAATACACTTTGAGAAACTGAAAATAAATGTTACCATCTTTGTGTTACCTGTTAGTGACACTGTGATCTATATGATGAACAAATGCAGTGTTTTATCCACCTTGCAACAACCTCCACTTCTTCATTTATATTCATAACATTTTGGTGTTTGTAAGCTTTTTCTTCTTCCTGAAACGTTTCTGCTTATGCAGGTCATTCACAGAGGATCTTTCCAGCTTCTCCTTTCGCCCACAGTCTGCCACTGAGCACCTCCTCACATTGGATCCTCTGGGCTTCACATCATCCTTCACCACGTTTCTCCATCTTCTTCGTGGTCTTCGTCCAGATTCTGTCCATTCTAGGGGTCTTCTTGGAAGTCTTTCTGGTCCCATTCTTTTAACATGTCCAGCTGGTCCCATTCTTTTAACATGTCCAAACTGTTTCAGCTACTCATCTCCATAGTTTTTTAAGAGCTTGATCTGCAGGGTGTTTCACATTGTTTCACTCCTTATCTCGTCCCTTCTCGTCTTACCAATGATCCCTCATAAAAAGTGCTTGTATTCTGCTCAGATCTTTCGTTGCCCAACTCCAACATTTTGACAGGTCAAAATTGGCAAATAATGTGGCTTGTATATCACGATCTTAGCTTTGGCAGGTATTTTCCAATTTCTTTTTATGTGCTATACACAATAATAAAATTCTGAACAATGTATGTAATGTTAGCAAATTTTTGTTACATGCTATCACTCTCACAATATGGTTTATAAAACTCATTCTCTTGATTGGCAGGTTATTTAAACTACAAAAGAAAATATATGAAGCTGGAGAGAATGTGAAATATTTCATTCTTAATGAGTGGTCATTTCCAAACCAGAATCTTAAAGACCTTCAGCACAGGCTAAATAAACATGACCAGCAGCAATTTAGTTTTGATGCAACAAGGATTGACATATCTGATTACATAAAACTGTGGGTACTTGGTTATAGGAGGTTCATATTAAACCTGGATGATGCCAGTATCACAAAAGCAAAATTGAAACTGAGAAGGTAAGCAAATTTCAATTCTTACATAATAATCTTGAGTAAACTACAGCAACCATATGATATTTAAAGAGCAGAAAAACATGACATGAAAGTAACTGTTGTAATATTTAAATATTACATTCACAAATACAAAAATATGTAAATAGGCTTCAAAATTAATTCTATGCATTCTGTCCGTTTCTTACATATCACATTCATCTTACTTACGCGTACATCTTACATACAACAGAATCTACCTTTAAATGTACAGACTATTACATCATCTCCATGCTCCACCCATTGATTATGCTCCTGGCCATGCAGATAATTTATACAAGACCAGTATATCAGTAAAGGAAATAAATTTCCTGGGTGAGCTTGTGATTATAGTGGATATTTTGTGAATAAAGCTGTCTAGATTGCATATTATATTTCTTTATTTATAACATTATTTCAGATACTGTAATCATCAGATTAAAACTCAGAACCTGCAAAACATTGATCAGTATCAGTTTCAACAGACATAAGAAATTTGGCGTGAATAGTCCCTCCGCCACACACCGCCTTGTGGCTAGCGGAGTATATATGTAGATGTAGATACAAACAAATAATGGTAAATCCAGGATGGAATATTGTCATATACTGTCAACAGACATATGCATAGATCTGATTGAAACTGGCACTGAACAGCATTTTACAAGTTCAAATTTTGATGTAATGATGCGAGCAGGTGAAAGAATATTACAAATAAAGAAATATTTTAAATGAACAGAGGAAAACCCAGGAAGGAATAATGACAGTATTTTGAAAAGGATAGATTTCTACTCACCACATAGTGGAAATGTTGAGTAGCAGACAGGAACAACAAAGAACGTGTTAAACAACTAAGCTTTCAACCAAAAAGCCTTCTTCTCAATTAGCTAAAACACACACACACACACACACACACACACAAATGCAACTCTCGCACACATGACCACTGTGTCTGGCTACGGAGGCCAGTGAGACACTGTGCGTGCGTGCGTGTGTGTGTGTGTGTGTGTGTGTGTGTGTGTGTGTGTGTGTGTGTGTGTAGTGTTGGCTAATTCAGAAGAAGGCTTTTTGCCAACCAAACATGCATCCTACCTGCCAAACAGCTGGAGGTACTGATTAAGTATCAGTTTAAAGGCAGCCAGAACAAGTTCAAAAAAACACACAACACCACTTAGAAATGTTAGGTATGTAACCATATGAACAAATTAATTTCTGATGTGAATGTAAAATGTCTGATTCCACACCATTATGATCTGTTGTGCAAAATGGTCCCCAGAACATGTAACTACCCAACTAAGTAACTGTAATGGACACTGGCTAGTACTAACATACCCACTATCATGAAATCTCAAAACTGTTTTATTATTAACTGCACAAATGATATGAGCTGCTCTCCCCCCTCCCCTTTCCTGCCATACCTGTACAGCAAATGCTGTGTATTGTCTTGCCACTGCTTTAACTAGTGCCAACATCGCTCTGTGCTACTCACGCAAGATTTGGATATTACTACACTGAAAAATGTTACATTGCATTTTAATATGACACACCCTTTGTGTGCTATTTTGCACCCATAGTCAGACAGGGAACATGTTGTGTCTACTTTGTACTGTATCTGTTTTTCCCCTATTAACAGTCACATCAGGAATTTTATTGCACGCTTCATACCCTGCAAAAGCTAAAGTGCCACATTTGCATCATACATCCTGAGCATGTAACTTCACTGACTTCATACATTCCCCTTCAGTAAGTTAGTATCAGTTATAAGTTATTTGAAATATTTTGTAACTTTTGTCTTACACGTATACCACAAGTCTAATCAGAAACTTTACTTTTCCCCAGGCTGTATATAATTCACTTAGTGGCAAAAATTGCATTTTGTTTAATCCCTTCATGGATTGCAGTGCATTTATGCTTTAAATTGAGATGATTTAATATGGCAGGACACCAGCACATTTGTACATAAAAAGGTAATTTTATATATAATTCTGTAGTATGTAACAATTACAGTATTACAAAATATAATAACATTTACAGCATTAACTCCTTCATTCTAGGTATTCATCACAATCACTGCACATGCCAAAGCAAATACTGCCTTCTAGTCTCTACTATTCTCCACACTGATGTATTATTAAATATGTACACAAATACATGGCAAATTAGCTTTCGTGGAAGTCTGAAGATTCATCACTACTTTTTTACAAATATGGGTAAATTTCAAAATAAATCAAAATTTATTTGGAATATTGCTTGGAAAACAGGCATGTGATATTGATTCTCAGATCTAAAATCAGAAAACATATGTACAGGATTATTTGTATTTCTCACAATGATAAAATATTACACGTACAAATTCTTATACAAAATGTTTATATCAAAATATATAATATACAGCACTCTTATTTGCCTCTTTTATAAAAGAATATGCAATAAATAAAATAAATGTTACTATTCAAATATTGTAAACATTCATTATTAAAATTGTGCACTGTACAGTAAACATTTTCCTATAATGATGTAAGAGACCTCAGTCAATATAACATTATTAAAATACTCCAGCCATACAGTGCATATAAAGTACTCAAGGGTAAAAAAAAAAGTCACTTCTCACAAATACTGCAGCGAAACAACACTCTAGGCATGAACATTTTGATTTAATATTGAGACATGAGACTAATGAAGTAGTTACTTAACAAGGGTGTGTAGTGCAGTCTCAGAATAATTATGGTAATTTTTCTAGAGAGCAACTGTGACAATTCTTTACACATGTGACTGTTGACAAATGGACATCCACATACATTTTGCAGCTGAATTAGCAAATAATAAAGTACAACAAATGTTAAGAGGAAAAACAGCTGTCACTTTCCTTTCGTGCAAACAATGAGAAAAATGAAATGCCGTGTGGCTAGGGCCTCCCGTCGGGTAGAACTCCACAGGTTCACACAAGCTGCCTCTGTGTATTACGTCTACGTTCCATCTGTACTTTTCCTTAATCTTGTTTACAAGATTAAGAGGACATCAGCAACCCAATTATCGTTAATGTTAAACCAAAGCCCCATGCTTACAGTCCATATTCCTTTGCAATATTGGAAGCAATCACAAGTCTTTGAATTTCAGACGTTCCTTCATATATCTCAGTAATGCGTGCATCTCGATAATGCCTCTCTGCTGGCATGTCACTCACATAGCCCATTCCTCCAAGAACCTGTATTGCCTGATGAGAGCAGAATGTAGCAGCTTCTGATGCAGCCAGTTTTGCCATTGCTGCTTCCTACAATACAAAAGCATTTCTTCTGTATACTACTTAAGAAGGCTATTTCTTGTTATTAAACGTCCTTCCGTATGCAGAAAGAACAATTTCATTTTTTGAAGAAACAATTTATTTCATAACATAAATTTACAATGGACATTCAATAAGTAATCCAACACTTTTTTCCTTGCCATCAACACTTTTTTTCCTTGCCAATTTCAGTAATAAAATACGGAATTTGTCGTGAGACATCATGGAATATTCTCACTTCAGCCTCTATAGTTTCACAAAGTTCCAACAGGTGGTGGCACTATACAGAACTGTCATTGAGTTTCTTTTGGCAGAAAACCAGATGACTACAAATATTCATAGGTGCTTGAAAACTATCTACAGACATCTGACAGAGAATAAAAGCATGGTGAGTTGTTTGTCAAGGCATCTAGAAGACCATAAACTTTTTGTCTAACATCGTCATAGGTGATGAAACACGGGTTCATCACTTTGAACCGGAAACAAAACGGCTATCCATGGACTCCCGCCACACCACCTCTCCCCCAAAGAAAAAGTTCAAAGCTGCATACTCAGCCGGTATAAGTCATGGTGATACCTTCTGGATTCTCAACGGGTTATTCTGTTTGATACCCTCCCTCATGGTGCAGTGATCAATTCTGGAGTGTATTGTGCTACCCTCAGGAAGTTGAAGAAACAACTTTAGTGTGCTTATCACCACAAAAATGTGAATGAACTTCTCCATGACAACATAAGGCCTTCCACATTTCTGTGCACCTGAGAGGAGCTCACAAAACTTCATTGGACTGTTCTTCCTCATCCATCTTACAACCAAGATCTTGCACCTTCTGACTTTCATCTGTCTGGCCCAATGAGAAATGCACTCTGCGGGAATCAGTACGTGGATGATGGGAAGATTATTGAAGCTGCAAGATATTGGCTCCCATGTTGACCAGTAGAGTGGTACCATGGGGACATAAAGGCCATCTTAATAAGGTGTCATAAGGCTGTCACAATGAACGGAGATTATGTTGAAAAATAGTATTTTGTAGCCGAAAGAGTTGGGAATAATATGGTGCACTGGAATCCTGAATAAAGCCAGCCTGCATTCAGAAACCGAATGTGTTGCATTACTTATTAATGCCCCTCGTATTTATCTTTTTAAAAATAAATAATAATAATAATAATAATAATAATAATAATAATAATAATAATAGCAACAACTACAACAACAACAACAACTTCATTAGTGTTTCTCAACACTTGTTTTATAGTTTGCTAGCAAGATTTGTCACAGAGCTACTGAAGCAGTAACAATTGGAGCAAGCCACTGTTTGATCAGTATCTTTTAATTAAGGGAGGGGCAAAAAATCAGGAATAAATGAAGAGCAGAAATGTAAAGTGTATACTCTAAGATATCCCAAAATATCTCTCTGCACTTAGCTGATGGCATGGTTACTAGATCATTTTATTATTTTCCTCTGCATTGTATTATCCAGTCATTGTCTGGTATAATGCCGATGTAGTAAATATGTAGTGTGAAAAAATGTATAATTAAAATTTTTGTCGAACATTGTCACAGGCAATGAAACATGGGTTCATCACTTCAGACTGGAAACAGAACAGCTATCCATGGTGTAATGCCACACCACCTCTCCTCTGAACAAAAAGTTCAAAACTGCATCCTCAGCTGGTAACACAGGATAATGAAACATTTTACAGGGCATCTTCAATGATCTTAGAATTAATGCAACCAAATCCCATTAAAAATACTTATTATTGGTGTTTATAGCTAATAAAAGAAAGATAGTTGGGTCATTCCATGTCAGTTCAACCAGGGGATCCAGCTCATAGTCTCGGATTTGACTGATATTCAGTACACTAATTCTACCATGTTTGGAACACTCGAGTACGAAGTGTTAGTTTCCCCTGCCAATTAGTTCCAGAATTATGACTTGTGAAAGAAGGTGGCGTGACCCGGAAATTGCAACCCGCATCTGGCAATCTATCTTCAGACCCAACCTCAGGTCTTAATAACTTTGAAACTATTCCACACAGTCCAGTGAAATTTTTACAACCCAGTAACATCCATTTAGAGAACACACTCCATGAATCAAAACACCAACAACATGTTTCTGAGGGAAAATAAAAAATTCCAAAATGTGATTTAAAAAATGTAATACGTTAAAAGGTACATATTGTAGGTGCCCTCTATGCCAAATATAATTCACTCAAAAAGGGTATAAATTTTTTTGTGGTAAGCTTAATGTGGCCTAAACACACACAGAACTCATTATGCCCATATCAGTCACAAAAACTGAGTTGCATGTACACGAAAATACAAAAATTACCTGAAAAACATGGATTTTTGAAGTGTGGTAGCAAAAAAGAGACAAGTGGTATCCAAGCCAAATTTCACACACTGCATAAGCAGACCATAATGATATATATCTCAAAATTTCAGCATGTTATTGCAAGACATTTGTGTACAATGGAAGTTGACAGATGTATTTGGTGATGTGGCCATTGTTCCACGACACCATTTTGTAAAAACATATCGTAAACTGTTCTGCCTCCTCTTATCCTCTCCCACAACTGTTTAATCACCAAGCAACAACATATAGACAAATTGACACAACCTATCATTAATGTTTACTGCACCTTAACTGCTAAAAACCAGTCGATTGTGCTTCGAACAGAAGTTCCCCCACACTTTAGCTACTGTACTTGTACATTGAGTGGTAAATTGTACTGTCTTCCTGACACTGTGGTAGGAACTGGAACTGTCATAAGAATATGTTCAAATGTATCATGCAGCGTAACTTGCTGTGACAGTGCGAGAGAGAGACAAAGATATTGTTTATTACTCTGTGGCGGACAGCGCTCACATAATTATTCTTAGGATATAGTTTTTGTTTGTTCTGGTTAAGAGTAATTTTTAGTAGAGGAGAGCCATTCTTGTGATGCAAAAAATCGACGCCATTGCGAGTTTTTGATTCACATTGTAAAATATAAGTGCATATGGAAGGAAATCAGTTAATAGAACAAAAAAATATTGTTCATTTCAAGAAGGTACGTCTTATTATACACCCAGCGATGTACTGCTATTGTGATTTACTAATAAACACCAGTTGAGAACAGTTCCGACGGGAGCGTTCAGTTCTAGTGAAATAGTTCGATGTTTTCTTCGGAAAAGAAGTCACTTCATGGATCATTCAAATCCACAATAGTAACTGGACATTTCTCAGAACTGAAAGCAATCTGATTGCTATGCAACAGACCCCCGAAGAATATTTCTCCGTATTTTGGTTACCACTTTCAGCTCAACACGGTATCTGCAGCATCTGGAGCAGATTTCTACAACAGCGGAAGCGTGTAATCGCCATCAGTTTCACACACCGCCCTGTGTACGCTGTATGTATTTACCCACAACAGTGAACATACAGTTACTCACACAAATAGAAAGACAATACTAGGTGGTGTGGGGAAACATTTCAGTATAATGGCCCTGTAGATCTAAACAGTAATTAGCCTAGTAAGAAAAGGAGTCGTTATAAATGTCTACCGTTAGACAGGACACGATCCTGATACAACACTCATAGTGAACCTGCAATATAAATGTTAGTAATTTAGTAATTAATGTTTCATTGTGTGTATATATGTCTAGTTTTACAGAGTAACTACATTATGGTCCTTTGTATGTTTCATGCTAACTGAAAGTGCGGGAGTATCTTGTGAAGAGAACGAGTACGCCGTCCCAGTAGCCGAGCAGAAACTTCAAAAAGGCCAGAACATTTGAATTACTAGCTTTCTTGAGCATTTATGCATTGTAGTGACCCCTCATGTAGAAATTTTCTAAGTATAAACAAAGTTGCTATATTACTTTTACTAGAATTCCAGTATTTCAGTAGATATAGTAAGACAACATTTTATGTCTTATCTATGCACTGTTTTTGTGCCACACTGTAAAGTGTTCATTAACAGCATTAGGACATTAACGTTTTTGCGTGTGTAAAAGTTTAATAGTCACTTTTGCCGGACTTATTTGGAGGAGAAACTGTCAATTGCTCATTTACATGGTGATAACTAGATCTATGTTCAAAGCCAATAAGCAAGCACGCATCACAATGCCACAAAATGAATTAAATAGTGTGAATGCATCGTCAACTAGAGCCACAGAATTTAATACCGCCGTAGTTAGCGATATGTCGATTACAGCTGAGCAACCAGCAATAATTAATGCGCTCATGCCGTCGACACAAACGGTTGCTAGTTCCGACATTCATATGTCGAAAGAAGTCCAGAGAAATATGCAACCAACAAACAACATGAATTTCATCTCTGACACAGACGCGTGCGAAAACGAAATGACTGTACCGAAAATTGTGTCGGTACAATCCTCATTAAGCCCAGTGCAATCGCCAATTGCTGAGAATACCGATTTGTTATCCCAGCTGATGTCAAGTTTGACTGTCATAATACAAGGGATTAAGGCATTGGAAACATCGCAATCTAATCTTGCAACGGCACAATCCACGTTTGCAAACGACATGAATCGTAGATTCCAGGCATTGGAGAGTGCACAATTTAATTTGGCTCAGGAGCAATCTAATAAACTAAAAGAAATAAATGATAAGATTACTGAAAAATTCCAGAGTTTGGAAACAAAGCAGAGTCACTTGATTACCAGTCAGGCACAACTCATAGTTACACAAGAACAACAGTATCAGGAATTAACAAACAAATACAAAGACATCTTATGTCGTCAAGATACACTAAATCATCAAGTGCAGGAAGTTATCCATGTACAGAACACTATTGCGCAAGACGTGAGTACAATTAAGCACGATAACGAGCAAGCTGTCATTGAGCTTACTCGGAGGATAGACACTCTCAGTCTCGAAGGCGAGAAATACATAGAGAAACTTTTCAATGAACATAAGATCGCATTTTCTAAGGACATTGAAGATTGGGAGAAAGAGCAAACCGAGACAGTGCGAAATTATGTTGACAAAACCTTGAAAGAAACGATTTCTAACGCGCAAGTTAACAACGAAGCTGCACAAGAACAACTTAAAGCAGAAGTTAAAGAGATTAAGGAGAATATAGGAGATGAATTTCCTGCTTGGAAAGCAAAAATAGAAAATACATTAAAAGCATGCCAGCAGGGTCTAGTTGATACTAGAGGGGCACATACTACTTGCAGTTTATCAAAAGCAGACATTATTCCTGATGAAACCAGTGAAACCGAATCCATGCAACAATATCCATGTACTGGTGCATATTTACGTAATCAACCAGAAACAAATTATCGAGATTATCATTCACCGCGTAGTAGCCACCAGAATACACCTGTGACTATGAATGAAGAAAAAATGCTTAAATATCGCCAATTCCAGATATTTATTCCCGAAAGGAAGTCGATCAATCCCGTGGTATTTATCAAGCAATTTAAAGGGATATTGCCGCGAATGTGGACTGAGCAACAAAAAATTATGTACGTTGCAGGATTCATACATGGAGACGGATCGATGTGGGCGTCAGAAGCATCCGATTGGTGTCAAGATTATGACCAATTTGAATGTGCTTTCTTGCACAAATACTGGAATAAAGGTGTACAAGAAAGACTACGTAAGGAAGTTTTTGACCCACAACCTTTTTCTTTCAAAAATGGATCTTTAAGAAAGTATTTCGAGAAGTATATAAATAAAAGTAAATACTGGAATGAACCAATCCCGACGCAGGATATCATTCGAATATTAAAGGGCAAACTTCCACTTGAAGTTAAGGAAAAACTTCTACATGTGCCTGAACAACATGTGGAAGATTTTCTAGCCACATTGGATTCAATAGACATTCTGTTCGAAGAATCTCGTGTGCGCTATAACCAACCAAGTTACCAACCTAACAAATACAATAGTAACAACAAACAGTATGGAAACAAACCTTTTGCACACAATTCACCAAACCCACAGGTGAATTATTTCCAGAAAAACGTGAAATTTGGTAACGAAAATCCCGACAAGTGTAATCATGACCAACAATGTGAACAAACATATAAACGGAAATGGAGGAAGAATAATAAGAATAGGAAAGGATACTATCAAGAAGGGAATTATCAGCAAAAACGCCGATATCAGCAACCAACCCATGAATATCACAACCAACCACAAACTTCAGGTTGGGTACCGAATGATAATGCAAATGAATGGAGAAATCAACCACCAATAATAACCGACGTAACGGAGCAGACATCTACTAATAATGGACAATCGTCAAACTAAACTCGACTGTCAGAAGCCCCGACGGTGCAGTCGAGGAAGTTTTCAGGGGCGAAAATTCAAGCGTCAATTTCTTTCGGTACAATGATGGCAGGATATGATGCCTTGTCAAGAGGAACATATCACTGAACCTGTTGCGAAAATTCAGGCGGCAATTGAAGGCATTACTGTGCAAGTTACTTTAGATACAGGAGCAGCAGTAAATGTCGTTTCTGAGAAGTTATTTCAAAGAATACTTCAGAAAGCAAATCCACCGATTTTTCCTGTTTAATG
Source organism: Schistocerca americana (assembly GCF_021461395.2). Taxonomy (NCBI): domain Eukaryota; kingdom Metazoa; phylum Arthropoda; class Insecta; order Orthoptera; family Acrididae; genus Schistocerca; species Schistocerca americana. The sequence continues at coordinate 507,409,625 of NC_060126.1, read as the reverse complement.
TTGTAGAATTGTAGGTCCTACTGGTCATAAGTCTTCTCAGGTTAAAGTGCAGACTCAACTCCAGTTAGATATAGGAAATGTAGCTATAAATTGCACGTTCCTTGTAATAAAAAAATTGGTTGAGGACTGTATCCTGGGTATAGATGAATTTAGAGAGAGAAATTGGCATATCGATTTTTCTCTAGACCGTGCCAGTTTTACAATAATGGATCAGAAACATCAACTGAATCTTCTCAGGGAATATAGTACCCATGGAAAGTATTGTCAGGGACGAAAGCTGCAAATAAAGTGGATACATAGCAAACCTGTACGGTATTACCAAATTAATTACTTGCAACCAGTTTTAAACCCTGAAGTTATGGTATATGAAAAGGTGCAAGAACCTGAATATTTGCAACAACACCAAAGAAAGCAATTATATGATCTTCTACAGGAATATCATGAAGTCTTTCAAGAAAGACCTGGTGTAATCAAGGGATACACATGCCATTTAGATGTGATACCACACCAAGTTTTCTGCCGTATTTTTTATCCAGTACCGTGGCACCAACGAAAGGCAGTTGATGCGGAAATCCACCAGATGCTTGAATGGGATCTGATCGAACCTTCGACGACTCCATACTGTAGTCCGCTTCATGTTGTCTCGAAAAAGGGAGGAAAAGTTCGTCTCGTGCTAGACGCATGGCAGATAAATAAAATTATCATGCCCGTGCGAACTCACCCGGAAAACATGGATGAGCTAATTCAAAAGTTCGAGGGGATGAAATACTTAACAAATATTGATTTGAGAAGTTCATTTTGGCAGGTGGCTCTAGACGAACCATCAAAAAAGTACACCGCATTTGTACATGCAGATAGAAGCTATCAATTTAAGGTTTTACCTTTTGGGCTAAACGTGAGCTCAGGAGTTTTTATAAATGCTCTAGATCATGCATTGGGACCTGCACTTCGAAGCAATTTAACTTTATTTGTGGACGACATGCTCATAGCTACGAGCACATGGGAGGAGCACGTTGATTTATTGAGAAGAGTGTTAGAACGTTTCAAGGAAGCAGGCATAACCGCAAATCTGCAAAAGTCCCATTTTGCTCGAGATAAAATCAAATTTTTGGGTCATCTTATAAATGAAAAAGGCATTTTACCGGACTCCGAGAAACTAAAGGCAATCAAAAACTTTGCAGTTCCAACAACAAAAAGACAGTTAAAGGGTTTCCTCGGAGTTGTCTCTTTTTTCAGGCGTTTCATTCACGACCACTCTATTAATGCAGAACCGTTGTACAGCTTGTTGCGCAAAAATACTCCGTGGGTGTGGACGCAACAATGTCAGAATGCATTTGAAGCAATAAAACGTGCCTTAGTCAATTCACAAATATTATATCATCCGGATATGAGCCAAGAATTCGGTTTAATGGCAGATGCTTCGGAAATTGGAATAGGTTCATGCCTCTTCCAAGTAAAGATGATAGATAGGAAATCAACTTTCTGTCCAATAGCTTTTGCTAGCCGACTCTTAACTGCTTGTGAAAGAACATATACGACTACCGAAAGGGAAGCATTGGCCGTAGTCTGGTCATTTAAGAAATTTTACTATTACTTATATGGAGCGAAGACAACAGTATACTGTGACCACAAAGCGTTAAGTTTTTTGCAAACATGTAAATTATTACATCCAAGATTAGCAAGATGGACGCTCTCACTCCAAGAGTTTCAATTTGAAATTAAATACCTAAGCGGACAGGATAATTTCATTGCTGATGCACTGTCTAGAATGCCAGATGGAGATTTGTCAACTATCAACATCACCGGCAATCCGTCCGAATTTAATGTTCTTATAATGACTGATAGAATATATAGGAAACATTTTCTTGACATGTGTAAGAACATGGAAAAACTACAGAATGAAGGTCCTCGTTGGCATTCAATAAAGGAAACTTTAGCAAAGCCTGGAAACGATGATCTGAAGAGACTGTACAAAGTTGAGGACGATGTCTTATTTTTCAAAGGGCATCTTGATTCAGATAATTGGAAGGTGTGTATTCCCGAGAAGAATGAGAATGACTTAATTTTGCACACGCACATCACTTGGGGACATTTTGGAGTATTAAAGTGTGCTCGGAAGATTCAAGCATATTGCTACTTCCCAAACATTCGCAGGAAAGTGCACAGACAGTTAAGGAAATGTAAAATTTGTCAGCTAGCCAAACCAGGAAATTTTTGTGTGAAAGATTTCCTACATCCTATTATATCCACTAAACCGCTGTCAATCATTTCGGTCGACGTCTGTGGTCCTCTACCATCATCAAGGGGAGGATGCAAATACATTGTAGCTTTTCTTGATATATTCACTAAGTATGTCAAACTTTATCCATTAAAATCAGCTACTGCTGCATCCATAGCCAAGAAGCTGGTCAAAGATTATATAGTCAAAGTAGGCAAACCAGAGGCTATTCTTTCTGACAATGGGTCAATGTTCACTGGATTTCGTTGGAGGCAAACATTAGCCAGTTGTGGTAAAAACAAATTCTAACATCAGTGTACCACCCTTCGGCGAATCCCGTGGAACGAATTTTTCGTGAATTAAACCGGTTCATGAGAACATATTGCCACAACCAGCAACCCAAATGGATCGATTATCTTCACGATTTTCAGGAAATTGTAAACAATATGCCACATACTACGACAGAATACACCCCATACGAACTGATGTTTGGAAAACAGGAACAGAATGACTGGATTCGACCAATTCCTAAAGTAGCTATTAACAAAATAGACCTACAAAATAAAGTACGACAATCCTTACTCAATATAATAGACAAGGCAAGAAAAAGGAAAATATATTTTGACAATTGACTTGGAAAAATAAAAACATATAAAGTGAAAGAGCAAGTTTTAGTAAAAACTCATCCTAAGGCTTCACTTATACAGAGGAAGAACACAAAATGGCAATTATTGTATCAAGGACCATTTGTGATTACCAAAATACCCCATCCAGGAACTTATGTTTTGAAGGATATGAAGAATGGAAAGGTGAAAGGAATGTATCCTCATCACTTGTTAAAGCAATTTCATGATGACTGAAGATTCTGAATATTGAAAATACTATTCTTATCAAATAATATTGATTAGAGAATTTTCATTAAACCTATGAATCATACTTAGGATAGTTTCTTTTTTTTTTGGAATTTAGTAGTTAGTTTTCTTTTCAGGCATACTGTACGAGAGATATGCAGACATTATGTATAGGTTTTCCACTGTAAGGATAAGTTTTCTTTTCAGTATGCAGAAAATTTAGCTATAGTATGAATGATTTCTTTTAAAAAATTTTTATTTAGTAGATAGTAATTTCAATCAGGTTTCACAATGCATAATGACCATGGGTTAGTGACTCAAATGAATCTGGTCTATGGCAAGATACTTTTTCTTATGTCAACTTAACAATCTCAATGTATGTTTGTATTTGCTTTTTTACTCGCTGAGCTGAAGTCATGCTGTTCGGAAGGGGTAACCCGTTCTCAGTTTTAAAAGGACGCCTATTACTTTGTTTCAATCTTTTGGGATGAACATTGTCTTTAGAATTGTACTATTGTTGTAACATACCTGTGTATGTAAATTATGTTATATCAATTGTTGCTCGCGAAGTTACCAACTGAGCGAATGCCTTTCAGTTATAAGCCCATCAACAAGTGTTAAAGTCCATCTGAAAGATGACGAGCATAAGTTGACACGGCAGCTCCAGTTGGATTTGTGTATAGTGCATTCTGGGGTTGTTGATAGAAATGAAGAACACCTTACGACTTCCGAATATTTCGAATTCAGGACAGAGAATTAGAAAGAACTTTAGATTAGATTCTATTTCAGCTCAGCATAGATCAAACACCTTTTCCACGGAACTTACACTGACTCTTATTTTCATGTTAACCATATGCGGAAAACCATAATACCCACGAGGAGACGGTGAAATGGGAATAGAATTCCATCAGTTACCAGGAGACGACAGATAGAAGGGAATCGTAGATGGACGTAAACCAACGAGTCGACGGTTCACCTCAAGACACAGAAGATTAACAGTGTTGTGTTTCTTTTGTGAACAGTGTTTAAATTCATTTAAAAAAAATCCATAAGGTAAATATTTTTTTTATTTTCCATTGTAATTCAATTAATTACCCTTGCAAATGAGAAATACGAGGATGGTAAATCTACCCCGAGGTTTTCCTTGGTTTTCCTTTGTGGGGCTTGGCCGAATGGCTAGATTATCCGTTTGAGACATCCCAAGGCGAGTGACAGAAGCTTTGAATGATGATAAAAAAAGGTTTCTGATCACATCTCATGCCATCCTCGACAAATGAATAAAAGCAAGCATGTAAGCTATGCATATATGCTGCATCAGGAATTCAGCACAGGCTTTGTCAGCAGTATATGCACCCAAATCAATAATTTACATTTAGATAGTCATTCACTAATACCAAAATATCATAAGAAATACAGTGGACATTAATACTCTAGTGGACATTAATACAGCGTCATAAACAATCACCAATATAGTGTTGTGTGAACGCTCGTGTTTGTTTTTGCCCAAAAACGTTCGTCCACAAGAGGGGCATATATGATGTATCATGCAGCGTAACTTGCTGTGACAGTGCGAGAGAGAGACAAAGATATTGTTTATTACTCTGTGGCGGACAGCGCTCACATAATTATTCTTAGGATATAGTTTTTGTTTGTTCTGGTTAAGAGTAATTTTTAGTAGAGGAGAGCCATTCTTGTGATGCAAAAAATCGACGCCATTGCGAGTTTTTGATTCACATTGTAAAATATAAGTGCATATGGAAGGAAATCAGTTAATAGAACAAAAAAATATTGTTCATTTCAAGAAGGTACGTCTTATTATACACCCAGCGATGTACTGCTATTGTGATTTACTAATAAACACCAGTTGAGAACAGTTCCGACGGGAGCGTTCAGTTCTAGTGAAATAGTTCGATGTTTTCTTCGGAAAAGAAGTCACTTCATGGATCATTCAAATCCACAATAGTAACTGGACATTTCTCAGAACTGAAAGCAATCTGATTGCTATGCAACAGACCCCCGAAGAATATTTCTCCGTATTTTGGTTACCACTTTCAGCTCAACACGGTATCTGCAGCATCTGGAGCAGATTTCTACAACAGCGGAAGCGTGTAATCGCCATCAGTTTCACACACCGCCCTGTGTACGCTGTATGTATTTACCCACAACAGTGAACATACAGTTACTCACACAAATAGAAAGACAATACTAGGTGGTGTGGGGAAACATTTCAGTATAATGGCCCTGTAGATCTAAACAGTAATTAGCCTAGTAAGAAAAGGAGTCGTTATAGTATCCAAGCCAAATTTCACACACTGCATAAGCAGACCATAATGATATATATCTCAAAATTTCAGCATGTTATTGCAAGACATTTGTGTACAATGGAAGTTGACAGATGTATTTGGTGATGTGGCCATTGTTCCACGACACCATTTTGTAAAAACATATCGTAAACTGTTCTGCCTCCTCTTATCCTCTCCCACAACTGTTTAATCACCAAGCAACAACATATAGACAAATTGACACAACCTATCATTAATGTTTACTGCACCTTAACTGCTAAAAACCAGTCGATTGTGCTTCGAACAGAAGTTCCCCCACACTTTAGCTACTGTACTTGTACATTGAGTGGTAAATTGTACTGTCTTCCTGACACTGTGGTAGGAACTGGAACTGTCATAAGAATATGTTCAAAAGGACTCCAACACCTGTCTGCCAAATGTACCATTTGTCATCATAAACAGCAATAACATAGCAACCTGGTTGTATGTTGCTGCTTTTGCTTATGAATCCTGAGTCAGACACACTGTGAAGACACATGTTGTGTATGAACCTATAGTTATAACCGGACAGTCTGTTCATCTGCACATTGTCAGAGTCCGCCGGAGAGAAGTGATGATGGCTCCTTGGATGGCATCTTGAATTATAAATGCATAATTTTCAGAAAAGTCTAGTATTAGGCCTATATATACATTTTCACCATGACTTGTTGCGAAAAAATTCCATTCTGTGCGAATCTGAAAATCGTGGTAATGCATGCATAAATTTTTGAGATGTTTACAGTTTTTGTACTGACTAGCTGCCCCATTACTGAAGTATTTCGCAAAATGTATGTGAGGCAGCTTGTTTTTCACATATTCCATGACAGTGCGAATGTGGGCATGAACTGCAATGGCATCATGAATTAAACAGTCACTAAAAACGCACAGGTTCATGACAGACACATCACCTGATTCACCTCTATAGTAAATCGCAAATGGCTGGAGAGTTGCTTGACTGTTGTCCCAATGATATCCTTGGATGGCATCTTGAATTATAAATGCATAATTTTCAGAAAAGTCTTGTATTATTATAATTTCATCTTGTTTCAAATTATCCTTAAAAAACTGGAGATACACCTATTGTGCTATTGCTGTGAAGCTGTGTGGGGTCAGTTTGTCCGTTTTTTTTTGACAACACATTTCAATAAAATCTTCCAGTGTACTTTGCTTTGTTTCAAGACTTGAGCGATCCATGTGTGTCCATTGTTTATAAGAAACAAGTTCGTCATCCATAAGGAGTTCACCATACAGTTTGTTATTCATGTGTTCTGCAAGATTTGCCTTACCAGGACACATTTCACACCTGTGTATCATGCACTGGTAGAAACTGATGTCACACACTAGCAGCTTCATTGCACCTTTGTAATCCAGACCAGAATCCTTTATAGCAGCAAACATAAGCTTAGCATTTTGATGGGTCTCACATACACAAACATTGTGTGCCCTTTGCACTTACAAGCACAACCCATTTTGGCTGAAGACTGAAAAAAGATGATAAACCTACTTTGGTATTGGGATACTTTTCCTTGAATTCTACATATAGTTCTGATATGTTGCATAGCAACAGTCTTTTTTGCATCTGTACACAAACATTTCCCATTTTCATCGTTACATAGTATTTTTTCCAAGCATTATTCGGTTGTAGTCATTATTTTCATAAAACTCCAACACTAACACCTGTATTTCTGAACTCAATTGCTTACCCTGAGCCTGCTGAAGTTGTGGAAGCACTCCTTGGGTTGCTTTTATTTTCCTACCTTGCTTTACCATATATGTAGAAACATTGAATTCTTTTGCAGTGTAGTCAATAGACCAGCTGGAAGGTACAAGAGTTAGAATAGCTACTTTTTTCTGGCGTGTGGATATGGCACATTTTCAAATCATGCACAATTTTGTCCAAATCATAGCATTTCTGGCATGATTTCTATTCCTTTGGAGCAGATAGTTCTTCCTCTTCCACCATTAGTGTGTCAGCTATTTTGTGTTTTAATTTCATTTGAGCTGCTTGTAATTCTCTTCTACCATAGCTGGGTCTGTCTCTTTTCCCAACTTTGTGTGTCTTCATGGGAGACAAACCAAGAGCAGTCACTGAAGTATTTAATTGCTCATCCACTGTGGTTGTAATTTTTTTAACAGTGGAACACACCTGGAACATAACTTTTGTCCTGGTTTCATGTTAAGTCCCATGCACTGATTCACTTTCAATACTGATTTTATATCAATTTCTCTGAGGCTACACTTCACTGTCTTCTTATGAATCCGAAACGGATCAAAACAACTTCTTTGTAGGAAAGAATACTTATCCAGAAACACTTTCATATGATGATAACAAACACTAAAGTTTCCTCGAACTGTACTTCCTGTGCCCAGGGTACATCCCGGATCTCCATAGCAACAAATCTCGGTCCGACTCATCCAGATCATACAGTACAAAGCGAAAGCCACATTTTGTTCCATATGTTGTTTTATGACATTCAGATGCTTGTGCTCTACCAATACTGCAACTTGTTTGAACAAAATCACCACTAGTACACTCTTCTGCCTCCATACTGACTTTCCATAACAGTACTGACCAGTCTGAACTAGAATCTTAAAAACATGAGTAACCTGTAATTGTTGCTTGTCTCCTTTGTTGTTCCTGCCTAACAATGACTCATTCTGTCCCTGAAAACTAACATTGTTTAACTTTCTGTTGCCTAATGGTTCCCAACAATTGCAACAGCTTTATCTGAAACAAGCTGTCTGCACTATCACTATTACTTGCTAAATCGTGTTAAAAGAAACGTAACCAAATACATCTCTGTCAACTTTTATTGCACACAAATGCCTAGCAATAACAAGTTGAAATTTTGCCACATATTATATTATGGTCTACTTATGCAGTGTTTGAAATTTGGCTTGGATATCACTTGTACCTTTTGTGCTACCACACTTAGAAAATCCATGTTTACCAGGTAATTTTTCAAATTTTTGTATTTTCGTGTGCATGTAACTCTCTTTGTGTAACTTACCACATTAAGCTTACCACAAAAAAATTTATACCCTTTTTGGATGAATTATATTTGGCATAAAGGGCACCTACAATATGTACCTTTAAACGTATTACATTTTTTTAATCACATTTTGGAATTTTTTATTTCCCCTCAGAAATAGGTTGTTCGTGTTTTGATTCATAGAATGCGTTCCATAAGTGGATGTTGCTGGATTGTAAAAATTTCACTAGCCTGTGAGGAATAGTTCCAAAGTTATTAAGACCTGAAGTTGGGTCTGAAGATAGATTGCCAGATGCGGGTTGCAATTTCCAGGTCATGCCACCTTCTTTCACAAGCCATAATTCTGGAACTAATTGGCAGGGGAACTTAAATTTTGTACATGCTGTTTCCCCAACAGGTGGCTTGGTAAGGCAACCCAAAATTTGGAGGAAGGCAAAGGCATACCATCTTCCATAGCGTCACACCTAGTAAAACACCCTGTTGTTCAAACCAACCTTCAGGTTGATGAGAGCTTTACCGTTACCACCACAGTAAATACAAAAGGTGCACAATTGCAGAGGCGTGAAAGTGATGAAAACTATATAGACTTAATAATTTGTCAGCAGAAGAAAGATGGACAAAACATGAAAACCCAAGCAAACGACTGTAAGAAGTTGCTGAGAACCAAAACTTTTAAAGATAGATACTAGAAATGAAAGAAAACTCATGTGTTTCAAAATGAAGCTATATAAGTCAGAAAAGCATTTTTGGGTGCTCTCCAGATCATCGACATACCACATTTACTGTACACTCAAACAGTGATAAAACTTTCTGTGCAGTGGGAAAACTTCAAGAACCACAAGTATGTGAAATGTGACACTATGGAAAAAAAAAAAAAAAAAAAAAAAACTAATGAAAGATTTTTCAATGAATCCTAGTTAAGGTAAATGTGGAAAGAAAAGCACAGAAAAATCCTAAAATGGGGATACAAACTCCAATGTTTTACATTTAATATGGAGAACAAAAAGATTTTTAATGGAGAGAGCATTACAATGCACAAATTTAAAAAAACATGAAAAGATTTCAAACTGTAATCCATTCACGATGCAGATGATCATTTAAGTGGGAGAAAGAGTATGGAATGAGGGTAATTATAGGAAACAACACAGTGAATGTAAAGGTTCCATCAAAATACCGTATTTACTCGAATGTAAGCCGCACTTTTTTTCCGGTTTTTGTAATCAAAAAAACCGCCTGCGGCTTAGAATAGAGTGCAAAGTAAGCGGAAATTCTGAAATATGTTGGTAGGTGCCGCCACAACTAACTTCTGCCGTCGAATATATGTAGCGCTACACAGGCATACTTTACAGGCACAAAGATAAATACTGGCGCCAAAACCTCTGCGTCAGTAAATAAATTAAAAAAAAAAACGTGGAGGACGAGCTTTTTTCTCCGGCCCAAATTTCGACCACTGCATTTTCATACATTATCCAACGAAGTAAATACAAACTCCGTATTGTTCATCTTCGAACGTAGCAGCTTTTCAATGTACTACGAAAATCCGACTGGCAAGAACTTTTGCGATGTTTGTGAGTATGGCCAATTCTACGTTCTGATTTTTTTTCTACCTGTGAGAAGAGATGGTTGCTAATGGGAACTTTTGTGAATTCTGAATTACATGCAGTATTCTCTTCACCATAAGAATAATACGAATATAAACATTTTGCCATGTATTTTTTCGTGTTTGCTGCTATCTCATTTAAATACTGTCTGCCTAATAAACTACGAAACTAGAGTGAGACAACACAAACGCGGAAGTATACACATATGTCATGTTCATATTCGTATTATTCTTATGCCTAATAGTGATATAGTCAGAAATGAAGCACGGCAATTGACTAGATTTTTAAATCTAAGATGACTAATTTCTGTGCAGAAAATAATGTACTAAAGAGGCGTCTGCAAAGATTTTCAAACGGAGAAAAATTTTCGCTAAACTCTCGTTCAGAACATCTTCTATCATACGCAGTTTATTATTTGGTTCTTGTTGATCATTATCAAAGAAAGCAGCAGTGTAAATAACAACAAATAGCAGTCCCTTGCCATTGTTTCGCTACTGAGACAATTACTCTCTCTCTCTCTCTCTCTCTCTCTCTCTCTCTCTCTCTCTCTTTTTTTTTTTTTTTTTAAAATTGTAAGCTGCGGTAGCACGCACAAAAGCAAACCATGCCGCGAGCGGCGACAGGTCGTGAACATTCATTATCGGAATGCGACAAACAATGCATGACACAGTACAGTAATGCATTTTCAGCTTAGAGTGATGAAAACACCTATAACAAAGAGAACGGCAATTATCAGATCAAAGAAAAATAAGCAATCAATTCAAACCAGACGAAGGACATGAAAAACGAAGGGTACGCGCATAAATAAGGACGGAGCGCCTGACGCATAGCAATGGCTACCTGGTAAAGCTTAACTGCTAAGCTTACGGCTCGAACCAAACTACTGCAGCTGTATCGTCATTCATTCGACCTGAATTCTGTCTCATATTACAATGGACCAACTTTGTTTCGATTTGGAGGTGCGGCCTAAAACTTTTCTCTCCCCTCGAATTTCGAGTCTCAAATTTCTGCTGCGGCTTAGATTCGGGAAATTATTTTTTCCTTTATTTCGAGTCTCATTTTTCAGGTGCGGCTTAGATTCGAGTAAATACGGTACCTGCAGAAGGAAAAATATTGGAACAAGTAAAATCTTTTATGTATTTAAGCAGTTTGGTCACAGAAAATGGAAGACATTTGGAGAAAATAAGTAGTAACATATCTACAGGTAAAAGAGCTTTAGATTAAAGGAACTCTTTTGAAACTATTCTCACACCAATAAAAAAGAAATGTTTAGTCTTATGTGCAGTACTGTATGGCAGTGAATTAAGGATAGTAAAAAAGAAAGTAGAAAAATACTTGGACAATTTTGAAATGAAAAGCTTTAAGAGTTCCAACATAACTGCAACCAAATTTTTCCAGTGCTCCAGGATTATTATATTTCCAGTTATGGATCAAAATTTTCTATATATGTATAACATGTCATTAATTTCAGTCAGTAATGACTGTTTCCAGACCTGAATACACAGTTTGCTAATAATATCAAGTCAGCATATGCAAAAAGGCTACAGTCACAATAATGAACCAAACAAGCCTCTTCATATACATACAGAATTTAAGAGTCATATGCATAGTTGTAACAGATATGCTAATGCAACCAAGAAATTCATAAGACTAATAATCCTACTGCAAAATGATGTCAGTGATATGGGTCTGTAACTCAGTAGATTACTCCTATTTACTTTCTTGAGTACTGGTGTGATCTATGCAACTTTCCAGATTTTTATTTAGGTACAGCCCTTTTGCAAGCAAGTGGCTGTATAGGAGCTATGATATGGGCATAGTCTGATGGAACCTGTTAAGATATGTAAATTGATATCAACAGTTCCTCTTTTTTTTGTTTACTCTTTAGTGTTATAATTACTTGGTTGTAATTGTGTGTTCTGGGGCGTGTAGGGCTGGGCTGTTTGGAGGAAGAGACCAAACTACGAGGTCATCAGTCTCATTGGACTAGGGAAGGACAGGGAAGGAAGTCGGCCGTGCCCTTTCAAAGGAACCATCCCGGCATTTGCCTGGAGCGATTGAGGGAAATCACGGAAAACCTAAATCAGGATGGCCGGACCCGGGATTGAACCGTCGTCCTCCCGAATGTGTGAGGCGTGTAGTTATGCACATACTGATTAAGTAATAAAACATTGCTTCAAAAAGCTTTCATTTTTATATTAAATAATGCTACAAAAGGTTATGGTCCCAGGCACAGCTGTGAAAGTAAGGTTTTATAAATGTTAAAATTGAAGTTGTGCATAGAAATCCAGAGCCGGTTCGGAAGTTACGTGTATGCTGATCATTCACATTTTGCCAATTCATCATTCTTGCATGCAGACTGTCAATATTTTCTCTTACACTCAAAGCTAAAAATGAGTGGTACAGCCTCAACTGGACTTCCTTTGGTTGAAAAGTTGATCAGCCATGAAAATTACTCAATATGGAAATTTGCCATGAAGGCATATTTGGCCCACAATGAACTGTGGCACATTGCTAAAAATCCTCCTCCGGATCCGACGCAACAGGACAATCCTCGGAGAAGAGAGACATAAAGACACATTCCTGGATTATACTTTTCGAGGACAAGATGAATTATTCCCATATAAGGGACACAAATATGGCAGCAGAAGCCTGGACAGCCTTGGAAAAAGCTCAGGACTCACACATAGAATGGGCTTGCTTAGATCATTAATCACAACCAAATTACATAAATGCAAGTCAGTAGACGACTACTGCGATAGATTAATAATGACCACGTTTAAGTTAAACGAAATGAAGTTTGCGGTGAGTACAGAATGGATAGGAACTTTGCTCCTGGCTGGATTACCTGATCATTATCAGCCTATGCTGATGGCGCTTGAAAACCACACATACCACAGGAGATTCTACTGAAGTGAAACTGCTAGAAGATGTCAAACCCAAAGACACACATGGAGATGAAGACTCTGCCCTACTTACGAAGAAGCCCACAAAACATATTATTAAATGCTACAAACGTAACAAATTGAATCATATTGCTAAATATTGTCCTAGAAAGGATGAAAAAGGAGGAAGCTTGTCAAAAAGTAACAATGACGGAAATGTATTTAGGAAACAGACCCAATAAAAGAAAGCTTTTCTTGCTGCTGATGTCAAACAGCCTCAGGAAAAGGATATGTCATATTTAGATTCCTGTGCCTTGACTCACACTACTAACAATGGAAAAAAGCTTCATAACGTCCCGTGGGAGAGCCAGTCCTGACAGAACTCTACCATCTGATGAGCAAAATGTATGAGACAGGCGAAATACTCTCAGGCTTCAAGAAGAATATAATAATTCCAATCCCAAAGAAAGCAGGTGTTGGCAGATGTGAAAATTCCCGAACTATCAGTTTAATAAGCCATGGCTGCAAAATACTAACGCAAATTCTTTACAGACGAATGGAAAAACTGGTAGAAGCCAACCTCGGGGAAGATCAGTTTGGATTCCGCAGAAATGTTGGAACACAAGAGGCAATACTGACCCGACAACTTATCTTAGATAATAGATAAAGGAAAGGCAAACCTATTTTTCTAGCATTTGCAGACTTAGAGAAAGCTTTTGACAATGTTGACTGGAATACTCTCCTTCAAATTTTGAAGGTGGCAGGGGTAAAATACAGGGAGTGAAAAGCTTTTTACAATTTGTACAGAAACCAGATGGCATGAAAGGGAAGCAGTGGTTGAGAAGGGAGTGAGACAGGGTTGTAGCCTATCCCTGATGTGAGTCAATCTGTACATTGAGCAAGCAGTAAAGGAAACGAAAGAAAAATTTGGATTAGGAATTAAAATCCATGGACAAGAAATAAAAAGTTTGAGGTTTGCCGATGACATTGTAATTCTGTCAGAGACAGCAAAGGACCTGGAAGAGCAGCTGAACGGAATGTACAATGTCTTGAAAGGAAGATATAAGATGAACATCAACAAAAGCAAAAAGCACAACGAGGATAGTGGAATGTAGTCGAATTAAATCGGGTGATGTTGAGGGAATTAGATTAGAAAAGGACACTTAAGGCAGTAAAAGAGTTTTGCTATTTGGGGAGCAAAATAACTGATGATGGTTGAAGTAGAGAGGATATAAAATGTAGACTAGTAATGGCAAGGACAGCGTTTCTGAAAAAGAGAAACTGGTTAACAGTGAGTATAGATTTAAGTGTCAGAAAGTCGTTTCTGAAAGTATTTGTATGGAGTGTAGCCATGTATGGAAGGGAAACGTGGGCAATAAATAGTTTAGACAAGAAGAGAATATAAGCTTTTGCAATGTTGTGCTACAGAAGAATGCTGAAGATTAGATGGGTAGATCACATAACTAATGAGGAGATATTGAATAGAATCGGAGAGAAGAGAAATTTGTGGCACAACTTGACTAGAAGAAGGGATCGGTTGGTAGGGCATATTCTGAGGCATCAAGGGGTCACAAATTTAGTATTGGAGGGCAGCATGGAGGGTAAAAATCGTACAGGGAGACCAAGAGATGAATACACTAAACAGATTCAGAAGGATGTAGGTTGCAGTAGGTACTGGGAGATAAAGAAGCTTGAACAGGTTAGAGTAGCATGGAGAGCTGCATCAAACCAGTCTCTGGACTGAAGACCACAACAACAACAATGTCGAGCCATGTAATAGTTGAGTGACCAGCATGGGAGCTGATGGCTTAGCAGCAGAGTCTACTGGAAGTGTTGATCAGACCTTCTATAGTGGTAATAAAACTGTAGAAGTAGAAGCATCTGACATCATTCATATTCCAAAATCAGCTGTAAATTTGCTCTCAATTGGTAGAATTGTAGGCAAAGTGCATAAAGTGACTTTTAACAAAAAAGATGGATTCTTCTACAATGCAGAAGGTGAACTAATTGCCAAAGCATCACCTACGAATGGCATCTATTGTCTGAATACAAGTGAAATGAAACAGTGCTACTACACAAAAGACAGTGGATTCTAATGGCATCGCACGCTATAGGACATGTGAATCGCAGAAGTATGCTGAAGCTGTCAAAGATTTTGACAGGACTAAGTGAAGATATTGTGGTTAACGAACCCTGTGAGTTGTCCTTTATGGGAAAACAGCTGACGTCTTCCATTCAAACCTAGAAAAAGGTAAACACATCTTAGACTTAGTACATTCTGGTTTGTGTGGGCAAATGGAGACAGTGTCTATTGGTGGAAATCATTTTCTCAAATGCATTGATGATTTTTCAAGATTGTTTACTTGTTGAAGAAAAATCTGAGGTAACACAGATATTTCAGAGCTTCACAGCCTTGGTGGAAAAACATACAGGTAAATATCAAGAAGTTTCGGTCTGACAGTGGGAAGCAGTATGTCAACAATGAACTAAAAGGATTCTGGCTTCTGAAAATATCATCCACCAGTTTACAGTACATTAACGGTCCACATCAAAGTGGTGTTGCCGAGAGAGCTAACAGAACATTGGTTGAAGAGGTTCGTATGATGTTTGACGCTAAATGACCAAAGGAGTATTGGGCTGAAGCTGTCTCTGCAGCTGCATACCTATCAAATCATTCACCATCCACCACACTCAAAAATAAGATGCCATATGGATTTTGCCATAAAAGAAAGCATTGTTTATCACACCTGAGAATTTTTGGCTGCAGTTCAATGACTCACATTCCAAAACTCCACTGCAAGAAGCGGAATAAAAAGTCACAGAAATTGACATTTGTAGGCTACTGTCAGCCAACCAAAGGCAATCGATTCCTCAGTAGGGAGACTGGCCTGATAATTGTCAGCAGGGACGTAGAATTCGTAGAGGATTGGAGTTTTCAAATTCAAAGACAGAGGAACCAAGGACGACAAATGCCTTAGGATTAGAACAAGAAGCAGTTCTTCAGGACATCAACACTTCACAAACTGAAGTAGTAGTTAAATCAGAAGACAGTGATAAGAAACCCTTTTATGGCTTTGACAGTGATTCAATAGAAGCTGAAGCTCAAGACGAGGGTCATGAGAATCAAAACATAGTTCAACAGGTTACACCTTGAAGGTCAGACAGACAACCAAAACCCAAACATGGCCTGATCATGCTATTTACTATTTGAAAGAAGGACTTCCAAGTGAAGACAATGATGATAAAGAAGCCTCAGTAGGGACAAATAACGAAGAATTTGTAAAAGCAATGAAGAAACAATTCTCATCTATAGTTTGTAATAACATATTTGAAGTAGTAAAACTACCCACAGGACACAAACCACTCAAGACTAAGAGGATATTAAAAATAAAGCCTGGGACTAGTGCTACACCAGGAACATTTAAGGCACGCCTCATGCTAAAAGGATGCACTGAAGTTCGAGGTGCTGATAATCAGGAAACCTTTGCACCAGTGGTCAAGCATGCATCCATTAGATATCACTTGTCTACAGCAGCTCGTGAGAACTGGAGATGGACCACATTGACATCACTACTACTTACCTCTATGGAGACGTAAATGAAAAAAATTATGTCATTCCACCAGAAAATTTTGCAACTCCTGGAAATGTATTGAGGCTGACGAAAGCTGTTTATGGACTTGAACAGGCTGATAGGAATTGGAATCAAAAAGTTGATGATGTGTTAAGAAAACTGAAACTGAATAGATCAAACATTGATCCATGTATCTATTTTCACAGAGATGGCACCAAACTAGTCATCATAGCTTTATATGTGGATGACAGACTATTATTCTTAAATGACAGAAATATTTTGAATCCATTCAAAAGTTATTTGAAGAGATTTTTTGAGATAAAAGATTTAGGAGAAATATGCCATTGCCTAGTCATGGAAATTACATGGGGTCGTGATAAAGGAAAAGTCTGGATCTCCCAGAAATCCTATGCAAAAAAAGTTCTGGAGAAATTTGGAATGAATGAAGCCAAGCCAGTGTCAACACCACTTGAACTTGGTTTGAACTTTGAAGCAGTCAAATCAGGTGATATCAAGGTACCATATCAAGAAGCAATAAGAAGTCTTCTATATCTATACCAAATCTCCAGACCTGATATGTGTTTTGCTGTAAATCTCCTTAACAGATATCATCATTTTAAAAAGATTCATTGGTTGTCAGTAAAAAGATTGTTTAGATATTTAAAGGGAACTATGAACTACAAGCTAGAATTTTCTAGAGATGGTAATAGAGAAACAATGGCCTTCAGTGATGTAGATTGGCAAGTAAAATAATGACAGACACCCTGTAACTGGTTCATGTATATAATTGCAAAACTTTTTTAATTTTGTGGTCTATTAGAAAACAAAAAGCTACTGCACTTTCTGCTTGTGAAGCTGAATATGTGACCTTGGCATCAACTGTTCAAGGTTTACTGTGGTTAAGACAATTTATGTTTGAGGTAAATCCAAGCAGTGTCATAAAGTCAATTACAGTATATTGTGATAATAAAGGAACCATTTGGTTAGTCAAGAATCTAGTGACAAACTCTAGATCAAAGCATACAGATATAAAGTATCATTTTATAAGAAGGCAAGTTGAGTCAGGTGTTGCTGTTATTGAACATGTGCCTTCTGAAGAAATGTTTGCTGATGCTATCGCAAAACTACTTGTCAATGTCAGACAAGAAACGTGTAAGAAACTGTGGGCTTGTGAAATAAGTGAAGGAGTGACCGTACATTTATACTTCATACAGTGTGTTGTCAATTTAAGGGGACATGTTAAGATATGTAAACTGATATCATCAGCCCCCCCCCCCCCCAATCCATTGTGTTGTAATTACTCGGTGGTTATTATGTGTGCTGGGGTGTGTACTTATTGTTATGCACATTTTGATTAATTAATAAAATGTTGAATCAAAAAGTTTTCACATTTATATTAAAAAATGTTCAACAGAACCGAATTGGTTTACAGTGCGGACCAGAAGACTTGCCTCTATTATGTGACTTCACTACACTGAGGACACCTACTTATAAGTTATTCATGTTGCCAGCTATTCTCTGTCTCAGCAATGAAATATTTACTACTTCAACTTTGGTGAAAGAATTTCGCAAAATTGTGTTTAGTAACTCTGCTTTAGTGGCACTGCTATTGGTGGCATTACAATTGCTATCATGCAGCGAGAGGACTGATAATGTCCTGCCTCTGGTGTACATCAGTTATGACCAGAATCTTCTTTGATTGTCTGCCACATTTCAAGGCACAGTTTCATTGTGAAAACTATTAAAAGTATCTCTAATTGAAGTCTCTGCTAAATTTAGAGCTTCTGTAAAACCGGCAATATTGGACATTTTATGTTTTAATTTGGCATGTTACTTTTGTTCTTCTGCAACAGTGTTATGACCTATTTTTGTGACATGGGGATTCAGTTCCATCTCTTATTAATTTATTTGGTATAAATCTCTCAACAGTCATCAATATTGTTTCTTTGAATTTTTTGTTCATATCTGCTCTGTGCTTATATAGTGAGTACGGAAGGAGTGGACACTGTTGCTTAGGAAGACATAAAGTGAATTTTTATATATCTTTTTTTAATAGATACATTTTGCATTTATTTTTGATGGATTTGGATTTTATGATATTCAGTCTTCCAACAACAATCTTGCAGGCACTCACTTCTGTACCCATTATGACGCACCCTACTTGCTCAGGATTATTGGTTGCTACGAGGTCAAGTATGTTTTCGCAATCATTTACACTTTGAGTGGGCTCCCAAACTAATTGTTCAAATAATGTTCGGAAAAAGCATTTAGTACAATTCAGATTATATTCTTCTTTGTGGGATCTATAGAACACTATGAATGAATGTATTACTCATCTAATCCCACATTTTTTTCCTGTTACTTATCATTTCTTCTGGGAACGATTACTACATGTGAAAAATTCAAAGGTGCATCACAGTTCAGAGTCTACATAAAACTGATATACTGATACCACCGATACTGCCCACCGACTTTAATCAATTGACAAGTCCCAAAATACCTATAGACATGATTTCAAGATGGCAGCCATAACATCACAATAAACTGTTTCATTGGCATGAAAATGTATACACCATAAATTACGGTATCACAAGGGACAACTGTGAGAAACTGAGGATTTTTTAGCAGGAAATTGAGGATTTTTGGAAAGGAACAAAATAATATCCAAAACAACTACCACAAATTCTCAGAGATAAAAACCAAAATAAAAACAGAGAGAGGAACAAAAAAGAATATTATGCAGACAGTATATCGGCCGCAACCATAAAAAAATGAGAACTCAAACTACCCGGGGGAAGAGGAGCGTCGCAGGGAAATAAGCCCCGCCTCCCTCTCAAAGGACTACCATTTTACATCCACGTTCTGTGCTTCCATGAATGCAGAACTTAAGTAACAGTCACAGGGATCGCGGATTCATTTTGTTTTGAGATAGTCACATTCGACTCCCTTTATGCACCACGATTAGTCTCTTCATTCATTCCAGAATAAGGAAAAAAGCAATCTGCCACACAGGGCAAATTGGAGTAACAAAGCATTTGGTAATGGCTACAGGGCAATTATTTGCTACAGTTGGCAGTGGTACTTCAGGCCCGATCTCTACTAGCATCTTATGCAACCATAGTTCAAAACAACCCTGCCTAGAACTGCCATGATATAATGTCTGTATAATAACAACAACAGAAAGATAAAAAGAACACAATAGTTATCAACAAAGGCACTAAAAATCACAAAATTAGAGCTAAATAACTACAATAGGTGTCAAAGACTTCAATTAACCTACACACCTTAACTAAATAGCCCGATACTAATACAGAAAGCAAAAATCACAGCAATTAGAGAGATGTGGTATTGAAAACTTTGCTTATCTACATAGCTCAACTGAAATGCCTGAGAGCAACACAGAAAGCAAAAACTGACACAGTTAACAACATTTGATATTGTAAACTTTAGTTAAACTAAATAAATCAATAACACTAACATAAAACAAACAATTCACAATAAATTGAAATATATTACTAACAATTAACTATAAAAACAATATTTGCACATCACAAAGGTACAACATCTGAACAAAATCCACCCCACCAAACCCAAAGCCCCACAACACCATGTTCCCTTCCATACTTCCTCTAATTAAACCATACCTCATCAGTTTCAACCATTACCCCATCTAATAACACTTGTTTCATGTACAGGCTACCAAACAGACGATTAATGACAAAAAAAGAAGTAGGTCAGCCTAACTATAACTGACATGTTCAGCCTCGATCTCTCAAAGCAAGTCCTCTGGCAGACTGAGCATCACAAATTATTACACTAAAACCTTCACATATACCTGTCTGAATGGCAACTGGTAGACACTTAAGGCAGCCGCACATTCTTGCTACAAACGACATATTTGGTAACCTCCACTCACACTTATATTCTGAACACACACACACACACACACACACACACACACACACACACACACACACACACACACAACATAATCCATTACAGCACCATTATGTAACAGCTCAAAGCTGAAGGGCAGAATCGAAGGCTATAGTTCTATCGGAGAGTCAGTTCAAAGGCTGGAGAAATGCAACAGCCATGCCCAGTAAAGCACTGCAGCTTTCAGTGCAAGATTTTAGTTGAAGACAGTTTTTAGCCCCCCCCCCCTACCCCGTATTGCAGAAAGGAAAAACATCACATGAATGTATGACTGTCTTGTTATATTTTCATGCTAGTTCCCACCCTTCCTATATATGTAAAAATATTCTCTCTAGGAGCAAATGCATGTGCCGTGACACTGTATGAATAATCAAATGACTATCTTAAAGTTTAGAAGCTGTATGACAGCACTTTGTGGCAGATAAGTATGATATGAAACACAAACAATAGAATACACCACACACAGCAGAGAGGGATGGTTAATTGAAGCTCTGAAGTGGTCCATGGTGTAAGACCATTGCCCTAGAAAGGCTAGAATTGAGGTTTGAGCCCAGGACAAGCAGACCGCTTTCACCTGTCACTATATCCCTGGTCTGATTACAAGCAACAGAAATATGAAAGAGTAAAATGTGCACCTGATTTGTTGAGTAAGTGGTCCCTAATCTCAGATCAAGAAAGACAGATGATAAAAGGAAGACTGACATAGCAATGAACTGTTGTTAACATCTCTTCATCTCTGATGCCTTCTCTGCACTCTGTGCTTTCCTTAGCTTTGATATAGTGCACACAGTACATTACTTGGCAAAGGAAGTGTTGTAAGTCATAAAACATACTTTTACTCTTCTTATCCTAGCTTCCACGTGTGTAAACTTTACTTTTCAGTTGTTGCTGTTTCAGCAGATGGTTAGGATCGACAGAAGCGTCCGATCCAATGCGTCGGCTTCGACCCGTGACGTAAGGGTGTTGTCGTGTGTGACGTCATGACGGTGCGGAGTTTGGTTTGAGTGTGGCTGTCTCCAGTTCCATTTTATCTTATTTTATTTACTTTTCTGATCTGTTCGTTCTATCTCGTGAGATTTGTTTTTTTTTTTTTTAATTTAAAAACACTTATTACTTATTTTATTTATCTGTTTCCTCGAATTTCTGTTTTAGTTTATTATATTTATCTTTCTGATCTGTTCGTTCTATCCCGTGAGATTTTTTTTTTTTTTTTAAAGACAAAAAACACTAATCAGCTACTGAACCATCTTTATCTTCTATGGGTTGCAGGGGTTACAACCCCTGGGGAGGTGGGTGGGTATTCATGCATGGCTGTCTTCACTTACACGTTGTAGCTACGCAAGGCATCTAAATTTGTTTATATTTAGTTTGCCCCCCACCCAAAACACCCCATTTCCCGCGCTTGTCCCGTTAGTGTCATTAGGCTTCTTGTGGAAAGCGTGTGTGTTTGTTTTTGTTTCCGTCATATTTGTGACATCATGGGTCAAAGCAGACGGGTGGGATCGGACGCTTCCGTATTTCCGATGGTTAGAAAAACCAGCTATTATGCTTAAAAACTTATCAAAACTTACTTGCTTTCTTTCTTTCACATATTAAAATAATTAGAGTTCTACACACCTTCGTAAATGGTTGCTTTGTATCTTTTAAATGTGCTGCCCGCCAGGTCAGAAGTCTTGCTGACTCTACCTTCAGAGCCATGTCAGCTATCTTTGCCTGCAACAGTAATACCAATAAATCTCATGTATCATAATATGACATCCAGACTATTCTGAGAAACAAACCTGTATAGCTTGTAGTTTCAATATAGGAGAGCCAAATGCAATACGTTTGCTTGCATAATCAACTGCACAGTCAAGTGATGCCTGAGCAATGCCAAGAGCCTGTGAAGCAATTCCAATCCGACCAGCATCTGAAAGCAAATGGAAATAACAATTATAAATTATGTGCTACACCAGCACTATAAAAATATAAAGACAACTTAGGCATATGCATTAAGAAATTTACCCAGTGTCATCATTGCAATTTTGAAACCCATCCCAAGCTCTCCTAAAACATTTTCTTCTGGCACAGAACAGTCTTCAAATATCAAACTGCATGTTGAAGAGCCTCTTATACCTAGTTTATCTTCCTTTTTTCCCAGTTCCAGACCTGAACATAAATTTTATTTGTGTTAACATAAAAGATATGTGAAAGCATAACAATTATCAATGAAACAAAACTGTGCACCTTTCGTTGGTTTACTAACAAGGAAGGCACTAATTCCACGATGCTTCTTGTTTTTATCTGTTGTTGCGAAAACAACAGTGGCTTCAGATTCATAACCGTTGGTAATCCATGCCTTTGTACCATTGAGAATATATCCTTTGTCTTGTTTACGAGCTGTAGTAGATGCTGCACCAGCATCACTGCCATTTCCTAGAATACATTATACTGATTGCAGATTGATTACAACAGCACAATCAATCACCTAAAGATCTTTAGCAAGTTTAACTAGCTACTTTAGAGTATTCGCCACAAGTATGAGAAACATGTCAAGGTTCCATAAATATTACAAATGAAAAACAAGGATAAAACATAACACTTCTATCCATGATGGACGAGGAACACTGTGACTGTTATGAATAAAGGTTTCTTGAAATTACTGCAACCAGCTACTTTTTATTTTGTTCTTCAATTTTTCTATTATTTCATTACTGATTTTGAACCAACTAGTGGTTCATCATCAGATGGTATATATTTATTAATTGTCTGCAGCAGTGTAGGATTCTTGTAGCTGCGGCAAGATGTATAAACAAAACATGTAAGCACTGAGTGTGGCGGGAATTAATGTGAATAATTCTCGCCACACTGAGTGCTTACGTGTTTCATTTAGGCCTATAAATCTTGCCACAGCAACACAAATCCTACACTGCTGCAGACAATTAATAAATATGTACCATATGATGATGAATCACTAGGTGGTTCGAAACTGGTAATGGAATAATAAAGAAATTGAAGAACAAAACAAAAGGCAACTAGTAGCAGTAATTTCAAGAAACCTTGAAATACAACTTACCTGGTTCACTCAAAGCGAAGCAGCCCACACGCTGACCTGTAGTGAATGGGGTAATAAATTTTTCTTTCTGCTTCTGTGTACCAAATTTGAGAATAGGTCCAAGGTACAGAGAATTGTTGACACTCATTATTACTCCTGCAGAAGCACAACCCCTTGATATTTCTTCTGTGGCAATGGCATACGCAAGATAGTCTAAACCAGTTCCTCCTAAATCCTCTGGAACCTCTACAGCCATAAGGCCTAACTCCCCCATCTTCTTTATCTAGTCAAAACAATATTTGCATGGTGATTACAAGCTCGTTAACAATGACTATCAGTGTGTCAGGGGGGGGGGGGGGTCATGCAGTTTTCGGGGATCTCCATGTTAATTTATGATGAAAGTATTAGGAGAAAAACGTACCTGATCACCCGGGTACAAATGCTCACGATCGAACTTTGAAGCCAATGGTTTCAGCTCGGCTTCAGAGAAGTCGCGGACAGATTTATAAAGCATTTTGTGTGTTTCTGGGAGCTGCGAATGCGTATAAACTGATCTGTGTTGAAAGTGACATAACGGACTCCTGCTAAAGCGAGCTGTAGGAAATGAAAACATGTAGTGTTGTCCCATAACAAACATATAACATATCTTCACATCATATTTGCACTAAATGCTAACAAATGCTCATCAAGGGGTGTCACACGGAAAATCACGTTTCTTACCTACATCCAAAAGTTTTCTTGTTTTACCAACAGACATTTCGAAGAAGCTGAAAACTATCTTCAGCCCTATGTTTACGATTATTAAAGGTATGTACTAAGTGGCTTCTGAACCTGGGAGCAGGGTTCAAAACAAGTCAACCAAAGAAATTAGGTAGCTGTCATTCCTGTATTGGGCAACGCTACTATAATCATTCTTCCTCAACAGCGCTGAAATAAAAATAATTAGTGACAGCTCCGCTATGAAACAAGCATAATATGAAACGAAACTGTGTTTTTATTCATTATCAACCGTAAAAATGAAACAGCTGCAAAGTTCATCATGCATTCATTCCTTATTCTGTATTGATTAGTCAACCTTTCCATTTCTTCAAGTTCCTTTATCAATTCATTTTTTTTTATTGCCATACGCATTTTTAATACCAATTTGCGATTACTAAATTCCACCACAGCAGGACTGAAATACTAAGCAACTGATAAAATTACAAATTTATTTCTGTTTACTACATAAAAGACTGAAACTAGCAAAATGTAGCGTTTATTTCTGGTACATAGTCAGACACGACTCGACCTACAATCAGAGTTGTTAATGCTTGCAGTATGTTCGTTGTTCGACTTCGCAAATTTTGATGACAGACGACGCTTCTGAAAAAAAAAAACATATAAGATCTCTGTAAACAAGTGACTGTGAATGTTTGTTTACGACCGGCGCTTAGTTTGTACAAACTACGGAAGTTAGCCGACAGTTGTGTGAAGTGCTGTGCGAGGTAAGTTAAAATGCACATACCAGAAGGTTGATATTAGTTTTATAGTACAACACCGTTTTTTTATAGATGAATTCGTTTGAATGTCTAAAACAAGCGGTTATGCACGTAAAGATCTTGGCGCGTGGAACAATGTACCAATTCTATCAGATTTTTAACAGACAAATTATATATACAAAAAAATCACCCAGATCGAATCTTTCACTTTCTGTTAAGGAAAGTTCTTCGCTAACACAAGTGACGAAATATGTAATGTTTGTAGAAGATAAAATTGCATTGTGTTCACGGTCCTTTTTTTAAAAAAAATTGTTGAAGTAACTAAGGGACATAGCGTACGAAAACTTAATTTGCAGTGTGATACGAGATCGCTTTCCGGCCGAATGAAGCATTTGGTTAAGTGAGTGACATGAAATTCGATGCGGCATATACATTGACGTTTTCGTGTCACAAATGTATGGCCCTGTTGTACTTATTTCTTATATTTAAATAATTATTGACGATATGAAAAAATCGTCGTCTGCTTTATGGACTAATTATATTTCAAATCGAATATATGTCATATTATTAGGAACTGATGAAGTGATAACAATATTCTGATGTAATAGTCTAGTTACTGTGGAAATTAGCATTAGAAGTAATACGTTAGCTCAAATGACAATTACAATCGAACGATTAAACTCGTCTTCATAGGGTTTTTTTTCGTATTTTGGCATTTATGAAATGGTGCTGACTATGATATTCGACAATTTAATAAACTATCACCTTTGTTAAAAATAGCGTCAGATAATAAATAGATTTCTGACATTGTGGTTAGCATGAAGTTGTGAACAGAGTTTAAAAAGCCGACTGTGGTGACAGACTGATCTGTAGCACAGCCCGACACACAGTTTAGGTTGAAGGTGACTGGCTGTGAGCTGCATATAACCCAGCCAGTAAATCAAAAAATCTGTGTGTGATGTCAGTGTAATCTGTGGGTTAGCCCGAGATCTGTGTAAGGAAAGGTGAGAGTTTGGCTGTTAGATATTACGTAATAATTAACCCCGTTTGAAACATATATCAAGTGCTTTATCTAAAATATAATTTTTTTCATCTCGGACTCGAGATTTAGTTATGCGGAAGTTTGGATGTTTAGTTACGCGGAAGTTTGGTATTGTATTCTGTATGATTAAATTAGATTAGTGCTTGTTCCATAGATCATGAATACGACACTTCGTAATGATATGGAACTTATCAGGTTAATAAAAGGTGTCTATACAAGAGATTACTACACAAAATATTACATGACACTTAATATTATTTTTGGTGATGGAGGGGAATTACCTACTTACTATATCCAAAAATTCATCTAATGAGTAGAAGGAGATGCCATTCAGAAATTCTTTTAATTTCCTTATGTAATTATAAGCCGCCACGAGTAAAATTTCCTGCTTTTCCCTAAATGCGAACAGACCTACAACATAGGGGAACAGTTACATTGCATTACATGTAGCTCACGATACATTGCTTATTTTGTTGTTGTTTTCACACTACAGTTTCATAATATAAATACAAGTCGTATCTTGACAGCGGAGTATTAACTAATTTATTAGTTAAAACACTGGCAAGTCGGGGATATGCGTTACGTGTGAAAATTTGAAGTTCGCTTTCTTTCTCTGACCATTTGTATTCCCTTTGGCTAGTATTGACAAGTGAATAGTTTGGCGGTTATTCAGTTTGTGATCGGTTTCGAACATGTTTTAATTTTGAGTGAGTTCTTTTCCCGAGCTGCCGAAACGAGCGGGTGAATTTATCTGGATTTTTTTAACGATTTAAAAGTCGAGAAGGAAATAATAAATGGGTGCATGACCAGAGGTTTCATCGCGAAAGAGGTAAGTGATGTGCCCCTGTCGTTACGAACGGAAGAAAAAATTTTAATAAACGGTATGGCGGTGTCGCGTAAAGGAAATAATGGGTGTGAGCAACAATTCTCATTATGGAAAGGTTTTTGGTTCGCTCGTTTCCGTCTATCATTTGTCTATGACACTTAATGGTTTTTAAGTTTGGCAACAAATTTATCTCTAAGATTAAAACCTGGAAATGGATGCGTGATGGGTTGGGTTGTTTGGGGGAAGAGACCAAACAGCAAGGTCATCGGATTTGTGAAGGACGGGGAAGGAAGTCGGCCAGCTGTGCCCTTTCAAAGGAACCATCCCGGCATTAGCGTGGAGCGATTTAGGGAAATCATGGAAAACGTAAATTAGGAGGGCCGGACGCGGGATTGAACCGTCGTCCTCCCGAGTGCGAGTCCAGTGTGCTAACCACTGCGCCACCTCGCTCGGTCGCGATTGGTTGAAAGGAATATTGTACAGGAATGTGTGTTACAGAAAAAAAAAATTTAATTTGCTAGGAAAATACTTAATTGTTGAAGTGAATCCCTGTTCTGAGGAGGAAGTAATGCAACGGGCGATGAATATTCGGCGCTATTGAAAGTGTGATCAGTGATTTTCCGTGTTGTCGAATGAGATACTGCTGAATATAACTAAGGAAAAAAATCTTACTTGGGACAACCATAGTGCCTGGTGTTTACAGTACTATAAAAGCCCGTCTGATGGATTGAAACACCTCTCTGTAAAACGAACATTAATCTTCACGTCAAGTAGCTGCGTACAGGAGCACATGCAGACAGCATTTAACGAACATTGTCTGCTATTAAGTGATATTCGCGAGGAACAAGGAATATAAAAATGTATTTGACTTTTACTTATTTGAATGTGTGTGGAGAAGGCAAAGTAAAGACGGAAACTACGTATCAGCCCCGGATTTACTTAATTGCCGAACCGTGGCAAAAACTTGGTAGTTCGCGCCCCCCCTCCGAGATAGGAAGTCAATTATTTTTTCAAAAAATGTTCATTTTGTAGCCTACATCTTTCTTAAGAGATTGTTATATAAAACATATGTTCGAGGAGATATAAGTGTGCCAAAATGCAGCGCCACGCTCCTTCACACAGCATTCCTCTATCGCACGTCACTATATCACTATATTTCGCTCTGTGGAATTCAAACTTGTACATTTTTTTAATGGAAGCCTTCAAACCTATATTCAGAACAGTGGGAATTAAAATCTCCTGCTCCCAGTCGGCCGGTTTGACATCCTACCTCCTCGTAAAAAAAAAAAAAAAAAAAAAAAAAAAAACCTCACAATTAATACAATACTGGGTGGGATTATTTGTGACCTGGGGAATAAGAACTCTTCAGAAAATTTGCGCTCTTTATTGCCTATTAGCTAATAACTTTCTCTTTTGTGTGACCTGAAATTAAATACAGGAAACACAAAACCAGCAAAGGCTAGAGACAAACAAGACAGTACATTTCTTCAGTTCTTAGGTCCCAGCAGTTTTTTTTTTTTTAATCTTGTTACTACTTTACACCCTCATGCTTTCCTTCTGCGAAAGAATCTGCAACTCATCAAATTTCGTCAAATTTTTTGCTGCATGAGAAATCGAAATGTCGTTGTCTAATACTGAAAAAGCTGTTAATACAGATAGTACTTTTTAACGTCTAGTTTGTCACTGTCTGCTAGATAAAACGAAATACGCCTTTCTAATAGTGCAGCAATTGTAACACACGCCAAATAGGCGAGACTGTTTTGGCACAAATTTCTATCTATCATTTACATAAATAGCACGACAGAATGTAATTGACAAAAGTACCAGTATCAAATGCCTATTACGCCTACTACAGGCAAAAAGTTTTATGTTAGGAAATAGTTTGACATTTTGTTCATACGCTCCAGTGTCCCAAGGGTGAGATCGAAAAGTAGCAGTACTACGAAATTTTTGTATAAATTTGGAATCTTCATATTCTTCCATATAATTTGTGTGATGTTCCCGTTCCTTTTCCTTCCTCGTTTTAAAAACCATCTTATCATCACTAGGCACTGTCAAAACTTATTGTCCGGTTAACTTCACTGACCCTGCCGGAATAACCGGTTTGGTTCCTCGTTTCTTCTCTGGTTAGGCGTTTTCAGAGCTATTTCGAGAACAGAATTTAAAGTGGCTGCTAATCGGCACCTGTACAACTGGCCCCTAGTAGGGTAGCGCTCTGACAAATTTTTTTTGTCAAAATTTCATTTTCTTGGATACACCGGGAAGATTATGTGTTATGTTTCTTACCTGTTATTCCTGCTTGTCGTTTGTTTCCACTCTTGTAGTCTGAATCCATGGATTTCGCTAATTACTATAAGAACGCTTATCATTTGCACACCCAGTCAACCACATAATCAAACAGCGACTGGCATTCATCCGTTCGGGTTCATTTGGCTCAGCTCTTGTAGTATCTCCTTTTGTTTGCGGGGAAGGTGTTTGTTTCTTGATGCGACAGACACATCACGTACACTACGCACGCATTCAAAAATCAGCTTAGAATGTGTTCAAAAACCAACAGGGTTGCGTTTCAAAATCATATCAATAATAACGTAGCGGAGGTGCTGTGTCGCAGATAGGCACAACAAAAAGACTGGCACAAATAAAGCCTTCAGCCATTACAGGCCTTCGTCAACAATAGACGTAGGCGCGTGCGCACGCAAATACTGCAACTCACGACCGCAGTCTCAGGCAACTGAAGTCGTACGTACGTGTGTGTGTGTGTGTGTGTGTGTGTGTGTGTGTGTGTGTGTGTGTGTATGGACAAAGGCCTTAATGTCCTGAAGCTTTATTTGTGGAAGTCTTTTAGTTGTGCCTATCTGCGACTTAGCATCTCCGCTATATGGTGAGTAGCGACTTTCCTTGTCGTAATATTGTTGACATTCCAACCTGAATGTTCCAATGTTTGATTCCATGAAATTGCCGCCCGGTGCAAATACCCCTGTTTGCCTCCCCCCCCCCCCCCCCTTTTCGGATCCGGGCCTGCCACTTATTTATGTATTTCATTCATGAAATGTACAGTTGGGTCTGCACAGTGTCATCTCGTCAAGTGCAGTAATTTGTGGGTGTATCCTTAATGAAGTACTCTCTCCCAGATTTGCGATGATCCTAAGCAAAAATGTGACTGAACTAAGTTGTTTTAGGAGTTCCAATTTAAATTGTCATCAGTGTGGATGACTATGAATTGTGAAGTTTCCATCCTATTTGTTACCCCCCCCTGCGGGTCGGGGTGTAAGAATAGGACCTTAGTATTCATGCCTGTCATAGGAGGCGACTAAAAGGAGTTTCGGCCTTAATGTGATGGTCCCGTAAGGGGTTTGACCTGTACTTTTCAAAATTCTCTGTTAGTGTGTACCATTTGGGGAAGGACGCCATACGTGGTGTATCATAAATCCATCATGCCCTCAGATCTGGCACACTCGATATCGTCATGGAGTTGGACTTAACCGAGCTTCCGGCCACTTCGGCTGTGGTGTGCTCCGGGTAGCATACATGCCCTCCACTGTGCGCTTCCATCTTCCCTGTCACAATACAAATGGATATTCAACACCCAAAACCCAGCACGGTAGCCAATCCATTGTGGTGGGGTTGTCATGTATCCTCTTGGTGGTAGCCCCTGACTACACAGGGATCGCACTGCTGATGCCTGAGCTGCTACCTCCCCACGTATGCCGAGGATTAGATGCCTATCTCTCTGGGGCATCAGGACTCCCGGCAAAGACCATCCTGCCAGGTGGTCTTTGATGTGGCTGGGTGGCGCCCGTGGGGAGAGCCCCTGGTCGGAGTGGGTGGCATCAGGGCGGATGACCCGCAATGAAGTGTGGTACATCATCTCTCGCTGGTGGTCCTCCACCAGCCATCTCTAAGCGATCGAGGTCTAATCTCAATGGCAAGAAATACGATCAGAGATCATTTCCCTCCCTGGACACTCCATGGGAGGAATGTGTGGGTAAAGAAGGCAGTGAAGTTTATTCACCCCGGTACCTCGTCTGTACGCGAGTTGATGGTGAATCATTTATGTTGACGAAGCCTCAGTTTTTTGTGGAGAATTTAGAGGACAAGTTCGGGGAGGTGGGTGGCTTGTCCAAATGTGCTCTGGGTCAGTTCTAATCAAAACAGCATCCTCTACCCAGTCACGGAGGTTGCAGTCAGACAATGAACTGCGCGCCAACCTAGAACGGCGAGGTGTTCACTTCCTCCAGCGCGTCCATCGGGGACCAAGGGATAATTAGGTAGCCACCGGTGCCTTCATCTTGGCCTTCGAGGGTGACGCCTTACCCGAAAAGGTCAAGGTGATGGTTTACCGCTGTGATGTGAAGCCATATATGCCTCCTCTGATGTGGTGCTTTAAATGCTGCAAGTTTGGCGATATGTCATCCCGCTGCACTTCTGGTGTCATGTGTCGAGATTGTGGATGCCCTTCGCATCCCAATACTCCATGTGCCCTGCCTCCCATCTGTGTTAACTGCGGAGAACACCATTCCCCTTGCTCTCTGGACTGTATTGTTTTCCAGAAAGGACAGAAGATAATGGAATATAAGACCCTGGACCACCTGACCTACACTGAGGCTAAGCGGAAATATGAGAGACTCCATCCTGTGCCAATGACATACACCTACACCGCCGCTGCGTCAACGGTTCTACCGTCTCCCACTTCGTCGCGTACAGTTGGCTCTCTGGTCCGTCAGAATCCACCTGCCCCCTTGATGGTGGGGGGCACTTCACTCCCTGTCGCTCCTGCTCCATCTACTTCAGGAGCAACACCCCCACAACCATCGGGGACATCAGATCCCACTTCCCAGCCGGAGAAGCGTGAGTCTTCTTCGGCTCCTCTCGCCAGGAAGGGGTCCCTTGTGGCCAACCCTTCTCAGATTCTGACCAGTGGAAAAACGGACACCTGCTAGTGGTTGAAGCAACCACAGGTCGCTGGTCGTAGTGCTTCTTGGTTCTCGCCCGTCCCTGAGACCAACCCAGTGAAGCCCTCCCAACCAGAACCACCGAAGGCCCAGTGCGAAAAGCAGAAAAAGAAGAAGGCTCCCAAGAATCCAGATATTGCAGTGGCACCCATCCTATTGCTTCCTACAAGCTCAGCGTCTGAGGATGAGGAAGAGATTCTGGCGTCCGCTGAGGACCTAGATCTCGCCGGACCCTCGGACGCAGTGGATGTCACTTGCACGGGTGCTCAATCAGTGGCAGCAGGCGACCCAGCGGCGTAGTCTGCCTCCCCAGTCCCTTCACGCCTTTCTCAGCCATGGACTATGTCATCCTCCAGTGGAACTGCAGCAGTTTCTTCCACCATCTTGCTGAGCTCCAACAACTTCTCAGCCTTAACCCTTTCCTCTGCATTGCTCTTCAAGAAACTCGGTTTTCAGCAATGCGAACCCCCACCCTCCATGGCTATCGGTGTTATAATAGGAAACGAGCAGCTTATGAAAGGATATCTGGTGGCGTCTGCATCTACGTCCTTCATTCCCTTCACAGCGAGTCTGTCCCTCTACAAACACATTTAGAAGCTGTCGCTGTTTGGGTGTGGATGCCTCAGGCTGTTACTGTCTGCAGTCTGTATCTTCCATCGGATGGTGATGTCCCACAGCACGTCTTGGCTGCGCTGATAGCCCAATTGCCGCCCCCTTTTCTGTTACTGGGCGAATTCAACGCCCATAACCCTCTTTGGGGTGGATCAGTGGCCGAGGTGCCACTGTTGAGCATGTATTGGCACAGCTCGACCTTTCCCTTTTAAATGATGGTGCCTTCACGCATTTCAGTGTGGCACATGCCACGTACTCAGCCATCGACCTTCCGATCTGCAGACCTAGCCTCTTCGCGTCTGTCCAATGGAGTGTACATGACGACTTGTGCGGTAGTGACTACTTTCCAATCTTTCTGTCCTTGCCACAGTGTCACTCTTCTGGGTGCACCTGCAGATGGGCTATGGATAAGGCTGACTGGGACTTGTTCTCCTCCATTGTCACTATTGAGCCTCTTTCCAATGACGCCATTGATGCGGTGGTTCACTCAGTCACCACCAGCATCATTACTGCTGCAGAATCTGCCATTCCATGTGCTTTAGTGGTTGCTTGAGATTGCTGAGGCGATTAAAGATTGCAGGCGGGCGCTCCAGCATCACAAGCGGCATCCCTCATTGGAACACCTCATCGCCTTTAAACAGCTCCGTGCGTCGGCCCGCTGCATCATTTGCCAACACAAGCAGGAGTGCTGGGAAAGGTATGTCTCCACCATTGGCCTCCATATCTCTCCATCGCAGGGTTGGCCAAGATTAGTCGGCTCTATGGGTATTGGACCCCCCTCAGCGTCCCTGCGCTTTCACTGAATGGAGCAGTTTGTACTGACTCCGACACAATTGCAAACCGCTTAGCAGAGCATTTTGCTTAGAGTTCCGCTTCTGCGAATTACCCACTGGCCTTCCGCTCCATGAAAGAGCAGTTGGAACGACAGAGCCTTTCATTTCACACGCGCCACCCTGAATCCTACAATGTTCCGTTCAGTGAGTGGGAATCCCAAAGTGCCCTAGCCGCTTGCCCTGATACGGCTGCCGGGCCAGGTCGCATCCACTGTCAGATGCTCAAACACCTCTCGGTGGACTGCCAACGACACCTCCTAGACCTTTGCAACCGTATCTGGATTGGTGGTGATTTCCCGTCGCAGTGGCGGGAAAGCACCGTAATCCCCAATTTTAAACCTGGCAAGAACTCACTGGAAGTGGACAGCTACCGCCCCCATTAGCCTCACCAACGTTCTTTGCAAGTTGCTCGAACACATGGTGAGCTGGCGCTTGAGTTGTATACTTGAGTCTCGAGACCTTCCAGATGGCTCCATCTCAGGGTGGGTTCTGTAAGGGCCGCTCTGTTGCCGATAATCTTGTGTGTCTGGAGTCTGCCATCCATACAGCCTTTGCCCGCCATCTTCTTTGACGTGAGGAAGGCATACGATATGACATGGCGACATCACATCCTCTCTACGCTTCATGGTTGGGGTCTTCTTGGTCCACTCCCGATTTTCATTCACAATTTTTTGTCGCTTCGTTCCATGTGCAAGTTGTGGCCTCCCATAGTTCCTCCCGAGTTCAGGAGAATGGGGTCCCACAAGGATCTGTCTTAAGTGTCTGCCTCTTTTTAATTACAATCAATGGGCTTGCT
Organism: Schistocerca americana; assembly: GCF_021461395.2. NCBI lineage: Eukaryota > Metazoa > Arthropoda > Insecta > Orthoptera > Acrididae > Schistocerca > Schistocerca americana. The sequence continues at coordinate 507,375,675 of NC_060126.1, read as the reverse complement.
GCGGTGGTGGGAACGTCTGTCTCAGCTTCCTCGTATGCTGATGACTTCTACCTATACTATAGCTCCACTGGCATTGCGGCTGCTGAACGGCTGCTGCAGGGCGCTATCCGCAAGGCGCAGTCTTGGGCTGTAGCGCATGGCTTCCAGTTTTCGTCTGCCAAGACCTGCGTAATGCATTTCTGTCGGCAACACACTGTTCACCCTGAGCCACGGCTGTATCTTGATGGCGAACCTCTTACTGTGGTGGAGACACATCAGTTTTTGGGTGTGGTTTTGATGCCTGGTTGACTTGGCTCCCTCATATTTGGCAGCTTAAACAGATGTGTTGGCGGCATCTTAATGTTCTGCGTTGCTTGAGCCACGCCAGCTGGGGAGCCGATCGGTCTACCCTCTTACGGCTCTACCAGGCGTTAATTCAGTCCCGTCTGGATTATGGGAGCCTGGATTATGGTTCAGCATTCCCTTCCACGTTGCGGGTGCTGGACCCTATCCTTCACAGCGGGATCCGACTTGCATACTTGTGGAGGCATGTGTCCCTCCACTGCGGTTCTGGTGCCAATGTTTACTAGCCGCTTATGCTACACACGTTTGTAGCTTGCCTGGGCATCCCAATTATCATCTCCCAGAACGCCAGCCTCGGTCGGGTTGTACGATCGCAGTTCGCGTCAAAGCTCTTCTCTCTGAGCTTGGGGTTTTCCCTCTTCCACCTCTTTTCCGGGCCCCTCTGTGTATACCCCCCATGGTGTGTGCCTCGCCCATGCCTTTGGCTCGATTTGGCACAGGGCCCGAAGGACTTGGTCCGTCCTGCGGCCTTCTGCCGCCGCTTTTTTTCAATCCTTGCTGCGTTTCAGGGCTCTGACGTGGTCTATACTGATGGTTCGATGGTTGCTCGTCGTGTCAGTTATGCACTCACTCTAGGAGGTCATTACGAACAACACTCATTGCCGGCTGGCTGCAGTGTTTTCACTGCCGAGCTGGTCGCCATCTTTCGTGCCCTAGAGTACATCTGCTCCTGCTCAGGTACGTCCTTTGTTATCTGTAGTGACTCCCTGAGTGGTTTACAAGCTATCGACCAGTGTTTCCCTCGCTCTCATCTGGTGATGGCTACCCAGGAGTGTCTCCATACTCTTGCCTGTTGCGGCCGCTCTGTGGTCTTGGACACTGGGTTATGTCGGCATCCGAGGAAATGAACGTGTTGACGTGCTGGCCAAACAGGCTGTCGGTCCACCAGTCTTATCAATTGGCCTTTTGGAGAGTGACCTCAGATCCGTTTTGCGGCAGAAGGTACTTCGCACCTGGGGTGAAGAATGGCGCTCCCTGCCTTCACCTAACAAACTTCGGGTCATCAAAGAGGCTACCGGTACGTGGCACTGCTCCTTGCGGGTCTCTCGCAAGAAGTCTGTTGTTCTCTGCTGGCTGCGCATTGGGCACACCCAGATGACGCACAGCCACTTATTGTCTATGTCACTGCGGATCCACTTTGATGGTGGTCCACATACTGTTAGCCTATCCCCTTTTAACTGCACTCAGGCAGACGTTTGCGCGGCCTGCCCTTTTAACAGATGACACTGCCATGCCAGGCTAGTTTTGCATTTTATTCGGGCAGGGTGCTTTTCTCATTTGATCTAAGTACTTCTCATTTTTTTGTCTGGCCTTTAGCCTACGATTTTAGACTGGGTTTTTTAGTGTGTTTCTTGGTGGTTGGTTTTTCCTTTTTGTCTCTCTGGTCGGCCAACCACTGTCACAGTCTGTGTGATTTTAATTCCTTCTGTCTGGTCTCTGTCCGAGTCTTTCTTGTCCTGTGTCTTCTCTTGTAATCTCCATTGTTCGTTTTTATTCTTTGCGGGTGTTTGAAGTTTTTGGCAAAAGGGACTGAGGATCCTAGCAGTCTGTTCCCTTCAATCCCACAAACCAACCAACAACCAAACTATTTGTTATTTCTTTACCATGTGTTACACTTATCATTGGCATAGTACACCTAGATGTGTAGAACTGAGTATGTTGTCTTATTAAAACTTACATGAGACTATTCACAGAAAACCAGTCAACGATGCTTTTAAGAATTTTGTTTACCATTTATTCTGTTTCTGTATATATGCTTGGATTGATTACAATACTAGTGTCATCTTAAAAGAGAGGAGAGAGAAAATTCTTCTTGTTGTGTGCTAGTACTAGACAGAAGATAATTTACATATATGAAGAACAGTAGTGGACCCAAGACTGAATCTTGGGGAACACCGTATGTGATTTCTTTCCAGTCGAGATTATGTCCCTTGGCTTATAGTGCCTGAATTACTAAATACAACTTTCTATATTATTTTGGTTAGATATGACATTATCCATTGATTGTCTATACCACTGATCCCATAAAACGTCAATTTGTCTAGGGGAATACTATGATTCACACACTCAAGACTTAGAGCGGTTGCAGAAAATACCAATTTAATACTAATACTAATTTAATTTTACATTATATGTGTGACAGTGGGTTTTATCATTCTATATAAGTTTTTGCGCATGTCCTTCGTCCCTTAGTGTTCCCCACTCTAATGCTTTTAGGCTGGATGTTTTAATGTGTCGCAGAGTGGATGGCATTCCCTTTTTATTCTTGTGGTTGGCCAGGCACAGTCATCCGCTCTCTTGTATTTATCCCTTCTACCTCTTACTTGCTTCTCTCTGTGGTTTTCTTTTTCCTGTTTTGTCGATAGTAGTGTTGGTTGTTCTTCTGGTTCTTCCATTCTTCTGTTATTGTGCTGTACGTCTCCTTTATTTTCTTCTTTCCCTTGTGTAATTATTTTACCGGGAACAAGGGACCGATGACCTCACAATTTGGTCCCTTGCCCCCTTCCCCTCCTTTAAACCAACCAACCAGCACAGGGTGGTGCGGTGATACTAGTTTTATTTGTGTTATTTTTGGTGTTCACTCTTGATGTCAGAGTTAATTGTTTGAGCTAGGGAATTTGATGCCAAGAGTTAATTTTGTGAAGCTACAGGAACTTGTGCTCTAATCTTTGTTTAGAGGTAATGCTGAACATGATAATTTAGTACCAGTGAGGTATCCATTGTGTAATGTGTGTGGGCACGATTTGCCATGTACTATAGCCGTAGGAGGTACTTGTTCTGTGTGTAGGTGAATTGGCTGGAGCTTTGTTCAATTTTAAGGATTTCATCTGTTTCTCAACACCACTGACACTAATACTTGTTTTGTTCATCTTTTCAGTGGTACAAGGATTAAACTGAGGCAATTCTCCTGGATATTCCTTTGTAAAGGGACTTTTGAAATCGGAATTCAGCATTTCAGCTTTTGCTTTGCTACCCTCAATTTCAGTTCCTGTCTCATTCACTAGGGGTGGATACTAACTTCAGTACCACTAACAGCCTTTACATATGACCAGAATATCTTTGGATTTTGTGAAATGTCGATTGACAGTATTCTGCTGTAGTAGTAATTGAAGGCATCACACATTGCTCTCTTGACAGCCAAACATGTTTCATTCAGCCTCTCTCTATCTATAACCCTGGGCTTTGTTTTACACTTGTTGTGCAGTAATGTCTGTTTCTTTGGGAGTTTCTTTACAGTGACTGTATACCATGGAGGTTCCCTCCCATATGAATTATTCTACTGGGTACATAGTTATCCAGTGTGTGTTCAGCTATTCTTTTAAACTCGAGCTAGAGTTCTTCTACATGCTCCTGACTCGTGCTGAAAGTTTCAAGTTCCTCATTGAGGTAAGACATTACTGATTTTTATCTAGTTTACTGAACGTATATGTATCTTTCTGCTTGTTTTAGTTTTCCTTTGTACTTTGGTAATCATTGTTGCCACAACTGCGCCATTGTCACTGATACCAGTTTCAATGTGGACATCCTCAAAGAGATCAGGTCTACTTGTTGCCATTAGACCCAACATATTTTCATCATGAGTGGGGTTCCTAACTATCTGTTCTAGGTTATTAACAAAGAAGGCATTTAGTCAAGTTTCACAGGATGTCTTTTATTCCCACCACTAAAACAATTGTAGTTTTCCCAATTAATTGTTGGATGGTTAAAGTCTCCACAGACGATTACAGTATGATTGGGGAACTTAAACTTACGTACAAGTAAACTGAGGTTTTCTCTGAAGTTTTCAGTTACATCAGGAGATGAGTCTGGTGGGCAATAGAAGGATCCAGTTATCATTTTATGCCCATCTCTGATACTGAGTCTTTCCCAATCAATTTCGCATGCAGCTTCAATTTCTGTCTTGGTGGATTTGAGTTTTTGTCTACTGCGATAAATACACCACCTCCATTTCTCATTTGCCTATATTTCTGATATATATTTAAAATTTCCCCAAAAATCTCACTGCTGTCAATTTTCCATAACTAGTATCATGTGAGCTTCGCTACTTTTCACAAGTGCTTCAAACTTTGTTGTGAATGCTTTGGGAGTTTACCATTAGGATTTTAATACTGTCACCTGCGAGAGACATTTCTTTTGATCTTACACTGATACTTATGGGTTTCATACAGCCATTGTTATCTGGAATGGGTGGAGAGTTGCCTAAACTAAAAACCCTTATGTGTACCCCACATGAGTCATCTACCTGAGTAGCAGCCTCTGACATGTAGTGCACACATGACCTGTTTAGGGAGAGCCTACAGTTCTCAACCTTACGGCACAAGTCCAGGAAGTCACAGTCTAGCTTGTCACAGAACTTTCAAGTCTCTGGTTCAGTCCTTTCACTCGACTCAGAACCAAAGGGCCATGAGCAGTTCTGGGGACAATGCTGCAACTGTGGACTTCGTTGAAACTCCACACACAAGGCTGTTCATCAGCCTCTGTAATTGTTACAGACAGTTCTTGAGGGACTTACTAAAAGCTACTTAAAAAGGAGCAAAAGTCCATTGGTCACAGTAATGTGTAGTTGTGGTTTTCATTCATGTTGTTCTAATTGATACCGTCCTTTTTTGTGTATTTTGCCTTCTCAGAAGGTGGGAGGGGGTGATAGTGTAATGTTGTTGTACGGGTGGCAAATGCATAAGGATACCCTGGGCGACAGGGATGGTCCTGCTGGTGCAGTGCTTCATCAGGGGTGAGGGAAGGCATGTAACAGTTGTTCAGCCTCTCAGTCTCTAGAATCGGATGTGGTGTTCTCGAGACAATCGGATATGTGGCTTACTAGTCATAATGGACACTAAAAGCAACAGTGGAGATCTGGGAGATTAGAAATGTGGTACACATTCTAGATGACTTTTCAGAATTATATAAGGAGGCACAGGGAAATAATTTGTGTATGGAGATAAAGGGAGGGTACGAGGATTTGCAGTTCACTTACAGTAAATTAAGGATGCAGTTGGCACAGTTAATAGCTGTGCTTCTGCAAGTCAGGAGTTGGCTGAAGGGGGGCTGGGTAAATGTTGGAGGAAAATTGTTAAAGACAATATTTGAAACAGCAGATGAAGAGGAAGTGCAGGACTTAAATAACACAGTTGTTCAGGTACAGCAAATGGCAAGTTCTATGAAGGATGCCATGGAGTGGCACACAACATGGTTATCAAACTTGGGACAAAGGGTGTCGAATAACACGAGACTAGTATGGGAAATGGTAACAGAGCTAACCCAATGTGCTAGTGAAATGAAGGAAGTGGTGCATAGCTATTTGGAGAGAATACAGAAGCAACTGAGTGAACTGGACAACATATCGAATATAGCAAGGTTGCTACATGGGCTAGTGGACCAACGTGGAGGTACTAGGAATGAAGTGGCAATGTTACAAGAGACGATGTTTCTTGTGATAAATGGATATTGGTTATGCCTAGGGAATACGTGATGTGATCTCATTAAGCAGAAAAGCTGCTTCCTGCAGAAATGCAATGTGCAGTCAGTTTCACAGGAAAATTTGGAATTACTGTTCCATGTGGGTAGGGTAGAGGTGGAAACAGATGGGGCCAGGGAGCATATAAGTGATCCACGTCCCTGTTGCAGGGATAAACTCGGAGTTTTCACTGCTGCAGCATTCACATGTATCCAGTGAAATAGGAGATATTGGGGAAGTCGATACAGATGAGAACATGGGAAGTATTGCTAGTTTCAAAGGACAGGTAGACTCGTGTGGTAATTTCATGGATAGATTTGGAAAGTTCGGCACAAAGGAAGGTTGTGATCTGCCCGGGTTGCCATGTATGAATGAATATGCAGACATGTGAAGCGAGTTTCTGGTAGAAGTAAATGGGACAAACTGTGGGAAGGAGCTTCTGCTAGCTCGAACTTACATCCAGAGGATTGGTGATACTCAGTATTCGTGCTGGAAACTGTGTGGTTGAATAACGATGAAGGAGGAAGTTAAGCAGAACTGAGAAAACTCAAGCTTAGGGAAAGCAGAATGATTGTTAATGGAATGATTTGTGAGGTAATTGGGGTAGATTTTTGGCTTCTGGCCACACTCACAGGCTCAACTGTTGTGACATTGTCACAGCATACGGTGTATTGTCCTGAAGGATCTCTGAGAGTTCTAAGACTTCAAAATTTAACTATTTCAGTAACACACTCAATCCATAACTTGTGCAGTGGTTGACCAAATTAATAAAGTCCCAGCAAGGGAGAATTTTGATTGAACAGATGTGGCAGCATATACACCATATCTAGGAACAATTAGCAGTCCAGAGTGTTAATCGTAAGTGTATCATCAAAAGAGAGGTGGTTTGCTGCACCACCAATAAGTGTAGGTATGGCTTTGGGGAATGGTTGAAAATTTTCGCAGCTACGGCTGGAAGATAGAAGTTAAGGGACCGATGGACCCATTGGCTAGGGGACACTGGCAATGTTCTCAATAAGCAAATAGTTCTGCGAGGCAGGTTTACAACATCATTCGCAAGTGACATGGCTTGGCATGCACTATAAACAAATGTGGAGAAGAGTGTGGAGTAATCAGGTGCAACACAGACTACTGAAGTGCTATGAAAAACCTGTACATTGCAGTTACAATGGCACCTAGCAACTTCTGTGTGGGGGGCCGAAGCTGGCTAGAAAAAGCTGACGTTTAGAACATTCAGCTTGTCCCCTTCACAGATACTATGTCAGAGGTGTAAGAAAAGGACTACAAATAAGGGACCCCAAAGGCTCAAGGCAAACAGTCGTGTCACCATTCTGTCCGCATCAGAAACTAGAGAGAATGAGGATTGTCTAAGTTTCAGGCCAACCACAACTACCATCTGGTCATGAATTTTGATGGCCAGCCGGTCTGCTGAACAAACAGTCAGGCTCTGCTGTGCGAACGCACCATGGCCATGGTGAGACAGGTTTGAAACTTGATGCTATACGGGTACAGAGAGTGGGGGAGGGGGGTGACCAGCCTCCACTCTCACGGCCTCCCAAGACCGAGGCTGTCCTCAAGCACTGACTGAGCTGCCCTGGGTGGGTGAATTCAGCTGGTGAGACTCTACTATGACCATGGTTGTTGGCTGTTACCATTCCACACACTACATTGTTACTAGGAGAAGCAGGTGAGGAACTAGCCAGTTGCACTCCAGAAGGAAGGCACGGGGCCTCTGGCTAAGCCAACACACATTGCCAGAAATCCCACCTGGCCCAGGACTCGAGCCATTATGTCATGAGGATTGAGCAGCTGGTGCTGCAGCAAGTTCTTGCACTGGGCATTTGCACCGACACATGTACGCATGCCACATCACTGTCACCTGGTTCAGCAGGGGTACTGTGTATTCTTTGGCAGAATAAAAGTCAATGCCAAATTTGCTCCAGTGTGTTTACCCATATCTCTGTCATTCTGGTGCATTTCGACCCATTGAGACCAGGGGGTCATAGCAAGTATTACATGATGGGATCATCACTGTAACAAAGATGAAGGGCAAACACTGTTGGATGACAAAATGGAGCAGCAGGTTGGTGACTGCAGTGCTGCACACAACATTCAGTAAGTGATGACATCATTCATGGTGACCACCAGGTGACTGGAGATGATTTTTATTGTATTACCTCCCACAGTAAAGGCAGTATGACAATGATTATTCAACGACAGGGATACTCAAAGGTTTGCGCTTCTTGGGTACCAAGAATGTTAACTATGCAGGATAAAAAGACGAGAAAAATAACTGTCTCGCAACTCTTGCAGCACTTCTGTTTGGAGGGGGAGTAGTTATTGGAAAAAATTCTGACTTGGACAAAACACAAGTTAATTTTTTGAACCAGACTCAAAGACACAGTCAAGGAAATGGCATTATAGAAGCTCTCGAAAGAAGAAAAAGTTCAGAACTGTGTAATTGGCAGGGAAAGTTAAGGCTACAGCATTCTGGGATGCAGAGGATGTGTTTATGGTTGATTTTTTGGGGCTAGGAATGCACAATAAGTTTTTCCAATACGTCAAAATATGTCAAAACTCTCAAACAGCTTAAAGCATGTCTTCAGCGAGTTTGCGCAACAAAAGGTATGGCAGATGTTATGTTTCATAACAGCGCAAGACCACACGCCAGTCATCAAATCACTGAGAACTGGATAGGGAGTGTTGCCTCGTCCCCCATACAGCCCTGACCTGGCACTATCAGACTTAAATCTGTTCAGGCTGCTAAATGAAGTTCATCATGGAATTCACTTTGAAGGTGAAGGTGAGGAGGCTGTGAAAACGTATGTTGGTCAGTGGATTTGGAACCAGGACTGTGCGTTTTATCACACTGGATTACGTGCCCTTGTCAAGATGGATGAAAATTGTGGAAGTGGAGAGAGATTATGTTGAGAAGTCATAAATTGTTTGTCAGTTTTATGGTTTTCAAACTGTGTAGTTGCATTTGAAATTCTTGACAAAAAAAGGACCCTCTTATTGGATGGTGTTAGTCTGTAAACTTCATGCAGATTGTTGTTTAAGGATCCTTGGAAGTCTAACTCTGCACTCTTTGTACATATACCCTTTCCTTTCCTTTAATTTTTTGTTAACAATTTGGACTTGCTCAAAAAGAACTTCCTACTCATTGTGTTAACACCAGATGGAAAACCACCTTGCACTTGGATAAGACTCCTTCAGCTTGTACATGAAGACCTAGACGGTTTTGTCTGTTCCGCTTTCAATAAGCTGTTAGTAGAACTGAAAAATTTGTGTGCTAATCCCCATATTTTCAAATTTGCATTGAAAAGCTTTCTTATTGAATATTTTTTTCATTGCGTACAAGAGTTTGTCACAGTAACTTAAAATCTTGCACTGTAACATCTCGTTCATCGCGTACAAGTTACTATTGGAAAACTTATTTGAGTGTGATTTTTAACTTGTATTGCCTTGTTTTTTTTTTTTAAGTTTTGGTATCCACTTTCTTTGAATTATGTATTAATGATTCCACAGCCAAGTAGCTGTGGCTCACTAGTTGTTAGCACAGATGGGCCTAAGTAGGGAGATAAAGGAAGGTTACTACATAGTTTTTTAAGATATTTAGGATTCACATACAATGAATTCATACAATGAAATGCAATGCAATATCTCAGAGTATTAGTCAGAGCTGTGGGTTACCTTGTGGGCTCTGATACAGATGAAATCTCACAGAAAATGATTTTTCTTTATCTGCTTCTGTTCTCTCAGCTTAATACGAGCAACTGAGTAAATGTATTCAGCAGATAAACTAGCCTAGACAATCAAAGAAATTAGTATAGTGTACTTAAAAATACAGTTGTTAGTATTCTATGTGGTACATAAGAGAATAGAACAAAATGGGATAACTGATGGAACAGCTAACACATCGTGTCAAGAATATTGTGTGGCATATTGCAATACCCACTTTCAAGCTGAGCCAAGGAGCAAAGCGTCAATAAGTCAAGAATTGGCAAGGGGTGAGAAAGCAGAAGTTGCAGTCAGTAAATTTGGGTCTGACCAAGTTTAATTTTCCTTTTAATTCATGCTTACTGCCTCTGATGAGGTAACTTATTGAAATAGTGTACCTGTAATGTTCTAGTTCTAAATGTAGTAAAATGTAAGTTAATGAAGATGAGTAGGAAAAACAAACCCATAATGTTTGGACACAGCTTTAGTAGCGTCCTGCTTGACACACTCACGTCGTTTAAATATCTGGGTATAACATTGTAAAGCAATATGAAATGCAATGAGCTTGTGGGGATTGTAGTAGGAAAGGCAAATTGTCAACTTGGGGTTATTGGAAGAATTCTAAGAAAGTGAGATTCATCTGTAAAGGAGGTCACAAATAGGACACTATAAAGGAGGCCACGAATAGGACACTAGTGCAACATATTCCTGAGTAATGCTAGAGTGTTTGGGCTCCGTACCAGGTCGGTTTAAAGGAAGACATCAAAGCAGTTCAGAGGCAGGCTGCTAGATTTGTTAACGGTGGGTCAAACAACACGCAAGTGTTACAGAGATGCTTGGGAATTCAAATAGGAATCCTGGGAGGGAAGGCAACAGTCTTTTCGAGGAATACTATTGAGAAAATTTAGAGAACCAAATCTGTCGCCTCCAACATGCATTGTGCGTAAAGACCACAAATATAATGCATGAGAATTAGGGCTCTTACAGAGGCATATAGACAGTTGTTTTTCCCTCATTCTGTTTGTGAGTGGAATACGAAAGGAAAGGACTAGTAGTGGTACGGGGTACCATCCGCCATGTGCCATAAGGTGGATTGTGGAGTATCGCTGTAGACAAAGATGTAGATCATTCCAAAACCGAGAACATATAATCTGGAAAGGCAAACGCTTCCTTCTGGGATACATACACTATGTGATCAAAAGTATCCAGACACCCCCAAGCATTGTGCTGCCACCTACTTCCAGGTACTCCATAACAATGACCTCAGTAGTCATTAGACATTGTGAGAGAGCAGAATGGGGCACCCCACGGAATCATGGACTTCGAACATGGTCAGGTGATTGGGTTTCACTTGTGTCATACATCTGGATGCGAGATTTCAACACTCCTAAATATTTCTAGGTCCACTGTTTCTGATGTGATAGTGAAGTGGAAACGTGAAGGAACACATACACCACAAAAGCGTACAGGCTGACATCATTGGTTCACTGACAGAGACCACCAACAGTTGAAGAGGGTCGTAATGTTTAATAGCCAGACCATCACACAGGAATTCCAGACTGCATCAGGATCCATTGCAAGTACTATGACAGTTAGGTGGGAGGTGAGAAAACTTGTATTTCACGGTTCAGCGACTGCTCGTAAGCCGCACATCACGCCGGTAAATGCAAATGATGCCTCACTTGGTGTACGGAGCATAAACACTGGACAATTGGACAGTGGAAAAATGTTGTGTAGAGTGACGAATCACAGTACACAATGTGGCGATCCGTTGGCAGGGTACGAGTGTGGTGAATGCCCAGTGAATGTCATCTGCCAGCGTGTGTAGTGCCAACAGTAAATTTGGAGGCGGTGGTGTTATCATGTGGTCATGTATTTCATGGAGGGGGCTTGCACCCCTTGTTGTTTTGCGTAACACTATCACAGCACAGGCCTACGTTGATATTTTAAGCATCTTCTTGCTTCCCACTGTTGAAGAGCAATTCGGGGATGGCAATTGCCTCTTTCAATGCGATTGAGCACCTGTTCATAATGCACGGCCTGTGGTGGAGTGATTACACGACAATAACATCTCCGTAATGGACTGGCCTCCACAGAGTCTTGACCTGAATCCTATTGAACACCTTTGGGATGTTTTGGAACACCAACTTCGTGCCAGGCCTCAACGACAAACATCAATACCTCTTCTCAGTGCTGCACTCCATGAAGATTGGGCTGCCATTCCCCAAGAAACTGTCCAGCACGTGATTGAATGTATGCCTGTGAGAGTGGAAGCTGTCATCCAGACTAGGGGTGGACCAGTTGAATTCCAGCATTACCGGGAGGGTGCCACAAACTTGTAAGTCATTTTCAGCCAGGTGTCCAGATCCTTTTGATTTCTATTTTATTTTTATTTAAACGTCAGTTTCCCTAGGACCAAATTGAGGAGCAAATCTCCAAGGTCATGGAACATGTCAGAACAAGAAATTATAACACAAAAGTAATAACAGATAAAAATAAAATGTTTATTAACCCAAAAAAAAAATCAAGCCATAAGTTTAAGTAAACGCAATCAACAATACAACAAGAATCAGACTCATTTTTCAAGGAACTCCTCGACAGAATAGAGAGAGTGACCCATGAGGAAACTCTTCAGTTTTGATTTGAAAGCACGTGGATTACTGCTAAGATTTTTGAATTCAAGTGGTAGCTTATTGAAAATGGACAGTATACTGCACACCTTTCTGCACAAGAGTTAAGGAAGTCTGATCCAAATATCCTTTAAGAATGGAAAGAGTTACCCCAAAATATACACTCCTGGAAATTGAAATAAGAACACCGTGAATTCATTGTCCCAGGAAGGGGTAACTTTATTGACACATTCCTGGGGTCAGATACATCACATGATCACACTGACAGAACCACAGGCACATAGACACAGGCAACAGAGCATGCACAATGTCGGCACTAGTACAGTGTATATCCACCTTTCGCAGCAATGCAGGCTGCTATTCTCCCATGGAGACGATCGTAGAGATGCTGGATGTAGTCCTGTGGAACGGCTTGCCATGCCATTTCCACCTGGCGCCTCAGTTGGACCAGCGTTCGTGCTGGACGTGCAGACCGCGTGAGACGACGCTTCATCCAGTCCCAAACATGCTCAATGGGGGACAGATCCGGAGATCTTGCTGGCCAGGGTAGATGACTTACACCTTCTAGAGCACGTTGGGTGGCACGGGATACATGCGGACGTGCATTGTCCTGTTGGAACAGCAAGTTCCCTTGCCGGTCTAGGAATGGTAGAACGATGGGTTCGATGACGGTTTGGATGTACCGTGCACTATTCAGTGTCCCCTCGACGATCACCAGTGGTGTACGGCCAGTGTAGGAGATCGCTCCCCACACCATGATGCCGGGTGTTGGCCCTGTGTGCCTCGGTCGTATGCAGTCCTGATTGTGGCGCTCACTTGCACGGCGCCAAACACGCATACGACCATCATTGGCACCAAGGCAGAAGCGACTCTCATCGCTGAAGACGACACGTCTCCATTCGTCCCTCCATTCATGCCTGTCGCGACACCACTGGAGGCGGGCTGCACGATGTTGGGGCGTGAGCGGAAGACGGCCTAACGGTGTGCGGGACCGTAGCCCAGCTTCATGGAGACAGTTGCGAATGGTCCTCGCCGATACCCCAGGAGCAACAGTGTCCCTAATTTTCTGGGAAGTGGCGGTGCGGTCCCCTACGGCACTGCGTAGGATCCTACGGTCTTGGCGTGCATCCGTGCGTCGCTGCGGTCCGGTCCCAGGTCGACGGGCACGTGCACCTTCCGCCGACCACTGGCGACAACATCGATGTACTGTGGAGACCTCACGCCCCACGTGTTGAGCAATCCGGCGGTACGTCCACCCGGCCTCCCGCATGCCCACTATACGCCCTCGCTCAAAGTCCGTCAACTGCACATACGGTTCACGTCCACGCTGTCGCGGCATGCTACCAGTGTTAAAGACTGCGATGGAGCTCCGTATGCCACGGCAAACTGGCTGACACTGACGGCGGCGGTGCACAAATGCTGCGCAGCTAGCACCATTCAACGGCCAACACCGCGGTTCCTGGTGTGTTCGCTGTGCCGTGCGTGTGATCATTGCTTGTACAGCCCTCTCGCAGTGTCCGGAGCAAGTATGGTGGGTCTGACACACCGGTGTCAATGTGTTCTTTTTTCCATTTCCAGGAGTGTAGTACCATATGACATAAGCGAATGAAAATAAGCAAAGTAGACTAATTTTTGTCTTGAACAATCACTCACATCAGATATTGTTCAAATAGTAAAAATGGCAGCATTAAGTCTTTGAACAAGATCCAAAACGTGGGTTTTCCGTGACAGTATACTATCTATCTGAACATCTAGAAATTTGAACTGTTCAGTTTCACTAATCATATGCCCATTCTGTGAAATTAAAACGTCAGGTTTTGTTGAATTGTGTGTTAGAAACTGTAAAAACTGAGTCTTGCTGTGATTTAGCATTAGTTTTTCTGCAAGCCATGAACTTAAGTCATGAATTGCACTGTTTGAAACCAAGCCACTACCAAGCTAGTGTCATCAGCAAACAGAAATATTTTAGAGTTACCAATAATGCTAGAGGGCATATCATTTATATAAATAAGGAACAGGAGTAGCCCCAACACTGGTCCCTGGGGCACCGCCCCCCCCCCCCCCTCCCCCACTCTCCTACTTGACCATACCCCATTCAGAGCCCACATCAGCCATTTTCAACATTGTGAATAACGACTGTTTGCTGTCCATTGCTAAAGTAAGAAGTGAACCAACTGTGAGCTACGCCTCGTATTCCGTAATGGTCCAACTTCTGGAGCAATATTTTGTGATCAACACAATCAAACGCCTTAGTTAAATCAAAAAATATGCCTAGTGTTCAAAACCTTTTGTTTAACCCATCCAGTAACTCACAGAGAAAAGAGAATATAGCATTTTCAGTTGTTAAATGACTTCTAAAGCCAAACTGTACTTTTGATAGCAAATCGTTTGATATAAAATGATCAATTGTCCTTACATACACAGCCTTTTCAATAACTTTAGCAAACACTGATGGCATAGAAATAGGTCTAAAATTGTCTACATTATCCCTCTCTCCATTTTTATAAAGTGGCTTTACTACTGACTATTTTAATCGTTTAGGAAACTGACTATTCCTAAAGGAAAAATTACAAATTTGGTTAAATACAGGGCTAACATGTGCAGCTCAGTACTTTAATATTCTGTTAGGCACTCCATCATATCCATGAGAGTCCTCAGTCTTCAGTGATTTAATTATTGACTCGATTTCCCTCTTGTCTGTATCACAGAGGAGTATTTCAGACATTAATCTCGGAAAGGCATTTGCCAGGAAAGTTATATGATTCCCTATAGAAACTAAATTTTTATTTAATTCATCAGCAATGCTCAGAAAATGATAGTTAAACACTGTACATATATCTGATTATCAGTAACAGAAATATTTTTACTACAGTCTGACTTTATATCCTCGACCCTGTGCTGCTGACCAGACACTTCCTTCACAACTGACCATTGGTTTTAATTTTATCCTGTGAATTAGCTATTCTATTTGCATACCACATACTCTTTGCCTTGCTAATAACATTTTTAAGCACCTTACAATACTGTTTGTAATGGACTACAGTAGCTTGATTATGACTACTTCTAACATTTTGATATAATTGCTGCTTTGTTTGATGTGATATCCTTATGCCACTAGTCAGCCACCTGGGCTGCCTATTACTGCTAGTACCCGTTTAGAACGTTGTAATGGAAAGCAACTCTCAAAGAGCATGAGAAATGTGTTAAGGAAAGCATTATATTTATCATCTATGTTAGCGGCACTATCAACATCCTGCCACTTTTGTTCCTTGACAGGGTTTAAAAAACTCTCTAATGCTGTTGGATTAACTTTCCTACATAGTTTGTAATTATAAGTGACATCTGTTTGAGTACAAAAGCCTTTTAGTGTTAAAATTTGTGCATCATGGTCTGAAAGGCCATTCACCCCTTTACTAACAGAATGCCCATGTAGTAATGAAGAATGAATAAAAATATTGTCTGTGGTTGTGCTACTGTTCCCCTGCACCCTAGTTGGAAAAAACACAGTCTGCATCAGAACATATGAATTTAGGAGATCGACAAACATTATTTTTCTTGCACCATCATATAAAAAATTTATATTTAAGTCACCACATATAACTAATTTCTGGCACTTCCTACAAAGTGAATCAAGAATCCTCTCTAGCCGAGCAGAAATGCTGTGAAATCAGAGTTAGGGGACCTATAAACAACAATAATTAGACATTTCGGTTCACTAAATTCAACTGCTTGTGCACAATATTCAAATATCTGTTCAGTGCAGTGCCATGATACGTCTATGGACCCAAATGGAATACTGTTTTCATACATAGCCACTCCCCCACCCCACAAGGAACTCCTTGAAAAACAACCAGCTAATCTGTATTGTGGTAAAGGAAGCCTCTGAATTGTCAAATTATTTAAGTGGCACTCTGACATACCAATAATTTCAGAGTCAACATCTATAAGCACTTTACTAACGTTATCTCTAATACCTCTTATATTTTGATGAAATATGCTAATTTCTTCTCTACTTCGAAACATGACGTCCTCTGAAGGTGAATCCTTAGAGGGACTTCCTTTAAGCAGCTATACCTATCAGCTGACTTCAATCTAAAAAAAGGTGCATCTCTAACACCAACTACTACAGGAATTCCTCCATGAGTGATCCCACCACCACCCACTACACTGTCACCTATAAGCTTTGCCAGCCTCCCCTTCAGATACCTGTTGAGGTGCAGGCCACACCTAGTGTAACTTGATGTACTGATAGACCCAACTGGCACCACTGAAACGTGACCCGTGCCCTCTGCCATCAGCGCTCTCCCCAGCCCCACATTAACGCGCCTAACAGCCACATTAAGACAAGGCTGATCATCACGCTGAAACAGTTGCACGAAATGCACATTAGTGCCACCAGTTTGAGTAGCCATCTTTACCAGGTCACCACCTACATCATATTCCTCGTCCCTATCGAGACTGTTCCCTGCTCCACCCGCTATCACTATCTGACCCTCCTTCGTAAAATCCCTAGTGTATAATACACAGGACCATAAAAATATGGGGATTTTAATGAAGAGGAAGCTTTAATGTTTTTCAGAATGTCTTGCTCAATCTCTTTGTGTTTCATGAAAGACTAGCTGCAAGTGTTCCCATTATTACTATCATTGTATGTTCTAATTAAATATTGTCCAAAGAGTCCTTGGTGGATTATGGATAGTTTAAGTAGCAAAGGTAATGACCTAAACCTAAAATGAGCTAAATAACCTAGAGACTGAGAACAAGGAATCGTCCTCCAGAGCTGTGGAGGTGGTTACATTCTCCCAACGAGACAGCTCGACTGGAAGTCAAAAGCTAGTAACTTTCTCTGTATTGCTTATTGGTTATCAGTGGCACACCACCTCAACTTTTTGATGAATAGTTGCCTTTAGCCCGTAGACTGTTTATATTCAGATTAAACAATTCATCTGATATTGACTGCAACACCAAGGTTACGTATGACTGAAGCCATGTTATGTACAAGACGAACACAAATGATTAAAAATAACGGAACTGTACATGTGTTTAGAATTCAGTATGATGAGATGCTCCCATATCCTGCAATCAGAACCAACTCCTAAATTTAGCACAGAATGAGAGAGTGATGTATCTCCCTCTGTGCAATGTTTTGAGAGTCCACAAAGAACCATCTGTTGTTGGGGATGTATAGTGATGAGCAAGTTACTAATCAAAAATATTCTGCCAAGTTCATTGGACAGCATGTCAGGTGAATATGCTTGCTGTGGCAGTAGTGCTACACTGCATTCTTTGAAGAAGGCTTGTGTAATCCACTCCAGTTCTGACTGGTGTTATCTGGGTGAAATATAAATGTGGAGTTATCTGAAGGAAAGGGGGTGCCTCAACTTTTAAACACTCTGTGGGGTTATGTTTTACATTCACATCACCATCAGTTTGTGAAAGTTGAGATGCTGTGCATTATTCAGTGGTGTCCAAGCTGTCACAGTTGGCATTTGTCAGCTCAACAAACACTCTGCTAGATTCTTACCACCAAATCAGTTTCTAACATGTGTGGCTGTATCTGTAGCACAGCAACTATTGAATGAAAATGAGGAAGCAGCAGTTTTTTCTCTACATTACTGATTTAAGTGTAAATAAATCAAGCACAAATATCATCAGGAAGCATAGTGATAACTTATTCTTAATACAGTTTATTACGTTTCTAGTAAGCTTTATTTCGATGCACTCCTTAATTACATTAGTTCTTTGTCTCAATGTACTCGCTTCAGAACCCTCTAATGTGTGTATAATTTTGGCCCCAAAGCTTTGGAGCATCCTGATACTCTGGTAGCTTTTGATACACATCTTATAGTGCCAGTGTTTCATAACCTTATTATTTTTATTGAAACAGTTATGTTCTTTGGATACAGTCTATTGCTCAGTGATTCTTATAAACTGAGATGTACTCAGCATTACCTCTCCAACAGTGGCACTCATCTCCTCGCCCAGAAGTTCACGCTATCTGCTGTAAACATAAAGTGTGGGAAAATTTATTTTAGGGTGGTTGCAGCTAGTGTAATTCAAATAATTTGACAGAGATATTGTCGACTAGTCATTTCCACCTTTCAAAGCTTGACTGTCCATACTTTAATGTGTGTGAGCGATAGATACCATGTGGTGTTAACATCTAAGCTGACCGGGTTTTTGTGCTAGAGTAGACAGCATACTTTTTCGGTGAAGTTTACGTTCAGACAAGAAGTAAACTTGGTAACTTACAACATACTTAACTTGAGTCTTGGGTGTATTTAAGGAAGATGGGTGACTGTTTCTTGAAAATGTTTTGTGGTGTTTTTGAAAGATAGTTTGATTGTACATCTTTTGTGTAATATTTTTGTATTTCTGTTATATAAAAATACATAATGAATCCTTAAAAGTATCTAATATTTTGATATTAATTGGGTTATGGAAAACTGTCAGTTACATAATTCTTGTTAAACAGCTAAGAGCATTTTTTATTACTAATATCACTTAAAGCTGAATTTCAACATATAAAAACATCAAAAATACAAACTTTTAAATTTTTCTTTCAGTAGGAATTAAATACACTCTGTTTTGAGACCATTCACATGTATAAAAATGCCAAGAATGTGTCCCATTATTTTAGGGATGCTTAATTAACACTATAATCATTTTCATCAGATCTTACAATCTGATTAATTGTTACAGAAAAATATCAACTTCTGCAGTTAACTGTAATTGGTAAGAAAAGAAATGGTCCATTAGTATTTGCACAAAATACCAAGTACCCACTGCATTACCAGTGTATAATTAAGAGGTTGCTACTAAATGAAGATTGTGTCAAGAGTTCTAAGCCTTGTTTCAGAAAAAGTATCTTCCGTAGAATCATCGGTAATTAATTTCCTCTACAGTTACTTCAAAGGAACATATCAGTGTAAAAAATTTAAATATTCATTTATTCTTGAAGTGCTTTATCATTTGAGTGATAACTGTCTGAACGTTTCAGATTATTATTGCGTGGTTTTCATTTTGGTACTTTTAAAGCAACAGTGACTAGAGGACGATATTGCCATATGTAATATTTTACGTTCTGTATTCGTGGTTGTGGGATACATTCTCTGCATATATTCCTTACATCATTCACATACAATAAAAGTTTCTATAGTACAGCACATTGCACAAACAACATTTTTTAAAAAAAAGAATAGGTCCGTATGTCTCATCGATCAGAGACGTTAGAACATGTCGGTCGAGAGTTCAATGTAGACTTTGCAGCTTGAACACAGCCAGGACCACATATTTTGTCACTTAATATGTCCAATACAGAACATGTTTATGATGTGGTGTCAGTGAAGAGCTGTAATAGATTTCTTGGATATACATAGTAAAGTGAGTTTTGTTATTTTTTATGTTCATCGTAAACTATAAACATATTGTAGCTTGAAAACTTCAAAAAGACATAAGCTTGTTAGTTTGAAAATTCGTTTGTTTGAGTTATGTGTCTAAGGAATGTTTGTGTTCATCTTTCTTCTGCCAATGAAATGAGCTGCTTTTGGAGAATGTTGCAAATACACTGCACTCCTGTTATTCTTGCTTTTCATGCTTTGTGACACTGCTGCTGTTTCCATGAGTACAGCATATCAGTGGTGTGGCTCCTATGCAGTATACCATAATGCAGATTTATCAGTGAGATAGTTTCTTGAAGACACATCTAAAAACTGGCTACTATAGTTCATCAGTAATTCCACTCTTACAGAACTCAGCTGCAGTAAACGTAATAAATATTTTAAAACTGTCTTACATATCATTTTCTGTGATTGTTAGCATGGTAAGATGTAAGACAAAGAACCTCTGTGGAGATCGGGGGATATTAGTGAAATTTCCGTTTGAGAGTGGGAAGGACGCATTGACTCAGAAACTAGAGGAAGAAGAAGAAGAAGAAGAAGAAGAAGAAGAAGGTGGATAAATGCAGTTTCATCAGAATGAATCATGAATGGTAGTGAAGTGAGAAGATTGTGCTGTCTACAGTTCTGTTTTTCTGCTTGCCTTTGCTCACACTATGCTCCAGTATAATGGATTGGATTGTCTGATTTGTTTCTGAGATACTATTGAGTATCAACCCATATTTGGAGAATCAAATTCCCTCTCTGTAACAGACCAAAAACTGGATATATACTTTGAAGACTGAGCTTACGAGTGAGATCGTCAAATATATACACTTTGAAAGACAGTGCCACCTCCATTCAGGTCTAGGGTGTTCACATGATCCCGGAAGAACTGGCACTGCTGCAAGAAATAAGGTTGCAGTGAGACTATAGCCAGGCTTTGGGGTCGAAAAGAAAAAAATAACTAATATTCATCTTTATAGTATGCACTAAGTTAGGCTGTATGCCACTTGACATGTTGTGCTCTGTGAGGAACTGAGCAAAGATTTTTGTAGTGAGAGTCAAACATATTCATATATGCTTTCTCCTTAAAATCATGTGTTGTTTTCTGCCAGGAATAGTTCTGGTTACTTGTGAATTGTACTGAAGCATAATGACGGTTAACGTGGATATTGATTAAGTAAGTAATATTGGAATAACCTGCTTGTGTAGATTATATCATAGAGCAATGGCTTCCATGACGTGGAGGTGAGCTGTCCTCGTGGCTGTTGAAACTAATACATTGACTATTCTGGCTGTGGTTGTCAGAACTCTTAAGAAGCAGATGCTCGATTGCCAATTTCCGATCTCTGGTTAAAAAAAACTACACAGGTTATTAAACCAAACAGAAGAAAATCTGCAGACAGGTGTCGTAGATGACACTCTCAACTTACTTCAGAATGATGTGGTGAGAGGACGGCATCCAGCTGCGGAAACGTAATAGTAATGAGAAACGTGTGACGGTTGAGTGCCTGCCTCGTGTTAACCTCGAAGTAGGAACTAGCGTCAGCAAAGACAGGGACCAGATGACTACAATCAACTGCCACGACACTGACTGCATGTTGTTAGTGTCGACTGATCAGAAATGAGCATTTTTAAACTTGCTCTGGTCGTATTTGGAAATAAAGCTAACTCTGAATGTTGGAGCAGGTCATGTATTTGCTGCATCCTCGGAATCGGCAGGTGGTGCACTGGAGCGTCCAACCCGCAAAGTCTCGGCGTGTCCAGGGAGAGACAGCAGTCTTCGTTCGTGTCGCAGCGCCCCCACTCGGAGCTGCCCGCCTCCTCGGGCCGACCGGACTCAGCTCAGCCCAGCTCGGCCAGCACGGAGTTGAGGTCCTCCTGCAGCGTCAGCGACATCTCCTTCTGCTTGAACAGCTCGTCCTTGAGCCGGTCGATGTTGGCCTTGAGCAGGAAGTTGCCCTTCTTGAGGGCGGCCAGCGCGTTCTCGTGCCTCTTGGCCCTCTCCGTGAGGTTCTGCTTCCGCTTCTCCGGCGGCGCGTCGGGCGCCAGGTCTCCGTCGCTCTGCTCCTCCTCGGACTGCTCGCTCTCAGACTCTGATTCGCTTTCCGTTTCGCTCTCCTCTTCCTCCTCATCTTCGTCTTCCTCGTCGTCTTCTTCCTCCTGAAACAGAGAGCCAGGTTCAACATCTCGGAAAAAATTGTGCGTTCGCACCAGGGTAATAATAAAATCTTTAGCAAAATAAGATTGATCTGCAGGGGTTGTTCCACTCAAAATATCTGTAACACACTAACTGTAATATATAAGTATCAAATAATAAAAGTACATCAGTTGCTATTTTTCAATACCTATCAATATACTTGTGTATGTAAATCAATGCATCTTATTTTTTTAGAAGCACTGTTTGTAAAATGAATGCTGCAGCTAACTAACGCCATAGTTAACAAAAGGGGCACTCAGTTACGCGTGTTTAATTCGACGAATTTACTCGAGAGACTCCTGTGGCTGGGCAGACATCATAGGAGTAGCAAAATGTTCACTTTAGCTTGCCATCACCTCTTTTAAAGGCTCCACAGATCCCTACGATAAATGCTTTGATACACTGGTAACTATAATATGTTTACATACAAAAGTTTTTAATCTGTCACTTTACCGCAACTATCAAGAAATTGGAATTCAGAAAAATATAATCTTTGAAAAGCGTTCTACAAAAAATTTGAGACACATATGTCATGCAATTGGATTAGGAACTATAATAGCAACAAACTCTCACAAGTTTGACATCATCTCACATTTACGCAATATAAAATAGGGGTTTGCATTCATCATTATCAGTATTTCGCCTGAAACTAAGGTGGTGCGCTCAGAAACTGTTGCTGTGTGGGCGTGTAAATGAAGGAGAAGGTGTTTCTTTGTCATTTCCGCCTTCATTCAGGAAGTTAGTATTAGTCGCTCTTTACTTAGCGCGGTGGGAAATTTGTGATAAGTTCCTAAGGGACCAAACTGCAGAGGTCGTCGGTCGCTAGGCTTACACACTACCTAAACTAACTTACGGTAGGGACAAAACACACACACACACACACACACACACACACACACACACACACACACACACACACACACACACATCCAAGGGAGGACTTGAACCACCAACGGGGCGGGGTGGGGGTGGGGGGGACCCGCGCGAACTGTGGCAGGGCGCCCAGACCGCCAAGCTATATGGCCCGGCGCAGAGGGAGGGAGTGTCGTGGTGGTGGTCCCCTCTGTCTTGCGATACTCTTAGCTTCATTTGTTTTGTTGCTCCTACTTGTGGACTATCGAATCGTCATGGATTTGTTGTGCCAGGTGCACCTTTACTTGGCAGGAATGTTTTCTACAGGCAATCAGGATGCAAGGCCGCAAAGTTTGTAATTTTCTGGGTTCTTCTGCCATCTTCGCGACTCTTCGTTTTTATGTTACTTCATTCCCTAAAAGATTGTTGAGAAATTTGGAATTTTATTTATCCAAGAATATAAACGTTTTCACGACTCTCTTCTTTTAGCGGAGGGGAGGGAGGGATGACCAGCCGTAGCACCCTTTATCCGATATATTTTAGGTAGAACCTTCTAAAGGAGTACTTACTGACGATGATATTCACACTGGAAAAACACAATCTGTAGTTTCGTAAACACCTCACTTTAGGCCATAATAATCCAGGAGAGAAACAAATAAAGTTATTCTGTCATATTGACATAACTCAAGCGGTAGTTGGAATAAAGACGGGCCCTATTGACACCAGAGCAGCGCCTTTCTCTCTGTAGCGTGTAGCGGGCATCTGTTTTATGATTTGTCTCTCCATGTGTAAGAGTCTCTTCATATTGGCGTACTGCGTTCTGTACTGTCTGTGCTATATTTTTGGGGGGAAGCGAGCAGTAGCTGTAGCTGTGTATGCATACCGTTCTGAATTTCACTGCCTCTTTCATAATCATTCAAAGCGCCTGACGTTCCAAAAGACCAGAGTCCTGCATGATCAGGTCTGCAGAATCCCCGCAATGTGTTTATAGTACTCCACATTTCATTTCTGGAGAAATTATAAACCCACGTGCAAAAATATTTGCCTGGTTTCTTGTTGCAAAACCTTACTTATGCGACAGTCTCTTATAATAGCAGCATCTCACTGTGTTACAAAGTAAATATGTTAGGTATATTTTCCAAGTACTTCTATGGCTATGTGCAAGGTATTTACAAAGAAGTCTATTTTTCCTTTTTATTGTGACAGATGAACTTGGTTCCATGTTGTAAGTTTCCAGCCAAATATACTGATACACATACACATATCGATAGTATCACCTCTTAAGAATCTTTGTATGCACCAGGAAAACTTGGCAAGCAGATATGAAACTGCATTAATGCCATACTGCTCTAATATTTGACACCAGAACTATACGTGCATGCACGCTGCCAAACACAACATGTTTTGTTGTTAAGAAACTGGACAAGAACAAGTGTGTACCTAATTAGTGTTGCGTTATTGTTGTCGTGGTCTTCAATCCGAAGAGTGATTCGATATAGCTCTCCATGCATTTTAACACTAGAGCGGCGGAAGGGGTGAAAATGACCCCTGTCATACGTTTTTCGTTCATTGTCATATCCAATTTATTTACTTCCTTGATGAAATTATATTACTTCTAATTTTTCTCCTCTTTCTGAAGATGTTTTAGTATTTACAAAATATTTTAATTTTCTTCGCCATTTCATTCAGTATACCTAGAACGGCGGGAGGGGTCAATTTGACCCCTCTGTAATTTATGTTCTGAATATAAGTAAATTATCCGACAATACAGTGGCAACAGCGAGCAGTAACGCAGAGCAGTTGCTCCTCATTGTTGCAACTTGGCACGTGTACATTCCAGTCCGCCACTGCTTGTGTTGTCACTGAGGCAGTCTTTGTCCGCGGAACACGTTTTCGAACATGTATCGTCAGCATGGACTTTCTGATGAAGAAGTTTTATATCTCTTAGAGAATTCCGAAGTTGAATTGGAAATTGACTTCACTGATGAAGATGATGATTATGTACCTGAGACAAGTGAAGATGAAGACATTGTGAACGATGGGCGATTAGTGGAGGAGGATTCAGATGCTGATATACGTCAGTCATCACCTCTTTCAACCCAGCAGGTACAGATGGAAGTGTCTAGAAAGATAATTGCAAGGGATGGAACCGTGTGGCAGATTGGAAATTACTCATCTTCTGGAAGGCGGTCAGCTGTGAATGTTCTGAAGGAGAGAGGAGGTCCCACTGCTTATGCTTGCCAACGAGTAGACAGATTTGTCATCAGTGCCTTCCGTCTCATTTTTGATGAAACACTGCTGTGTCTCATGAAGAAATACGCGGAATCAAATCCTCGAAAAGTACTAAAAAACAATGACTGGGCTGTGTCACTCGAGGAACTGGAGAAACTGATAGCCATCATGTATGTTCGAGGTCTGTTGTGCACAAAAGGTATGTCTATGGATTATCTCTGGTCGCACTCGTGGGGGCCTGCTTTTATCAAGGATATTATGCGAAAGGACAGATTTCAGAAGCTTCTCAGATTTCTCTGTTAGGTGAAAAATCAACCCGGGCTGAACGCCTGGCAGCCAACAAATTCGCTCTAGTATCTGAAATTCGGGGAAAGTTCATTGAAAAGTATTTGCGCCTACCACCCTGGACAAATATAACCACTGACTAGCAGCTGTTACCAAGCAAAGCAAAATGCAGGTTGATTCAATTCATGTCCAACAAACCAGACAAATATGGTGTCAAATTCTGGTTGGCTGTAACTACAAAGTAATGTTTTCCTATACCTCGGCATAGAGGACACGCAGAGAGAGAAACAAACTCTTGGAGACTATGTCATTCTGTGTCTCATAGAGCCATTTGTAAATCAAGGAAGAAATGTGACCACAGACAACTTCTTTACGTCTCTTCAACTTGCTAAAAAGCTCAAAAAGAAAACTTCAGTAGTCGATGCAATGAACAAGATCTGCCGTGAAATCCCCAATGAAGTAAGGAAGCCGAATGCTAAAATATGCTCCACCACAATACTGGATAATAGTGGCAACACAGACTGCACCTTACAGTACACCAAAGAAAGAAGAATAAAAATGTCATTCTTTTGAGTTCGCTGCATGCTGAAGTAGCAATAAGCAAGGAAGGAAAGAAAAAACCTGAAACTGGAACATTCTACAAAGCAACAAAGTATGGGGTGGACATGGTCGATCAAATGAGCCATAAATGTACTATGAAGGTTGCATGTAAGAGATGGCCAATGCATGTCTTCTACAACATAGTGGACATTGCGGCAATAAATTTATGGGTCATCTACAACATTGTAACGAACAAGAAAATGGAAAGGAAGTAGTTCATACTTCAACTGGCAAATGAACTCAAGGGAACGAAAGAGCAAGAACATCAGGCAGAGGAAGACAGTATGGGACTGAAATTACCTAGAAAGCGGAGGAAATGTCAAATCAGCCTCTGTAAAGACAACAAGACCAGCGAAAACTGTGTACAGTGCCACAAAGCCGTGTGCGAAAAATGTGCTTGTAAAACAGAAATCACCTGTGCTAAGTGCGTCTAGCAGCTTCAAATGACTTGAGTGGAAAGTAATACAGAGCTGTTCGTACAACACATGTGAGAGTAAAATGAAACAAATATACTAAATGTGTCTAGAAGGTTGTATGAATAGTTAATAAAAAAATTGTATAATACATTGTTGTTCAAATAAATTAGTAATTATTATTTCTAATTGTAAATACTTGTTGAGATTACTAGAAATAAAGTATGGATTAACATACACTAAAAAATTGCTTGTATAAGTCAAATATGAAAATAATTTATGTGGGGTCAAAATTACCGTTCTAGTGTTAAACGTGCCCATTGTATTCAAGCCTTGATGTCTGTCTAGAATTCCTCCGCCTCCCCCCCCCCCCCCCCCTACACACACACACACACACACACACACACACACACACACACACACACACACACACACACACACACACTCTTTCTTACAATTCCATATTCAGATTCATTCTCTTAGTCAAGTTATGCTGCCATAATTTCTTTTTTTCCCCAGTTCGATTCAGTACGTTCTCACATATTATTCCACCTACCCATCTAATCTTCAGTATTCTTCTACAGTACATTATTTAAGACTCTTCAGTTCTGAACTCCTTATTGTCTAAGTTTCACTCCCAAACAATCTGCACTATAGACAAATACTTCCACAAAGAGTTCCAGACACTTAGTTTATATTAGAGTAGGATAGCGCGCGCTGCTTCACTCGCGTAGACTGTCCTTTTAAGTGAAGTTTTATGTTCACAAAATAAAACACCTTCTGAGCTTTTCACGCTGATTAAGGCAATAGACGCATAGTCTTTTCAGGACGTATTTCCGGCCAAAAAGCGATTCTGTTGGCTTCAGTCCAGTCCAAAGTTTTTGTTAATCAGGCCTTTTGTGTTCTCAGGGAGATATTTCCATAGCAAATCCCATAACATGTATTTCTCAATTCTAACTGAGAAGTGAAATACCAGTTTTCATAAATTTACCTTCAAATATTTTTAATGTAACGAAATGTTTTCTTAAAAATTTTGATCCCCTGTTGTACATGTTAGGGGTAGAATTTCCAGAAACACTGAAACACGTATTGATTTTTTAAACAGAAAAGTCAAATATCAATTGCCATAGATGTAGCCTTAAATATCCTGTAGTTCTTCAGTAATTATTTGCTTTCAAAAAAGCCTTTACCCAATGTTTTATCCCCTTAGTGGGTGAGTTTCCAAAAAATACTAAAACATATTTTTTATTTTCTGACTGAGAAACCAAATACCAGTTTTGTAGTTCTAGCTTCAAAAAAGCCCTTGATAGCGACATACTTTCAAAAAGCCTTTCATCTCCTATTTCACCTCCTTAGGAGTGGAATTTCGGACAATCTTCTCATAAACGATGGGTACAGTATAAGACCAACACCCTCTCCAATCTTCAATTTTCCATCCTTAGCGATGTTGCCTGGGTGATGATGAGTCAGTCTGTCAGAACATTGCCTTTTATATACAGAGATTTTTAACAAATTTCTGCTTTTCAGAACTGCTTTCTTTGCTGCTGTCAGCCTGCATTTTATATTCTTTCTACTTCGGCCATCACCTGTTACAGCAAAACTCATCTACTAATTTTAATGTCACATTTCCGTATCTAATTTCCTCAGCATCACTTGATTTATTTAGATCACATTCCATTACCCTTGTTTTTCTTTTGCTGATTTTCATCTTCTTCTAATTATTTTTTCAAGTCAGTATCCGCTGCATTCAGCTGCTCTTTGAAGTCCTTGGCTGTCTCTGACAGAATTACAATGTCATCGGCAAACCTCAATATTTTTATTTCTTGTCCCTGAACTCTATTTCCCTTTCCAAAGTTCTCCCCGTGCACTGGGAATTCTTTGAGCTACAAACCACTCCAAACCATGAAAGACACCTTCATTCGCTTACAGTGCCTATGGAAAGAGGTGGTATTCTGCTGGCTACAAGCCCATATAGCAACAATGAGGTGGTGGTGAGGAGAGGGGGGGGGGGGGTGCAGCAGTTACGGATGCGTGCACTCTACGACGTTAAGTCCCCGAGCCCACAGTGATCTTACTGTGTAGATAGTGGCTGGCAGTGAGGAACACGAGACTGCAGTTTGCGAAGCCAGCAACCCACGTGTGGCTCTACTGTTCCTGGACACTGGGCTGTGGTACAAAGCTCATACCGTGACGCCACTTATTTCGACATCTGACACTCCAATCAAAAAGGCTTGAGGTTCACTCTGGATTTGATATAAGGATTTTTGTCTGCCTCCTTTCTTTCATCTTTGTCAGTGAACTGTTTACCTGAAAAATGCCGAGTGGCACTTTGGTTGGATTCGATTTATACTGTAGATTCAGCCATAACCGCCTGGACAAGTCAGTTCCGAGGTCAGAAGGAGGCAAGGGCATACTACCTCTAATAGGACCGTATCCTTTCTGTTCTGTACTTGTCTTTGTTTTAATATCAGCGATTGTGGTGCTAAAGGTTTCGTGGGTATGCCTCCCAATTTGGAATTTATTTGGAGGGATTTTGGGAGACAGCTCCTGTATTCTCCTTGCAGCCAGTAGGAACCAGCAACAGCCATTGCAGAACATAGGGTATGTATAGTGAAGCACCGAGGTGTTAATGACAGCTTTACCTTAAGTTGCACTTTCTAACAAGAGGACAGTCTGTTATTTGAGTGGGGATTTCGTAAGCGTAGCATTGGTAACCAGACAAACCTCCGCTGGGCAGTGTAGTTTTAACGTGTTTTTTTCTGTTGGAACACGTGTTCATTTTTAAACTTCAGTATGAGACGAGCATTGGAGTTACGTGAGCAGTAATTAATATAAAATGTGGTAATATGTATATGGCCGGCCGTGGTGGCCGTGCGGTTCTAGGCGCTTCAGTTTGGAACCGCGCGACTGTAAGGTCGCAGGTTCGAATTCTGCCTTGGGCATGGATGTGAGTGATGTCCTTAAGTTAGTTAGGTTTAAGTAGTTCTAAGTTCTAGGGGACTGATCCCCCCAGGGGCTCAGCATTCATTTGCTGAGTACGGGCTTGGCGACCCCGGGGTCCTGAGCTGGGGACTGGTCAGCGCCGCCAGTCTCCTGTCACCGTAAGCCCCGGACATGCTTCAGCGACCACCGCATGGCGCAGCGGTGGAATGTTGTATGCTGCGGGGAATGGTAATCTTGGCTTGACCGCCTGGATTGCGAGGAAGGTAAACCTCTATAAAAACCCCTCAATCTTATGGTGTGCTGCGCGCCTATAAGATGCATGGCTGTTGGGGTGGAACAGTCGCAAGCGGGCAACCTCTGGGGCACCTGCCGCACCCCAGTTGTATAAGGCTTACTCAGGCATGCGGGGCTCTGTCTGAGCGGACCTTTAGTTCCCTAGCTGCTCGTGGGACCACAATGGACCCTTCGACCTCTACGTTTCCCCCTACCAGTGGATTGGGTGGGCCACTGGTAGGAAAACACACCCAATCGAAAAAGCGACTTCGTGCTGCGAGTCCTCCAGCGCCTGGTGTTACTAGAGATTTATCAGACTGTCGTAACAGAGCACATGCTGATATCCAGAATGTGTTTTTGATTGTCAAACGGAAGGAAGGTAGCTTTGAGAGAGTTTCTCCCTTTTACATCCACAAGGGTCTTGAGGGAATTGCAGGAACACTGAAATCTGTGAAGCGTCTGCGCAATGGGACTCTGTTAGTTGAAACTTCTAGTTCCCGTCAAGTCACTTCTCTTAGGAAAGCAACCTGTCTCGGAGAGTACGCTATCGAGATCGAGCTCCACTCCACTTTGAACTATAGTAAGGGTGTTGTGACATGTAGGGACTTGGTGGATATCCCCAAGGACGAGTTGAAATCTGAGTGGGCTGACGAAGGTATTGTCGACGTGCAGCATATTATGAAACGAGTCGATGGGGACCTAGTCAAATCCGACTCGTTTATTCTCACGTTCAATCGTCCGAGACTCCCAGAGCATGTTAAAGCGGGTTTCTTACGTTTGCCAGTACGGCCATATTTCCCCAACCCAATGCGCTGTTTTAAATGTCAGCGCTTTGGGCATACTACGTTGGGGTGCAATGGGATAGCCACTTGTGGTAAATGTGGTCAGCCTGCCCATGAAGGAGCCGATTGTTCATCGCCTGTGAAGTGCGTGAATTGCTCTGGGAGTCACCCTGTCTGGAGCCGGGTCTGCCCCATCTATCTCGAGGAACGGAAGATACAGGAGATCAAAACATCTAAGCGCATCCCCTATGGTGAGGCCAAGAAGCTCTTTAAGGCCATGCAGCCTCCTGTGTTTACAACATCTTTCGCTTCCACTCTGCAGAAACCGGTACAGTTGGCCACTGTTGCTACACAAACGGAGGTTGCTAGTGTCAGCACTAATACCTGCATTTGCCAGTGCACTTGTGCTGCTGCGGTTGTTTTGCAACCTGCAGCTCTCCCCACAACATCGGACAAGGCCGTGGTTGCTGACATTGGGGTACTTCCTGCACCTCCCCATATGGCACCTTCTGCCCAGGCGAGTAAAGCTCCAACTGTTGACAAGGTTCTGCATTCTAAGCCCCCCAAGACGAAGACGCCAAAGGTGAAGGTTTTGCCACCTGAGGAGACTAGTCACGGTCAGTCCGATGATGATGCCATCGTACTATCTGACATCTCCCTTGGGTCGCCATCGGAGCTGATGGACATTGATGTCGACCGGGGGCGATCTTCTCGCTCCAGCCCCAGGAATAAATCTCCGGCCAGTACGGGCTCTCCTCCAAAGCACAGGGGCAGGGTGAAAATTCAGCCACCCTGATCACTGGCTCCCATATTACAGTGGAACCTGAATGGGTTCAGGACGCATGTGGCCGAATTACAACTCCTTGTACGAGAGCGCCCCTTGTGCTTATGTCTCCAAGAGACACATTTCCGGGCCACTGATGCTCCTTCTTTACGGGGCTATACCGTGTATCGAAAAGATGATCTGATGGGGGAAAGGGCAAAGGGTGGTGTTGCGGTTTTTGTCCATGACATGCACCACTCATCTGAGCTCCCTCTCGTTACGGACTTGCAAGCAGTTGCAGTTGACCTTCTTGTGGGGCAGAGGCTCACAATCTGTTCCGTTTACTTACCGCCTCAGGACGCCATAGACTCTGAGGCTCTCACAGACCTTATTACCCAACTCCCCCGCCCATTTCTCCTTCTGGGGGACTTCAATGCTCATAATGTCTTATGGGGCTCTACGACTACTTGCCCCAGGGGTCGCATTCTGGAAAGCCTCATGGCATCCGAAGAACTGTGCATCCTCAACTCTGGTGCTCCCACTCATTTCTGTACTGCTTCTGGGTCGTCGTCAGCTATTGACCTTTCCTTTTGCTCTCCAGCACTCGCGGATTCTGCTCTGTGGGAGGTTGCCGCTGACCTCCATTCTAGTGACCACTTCCCCCTTTGGATTCGCCTCCTGGATGAGACTGTAGCATTACCAGTGCCACCCAGGTGGAACCTCTGCAGAGCTGACTGGACACTTTTCAGCGATTTAGCTGTTTTGGAACACCGTGCCAGCGTCCACGAATGGGTCGACCATGTTACAGCCGTGATCTCCCATGCTGCTGAATTGTCGATCCCACGGTCCTCAAGTCATCCCAAGAGGCGCCTTGTCCCTTGGTGGACCACTGAGTGCCGCTCAGCCATCCGAGCCCGCCGTGCAGCTCTGCGCCGCTTCAAGTGCCGTCCCTCAGCTGACAATCTTGCGGCCTTTCGGGTGGCAAGGGCCAAGGCGCGGCGAGTGATTAAAGAGAGCAAACGACGGTCATGGCAATCGTTCTTGAACTCCATCTCCCGCTCCACTAGTTCTACAAAAGTGTGGGAAGCCATCAGGAGGATCTCCGGGAAACGCAGCCAACTACCTGTCACGGCATTGCTGCATCAGGGTAGTCTACTCACGGCGCCGAGAGACATTGCCCAGACACTGGCCACGTATTTTGCCGAATCTACTGCCACTATGAACTGTGATCCAGATTTCTGCCGCTACCGCACTGCTATCGAGAGGGATCACTTGGACTTCCGGTCTCCAAATTCTGAACCCTACAACTGCCCCTTCACAATGTGGGAACTGGATTCGGCGCTGTCTGTGGCTCATGATACTGCGCCAGGTGCTGATCAAATCCTGTACAGCATGCTGCAGCACTTGTTGCTGCCATCCAAGGAAGTACTCCTGAATTGTTTTAATATGATATGGTCATCCGGCACGTTCCCTGACTCGTGGAGGGAGGCGATTTTGGTTCCCCTCCTCAAACCGGGAAAGGACCGAATGCATCCCAGTAGTTATCGGAGTATTGCTTTGACGAGCTGTGTCGGGAAGACATTGGAACGCATGGTCAACCGTCGCCTGGTTTGGCTGCTCGAGACCAGGCAGCTCCTTAGCCGTTCTCAGTGTGGCTTTCGGAGATGTCGTTCAACTATAGACAACTTGACCCTGCTTGAGGCGGTCATCCAGCAGGCCTTCTTACGTAACCAGCATTGTCTAGGTGTATTCTTTGACATTAATAAGGCGTATGACACTACTTGGCGCCGCCTTATCCTCAATCAACTCCATCAGTGGGGCTTTCGTGGCCATCTCCCCATCTTCATTCGGTCCTTTCTTTCCCGCCGCCTCTTTCGATATCGGGTTGGTAATGTGCTATCTGATTTGTACGTGCAGGAGAATGGTGTTCCTCAGGGAAGCGTTTTAAGTGTCACCCTCTTTGCCGTCGCCATTAACAGTATCACGTCCACAATCCGGAGTCCTGCCCAGTGCTCCTTGTTTGTGGACGATTTTGCTGTTTTCTGTTCTTCCTCCAGTCTTGTCACTGCTAGTCGGCAGCTGCAGCTTACGATAAAGCGATTAGAGGCATGGACTGCGAAGACGGGTTTTACCTTTTCTGCAGACAAATGTGTGTGTGTTCATTTTAATCGTTCTCGACGTGCTTTTACCTCCCCTGAATTGCGTCTGAGGGGCACCATTCTTCCTTTTAGAGACACTGTGAGGTTCCTGGGCCTCACTTTTGATTCCAAGTTGTCGTGGTTGCCGCACCTTAAAGACCTCAAGGTGCGGGCCCTGAAGGCGCTGAATATTTTGAAGTGTTTGAGCCATCGGTCCTGGGGAGCAGATCGGGCGCGTCTACTGCAGTTTTATAGGGCTTTCGTCCGGTCGCGTCTTGACTATGGATGCACTGTGTATGGGTCAGCGAGGCCTTCGTATCTGAAGATTCTTGACGCAGTACACCATGAGGGTATCAGGCTGGCCACTGGTGCCTTCCGTACCAGTCCCATCCCCAGCCTGTGTGCTGAGGCAGGGGAACCGCCGCTCGCCATCCGGCGGAAACTCCTCATGGTGCGACGGGTGTGTCAATTCCTTGCCTGTCCTCCCTCCCCTGCATACCCTACTGTTGCCCGACCCCCTATGGAACGTCTCTTTTCCAGTCGTCCAAGGGCAACGAGACCATTTGGGATTCGTGCCAAGCATTTGCTTGAGTCCCTTGGTGTGGAGCGTCTGGCACCCCAACTCCAGGGTTTTACCCGCCTGCCTCCCTGGTTGCTCCAGAGGCCCAGCGTCCTTTTAGACTTGTCAGAGTACCGGAGGAGCTGCACTCCTGCGTTTGTTTTTACCTCCTTATTTTACGATATTTTAAACCAGCATCCTGACCATGTACCAGTATTTACGGATGGCTCTAAACAGGGGGACTCTGTAGGTTGTGCTGTTGTTTTCCCTGATCGAGTCATCAAATTACGGCTTCCTGCAGCGTTTACCATCTTTGATGCCGAATTGTTTGCGATCTTGCGGGCATTGGAACAGATGAGATGTGTTCCCAGTCTTAAGTTTCTCATCTGTTCTGACTCTCTGAGTGCCCTTCAGACCATGCAACACTTGTACCCAGCGGATACGGTCGTCCAGAACATCCATGATGCCCTACTCCACCTGCAACGGCAGGGGAAGGAGGTTTCTTTCTGCTGGGTGCCGGGGCACGTGGGTATTAGGGGAAACGAACTGGCGGATGTAGCTGCCAAAGATGCATGTTCCCTCCCTCACGTTGTTGAATGTGCCGTCCCCCTCCATGCTGTTACCTCCCTTTTGCGTTCTCGTGTTATGCGTCAATGGGAAGAGGAGTGGCTGGCAGTCGGTGAAAATAAGCTGCGTCTGGTCAAGGCCACCACGCGGCCATGGCGTACATCCTACCAGTCATGCAGGCGGGATGAGGTTCTCCTCACCCGCCTCCGCATCGGGCACAGTCCCTTAACGCACGGTTTTTTACTCCGGCGGGAGGACCCCCCAATCTGTAGTGTTTGTGGCGACCTGATAACTGTGCGCCACATTTTACTTGACTGTCCTTTATTCTCTGACCAGAGGGCGGTGGTTTCCTTGCCACCGGATTTGCCCTCTATTTTGCAAGACGACGCAACGACTGTGGTTAAGGTCTTACGGTTTTGTGTCCTGTCCAATTTGTTGCCTCGGATTTTAGGGAGAGGATTTTAATGTGCTGCTGGGTGACTGGTTCACCCAGGTTTTAGGTAAGAGGTCCGCCAGTCACGATTACCTACTTGTTTCCCTTCAATTTCTGTTCTCTTTTCCTTGTGTTTCCTTTCCTTTTTAGTGCGTTTCTTCTCCTCTTGTTTTGCCTCTGTATGTGAGGATTTGTAACTGCGTCAGGTCTGTGTCTTTTAGCCGTTCTCCTTGTTCGCTGTCCGTCTTCGTCTCTTCTCCGCATGTGTTCCTGTTTCTATGCGTTTGGGCGCTGATGACCACGCTGTTTAGCGCCCGAAAACCTCAACCCACACACACACACACTAGGGGACTGATAACCTCAGATGTTAAGTCCCATAGTGCTCAGAGCCATTTGAGCCAATATGTATATGGGAAGTAAAGTGCCTGATGAGGCGAAAGCAGATTAATTAATATATTTCAAGAGATTGTGATAGGAGATCATTCAACGGAGTATCGCTGTATGTACACAGAGCCAAATAATTAAGGGTAAGAATAGCGTGCAGTAGCAAGAAGTGATAAGTGCCCGTATATCAAGTTTAAAATAATTCCCAGGGATTGAATGGTACATAGGCTATCTGATCCAAAGTATTCGCACATCGCCATGTAATGCGGAATTGACCGCTAGATGTCACTTGAGGCGGGGAATATGGTGTTGTCGGTAGAGAAGCAGTAGTCAGTCAGGAGAGCTCAGTGACTGCGAACGTGGACCAGTTATTGGGTGTTACCATCGGGGTCCTCCGTTCTAAAGCTGCCCATGTCGACTGATGGTGGTGTGGATGAGAAGTGGATATGCACAGGGACAAACACAGCTAACTAAAGACCAGGCAGACCTCTTATACTGACGAACGGAGAATATGGAGCATTGTGAAGAGTGGTTGTAAAAAATCGCATGCAATCTGCAGAAGGGATTACTCCTGAATTCATAAGGAGTTAAAGAGAATGGTCGAGCAGCTATTCATAAGCCACACCTTTCTGTAATCGGTGCTAAGTGACACTTGCAAAGAACGATGGCACTGGAAGCGAGTGATTTGGAGTGATGACACTTCACCCTGTGGCAATTTGATGGAAGGGTTTGGATTTTGCGATTGCCTGGAGAATGTCATCTGTCATCGCGTGTGGTGCCAACAGTAAAGCACAGAGGAAGTGGTGTTATGGTATGAGGGCTTTTACCGTGGTTAGAGAGTGGTTACGTTATTGTGCTTCATAAAGTGCTAAATGCGGAAGAATATGAACACATTTTATAGCATTCTATACTGCCTAAAGTACAGGAACAGTTGGGAGACTATGACTGATTTTATCAGTATGACAATGCACACTGTCATAAAGCAGCGCCTTTGGAAACTTGGAAATTTGTGGTAAGTTCCTATGGGACCAAACTGCTGAGGTGATGGGTCCCTAGGCTTACACACTACTTAATCTAACTTAAACTAACTTACGCTAAGGACAGAAAACACACACACACACACACACACACACACACACACACTGATGCCCGAGGGAGGACTCGAACCTCTGAGGGGGGGGGGGGGGGCGAGCCGCGCCAACCGTGATGACTAGATGCTTTAGACGGCGCGGGTACCCTGCAGCGGCTTTGAGGAAATTGTTTGCTGCCTAGAACATTCCTGAAATGGACTAGCCTGCCCTGAGTCCTGACATGAACCCTTTGGGATGAAGTAGAGCGTCAACATCGCTGCTGACCCCAGCATCCAACATTTTTGGTTTCGGCTCTAGAAGAATGGGTCGCTGTTCGTCCACAGACATTTCATTGAAAGTGTCTCGAGGCGAATTCAAACCGACCTAAAGGCAAAGACTGTAGTCACGTGCATACTTTTGATCAGATGGTGTATTTACGTTATGCTACAGAGTAAACTGGATTGTATAAACAATTCTCTGTGTACTTGTCACGTTAATTCTCGATGAAAATATGAGATACCGAGTATAACGACCATTGTCCGGTATTTCATGGCATTGGGTATCAGTGAGATTGTGTTACTTTTTCTAGTCAGTTGCTTTCTTCCAATGGGCTACGTGATAGATGTACTGGCAGAAGTGAAGTTGTGAGGGCGGGTCGTGAGTTGTACCTAGATTGCTCAGTTGAGGTAGCACATTCTTGTGAAAGGCAAAGATCCTGATCTGAGACACAGTTGTTAAATGGCAGGAAGTTTCAGTGGTGGTTAATGTGGAAAGCTTCAATCTTCATCGAGAATTAACGAGATAAGTGCACCGAGAACAGTTGATGTAACGGATTCGTTGCAAAATACTTTACGATTATCATAAACAAACAACTATAAAGATCATTTGGAAATAATCCAGGAAAACAGAGCTGAGAGTGAAAGTTGTGTTGCAATAACAGTGGAAAGTTTGAATGCGACTTGAACATTATGGTTGAGATTTCATATTTGTTAAATAAAGCGACCTTATTTTTCACACTTGACTTGTTATGAATTATACGATATACCAGGCTGTTCCAGCTCGCGTGGTGGTGGGGAGCCTGCGTCCACTGCACAGGCGGTCAAGTTTGCTCTGAAGACCCGAAAGTCAGGCGCGTGGAATATGGCCGCCCGGCGGGTAGCCACTACTCGCTGCGCCTGCCCGCGAGCGAGCTGAGCGGAAGGAGCTGCAAGAACTTTTGTCATGCTACAGCAGCTGATGATTTGAATTAATACGACTGATGGTCAAAATGCATTTAAATCGAAATAGCGCTATGGGAGGGGCACTAGTCTCACTGTCATAGCTGCTTTTGTTTACCCGTTTGTAGACTCTACCCTCCAAACACTTATTCCCGTGGTGCACCCTTTTCACTGCAGTGTATAGCTTTTAACAGTCGCTTCTTTGATTTTTTTGAGTCAGTCATGAGGCTGAAAATGCATGCCGGGCAGAATAGGGAGTGCACTGCAGTGGATTGCGTGCATTTGCAGGTTCACGACTGATTGAAAACGCCAAAGAAGCGACAGCTGTCCGCGGCAGTGGACACGGCGCATCATAGGATTAAATTGCAG
The DNA here is from genome assembly GCF_021461395.2 of Schistocerca americana. Classification (NCBI taxonomy): domain Eukaryota; kingdom Metazoa; phylum Arthropoda; class Insecta; order Orthoptera; family Acrididae; genus Schistocerca; species Schistocerca americana. The sequence continues at coordinate 507,338,069 of NC_060126.1, read as the reverse complement.
TTGACAAGCGCGAGGTGTAGGAGAAGAGGGAAGGCGAAGGACGGGAGCGGGCAGCGCGCCTCGCCTCTAGTTACCTTCATGAGCTTGGCCATCTTGTCGACCTCCTTCTGCAGCAGGCGGTACTTGTGGCGCTCCTGGCGCAGCGCCTTCTGCTCGCGCCGCAGCTGTTCGCGCAGCGCCTTGCGCTCGTTCCTGGCGGCCGCCTCCTTGTCCTTGTAGCTCTTCAGCTTCGTCGCCAGCAGCCTCAGCTCGCGCGCCTGCCGCTTCTCCTTTAGCGCCGCCGCGTTCTCCGCGTTCTCCTCCTCCTGCACCGCCAGTGTCAACATTGCTCTGAGAACTGCCCGGCGCAGTTACGTCGCGTAGTCGCAAGTAAAGTTTTAACGATCACCTCGAAAAATAATGGTACTGCGGCGCCACAGTACCGAAGCACGCTGCTACAGGAACCACAACAAAGTGGCGAAGCGTCGTGCGGTGATTTGTTTGCGGCAGCAGCAGAAGTGGGGGCATGTACCCGAAACCAAACAAAAACTTTATCACGTAACTTTATTTTCTTGAGGTGATAATTAAAACTTCGTGACTACACCTCGTACACAGATAAATAACACATTACACAACAAAGATCTCAACTACTGCGAGGAACTCCTGTACAAAATAGAAGTGTGCTACAAAAAAATGGAAGGAACATAGCACGTCTCGTCGACAGCGTGGTTAATAGAGACGGAGTGCAAGCTCGGATTGTTTCGAGTATGAGGAAGCAAATCGGTCGCGCCCTTTCAAAGGAACCATCCCGGCATTTGCCTTAAGCGCTTTAAGAAAATCACGGAACACGTAAATATGAATGACCGGACGGGGATTTGAACTGTCATCCTCCCGAATGCTTGTACTGTGTGTTAACCGCTGCACAATCTCCCTCGGTCTGTGCCACAAAGAAACATTTCAATTTCACCTTATCTTGCGCCCTCAGATTTTCACCTTTTCCGCACTCTATCGAGCAGCATCGTTTCTGGATGAAAGTGCGCTCCGAACATAGCTTGGTAAGTTCTTCGCCACAGAACCACATGATTTTTACAGTCGCAGAGTCGAAAAGTTATCTCTGCATTGGAAGACTGTAAAATAGTGAAGGAGACTATATTATTGATGACTAAAGTATCTGTCACGCGTATCTGTTGTGTATTAAACGTATGGAAAAATGCTATGAACTCATGCACCAATCCAATATCAAGTACAAAGGAAGGATTCTACAGTTTAGAAAATTATCGCTTTGGGCATTTGAAACAAATATGTAGAAGACATGCGCAGATGAAAAAGCATTTTCCTGGCTAAAGATGTCTGAGGCAGCAAACATTCTTATTGAACTAAGAAGCAAATATTTCAAAGCGTATACTACATGGATCCCAGAAATACAAGAGCATAGGACATGGGCAGTATGAGCTCAAGGGCAGATGGGGGGAGGGGACTATAATATGGAGTGAATACTTAAGGGGAGTTAAAACGGTATTGTGCATATAAAATGTATATTTATATTTTTATGGAAAATTGTTATACAGAGTTTTCTCTTTCATTTGAAGTATGTTTCGTTGATTTGGATGACTGTAAGTATTTTTATTTTGAAATGATTTACATCACAAGTAATTTCTATAGGTTCTATGAGCACTTGTTCAGTTACAATGAGATACCTATGGAATTATGTGCTCTACAACGCGGTGATTTATAGCAAACATCCTGCCGCATAGGTTTGTTTCTTTTGTTTATGTGATATCACTTCCTGTTTGTGGTATAATACATGATGTCACCCACATTTTGTAATGCACATTGCGCCTTTCACTGTGTATATTAAGACTTATTGTTCATTGAGTTTAGTTCCTCTTTTTAATATCATTCCACGAGAGGACTTACTCAAGAAGAGAAGAAATAAGGGAAGTAGATTCTATAGAACATGTCATGTTGGGAAGCTTGCATCCAGAGAATGCACTGAACAAAGTTGTAAACAACCAACTGCTTCTTCCAAGAAGCAGTTTGTGAACAAAAGTGGAACCAGTGTCAGTGATATCAGTTTAATATTAGGTGGACAAATAATAGTTTCTGAAAATGTCTTTAAAGGAAACTTCAGTTCTTCGTTTGGAAATCTCTTGTTGCAGTATTGTCAAAAAAAATGCACAAAAGTGAGTACGAAAATGAAAAGAACAAATTGCATGAACGCAACTGTCAGAAAACATTTGAGGGATCCAGTGGAGACATGGAAAGTGCCTCCATTGTGAAGGTCTTTCAGCGCTCTCAAGAACAACGTGGGGTTCCCTGTGCTCAAATCTTTGCTGCTGGTGGTTACCGTTCATTCAAATCAATAATTGACAGCTGGCTCTATGATGACCTACCACCACAGAAGTTAGAAAGTGCAGAAATGAATGGGTACCCGACTGTGTAAAATCAGGCAGAACGTTTCCAGCAAAAACCTTGAAGATGGCACTGACAAACCAATCAGCCAGCAAAGTGAATACTGTGACCAAGCCATTAGAATGAATACAAACAACGTGGGGAAGCAATGAGAAAAGCATTATGGGCTATGTTTGTCAACAAGACGTCATGTAATGAGAAGCCACAACACAGTTTGTGTTCAGGTGAAGGGTGTAAACACCGCAAAGCCGAGGCAGCAGGAACCGAATATACCCACAGAAACACCATTCCTGGAGCTGCTGGACAGTAATAAAGCCAGTATATGGAGATGTAGCACATCCACATCTTCTGAAGAAATGCCTCACAGAAAAAACTCAAAGTGTAAATGAGTTTTTGACAATGTTGTATGGACCAAGGTGCCAAAAAACGCATGCATTTGTGGGCTCGAAAACACTGAAGAATGGGGTCAATGATGCTGGGATCATCATCGATGGAAATGCAGGCAGGATTAAGGTTCTCAAGCAATTTGGAGTTATATCTGGCCATAATACAGAATCAGTACAACAAGAACTGGACAAACAGCAAGCTTCCAAGTCAGAAGTTGTGGTCACAAATGTAACAGAAGCAGCAAGATACCTCAGATGGAGACAGAGATAGCATTTCGTTGATCCTGAAGAACATAAAGATTACAAAGCTGGAGAGTTTTAGGCTCTCTCTTCATTCAATAGTGACTTTTCCTTTACTTCACAACTCTTTTTGCAAATGTTTCCCATTATTTCAGAAACTACTTAAGCTAAAACTGAAATTTTTGTCTCTTACGGACAGCGGTATTATATTTATGTGAATGTACAATGATAGAGAGAGAACTCGTAGTTTGAGCATCAATACTTTTTTAAAATAATTACAAAAAAATTAAAGATTTCATTAAAAATTCATATGTTGATTCCAAAAGAAGTTATATATTTGACAGTTGATCAAGCAATGTATATGATATGACTCTATATTTTGGCAAAGTTTCTTTTTATTACCGTGGATAGTTCCTGAGAAAACGGCGTATAAATACGGTAAATTTAACATTATCAGGATAGGGAATTGATACCCCACTTCTGATGAGGAAGAAAAGGATAGCTTGGTAAACTTCATAGTGAACGGAACATATTTCTGTGGAGATAGTACATATGTGGAAAAAGAAAATTTTTAAAAAATTCAATTCAACCCGTTAGTAGAGATATTATACAGTAATATTCCGGCGAAAGTAGGGAGAGTAGCCAAAACGTCGACGAGTTTATGCGGCTGGAAACTCAAAACTTTGCACTGTTTAGAAACTTGACTGCAGCTGCTACAGTGGCAAGCAGAATTTTTATCGCACCTCTGAGGACTCCGTCTCCGTCTCGGTCTCCTCCGTGTACTCCGACTCCTCGTCTTCTTCGCCGGGCCTCTGGTTGTTGGTCACAGCGGCTCCCACCTTCTTGGCGGACGGCTGCTTGGACAGCACGAGTCCCGGGTTATCCTGAAAGCACATGCACGCACATATATCGCCGTCATCCGGGAGAGCCGTCAGCAACCCTGCAACCCCTCTCGCCGGAGGTGCAGCTCGTACACACAGTATAAAGAAATGGTGGTGGCGATTTTCATTGTTGGTGGTGATCTTTTTTTTTTTCTTTCATTTGCTATCTGTCTTTCCTTCGTGACTCATACTTACTTACCTCCTGTCTGTAGCGTATGCGCATGAGCGCCTGATATACTCACATTCTGCGCATAAACTGCAGCTTCTCTGTAAACAAACAATCACTCTACAGTAATATCATAACAGAAACCTTTTTGCGATAGCAACGAGCTGTAGCTGTGTTTACAGTGTTATAGCTTCTCGACGATTTTGGTTAATACATATTTATGATATACACTATTCAGCAACAAAACACTACTTACAGGACATAACTAACTGAAACGTACAAATGAGGACTGGGCAGTCACTAACTGGAGGTTCATTTTTTGTAAATTGAAAATATTTCTTCTTTGGATTTATTATGTTTGACCGTGCAGAACAGTGGTTACATTGAGCCCTGTTGCACTTCGGACCCTACTGACCTCCGCTGGTATTCCAAATCGAGGAAGAGTTTGATGTGTGTTTTTGCGGTTCGCGTGTGCTAATATTAAAGTTTATAATTCGTGTTACGAGCTTGAATAAAAATATAGAACTTGTATATAAAGTGCTGCATTGAGATTTGTCTAAAGTATATTTTTTTGTCGGTCTACCGTACACACTATCCTTGCATTCTGTACTGAGTGTTCCAGGAAGGAACGAATAAAAGTTGGATGTGAGTGTGCTCCCATTTCGGAGAGAAACATCACATAAACTTATATTCTATGATCTGTGATTTTTAAGAGGCAGCTATATGAAAATGTCAGCAATTAATATACCGCAAGTAATAAAAAAAAGTAATTTTTGTGTTTAGTTGTGAAATCCCTTTTCGACACGTCTTCGGTAATACCAGAGTCTACAGCAATGTATTTGCAGTTCGTGTAGACGCATTTTGTGATTCTGATTAGATCTGCTGTCTACATTCTTTTTTATGTGAACTCAAGCGTTTAAAAACTGAGCAAGAATTCCTATCTGGTTTGAACATGTTAGCCATTAGATGTCGGGCTTCAACTGATCCCATAATCAGTAATGTGAAGAAGAACAGTTTAATGATGTTGATGACGACGCAACGATCTATCTAGTAAACAGGATAGGCTTCATTGAGGTACTGTGCTGTTGCTTTATGGAAAATGAGCAAGTGTTACGTTCAGCTGTTGTTACCAAAGATGGTCCGCCAAGTTACCTTGTCAACAAGTACTGAAGCGTAAGTTCAAGAGAATTTGCGAAGGGAATTGGACTAGGAAATGGGCCACTAAAAATAATATACGAGTTTGATATTTGTGCGTCAAAATAACTGACAATGGCTTAAGTAGGGAGGATATGAAAAGCAGACTGGCAATAACAAGAAGACCATTTTGAAAAGGAGAAATATATTAACATCGAATATAAATTATAAGTGTTAAGAAGCCAATTTTAAAGATGTTTATGTGGAGTATAGCCTTGTACAGACCTGAAACGTGGACGATAAGCAGTGCAGACAAGAAATCAGTAGAAGCCTTTGAAATGTGGTGCTACAGAATAATTGTGAAGTTTAGGTGCGTAGATCGGATAACTAATGAGGAGACACGGCATTAAATTGGGGTAAATGACGTGCATTACACAACATGACTAAAAAAAAAGTGATCGGTTGATAGGATACAGCTGGGGCATCAACGTATTGTCGATTTGGTAATAAAGGGAAGAGTGGGGAATGAAAATTGTGGAGAAATACGAAGTCTTGACGACTGTAATCAAATTCAAGTGGAAGCAAATTGCAGTCATTATGCAGAGGTTAGACTACCGTGGAGCCAATATCACAACTAGATCACAAAAATAAAAAGCTATCGTAAATCAAACACTGAGTGGCATTATGGCACTGAGAAATGTTGTATTTTGAGTTGTGCCGTAGCTCTACTTTCCTATTGTAAAACAAATACGTATGACTCCCGTTAAAGCATTTGTGTGGCACACCTCCATGGAAGCCTCAAGTCCCTGCAAAAGTCATAGAAGAAAGTGCTAGGTCAGTATCTGCACGAGAGATGTTTAATACTGCCGATCGTATTCTTTTTAATTAACGGTGGGCTGTAATAAAAAAATAGTGAAATATTTCAAAATACAGGAGCAAGTAAGGAGACTCATTCCGGCAGGTGGCGTGTTAGCAACAGTGGAGTTGTTGTGAGGTATTCACCCGCGGTCGTCACCGTCCAAGTACGAGTGATACGACCTGCAGGAGAGAGGTTCGCTGCCCAGCGGCAGGCGCAGCCGCAGCTACAGCTAGTCTTACCGTGCACTAGCGCGCTCTCTACTTGCGGGAGTTCTAGGGTGGGGCCCCGGGGCTGGGCTGCGGCTGCGCTACCTTCAGCGCGGCCAGCTTCTTCTCGAGCGCCTGGTTCTTGCGCTGCAGGTCGTCCACCTCTGCCCGCGTCATGTCCAGTTGGCCCGCCGTGTCGTGGTACTTCTTCTCCAGCTCCTCCGTCGCCTTCTGCGCCTCGCGCATCTGCTCCCGCAGTTTCTTGATCTCCTGCAACAAATTGTCACCGTCGGAAACATTACTGAATTCTAAACTGTCCACTAGTACCGCTAGGCATGAATGGTATTTGCATGTTATTTTACTGTTTTCCGACCAAGAATATGGGGCAATCAAATGAAACCGAGGCATATGGGAAAAAAGTAAGCAAGCTGGTTATAATTTCAAAAGTAATCAACACACGACGGTCAGTGCGGTCATGGGAAAATGTTTGCGGTTGCCTACAGAACTGTGGCTTTAGCCAGATGCGCACCTTTTCATACGATTCATACGAAGCAAATCGACGACCACGAATGTCTTTCTTCAGGGCTCCAATAATATGGAAATCGGTACTTAAGATAGGTAAATAAATTAGTGAAATCAATGTGAAGTGAAGTAGAAATTAGAAAATAAATGAAAACTTAGTTTAGTTTAGAAAAGTTAAACACTGGCAAACAGCGGGCAGAGCAGCAGTGGCAATGGCCGGCACTTGCAAGTCAGCACGCGCAGGAGAAGCCATTGCCCTCCCCACATAAGCGGAAGCTGTCGATTCAGCCGTCAGGGCATCACCCGACCGGCTCACATGTCAGTTGTCACATGTGATCAAAGGCCCTCGCCTACATTCCAAGAGCCAATGACCGACGTTAAGAAGATTCTTCGAGAAGCTCTTCAACGTGACAGAAGAGGCAATAACCGTGAAGTCGTTCACCTCTAGTGAACTGAAGTAAATATATACGCGAGACGCAGTGGGCCCGACAGTAGTTTTCGGTTCAGTTTTGGTTCGAGTTCAGTTCCAGTACAGTTCAGTCGGTGCTGAAGGCCGTCATGCAGAAAGAGATTACATCGTGCACAGAAGCACCCAGTCCGCCGCTGTAATGGAATAGCAAGCAGCAGCCTCGCCACCAGAAGACAGAAGTTAGAAGGTATTTGAAGACTGATTTTTACGCACCCGGGTGACTCGTGAGGACGGGAAGGAGACAGCCTCACATCAGCAGTCACCTGTGAGCTGTTGATGAAGATCTGACAGCCGAAGACTGGCAAGCTGGAGTCCGTTGTTCGAGTCAGGGACACTGGCCTTCCCCCGCCGCGCCACTCCACGGGCCGACGCACAACACTGACGCACACGGCCGCATAGAGAAGAGAAACACTGGGACGCCACGTCCAAGGTATCACCATCCTATTCACGACTTCGTTCTCAATAATTAAACGGGCCACCTCACGATGCGCGTTTCCAGTCAACTGAGCGAAACAGCGACACGAGATACACACCGCCAGGCATAATCAGATGCCGCCGCTCACGCAGCAGAAGGCTTCGCAAACGACACAGCTGCCGCTCTCCGAGCCAGAACAATCCAGTAAGGAAACCATTGTACAAATCTTTCAAGAAAAGTTATCTTATGAAAAATGCTGTTTCATTCTACTTCATACCCGAGCCAAGGAAGAACCCACCCTGCCCACAGGTTGTTAAGAGAGAAAAAGTAATTTATTTAGTGTTTTTCACCCGGACACACTGCTTTAGAATCAAATGCCCTTTTGCAGTAATGCTCATCCTGACAACTGACTAGCATCAAAAGAGGTGACCCAGTAACACCAAGGCTGTTTCAACTATGCTGCAAAACTTTCGCTGCCAAGCCGTTACACGTCGTTCTTACAATCCCGATCTCTCTCCATGTGATTTCCATATTTCTGGTGCTCTGAAGAAAGACAATCGCCGCCGTTGATTTGCTTAAGATGAAGAGGTACACGCTTGGGTACAAACATGGTTCCGTAGGAAACTGCAGACATTTTTCCATGAAGGCACTGACCGTCTTGTCTCACAGCGGATAAATGTATTAACATTTATGGCGGTTACTTTTTAAATAATAAACAGTTCAGTTATTTTTTTCCATCCATCTGTCTCGTTTTCATTTGACTGCCCCTTATGGATGACGTTTATATAAAATGAGAGAGAACTTCGTAGTAAACAGAAACACACATGTAAATATTAAGAGCTCAGATGAGAAGCCCATACTAAGCAAAGAAGAGAAAGCTGAAGCTGGAAGGAATGTACAGAAGTGCTGTACAAGGGAAACGAAGGCAATATTCAGAGCGTTGGAAGACGCAACCATCACAAAACAGTTCCACCAAAGGTGTATGAGACAGGCGGAATATCTTCAGATTTCAGGAATAAAATGTAAGAATTCCAGTTACAAAGAACTGGATGTTGAAAGATGTGAACATTGCTGAACCATCAGCACTCATGATTACAAAATTGTGATAGGAATTCTTTACAGAAGAATGGAAAAACTGATAAAAGACGACCTCGGGGAAGATCAGTTTGGGTTTTTGAGAAATGTAGAAAAGGGCAAGGACATACTGGTCCCACGCCTTATCTTAGAAGATAAGCTGAAGTGAAGAAGAAAGGCCACGAGGGATTAGCCAGGCGGTCTTAGGCGCTGCAGTCATGGACTGTGCGGCTGGTCCCGGGAGGAGGTTCGAGTCCTCCCTCGGGCATAGGTGTGTGTGTGTGTGTGTGTGTGTGTGTGTGTGTGTGTGTGTGTGTGTGTGTGTGTCTCCTTAGGATAATTTAGGTTAAGTAGTGTGTAAGCTTAGGGACTGATGACCTTACCAGTTAAGTCCCATAAGACTTCACACACATTTGAACATTTTTGAAGAAGAAAGGCAAACATATTTTTTAGCATTTGCAGATGTAGAGAAGGTTTTTAGTGTTGACTGGAATGCACTCTTTGAAATTCTGGAGGTAGCAGGGAGAAAATACAGGGAGCGAAAGGCCAACTACAACTTGTACACACATCAGACTGTAGTTATAAGAATCGAGAGATACATGGAAAGGGAAGTAGTAGTTGAGAAGGAAGTGAGTCAGGGTTGTAGTCTAACCCCGGTGTTATTCAGTCTGTACATTAGGAAAACAGTAAAGGAAATCAAAGAGAAATATGAGACAGAATTAAAGTTTAGAGAAAGAAAGTGAAAATTATGAGGTCTGCTGATGACATTGTAATTTTGTTGAAGATGACAAAGGACTTGCAAGAGAAAGTAAAGAGTGTGGATAGTGTCTTGAAGAAAAGGTGAGTACCGACAAAAGTAAAACAAGGATAACGGATAATCGAATTAAATCAGGCGATGCTGGGGGAATCCGGATAGGATATGAGACTCTAAAAATAGTAGATGAGTTGTACTATTTGGGCAGCATGACCGTTGATAATGGCTGAAGTAGAAAGAATATAAAATGCAGACTGGCAATAGGAAGAACAGCATTTCGGGAAAAGAGGAACTTTTTTCTGAAGATATTCCTCTGAATGAACTGTAGCCCTGTATGTAAAAACATAGAGAGTTCAGATAAGAAGAGAATGGAAGGTTTTGAAATGATGTGATACGGAAGAATCCTAAAGATCGGTCAGAGGGACATGTCGGATGACTAAGAAGCACTGAATAGAACTGGGAAAGAAAGGAGTTTATGGCACAACTCGACTAAAAGAAGGAATTTGGTTATAAGACGTGCCCTGAGGCAGCGAGGAATCTTCAATTTGGCAATGAAAGAGAGTGTGGGATTTAAAAACTGTGGAGAGAGACCAAGGCTTGATTAGAATACAATGAGTAGGTTGAGACGGATGTAGGAGGACGCAGGCGTTACGCGGCTTGCACAGGGCAGAGTGGCAGCAGCAGTTTCTTACCTGTTGCTCCTCCGAGCGCTTGGCCGCCGGAGTCTGCCCGCCCGACTGCGTCTGCGCCCGCAGCTTCTCCACTTCCGCCTCCAAGTCCAGCACGCGTGCCTGCGGCAGGAGTTGATTGAATTCGTCGGGCTCCACGGTACCAGACACCATGGAAGAAAACACCAACCGAGATATATCATAACAGCGAAAACTGGCACACATGAAGATATAATATAATAGGGGCGAAAACGGTCGGAAAAAAGGTATGCAATCCAGCCGTTTGCGAGATAATTGCGTATTTGTGGTTACGTTTTTTCCGAACGTACTTCTGATCAGAAGGCGATTCTGGTAACTGGAATCATAGGTTTGTGTTAATCATGCCTCTTGTGTTCTCGTCGTCAGAAACTTTCATCCCTTAACACGTATTTATATATAACCGAGAAGTGAAATACCAGTTTTCATAGATTTAGCTTTAAATTTTTTAAAGTAACCAAAAAATACCAGTTTTCAAAGATCTGGTTTTAAAAATGCGTTCACATTAACTATTTTAATACAACATTTCACTCCATACTTCGATCTCTTTTGTATTTTTTTATTCTAATAGAGAACCCACATACAAATTTTCATAGATTTAGCTTCAAAAATGATTTCATTATGAAACGTTTCCATAAAAATTTTCATTCCCTATTTCGCTGCTATAGGGGTTGGATTTCCAAAAGCCATGAAACATATTTCAACCGACAAGCCAAATTCAAGTTTTCATAGATTTAGCTTTAAAAATACTTACATAATGAAGTATTTTCGTAAATAATTTTATCACCTATCTAACCCCATTAGAAGTTGAAAAAAATACCAGAAACACGATTTTTTTTTTCATTTGTAACCGAGAAGTCAAATACCATTTATCATGTATGTAGCTTTAAAAATACTTAAGTAGTTTTTAATGATTTATTTTAAAAAAGAGCTTCCCACTATTTCATTCCCATAGCGGTTAAATTTTCAAAAATGCTGAAACACCTCATTTTCATCTTCGATTGGTAAAGCGAATAAAATTTTCGCTGGTTTAACTTAAAAATTGCTTTAATAGCAACATATTTAAAAAAATAAAAATAAAGCTTTTATCCCCTATTTCTCCCCCTTGAAATGTAAACTTTTCCATTACCCCATTTTAGAAATGTGACCAAGTATTTTATCTCAAAGAGCCATAAGCGATATTTGGCAACCTAAACTTGTTGTTCTGAAAAATGCAATATTGCGTAATATAGACAGATAGTGACAGTTAAAAATTAACAGCGGACGGTCGGGATAGTCCTCCCAGAAACGAGTGCTTTTCTTTAGAGATTACATGCACTGTTTGTGGGTGTGAAAGACGCGCGCGAGTCATATTGTTTTTGGCAGGGCCGCGCGTGACACGGACAGCTGACAAAGCTGTTGAAGTAACGACCGCACTCCTGCGTTTGGTAACCTGTCACTTGGCAGCGCAGTCGCGGCCCGTGGGCGAGTCTTACTGGAGCGGCGAAAATAACCGGCCGCTCTGCTGAAACGGTGCGGGGCGGTAGGACGGCGTTCGTCGTTCGTTCCCTCAGAGCTGCGCAAAAATGTCTTGCGTCCTTGATTGGATGTATACGGAGCAGATCACGCAATAAATTGGCACATTTGGTTGTAAAAGAGCAAAATGGTCTAAGGCAACAAGGGCAGATTCTGAAGCAATGGGTTTTACTGAGGTCTAAGGCAATCACGTGATCCAAATAGTCCAAGGATATGTAAAGAAGCCTAAAGTTGCAATTTTTTCATCGAAAATTTAAGCTTAGTTTGATATTGTGGTCTCGCAATGTGCTCATTAAGAATTCGGTATGGATGCATTTTTCGAAAATGAACTTTAGCTCATGGCTGTGAATATCCTGTATTACTGATTCTTAAGCTTGCTTCCACTGTAATAAGAAGGTGATTTTCCTAATCTGTATCTGTTTTATAGTTTAAAAACAAATATGCATGCTCAGAGTAAAACATCAACAATTCTTTTTATTTGAAGTTAAGCTGTTAGAATATGCAATGAGCTTCTATTCTTTTGACTAATGTTCTACTGTATATAACCATGGTAGAAAATAACCTGCGTAGTGCTGTAAGTCGTACTTATTTCTTTTTTTTTTAATTTTTTTATTTTTTTAAGGCTTTGTCCAGACCTAACTCCTACATTCTTCCATCCTAGGAGAACGCGTGCTCAATTAAAGACTGCACATGTTCATTGGTTGGAATCGTTTTGGTGACTACAGTAAACTGTTGATTTATTTGTGCAATTGTGGAAAAGAATTTCCTTGTTATTTGACTGTTTCGTCGTATTTATCCTGGAGGTACGAAGAATTTACGTACATGTCAGGGAAATAACAACTACAAACTTAAAAACACTCGATGCATACAGGCGTACGAGGAATCGTAAGATCGCCTTCCACAGTTACTGAAGCTAATCAGATTGATCACCTTACTACGGTAAACGAGTGTGTTGAGTCGTCTGTGTCGCTTTATAGAGTACCAGCGATCTAAGAAGTGTAGAGTTTTGCCCTTTATTTCCAGTTATCAGTGATGGATGCATTCTATATTGTATGCTGTTGTTTGACGTCACGGTGCTGGCTTGCGTTTTACTTCTTCAGGTCTGAATATAGTTACTGCAGGCTGACACGACCATCGCTAAAGAAGAAAGTTCGCGGAAGTGCAGGTTATAATTGCTGCACAAGCCGTTTCAATTTATTTCTAAATCTCGGTCAGTATAGCACAGTTGTTGTGGTGAAGAATATCCCTGGCGGTTCTTCTTCATAGAATCCCTGGCAAGTTATATTTGATGAGCGTGAGAGAAATTTGTGTCCCTTAATTTACTCCAGTATTCTTGTTCGTTTCGGTAGTAATATGATGGTAAGCGGTCCTTTTGGTTGTAAAATTCCTCATTCCCATGTAATGTTCACATAAAAAACACACAGTTCTTGTTAATTCGCACACGAATTAGTATCGTTCGAGAAAGCATGTTTTAAGTTATCTCCTTCGAGGGTGGCTGCGCTACCTGAGGAGTCATTGAATGAAATTTTCTACCATCTGATCTAATTTCCTCCTCCCCCGCCCCTCCCTCCTGCGATATCGGGTCTGGAACACGCTTCCCTGTCGTAAGAGGCGACTAAAAGGAGTCTTATACCTAGTCATGTTTCTATGTTGATGACTCAGCTATTTTAAGGACAGCCGTCAGTTTTAGCTCATTTCATAACCTCTTCCTTAACCTTTTTGAGTTAGTTACTTACGGTCCCGCCGTAGGGTTTGACCTCCTCTCTAAATTTCACAGATACTGCACCGTTTGGAAAAGAACGTCTTACGTGGTGTATAATATTTCCGTTGTGCGCTGTGCGAATCTTTGTTTTCACTGGAAACCCAGAACCATAGCCAATCTGTTGTGTGTGTGTGTGGGGGGGGGGGGGGGGGGGTGGAGGCGTCGGGGTTCGTACACTACACGGTTGTAGCCCGCTGACACTCCAGATATAGCTCTGCTTTAGTCTGAGCCGTAAATTCCCCATATATGCGGCGGAGATGGCACCTGTCAAATCTGGGACTCCGGGCAGCGGCTGCTGTGCTAGGTAGCCTCTGCCGTAGGAGAGCTCAGATCGCAGGGAGTGGCATCGGAGCGGGAGATCCGCAATGAAACGGATCAAACTCGCCCATACCAGTGGTCGCGCCAACATGGCCGTCTGAGCAGTTGGAAAGCAAGATTTTAATACAGAGACGTACCCAGTTCTTGGCATGCTTCAGAACTGACTGAGAATCTTCAGCAACAACAAAGGCACTGTTCTCCGTTGAGAATATTAAGGATAGGTTCGGGAAAGTTGCTGCAATAGAGAAAATGAGAAAAGGATTTTTGTTGGTCAAGATTTTGAATCCTAACCAATAACAGGCATTTCACATCTACAACAAGCTCGGAGATATAGCAATTACCATCTCTTTTCATAACAAACTCAACAGGATTCATTGTCTTATGTTCCACATGGATCTGACACTACACAAACAGACGAAGAACTGCGCACTAATTAGAGTGGTGTGCATTCAGAGAGGACCTGAGGATAATAGAGTGGGCCCTGGAAGCTTCATTCTGCCTTTCAGTGGAAATCTTTTACCTGAGAATATTAAGATCATGGTTCATAGGTGCGATGCCAAATCGTATTTTTCTCCTCCTGAGAGATGTTTCAGGTGCCACAGGCTTGGACACATGGACTAATGAGGCTACTTGTGGGACGTGTGGAAGAACAATGCATGTGGGCAGATATTGTGTAAACGACCCCCTACATGTGTAAACCGCCCAGTGCACCACCCGCCTTATTTGCTAATACGTTCAATTTTCAAGAGGGAAAATAAAAACCAGGAATATAAAACGCTTGGTCGTCTTTTGCATCGATATTGTAAGAAAAAATTTGAATGACTGCAGTTATTATTATCAGTTCTGTAGTCATTCAAACTTTTTGTTACATCTTGATGCAACAGACGATCAAGTGTCTTATATTCATGGGTTTTCTTTTCTCTCTCCCAATCCATATAACGCCAAACTTTGCGAACATTGTGCCAAAATTCACACGTTGCGCGATGACAAGGACTCAAACGTCAGCTCACGGTCCTGGCCAAATGTCAGTGCCTGTTTTCCAGTCAGGGGATGGTACATCAGCCCCCCCCCCCCCCTCTCTCTCTCTCTCTCTCTCTCTCTCTCTCTCTCTCTCTCTCTCTCTCTCTCTCTCTAGGTCGAGTTTATGAATACTGATGACTCAACAAAAAAGTAATCTATACTCCCATTTCCCTTTTGCTGCTTTCTCAGAACCCAGTCTGATATTCTTTCAGTGGAATTGTAACGGCTACCATCGCCAACTATCCGAACTCCTTCGATTAGCGGCTACTTACTGTGCAGTCGGCGTGGCATTTCACTGGACATGATTGTCAGAAACTCAGCTCCCTGTTGTTAAAAATTACAGATCCCAACGCAAAAATATTGTTAATACCGAGAGGGAAGTCTGCAAACTCATATACTCCGACTCTTTCAGTAAGCAGCTGCCACTGAATACTGCATTAGAAACTGTGGCTGTTCTGTGTCCACCTGCTAACTATGGTAATAGTATGTAATATCTCAAATTAGCAAGCTTTCACCTCCAAAGGATATCGAAGGAGTGGTACAAGATACTACTGACACGATTATACACACTGTGGAAGGAGCAATACCCTCTTCATCAGGCCCTTCCTGCCAGAAATGTGACGTGGTGGTGTGGAGAAATAGCTGCAGCTATCAGAGAGCGTCAAAAGGGCACTTCAGTACACAAACGCCATCCTTTCACGTAACATTTAATAGCGACGTCGAGCGAAGGCGCGGTTTTTAATTTAAAAAAAAGCGCAAGTGTTGGGAACAGTATGTACATTTACAGGAGCCCACACCCCATCGTCTCAAGTATGGGCTTAACTCCGCCTCATTTGCGGACACTCACTGTACAGCAATTCGTGGCATCTCCCTCAGTGGCGACATCTGTACTGATCGCAAGGTCATTGCACCACAACTCACTCAAGTGTCCGCATATAGTAACTACCATCGTAATTTAGTGACCTGGGAGGCGCTGGCGCAGAAAGACTATTTATCCTTCCATGCAGGAGGCCTCGAATCACAGTTGCTCCGTTAGTAAATGGGAGTTCCGTCGTTCTTTTTCAGAGTGTCGAGACACAGCCCCAGGACCTGAGAGAATCCGTAACCAAATGCTTAAACATCTTAACAGCGACAGTATAAAACACATCCACGGGTTTGCAATCGTTTTTTGCTAGAAGGGCTGTTTCTCTCCCAATGGCGGGAGCGTGTTGTTAAAGAATGGTCAATGGACGAGTATGTTGGTGCCTGGAAGTCTTAGCACATCTATCGAAATTTCAAAGTGGTTTTTAGGGCACTCCGGTCCACCACAGACCAACTGATATGTCTCGGATCTGCAATGCGCAATGCTTTTGTGCTTTGCCAACACGTAATTTTTGTGTTCTTTGACTTGTGGAAGACGAACGATACCAACTGTTTGAGTTGGACTCCTGGGTTGCTTATCCGTTTCTGTCAGTAATGTCCTATCCGTCTGACTGTTTTGGGTGTAATAGGTCCAACCTTATTCTGCATACCTTGGATTTAGCCCTCAAAAACCAATATGTACAGGAATCTAGAATACAGGAAATTCAGAGTCAGGTTCTGAGCGTAACCATCTTCCCCATCGCCATCAGTGGTATTGTGACTGTAGTGGGACCCACAGTGTCACCATCACTGTATTTTGACGAGCTGTGCCTGTATTACAGCTCCACATCATTGCATACCACAGAGCGCAAATTTCAGGGAGTCATACAGAAAGTACATAATTGCACCCTGAATCAGGGATATCAGTTTTATCCCACGAAAACTCGCGTTATGCACTTTTGCAGACTCAGAAATGTGCACCCTCACCCAGAACTTTATCCCGGTGACCTGTTACTTGACGTCGTTGAAAATTTTAAATTTGTAGACCTTTAATTTCATAGTAGGCTAACACGGTTACCACGTGTACACCAGCTCAAGGCAGATTGCATGAGGGAACCTAATACTGTCAGATTTCTCAGCAGCACTTCCTGGAGCACAGACCACACTGTTCTGTGATTTTACAAAAGCTTTGATCTTACTCCATATGGACTATGGATGTGGCGCCTACAGGTTGACGACATTAATTTTGAGCTTCTTATACCCTCGTCACCATAGTGGTATGCGGTTGATAGCTGGAACCTTCCCTATTAGCCCTGTAGATAGCCTCTTGGTGAAGGCTCTGATTGCACCACTGAGGGTCAGATACCAGCAACTGGTGGTGAACCATGTGGTCACAATCCATTAGATGCCTACCCTTGCGTGTTACTCGACTCGGTTTTATAGCCAACAGTTAAGAGTATTTACAAATCGCTCAAAAATGTGTGCATCAGGTGGGGTAGGATTGGAGGCTCTGTGTAAGGGGCAAATCCCCCTGTTGCCTGCGTTCATGGACTTCCCTCTTGGCGCTCCCTGTGGTGTGTAGTATGATTCGGCTGGACCTTTTCCATGGCCCTAAGAAAATACTGACCCCACCACACGCCTGATTCATTCAATCCTCGATGACTACCCAACTCCAAATGCGTCAACACAGGTGGATCGAAAGTCAACGACGGGGTTAGTTTTGATTTTGCACACGTAAGGGGGCCACAAGAAGTATACTCTGCTGAGTGCACGTAGCGTAAAAACTGCAGAGTTGATCGCCTTAACACGATCTCTGCTATACATTGAAAATCTAGCAACAAAGAACTTCCTGGTTGGAAGCGACTCCACGAGCTACTTGTAAAGCATATCTCAGTGTTACCTCGGAAACTTTCTAATTGCTACTATCCAAGGACTTTCACAGCTCCAGATCCACTGTAACACCCATCTGATCGAGCCACATGTTCTGGGAATTGAGTCAGTTGACAATTAGCTAAAGAAGCAACCACGTGAAACATACTTGAAATTGGAGTAGCGGGCACAGACTTAAAATTGCAGCTGCGACATCAAATTTTGAATCACTGTGGTGTGGAAAGGCTGACTACTACGGCCCTCAGCAAGCCGAGGGCAATTAAGGGACCACCTAGGTGTAACATACTTCTCTTCAAGCCAAATAATACGAAGGGCGACTGAGAGCACGCTAATGTGTGTGTTCAGGGACGTAGCAAGTTGTTTATTATATGGGAAGGATTCATTATATCTAAACGGTGCTCTTACAAAGTGCGCCTCTTGTAGAGATGCGCATTTGCTGGCGGCCCCCAGTGTTGGGAAGTCTGTGCACTCACCTGGAGGCGCTTGTTCTCGCGCTCGACTGCCTCCTTGTTGCGGAGTTCGAGCGCGAGCATCTGCTTGGTCGACTGCAGGTCGTCGCGCACCTTATCGATGTCGTCGAGCTCGTCCGGCTCCGCGGCGTCGGGCTCTACCTCGGCCTTCTGTATCTGCTCCTCGATGGTCATCTGCCGCCGGAACTTGCGCAGTCCTGGGCCACACACGAGACAAGTGCAGGAGTGAGGCTGCTGCGAGGTGCAAAATGGTCGCCAGCCGAGCAAAGTGAATTCGACAAACAGTAATTGCTCGATCCAGCTCACATCACTTTGTGTTGACAAAGGCGCCAAGCTTTAAACGTTTCTCGTGTTGCTACCATAGCATCGAACATCCGAGAATGCTCGCTTATGAAAAGCGAAACTAGTCCAGTAAATCAAATAGTATGCGATCTGCGGCAGTTTACCTTTACATTCAAGTAAGTGAATTTACAGATCGAGCCATTGTATTTTTGAGGACATTTTAATATTGAACTATTGTTATAACTGTATTGGCCTAAAATTTTCACCTGCAGCTTCATATGCAATGCCTATTGAGAAAGAACTGAAGGGTGATAAAAGTATTATTACAGTTTTAGTTGTTGAAATGTGAGGTACGAGATCATCCACTCTCTCCGCTGGTTTACAATTTAACAAATTGTTCACATAGCAACGTAGAAAGATCTCTACTGGTGTTAAATCTGGTGATCTTGGGCTTGCTAACTTCCTAGGAATACGGCCACTAGAGAAATATTTAACCCTTTCCGAGCCATAGTTTATCTGAAATGGTGTGATGCAATTTTTTAGGTTTTCTAGGCTAAATTTTCAATTTTCCACCATATTGGTCTTCAGGCGAATTAATATCGTGATATCCGTTCCACAACACGTCGACATCCTCCCTAGTTGTCTTCGTCGGGTGTAGACCGCAGTTTTCATTGCTGGGTGTTTTGCCTGTAACCAGACCGTGAACGGGACACGCAGTACCTTGCTCTAGCGATGTTTTCCGGCGCCATCAATGAATAAGACAAGACAGTATCGCTGAAATTTAAAATGGACCGAAAAATCGTAATGTGATAAACAAAGAGAACGTCGTAAGGACTGTGACGTACAGCGTTAACGCCTTGGTAGGCACTTATCTACAACTTACTGTTTGGTTTGTTTCCAAACAGCTGGCAACGAAGTATGCGCTCTAAATCTGACGAAAACAAGTGGGTAAATCCAACCCCGACCCATCCCGGCCTGCTCAAAAATAATGTCCTCACCTCGCTACTCTGCACCATGCTTCTTCGTTTTATACGTAACTAACTTCTCGTACCTTTTAAAACATCCGGTCTAATTTCCTGCACTGGCACCTCTTTTGGCATGTTAGTTCGACTCTACCGCTTGCTCAGGGAGCTCTGCAGATAGTGTGGTTAGGTTTCCTGACAAAGCGGCGCGGTCTACTTACCCTCAGCACAGATGTTTTACAGTGGAGACGCCGGGAAGTGGGATGAAAGTGTTCTAAAGAGACAGAGCCAAGAGCCCGGGCCGCGTGCTACAGAAATAGTGCCCAGATAATCGGCTAGATTGTTTTCTCGCTACTACTTATTTACGAAAGGAGTGGAAAAGGGAAGGGATTAGCCGCAAATAACTTAGCGTCTATTGCAACTGAGAGACTCTGCAGCGGCGGAAAAACATTGTTGTGTACGATTGTTTCGTTAAGAAACATGAAACGTATTCTTTCTGTTGTAACAGAATTGTACCGTCCGCATTCTCTGCACTGCAGTGTTTTTTTTTTCTTTTTTTTTTCCGGAGCTTGCCTCTCTATCCAGATACTTATGCAACAGCATAGAAGTGTAAATTTTCACAATTACTGTAACAGATATGATACTTCCGCGAGTACGAAATCAAAGAATGAAAAAAATATTCACAAAAATGAGGCTTTTCACATATACAAGACTGGCCGCTGTAAACTAAGCCCTTGTTTTTTTCTGTCTTCAAGAACACCGGAAGTGTGTGATGTAGTCAACTTGTAAATTGTAAAAGTACCGAAACCATCGTCTTATTAATTTTTTTCGTCACATATTTGATCACATTTGTAGAAACATGTTTAATTTTATAAAACTGTGTGTGTGTGGGTGGGTGTGCGAGGTGGTAGGGAAGGCATACGCCTTCACGTTGTTCGTGTAATAGTTATAACAGTGCGTACTTCTAAAGCGATGGTACTGTACGCTGAGAGCGTTACGTTTCGCACCATGGTGGATCTAGCCATTTATTTCGAAAGTTCTGCCACACTATTCAGAACAAGTATATGTTGTGAGCAGCGTTTCGAGAACTCGTAGTTACGCCCTCGCCACGCCAGATGCGAACTTTTTCGCTTATTTATACTCTGAGGTGAAGGTTTTCCGGACTGAAGTAAACTAGAGCATAGGGATTAGTTTTGACATTGCCGCGAGTGCGAGTGGGAATTCATCGACGCCGCATTAATCGTATTCCCTCTCCCCCTTCGCCTTTGATTGCTGCGCATTGAAGCACTGCTTCGAATTTTACGTGCTTTTATTATTGTCACAGTGAATTGATCAGGTACTGAGGCTCTGCATTCCTGTTTGGAAGGAGAGTGGGATATCGAGTCAGTTTTTGCGCCATATAATTATGTCGCTCAGTCACTTAAAGCTTAAACAAGCTACAGCAAAACTCTTAGTATACTCAGTGTTTACTTTTGTTCCCCCTGTAGCGACAAGCTTTCTTGTTACTTTTTGCCTTGAATTATTTTAGGCGCTACAATAGTTTTCATGTACTTCAGAAATCTTTCCTTCTCGTCTGTAAGGTTCGTGAACTCATCAAAAGCCTGTTGCCAAAAGCTTCTACCATTTTAGCAAACGCAGATATGGTTATACCATTTCCTGAAAAAAGTGTTATTACCAGTAGAGTTATCGTGTTGCCCTTGGTATGTATTACGAGCAAAACAGAAGAATTTAAGCACCCTAGTGACGTTGTGTGTGGCCGATTGTATGTTGCACTTTGTGAGAGCTAGACAGCGTGCTACTACTTACCATCGAGTTGCGGTTTGCTGCGGTCGTTGGTGACCACCCTCTTGAGCTTGACTCCGCTCTGGATCTCCTTCAGCAATTGGTTGTGCACTGTGTCCTTCTCTGACTCGTACATGAACTGCGAACACAACAGTAGCATTTCAGATTTCGCCCTTTTACAGCCAACAATCGATCAGTCTCCACACAGTATTACTGTTGGCACTCGACAACATCTGCCCGATTTCTGCGTGGGATACCAGAGTTTAATATCTTGCTTCTATTCTCAGGATACACGCATTGTATGACCATGAAATTGTGACCAGATTGTGAACCTATAAAAGGATACAGCGACCTTATTGCATTGTTGGTATTGTTCGCTTGTGATCTTAAACAATAACTTGTAGAATTCAGTTGCTGATTGCTAAAAGGTCGCAAGGCCTTTCAAAATGTTGCCTCTATCTCGCAAGCTGCCGCAGCTGGGGGTTACTCGTGAACTGCCGTAGTTAAAGGTGTAGGAAGACTGGCAGATATAACAAACGGTAGTTTGAATGACGAAAAGGATGGTCTTAGAGAGCGCAGAATTCCACAACAGGATACCTGTCAACAGAAGTAGCACCTGAAACAGCTGTTCATTCATTACCGCTATAGTCAACTCAAAAATATGTCATTGATCACTGTGTGCCGTGTTTCCAAAATGGGGACTATTCTAGTAGATGTCTACTTCCCGGTCGCGCCCAATGAGAGTTACGGGAGGTGCTGGAAAAGTTTTCAGAATGGAATAGAAAGAAACGACTTGCGTCGGAGAAACTTTTCTATTTTTCAAGGTAGTGTCCGTACACAATAAGGCACTTTATCCATCTGTGTTCCAATGCCTTGATCCCATTTCAAAAATTAGTTCCTCAGGTCTGCAAAGGACATGTCAACATCGGCTTTCAGTTCTTCGTTTGAAGAGAATCTGCGTCCATCGAGGAAAATTTTGAGCTCGGGGAGGAGACGGAAGTCTCACGAAGCCAAATCAGGCGAATAAGGTGGGTGAGCAAACAGTTCGTATCTTAGCGGCGTAGTTCACATTTTTTTGGCATGGGAGCGACACTTGTGTGTGGGCGGGCATGAACCCAAGTTTCATTTGTGATCAAAAAACGAATGCAAAAAATCTTGTTCGTTGTTCTGAAAACGGTCAAACATTGTTCGGACATTTCCATTGTGATACAATTCTGATCCTGCCTTTAAGAGTCACAGCACCCATCTAGCAGATATTTTCTCATATCCAATTACTCTATTAAAATGTGGTGTGCCCATGCAGAAGATACCCCTAAGCTTTAAAATTTGTCGCACTTTCAGTCGACGATCCTCCATGAGAATTTAATGCACTTCCGCTATAACTTCTGGGGCAGTGGCATGTCTTAGCCAACGAAAATGTGGAGCTGTCCCGACCAATTTAAATTTGTTTATCCACTTAGTAACAAGTGAATATGAAGGAGCAGAGTCTCCAGTGTGTTCTGAAAATCAGCGTGAAATTTCCTTTGCTTCCATATATTTCTGTACAAAGTACTTAGTCATTGCTCGAATCTCGATTTTTTTCCATCTCCACAAGCGCAGGTTGCCCAGAGCACTGAGGCGTCACGTTATTACTCATAAGGGATGACCTATTATTACCCCGGACCTTCGTAGCGCTAGCACTGACTGGTGATTCCGCGAACTGTTCGAATTACTGTCATGATAAGCGACTCCGTCGCTCCAATCAGCATTCCAACTGGAAAATGTAGAGTGGTCTAAAACATCAGATTGAATTCTTCTGCATAGTTGGGCACGTACGTTTGCCATAGGAACGAACTTCTACCTAGATTCTGAAGTGATTTCTTCTGTGCAGTGTATCGAGTCTACATTGTTGCATGTTTTCAACGCTGCGGAATGTTTCAACACTGATTGGTACCTACCCATTGGAAGCTATTGACACTGTGTCGCTTTTCATAATAACTGGTCCAAGTAGTCATCACATCTCAGTTCTGGTTTAGTAATTGTGGTACTTACTGGAACAGTGCGTTCATTTTATACAGCTCCATCTCTTGCTCTAGCATCGTGCTTGGCCGCAATACAATAATTGTACTTAAATGTAATGAAAAGAGCGCAACATTAGTCGCTGGTGTGTGAATTTTAGTCTGGTAGTTATAGTTTAGTAATTACACAGTGTATGTCACCTCTGTTACAAACCCTGTGTTATATGACTCGTGAAAAAAGTAAGGAAGATAAGGATTTAACATCCCTTCGACGATGAGAATATTAAAAACGAAGTAAAAGCTTGGGTAAATGAAGCACAGGGATGAAAATCAACCATACCCACGTAAGAAAAGCTATCCAGGAGTTCGCCGTAATCGATTAAGGAAAAGCACGGAGTACTTGTATCAGGATGGCTGTTTGCGGTTCCGGTTATCCTGAATGTCTCAACCCCTGGATCGCGATATTCTAGGCCACATCTGGTCAGTGTACTGGCCATTGGACACGTCGGCCCCAGTAGGATACAACCTGCCGTGTAAATAGGCCAATACGCATGAGTACTGCCCCTATGGAGTACAGGTTCCAGGTAATCGAAGACATGCTCGTACGTCAGTAGTGCAACACGGACAAGAGTGGACGGGACTTGAGGAGTCGTAGGTTCGTCGTATTCTCGTGGAGGGGGGGGGGGGGGGGACTGGGACTGGTACTTGTTGCAGGTCGTCGCTCACCTTGTCCTTGACCTTGATCTTGGGGATGAGCGGGCTGCTCCGGTCGTTGCATTGGACGTGCCGCAGGCGCCTGCCCTGCTCGATGTCCTTCATCATGGCGCCCCAGTCGGGCCGCTTCCGGGGCCGGCTGCGGAGGGCTTCCAGCTTGGCGGCTTTCTCTGGGGGCACTGGCTGGGTCGGCGGCTCTGCAACAGCCGGTGGGTTCTGTACACTGGGTGGTGACTGGCGGTGAGTGGCCGCGGCCGGCCCGGCTGGCGACGAGACGCTCGGGCGGACCGCCAAATGCAAGTAGTTCTGCGACTCGGGAAATGGGCGGGGCGGCACTGTGAGCAGCGGGCAGGCGCGAGCATCACGTCGCTCTAGTAATGAATTGTCCCTGCTGCGGGCCACCTCGGCCAGCAATGTGAACAGGGAAACGAGTGTATTGAAACGAAAACATTTTTTGACGGGGAAACGCGCATTATCTCGTCGGCCGAACTTTCTCGAGTGACCGAATACGTGAGATTTGAATCGCTAATAACGGCTAGACTAGTAAAGCACGAACACTCAGTCAACGGACAGGTCTTGTATGTACGTGTTTCTCGCACAGTATTTGTTTTGCCTGTGACGTCGTCGTACTAGTGTAGGCGCATGCGCGTGATTGTTACAAATTAGCTTTGTGTAAAATTATAAACAGGCGTCACTTGGAAAGACGTTTAGGTAGGGCATTGATTCCGGTGTCATTGTGATGAGCTTGAGAATCACTAATAGGACGCACAGTGACAGAATAAAATATTCGTGACACTACAAAATATTCACCGGAATATTAGTGAAAATCGGTGTTAAATAGAAAATTACAAAATAATGAAAGCTGTCTTAAGAATGCTCGAAACTACAGAAAACGCAAGTCGGAGGAAAATTTGCGTCGAAAGGAATCCAGAAAACCCAAAATGTGCAGTGCCCAGCAAATGCGAGAGCCACAAAAGCGTCGAAAAAGTTGTGACAAAATGGCGCAAAGCGGTTACGTGGCTGGCCTATAGAACATACACTATTATTACACCCTGTGTAACCATTTTATTAAAAAGATTGATAGTTAACTACGTATTTTTACTGTGAAACTGGGCCCCACGCTTCACTAACAAGGAGAGCTAGTCCCCTTCGATTTTCTTCACACTTACATGATTTGAAACTTAGAGCTCTGACACCATTTTCCTAAAGCAACACGACACAATTTTCAGAATAACTCGATAAAATCGTCTTTGGAGATCAGAAAATTTCCGAGCGCTGTTAAATATAAAACATTTGCTATCATTTAATGTAATCGCCAGCAGCTGAGTGTCTAGCATACAAGTTTCCTAACTGTAATGTCGATGATTCGAACCTCGCAGGGTAACAACTTTTGTTTAAGTTCTGTATTTATTATCAAATGGAAAAGTAGAGTAACAAGTATGAATCACAATTTTTAATTAAAATCATACTTTTTATTTTTAATTACTGGTCATACAAATTAAAGCGTGATGCAGACATGTGAAATGCCATATTGTTAAATAAAAGAAATACATACATCGGTGATACTGTTCGGTTATTAGAAACAAAAAAAAAAAACGTACGTCGTGTTCTGTTTGGTGTTTCCTATTTTTGAACTAAATGTTCGTTAATTATGAATTCTCGCATTTTCATGCGATTAGTAAGACGTCATTTTTATTAAAAAGCTTGTCTTCTTGGTGCCGACCATGCTTGGATTTGGTTTACAATTTTGAACATGTGTGTTTTTTCTCTTCCGACACTGTATACAACTTTCCGTTCTTAACTACGTGGTCTACATTGTTGCGTTTTACCTACCACTTCTCTTCCATATTTTACAGGAGTGCAGATCATGTGGGAGAGTTCGCCCTTTATAGTGTACACTCCACCTTTTGTACCTTTCTTTCTTTGCACTCTTCCATTCTGGCAAAAGTAAAACACCCAACGCCCAACAAGGTACTCATCCCATGGTGGAGAGGAGTCATAAAGTTCCTGCATGGTGGTAGCACCCCGACCACACGGAGATCGCACTATTGGTGCCTGAGCTGGGAACTCCCCATGTACGACAAGGCATCATGGCTGGGCACAGGAACTCCGGACAATGGTTAAACGACCAGGTAGTCGTTGCTGTGACCCAAGGGACACTCATCGGGTGAGCCCGTGTTCCAAGTGGATGGCACCAAGGCGAATGACTCGCAAATGAAATTAATTAAACTTTCTTCTGCTGGTGACACCAGCCCCAGCAATCTCTTCTGAAGAGAGGTATGACCCAAAAACGCTTCCTTTCCCTGCTGCACTGTAGGAAGAACGTAAGGCTAAGAGACAAGGTGATAAATACAATACTTAGTTTGTTCTACGACTGACAGGGATGACCACAAAGCCATTATTCGTTATTGAATACTTTGAGGACGGGTTTGGGAGAAGTCGCGTTCGCTGCTTGCCTGTGACAAGCTGGGTGACATTCCTGTATTTATCATCCTCCAGTAGCAGTGTAAAGCCGCGCGGGATTAGCCGAGCGGTCTTAGGCGCTGTAGTCGTGGACTGTGCAGCTGGTCCCGGCGGAGGTTTGAGTCCTCCCTCGGGCATGGGTGTGTGTGTTTGTCCTTAGGATAATTTAGGTTAAGTAGTGTGTAAGCTTAGGGACTGATGACCGTAGCAGTTAAGTCCCATAAGATTTCACACACATTTGAACATTTTTACCAGTGTAAGGTATCATCTCCCACAATGACCTCCTTTTACAGACCAGTGATGAGTTAGTGTCAGTGGGGTGTGCATTTTGTCCATCGTATCCAGCAGAGACAAAACGACAACTGTTAATACTGAGGCCCTCATATTGACCTTTGAATCCAACCAATTACCTGAAAAGGTCAATGTAATGGTGTATCAATCCGATGTAATACTTCTGTTATTATAGGTTATCTGCCTTGAGCTGACTGCAATGTACTCGTAATTAAAAAGAATTACACCAGACGCGTTTCGTTTTTACACACAAAAAAAGTTTTGCATCACCTCGGTTACGAGAGTTCCAGAACCTGTACAGATAACTGGAACAGAGATCAACATAAACCTCATTTCCGCCCTTTTTATTGCTCATCAAAACCACACATTGCTTGTTGTACCACCACACAGCGAGACTCTCAGAGGTGGTGGTCTAGATTGCTGTACGTACCGGTACCTCTGATACCCAATAGCACGTCCTCTTGCATGGATGCTTGCCTGTATTCGTTGTGGCATACTATCCACAAGTTCATCAGGGCACTGTTGGTCCAGATTGTCCCACTCCTCAACGGCGATTTAGCGTAGATCCCTCAGAGTGGTTGGTGGGTCACGCCGTCGATAAACAGCCCTTTTCAATCTATCCCAGCCATGTTCGATAGGGTTCATGTCTGGAGAACATGCTGGCCATTCTAGTCGAGCGATGTCGTTATCCTGAAGGAAGTCATTCACAAGCTGTGCACGATGGGGACGCCAATTGTTGTCCATGAAGACGAATATCTCGCCAAAATGCCGCTGACACTGTTGCACTATCGGTCGGAGGATGGGATTCACGTATCGTACAGCCGTTACGGCGACTTCCATGACCACCAGCGTCGTACATCGGCCCCACATAATGCCACCCCAAAACAGCAGGGAACGTCCACCTTTCTGCACTCGCTGGACAGTGTGTCTAAGGCATTCAGCCAGACCGGGTTGCCTCCAAACACGTCTCCGATGATTGTCTGGTTGAAGGCCGTGCGACACTCATTGGTGAAGAGAACATGATGCCAATTCTCAGCAGTCCATTCGGCATGTTGTTGGGCCCATCTGTACCGCGTTGTATGGTGTCGTGGTTGCAAAGATGGACCTCGCCATGGACGTCAGGAGGAAGTTGCACATCACGCAGCCTATTGCGCACAGTTTGAGACGTAACACGACGACCTGTGGCTGCACGAAAAGCATTATTCAACATGGTGGCGTTGCTGTCAGGGTCCCTCAGAACCACAATCCTTAGGTAGCGGTCATCCACTGCAGTAGTAGCCCTTGGGCGGCCTGAACGAGGCATGTCATCGACTGTTCCTGTTTCTCTGTGTCCTCCATGTCTGAACAACATCGCTTTGGTTCACTCCGAGACGCCTGGACACTTCCCTTGTTGAGAGTCCTACAACAGAGTAACAATGCGCATGCGATCGAACCGCGTTATTGACCGTCTAGACATGGTTGAACTGTAGACAACACGAACCGTGTACCTCCTTCCTGGTGGAATGACTGGAACTGATCGACTGTCAGACCCCCTGTGTTTAATAGGCGCTGCTCATGCATGGTTGTTTACATCTTTGGGCGGGCTTAGTGAATCTCCGAACAGTCAAAGGTACTGTGTCTGTGATACAGTATCCACAGTCAACGTCTGTCTTCAGGAGTCCTGTGAACTGGCGTAATGCAAAACTTTTTTTGACGGGTGTATTTATAAAGCATCTAATGTGGTATTCTGTGAATTGGATACACACGTTTGTACATTTATTTTTTGGTTCTTTTAGGTTAAAAACAGCGCTTTCTTTCTGAAGTTGGTCTGCAAGCTACTTGCTGTGTTACTTTACACAGTCTGCACCTTCCCCTCTTGCTAGCAGTGGTTGGTGTCGACAGTTTTCATTTCATACCTGCAGCATGCGGCATTTTGCGTAGTTTCTTTCGACGCATGATTTATAATTGACTTTCTTAACTGTTTTTCATTCATCACTGCCACAGTGTTTATGCCTATTCGTTTGTTTTCGTTCACGTTGTGAGTGTGGCCAACCTATGAAATGATTGTGTGTGTGTGTGTGTGTGT
The DNA here is from genome assembly GCF_021461395.2 of Schistocerca americana. Taxonomy (NCBI): domain Eukaryota; kingdom Metazoa; phylum Arthropoda; class Insecta; order Orthoptera; family Acrididae; genus Schistocerca; species Schistocerca americana. The sequence goes on along the minus strand of NC_060126.1, from coordinate 507,309,497 downwards.
GTGTGTGTGTGTGTGTGTGTGTGTGTGTGTGTGTGTGTGTGTATGAGCAAATAGACATAAACACTGTGGCAGTGATGAATGAAAAACAGTTAAGAAAGTCAATTATAAATAGTGCAGCACAGGAAAAACGCAAAATGCCGAAGACTGCAGATATGAAATGAAGCCTGTCGACACCAACCACTGCTGGCAAGAGGGGAAGATGCAGACTGTGTAAAGGAACACCATAAGTAGCTTGCAGACCAAATTCACAAAGAAAACCCTTTTTTTAACCTAAAAGAACCAAAAAACTAATGTACAAACGTGTGTATCCAATTTACAGAATACTACAGAAGATGCTTTGTAAATAAAAGCGAAATGAATCTGGTGTAATTCTTTTTCATTACATCGCAGTCAGCTCAAGACAGATAATCTATAACAACAGATGTTAACAGCTTCTGCGGGAGATGGCCACACAAACAAATGTATGATGTGATACTGTGTGTACCCCCCCCCCCCCCCCTGCCCCACTCCCTTTTGGTGCTTAAAATGCATGGTATTTGGGCAGATGTGTTTGTGTTGTACAGCCAATCCTGTTTGCAGGGATTTTGGACATCAGTTGCATATGAACGTTCCTTGTGCCCCTCCCATATCTCTGTCAACTACAGGAAGCACCGATCTCCCTATTCACCAGATTACACAGTTTTCCAGATCAAAAAGAGAATTCAAGAGACTTGATCAACACATGTATTAGGAGGCCAAGAAGAAATATAAATGTTTGCATACAGTATGCATGATAATGCATTTGCTATGTTTACAGCATTGTTATCCTCTCTAGCGACAGTACCCTTGCCCTTCGTACTTTCTATATCGGGCCTGAGAGGGCTTGACTACATATACTCTGCCATTGGATAGGGGCCTTCCTCATACTGTTTCCTCCACAGCCACGGGGAACGTCGATCCCAAACCCCCAGCTGGAGAAGCAACATCCCCCTCCAGTATACGTCGGCAGGAAGGGGTCCCACGGGATGCTCCGTTCCCAGGATTCTGCTGATCTGTAACCCAAGGATCTGTAATGGATACCAGCCAGTGGCTGAAGGAGCCACAGGTTGCTGGTTGTAAGAGCTTCATGTTCCTCCTCATATCTGTGAAACTAGGGCAGACAGACCCTTGTGGACTTAAAAATCACCCAAGGAGAAGAGGGACAAAAAGAAGACCTCCAACATGATAGAGGTTCTAGTGGTCCTCATACCACCCAACACTGCTTGTTCCGACTCTGTAGCCAAAACGGAATTCCTGGAGGTCCCTGTGACACCAGATCCCCCCCCTCTCCCCCCTGCACACACACACACACACACACACACACACACACACACACACACACACACACACACACACAACCTGCTTCAGAGTTGATGTGTATTGATGCCGTATCCTCATGATCAGTGATACGAGGTGGCCCTAGTTCATGACCTACGTCTTTGGTCCCTTCATGCCCCCACAAGATACTGATAGCGTGATTCTCCGGTGGAACTGCAGCGTTTTTTTCCACGGCCTGGTTGAGCCACTACGTATCTTACGTGTTTCCCCTGCTTTCTGCATTGCTGTCCGGGAAACTTGATCCCCAAACATTGTGCACCCCTACCCTCCACAGCTATTGGGCTGTTTTAAGAATCTAGGTGACTGTGACTGACTGACTGAGCATTGAGGAGACTTTGCATATATGTCCTGGACTCTTGTCTGCAGTGAACAAGTGACACACGAAACTGTTTTGGAGGCTGTGGCTGTTTGTGTGAGGAGGTCTCTCGATTTTACCATCTGTAATGTGTATCTCCCTCCCGATGGCAAAATGCTTCACAATACGTTGTCTGTACGGATTTCTTAGCTGCCCCCAACCCTCCTCCATTTTGGGTAACTTTAGTGCACACAAACCTTTGTGGGCTACAACTACGACCACTGGCCGTGGAAAAGCTATTGAAATGTTGCTCGCAGACCTTGATCTTCAGTGTGGCATCCTAACAGTGCCGACTGGGATGCCTTTGCCTCCGTTGTTGCCTCAAGCACCTCCCCATATGGTGGTACTGATGCAGCTGTCTAGATTACATCTGCTGCTATTCTATCACTAGTAGACTTAAGGATCCCCTGTTCCTCAGGAGCCGCCCGTCAGAAGACTGTGCGATGGTGAATTTCCAAAGTGTTCTGGCTGTGTCCAGGTCTGTCACTCTTTGCAGGTTTGGGCAAAGTTGTGATGCTTGTATGGAAATCACTCCCTCAAAACTGTATGGGGTGTCTCCCTGAATGGTGTGGTATCTACGCTGATCCAGGTGCTGTCACCAGCGTCCAGTTTTTAGCCACCAAGACATGTCATGCATTTCTATCGCCTTTGTACTGCCCATCCGCAACCAGAACTTTCTATCGCCATCTTCGCCAACATGTTGGTTACACCTTAATACTATTGCTGTCTAGTTGGGGCATAGGCTGCTTCATGCTTTTGCGGCTGTACAAAGCTCTGATCATCTCACATCTAGAGTTTGCTCTGCATTATGCTTTAGCCTCTGTGTCTTACCAGATTGCATTTCGTGCCTTCAAACAGCATGCTGAGCGATTTATCTTAACTTTCATTACATATCACCTGTAGCCATAGAATGCTTTGTTCATTGGATGGGAATTCCTCAGTGCCCTAGCCCTTCACCCTGACACATCTCCAGGATCAGACCGCATCCACAGCCAAATGTTCAACTGTCTCTGGTGCAAAGGTGAAATCCCATTTCAATGGCAAGAAAGCGTGATTATCAGAGTGCTGAAACCGGTAAACATTTCCTTAAGATGGACATCTGTCACCCTATTAGCCTTACTAATGCTCGCTGCCAGTTGCTAGAATGTATGGTAAGCCAATGGTTGTGTTAGTACGTTGAGCCGTGGGGTCTTTTGTCTCTGTCCCAGGCCGATTTTCCTCAAGGCCGTTCTATTGCTGATTGTGTGGTTTCTGTAAAATCTGCTACCCAGTCAGCTTTTGCCCATCATCGAAACCTTATTGCTGTCTTCTTCGACTTGCAAAAAGTTTATGACAACACATGGCATCATCACATCCATGTTACCTTATATATGTGGAGCCTCTGGACCCCACTCTCGATTTTTGTCTAAAACTTCTAGTCATTCTACATTTTCCTTGTTCAAGTTTGTGCTTCCCACAGTACTCCCCATATGCCAGAGAATGGGGTTCCACAGGATTTTGTATTGAATGTGACCGTTTTTCAAGTAGTTATCAACGTCTGGCCGCAACTGAGAGGTTCACAGTGTCACGTTTCCTGTATGTTGACGATTTATTGCGTTTACTGTGCTCCTCCACTGTAGGTGTTGCAGAATGCAGACTACAAGGTGCTGTTTGAAAGCACAGTCCTGGGCTGTCAAACATGGCTTCCTGCTTTTAGCCACCAAGACAAGCGCCATGGACTTCTGTCGCCCTTGTACTGTCAATCCACAACCAGAACTTTTCTTGTCATCTTCGCCAGCATAATGGAACATGTGTCTTACACTTTAATACTCTTTGCTGCTTACCTGGGGCATAGACTGCTTTACACTTTTGTGACTGTATGAAGCTCTGGTCCTGTCACGTCTTGATTTGGTAACCTGGCGTACAGCTTGGCATCGCCTTCAGCATTGTGGATGCTGAACTCGATACACCATTGTGCGATCTGACTTGCGATAGGTGCCTTTTGGACGCACCCAGTGAATAACCTGCTCGAAGAGACTGGTGTCCCGCCACTACAGATCAGGCAAGAACAACTGCTGCTGAACTATGTAAAACATTTATGCTACTCCCATGAGCATCCGAATTACTGTGTCCTTTTTCCTGATATGGAGATCCACCTCTCTCAATAGCTGCCCAGGACTGAGTGACGATCGCAGTTCGCATAAATGTCTCTGCTCTTAATTCCAACTTCCCCCACTGTAGGCTCTTGTCAGGGAGTAGTTCCAGATGCACCCATAGTGTGTATAGTGTGTACCCTGTCTTAGGATCTCTCCGATCTATCCTTTGGACCAATAGACTGTTGACCCCACGATTTTTCACCAGCTGTTCCTGGCCATCCTTGATGCAATTCAGGGCTTGGAAATGTATACATAGATGGCTCCATGGTCGACAGACGAACCGGTTTTGCTTATGTGCGTGCCATGTGCAGTTTCTCAGTCAAACTCTTCCCAGATAAAGCCAACTTATTTCTGAGATGGGGGAGCCAAATGATACGTCGAATTGCGTGGGGAAAATGTTCTCGACCCAGTCTTGTTGGTCAGTCTAACTTCAGGACTGTACCACTCCAGAAGGAAAGCTTTGCATCGGCAAGTGAAAACGATTGACTTTGATAACATTTTCGCACTAATATTGGTATTACTGATAAAGAATAAAGAACTGGAAATGAGTAAGTATGTGTGAGCTAGAGATAGTCAGTTTTCGCCTATTTATGGGCCATCAGGTGCTGATATCGGACTGGAAACAATCTTGTTTGATCCTTCAACTCGTCGGTTCGTAATCAGGCGTCATCAGTTGTTGCAGGATCGGGCTACCGCTTCCACTCTACCCACTTACATTGTAGTCCTGATGTTTGTTTTGCTTCCCATGTCGTCCGATGTTCGAGATCAGATCAGGAAAATTACGGATTCAATTAGTTTTGGCCTAGGACAAGTTGCGCGAGGCTGTTTCGCCGCGGAGGTAGACACATCAAAGATTCTCGTTTCGCTTAGTGTAAATGTTATTCGTTGCATAGGAGACAATGAACCCAAGAGGAAAACAAGACAGCAAGTTCTGTATACTGAGTCCAAAAGAGAGCTGAAACTAGAGAGAGTACAGCGCAATTAAGACTGGTAAAATGTAGCGTCAATCATCGTATTGAAAGACGCATACTTCACACGTGAGTTGAACTTGACGAATGAGCTCACAAAGTATAACGCTTAGACACTTCCACACCTCAAAATAGTATTCGCGAACATTTTGATGAAGCAGCGAGGATGATGTCACTATCTCACATGTTCATATTTTCCATGTTATTGGCTGAGAGCATCAGTTACCACATTACTTTTCGCTATAAAGTTTATGCTCACATAATTATGTTTATTGGATCTACCAATTTCAACTCTTGTCGTTATCAGTAGCTTATAAATAATATTTCTTGGCGAATGATTGCAATAAAATATACTAGGAGTCAGCTTTTCCATGGGACTCCTCTGGTACTAAATGTTGACTCCTAGGGTTTTTTTAATGCAGCCATCGGCCAAAAATTATTTATGTGCTATTGATAATGAACAGAACCGAAACCGTTATAGCCAGTAAACATTTCATCTAAGCAGAGACTGAAATAAACCTTATACCGCGTCATATGGCAGTAACTTACACCCACAGCTGTACTTACGATGTGGAGCCTCAAGCCTTCATATTTAAGCGACTGGAACGAGATGTGGGCCCACAAGTCACGGTTTCTGGTACAATCTGTGCAGGGTGGTGGGCAAGAGCCGTAAGGCATCGAGCACGGAGAGCACGCTAGTTCTGTTTCCCCTTCATAGTCGTACCGGTGTAACACACTCGTATTGTTTCGTGGCCGCGCCCGTGTGCTCTCCCTGTGGCTGCCGCCTGGGTCGCTAACTGGGGAAGAGAGTTCCCTAGAGCTTGGAGGTGATATGCGGGTCTTTCCCTAATCATGTTATCTACTACACGCTGATATTAACACACTTAACTGCTTACATTCCGCACAAGAACTGGATAGTTGCGACATTTGCATCACTGTCGTCATTCTGCTGCTTTTATGCTAGATATTTTGTTTCTGTGAAATTTGCTTTAGGTTGAGCCTTTTCGTTTGTGTTAGATAACTCTCCCAGCAATCTACGGTAAATCAAACTCATCAGTGGCTGAGATCACCACTAACAGGAAAACGTATAAAAAATCATCTCCTATATTCAGCTCCAATCATCCACGTTTCCTTTACCATTATTTTAGAATTTCGTTAAAGTGAATCGAACAAAGGGTTGGAGATAAAATAGCTGCCTTGGTGCAATCGCTGGCATATTCTCATTGTTGCAGACAGCTTGTCTCCCAGCTTCAACCTCGCTTTCATACCGTGATATAAGTTTTGAGACTACTAATACGTAGTTTCTATTCACGCCACGTGTTAATCGTATCTTATATAAATTTGCAATAGGGATTTTACCATAAGCCTTCTACGGTAAAAACTGTCCTGGTTGGTTTTGAACACCACACTGCTCCAAGCAACAGGGTCGTAATGAAAGTGGTATGCCATTGCTCTGCCTTCCTAGGACCTTCAGACGCTTATGGGGGACCTATGGTTCGACATGGACTCCGAACCACTGTGCATTTATTCACATGTGTAAATCTGTGTCAGATTTAAAAGAATCGGCAAGTGACAGAACAACCGCGCCTTAAATTCGGGACCGAAAGTTTTATAGTGTGACACAGACCGACGTAACCACCGTGTTTCTATAAAGCAGTAAAAAACATTAGGTACCTCTCTCTGTGACACCTTATCCCTCTTCCCTTAACGAAGAAGTTATTAATACATTGCTTGCTTACATGGGAACTGCACTGTTCCTCCTCAGTATCTATTCCTAAATGTGTTCTTTCTCTTATGTACCATCCATATAGCCTTCCAGTAACTGAAATTACACTAATACCTCTATAATTATTACACACAGTCACGGCTCACATTTTTGTATGTTGGTGTTAAATAGGCTAATTTCTTTTCCTTCAGTACTTCATCCAGTGTTGTCAGATATTAATTACTATCTCGACTAAAATCTCTATTTTTGGATACGGAGCATTCTCTTGAAGGATGCCTTTAGGACAAGCGGTTTCTCCATTCTTCATTTTCTTTGAGGCTTGCTTTCTATGTCAATTATATTTACGTTGAACTCTTTAGTCTGTCTTAAACTGTACCATATTATCCTCAGTTTTAACGCTTTCCCTTTCTTTCGTGTGTTCACGCACGCGAGCTGCCGCTATCTCGGTATGCAGACAAACTGCTGGTGTTGCCAATACACGCCGGCCACAGAGCGCCACCAACACACACGATCGAGTCGCTGGCCCCCTGTACGCAGTAAAGCTGTTCTCAGCTCGCGTGGTTCGAACGCGGAATAAGCGTCTTTCTCGGCTCACAATCGAGTCGCCATAAGTCCTTGATTATCCGGTGCTAGGGTGACAGACATAGTGATGATAGGTCAGCGTAGCGTGCACTTCACTATGAATTGTTTTATGGAATAAAGTGCTGAAGGTTACTTACTCGGTCTTCTCGTATGTCTCTATCTCACGGACCCAACGTATACATTCCCGGACAAATAGCACGGCAGGTCCTCACGCTAGGATACAATCTCCCTTACAGAAGAATATTATTTTACTCATTCTTTTATTACTGTCATGTAGATATTCAATAATAAAGTGGTGGTTTTATATGAATTAAAGCTATAATTGCTATTCATTTATGTGGAGTACGCCCTAGAATTTGTAAGCAAAGATGAAACATCCCAGGTTTTACAGTAGTGGCCGATAGCGTGCAGTCCACGTCCCTGGGTGTGTGACACCACAAGAAAGGCGCGATTCTTTCAAGGTGGGGCGTAATTGCCCCTTGTCTTCCACATGTGTGCATCGCAATGCCGCGAAAAACTAACGCGAGTTTGTCATTCGGCGCTAAAGCTATCTACCTCGCGAAAAGACAAAACTGACTATACATAAGCTGGATTTGTCACAGTGAAATAAATAATTCCTAGTTTGGTGAAGAAAGGCAAGCAGTAAATCAGATAAGTCAATAAACGTTCTCGAAAGAGGAGATAGTGAACATGAGGCGTATACACAGTGTGACTTTTTGATGCGTGTGGAGTCGTCACGTTCAGAATATACAAATAATTTGCAGACTGAAATTCATCTTGTGATGTCGTTGTTTGGCGAAAAGGTTAGCCAATAATTAACGGCCAAGTTCTTTTCTTGAGGTAACGACCACCCTGGCGTGTATGTTGACAATATGCGGCGTACAGTTTCTAGGGAAAGTGTACGACCGAAAGAACTGACTCCACGCGGAATCTGAAGCTGCGATACATTAGTATGTAAATTGAAGATGGAGGTGGAGAAAGGAAAAGGACCGTTGATGTCAGCTGCTTTGGGATTGGGAATTAGCGGTAACGGGTGAAATTGTGCACCGGATCGGGATTCGAACCTAGATCTCGTGCTTACTAGGCAATTGCGTCAACCACTGTGCCTCCCGGACCGTGTGTTTATCGAAAGTTCGCGGACTATCCCAGCACGCCTTTCGGCCGACCCACATTCCCACCTAGCTCCACCTGTCCACAGTCGCTGACCATTCCTCCATGCTCGCTTCTCTGAGATACCTGCTGAAGGTCGGTCGTGTTTGTGCATCCGCACTGAAGAAGGCGGATCCTTTGCCCATCGAGGCGAATCAGTAATATGAATGCGTGCTGTTTGTTCTTTCGGACATGGCAGCAATTGTCATTAATTCCTTTGTGTCTTGATTCATAGTGGCTGCAGGGTCAAAATGGTATCTGTTCTTTCGGACACATCCAAAAGAACACAGACCACATACGTAATTAAGGCGGTAACGACCAATGATGCACACAAAGGTCGAACTCTTACGAGAATCGGCGAAATGCCACGAGTAATGAGGATAATGGGCAACAGTGACTTCATCAACAGTGTGTGGGTAACTTGAGAATTTGGGCCTGACGAATCGTACTAGGGTAGTCCGTGCAGTTGTGACAGCCAGTGTCTGGATGGCACAGTGGTCAGCGCATGTGTCTAATAAGCACGACACCTGGGTTCGAATCTCGGTCCGGCACACATTTTCAACTTTCCCTCTTTTTTAAAGGCAGAACGGAATAATAACCACGTGACATCGACCAGTACTTGATTTCTAGACACAGACCTGTTACGAAAATCGCTGTTTTTGTTTCCTGTAGAAGTTATTCATCTGCAGTGTAGGGTACAAATTAAAAATTCATAATTTTGCCATCACATTATTTTGTGGAAGTGGAGGAGCACATTATCTGATTCCCAGCAGATGCAAATGCCACGACAGACCTCTTCAATATCTTGATATACTGTGTAGAGCATTCACTTTCAGTGGATTAGTGACAAATTCAGAATGACAAATAATATTCTGATTAAGAAATGTGAAATCTCAGAGTGTTCCTCTATATCCACGCTGCATCTTTTGCCTTTACTATTTTCCATTCCGGCGATGAGTACGGGGTAGGCTAAACAGTGTCGACGTAAATTTAATGGCTGTGCAACACATCAAATCATGTGCCCCCCAGGAGGTCCACAACTCTTTTGTGGATACGTGCGTAGCGAGCACGGGACCCCGAGCTAATGTGGCCCTCCTTCCTTTCCAGGCTGCATACCTTCCTTTTCCGTATCCTTCCCTATCCCTCATCTTGCCCCCCCCCCCCCCCTCCCCTAACCTCTGGCTCTTTCCTTCCCTTTCTCCCCCTCTGGGAGTATGTTTTGTGCCTACGTCTGGAGACGGACGCTCGAAAATGTAACGCATTCTTCGCTTTCTCTGCTTGCACGTCTTCCTCCTTCCTGTGACCTTCACTTTTCCTTACCACTTCTCTTTACCCTTTTCTCCGCTGCGGCGTTTGAGACTTCTTTCCTTTCCCTCTTCTTTCCTTTCCCTCTCTCTTTTTTCCTCCCTGTGCGTGTCTGAAGGCCGACCCACGCATTTTCATGCGTAGCCAGTGACGGGGTAACGCGTAATTCCCCACCCCGGGTAGACAGGTAGGACACGTACGTACTCCCTGGTAACGGCCAGGCCCAGGGAGGGGTGATTACCCGAGCTGATACCTTCCGAAAGTGCCGATTGGTCCCTCTGTCCGTTTCTCGGGAAGTGTGACCTGAGGTGTGAACAATCACCTAAGGCGAGAGTGCCCTCAGAGAGGGCCCCCACAAGGAGGAGCGCGCCATTGGAGACGCCGGTAATCATGGGGGATTCTTCCGCAATGGTTTCCTCATCTTCCACTATGTCTGCTCACAAGCGTAAGTTCACTGAGTCTCAGCCACAGACAGTTCTTCCATCGTTGCCACAGTTCCTTGTTGTTTCTCGGTCTGACGAAGGTCACGACTTCTCCGTGGTCAACCCTTTCATTATTCAGAAAGGTGTCGACGTAATTGCAGGTCCTGTAAAGTCTTGTTCCAGATTACAGAATGGCACCTTGTTGTTAGAAACAGTCAGTGCCCTCCAGGCAGAAAAATTGCTGCGTACCTCACTGCTCCACACCTTTCCTGTCCGGGTGGAAGCACACCGCACTTTAAATTCCTTACATGGAGTCGTTTATACACGATCCCTCGACGGATTGTCCGATGAGGAAATTCAACACTACCTGTCTGACCAGGGCGTAACGGCTGTTCATAGAGTCATGAAAAGGGTTGACACGAACATCGTTTCAACCCGTACTGTCTTCTTGACATTTGACAGAGTTCAACTGCCATTGAACATAAAAGCGGGCTATGAGATAATTTCCGTTCGCCCCTACCTCCCAAACCCTACACGTTGCTATCGGTGTGAGCGGTTCAATCATACCAGCCAGTCCTGTTCCAACCCGGCCAAATATGTTACGTGTGGCAAGGATGCCCATGAGGGTGCTTGTCCACCTCCGTCCCCTCGTTGCATCAACTGTATGGGTGACCACCCTGCTTCCTCTCGAGATTGCCCTATTTCTAAAGACGAAAAGCTCATTCAGGAAATCAGAGTGAAGGAAAAGGTGTCGACCTTTGCTGCTCGAAAATTATTCGCCAGTCGAAAGCCCAATGTGTGTCAGACAGGAAAATGCAGCACTGTCCTTGCCTCTCCTTGGCCACCAAAGGAGGCAGCCACGCAGACTTGTGATCTCACCTTTAGTGACACGGTCGTCAGATCGGCCAGCGCAGAGATCGCCTGTTCAACCTCCCCACTTTCGCCTGCTCACTCTACTGCTCACCCTTCATCGGGTTCTGCTAAATCTCGATCCCAAAAGTCAGACACCCGGACAAACAAAAAAGAGCATACTTGTGAAGATTTTTTACGTACCCCAACTTCACAACCATTGGTTCCTCCTTCATCTAAACATCATGTTTCCAAGAAGGCTAATAAGAAACCCAGTTCATCTCCTTCTCCGCCACAGCGTGTCTCATCTACAGCACCACCTGGCGGTAACCGCCCTCGGCCGTCTCCTGTGTCGCCGAGGCGCACTGCTGGCGGCCGATCAACCGGCCGATCGTTGGTGGCAGGAGCTGCTCCTGAACAACCTATGGATGAGGATCTTCTGCCTTCGGCTGAGTGCCATTCCACACTGTCGGTCGCAAGCTCTGAGCAGTCGTTGAGTTGACGGCAACCTTGGTCACATTCTTCCATTTTCTGTCCACCCTATGTCCATTATCCATTGGAATGTCCGCGGCATTCGAGCCAATCGGGATGAATTGACGATCCTCTTACGATCCTACTCGCCGGTCATCTTCTGTCTTCAGGAAACAAAGCTGCGTCCCCACGACCACTTTGTTCTCCCCCATTTTCAGTCTGTCCGATTTGGTCTCCCCTCTGTTGAAGGCACTCCAGCACATGGAGGACTCATGATTCTTCTCCATGATACTCTACATTATCACCCAATCCCCTTAAACACTTCCTTCCAAGCAGTCGCTGTCCGTCTTTCCCTTTCTGGATACACCTTCTCTCTTTGTACTGTATACATTCCATCGTCCACACCAATGGCACAAGCTGATCTCCTTCATCTTCTTGGTCAGCTTCCACCCCCTTATTTGCTGGTTGGGGACTTTAATGCCCACCACCCGCTTTGGGGATCTCCACATCCTTGTCCGCGTGGCTCACTATTGCTAGACGTCTTCCACCAAGCGGATCTAGTCTGCCTCAACACTGGGGTCCCCACATTTTTGTCTGCCTCCACGACAAATTTCTCTCATTTGGACGTTTCGCTCGGTACTGTTCCGCTACCTCGGCGCTTCGAATTGTTCGCCCTTGCTGATACACACTCGAGTGACCACTTTCCATGTGTCCTTCGATTGCAGCCACAACTGACATATATGCGCCCGAGACGCTGGAAGTTTGCCCAAGCCGATTGGACACTTTTTTCGTCTCTAGCGACATTCGATGACCGTCACTTTCCTAGCGTCGGCGATGAGGTCACTCATATTACAGACGTTATTCTTACGGCTGCGGAACGTTCAATACCTCGCACCTCCGAATTGCCCCGGCGCCCCCCAGTTCCTTGGTGGAACGAGGCATGCCGTGACGCAATACGTGAGCGGCGACGTGCTCTTCGCATTTTCCGTCACCATCCAACTTTGGCCAACTGTATCCGATACAAGCAGCTCCGTGCGCGATGCCGTCGCGTCATCCGCGATAGCAAGAAGGCAAGCTGGAAATTCTTTATTAGCTCATTTAACACCTTCACTCCCTCCTCGGAAGTTTGGAGTCGGCTTCGACTGTTATCAGGCGCGCCTAGTTTCTCCCCGGTCTCTGGGCTCGCTGTCGCGCATGATACAGTAGTGGACCCCGTCGCAATTTCTAACTCATTGGGTCAACACTTTGCTGAGATTTCGAGCTCTTCAAATTACCCGCCAGCGTTTCTCCCGAAGAAACGTGCAACGGAAGTGCGACCTCTTGCTTTCTCCTCTAAAAATGGCGAAAGCTGCAATACTGTTTTCTCCATGCGGGAACTCAACGATGCACTCTCTTCTTCTCGCTCCTCCGCCCCAGGACCGGATGGTATCCACATCCAAATGTTGCTGCATTTATCATACCATAGTCTGCGTTGCCTTCTTCGCCTTTATAATCGAATTTGGACCGACAGTACTTTTCCCAGACGATGGCGGGAAGCTATCGTCGTTCCTGTTCCGAAACCTGGAAAGGACAAACATCTCCCCTCTAGCTATCGCCCCATTTCTCTCACGAGTAGTGTATGTAAGGTTTTGGAGCGTATGGTGAATTGCCGTCTAGCTTGGTGGCTGGAGTCCCGCAGTCTTTTAACACCTGCCCAATGCGGTTTCCGAAAGCATCGTTCTGCAGTTGACCATCTTGTTGCTCTCTCCACTTACATCATGAACAATTTTCTCCGGAAACGCCAAACAGTAGCAGTATTTTTTGATCTGGAGAGAGCATACGATACCTGTTGGAAGATCTGTTATCTGTTCAGATTCTCTCAGCTCTCTCCTCAGTCTCCAAGCTCTCTACCCTGTCCACCCTCTGGTCCACCGGATTCAGGACTGCCTACGCTTGCTCCACTTGGGGGGCGTCTCAGTGGCGTTCCTCTGGCTCCCAGGACACGTTGGTATCTGTGGAAATGAGGTGGCCGATATAGCGGCCAAGGCTGCAGTCTCTCTTCTTCGGCCAGCTATTCGCACGATTCCCTTCGCCGATCTACAGAGTGTTTTATGTCGTCATGTTGTTCTTTTATGGCACGCACATTGGTCGACACATCCGCATAATAAATTGCGGGACGTGAAAGCTCTTCCCTGTGCTTGGACATCTTCCTCCCGAACGCGTCGTCGGGAGGAGGTAATTTTAACTTGACTCCGGATAGGGCACTGTCTTTTTAGCCATCGACATCTTTTAAGCGGCGATCCTCCCCCACTCTGTCCCCGCTGCTCTCAGCTGTGGACGGTAAGACACCTTTTACTTGAGTGCCCCTATTTTACTCCGTTACGCGCCCGTCTACAGCTGTCGCCTGATATATCGTCCATTTTAGCAGATGACACGCGCTCGGCCGATCGCGTTCTCGAGTTTATTAGTGCCAGTGAGATGACGTCAGTCATTTGAAGCTCTTTTTGGGGACAACCAACCCCTTTCTGTAGTGGTTTTTTAAGCTTTCCTTCTGCTTTTAGTTTCTCCAATTTTTTGAGTTTCGTTCCCATTGCTGCTGGTTTCCATTTTCGTTTTTTACCTTTTTCTAAGTCACATACCGGGCGCTAATCACTATAGCAGTTTTGCGCCCTAAAACAAAAAGCAAAACAAAAATCAAATCATGTGCATTGTTACTGATACTGTGGAATCAGACCCCTCACAGTTTCTCTCACAATTCACCTACGCCCACCTGCGATACGCCAGAAAAGTTCTCTTGTAAAAACAATACAACCAAATTTTGGGCAATCAGGAGCTCAGTGTCCACGATGTCTAATTGTGAGATTTCCTGGCTTGATCCATTTCGTTCAAGTAATAATCTCTCATATGATCTGAATACAGGGTGGTGGAGAGAGGTACCCTCAATGAGGATACCACAAGGTGAGATTTAACTGCGCTCCTTTAGAGTTTTGAGTTACCGCAGATGGTATGATTGTAAATACAGAGAACAAGACCTGGACACGGGAAATGTCCGCATGTGTGGCGGAAGCTGCCACACGGAGCTGTGTAGTGGTGGTGGGATAAAGGCTGTCCACCATATTTTTCGAGTGGCCTGTGGGAGCGTACGCTCTGCTCCTCCTTAGTAGTAGTAGTCGTAGTCGTCGTCGTTGTTGTTGTTGTTGTTGTTGTTGTTGTCTTTAGTTCGAAGACTGGTTTGATGCAGCCCTCCAAGCTACTCTATCTTGTGCGAGCCGCTTCATCTCCGAATAACTACTGCAACCTTCACCCTTCTGAATCTGCTTACTGTATTCATCTCTTGAACTCCTTCCACGAACCCCACATTTCCCTCCGTCACTAAACTGGTGATCCCTTGATGTCTCAGAGTGTCCTATTAACTGATCCGTTTCTCTACTCAGGTTGTGCCACAAATTGCTTTTCTCCCCAATTCTCTTCAGTACCTCCTCATTAGTTACGTGATCTACCCACGTAATCTTTAACGTTCTTCTGTAACACCACATTTCAAAAGCTTCTATGCTCTTTTTATGTAAACTGTTTATCGTCCATCTTTGACTTCCATACATGGCTACACTTTAGTCAAATACTTTCAGAAAAGAATTCCCGACACTTAAATCGAGATTTGATGTTAACAAATTTCTCTTCTTCGGACACGCTTTTCTTGCCATTGCCAACCTACATTTTATATCCTCTCTACTTCGGCCATCATCAGTTATTTTGCTGCCCAAATAGCAAAACATATCCGCTACTATAAGTGTCCCGTTTCCAATCTCGTTCCCCCATCATCTCCTGATTTCTACTGATTCCACTACATTCTACTCTTGTTTGCTACGGTCGCAGGTTCGAATCCTGCCTCGGGCATGGATGTGTGTGCTGTCCTTAGGTTAGTTAGGTTTAAGCAGTTCTGAGTTCTAGGGGACTGATGACCACAGCTGTTAAGTCCCATAGTGCTCAGAGCCATTTTTTCTACTCTTGTTTCCGAGTTACTGACGGAAATAAAATTTCCGGTAACTATAGTTTAAATCCGAGTTTAAACATGAGTATCATTATTTTGTGTTTTTACCCCGATTTACATTGGTTTTTAAGCACCAATCGATATTTTACTAAGTCCAACTCGGAGCAAAGGAATGCCCCTGTTAACGATCGGAGTTCCCCTTTAATCGAAGATGCCCTTCACTTTTAGCTGCTGCGAAGTGGGTCGGCATTGTGGTCGTAATAGTTGGCGCGGCTTGCACCTCGGCGGGTGGTGAAACAGATCAATGAGGCTCGGAAGCTGGGCCGGAATGCCGCCGGCACAATGCTGGTCAGCTGCCGGCGTTGCGCGGACCAGGGGGGCGCTCCGACCGAGGGTGGGGCAGCGCGGTCCAGAAGAGTCCGTACACACCGCCGTCTCGCTCTATACGCTTTTCTTTCCGTACGTGTTTTGGGCTACGCCGGCTGTTGTAGTCTTTCGGGTCTTTGTACCCAGATATTATCGACAGTGACCCTGGAATGAAGCAAGGCGAGCCTCAGTTGGAACCACACTGAAATTCCGTTCATTCTATTTCCCTCTAATCGTGGCTGGGTAATCTCCCTCCTCATGCTACACCCCCTCCCCCTTTCGTATCTGCGAAAAACAGGGGGGGGGGGGATATGGAAATGTCGCTGGGACCATGCTGAAAACATCTTTGTCTTTGGCGTGATTCCCGACTTTCCTGGGTACTGCAACTTGACGAGCAGCCATTCACCCTGCACTTGGCATTACTGTAAGATCGCCGGACAAAATGTTAGTCACCCACTTAAAAGAGCACGCAGGTCACTTCGTAGTGCCTGGGACTTGTTGGAACAGCGGCTGAAACGTAGCAATTAATAGTCGCGCAGTTTGGTAATTCTACAGGAGCTAACCATCAGTGTCTCCAGCAGGATACAGCATACTTAAAAACAACTTTTTTACTCACATCCTCGATGAATTTGAGGCCTTCATCAGGGACAGAGTTGGTGTTACGCGGTCTTAGCGCCATGTATCTTGGGGGTGACTAATTTTTCGCCAGATGAGCTTATTCATTTCATCGGATGGCTTTCTTGTCGCCACTTTTTCAGCTTATCCTGAAGGTGATCAAGAGGTAACAGTTATATAGTCAGTTGTCTGCGAATCATCTTTATGTTTCGTTCTTTATGCTTCAGCTGCTCGTGTGCTGTGTTTCTGAGACGAAAACCACAAAGTTATTTTCCCAGTTGGGTATAGAAAACCACGTAAAATGCACTTCCAGGCTATCCGATCTACCATGCTGACACAGTCAATATCTAGAGACCTATATCTAGCATTTCATTCTACATTATAAATTTGTCAGAATGTTACCAGTACATATCGATAAAACAGATTCAGGACGATTAACATTTGAATTTTTTTCTCAAACTAATACTTGAATGATTCCACGTGTATCCGCGACTAGAATCTGATATACCGGGTGATCAAAAAGTTAGTATAAATTTGAAAACTGAATAAATTACGGAATAATGTAGATAGAGGTACAAATTGATACACATGCTTGGAATGACATGGGGTTTTATTAGAACCAATATATATATATGTTGTCTTTCAGCATCCCTAGAGATGTCTGTCGATCACGATACACTTGCGACTTCAGGTAACCCCAAAGCCAATAATCGCACGGACTGAGGTCTGGGGACCTGGGAGGCCAAGCATGACGAAAGTGGCGGCTAAGCACACGATCATCACCAAACGACCCGCGCAAGAGATATTTCACGCGTCTAGCAATTTTTTTTGTTCTAATTAAACCCCATGTCATTCCAAGCATGTGTGTCAATTTTTAGCTCTCTATCTACGTTATTCCGTGGTTTATTAAGTTTTCAAATTTGTGCTGACTTTTTGATCACCCTGTACAACAACAATTTGAAAATCTAGCGTAGTCTATACTCTGTGGTGCACTAGTATCAGTAAATACAGCACAACAACGGCTTTATAATTGCTGTATCAACACTATGAGGAATCGAGCACAACTGTTGCATTACTGCCAACAGCACCAAAATGGTTCAAATGGCTCTGAGCACTATGGGACTTAACTTCTGAGGTCATCAGTGCCCTAGAACTTAGAACTACTTAAACCTAACTAGCCTAATGACATCACACACATCCGTGCCCGAAGCAGGATTCGAACCTCCGGCAACAGCAGCAAGAAACTTATAATCCAGGGTATAGTACTGCACTTGTAGCAGTAAACTAAGCCATATTGTGGTACAGAAAGTATCAAATTTAAGGATTATATTGAGAGCTTAATAATTATCTCAATGTATTAAAGTGAGAATAATGAATAATCGCGGCGCGGGGTAGCCGCGCGGTCTCGGGGGTCCTTGTCACGGTCTAGGGCGCCTTGTCACGGTCCGTTCGGCTCTCCCCGTCGGAGGTTCGAGTCCTCGCTCGGGCATGCGTGTGTGTGTGTGTGTGTGTGTGTGTGTGTTTTGTCCTTAGCGTGAGTTAGTTAATGTTAGATTAAGTAGTGTGTAATCTTAGGGACGGATGACCTTAGCAGTTTGGTCCCATAAGACCTTACCACAAATTTCCAATAATGAATAATCCAGCAGACACAGCACAATTTTCTGCGTGTGTAACAGAAGTTTGGTAGGCACGAAGTCGATATTTTCATAAATGTGGGAAATGTTTTAGAACTGCTTGCACGTTTATTTTCAGCCGGGAAGTGCTGTTTCTCAAAAATAATTTTTTTTTAACTCACAAGTGAAATGCATAAGGGAAAAACAAATTACGAACAACTTTTCTCTCCCGTCGGAGGTTCGAGTCCTCCCTCGGGCATGGGTCTGTCTGTGTTGTCTTTAGCGTAAGTTTGTTTAAGTTAAATTAAGTAGCGTGTAAGCCTAGGGACCGATGACCTCAGCAGTTTGGTCCCATAGGAATAACTATTCCTAAACAACGGCAGCACGAAGTCCGAACAGCGTATGCGGATGCGCAACTGGTGGCGCACTGCACGCGAATGACAGGGATCCGGGTTCCATTACCGTCAGGCATTAGTTTTGTATGTTCAAGTTAGAAATGCGGACACATTCCATTAGTTAGGTAAGAAGGTACTGTTTCCAGAATTAATCTTCCACTCCAGCGATGTCTATACTGATGTGTATCAGGACTTTAACGTGGGTCTTTACCATTCATAGACAACACATTACTGGGTGAGTTATATGAGCGTGGCTCAGATCAAAGACACGGTTATCGGCAGTCACAGCTTTTTGTCCGAACTGTGCCATGAGGCTTGGTCGGACATCTCAATTGAGAGAATGTTTCCTGTCAAAATTCGAAATCAAAGTTAGCGACCAGATAATGGACACCTACTGTGAAGGTTAATATCGTTGCTAGTACCTGGTAATGTATATATGTAAGTATGTATGCATTAAAGGGGGACCTAGAAACGATGGAGAGGCTTCCTCCCACTGTAGACCTCAGTGGTTCACAACCCCACAACAGGGCACAGCAGTCCACCCACCCACCCCACCGCCGCCCCACACCGAACTCCATTCGTCCCCCAGTGGAGCGCTCGGGAGCGTCTCATACCAGACGAGTGTAACCCCAAGTGTTTGCATGGTAGAGTAATTATGGTGTATGCATACGTGGAGACTGTGTTTGCGCAGCAATCGCCGACACAGTGTAACTGAGGCGGAATAAGGGGAACCAATCTGCATTCGCTGAGGTAGATGGATAACCGCCTTAAAAACCATCCACAGGTGGCCGGCACACCGGACGTCGACTCAAATCCAGCGGGCGGATACGTGCCGGGAACCGGCACGCCTCCATGCTCGGGAAGCAGCGTGTGAGACCGTGCGGCTAGCCCGGCGGGCACCTGGTGTTAGTTCCTGCATTCATTCTTAGACGCCCACGTTTTTGTGCTGTTGTTCTACAGATAGCCAGTATTCCCAACAAACTGTTCAGGACCTTGAAACAACCACCGAGCTGCGGACGGCTAGCTGCGGACTCTCACCTGTGACGGGCTTACAGAGATAACTCCATGAGCCCAGTAGCTGCTTCCCTGGCTGCACTGCCTGATAGTGCTGTAACTTCTTGACCCAAGTTCCTACTGCTGTACAGGTCCGCACTTCGTGGTCTAATGGTTAGTGTCGCTGCCTCTTGTTCGCGGAGTCAGAGGTTCGACTTCTGCCTTATTCGAGATTTTATTCTTTCGGGGACTGGGTGTTTGTGTTGTCCTAAACATTTCACACCACCTTCATTGACACGCCATTGGCGTCAGATAGAATGACTTGCACCAGGCGACCGAAGAACCCCAGACGGGGTCTGCTGGCCAATAACGCCATACAGTCATTTCAGTTTTCACTGCTCTGTTTGTACAAGAAGCAGTCATGCAGTTATAATTATCACTTCGAAAAAGTAAAGTTAATTATCTCTCTCTCTCTCTCTCTCTCTCTCTCTCTCTCTCTCTCTCTCTCTCTCTCTCTCTCTCTCTCTCTTTTGTCGGTACACGCCTGCAGTCCCGGTACACATTAAAGTCGCAGCGCCATAGTACAGTAGCACGCCGCTACTAGAGCCAGTGGGCTGCGCGATTTTCCTTTGGTTCCTCTACTGGCTTGCTACGGTACTGTAGCACCGAGATTTCAGTGCATACGTGGACTGCTGGCATGTATCTGTAGACAAAAAATTAATGAGCTAACTTAATTTTTTCGAGGGGATACTTACAACTTGGAATATTCTCTGTAAAACTTCAGTTCCCGTAAACAACGGTTGCTAGTTAACAGAATTTATCTTTTTTTCTGTTTTTCTAGATGTGGATAGTGTTTTTGGACGTAGAAAATTTCTCACGATGTTCACTGAGCTCAATTCGAAAAGGCTGTGAACTGTGAACTGTGACAGTGCGTATAACGTTAACTTGTAAACTGCAGTTTAGGATACCGATTCCATTTTTGTACGGAGCGGGGTTTAAATCCCGTCCACCCCTCCAAATCTGGGGTTTTCGCGGAGTTCCTAAATAACTTGAGACGAACGCAGGATGCTTCCTTCGAAAAATACCCGGCCTATTTCCTTCCCCAACCTTCTCCTATGTTAGAGTGTGCTGCTTTTATAATTCATCGTCGAGAAGACGCTGAACTATAATCTTCCCACTATATGTCCTTAACGCTGATCAATTCCGCTTTAGCCGTTGCTCACTTACATGTTCCGCAGTTTGCTTACCTCAGTTTAGAAATATATCGGGCGACGCTGTGACTTTTTTTTTCAATCAGACTAAGAACAGCCGACCAGTTGCAAAGGATAAAGTAATCTTTACCTAGGTTTGAATAGATATAAATCTATCTTCTTCAGAAGACGGCAGTATTATAACATGAAGTGATATGTCCTTATCGTTTAGGCAAACATCTGCATAGTTACATTAATCATATAAAAGCGAGTCGCTTAGGCGCTCTGCAACTTCTATGTACCTATTTTATTTGTCTGACAAACCCTGTTTTCAGGGCTATATTTTATATGATTAATGTAACTATGCAGATGTTTGCCTAAACGATAAGGACATAACACTTCATGTTGTTATAATACTGCCGTCTTCTGAAGAAGATAGATTTATATCTATTGAAACCTAGGTAAAGATTACTTTATCCTTTGCAACTGGTCGGCTGTTCTTAGTCTGATTTACGTGGAACCGTTGCTGTAGCGCAGCTATGTTTAAAGTACTTTTTTTCAATAGTTCTCCAGTTCATGTTGCTGCTCGCTCTGGTGTGGTTCAGAGTAAGCTGGACGTTAAACTCTCAGCATGGTTTTCCCGTTTATGTGCTGTTGTCCTAGAGATAGCCAGTGTTTCCAGCAAACTGTTCTGGACCTTGAAACGACCACCATGCTGCGGGCAGCTAGCTGTGTACTCTCCCCGGTGACAGGCTTATAGAGATAATTCATGAGTCCAGTAGCTGTTTCCTTGGCTGCACTGCCTAGTGCGCCATCGCATACCTTCCCTTCCAAAATAACCCCGCGCTCTGCGCCGTACACCACACACATGAGACGTGTCACGAAGTCAGGCATATTGCCCCGTGCCGTCTTGGCTTGAAGATGGTTTTCTACGGAGGACGTCACGTTCGGTATTCACTTTTTCCCGTTAGCCTCAGCTGCATGGATCTGCAGCACTAGCACCTGATAGCTATTTTAAAGTTACTCTTCGAGATAGTTTCTTCAGCTTGCACTGTGGAGATTTCTGAATCACTATTGTCGTCGTTGCCATCTTCAGTCCGGAGCCTTGGTTCGTACATGTCCCCACACTAGTCTGTTCTGTGCAGATCTCCTCATCACCGAATAACGATTGCAACCTACGTCTGTTTGACCCTGCTTACTGTACTCTAGAGGACCTACACGCGCGCGCACACACACACACACACACACACACACACACACACACACACACACACACACACACACAGAGAGAGAGAGAGAGAGAGAGAGAGAGAGAGAGAGAGAGAGAGAGAGAGAGAGCGGAGGCCAATGTTGATATCGACACTTACTGGTGGAAAGCTCAGGACGCCATGTTTTTAATTGATCTGTGTTTGCCGTCGATGGATTAGTAGGCACGGTGCTACCAAACAGATTTTAATGCTCCTCAACGCTCTCACAATAGGATAGCAGGTTTCATTAAATGCCCGCAGTTTTTGTCTTTCGTCTTTTACATCCAGTAGAGTAACAACCATGAATTGCTCTTTCTTGTCATTTAAAATTACATAATCTATATAAGTTACATCCAGAATTCCGCCATCAACAAAACTTTAGTCAAAAAATTGGTGTGCAAATCGAATGTGACAGTCATTGCTGCAGATCCGTCTTGATTACGATCCTTTTATAGACATTCATTTACATAAAATGAACCGGCAAAGGACTTACAGAAGTGCACAGACACCTATAGAATAGGTCTGTTACGTTACCCAATAGTGCTAGTTGTATTCAAGGTCACCCCCATTCCCCTCCCACTGGGGAACCGCCAGAAATTGTTCAAGGTCATCCAGGGGAACTCTCGTCTTATCCACGCACCTTAGGCAACTAGATATCGGTCACATGGTCTTGTGTTACATAAACTTGACTGGCGACCCCTACTATCTCTCATCCAATGGTAAACAATTTAAGTGGCTGGACACACCTCGCCTCCCCCTCCGGACCGGTGAAGACACAACCGAGCCCTCCACCTGGCCACTCGTGCTTTTATAACTAGAACATTTGAGCAGGTAACTTTATTCTTGAGCTGTACCCCACAGGCAGAGGATCGGGGTTGCCTATTTGTGACATCAAATTAATTTTATTGTAATTACGTTAAGTCACACCAGTCGAGATATAGGGAGAGGACGAGGGTGTGAATGTTTGTTAATAAAAAAAATTAATATTACACGATGTTGGTCATTCGAGGCATCAGGAGAGACCACACCCAGGCAGATATGTATGTACTCTCTTTTTTCAGCATTTAGTGTATTTTTCTATATTTTCCAAATTTTATATATTTTTCCACATTTTCTACAATTTTCCACAGTTCTGCAAATTTTTCACATTTTTATGTTTTTTCCATACTTCATATAGTATATAGTATATATGTAAATTTACAAGACTATATATGGTTTTATTGTAAATTCCCGCAACGAATTGTTTGACAACAAACATTCTGCCACACAGATGTTACATGTCCATAACTACGTTCTGTAACGTCATAGTGTAAGAGGGGCCGTCAAATGAAAACCTAACACTTCACAACAGGACCGTGAAATGGTTCCATTCAAAAGAAGTCACCAAACGTGGTAAGACATTTATCCCACTGGTAGACGAGACGATCAATTCGTGTTTCATAGATCGCGGTTGGCCGCTGACAGATCCACAACCGCACCCACTCTTGCACTCGTCCGACTGAAACCGTCGATAACCCCATCTCCCACACTACCAATAGGACGAAGGCTGCACTTGAGCAATTTGGTTGGGAAACACTCCACCATCCTCCCGGCACCATCAGCCCGGATCTTTCACCGAGTGGGTCTCAGATCTTTGGTGACGTGAATACACACATACAATGACATTAGTTTCAGTCGGACAAGGAAGTGCAAGAGTGAATCCGGCAGCTGTCGACTGCGTTCTGGGAAACACTGATTGATCGTCTCGTCTCCCAGGGATAAAGGAATTAACACGTGTGCCGATTACTTTTCAATGGAACCATTTCAAGGCCCCGTTGTGGCGAGTGTTGTTTGCATTTGACTGCCCATCATGTGCTACGACGTCTCAGAATCAAGCTGTGTAGTGGTGGTTTAGCAAGAGTTTATTTGTTTATAGTGCTATTTATTTACCATTTATCATCCCTGCAACAGCGTATTTGTTGTTAGTTAATTCTTTGCGGGAATTTACAATGAGAGCATAAACAGGGTGAATCACATAAAACTTGCACCACAAATATCGCAGAAATGGAAAGTGTTACTCATGTGCGATTGTCACATAGTGGATTGGTAGTCAGGGGCTCGTACTGTTAGCCAGTAAACAGACTATAGTAATATTTAGAAAGTGTATTTTTGTGCGAACACACAATTTTTTATACGGAACATTGCCTACTGACATTAGCGAACTGAAAGTAGGGTAAATTAGAATGTCAATAATGCTTGTTGCAGGATTCTAGTGCAAATCGTTTAAGAGATATCGTGTTTTGAAAAGTTTCCACACCGACACTTATTTATGCCATTCAACGTGTGTAGCTGCTAGGCACGATGTTGTTACATTTGCTTAATGTACTTGTGTATACTTGTGTGCATTGCGACTTGCTAGTCAGTGTGTGACAGTCCAAGCACTAGGTCGTATAAGCGGTCGCTGGGATGTACCAATGCAGAAAAAGCCGACATGCTCATGGTGTGTGGAGAGTGTTGGAAAGATGCAGTTTGTTCTTGTACGGTGTATGCGGCAAGACATCGTAATAGACTCCAACAATCTCGGCAGTTATTTATCAACCTTTTCAACCAGCTACGTGAAAGTGGTAGCTTAACACCTAGACAACATAACGGAAGGAAACAAGTGACAACAAAAGAGGGGGGAATTAATGTTCTTGCTGCTATTGCAGTTGATTCGCAAGTTGGCTCCTGCGCAATCGCACGAGGAAGTGGCACGAGTCAGGCAAGTGTCCTACGCATTCTCCATCAACGTAGGTTCCGTCCCCATCACATCTCTCTCCATCAAGAGCTGCATGGAAACGATTGTGAGAATCGTGTTAACTTCTGTAGATGGGCATTAAGACAGGGTACTCCACATGTGACTCGTCTACTGTTTATGCTGAAGCCACATTTACCAATCACTGAAACATACACTACAGGTCTGTCGACAATCCTTGTTGGATTCGTCAGGTGGAACATCAGTGTCCATGAGTGTAAACGTGTGGTATGGGATATTGAATCGTCAGCGCACAGGCCCGTTTTTCATAGAGGGAACACCGTGAACGCACAAAGGTATCGCAGCCTCCTAAGAAACCATCTTCCACGGATGCTAGAAGACGTTCCTCTGCAGACCAGAAGGAATCTGTGGTACCAACATGATGGCTGTGCAGTCCATAGTGTGCAAAATACTACAGCATGTCTGCACGAACTGTTTACAAATCGTTGGATTGGACGCAGAGGCCTGTTCCCCAGATTTGACGCCTGCAGATTTTTTTTCTGTGGGGAAAGCTCAAAGATGCTGTCTACAAGGAGATACCAACTACACCCGATCATATGCAGTGACATGTTCCACTACTGCAGCCTGCGCGGACCTCTCCGCTAAAATGCTATCATGTGTGCAGCAGTCATTCCATACCAGACTGGAAGCGTGGATTGCTGCTGCCGGTGTTCATTTTGAACAAAACATATAATGGTCAATTGTCTTGTTACTGGTCAGGAACCAAATAACTAGTGTTTTCAGTTGTGTGGTTCTTTAGTGTATGCTACCACAGTTATTGTACAAGTATCAGTGTGGTAACTTTCTAAAATATATCTCCTAAACGGTACAGTCTAGAATCCCCAAACAAAAACCACTGACATTCTATTTTACCCTTATGTCAACAGGCATGGTTCCATTTAAAACAATGTTCGTTTCCACAATAATTACACTTCCTAATTATTACTATAATATGTGTATAGGCTAATGATCGACTCCCCTGATGGTCAATCCATTCTGAATAAACTAATATGGTTTATGTAATTTTAAATGGCAATAAATTGCAGTTCCAGGTTATTGTACAACTGGCTGTAAGAACTGTAGTGAATGTAGCTTCATGCCGCTAATATTTTCGGTAAAGGACTAAAGACAAAAACCGTGGACAGTTAATGTAAGTCCAGAAGATGTGAATAATGAGGACCATTTTTGGAAGCCAACTAGTTAATCGTTTCAGTGTGAAATGCGTATTTTGTACTGTGGTATATGATTAATAACGCCAAATTAATAATATTTCCCTTCATCTGCAGTTGTTACTATTCTGTGTGGTGTTGTAGTACCACACTGCTATTCTATTTGAGGCCTGTTGTCAGCATTCCGGTTTATTAAAAACGTCGAGATCTGCAAACTATCGTGTTGTCCCTGAACGACACTCTACATATACTGCATCACTGTTTACACGCAGAAGATTGTCATGTGTACTGGAGGAAACACCGTAGTATCATTATTACAGTGAATTGATACTCAACTGTTGCATGGCGGCAGTCCATGTGCATGCTGGGTGACGGAAAAACAACGTGTTAATTAGAAGATTGCAGGTTGGGGTATCGAAGAGGACGAAATTTTTCGTACGTCAACGGGTCGGAAATGCACCGTTATGGTGATACGGCCATCATAGGACAGTCAATCAGAGGGAGTGTGTCCGGTAAGCGGGCGTCAGCTGTGTGTATCTAGCAGTGCGAGTTTGTCCAAGCTGCTGCTGTATTTGTTGGGATATAGATTAATTCGTGCTCTTTTTTACATTAACCAACGTCTGGCCTTTAGAGTTCATTATAGATGGCATTAACACCTTATGCCGACGACCAGTTGTTAATTTAAATAGTCAAGCTTTACACATAAAACATCACAGATAATTCGCATCTGACATAACCAGTTGTTGTTGTCGTGGTCTTCAGTCCAGACACTGGTTTGTGCAGCTCTCCATGCTACTCTATCCTGTGCAAGCTTCTTCGTCTACCAGTAGGTACCTACTGCAACCTACATCCTTCTGAATCTCTTTAGTGAATTCATCTCTTGCTCGCCCCGCTGCGATTTTTACCCTCCACGCTGCACTCCAATACAAAATTGGTGATCCCTTGATGCCTCAGAATATGCCCTACCAACCGATCCCTTCTTCTACTCAAGTTGTGCCACAAATTTCTGTTCTCTCCAATTCTATTCAGTACCACCTCATTAGTTATGTGATCTACCTATCTAATCTTCAGCATTCTTCTGTAGCACCACATTTCGAAAGCTTCTATTCTCTTCTTGTCTAAACTATTTATCGTCCACATTTCACTTCCACACATGGCTGTACTCCATACACATACCTTCAGAATAGACTTCCTGACACTTAAATCAATACTCGATGTTAACAAATTTCTCTTCTTCAGAAACGCTTTCCTTGCCATTGCCAGTGTACATTTTATATCCTCTCTACGTCGACCATCACCAGTTATTTTGCTCCCCAAATAGCAAAACTCATTTACTACTGTAAGCGTCTCATTTCCTAATCTAATTCCCGCAGCATCACCCGATTCAATTCGACTACATTCAATTTTTCAGGTCCTTTGATGTCTCTGACAGAATTACAATGTCATCGGCGAACCTCAAAGTTTTTATTTCTTCTCCATGGATTTTAATTTCTACTTCGAATATTTCTTTTGTATCCTTTACTTCTTGCTCAATATACAGATTGAATAACATCGGGGATAGGCTACAACCCTGTCCGCTATCTGGTTTCTGTACAAATTGTAAATAGCCTTTCGCTCCCGGTATTTTACCCCTGTCACCTTCAGAATTCGAGAGAGAGTATTCCAGTCAATATTGTCAAAGACTTTCTCTAAGTCTACAAATGCTAGAAACGCAGGTTTTCCTTTCCTTAATCTATTTTCTAAGATAAGTCGTAGAGTCAGTATTGCCTCACGTGTTCCAACATTTCTACGGAATCCAAACTGATCTTCCCCGAGGTCGCCTTCTACCAGTTTTTCCATATGTCTGTAAAGAATTCTTGTTAGTATTTTGCAGCCGTGGCTTATTAAAATGATAGTTCGGTAATTTTCACATCTGTCAACACCTGCTTTCTTTGGGATTGGAATTATTATATTCTTCTTGAAGTCTGAGGGTATTTCGCCAGTCTCATACATCTTGCTCACTAGATGGTAGAGTTTTGTTAGGCCTGGTTCTCCCAAGGCTGTCATTAGTTCTAATGGAATGTTGTCTACTCCCGGGCCTTGTTTCGATTTAGGTCTTTCAGTGCTCTGTCAAACTGTTCACGCAGTATCATATCTCCTATTTCATCTTCATCTACATTCTCTTCCATTTCTAAAATATTGTCCTGAAGAACATCGCCCTTGTATAGACGCTCTATACACTCCTTCCACCTTTCTGCTTTCCATTCTTGGTTTAGAACTGGGTTTCCATCTGAGCTCTTTGATATTCATACAAGTGGTTCTCTTTTCTCCAAAGGTCTCTTTAATTTTCCTGTAGGCAGTATCTATCCTACCCCTAGTGATATACGCCTCTACATCCTTACATTTGTCCTCTAGCCGTCCCTGCTTAGCCATTTTGCATCTCCTGTCGGTCTCATTTTTGAGACGTTTGTATTCCTTTTTTCCTGCTTCATTTACTGCATTTTTGTATTTTCTCCTTTCATCAATTAAATTCAATATGTCTTCTGCTACCCAAGTATTTCTATTAGTCCTCGTCTCTTTACCTACTTGATCCTCTGCTGCCTTGACTATTTCATCTCTCAAAGCTACCCATTCTTCTTCTACTGTATTTCTTTCCCCTGGTCTTCACAATCGTTCCCTAATGCTCTCTCTGAAAGTCTCTACAAACTCTGGTTCTTTCAGTTTACTCAGGTCCCATCTCCTTAAATTCCCACCTTTTTGCAGTTTCTTCAGTTTTAATCTACAGTTCATGACCAGTAGATTGTGGTCAGAGTCCACATCTGCCCCTGGAAATGTCTTACAATTTAAAACCTGGTTCCTAAATCTCTGTCTTACCATTATATAATCTATCTGAGACCTTCCATTATATCCAGGCTTCTTCCATGTATACAACCTTCTTTCATGATTCTTGAATCAAGTGTTAGCTATGATTAAGTTATACTCTGTGCAAAATTCTACCAGGCGGCTTCCCCATTCATTCCTTACTCCCATTCCATATTCACCTACTACGTTTCCTTCTCTTCCTTTTCCTACTATCGAGTTCCAGTCACACATGACTATTAAATTTTCGTCTCCCTTCACTATCTGAATAATTTCTTTAATCTCATCATACATTTAATCTATCTCTTCATCTGCGGAGCTAGTTGGCATATAAACTTGTACTACTGTAGTAGGCGTGGGCTTCGTGTCTATCTTGGCCACAATAATGCGTTCACTATGCTGTTTGTAGTAGCTTACCCGCATCCCTATTTCCCTATTCATTATTAAACCTACTCCTGCATTACCCCTATTTGATTCTGTATTTATAACCCTGTAGTCACCTGACCAAAAGTCTTGTTCCTCCTACCACCGAACTTCACTAATTACCACTAATCTAGGTTTAACCTTTTCAAAGTTTCTAACCTACCTGCCCGATTAAGGGATCTGACATTACAGGCTCCGATCCGTAGAACGCCAGTTTTCTTTCCTCTGATACCGACGTCCTCTTGAGTAGTCCCCGCCCGGAGATCCGAATGGGGGACTATTTTACCTCCGGAATGTTTTACCCTAGAGGACGCAATCATCATTTAACCATACAGTAAAGCTGCATGCCCTCTGGAAAAATTACGGCCGTAGCTTCGCCTTGCTTTCAGCCGTTCGCAGTACCAGCACAGCAAGGCCGTTTTGGTTATTGTTACAAGGCCAGATCAGTCAATCATC
Organism: Schistocerca americana; assembly: GCF_021461395.2. Lineage (NCBI taxonomy): Eukaryota > Metazoa > Arthropoda > Insecta > Orthoptera > Acrididae > Schistocerca > Schistocerca americana. The sequence goes on along the minus strand of NC_060126.1, from coordinate 507,280,134 downwards.
CAGACTGTTGCCCTTGCAACTACTGAAAAGGCTGCTGCCCCTCTTCAGGAACCCCACGTTTGTCTGGCCTCTCAACAGATACCCCTCCGTTGTGGTTGTACCTACGGTACGGCTATTTGTATCGCTGATGCATGCAATCCTCCCCACCAACGGCAAGGTTCATGGGGGGGGAAGACATAACCAGTATTGGATAGGATTTTAAAGTTGGCATTACTTCGTCTCTTCACCTGAAATCATCATCTTCACTTAACTTACGTAGTAACTGCAGTCTTTAGTCCAGCAATTAACTGGGGGAAACTGGTTAAAATGCACACACCTTCACTCGCTCGTCGCTGACAGGCTGTTGGTTTATGGCTGCCGCTGCACTGCGATGCCTTTCCGACATCGAATTGACGAAGAACGAATTTATGACACAACTGGTCTCAAGGAAGTGACCTACTGATAGGGCCCATAGCGAAACTGGAAGCAGTTCTTAGTTTGGTAATAGATTGGCGGAGGCGGTGTGTAAGAACTGAAAATTGTAGAGGGAGACCAGGGCACTAATACTGTAAGCAGGTTGAAACGGTTGTAGGGTGCAGCAGTTCTGCAGAAAGATGAGGGTCGCACAGGATAGAGAAGCGCGGGGAGTTGTAACAAACCCGTCTTCCGACTAAATATCACAACAGCGGTTACTTGGAGGAGTCGATTCCGTGTCCCCGAGCTTGCTGTAGTCATATCGCCAGGTCGTTTTTCTCCACCCTGGTACCGCGCACGCGTTCGGCCGAAGGCAACGGCTGCGATTCGGACAAGGAAGTGTGTGGCTTTTGAGGCGCTCGTTTCAGCGTAATGAAGGCGTCGCGCGCGGTGACGGGAGGCGGTGAGCTGCGCGCCTGGAACTCGTACTGACAGCTGCCCCGGGGTATTTCGGTACGGCGGCCGGTCGAGCACGCCTCCCACTCGAGGGGCGGGCGGTAGGTAGTCGGCAGGGAGGCTCCGAGTGTCGTGTCCCAGCACTCTGCCCGAGTTACAGCAGGGACTGCGCTTCTTCCATGAAAGACTCGTCAGCTTGAAACGATGCGTATTTGCTGAGGTGTAACTGTCGCAGTTACGCATGTTCAAGCTTGCTACAGCTTAGCTATTGTGATTGTTAGAGGCGCGCTATAAAGAGCAGAGCAGAGCGATACCGGAATGTTTACCTTACTAATCCTGCTGTGACAAGTAGTATATAAAAGTGCAAACAACTTTAGTGCCGCGTTCCTACCATAACAACAGTTTATTTCTCTCTTCTTGCTCCTCCTCCTCCTCCTCCTCCTCTTCCTGTCCTTGGCTCTCCTCCCCTTCCTGTACCAGGCTATTCCTTCCCGTCGCTTCCCCCAGCTCCATTGCCATAACTCGATCGCACTGTTTGTGAACATAGCGGGATTATGTCACTTGCAACGGAAGTACTCCAACTGAAACCACTAAAACCATGTGAAAATGATATCACAATACGGGGATGTCTGCTTTACCTCGCACCTACGTCATTTGTATAAAAATCCCTTCATTCCTGTGAAATGGATGCTTCATGGTTGACGAATCAAAAAACTACTTATTCGCATAAATAAACAATTTCGTGGAACAGGCAGTTATGAGCTACAGATGTACAAGATTCATAAATGAGGTGTTTTCCAAATGCGTAAACATATCCTAAAAAAAAAAGATTCAAATTGCTCTGAGCACTATTGGACTTAACTGCTGAGGTCATCAGTCCCCTAGAACTTAGAACTATTTAAACCTAACTAACCTAAGGACATGACACACAACCGTGCCCGTGGCGGGATTCGAACCTGCGACCGTAGCGGTCGCGCGGCTCCAGACTGTAGCGCCTAGTTCCGCTCGGCCACCACGGCCGGCTAAACATATCCTAGAAACAGTGTGCGTGCAGTACTTACAGTCATCCTTATGGAAGTATGTATTTCTCTGTTGCGTTCCATTCTCTTCTTATTCGACATCGAAGTGCAAATACGTAGTTTTAGTGAAGTGATTGTTAACATACCGGAATGAAACAGAACCGCCACTTACCAAGGGCGACGTGCCGGCAAACTACACAACTTTGTGTGCATCGTCACTGCAGTAGCCTAGTATTAACAGCCTCAGTGATCACTCTACCGAAATCTTTGGCAGGAGCTGTTGCATTCAGCTGTGTTTTGACTATGTCATTAAAACTTCCAATGCGCACTTGCATGATGAATACAGTAAGGGCGTACCGAGAACACAGCAACCTCGATTTTGGGAAATTTTTCTCTTCAAATAATATTTTAGTTTAGGCTTTACGTGACCGTTATGAAGACCATTTGGTTGCATAGGTGAGGAGTAGTATAAGAGTGAAAGCCGTTTCCATTTGTTTACTGTTCACCTATACAATCGAAACCACCACACAACATTGAAATTTGTACGAAAATAGTCTTTTGTTTCTTGTCCTCTGCTACCAGATAGTGCCACAGCGTATCCGAAAGTCTTATTTACTGTACAATGCGCACGTGGCTTACTAACCGACATAAATCCACCTACTGATGCAGGTTTACATCTCAGAAACGCGTGAACACAACTAACTGCGACTTCATTATCCCGTAATTTGTCTGAATTGAAATATGGCTCTGTAGTTGCTGCATGTGTTAACAGTTACTGTTTAAGCGAATGTTTAGTGTTTTTGCCAGATAACGCATCATTGTGAATGTGGTAATCTCCTGTGACACGCTAGTCTGCTGTTTCTCCATCCAGCCACTGTTGCGTCTGTGGTCTTCAGATTCGTTAAAGACATTGACTGTACACAAATACAGAGTTTCACAGATAAACCACTTTTCTATATCGTGCAACAAGCAAATCTCTGTATTTTTAAAATCGTTTTTATTCGGTTTTATTCGTTCAAGCTCGGGTACATTCGTTTTTAGGGACAGATAGGACAGAGCTAAGTTTCCATTGAGTGGTGTGTATTCAGTTGATGGGAGTTAAATTCAGTATGCTGTTAATACTGGTATTACGCTCTCCGCAACATTCTTATCTGATAATGGTTGATTTGATAACTTCATTTCCTATTGTTTCGTAACAGATACTCATTTTTCCTTTCGATGCTGTGTTTATTGTAGCGAATTTCAGGTGAGTACATATGTAGTCCGGAACTCTGGTAGGCTACAGTTTATTTTTTACTTGTGTTTCTTGACATAAAATCCAAAGTATCCCAGTACTGGAGTTGACGTTAATGAAGGAAGACCACAGAGTGACGGAGCCTGCCGCCCCAGCGCCCGTTGGGACCACGTGAGACACACACGTCTCACTTGACGGGCGAGGCCTTCTCCCGCAAGTTGGTCGCTCCCAGATTAGTCTGGCAGCCGCGCCGCACAGCGTGACTCAAGACCGCGAAATAGCAGGCCGTGCGTCCGATGCGTCTTGCCGGTCTGCGCTCTCGCACCGTTGCGGAAAGGCCCGCGTGCGTGTGGTCAGGCGGAGGGCGCCACAGTTTAATGTCTGCGTCAGCGAGACAGCACATCTCTCCAAAAGTCGGCAACTCGCTTCACACCGCTGCCAAATTAGCGCACCAGGAACTTTTTCGAGGCGAATTTCATCCGATCCTGTTTTCAAGAGAAGTTGAACCGTATTGGTTTTTCGTTTTTATTATTGTGTCGCACTACTATATATATAGTGTGTGAACCATTCCGAACCTAGTTCCTTCAGTTCTTTTTACTTCACGTTGTTTCGTAAACACATTATGTACAATTTTTTTTTTTAATCTTCCCGCCAGTATGCTGTTGGTTTCGTTCCCCAGCAGCAGCAGTGGCGGCGGCGGCGGCAGCAGGAGGGGAGTGTTCTAAAACGACGTGTGACATAGGAGTGTCGTTGAATCTTTCACTGATGAACAAATTACGCCAACTGAAATCTATCGACGCTTGCTGAAGGTGTATGGAGGCAGTGCATTTCAGTGGTGGTAGAAACGGGGTGCAGACAAGCCACATCCCGTTGAATCGTTCCCGGCTGCAATCCCTCATAACAAACACTGTCTAGATCATCGCATCCGTGATAATCGACGGACAGCGGTCAAGGAATTATCTCTTGTCGACGTACGGAAATTATCGCGTCTTGCAGCAGCAATACCAAACTAAAGGTAACAATTTTGTGAACACCCACAACACTGGAGATGAGACGTAGTATCATCACTAAGAGCCGGGATCTAAAGGACAGTCCCTGCAGCAGCAGCAGCATGCGGAATTTCCAAAAAATTAGTAGTTCAAGAGACAGCCGTGTGCAGGCAAAGTGTTGGGTACAGTCTTCTGGGGATGACAGACTGTGATCCTTATTCGTTTTCTTCAGCGTAAACAAATTTCAGCTCGAATTGTAACTGACTAACCTAAAAGTTCGAATTTCCAGTCATGCCGAGTAGTAGTCAGACTTCCGCTTGCAACACGATAACGCCAGGCCCTACGACAGTTTTTCGACTGCCGCGCGGGATTAACCGAGCGGTCTGGGGCGCTGCAGTCGGGGACTGTGCGGCTAGTCCCGGCGGAGGTTCGAGTCCTCCCTCGGGCATGTGTGTGTGTGTGTGTGTGTGTGTGTGTGTGTGTGTGTGTGTGTGTCCTTAGGATAATTTAGATTAAGTAGTGTGTAAGCTTAGGGACTGATGACCTTAGCTGTTAAGCCCCATAAGATTTCACACACATTTCAACATTTTTTCGACTGTGGAACTCATTCCAAATTCGGCTGGACTGTGCTAATACATCCACGTACAGTCTTCGTTCAGCACATTCATTCTTACATCTCCTTGAGCCTGTGGAAGATAGACTACATGACCAACATTTTCCAGACTCAAACGCTTTCGTCATATCTTTAAGAGAGTGACTAGCCTCAGCTGGCGCAGACTTTTTACAAGCAGCGATTGCGCTCCTATTCATCGTTGGCAAAATATCACAGGGAATAGCGCTGTGTGGAAATATGACGCCATGTAGATGAAATCTTGCTGTGTTTAAATGTGTTTTTTTCCCCCCTATCTGTTGTAGTTTTCGTGAAAATACGTGGGAGGCATTAGTTCCGAATCGACCCTCATACATACGTAACGAATTTAACAGGTTAATGTTTAAATTTGACAACCTGGACACAGAAGTCGGTATTACTTTTCAAGTGTTTCAGACCATCTTCAAAAGCAAGAACCGGGCAATTCTGCACAGTTTGTATTATTCACTGCTCCTTCTCACGACAGTCACAAGCAGCACGTTCACAATGAACCCACTTCAAGATGTGACCAACATGTCCCTTGTTCCATTCGGATGCGATTGTGTCTCGACAATTGGCGACAGGGAAAGTCAAACCCTCTAACCTTCGGCGTTAGGTTTTGAATTAGGTAGTCTCATTCCAGCGTTCTTTCCATTTCTCGGTGACATCCAAAACATCTGTGACCCGAAGGTCAACCCAAGCTGGCTTATGATTTCAGAATATAACCGATGGGCTCTGGAAAACGCTGTTTAGAATCGGATTTTTATGGGACTCACTATTCTCAAGAGTTTGTCCCTTGACAGCTTCTCTTCTGAGATCCGGAAGAGCAATACTGAAAAGAGCTGGCAACCAGTGAATGGGAATCGATCTGACAGTGTCAGTTATTGGCCTCATAACACTCAAACATTAAAGGTTTTTTGCGTTAGTTTCCCATGCAGGGGCACAATTTTCAGCAGCGAAATTGCAGCATTCCGTGCGTACCGTATCAGGATTTGCTCTCCAGTTGTGTGGGGCTGTTTTGTGCAACAGAATATACTCTTGAGCCAAGCTTCTTCGTCAGGTCCGTGCAGCGCTCCTTAAATGATAATGTCCGAATGGGAATGGCACTAGAGACGGTTCGTTCGCGAACTATCGGGTTCAAAGGAACGGTTCACTAAGACGAACGGAACGAGCGAGTAACGAATTCTAAGGAACGGTCATTCATGGTTCACTTCGGTCGCGGCTTTCTGCTTATAGTTCCCGGGAAAGGGAAACGGTCGATTTCGTTCCCGCAACGGCACGTCGGCCGGTCTCGTTCCAGTCTCGGTCCCGTTCCCGCCTGTCTCGGCCTCGCTCGGCCAGATTCGCCCTTTGCGTTGCCACTCGTCGCAGTTCGACTGCTGACTGCTCGTAGTAGGTTCAGTAACGAGTCGTTGTTCGTTTCGTTCTCTGCGCACGCCCATTCTATATCTGTTCCAAACCTTTTCTGAACTCTGAACTTCTGCTTCTTTTCGTATTCTATTCAGCGTCCACGATCGGTAATTAAAATGTATTTTATAATTACGTAAATTAGATAAAAATTACGTGGTATGTAATACTTACATATTTTCAGGTAACAAAACAACATATCATGTTACTTCGCTATTTCGATAAACTTCAGAAGAAAGACTTGTAAAAAAGCAAGATTTTTTTGTTATTACACATGCAAAGGAAGTCGGCACGGCACACATGAGTGGCCATTTTCCGTCTTCTTTTGATCGAAGGTAAAAGAACATGTTCATTATTATGGAAGGCAGACCGACTTAAACAGAATGAAGTCGGCGCTCCATAATCTAGTGTCTGGTGTCACATTTTGTAAAGAGAATATGATAACTCCTACAATATTATTTCAGTGGTACAGGAGGGCGCACGAAAAATCGGCCCCAAGTACTAGACTGCTCATTGTCGCCCACCAATCGTCATCTATTGTTTCGAAGTTGTTGTTTGCATTACCTTATTCGTTATTTCTTCAGTGCCTAATTATTACATGTTTATCTATTCTGCTGTCCGCAGCTCGTGGTCTTGCGGTAGCGTTCTCGCTTCCCGTGCACGGGGTCCCGGGTTCGATTCCCGGCGGGGTCAGGGATTTTTCCTGCCTCGAGATGATTGGGTGTTATTGTGTAGTCTTCATCATCATCATCATTCATCCCCATTACACGAGGAAGGCAATGCAAACCACCTCCACTAGGACCCTGCCTAGTACAGCGGTGCGAGTCTCCCGCATCATCCCCTATGCTTCTCGGAGTATGGGACTTCATCATCATCATCTATTCTGTTCGTAGCGGTCAACAAATCGTGCGTAATTGGCGAGCAGTCTGTACTCGGGGCCGGTTTTTTGTGCGCCACCTTATATTATTTCACTGCGATCAGCCACGTAACGCTACAGTTGCTAAACGAGGGGTTTTGCAGAGTCAGGAAAATTAAAAGTGTGTGAGAATTCTGTTATGAATAAAAACTCGGTACTCCAGGGGGCAGGTAAGTGCCCCGTCTTGGCGCCTTCCATCTCTAGTCACGTATGCTACTAATTTTCAATTTTTCATAAGACCCATATACCAAGCACAAATAAACGGTGAACGAGTAAAAATGAACGGTTCCCAAAAAAGAACTGTCACCAGTGATCTAGTTCCTAAGGATGAACGAGTTTGCCCATCTCTAGAAGGCACCCAGATATTAAGGGAGGTAGTTACGGAAAAATACTTGTGTAATTTCCTGTGTGCATCTTTACTATTTAGATGGAACACTGTTGACATCTATTTTGCAAAAATACCCATTCTATTTGGTGATCACTTTGAGAGTGTGCTCTCACAAGCTGGATGTCTTTGTTCTGACATGTTAATGCCTAGTATCTGCGAATTGGACTATACTGGAGATAGGAGCTGACATATCGTGTGTGTCTGTGTAATGGGAACCACAACTGTTCCTTGAGGCAGGATACTGTTCAGGGATCCCCATCAATTTGCTTCTCCACTCAGAAAAATCGCCGATCAGAGAGCATGTTGCTGAATCAATTTACTAGTTTCTAACGTGGAAATACATCGACGGTTTACGATATTACTGAAAAAAGTGACTGAATGATTCGTAGGAATTCAGATTTCACTGCGGTAATAATGATTATAAGTTTTCGCCGTTTTTCTAAATGACTTCAGGTTAATATTGGTGTGCCTTATCTAGTAGTTTGCCTTTTATGGCCTCCGTGGCAACGCAAACTGGAATACTGACGTTCTGTTGCACGCAATTGACAGAGCAGGGAAGACAGTTACTGTGCTTTCGCATCGTGCAGCGTACCCACATATTCGATTCGCAACTTGCAAGTGATCCTTTGTGCTGTATCCACTTCTAAAGCCAGGTTGTTCATTTGCCCTCGAATAAAATATAAGGTTTCATGTATGTGGTCGTGAGAAGTTCAGTGACTTACAAATTACGGAGAGGGGCTGATGTAGTAGTAGGTGATTGTAGAGGTAGTAGTAGTAGTAGTTTTATTTATCCTTATTTCTCATTTACATGGATATTGGACGTTTCTTGGTATAACAATTTAAGAAACAATAATAAAGCAATTCACATTTACAGACTCACAGGTCTAGAATGACAAGGATGGCACAGGTAGTCGGCCATGGTCTTTTAGTAGGAAACATCCCAGCATTTGCTTGAAATAATTTAGGCAAACCACGGAAAACCTAAGTGACGATGGCTCGATGAAGATAAGAAAAAAAATGGTTCAAATGGCTCCGAGCACTATGGGACTTAACATCTGAGGTCATCAGTCCCCTAGAACTTAAAACTACTTAAGCCTAACTACATCTACATGCATACTCCGCAATCCACCATACGGTGCGTGGCGAAGGGTACCTCGTACCACAACTGCCATCTTCTCTCCCTGTTCCACTCCCAAACAGAACGAGGGAAAAATGACTGCCTATATGCCTCTGTACGGGCCCTAATCTCTCTAATCTTATCTTTGTGGTCTTTCCGCGAAATGTAAGTTGGCGGCAATAAAATTGTACTGCAGTCAGCCTCAAATGCTGGTTCTCTAAATTTCCTCAGTAGCGATTCACGAAAAGAACGCCTCATTTCCTCTAGAGACTCCCACCCGAGTTCCTGAAGCATTTCCGTAACACTCGCGTGATGATCAAACCTACCAGTAACAAATCCAGCAGCCCGCCTCTGAATTGTTTCTATGTCCTCCCTCAATCCAACCTGATAGGGATCCCAAACGCTCGAGCAGTACTCGAGAATAGGTCGTATTAGTGTTTTATAAGCGGTCTCCTTTACAGATGAACCACATCTTCCCAAAATTCTACCAATGAACCGAAGACGACTATCCGCCTTCCCCACAACTGCCATTACAACATGCTTGTCCCACTTCATATCGCTCTGCAATGTTACGCCCAAATATTTAATCGACGTGACTGTGTCAAGCGCTACATTACTATGGAGTATTCAAACATTACAGGATTCTTTTTCCTATTCATCTGTATTAATTTACGTTTATCTATATTTAGAGTTAGCTGCCGTACTTTACACCAATCACAAATCCTGTCCAAGTCATCTTGTGTCGTCCTACAGTCACTCAACGACGACACCTTCCCGTACATCACATCATCATCAGCAAACAGCCGCACATTGCTATCCACCCTATCCAAAAGATCATTTATGTAGATAGAAAACAACAGCGGACCTACCACACTTCCTTGGGGCATTCTAGATGATACCCTCACCTCCGATGAACACTCACCGTCGAGGACAACGTACTGGGTTCTATTACTTAAGAAGTCTTCGAGCCACTCACATATTTGGAAAGCAATCCCATATGCTCGTACCTTAGGAGTCTGCAGTGTGGCACAGTCAAACGCTTTCCGGAAGTCAAGGAATATGGCATCCGTCTGATACCATAACCTAAGGACATCACACACATCCATGCCCGAGGCAGGATTCGAACCTGCGACCGTAGCAGTCGCGCGGTTCCGGACTGAAGCGCCTAGAACCGCTCGGCCATCGCGGCCGGCCTGATGAAGATAAGAGAGCACTCTGTTTGTAACAATGCTACCTCATTCGGTTCTGATCTCAGGGCCACTCTTTGCCTGTTTGGTTGCCTGAAAAACTGATTCAGCATCCCTCTATAATAAATCAGATATTGAGCTCAGAAAGATGATACGGTGTTCGTGTTATATGAGGGGAGTTCAGAAGATATGGTACGAAACAGCACTATGGGCATAAGTGAAGTCTTTAGTCAAAAGTTACCACCAGAGGCCTGAGCATAACTATCCCATTATTTCTCGAGCCGGATTCCCTGTTCCCGAAATTTCTGTGGCTGTGACAGGAACCAGTTCTCTAGTGTGTCCTTCAGTTCGTCGTGCGAGTTGAAGCACTTACCTTTCAGATGTTGTTTAAGTGGCCCAACACATGGAAGTCGCAGGGCGACATTTCCCGACTGTAGGACGGATGTTCTAGCTGCTCCCATTTGAACTGGGCCCGTACCACTTTTTGTGACTTTGGAGACGTGGGGACGCGCATTACCGTGCAGCAGCAGCACTCCCTCCGCGAGCAGCCCAGGCCATTATCTGCTGATGGACTTCCGTAGGGTACCTGTCAGTGAGGACTGAGAGGTGTGCTGGCAGCCAACGTTCCGGCTCCGTGGGCCCGGTGTGTAGGCGCCTTTACGGAAGTGCTCGACGAACTCCAGTGACAGGTGCTACAAGGGAGGGGTTTACGTGCTGTTACTATTTCGAGAGCATTCTTTTGAAGAAGAGTCGGGCAACGTATGATTTCCTCCTGCATACACCTCGCGACATGATCTCCACGAAAAACTCAGAGAAATTAGATGAAATATGGAGCTTTATCGAAATCATTCTTGCAACATTCCATTCGTGATTGGAACAGAAAAGGGGGAAAAATAGTGGTACCAGAAGTGCCCTCCGCCACAAACCGTAAGGTGGCTCGGGGACTATACATGCAGAAGTCGAAGACTGCCTTGTGAAAGATACGTTTCGTTATTGAAAAAGAGTATTTATGCTACAATTAATGATGGATGGGATTTAGTAGATCACTGTCAACATAGTTTAGGTTACCTGCCCTATGTCCAGTAGTAACAAGTAATGGTATTTTACGCAATTAACGACTAAAGAAATTATGATAGCTTGTGGAGCCGATTTGCAAGTTGAATGAAGGTCAGGGACGTAACACTATAAACAGGAGCACCGTAGTAAAGCACTGTGATGTTCATATAACAGATCCAGTTTCGGGTTATGACGCGTTTCCTCAGTTTCGATTGAGTACTCTCCGCCACGTGTGTGAATGAGTGGGTGCTGCGCGCGCGCGCGCGCGCACGCACACACACACACACACACACACACACACACACACACACACACACGAGAGAGACAGAGAGAGAGAGGGGGTGGGGGCGAGAGAGAGCGTCTCGCAGAAAGGACAGAGACAATAATGGCCACACCGATCGGGCCAGCGTGTGTTTGTTTAACATTTTCTGGTCTATTATATTCTGAATGATTAAGGGCGCTATTTCAGTGCTAGGATTATGTAATTTTTCTTATTTTGTGTCCTCCGTTCATACGGAGACGCGTCCTACTTTCCTTGATTTATTTTCAGCCTTATTGCCCGTGAGGATCGTTTTGGACGACGTCCAGATTTTAATAAATCGATGTGGGGCTAAGTCGTGCTCTGGTAACACGTTTCACAACCTAAACAAACTGAAGTTTTTAGTATTAGCTACACGAAATTATGAAGCAGCTGGGAACATGGTCTGTCTTCTTTCTCTACATGTGCGATTGTTGCTATTGCTTTGTAAAATTTTAAAAAGGGGCAGTCCTCTCAGTTCCGCGGATTCAAAGAGTTCAGATTTATTCAACTTGCAATTTAATGCCTTTCATTTGACGCTGCTTAGCGTTGTCAGCCGTTACGCAATAATAAGTCGCCATTGTCTTGTCTGTGTCGGCTCATTCTTCCTTTGAAGCTAATGGATCGAACCGCGTCGTTTCTTGTTATTACTCATACGATCCATCGTGCGTAATAGCACATACGTACAGAAAAGAAACGTTAAAATGGTGTGCGCAGGCGACATTTAGAACTGTTGAGCACTTATTTAAGGATGGATAAGTAACTAAAATGAACATACAGTTTCTTAATTAATACATTTAGGTTCGTTTGAAGAGCGAAGCAGTCAGACAGAAATACTTTCTTCTAAACCCCCCGCCCCCCCCCCCCCCCCCCAGTCGCGCAGAAAAATTGACTCGCAGTGCGAAAGTGCTCAACATTTGAAAATTCGCTGTCTTAATTAAGCTCTTCCGAAGATCGACATACATTTGTTATGATGTGCTCACAAATCGTTGGACTTGAGTAAATTTCGTTTCAGTATTTACCTTGGTCGTAGACCGAACATTAGAAAATTCACCCTTTCTTTCTTCACAATGACAGTTTTAGGGAAGGGACAGAATTAATAGAGTTAGATTTTCTACAATTGTCTTGGAACACAAGAAAGCATAGGTAATCTTATCTGTGAACCATTCGCCAAGGAAGCCTGATGCAGGATTATAGAAAACACACCATTTACATAAGAAGACTCAAGAAATGCCATTGTTACTCTTATTTTTCGTGCAAGTGTACACCAGACAACTAGCTGTTTGCTTTCTGTGGTGATTGGCACCCAGTGACGTTTTTTACTTGTAGTGAACGTATTGGAATGCCGACAGAGCACCGCAGTACTCGTGAAATACGGATTTACGTTTGCTTTCGAATTGATCTCATCATCAGACGTAATTGGACATTTATTGACAGGCAGAATGCAGCAAGATATTTAGGGCAGGAAGTAATTCACAAACGTGTGAATACTATCGAGTGCGCCTCATAGAAGGATGGCGAAAAAACTCATGATGCGAGTGGTTTCCGTCCACTAGCGAACATATATTTGAATGCCGGCGTTATTATGTTAGGCAACTGAAAATGTACGAATGCCCCGTCACATCTCGACACTAGTTTAGTCCCTTGCTAACGTTGCCTGACTAAATGTGGAAAAATATGAAGTTACCATTTCTACTACAATAGCCTAGTCAACGAGGACCAAAAAAGGTGGACTAAAGGGAAAAATCGTGTAGTCGCAATTTTTGCACACTGCTTGGAGGGAATGTAATGAATAACATACTAAAAATCGTGACCAGAGCGAGTGGGTGGCGTTTAAAGGCCACCTTTATGTTTTTCTAAAATAACTGAAAAACCGCGCCTCCTAGCGATAATGTTTCTCCAGGACTAACACTTTCTGCGTTGCAGAGGATGGAAAATTCACAATTAATAAAAATTAAAAATATTGTTGTAACCACTTAAAATTAATGTTTATCTTTAAATGAATGGTTTAAAAATAAAAATTAACTGTGTGTACCACGTCTAAGAGCAGTAGATTAAAATAAAAGACTAGTCTATAACTTTTTTGCTGACATGCCCGAGGACCCAACGGGAGCACAGTTTCCTAAAGTTCAGGTGTTCAGAAACAATGTTGTAAAGCACTGATTTCGACACGTCAGGAAATTCGTTTGAGAGACCTGCTATTGTGAAGCGCCTGTTCTCACGAATCGTCGCTTCAACTGAAGCCACCAAATCGTCTCCAATCAAAGAAGGGCGACCGGAGCGGTCCTCATCGTGGATGTTGTCACGGCCTTCTTTGAACTCTCGTACCCACTTACGCACTTTGCTTTCACTCATAACAGTATCACTTCGCAAATCCGTCGATGAATTTCTGCAGCAGACAGGTTCCTTGCTGACAAAAACCGTATCACTGAGCGAACCTCACACCCGGCGGGCGAGTTGATAGTCTTAAACATTTTGAAAGCACAGAACAGGACCGTACAGATTAGCTACAGGGCTGAAAGGGAGCAGAGTTGTTCCCGAGGCGTGCCGGTACACGACGCACGCGCTCGTTGCGGTATGCGCGCGAACTACTAGTGTCTACAACAAAACGGACCTTACTTAAAAAACACGCCTCGTACATCTCTGAGCCTCTCGGTACTGGCTGAACGTTACGTCCTTGTGAAATACTAACACCACCATTGTTTTACAAAGTATATATTAATTTACAAAAAAAAAACTGTCTGCCAAGAATTTCGTTTCTTTTGTTGGTCTGCCGAAATGCATTTGCTGTTGTGTACAGATCGGTGTAACGTATTCATGTCCAGCTGGAAATAGTAATTCACTCTTTCGTTTCCCCTCTCACTACAATACTCAAACCTGTTCCAGTACGATCTCACTCCATGCATGCCCCAAGTGAAAAATAATTAATAGTCTTCGGTTGTTCTGTGAATGTGTTCTCTACGTTCGGTTTTGCTTATGCATTATTTTCCATCCGTGTTTTGCGAAGCGACGACGGTGGTTCGTAATGGTAGTGACGTGGTTTCTGAAATGGAACTTGAGGATAACTTTTTTGCGTCCACTTCTATTTCAGGAAAGCAGCGACACACATTCCAGGATGCGGCGCAGTTTCCGTCGATCGTAGGAACGTGTTTGCTTTTGTCGTGGGTTTTTATATGTTGCTCCGGCGAACGCGCAGGTCACCACTTGTATGCGGGCCAGATTCACCTTGCAGAAGAACGACTGATTTGACGGCTTTCAGCCGCGGAGAATCGGGGTTGTGCAAGCTCCGCGTGCTAAAGCAAACACACACGCGGCAGCTGCTAAAAGTAGACCCGGGACCTACTGCTCACTAGGTCGCAGCGACCACCTCGCCATAGGCGCCAGGCGTTCGCCTGGCTGCTGACGTTCGCGGAAGACCGACATAATTTCGGAACTGCACTAAATTGTCATGAAGGAAGAAAAGTAAATAGAGTCGGCTCGCAAATGTTTGAATCTTACCGAAATTGTGATCATTTTTCTGCCTCATCATGGGATAAGTTTTAAAAAAGTTTTAATTTTTCTTATATTCTGCATATCATTCGCATTCAAAATTTCTTTATTTACTTTTGCTTTTTTCTCTCCTCCTCAATCTAGTAATACCGTAAGTTTTTTCGTTTACATCTGAAAATCCTTGAAATTTTATTTCTAATTTATAAACATAATTTTGTTTTACATGTTGTCTTCCTTCTACTCATTTGTTATATTCTTAAGTATATCTTTGATCTTACTATTGCTCTTTTACCCCTGTAAGCGTGATTGACAATTTGACTATAAAGTTTTTCAGTCAATGCACACGTAATTTGTTTAATGGCTGTGCTGGATCCGACTGACAGGTCATTATCAGTAGCCTGTGGATATGGCCAATGGATGAGTCAAAGGATTTGCGAGTCAACATCCTCCTGAGGCTCCCACTAAAGGAAGTGACAGAAAACAATTTGTGTGAGCACTGGCTGAAGTAAACTTTATAGTTACTTGTAAAGTGCTCGCTGGTAGTAATATGGCAAATATAAACAAGAAAATTCGTTTGTCCAGTCTACTCTTGCCCATTCCCATTACGTGGCTAATGAAACTAGCTCGCCTTATAGTATCGAAAGATCTTTTCGCTATCTTTATTCTTGTTGATGCCTTCTTCTTTGCGGTCTAACTCCCCTTTCTCTGTTCTCACTAGTCGGAATATTTTCTTTAAAATCTTCTGTAATTCTTTTCTGTTTCTCCTGATGTAATTGAGAACATACCGTAACCAGGATCAAGACTTGCTGGTTTGACCACTGTACGGAGAGATTATATTTGTTGCACGTATCTTGGACTCTGTTGGTATACCACTTCAGTTACGCCGTTCTTTA
Source organism: Schistocerca americana (assembly GCF_021461395.2). NCBI lineage: Eukaryota > Metazoa > Arthropoda > Insecta > Orthoptera > Acrididae > Schistocerca > Schistocerca americana. The sequence goes on along the minus strand of NC_060126.1, from coordinate 507,264,664 downwards.
TTGGCTTCTTAGCTATATTCATCATTAATTATCTCAAGTTGAATTTCCTTAGAGCCTTCTTTAATTTTACGTATCCACTTACTGTTACTAAAATTAAATATATATAATGCTGTGAGCAAGGACCAAAGAATAAACACACGTTAATTCCAACCACCGTCTGACGTAATATAGTCCCTATCCTAAAGTTTCTCACTGGCGCAAAGTCAAAAGCAAAATTCGTGAGAGAGAGATGTATCTGAGTTCCCTGTTCGGACACGAGTAAGACAAGAGATTGACTACTCTCCATTTCTCTTCACTTGTTTTGTGGAGAGAATAACGTTATTGTTACTTAAACAACAGAAACATGACACGTACACCTGACCGAGCTTACAAATAACAGTGATAATCGCTGACATACACTTTTGCCAAGAAGATAGTTCTTAGATATGCAGGTAACAAAATGAGGCACGATAATAATGCGTACACTAGGAGATAGCCTGTTGACGTCGTAAAACGTGATATTTGATACAATGTGGGATGTCCCTGCACGGATGTAATATACACTGCCTGACAAAAAAGTGCCATAAAACAGTTATATCTTCTCTTGAAGCAAGCTGGCCCAAAGTACTTGGAACTGGGCCTTGATATCCTGGATACTACCATTGGGTCGGAGTTGATGTCCGAGTTCCGTACCACATATGTTTTATCGGGAACAGATCTGAAAATGCTGCAGGCCACGGGTGTACCTCAACATCGCACGCACAGTTCCGGAGCACGTGCCACGTGTGGGTGAGCACTGTCCTGCTGAAAAATGGCACCACGATACTGTCGCATGAGAGGTAAAACATAAGGTCGCATAGTGTCCGTTACGTACGTTTGTGCCGTCAGAGATCTCTGAGTGACTACCAGCCGTGACCTGAAGACATAACCAATGGCCTCCTCTCTAGATGACACCAGAGTAACACTACTGCTCCGCTTCGAAACATTGAAAGAATGGGACGTGTTCTCAGGCCAGCGCCGTACTCGCCGACGATGGTCATCGAGGATTGTGAAGAACCACGATTCGTCGCTTAATACAATGCGATGCCATTCATCAACAGTCCCTGCTCCCCAGTCACAGCATCAGTCCAGACGCAGCCGTTTTTGTTGTGCTTTTACCGGCGTCCTACGAATGGGGCGTCAGTTCTCTAGTCTGGCTGCTGCTAGTCCCCGATCAATGATGCCTCACAAATCTGGATATTGCACGAGTCGACGATCCTGCCAAATGGAGACCCAGAATGACGCCTCTTTCAAACTCTTCCAGCTGGTGATGGTGTGGCGTATCGGTGTCCTCCACAGTGATCACTAAACGTCTGACGTTGTTTACGGCCCTTATATACCCTACCAGGCCTGATAACAACAGTACACACTAACAACATTCATGCACTCGAGTGGCCGTTCTACCTGTCAAAGAGGACCGCAGTTCTAATCGTTTGCGTACCCGCCAGTGGTATGTGCAGTCTTGAAGTTTCACTGAAATCTTACCATGTCCACTGAGTGTTTCACATTTTTGTCAGGCAGTATAGATCGTCAGTGTGGGGTGTGCGTGTGACACCCTCGCTTGATAATATCGGATACGCAATGGCTACTGGCAGTGTGGATTAGGCCACCCAACATGGGTTGAAATAATTCCTGTCGCCTCTCGACAAACGCCCTGTAGAGGTAAACTGTTGTCCGTGGTGGGTTTTACAGCTAGTGCCACACTTGGTGATTTTCTCCGATCATATTCGCGGTTGAAACGGTCATCGAAGGGTGCCACATTTGAAACAATTGTAATCACGGTGTATGAAGTCGCGCCAAAATAAAAACTCGGTGTCATTCTTGTGACAAAAATCTGTAGCTTCTGCAGTTGTGTTGCAGCCTTCCTTACACACACACCGTGGAAGATGAGTTGTCATTCTAAAATATTTAGCTGGAGGAGCATTACAATTTGTTGTTCGTCCTCGAAGATGACGTAGTACCCTACGGAAACCGTGGGTTTATCCAGTTATTCTGAACCGTCCAATTGAAGGAAAGAATGTGTCGTTACACAAGTAACTTAAGGACTATTTCGAGAAATTATTTTGTTTCTGCCGTTTGGGTATAACATCTCTCGACTTACAGTTGTCGAATATTGAAAGCCAGTTATGTGATTGTGTTGGTTCAGAAGAAAAACTTGCAGTAAAAGTGAGCTAAGTTTTGCTATTAAAGCCGGCCGATGTCGCCGAGCGGTTCTAGGCGCTTCAGTCTGGAACCGCGCTACCGCTACCGCTACCGCATGGATGTTTGTGATGTCCTTAAGTTAGTTAGGTTTAAGTAGTTCTAAGTTCTAGGGGACTGATGACCTCAGATGTTAAGTCCCATAGTGCTCAGAGCCATTTGAATTTGCTATTAAATCGAGTAAATAATTATGAAAATAAACGTTTTCTTACAAGGTCCTGTTAATTGCTTAATCACTTCTAATATTCTTAGAATGGCAACCGCTGTACTATTTTCAGACATTACGACACACGGAAGAAACAGAGTACACCAAACCTCCTAGTTACCGCGCGACTGGCAGTAAAAAGCAGCCTAGTGTGGCAACGATACCAAGGAAGTTGCCCCATAAGAGAACAATGCTGCTTCGGTGTTGGCCACTTCCACAATATTGACATGGTTATAACGTTTCCAATTGGTGCGCCACATGAACAGACGCTTTAATAAGTCCCCAGACCCGTCCACTATTTTTGTGTCGACTGACGGTGGGAAGTACACCACATCCCCTGACACAGACACTACATTTATGTGACTGGAATGCTCCTGGCAGGAGGATGAGCGCACGGAGCACCCTCCCGAAACCGTGGATACACGAGGTCCTTTACGACGGCAAGTGCTGTGCTGGTGAGTGGCGTTTGAGCGCCCTGGCTCTCGATTGCAGTGGCTAGTCGACCTTGCCCACATCACCATCGAATGTTTCCTCCCTCCTGGCACCTTCTAAGCAGCCACGACCTGACGCGAAGGACGATATGAAACTCCTAGCCAACTACAAAAGTAAACCTACGATCCAGCCATGCGTAATGTCATCCAAATGTGGTAACTGGACCATCTTGTTAAACTTGAGATGTTTCTGTCCGGTTCCGTCATAGATACGTCCACTCATTGTTGAAACGTTTTCGTTATCCTCGAAGATCCCTACGCTTTCGAACATAAATGCAGCTGATTCGAGTCTTGATAGTAGTAGAACTTGGTCAATTCAATTTAGAAGACTGATCATGTAGAGCTAGCAAGTTTCATGGATCATTTGTACAATTAATTGTAATGATGTGTAACGAATTTCATACTCATATTATCCATAAATGTGTAAATATGGTTACATGTTGCCCATTTAAAGTCCTTTTTTATGTCCAGATGTGAATTAGAAATTCCTGCCCACCCTCTTTTATATGTTATATAAACAGAAATGTTTTTAGAGAATGAAGCAGTTGTCAAGGAGAAACTTCATCTTGTTTTCAAACTTAACTTTGGTATCTGTCAGAAATTTTATGTCATTGGGTATGTGATAAGAAATTTGTGGTAGTAGCATTATGCGCTCTTTTTGCTGAAGATAACCTTAACGTGAAACAGTGAATGCTATTTTTTTCTTCTCGTGTTGTAATTATGTATGTCATTGTTCTTTTTGAACTGTAGTGGATTATTTACAGCAAACTTCATGAGGAAATACGTATACTGTAAATAAATACTGTAATTCCTAATTTATGAAACATATGTCTGCAAGATGATCGTGGGTAAGCGTCACACATTGCTTTTACTGTGTGTTTTTTAGCAATGAAAACATTGTTTCTTACAGATGAGTTACCCTAAAATATTATTCCATACGACGTTACTGAATGAAAATAAGCAAAATATGTTTTTTACTGATTTTTATATCTACAAGATATGCAATTATTCTAAGCCGAAATTGGGAGATCTGAACTGCTTTAGCAGTTCTAAATGTGTTTTTTCCAGTTTGAATCCCATCAATAAGACACCCAAAAATTTTTAAGTTTCCACCCTAGTTTTTATTTCCTCACCATCTACTAGAATCATCACCAGTAAACCTCCGATTCTTTAAAAAATCAACAGCGTCAAACGTCTCATTAATTTGCAGATTTGTTAATGTGTTAAATATTACAAGTGTCACTAGCATTGTAATCATTACAAACATACACACAACAACAGATAAAATGGCAAGCAATGTTCTCAAAAATGGTCTTCGGCATGTAAGCGAGAAAAAAAATTGGAAAACGTTTGAAATTGTTCTTAAAGCTAGTTGGAAGTCTCTAAATTTTCTCATTATGAAACACTGGACGAATATAGCTTAGGTAATTTGCGCTCCATTTTAAGCAAAATCAAGTTTTTCATGCGTCTGAATGTTAATGACGTCATATCTCCTGACATGTGTGTCGTACAGTGGTGTAATTTTGCAGGTACATTCAATGATGTATGTAGATACTGCCTGCAAAGTGTGTTACGAATAGCTTTAGCAGTGAAGAAGTGACAGATTAGAACTTCATCCCCCCGATTCTGAAGTTTGACTGAAGAACAGCGAAAATGCCGTAGTAACCGGTAAACTTCTTTCTTCCATCATTTTGTGGGGAGGGGGTCAGCGAGAAAGTGTTTCGTAAAGGTTCCAGATTATATATAAGGTTTGTTGAAAGTCGCTAAGTACTCTACTTTATAAAATACTGGATGAATAAAACCCGGGTATGTGCACACCATCAGTTGCACTTCCTCAAAGTCAAACACACAGTTTTTCAGGTTACCTTCCATTAGGAAAGTGGGTGCACTCAGCGACTGCCATGTGAATTATAAATTATAGAGCGCAGCAATGAGTTCTAGCTGAAATAATTGTCTTATTCTGTCAAACGTTTGATATAAAATTATAGCGCTTAATTAGTAGATTATTACATCATTTTAAATATGACCAGTAATTACTTGAAATATTGAAAAATGAATTGGCAACCTGCAACTGGAACAGGGTTAGTAATGTAGATTGATATAATAGCTCTAGATGTGCAGAACTGAACATGTTGTCTCGATTTGAAATTGAGAGAGACCATTTGCCGAAGACCATTGCTTGCCATTTTATCTGTTGTTGTATGTATGTTTGTAATGATTACAATGCTAGTGACACTTGCAAAAAGAACTAATTCTTGATGTATGTAATGTATGTATGTAACTCCAATTTTGTATTGGTATTATGATCAGCAACTCATTGTGTTCGTAATTTATTAATTAAGGTTTCCATCAGTTTTCTGAAGATTTTCATTCATTCGCAAACTTTTACCTACGTTAGAAGCTACACTGTTATTAACAAAACATGAAATACAAAATGCTTAGTTACACTGATAATTTTCGAGCAATCTGCGTGCACAGATTAGAGCAGTGCAGTAAATCTTTTATGACCTACGTGCATTAGTGATGTTTAATTGTTCATAATAGATGCATTGTACTCCAGTTCGATTAACACATGTTATTTGTCTGTGTTGTGATTGTATTGGTACATTCAAAATCCGACAGACATCTTTAGTTGTTTATACATTCAAATTTGACTGGTGCCTTCAGTGTCTTTTCATATGTCAATGTGCGCTCTCCCTCCCTCCCTCCCACTCCCCCTCCCTCCGCCGCCCCTTCCCCCTCCCGAGTTCATAGTGTTAAATACACAGATGCTGTATTGAGAAATGTCTTAGTCATTGTCGTATTACTGTTATGCTTGGTCATCAGCTAACTGATTTACTGGATCATAAACCATTTTTAAAAAGAAGAAAAAAATTTATTTAAATTTGAAGTGCTTGAGACCTTAAAAGTTAAGCACGATGAAGGAATAAATTCGGTAAGACATTAATATTTTGCCCAAATAAGCGGAGTTACCACCTCAACAGATATCCAGGAACTCAAGAGATAGTGGCGTCATAGGTGCGTAGATTCGTCATGCGCTGCCTCGTGCAGAAAAATGCGTTACTACGTTCCTCCTACAAGAGGACAAAATGTGCAAAGTAAGAATTGAACGGTGACGGTGACGTCATCGGCAGGAGGAACATCGCAAAAAATGTTCAAATGTGTGTGAAATCTTATGGGACTCAACTGCTAAGGTCATCAGTCCCTAAGTTACACACTACTTATCCTAAATTATCCTAAGGACAAACACACACACCCATGCCCGAGGGAGGACTCGAACCTCCGCCGGGACCAGCCGCACGAGGAACATTGCATGTCACGGTAATTGTTGACCGCTGGTGGCAACGAAAGGGATGTCTAGACTCGCAGGACTTGGTAATCACATTGCAATCATCGTAACATTTATGTGAACTTTCACAGGAAAAGCACCGATAAATTAAGACCAAAACCCTATCCATACCAATAGGTGCGTAGGGTCTTAGGAGTGCGCGCACATTTTCGTCGGCATGGGTGGAAGTTCCTCCTCTTTGCATGACACCTGTGTTACATTTTTACGTAACTATGTGAGTACACATTCTTGCAGAAGGTGAAGCGACGTAACTGTTCCGTAAGAACGATACAGTCAGTGGACCATTCCCAATTATGTGTTGGTAAAGGTTTCTATCTTATAAGCCCATCGATGAATTTCTAACTTTTTGAGATTGCTGTTGGTAATGGCGCGTCTGAGTTCACACACTGGAGACAGTGAATACATTTTAACGTCTTAAACATCAGTTATACTTTCAATTAGGGCAGTAATTCAGAAAGCATTACCTGATGTAAAGCAGTTGAAGTAAAACGCTTTTCAAGAACACATGTGTGGAGTTGGTGAACCGCGTTAGTACACCGTTTCCGGGATTGTCGGAACTACCGGCTTGCATCGAATCCTCCCAGCGGATTGAGGAAGAGGGCCAGTGTGACGCCCAGTCAGGCTGTGGGTTTTAGGGGGTTTCCCATGTCATGTCCTGCCGGGTGAACAGGCCGACCGGGCTGCAAGTCGTGTCCCGCCTGTTAGGCGATTCGCAAAGGCATTCACACACTTTAAGATGGGAGAACATCAGTCGCATGCAGACGGGGTAGACGAATTCCGTCGGGGAGGAGGAGGGGTGGCAACAGGAAGGGCATCCGGCCACACACTGCCACTAACATTACCAAATCCCACCGAGCGAGGTGGCGCAGTGGTCAGCACACTGGACTCGCATTCGGGAGGACGACGGTTCAATCCCGCGTCCGGCCGTCCTGACAGGTTTTCCGTGATTTCCTTAGATCACTTCAGGGAAATGCCGGGATGGTTCCTTTGAAAGGGCACGGCCAATTTCCTTCCCCATCCTTTCCTAAACCGAGCTTGTGCTCCGTCTCTAATGACCTCGTTGTCGACGGGACGTTAAACACTAATTTCCTCCCCTCCTCCTCCCCTTACCAAATCCAGACTAACCTGCCGGCCCTGTGAAGACACGGGGTAAGGCCAGGAAAAAGATGAAAATGAAAAACTTTTCACTTTATATTATTTAACACAGCGTCATCATATTTGTTTCACATTCACTGAATATTTTAGTTTAAAGGAGTTAATTCCATTCATTGTTTACTGGTGGAGAATAAATTATCACGAAAATGAACTACTACTGTAGAAATGGAGTTGAACGATCTGATGGACAAATTATTTATTTTGGTACATCGTCATAGAATATGGTTGTTTAATTTGTCAGATGAAATTACAGCCTCAAACGCAGTGATATTTTTCAACCCAACTCAAGTGAAAGGCTAATAATGGAGCACTTCACGCATTTGTAAGTACACTGACCACAGTTGTTTCATAGAGCACAAAATTTGCTCCGCTAGTAAGTTTTCGTTTTTTTTAGCAGGGTGGCGACTTTAGTCTGCAAAATCTGGAACATAGGGAATTATCAGTGAGTTCCGAAACACTCTGGGAATTATGAGGGACTCTAAAGGGAGTACAGCTGTTTGTTTTAGAAGAAATGTTCAGAAATATTGTGCTAAAAATCACTGCGAGATTCTGTTCCGAAAACAATAGGTTGTGGAGTCGAAAATTCAAGGAGGTCATTGAATTGCTGTTACGTTTACTGCTCGACAGCCGCTACTTCGGGCCCGCTGACGACTCAGGAGGGTCTCAATTATTGTCGGTGGGGTCTTCGGTTTCAGATCGCTTTCCCTTCGCAAGAGTTTGAGGGACAGAAAGTGTAGCTTGCGAATGTCATTAGCACAGAAACGAAGCTGGATTTTCTTAATTTTATAAAATATGCATGAGGAGCTATTTTTATAGATCAGCGTTGAATGTCCAGGAATCATTTTACTAATTTCGGTACAAGTAGTTATTCGCCGACATTCTTCCAGTGTCATACGCCAGATCAGAAATGATCCTAGTGTCAAAACCGTCAGATTTGAATCATGATAACGCGTCTTTGCTATCAACGTATATTGATATTATGTTGGCCGGCCGCTGTGGCCGAGCGGTTCTAGGCACCTCAGTCCGGAACCGCGCTGCTGCTACGGTCGCAGGTTCGAATCCTTCCTCGGGCATGAATGTGTGTGATGTCCTTAGGTTAGTTAGGTTTAAGTAGTTCTAAGTTCTAGGGGACTGATGACCTCAGATGTTAATTCTGATAGTGCTCGGAGCCATTTGAACCATTTTATATTATGTTGCAGTAGCTGTGTTACAAAGTAATACGACTGAATATTATTTCTCGAACAACAAAAATCATAAATTTCGTACATAGTTTGTTTTCAGTCGGCTGAACTTGGAATAAACATTTAATTGGTGATGGGGCAACCCAAAAATTTGCGGCCTTGAAAACTAGCAAAGAAAAACTTGCTTTCACATACAACAAAAACTGATTCCGGGAGAAATGAAATTTCAGCCTAGAAATCTTTTATTGAAGCGAAGTCACCGCCCTTTTTAAACACACGTGCTGTAAATGTTTAGCACAAAAGAACGTCTGTTGCTGGAAATAAATTTTAGTTTGTTGGTTTTGTTATATTGGGTAATCTGGAGTAAATGTTGCAACTGTTAAAACCATAGAAATACGAGATAGGTGTTAGGTACTTACTTGGCATGGGCGGTGGTGGCATGGGCGGTGGTGGTGCCGGCGGTTTCAGTTGCACCGTAATTGGAGGCGTCGGTGGAGCCTTCTTTGTCGGTGAGTCCATCTTCGTCTCCACTTTCCTGAGATTGGGCTGTTCCCACGGTACTTTGGGTTTCGGCGGGGGTTCTCTATTTATTTCGAGGGTAAGCTTCTCGCGCGGCTTGGGCGCTGGAGGCTCTTCCTTTTGCACCTGTACCGTCCTCTCCCTGGGTTTGGGCTCCTCTCTGTTGTTAATGGGAAGTGAAGTCCGTTCTCTCGGCTTGGGCTCCTCCTTCGCTACCGGCCTGAGGTCGTCTCGCGCCGTGGCGACGCTAGAAGGCCCGTTCTCCTCCCTCGGAGGGGCAGAGCGCTGTCGCGATTCGAGCTGTATGGGGCGCACCCGTGGCTCCTGGCCAATGGAGTCCTGCCGCTGGAGCCTGCTGAGGCGCGGCACGTGCTCCAGCTGCTCCTTGGCGAGGCGCAGCTGCTCCTTGGTGGACGCCGCCGCGTTGATCACGTCCTGCCGCAGCCTCTGCTCCGGCGTCGAGACCTTCCTGGTGGGAGGCCCCGGCGGAGCGGAGGCCTGCTCGGGCGTCGACGTCTTTCTCGGCGGGCCCGGCGGTTGGGGCGTCGCCGTCGTCGTTGTCGTCGCCACGGTGCTTGCCGGCCGAGTAGGCGACAGACCGTTCTCTCGCGGCTGCGATGGAATGATGGTTATCTTGCTCTGCTTGCGCACAGGGCTTTGCTGTGGCTGCTGTTGCTGCTGCGGCTGTCCAGTCGGTGGAGTCTGTTGCTGCGTCTTGTTCTGCAGCGGCTGCTGCTGCACCTTGTTCGGAACTGGTTGCGGTTGCGATTGTGGTTGCTGTTGCTGCACCTTGTTCTGGGCTGGCTGTGGCGGTTGATTCTGCTGGGCCTTGTTCTGGACTGGCTGTGGTGGTTGATGTTGTTGAGCCCTGTTCTGGTCTGGCTGCGGTGATTGATGTTGTTGAACCCTGTTCTGGGCTGGCTGCGGTGGTTGATGTTGTTGAGCCTTGTTCTGGGCAGGTTGTGGTGGTTGATGTTGTTGAGCCTTGTTCTGGGCAGGTTGTGGTGGTTGATGCTGCTGTTGTGCCTTGTTCTGGACTGGTTGTGCCGGCTGATGCTGCTGGGCCTTGTTCTGGGGTGGTTGTTGCTGCTGTATCGTATTCTGGACTGGTTGCTGCTGTTGTTGCTGCTGCTGCGGCGGCTGGGTAGTTCTGTTCTGGGCTTGCAGTATTTGCGGCTGCGGTTGAGGCTGCCGCGGCGAGTTGTGTTGCGGCTGTGGCGTCGGCCTCGGTTCCTCCCTGTTGGACGCCGGAAGTGAAGTCCTGTCTCTGGGCCGGGGCTCCTCCCTCGTTATAGGGACGACTTTCTCCTTGGGCCTGGGCTCCTCCCTCACGATGGGCACCGTCCTCTCCTTGGGCGGCTGCTGCTGCTGCGGTGGCGGCTGCTTGGCAGTGGCAGGTGCGGCGGCGTTGGCGGTGTTGTGGGTGACGGGCGGCGGCTGCGGACCGTCTGCGAACAGGAAGGGAAGGCGCATAGCGCGCGGGCCGTGACTGGAGCGCCAGCTGCTAGCTGCCGCGCGCGGCGTCGCCGCGGCTCGCCTCGTCTCGCCGCAGTTCGGCTCGCCTGGCTAACTGGCCGGCCGCCAGCACCGCCCCCCGCCCCCGGCCCCTGTACCACCTCACTGTGTTGTTGTTTGCCTCTGGCAGAGCGCGCCGCGACGCCCCGTGCTGCCCATCCAGATAGGGGGTGTCGCCTCTCGTCCTGTAGGGCGCGGGGCGTTGTGGGCGGATATGCCGCGGCTAATTAGCATAAAACCAACCACGTTTCTGTGTACGTGTGGCTCGCTGGCTAACAAGGGCAGCGTTCACCTAACCGATCGCCGATTTTATTCATTCTTTCGCAGGGCTATAGTCCACACTTGGGTGTAACAAATTCTGCTCTAGTACGATGCGCTTATATGGCTTTTTCGAGGAATCCACGCTCAAGGTTTCACGAACCGTTGAATACTGTATTAGAACAACAGCGTTAATAAAACCGTATAAGGCGACAAACTACTGGCCGACCCTTACTAACTTGGAGTCACGTAGTTTACTGTATTTTTCTGAAATTCCACCAAATACTTGCATCAGTACAAATAATTGTTTCTTCCGAAAGGAGCAATAATACTAGCGATAATCATTTTGGTACGTTCGTGGTGAGTTATAATAAGAATTCTTAATGAAATTAACATTTACTTTTCGACACATTAATTCTCCCTGCTCAGAACCTGGTACTTTCTTGTTTTTACTGCCGACAATAACATTTATTTTTTGACATGTGGTTCATAATGTACATTAGAATCTAGATTCTCATTTATGTGGCTGGCTAGGAAAGGTATACTGCCTCCATTGGTGACACGCCTATACTGATGAACCAAAACATTATGACCGTTTGGTGACGTTGCGGGCACATGATGGTATAAAAAAAGTACGTAAGCCGAGCTGAGACGAATGGGAAAGAAGTCTGTCGACTATATGGACCGCAAATGGGGAAATCGACAGACATAAGGGGGCAGATTTTAATGATCCGCGCCTTGGAAACGAGCATACCGGACGCAACAAAGCTAATAGACTGTACGTATGCTGCTTTCGTGAGTACCAGTGGAAAGTGGTTGAAGAGCAAAGTAGGCACGAGTTGGCGACAAGACAATCTGCGTACACGCCTCACCTCAGAATGGGGAGGTTGTAGGCTTCTTGGTTCTGTGAAGTGCGATAGGCGGCGATTTGTGGTAGATCTGACAACAGAGTACAAGTGTTTCGGAAGACACCGTTCAGCGCACGTCTGCAGCATACGAGTTCCCATGCTGACCCTACGGCATTATCAGGTAAGATTGCAGTCGACACGGAATCATCGAGGTTGAACCTTAGATTAGTCGTGAGGTGTCGCCTAGTCGAATGAGTCACGTTTCTTGTTACAGGAGGCCGGTGGCCGTGTCTGGATACGCCGTCATGCGAGCGAATGACTGCTCGAAACATGCAGGCCGGTGCGGACACCGTTGTGCTACGGAGGACATTCACCTGTGCTTCCGCCGTGACAGCTTTTGACTACGGGAACATGACTGAGAACCACACACACCCCTTCATGCTTGATCTGATGTGTACCCCGTCGGCGATGAAATGTCCGGCTGGATAACTGACTGTGTTATAAATCCAGAATCGTGCTAGAGATCTGTGGTGTAAGACTGTGAATTCACATTGATATCTTGAGGACACAACTCGACGAAACACATCCGGTACGCTATCAGGCGCCAGCTCACAGCGCGCAAACCACCGGTCTGTAATTTACGGGAGTTGCGTGGCCTTTGCGTAAATATCTGGTGTCACATACCTCAGCAAAACAACCAAGAACTTGTCGACTCCATGCCATTCAAAATCCCTCCTGTACAGCGTTCCGTTTTTGCACAAATTTTCTATTAAGCTGGTAGTCATAATGTTATGGCATCTCAGTGCACAGGCCGGTCGGAGTGGCCGAGCGGTTCTAGGCGCTACAGTTTGGAACCGCGCGACCGCTACGGTCGCAGGTTCGAATCCTGCCTCGGGCATGGATGTGTGTGATGTCCGTAGGTTAGTTAGGTTTAAGTAGTTCTAAGCTCTAGGGGACTGATGACCTCAGAAGTTAAGTCCCATAGTGCTCAGAGCCATTTGAACCATCTCAGTGTACAGGGTGATTCAGCTGCCCCCACCTGTTGGTTTTACGCAACCCGCAACATCTTCGAATACCACGCGCAAGACTTTCATATCCTCTCCCTCGATACATGCAAACTATATGTTCTGTACAAAAAATGAATAGGACCTTTTCGTAGGATATTTAATGTAGTTAAGTTTTATAATCGGATACGTTTTCGCTAGACGCCGTTGTTTTCGAATTATTCAAGAAAAACATACAAAAGTGACCTTCAAACGCGTTTTTCTTGAATATGTGCCTCAAGCGTCAACGTATCCCAGTATGAAGTTTCACCACATTAAATTTCCTCTAAAACCATCCTGTGCATTTCTTCTATAGGACTAACACTTTGCGTGTAGCGAATTAGAGACAATAGAAATCACACACTTGTGCTGGCACAGTTATTATGACAGCAGAGCTAAGCGACACCCAGAAAATAAGCCATAGAACAGTATCTTTCATGCTGAAAGAGAAACAGGTGTTGTACGTGAAAGAAAATAAAATTATAAAGTAAGATCACATATAGAGGAAGACTCACAAAGCGTTTAAACTGCTGGCTACGATGTCTTCAACCACTCCTGCGAACATAATCCTTCTGGCGCTGGGTTGGTGTAGCACATGTTTGACTTTGTTCGTACTGCTATTGAGCCCTTCCTCCTCCAGGAGTCACTTCCACATCCGCGAATGGGAGGTCAGCATATTGAAGCAAGCGATAGCACACAAAAGCCTAGCGCTTTCGTGTATGGTTACTACGACTCACTTTTGTGTCTGCTAAGCTACTGAAGCTAATTTGTTTCTCAGATTGAAACTATTTACTCTTTTTTTTAACCTCTTTCCAGGACTCTCGAAATTTGAAGGACTGCCATAAAACTTTAAAATTTGCAGTGATATCTTGAGAAAAATTTTGCGAGCGTAAGCTTTCGCGGCTACCAGTAAATCTTTTCTGGGTATGTGACTCTATTGTAATATTGTTATGAAGACGACACGATTGTGTTCTTCATTTGTGTGGCCATAATACGCTGAAGCGCCAAAGGCATGCGTGTTCAAATACAGAAATACGCAAACAGGCCAAACACGGCGCTGCGGTCGGCAACGCCTATGTAGTGTCTGGCGCAGTTGTTAGATCCATTGCTGCTGCTACAATGGCAGCTTATCGAGATTTACGTAAGTTTGAACGTGGTGTTATAGTCGGCGCACGATCGATGGGACACAGCATATCCGAGGTACCGAAGAAGTGGGGTTTTCCAGTACGACCATTTCACGAGTGTACCGTGAATATCAGAATTCTGCTAAAACATCAAATCCCCGACATCGCTGCGGCCGGAAAAAGATCCTGCAAGAACGGGAGCAACGACGACCGAAGAAAATCGTTCAATATGACACAAGTGCAGCCCTTCCGCAAATTGCTGGATACTCGTATTTCAGTGCTAGGCCATCAAAAAGTGTCAGCGGGCGAACCATTCAACGAAACATCATCGGTATGGGCTTCCGGAACAGAAGGCCCACTCGTTTACCCCTGATGACTGCACGACACAAAGCTTTACGTCTAGCCTGGGTCCGTCAACACCGACATTGGACTGTTGATAACTGGAAGCATATTACCTGGTCGGACGAGTCTCGTTTCAAATTTTATCGAGCGGTGTACGGGTATGGAGACAGCCTTATGAATGTTTGGGCCCTGCATGTCAGCAGGGAACTGTTCAAGATGGTGGAGGCTCTGTGATGATATGGGACCCCTGATACGTCTAGATACAACTCCGACAGCTGACACGTACGTAAGCATCCTGTCTGATAACCTGCATCTCTTCATTTCCATTGTGCATTCCGACGGACTTGGGCAATTCCAGCAGGAATTACAGGCCCATATCACTAACGTCGATTTGCACTAAGGTTTTGGAACGCATACTGTATTCGAAAATTATAAATTCGAACACTATGAATTACCTCGAAGGAAACGATTTATTGACACAGCACGGATTCAGAAAATATCGTTCTTGTGAAACACAACTAGCTCTTTATACTCATGAAGTAATGCGTGCTATCGACAGGGGATGTCAAATTGACTCCATATTTTTAGATTTCCAGAAGGCTTTCGACACCGTTACTCACAAGCGTATCCTAACCAAACTGTGTGCCTATGGAATATCGCCTCAGTTGTGCGACTGGATTCGTGATTTCCTGTCGGAAAGGTCACAGTTCATAGTAATAGACGGAAGTCATCGAGTAAAACAGAAGTAATATCCGGCGTTCCCCAAGAAAGTGTTACAGGCCCTCTATTGTTCCTGATCTATATGAACGACATAGGAGACAATCTGAGTAGCCGTATTAGATTGTTGGAGATGATGCTGTCATTTACCGTCTTTTAAAGTCATCAGATGACCAAAACGAATTGTAAAATGATTTAGATAAAATATCTGTGTGTTGTGAAAAGTGGCAATTGACCGTGAATAAAGAAAAGTGTGAAGTTATTCACATGAGTACTAAAAGAAATCCGCTAAATTTCGATTACTTGATAAGTCACATAAACCTGAAGACTGTAAATTCAACTAAATACTTAGGGATTCCACTTACAAATAACATAAATTGGAACGATCACGTAGATAGTGTTTAGGGATTACAAATAGAAGTAACCTGAATTGGAACAATCACATAGTGTTGTGCGTAGAGCAAACCAAAGACTGAGATTCATTGGCAGAACACTCAGAAGGAGCAACAGGTCCACTAAAGAGACTGCTTACACCACGCTTGTCTGCCTTATTCTGGAGTATTGCTGTGCTTTGTGGGATCCGCATCAGGTGGGACTGACGGATGACATAGAAAAAGTTCAAAGAAGGGCAGCTCGTTTTGTATTATTGCGAAATACGGGAGATAGTGCCACAGACACCATACGTCAATTGCAGTAGCAATCATTAAAACAAAGGCGTTTTTCGTTGCGGCTGGATCTTCTCGTGAAATTTCAATCACCAGTTTCCTCCTCCGACTGCGAAAACATTTTGTTGGCACCCACCTACATAGGGAGAAATGATCATCACGATAAAATAAGAGAAATCAGGGCTCGCACTGAAAAATTTAAGTGCTCGTTTTTCCCGCGCGCCGTTCGTGAGTGGAACGGTAGAGAGACAGCTTGAAGGTGGTTCATTGAACCCTCTGCCAGGCACTTTATTGTGAATAGCAGAGTAATCACGTAGATATAGGACAATGTGACACACCACAGGTCCAGAATTGCTACACTGTGGCGCCAGGAACACTCTTTTGAGTTTAAACACTTCCACTGGCCACCAGACTCCCCAGACATGAACATTATTGAGCATATCTGGAATGCCTTACAAAGTGCTGTTCAGAATAGATCTCCACCCCCTCGTACAGTACTTCAGACATTAGTCGAGTCCATGCCACGTCGTGTTGCGGCACTTCCGCGTGCTCGGTGTACCATTTTCTTTGGCACTTCAGTGTATACCACATCAAGAAATGTGTAGTGCTGCATACACAGACGGAATTTAATAAATACTTTAAGTAAAACATCCTAGTATGTTTTTTTTTTTTTTCGTTTACAACTGTGCTAGTAAAATGTGAGGCGGAAATTTTGAAACATGCACTCAAATGTCCCCAGCAGGACATATTGGAGTACGTAGGACAACAACATACAGTTCCCTCGCGGCAGAAAACGTGAATCAGGAACCATGTAAAATAGCTATTGATTATGCATTATAAACAAAGGAGATGAAACTCATGTGGCAGAGAACTAATGAGCCTTTTCTGTAGTCGCTTATTTGGATCTCAGAAACTATGAAGGTAATTGCATGTAGTAAAAGCCAATGTCCTCAGTGCAGTTCCTTCCCTGTTGTGCAGTGTTCGAAAGGGAGTGCGGATGAAACTGGAATTGATGTTCTTTTGTGTGTAGACTGTGTCAACATTCAAATCAATACCAAGTTTGAGACCTCTCTGGCACTATTAATATGTGCACAGTTTCCTTTAAAAAAATCCCCAGTTCTCCATTATTTCTACAGACAAAATTGACGAACATTTGCCATAAAAAAATTCAAACCCGTATATCCTAATGCAAACTTGTTTCGGTAACTTCGTAAATGCCAAAGGTTGGAACTTTTGTCAGTCGTTAAGAGATGGAGTGACGCTTCATGTGCTTAGGTGTGAGGATGGTAGTGCATATTACTAGCAGTGACTAAGTCTGGATTTAGAATAAATCAAAGAATGAGGGAATATTAAGCAGCAGCAAAAATGAGATCAGCGATAAACTTAACATCTGAGTTGGGAATCACTTATAGGCGAGGCGAAGGAACTTAGCAACATTGGAGGCAAATTAAAGTGCGACGGACGAAACAAGGCTGATACTGGAAGTACACTAGTATGGGCAGAGAGAGCTGTCCTCGCCAAAAGAAGTCTGCTAGTATCAACGTAGGCCTTGTTTTGAGAAAGAAATTTCTGGCAATGTACGTTTGGAGCACACCGCAACACTGTGTGGAAGTGGATCATGGACTGTAGGAAAACAGGGAAAGAAGAACAGATCTCGACGCTAATGTATCCTGATCTGCTTACTGTAGTCGTGCCTTGAGCGCCCGCCCAACCTCCCACTTGCCTCCCTTATCAAACTAATTATTCCATGTTGCCCCAGGATGCTTCCATACTAGCCACGATTTATCTAGTTTTCCCGTACGATACAGCGTCGTCACCAAACAGCCGCAGATTGCTGCTCATCCTATACAACAGATTATTTGTGTACATACTGAACAAGAGCGGCCCTATCAGACTCCCCTGGCGAATTCCTCACGATACCTTCGTCTCCGATGAACATCCGCCGTCCAGAACAACGCACTACATCCGTAAGCTCAAACCCTCGTCGACAGTGCGGCGTCAGACTGTGTCAAACGCTTTCCGGAAATCTAGAGATATGATGTGATGTTTGAAACTTTCCCGGCGTACTGATTGTTCCATAAAAACACGGGAGAACTGCCGTAGGTGAGTAACATCTTGCCACGATATTTCGGCACAAAGTCTTTTGGCCATCTTCAGGTGAGTACAGCTGTAGAAGTACTGGCGAATACGCGCTTAGCTCTGCTATTTAAAGCCAAAGGGTGCTGCATAGCGCATGCGCTGCGCATGTACTGTTTAGCGTGCGCGTTCACAACTCCGTGCGCTGCGCCTGGCGCCCTCCGCAGTGAAAACTTGGCATTTCGATATCAGATCGATCTCCATCTTTATACCGGTAACTATAGAGATATGATGTTTGCGTGTCGCCGTCGTCAGTGGGTCCCAGGATGTGTTAAAAAGAGTGAGCTCAGACTAGCCCAGGTAATTTTCCGTATTAACTATACTCCAAATACTTTCATAAAAGATTTTCAAACACTAAAATTTATAACAGATGGTAAAATATTTCTCTCTTTCAGGAACTTCTTTCCTGATATTGCCATTCGGCACTTTGTATTGTCTCTACTCCGGCTGTTGTCATTTATTTAGCTGCCCAAATAACAAAACTAATATTCTACTTTACTGTTTCGTTTACCGTAGAGGAAAAACAATATTTGTAACATTTGTAGGGTAAGACTGAGGTCGGAAAATATCGGATAAACCGCCGCACGGATCTCGCCCGTGTCTCGACCACCTCCCTGCCTCACAGTCTATCGCGGTTCGCGTTAGGTTGCACGAGTAGTCGAGCAGAAGAATTGGTAAACAGAGGGCTGGCGCGCGCTTGCCTGCGACGGGCGGCTTGGGCCTGGTGAGGCTGTCCCTGCGCGCGGCCAGCGTCCAGGGCGCGGCCTGCACGGAGTTGCTGGCCGCCGCCTCCTTGACCCACGGCGGCCGGAACGACGCCCTGGCGCCCGGCGTCTGCGGCTGCTGGCCGGCCGGCGGCGGGGCGCCGCCGTCGCCGCCCCCGCCCCCGCTGCCGACTCCCTGCCGCTGCTGCGGCGGCTGGTGCAGGATGGGCATCGGCGCGATGTAGATCGGCGGCCTGCAATCGAAAAGAAAACCAACATATTTAATGACAATTTGAGGACAACACACACACACACACACACCCATGCCCAAGCGAGTACTCGAACCTCCGACGCGGGGAACCGCACGGACCGTGAAAAGGCGCCTCAGACGACACGGTACCCCTTTGTGGCTACATATAAATGATGCAGTGGATTAAGTCAGGAGCTCCGTGAGCCTACATGTGGATGATAGTATTGTGTGCAGGAACTTTGCAACTCCAGAAAACTGTAGTGAAATGCAGGAAGACCCGCAGGCGAATGATAATCGATGCAGGGAGTGGCAATTGTCCCTTAATGTAATGTATTTACATAAACAGGCGGAGACGTACAGGTACTTTCAATTACACTACTGGGGACAAGTCATTGGAAGCACTACCGACCATATAATAACCAGGGGTATCCATCCGCAGCAATTTAAAGTGAACGGTGTAAATTTAGTAGTGGGAAAGGTAGAGGGCGTCAGGCTCAGATTCGTTGGAAGGATAATAAGGAAATGTAATACGTTTAAAGACAAAAAAGACACACTACAACGGAATTATCCGAATGGTACGGAAATCAGTAGACGTGATGTATATGTACAGACAAATGATTACAGTTTTGGAAAAAGTGACTGATATATTCAGAAGAAACAGGTTCACAAATTGAGCAAGTTGATAACACGTTGGTCCAACTTTGGCCCTTATGCAAGCACTTATTCGGCTTAGCACTGTTTTACAGAGTTATTGGATGTCCTCCTGAGGGATATCGTGCCAGATTCTATCCAACTGGTGTATTAGATAGTCGAAATCCCGAACTGCTTGGAGGGGCCTGCTCATAATGAACCATACGTTCTCAGTTTGGGAGAGATCCGGTAACATTGCTCTCGAGGGTAGGGTTTGGCAAGCTCGAAGACAAGCAGTAGCAACCCTTGCCGTGTGCTGCGGACATTATGTTGCTGAAATGTAAGCCCAGGATGGCTTGCCATAAAGAGCAACAAAACGGGGCTTAGAATATCGTCGACGCTGTCCTGCAAGGGTGCCGCGAATTACAACCAAATGGGTTCTGCTGCGAAAAGAGATGGCAACGCTGACCAGCACTCCTGGTTGTCGGGCCGTGTAGTGGGTGGCAGTCAGGTCGATAATCCACCGCTTTCCGCGGGGGGGGGGGGGGGGGGGGGCCTTCAGACACGTCTTCGGCCTGGAATCTGATTGACTAGAGAATAATTGTTTTCACTGATGAATGCCTGTTCGAACTGATTCCCGACGACCAGTTAAGACGTGTCTGGGGAAACCACAGATTGTGATAGGATACTGACGCTGAATGTTGCCTTCCATGTGCACTGACAACCGGAGGGATGATATGGGGTGCCATTTCATTCATAGCAGGACCCCTTTTGTTGTCATCTGCAGCAGCCTTTCATCAGAGAGGTACGTCGACGATATTGTACGGTCCGCTTGTTGCCCTTCGTGGCAAGCCATCTTGGACTTACAGTTCAGTCTGATAACGGCCGCCCGCGCACGGCGAGGGTTTCTACTGCTTGTCTTCGTTCTTGCGAAACCCTACCTTGACCAGCAAGGTCGTCGGATCTCCCCCCAATTGAGGTGTAGAGAGTTATAGTGAGAGCCTTCCAACTCACTCGAGATTTTGACGATCCAAGCGCCAAATGGACAGAATTTGGCACGCTATTCCTTGTCGTTACACTTTAAATCTCTCCGCAAACATGCTTCCAAACATTTAGTGGATGTGACTGCTTCCAATGATTTTCTGTAATCATACGATACGGATATTCGTGCCTATTTATGAGCAGTCCGTTACATTGGTTTATGCAGAGGATAAATTGTCAATCGCTGTACCAAGTGTCAATCCTCCGCTGGTGTTTGTACATTTCGCTACAATTTTCTAGCGCTGCGACGTCCCTCTATGCAGCAGACTCATTCGTGAAATACCTCACGGAATTTCCTACGTTTTCCAGTAGGTCGTTTATATACGGCAGTGCGGAACTGTATCGAATGCCTTCAGGAAGTCAAGTATCTACCTAGGCGCCTGTATCTATTGCTTCCTCTTTCTCGTGGAGAACAGAGCGAGCTGAGTTTCACACGATCGTTGCTTTCGGAACCGATGTCGGTAACTACAAAGGAGATTTTCGGCCTCCAAAAATTTCATAGTACGCGAGCATAAAACATGTTCCGAAATTCTGCAACAGACTGACGTCAGAAGTATAGGCGTATAGTTTTGTGCGGATGTACAATGATTTGTGCTTTACCCCCATCGTCAAGAACGCTTAGCTCCTCCAGTGACACACGGCTGATACACAGTGGCACACGGCTGCTAGAAGGATGACAAGTTCTTCCACATAGTCGGTGCAGAATCATATTGGCATCCCGTCAGATCCAGCGAACTATCTGTTGAGCGATTTCAGTTTCTTTTTTAGCCCATGGTCACGCATTTCCTTATGTCATTTTGAAGTTCGTACGACGATTTAAAGGAGGAACTTCAGTGCTACGTTCCTCAGTGAAACTGTTTCGAAAAAAGGAGTTAGTGTTTCCGTTTTCTCTCTCTCATTTTCCGTTTCGTTGCTAATATGGTCACAGAGAGTATGGCCAGATCACTTCGATCTGCTTACCGATTTAATATAAGACCAAAACTTCTCAGGAGTTTCTGTTACGTTGGTAGATATATTTTATTTTCGAATTCTTTGAGCGCCTCATGCCTGTGTCTCCTTACAATAGTTTTGGCTTGGTTCGGTTTTTATTTGTCTGTGAGTCTTTGACGACGTTTAAATTTGCAACGAAGCTCCTTTTGCTTTCTTAGCAGCTTTCTGACACGGCTTTCTGATACAGCTGTCGAGGGACGACGAGTGTTTCCCATCTTGCGCACGCCAGGCTCAGGCGTCCCGGTAATGCGCAACACCGTCAGTGCTGTAGATGAAATTTACACGAGGTAATACGAAATCTGTTTCTCTAAGCATCAGCATCTTCCTACCTTTCTTTTATTCCCAATCACAGCCGTAATCGATGATGCTGTAACGGTCTTGGGGTCACTCATTCCCTGTTCTGAGCTAACTAATTCGAAAAGTTCGGGCCTGTTGGTGACCAGGAGACCTAAAACGTTATTTTCAGGAGTCGGTGGCACCTCCGTAAGAGAGGCGTTGTGCATCGCCATTACTTCTGAAATTCCGAGAGAGTGCGTCGCAGGAAAATTCTGGCAACATTTAGCTTCCTCTCAGGCATATTTTTCCAAATGATTACAACGTGGAAATCGGAGAAATTTGATTTCCCTGAATCGCCTAAGGCAGATGCTGGGATGGTTCCTTCGAAAGGGCAAGGCCGCTTTCCTTCCCCACCCTGGACACAATCTGAACTTGTGCTCCGTCTCTCATGACCTCGTTGTCGACGGGACGTTAAACACTAATCTCTTCCTCCTCCGCGGAGAGATTGGAACTCATACGGAAGTTTACAGACAGCCTCTTCTCCCACGCGACATTTTTGTATGGATTAGGGAAGCGAAGGAAAGGATAAGCCAGTGATGCTAGGCATAACGTCCGCCACATCCTTCTGAGGTGGCTCGCTTAGTATGGCTTTAGCTGGTCACGGTAATTGATGTTGAGAAACTGCTATAGTCAACAAAACTCCAGGGCTCGATAGCGCCCATGTGAGATTTTACAAAGAATCCGCTCCTGACTTACCCTCTCTTTTAACCACGTATCCCTTGAGGAAAAGAATCTGTGCCCAATAGTTGGAAGGGAGATCAGATCACAACGTCTACAAGGTGCGTGACAGAAGTGATCCATAGAACTGCCATCGAACATCACTGCGAAGTGCATCTGTTATAGAATCTTTGAACACATTGTGTGCTCAAAATAAAGAGTTATCTCAAACAAAATAACCTCCTCCGTGCCACCCAGAATCTATTCCGAAAACAACGGCGTGGGAAACGCAACTTACGCTTTTCTCACATGACAACCCGAACGCCATGGATGGAGGCAGTCAGATACATTCAGTATTTATTGATTTCAGAAAAGGATTTGACCCAGTACCACATCAAAATGGAGAGTCATGGACAGACATGAAATTAGTTTGTTACTCTCCAGGGAATTAAGTTGAACCCTTCCTGTTGAGTTTGTATGTTAATAACCTGCCAGAGAATATTAAGAGTAACCTCAGACTTAGCCCGCCCGGTTAGCCATGCGGTCTAACGCACTACTTCCCGGGCGGGAAGCCTTGCCGGTCCCCGGCACGAATCCGCCTGGCGGATTAGTGTCGAGGTCCGGTGTGCCGGCCAGTCTGTGGATGGTTTTTAAGGCGGTTTTCCATCTGCCTCGATGAACGCGGGCTGGTTCCCCTTATTCCACCTCAGTTACACTATGTTGGCGATTGTTGCACAAACACTGTCTCCACGTACGCGTACACCATAATTACTCTACCACGCAAGCATTAGGGTTACACTCGTCTGGAATGAGACGTTCCCGGGGGGTCCACTGGGGACTGAACTGCACAATAACCCTGGGTTCGGTGTGGGGCGGCGGTATGGTGAGCGGACTGCTGTGGCCTGTTGTGGGGTTCTGAGGGCTACGGCGAGGACGAAGCCTCTCCGTCGTTTCTAGGTCCCCCAGTTCAATACAATACAACCTCAGACTTTTTAGTGATAATACAGTATTATCTGAAAAACATGGGACAAACATCCAGTGATGGTTACGTTATAAGTTATTGCATAATTCCTCATCTGCTTCCCTTAAAAAAAAATCCGTGAGTGAGAGTCCTATGAGATATGGACTAAGGAAAACTCCTGAGTGTCAGAAACTGGTTGTGAATCTCTAAGTGTGAAAGCTGTATAAGCGTCGAATTATTTCTGGTCCCTTGAACTTTTTCCTATTCCGATTCGACTGCATTACTATACACAAGCATTCTGTAACCAAACCGAACAAAATGTTAACCACGCTACCAAGAGATCCCAAATATGGCTTTGGAACGCTGTGGTGTAGAAGTGGTTCCAGGCTGTGGGATGACTCCCGATCGCTGGCGTAAGTCATGGCGGTGAAGTGGCTGCGTGTGTGCGCCGGCCAGTTCTGTGGCGTCAACGCAGTAGGAGGTGTGCACGTAATGGTGCAGGGCGTAAAAACACTGGTCGTAAGAAGATCCTGACAGACAGGGACCGGAGATAAGAGTCACGCCTTGTCAGTAACATCCAGTTGAAAACTCGACAGGAGTTGCGACTGTCAGGTCCACCTCAACTGGTTTCCTGACGACCACTGCGAAAGAAACGGCATTCAGTGGGCATAACGAGTCGGGTTTAAGGCAAAAGGTCAGTGCTCACAGCGGAATACAAAGCTGGCCGTCTTCAGTGGTCGAAACAACACAGGAGCTGCGCTGTTCAGTTGCTGACTGACTGGGTGCGTTTAGTTTGGTCCCCGGAGTCGCGATTTTGCCTGAGCTGTGGTTCAGATCAGAGGTGATTGTGTGGTGTTGTGAGGCTGTTTTCCGTGCCGTTACCGGGGCCCACCGTTCATGTTACCGTACACATGAACTATTTCTACATTCTGGGCTACCGAGTGCTGTTTTTTTCTTGCATCCTCATCGTGAATATGCTGTAGACATTCCCATCTTCCAAGACAACACCGGTGTCCACAGGCCTGTATACGTACGTTTCTGTTTTGACGAACAGTCGAAGCAACTTGTCGCTACTCAACGCGTTCGATAAGTCCTCCTTAACTTACAGAAGCGGTGGGGTTATTCAGAACGACAGGCGAAACTTAGCAGTCAACATTCCTTAAGTTTGGTAGCTCTACGGGATCTAATCAGGAATTAGTGACTTCAGCTGTATTTACCACATTTGAAGAAATTTGTGTACCCTCTCGCCCACCGAATTTTGGTGCATTACGAAGGATAGACGCGGTGTTACATGACACAGCGCGAGGTCGCCTGGCGGAGAGGGACGCTGACGACTTAATATTTTTGTCCGGTATGCTTGAAGAGGAGTTCGGCACATTTGAGTATATTGCTCAGTCAGTTCTCAGTAGAGAGATTAGGAACTGATAATTTGGGATACTCATCTACGTAGCCCTGTAATTGTAATATGTGTTACGGGTGCATTTCAGAATCTAACCTCACCAGTCGCCAGATGGAGGCGGCTGCCGTGTCAGCTAGTTGGCAGGCGCCCCTGTTTTGCGAAACCGCGACACGCGCCATATGCCAACACCCAGAGTACTCCTCGTGTTGCGACACACGGCAGTCCGTGTCTCGAACAGCGCCACGCGCCCAAGCTGCTGTTAACCCGTCTGCTGCTGTTAATTTGTTGCGCTTCATCAAAGAAGACCGCTCTGAAACTGGACTGTTTGTGCACGATTTTTGTTTTCTGTCTCTACACGCAGAGGTGGGATCTTGAGTGTTTTGCTGGAATGAAGAGGAACTAGGTGCTGATTCGATACGTTGTCGATTGGCCCCTTCCTATCCGTTGGTGGAACTCGCGCAATATACCAATTTTCTATTAGGACACTAATGTCGGAAGAATTCTGACACACTGTCTTTTGTTACTGATCTACTGTCGCCAAGTGCCCGGCCGACGAATTAGCTTTCATCATTCGGCGGCGTTCTAACATTCATCCGCTGTTGCGAGACACTAAACTTTGAACGTGGTAGTCTCAATGTTCGCTCTCGGTCAACACTGGCAAGTGGGTGGGTACCTCGAATAGAATGCAGCTGTGTAGTGCGCTGCCTTTGCGTAGTCAGCAGGTAGGTATCTGTCGACCGGGCCAGCTGATAATGAGCGTACGTTCCCAGCTCGAAACGGTCCTTCGACGCATGTTGTGATAGAATGAAGAGCGAGCACAGGCCACCCTGGAGAAACACAGTACACTGTACAGAACTGCGCTAAGTATTCAAGTTTAATTTTACCTCCCTTTCACGTATGGTACGCGGTACGTAGCGCTTTGCTGTGATGAGAGAAGTCGTGGAAGACAGGTTTCCGACAAAAAATACACAAATTGTCCGAGTCATGAGGGCGGTGACTAGCTTGTTCGAGCAGTTTACTGTTCCTTCGGCTATTGCGATTCGTCATAGGATACACTCGTGGGGAAGATAATAACTCCTTATACAAGCATCGCAGTATCACGATAATATCAAGTAGTAAAATAAATAAACGCCAAACATCAGAAAACCTACGAATACAGTAAACGTGGCAAGAGCACACATCGTGCAGAGAACCAGGTTGCTCTGAGCCAGGTGGTAACATCACGCCACAGATCTCCCCACGTCAAGTAAAAAAAACTCATTTATGGGAATTTTCCATTAGACTTTGAGTTTCTTTCCGTTATTTTAGAAGTGAATGACACCGTTTGAAATGCAGTGTGGTACGTTCTGACGTAACTATAACTACTGTGGGAAATCTAGATTATCCTTGGTGCACAGGACATATGACGTGCCATGTATTTCAGCGCATCTTACACTTCATCTGAGAGATCTGCCGTATTGTCTCGTTTCTTCACCTAAGATCAAATGAAGGTATTGGATTGGATTGTTGTCTCAGAGATAATGGATGCATAGTACTCTGCACATTCGGGATTACCAGACTGGTGTAGAAAAGAAACTCCGCGCAGCTGTTCGTTGTTCTTATTTTGCCAACCATAAAATGGCTTAAAGGCACAGGGTACTTATAAATGGTGGAAAAATCGAAATTTTCAATACCTTTATTAAATTCTATGGTCTTTCCTGATTACATTGGTATATACATTATAGAGTTTCAAATTAAAAATGAACTATATATACCAAATTTTAAAGTTATGGTCATGTATACCACCACGCCCCCTTTATTTCTGTTCCAGAAACCAGTATTATATCGAAAAGAACTGTGAACTTTCTGTTTCCAGCGATTATACGTATGATAAATTGTATATGTTGGTAACAGTGTAGGTTTCTAGTGTCTGTAAACGTTTATCTTGGCTAGTATTTACTTTTGTTTCGCTGAAGCAGTTTGTTCACATGTTACTGAATGTTGGTTGCCTAAGTGCTACATATATTCGTGGAAGTACATATCCTTTAGTGTGCAACAAATACGAATTATGCCACGCATCAAAAAACTCAAAAGGGAATTCCATGGTAACCAGTTCACAAACAAAACAAGCCACTCTGTTGAAAGTAGCCGATGTATCAGTTCTTCAGGGAAGAAACTCCCACACGGCACGCCTCCTGGTGATTCAAATTTCTGTGTTAACAATGGCGCTGTTTGTAGTGGATTTGTTGTTGTTGATGTGGGCATCTTATCTTCTTTGATAAAGGAAGTGGCGAAATGTAAACAATGTGATGGTGTAGACTGTCTGGAAATAACTGAACAACAAAGTACCAGGAAGGGTTTAGCGTCAAAATTAGTTGTTCTGTGTAGATTCTGCAATAAATTTACCTCGAAAATGACTTCGAACATTGTGAATAATTCAGATGGTGTGAATTTGCAGTTAGTGTATGCAGTGCGTGCAATAGGAAAATGAAAAAAGGCTGCTCAAATGTTTTGTGGTTTGATGGATCTTCCTCCTCCTCCCAGTAGGTTCAGAAAGTACATAAAAATACTTTTAGGTGCCTTGAGGGTCGTGTCTACAGCATCTATGAAACGTGCAGTAGAAGAAACTGTAAATATTAGTGGAACCAGGGACATGGCAACGTCGAGGACATCGTTCCTTGAATTGTGTTGTAAGTGCTACTTCTCTGGAAAATGGAAAAGTTGTTGATGTTGAGTGCTTATCTAAGTACTGCCACACCTGCCATGGTAACACTAAAGGACATACAGAACACCAGTGCTCTAAGAATTATAACGGTTACAGCGGAGGTGTGGAGTGTGATGCAGCTCTAAAAATATTTCAGAGGTCGGTGCCCGTTTATAACGTTACATATACGAAGTACCTGGGCGGTGGGGACTCTAAAGCTTTTAATAAAATTAATGAGGTCAATGTTAATGGTGATACCTTGGTAACAAAACTGGAGTCTTCTGGACATGTGCAAAAGAGGTTGGGTGCTAGATTGAGGAAGCTACGAAGAGAAATGAAACGAAAGTTGCTATCTGATGGAAAATCTCTGTCTGGCCGAGGCAGATCAACAGAAACTGAAATATACCTTCTTCAGAGTTATTATGGACTGGCCATTAGACGAACTGCATCTCTGAATGATGTTACAGCAATGAGAAAAGCTGTATGGGCCACCTACTTTCGTAGCCCTAAGCAGGTTCAAAAATATTCAAAATACTTCTAATTTGTTTAGAAAGTGTGCTGCATTACCTGATGTCAACAAAAAAATCTGTAAAACATATACATTATAAACAGTTCCTGAAAGAAATAGGTGTTGATTTTTATATAGTACTGACCTGGAAAAGTACCCTGTATAAGGACTGATATTAATCGTCAGAAGACAAAGAGAAACGAACTTTTGGAATAACTAATAGTTCACAATGTGTCAATTTTTTTCTCGTAACTGATTTTTAAGTGACACACACGAACAGTTTTTGTAAGGTAAAGTAGAGAACGTATAGATCGATAAATGCAGTTGCATCTTACACATAACCAGAACCAATGAAGCAAATTTCAAGTAATGCAGACTGATAGAAGAAAAGGTATTTCTGCTGGTTCTGACTGGCACAGAATGATTCTAATTGTAAAATAACCTAGTCTCTATGTAAATCTTCGGAAAGTAGTTCTGTTAGTTATATATTACTGTACTTGAGACATTATTGTTGGAGGCTGTAGATGTACAATCAGCCTACACTGATTATGTACTGTACAGTTAAGCTTTTATTCACACTAGAAAACTTGTGATTGCTAGCTGTGTTACGATGAGCTACCTGAAATTCTACCTTTTTTAAAATGTTGTTTAGGATTGTTTTTACTTGTAAATGTTGTTTTTTTTCGTTTTCGGAAGTTGTGCATATCAAGTAGTGTATTATTAACAGTCTCGTGTATACTGCAAGAAATGATGCATCTATTATAATGATCTGACAAACTGTTTTATTTAATTGCAGGCTGTCTCTTCGAAAAATACCGAAGCTTCTCCGCACTGTTGTCACCACAGAAAGGTACGATTTAACATTGCTATCTGTTTTCTAAACACCATTATTTACCAGCCTTTCCGTTGTACGACTTTTGTTTCAATACTAAGAAATAACTTTTTAGAGAGAAAGTTTTTAAAATCGAATAGTCAAAGCAGTGGTCCATGTGCACAAGGATATTTAAGGCGATACTGTGTCTTTTCTGAAAAATATTATTTTTAATTAATCGTATGTATTAGTATTCGGCGCTTGCAGGTTGAAGTATATCGGTAGTGGGTAGTCTATACAAAAGAAAGTTATTTTGCTTTTCTTGTACGCCCTAAACATGTTAGAACGCATTTGTGGCCTCAGATTACGCATTGAAGTGACATTTCGTTCGAAAATATATATTTTACGTGTAAAGTAAAATAGATTTTCATGTTAAACAAAACTATGGAACAAATTTTCAGATCAATAGCTAAAGATCGCTGTACAGCAGATCTCGTGAACTTGTTGTTGCATGTTTACTGTGTAAAATCAATAGAACTGATTCTGTTTCACAGAGGGTGTCTTCCACCATTATATAACGCACTTATTTAAGTTTATTTACAAATTCCGTACCACGAACGTCTTTCGAAAGGTAGGAGCCGGAGGCTTCTACTGATATTTTCTGGTTACTGAAACAAGCATTTTTATTTTAATATCCTATTTCATTCGCGTCACCATACGCTTGAGGTTGGAGGCTTGTGCAAACAAGTGTAATGCGAATGAGTAAATCAAATTTCAAATGTTGCCACATATTTCAGTTAGAGTAAGAGCAGCATACGACGGTATATCTGTAATGAAACGTATGTTATTTTTGATAGAATAGGCACAATGCTCTTCAAATACTCTACATTGTCATCATCATCGTCATCGACATGGTATTTACTGCATTCGGGCATATTATTATGGGATATAAAGGCCATGAAATGCCCTCTGCCACACTCAGATCATCATCATCAACCATTTGACATCCACTGGTAAATAAAGCCCTCTTCCAGACTTGTCTTTGGGTGTTATTTAATGCTGTCTGCCCATCTTCCACTAGAACTTTTCTTGCAATCTATCAGGGAATGCCACTTTGCTCAAGTCCCCTCATTTAATTTTCATAAGAGTCACTACGTCTTTCATTCCATTCTTTTCCCAAACTCAGTAACTCGTACTGTGACTTCGTTGTTAATTTTCGTTACTTTCTTTTTTTGCCTTCATTGTACATTATTTTAGTCTTATTATCACTGATTGCAGTCATACTTCGATACTTTGTTACTTTGTTTATTAAGTTCGCTGTTTCTCATCTTTACTAGAGGGAAACAGTGTAATTTGTCCACAAACAAGGTGATTCATACAGGGTGTTTCAAAAATGACCGGTATATTTGAAACGGCAATAAAAACTAAACGAGCAGCGATAGAAATACACCGTTTGTTGCAATATGCTTGGGACAACAGTACATTTTCAGGCGGACAAACTTTCGAAATTACAATAGTTACAATTTTCAACAACAGATGGCGCTGCAAGTGATGTGAAAGATATAGAAGACAACGCAGTCTGTGGGTGCGCCATTCTGTACGTCGTCTTTCTGCTGTAAGCGTGTGCTGTTCACAACGTGCAAGTCTCCTGTAGACAACTTGGTTTATTCCTTAGAACAGAGGATTTTTCTGGTGTTGGAATTCCACCGCCTAGAACACAGTGTTGTTGCAACAAGACGAAGTTTTCAACGGAGGTTTAATGTAACCAAAACACCGAAAAGCGATACAATAAAGGATCTGTTTGAAAAATTTCAACGGACTGGGAACGTGACGGATGAACGTGCTGGAAAGGTAGGGCGACTGCGTACGGCAACCACAGAGGGCAACGCGCAGCTAGTGCAGCAGGTGATCCAACAGCGGCCTCGGGTTTCCGTTCGCCGTGTTGCAGCTGCGGTCCAAATGACGCCAACGTCCACGTATCGTCTCATGCGCCAGAGTTTACACCTCTATCCATACAAAATTCGAACGCGGCAACCCCTCAGCGCCGCTACCATTGCTGCACGAGAGACATTCGCTAACGATATAGTGCACTGGATTGATGACGGCGATATGCATGTGGGCAGCATTTGGTTTACTGACGAAGCTTGTTTTTACCTGGACGGCTTCGTCAATAAACAGAACTGGCGCATATGGGGAACCGAAAAGCCCCATGTTGCAGTCCCATCGTCCCTGCATCCTCAAAAAGTACCGGTCTGGGCCGCCATTTCTTCCAAAGGAATCATTGGCCCATTTTTCAGATCCGAAACGATTACTGCATCACGCTATCTGGACATTCTTCGTGAATTTGTGGCGGTACAAACTGCCTTAGACGACACTGCGAACACCTCGTGGTTTATGCAAGATGGTGCCCGGCCACATCGCACAGCCGACGTCTTTAATTTCCTGAATGAATATTTCGATGATCGTGTGATTGCTTTGGGCTATCCGAAACATACAGGAGGCGGCGTGGACTGGCCTCCCTATTCGGCAGACATGAACCCCTGTGACTTCTTTCTGTGGGGACACTTGAAAGACCAGGTGTACCGCCAGAATCCAGAAACAATTGAACAGCTGAAGCAGTACATCTCATCTGGATGTGAAGCCATTCCGCCAGACATGTTGTCAAAGGTTTCGGGTAATTTCATTCAGAGACTACGCCATATTATTGCTACGCATGGTGGATATGTGGAAAATATCGTACTATAGAGTTTCCCAGACCGCAGCGCCATCTGTTGTTGAAAATTGTAACTACTGTAATTTCGAAAGTTTGTCTGCCTGAAAATGTACTGTTGTCCCAAGCATATTGCAACAAACGGTGTATTTCTATCGCTGCTCGTTTAGTTTTTATTGCCGTTTCAAATATACCGGTCATTTTTGAAACACCCTGTATATGCTCCATCAACAAGTAATTCGTCTCGGTTTTGCCAGTTTAAGAATCTGAAAACATCACTCATGGCAGTTGAGAATTGTTACGTTGATGGAATATATCGTTTTCATACTCCTCTGTATATTCTGAATTTTTCGCTGTCCTGCCATTATTTTCAGAATGGCACCGTTTCTATCATTAACTGTTTTTCTGTTCCATGTCATAAACCATGCAAATATTTACAGGTCTTCGGTTTTTAGACAATTTGGTCTCTTATTATTAATTACAGTTCTGTTTGCGATCTTCGTTGATGAAATGTCTCTGCCACCCTAGGTAAGTTTCTGCGACGTGTGCTTCATACTGTTATTGTTTTCAGTTGTTTTTCGCGTCAAATTTCTATTAGCCTTTCACATCCTTTAGACGTCGTTTCTTTATAGTTCTGTTTAATACATCTTCTACCGTGTTGTTGTCACCAGTCGTTTCCTCGAGGCCCTCGCCTTCTTTTCAGTGTCTTGTTGAGTTAGAGATTTCCTTCAATTCGTTGCGAAACTTTGGTCCTTAGACACAATAGGTGGAACTGAAAAAGGAGCTAAATAACATCAAATGGTCTATGTTAGGCGTATCAGAAATACAACGAAAAATCGATGACAAAGCGGAATTCAAATCGTGAAATGGTCTTTATTGTAAACAAGTAAATTGTACATAATGTTAGATACATTGAAGGAATTTTATACAGAGTGGTCAGAAACAGTCCGAAAAGTTTGTAACGGCAGATTGTGCTGAGAATTAACAGTTATGAAAAAATTTCGGTACATTGCGCCGTTTCCGAGTTATTTAGCATTCAGGTTAGCCAATCAAGTCGTCACGCGGGCAAATACAAGCACTTGCACGTGCTAAAACGCGGTTATTCACAGACATCTGTGGGTCGGTGAGTTGCCACTTGTTCAAATACTCATTATCACTTCAAATGGGCTTTCTTCGGACGTGATGAATTTAAGTTAGGTGAGCAAAAGCTAAGTTTCTTCGGTTTGAGGAAACCAAACGAAGAACGCGTGTGGTGTCACAGCGTTTGGCAGGCAGCTTGTATTTACGCACGCGACGGCCTCATTGGCCCCCTTCGACACTAAATAAGTCGGGAACGGTTCAACATACCGAATTTTTTTCTTAAGAATTCTTTCTCAGCACGACCTCCCCTGCGACACCCTTACATGCTTATCAGACTCTTTCTGATGACCATGTAAAGTAGCAAGGCATGTTTTTTTTTTAAAAAAATTATTTCACCTGAAAACATTCAAATCCATGTGGGAACATGCTCACGTTCTGATGAAGAAGTAGAAGAGCTCTACAAAGAGTTATAGATACTAATAACAAGCACAAAATGCCGCTACAAGATTATATTGGCTTATTTAAAGCGAAAATAGGACGAAACTAAAAAATTGGGGAAGTTCAAATATCATACTAGAGATGACGGAGTATATATTTTATTCTGATTCACCGAGATGATCATGATTCTTGTTCTTAACAAATGCTTCTATAAAAAGATAAATCTAAAACGCATGTGGCGAGAACCAAATGGAACGAAACGTGAAACTGACTTTACTTGATGAAGTAGTACACGAATTACTTCTGTTATTTCAAGTATCCCTTTACAACTACCAAATATGAGTGTTTATTATACCCCATGCACTTCGTTTAAAACATCGTTATTAGTTATATTTAAAGCAATGAAGTTTAACGCTTATGGTAAAGAATAAGCATTTTAATAGTTGCAAAGACGGATTTGAAATCCTGTATCTAATTATACAGAAAGTGTGCACACTGTAGTTAGACAAATGGAGACAGTGTACAGCATGTGATAATCCTAAACAGCATCAGAATTTCAGGTGGTCTTCACTCTACAAGATTTGCAGTAAAAAATGTACACAAACTCATGAGGCAATATTTGAGAAATGAAAATTGTGCGAACTTGTTTAAGAATAGGGTGGTATCCAAGATGAAATTGCCGGCTTGGAAATTGAAGATATGCTGACATATGTGAAAAGGTAATTACTTGACAGAAATGCTAACGCAAACGCCGGAAGAACAACGCGGTGCTTGCGGAATATGAAGTCTGCAACGTTAGCGCTGTAGAACTTCAAGACTCGTCTCCGTGTGAGCTGGAGTGAGAACTCGGACGCGTGGGCGCAGACTGCCTGGGAATCCCCGTTGTGGGCGAAATAGACGGCCGCCTGTCTGCCGGGCGCACACATGCCGCCGTGCTCTGCTCTGCTCTGCTGGCACGGCGCCCCGGGCCCTGGCCCCCGCTGCCGTGTGCGCACATGTGACGTTGCTCACCCACCCACGCAGCCGGCAGGGCGGGCGCGGCGCTGAGTGAGGTCAACGTGCACAGTCTCCAGCCACGTGTGTGAAAACAGAAGCGAATGTGGATAAATGGGCTAAAAGTATTGACACCGTGAAGAGTAAACGTACAAAACGGCACTCACTCTCCCACCTCACTCGCGCTGACCCACACAATCGCTAGATCTTAACACGCCGTAAGACAACTACGAGCTCAGCTGCTTTCCTGGACTTGCGTCTCTGACTCAAACAGGAACTGTTTGTGCGCGAGCAATGGTTACGACCGTTCTTCGCATTCTCTCCATTACAACGAAGGAAGGAAATGGGCCGTGCCGTTGCAATGCAACCATCCTGCCATTCGGCTTAAGCGATTTCGCGAAATCATAGACAGCCTAAATCTGAACGACTGGACGTAGATTTTAACCGCTGCCGTCCCTAATGCAAGTGCACTGTGCTAAATTCTTACGTATTTGTATTGATAGGAACCTGATCTGCGCTGATATGATACTGCGTGAAGAGTTGACAGAGCACTGAAAGACCTAAGTCGAAACAAGGCCCCGGGAGTGGACAACATTCCGTTAGAACTACTGACAGCCTTGGGAGAGCCAGTCCTGACAAAACTCTACCATCTGGTGAGCAAGGTGTATGAGACAGACGAAATACCCTCAGACTTCAAGAAGAATATAATAATTACAATCCCAAAGAAAGTAGGTGTTGACAGATGTGAAAATTACCAAACTATCAGTTTAATAAGTCACAGCTGCAAAATACTAACGCGAATTCTTTACAGACGAATGGAAAAACTGGTAGAAGCGGACCTCGGGGAGAATCAGTTTGGATTCCGTAGAAATGTTGGAACACGTGAGGCAATACTAACCTTACGACTTATCTTAGAAGAAAGATTAAGAAAAGGCAAACCTACGTTTCTAGCATTTGTAGACTTAGAGAAAGCTTTTCACAACGTTAACTGGAATACTCTCTTTCAAATTCTGAAGGTGGCAAGGGTAAAATACAGGGAGCGAAAGGCTATTTACAATTTGTACAGAAACCAGATGGCAGTTACAAGAGTCGAGGGGCATGAAAGGGAAACAGTGGTTGGGAAAGGAGTGAGACAGGGTTGTAGCCTCTCCCCGATGTTATTCAATCTGTATATTGAGCAAGCAGTAAAGGAAACAAAAGAAAAGTTCGGAGTAGGTATTAAAGTCCATGGAGAAGAAATAAAAACGTTGAGGTTCGCCGATGACATTGTAATTCTGTCAGAGACAGTAAAGGACTTGGAAGAGCAGTTGAACGGAATGGACAGTGTCTTGAAATGAGGATATAAGATGAACATCAACAAAAGCAAATAGCCAAACTCATTTACTACTTTAAGCCTCCCATTTCCTAATCTAATTCCCTCAGCATAATCCGACTTAATTCGACTACATTCCATTATCCTCGTTTTGCCACCTTCAGAATTTGAAAGATCGTATTCCAGTCAACATTGTCAAAAGCTTTCTCCAAGTCTACAAATGCTAGAAACGTACGTTTGCCTTTACTTAATCTAGCTTCTAAGATAAGTCGTAGGGTCAGTATTGCCTCACATGTTCCAACATTTCTACAGAATCCAAATTGATGTTCCCCGAGGTTGGCTTCTACCAGTTTTTCCATGCGTTTGTAAAGAATTTGCGTTAGTATTTTGCAGTTCTGGCTTATTAAACTGATAGTTCGGCAATTTTCACATCTTTCAACACCTGCTTTCTTTGGGATTGGAATTATTATATTCTTCTTGAAGTCTGAGGGTATTTCGCCTGTCTCGTACATCATGCTCACCAGATGGTAGAGTTTGTCAGGACTGGCTCTCCCAAGGCTGTCAGTAGTTCTGCTTAGCCATTTTGCACTTACTGTCGATCTCATTTTTGAGACGTTCGTATTCCTTTTTGCCTGCTTCATTTACTGCATTTTTATATTTTCTCCTTTCATCAATTAAATTCAATATTTCTTCTGTTACCTAAGGATTTCTACTAGCCCTCCTCTTTTTACCTACTTGATCGTCTGCTGCCTTCACTACTTCATCCCTCAGAGCTACCCATTCTTCTTCTACTGTATTTCTTTCCCCATTCCTGTCAATTGTTCTCTTATGCTCTCCCTCAAACTCTCTACAACTCTGGTTCTTTCAGTTTATCCAGGTCCCATCTCCTTAAATTCCCACCTTTTTTGCAGTTTCTTGAGTTTTAGTCTACAGTTCATAACTAATAGATTGTGGTCAGAGTCCACATCTGCCCCTGGAAATGTCTTACAATTTAAAACCTGGTTCCTAAATCTCTGTCTTACCATTATATAACCTATCTGATACCTTTTGGTATATCCAGGGTTCTTCCATGTATACAACCTTCTTTTATGATTCTTGAACCAAGTGTTAGCTATGATTAAGTTGTGCTCTGTACAAAATTCTACCAGGCGGCTTCCTCTTTCATTTCTTCCCCTCAATCCATATTCACCTACTACGTTTCCTTCTCTCCCTTTTCCTACTACCGAATTCCAGTCACCCATAACTGTTAAATTTTCGTCTCCCTTCACTATCTGAATAATTTCTTTTATTTCATCATACATTTCTTCAATTTCTTCGTCATCGGCAGAGCTAGTTGGCATATAAACTTGTACTACTGTAGTAGGCGTGGGCTTCGTGTCTATCTTGGCCGCAATAATGCGTTCACTATGCTGTTTGTAGTAGCTTACCCGCACTTCTATTTTTTTATTCGTTATTAAACCAACTCCTGCATTACCCCTATTTGATTTTGTATTTATAACCCTGTATTCACCTGACCAAAATTCTTGTTCTTCCTGCCACCGGCTGGCCGAAGTGGCCGTGCGGTTAAAGGCGCTACAGTCTGGAACCGCAAGACCGCTACGGTCGCAGGTTTGAATCCTGCCTCGGGCATGGATGTTTGTGATGTGCTTAGGTTAGTTAGGTTTAACTAGTTCTAAGTTCTAGGGGACTAATGACCTTAGCAGTTGAGTCCCATAGTGCTCAGAGCCATTTGAACCTCCTGCCACCGAACTTCACTAATTCCCACTATATTTAACTTTAACCTATCTATTTCCCTTTCTAAATTTTCTAACCTACCTGCCCGATTAAGGGATCTGACATTCCACGCTCCGATCCGTAGAACGCCAGTTTTGTTTCTCCTGATAACGACGTCCTCTTGAGTGGTCTCCGCCCGGAGATCCGAATGGGGGACTATTTTACCTCCGCAATATTTTACCAAAGAGGACGTCATCATCATTTAACCATACAGTAAAACTGCATTTCCTCGGGAAAAAATACGGCTCTAGTTTCCCCTTGCCTTCAACCGTTCACAGGACCAGCACAGCAAGGCCGTTTTGGTTAGTGTTACAAAGCCGGATCAGTCAATCATCCAGACTGTTGCCCCTGCAACTACTGAAAAGGCTGCTGCCCCTCTTCAGGAACCACACGTTTGTCTGGCCTTTCAACAGATACCCCTCCGTTGTGGTTGCACCTACGGTACGGCTATCTGTATCGCTGAGGCACGCAAGCCTCCCCACCAACGGCAAGGTCCATGGTACATGGGGGGGGAGACGAGAAATTTGTTAACATCGAGTATAGATTTGTCAGGAAGACGTTTCTGAAAGTATTTGTATGGAGTGTGCCATGTATGGGAGTGAAACGTGGACGATAAATAGTTTGGACAAGAAGAGAATAGAAGCTTTCGAAATGTGGTGCTACCGAAGAATGCTGAAGATTAGATGGGTAGATCACGTAACTAATGAGTAGGTATTGAATAGAATAGGGGAGAGGAGGAGTTTGTGGCACAATTTGACAAGAAGAAGGGACCGGTTGGTAGGGCATGTTCTGAGGCATCAAGGGATCACAAATTTAGCATTGGAGGGCAGCGTGGAGGGTAAAAATCGTATAGGGAGACCGAGAGATGAATACAATAAGCAGATTCAGAAGGATGTAGGTTGCAGTAAGTACTGGGAGATGAAGAAGCTTGCACAGGATAGAGTAGCATGGAGAGCTGCATCAAACCAGTCTCAGGACTGAAGACCACAACAACAGCCATTCTGCGGTAATGTGTCATTGAGGAAGAAAATGTTTGTTGCACTGAAGCGTGTAATGATTAGGACGATATGTGTTGTCTAACCTCCTGCAGACAGCTCTTTTAAGGCCAGGATCTCATCCAAAACGCCCGAAAATTTGCGTTTTGTAATTGCATTGTTTGAAATATACAAGTGTCTAGAGTGATGGGACGAAAACTTTTCATAATTCGTGCGCTGCTAAAGTTTCTATAGCCCATTGTTCGAAGCAGTGTCGCGGCCGCCGTGGGACGCTCTCAGCCGACGTCGTCCCGCTCAGGTAGAAAAGTTGCCGTGACGCACGTTCACAAAATTATTTATACTGCGGTATGCATGCAAACATTTTTGCCGAAAAAGCTGACGAACAACTTGCGCGAACGCATCCAGCTCAACCAGATCGGCTTTTCTCGCCGAGAAGAACTGGGGAATTGCTCTCTAGGAACAATTCGAGTCGGAGGAATGGTTGATATACGATCCTGGAATTGCAAACTAAACTTGACTAATGAAAACATTGTTTTGGTCAATTTTTGGTCAAAATTGGTCAAAACAATTTTTGGTCCGCCACATTAGATTACCAATTTTGAATTTTGAAAAACCTAACTTCAGATTTGTGTTCAGCGACATCAGAAATATATAACATCATGTAGTTTTTATACAAACTGAACTAATGATAAGTACAAAAGTTTAGGGAAAACTTAAACAGCTTTTTTCTCGATAAAAGATTTTTCAAAACTGCGTGCAGTATAAAATAAAAACGGTTCAACTGTTAACATAACCCTTTGAGCCCCGAAAAGTAAACACTTCTCTTGGAAGCTTATACCGATAATATAATTTTTTTTTAATATTAACTATTTTTTGTGGCGCCATAAAGAGTGAAAAAACAAACAAAAATCGAACTCAAGATTTCTAGTTTGCACCGTATCGTTAAATTTAAGGTTGCTTTATTGTGGTTAGGTATAAGCTCCTATAAATTTAATAGAGTATCGACAAATGTTACCTACTTTCAGATTAACTCCTGAGAAGCCACACTGAACGCAGTCTCCGTATTTCGAACTCGTGTGCCCTTGATCAAACCATAATTACGTGCGCCTTTTTCTTATCATCCGAAATAAAATTCAAAGTATGATCAACCATAATCCTCATACACATCCTTTGTATGTCTTTTCATTGTCTCAAACGAAAAAAATTTCCTAACTTTGCCTATTTTTTACTCATGTGAATGAGAACGTGGTCTTAAAACAGTTGAGCATACTGACAACAGCCTCGCAGTACATTTCTTTTTTGTGAAGTTTGTTATCAACAACAGTACTAGTAGGAGAAATTACACAGCCTTAGGCAGAGCGTATATTGATACGCAGGCAGAGCAGGGCAGCACAGAGTAGCATAGCTTTCCTGAAGCGCGTGAGTTGTAATGGCGCAGCCTTCTGTACAGTGGGAGACGTTCGCTTCATTTCACCCGACTCTTGCTGGGAAGTGATGTCAAGATTACGTGTTAAGTGCCTAGCAGCACATTTCGAGGATGCTGAGCGTCGCAGTGACAACTGCTTCTCACATATTCGCAGAAAAAGAAACGGCAAAATTTTTTGTGACAAAGAAGAATATTAATGTTATTGCTGCTCGTGTCACTCCCAGCAATTTAAGCTGTTCACTTAACTTCCTTCATACCCAAAACTTCGGAAATTGTGACATTTGCGAAGAAAAGGCCAAATATTTGTGACAAGCAGGAATACAAATGTCATCGTTGGTACCACAATCTGTTGCAAACACACAGATCAAGAAAAAAGAATAGGCATTTAGCATGACACGAATCTGCTACCTTTGACCCTGTAACTCCACGTCCCAAACCCCAAGGCCACGACGAATACATGCAAGTCTCAACAGTTTTATCACTCATGGAAGGATATCCTGAAAGCTTTGTTGCCGATGCGTCAATAAATATGAAATCGTATCATGGGTGACGTATTTGTGACAACTCTTCAATGCCTTTTGCCCTGGAAGGCACACTCCCATAACATGCAAGTTATATACACTCCTGGAAATGGAAAAAAGAACACATTGACACCCACCATACTTGCTCCCGACACTGCGAGAGGGCTGTACAAGCAATGATCACACGCACGGCACAGCGGACACACCAGGAACCGCGGTGTTGGCCGTCGAATGGCGCTAGCTGCGCAGCATTTGTGCACCGCCGCCGTCAGTGTCAGCCAGTTTGCCGTGGCATACGGAGCTCCATCGCAGTCTTTAACACTGGTAGCATGCCGCGACAGCGTGGACGTGAACCGTATGTGCAGTTGACGGACTTTGAGCGAGGGCGTATAGTGGGCATGCGGGAGGCCGGGTGGACGTGCCGCCGAATTGCTCAACACGTGGGGCGTGAGGTCTCCACAGTACATCGATGTTGTCGCCAGTGGTCGGCGGAAGGTGCACGTGCCCGTCGACCTGGGACCGGACCGCAGCGACGCACGGATGCACGCCAAGACCGTAGGATCCTACGCAGTGCCGTAGGGGACCGCACCGCCACTTCCCAGCAAATTAGGGACACTGTTGCTCCTGGGGTATCGGCGAGGACCATTCGCAACCGTCTCCATGAAGCTGGGCTACGGTCCCGCACACCGTTAGGCCGTCTTCCGCTCACGCCCCAACATCGTGCAGCCCGCCTCCAGTGGTGTCGCGACAGGCGTGAATGGAGGGACGAATGGAGACGTGTCGTCTTCAGCGATGAGAGTCGCTTCTGCCTTGGTGCCAATGATGGTCGTATGCGTGTTTGGCGCCGTGCAGGTGAGCGCCACAATCAGGACTGCATACGACCGAGGCACACAGGGCCACCACCCGGCATCATGGTGTGGGGAGCGATCTCCTACACTGGCCGTACACCACTGGTGATCGTCGAGGGGACACTGAATAGTGCACGGTACATCCAAACCGTCATCGAACCCATCGTTCTGCCATTCCTAGACCGGCAAGGGAACTTGCTGTTCCAACAGGACAATGCACGTCCGCATGTATCCCGTGCCACCCAACGTGCTCTAGAAGGTGTAAGTCAACTACCCTGGCCAGCAAGATCTCCGGATATGTCCCCCATTGAGCATGTTTGGGACCGGATGAAGCGTCGTCTCACGCGGTCTGCACGTCCAGCACGAACGCTGGTCCAACTGAGGCGCCAGGTGGAAATGGCATGGCAAGCCGTTCCACAGGACTACATCCAGCATCTCTACGATCATCTCCATGGGAGAATAGCAGCCTGCATTGCTGCGAAAGGTGGATATACACTGTACTAGTGCCGACATTGTGCATGCTCTGTTGCCTGTGTCTATGTGCCTGTGGTTCTGTCAGTGTGATCATGTGATGTATCTGACCCCAGGAATGTGTCAATAAAGTTTCCCCTTCCTGGGACAATGAATTCACGGTGTTCTTATTTCAATTGCCGGGAGTGTAGAAATAAAACTAAATCGAATACGGAGTCTCCACAGTTGTCGACCGTCTGCTCTGCTTGTTGTACACCTCATTCTGACATGTCTTACAATCAGGCGTCCGTATCACGAACGCATTCCCAAGAGACTGCCTACATTACACTTGTGCGTTCTGTTCTGGATTATTGCTGTGCTGTGTGGGATTTGCATCGAAGTAGTTCAGAGAAGGGCAGCTCGTTTTGTTCTAATCCGAAATAGGGGGCAGAGGCCACAGATGTGATTCGTCAATTTGGATGGCAGTAGTTAAAACAAAGCGTTTTCGTTGCGGGGGGGTCTTCTCACGAAATTTCAATCACCAGTTTTCTGCTCAGAGTGTGAAAATGCAGGGTTATTCTAAATGATGGACCAATTTTCAAAAATTCATATGTATCAAAGTACAAATCCAAAGTGAACAAGATTAATACCAATGAAACGAGGAAGTTTCAAAGTTTTTTTTCATGTCTGATATCAATTAAATAAATTTAATAATTTGTAATTAATTATTATTTAATAAATAGAAATATGATAAATGTTATAAATGTTCAGTATGGCCACTGTTGGCTGCACGGCAAACATCGACGCGGTAGCCAAACTCGTCCCACACACGCGAAAGCGTATCTGTTGTCACTAAGTGCACGGCAGCAGTGATCTGGTTCCGCAGATCGTTCAGATTAATTACAAATTATTAAATTTATTAAATTGATGTCAAATATTATGAAAAAGAACTTTGATACTTCCTCTTTTCATTGGTATAAAGCTTGTTCATTTTGGATTTGTACTTGAATAAATACGAAGTTTTGAAAATGGGTCCATCATTTAGAATAACTCTGTATTTTGTTGGTGCCCACCTAATAATGGGGAGGGATGACCATCATAAGAAAATAAGAGAAATCAGAGATCGCACAGAAAGATTTAAGTGTTCGGTGTTCCCACGCGCTCTTCGAGAATGAAACTGTAGAGAAGTATCGTCGACCTGGGATGGTTCGACGAATCCTCTGTCAGGCACTTAATTGTCAATGGTAGGGTAACCATGAAGATATACATGTACGTTAATGAGGCACTGTCCAATAATCACTGATAGTCCTAACAAATTACTGAAAAAGTAATTAAGTATGGCAATAAACACTGCTCATATTTACACTAAAGTCACAGCCCACGGACAGTAGTGTCTTGTAGCAATTTATGGGATGAAAGTACTACGCAGTGGCTCAATTTGTTCACTCACTAATTAAAAGTCGCAACGTTCAGCAATACCTCGTTCACCTGATAATGATAGTCCATGCCTTTTATCAACCACGACACAGTGTAGTCAAAATGCTCATGAACGTGAATTACAAAATTCATTTGACAGTTATTAGACATAAACGTTGCGTAGTTTTCTCGGGTGCAGGCGTGCGTATCTCCGCGAACAAACTGTGTGCATAGCTGTAGCGTGAGCGAAGGTATTACACGCTTCTTAATGCGGCCGGCACTGGGTGCAGACACTATGACTCTGAGTTACGTCCGGCCATTTAAAAACAGGCGTGTGAACGAGTTGATATTTCGGAACTTATGGGGTTGGTGCATAAGTTCGTAGCGCCTTCCATAAATTTAATAAACGCAACAGATATACACATTAGAGACTTTACTCATCAGTGATGTATTCTCGTTCACTATTTGCAACAGTCTGCCTACATGGGGTAACCTTTTAGTAACTCTTATCTGTATTCCATGTAGCGTTAACGCACTTCGTAGGAAATAAACACACACACACCTAAACGCAGTGCGGCGCACGTCTCCCCTCCAGCCCGTTACACCGCCAAGAACACAATTTACCCCTTAATAATTCTCCGCGTTACTTAAATGTGATACACACATTTAATATTTGTTCTTAGCTCTACTCATTTAACAGTAAACATTAATTTTATACCATTTTTAACAATCTGCGATTCTTCCATCCCCTGTGATGCAGAAACTATTGGTTGTAGAGATAAAAATGAGTAGAACCTTTTTTGTAGTAAATTTAATGTACTTCAATTTTCCACGAGAAACATTTTTGCTAGAAGCCGTGGGTTACGAATGAAAGAGAAACATAAAAACATAAACGTCCAGCCCGCCTACGCTCACAACATACCGATCCGGATTTTTAGCATGTTGTTCATCGCACTACCGCCTACCACCCATCAAAAATTTGCAATTTTTTTCTATAATGTCCCTTCGTTGACTGGAGTACAAGGGAGAGGGGGGGGGGCGGTGGTTCGGATCCCCATCTTGTCGTCCTTTCTTTTATTTTATGGTTTCCGTAAATCGTTTAAGGCGAATGCAGTATGATACCTTTACAGAGGCCACTGCTTCTTATCACGCCTTTGTCCAGATAATAATTGCACTTTGTTTCTAATGACTTCGTCATCGACGGGACTTTAAACTGTGTCCTAGTAGTCCTACCTATGTTGTTTCATCTGGTACGAACTTATTGCCCTGATTGAAATATTCTGAGACCACTCCAACGCTGAGAATAAGTCGGACTCCTAACCTCATTTTTCAGCTTCTATATTTCAGTGCACCTACATCCATACTCCACAAACCACTGCGAAAAGCGTGGTAGTGG
Source organism: Schistocerca americana (assembly GCF_021461395.2). Lineage (NCBI taxonomy): Eukaryota > Metazoa > Arthropoda > Insecta > Orthoptera > Acrididae > Schistocerca > Schistocerca americana. Next base: position 507,220,571 of record NC_060126.1, on the reverse strand, counting down.
GTGCTTCCCGTGGTACTGTGTATGAGGACATTTTCCTGTTCTTCTTTCGTATGGACCGTGGGGAGAATGGCTGCTAAAATGCCTCGTAATTAATCTACAGGTGCGATGAGATGGGAGTTGCAGTGCAGTGGTATTCCTGGATCTCACTCAATGCCGGTTTCTTGAAACTTTGTAAATTGTTTTTTAGCCTATTTGATCCTCTGCTGCCTTCACTATTTCATTTTTCAAGGCTCCCCTTCTGTTGTACTCCTTCCCCCTGTTTCAGGCAATCGCCTGGTATTACGAGTTGTATTAAATAACGGGGATTTTGTAATTTCGCTTGTTGTATTAGCCCGTTTCTGGCATTTTCTCCGGTTAACTTGTCCGAAAATAATCTGTGTAGTACTGGCTATCCTGGATATTTAGTCTGTTTGGTAGCAGCGGTGACTGTTTATTTTGTATAAAAATGGATCGGAGAATGTCTGTTAAATTTTGCTGTGAGAACGTCATAAAGTCTTAGAAACGTTAACTGCTGATTTTGGAGGGTCTGCCCTGATTAAAACAAGGATTTACGAGTAGTGGCTATAAGCGTTTCGAAGAAGACCGTGAAGACTTTGAACATGACTACTGTCCTGAACGCCGAAGCACAGCGTCAGGGAATGAAACCGTGTAAAAGTGAAAGAAATGATTATTATTATAAGGATCTCCGACTCACGATCAGACAAGTCGCTGCTGATGTTGGCAAAGCAACTAGCTCATGTCATCAAATTTTTTCAGGCGTTTTCGGTATGCAACATGCCGCAGCAAAATTTGTTGCAAAATTGTTGAATTTCGAACAAAAACGGCGGTGAATGCAAGCTGTTCAGAAGTCGCTAGAAAGAGTCAGCAGCGAAGCAGAATAACCGGAAGGTGACATCACAGATGATGAAACATGGGTTTTATGGATATTTCGTTGTAACTAAGGCTGAATCGTCCCAGTGGAAGCATTCTCGATCGAGAAGATTGTAAAAATCTCTACAAGTCCGGTCAAATGTGAACGTTATATACTATTTGTATTCTTGGATTTTAAAATCACGGTGGACCATGAGTTCTGCCTTTTGGGAGTATAGGCATGGTCAGCATGGGTCCCTGGCCCTTGCGGTGCTGTGCTGTTAAGTCCAGCCTTCTACGATTCTTCCTCCCCTCCCCTCGCCAACCATTCCATTGGGTGGTGTCTTGGATTTGGCGTATGATTTTGAACATGTGTTTATTTTTCTCTTCCGACATGTTATAAAACTTCTCAGTTTAATAAACACAGCCTACCGAAATGCCTTCACAAAAGAAGACGAAGGTAAATATTCCAGAATTCGAATCAAGAACAGCTGCCAACGTGAGTAACGTAGAAGTAAATATCCTCGGAGTAGTGAAGCAACTTAAATCACTTAATAAAAGCAAGTCTTCTGGTCCAGACTCTATACTAATCAGGTCTCTTTCAGAGTATGTTGATGCATTAGCTCCATACTTACGTCATATACAACCGTTCGCTCGACGAAAGATCCATACCCAAAGACTGGAAAGTTGACAGGTCACAACAATATTCAAGAAAGGTAGTAGGAGTAATCCACTAAATTACAGGCCCATATCGTTAACGTCGATATGCGGCAGGATTTTGGAACATATATTGTGCTCGAACATTAGAAATTACCCCGAAGGAAACGGTCTATTGACACACAGTCAGCATGCATTTAGAAAACTAGTTCCTGTGAAACACAACTAGCTCTTTATTCACATGAAGTGTTGAGTGCTATTGACAAGGGATTTCAGATCGATTCCGTATTTCTGGATTTCCGGAAGGTTTTTTACACTGTGCCACACAAGCGGCTCGTAGTGAAATTGCGTGCGTATGGAATATCGTCTCAGTTATGTGACTGGATTGGTGATTTCCTGTCAGAGAGGTCACAGTTCGTAGTAATTGACGGAAAGTCATCGAGTAAAACAGAAGTCATTTGTGGCGTTCCCCAAGGTAGTGTTATAGGCCCTTTGCTGTTCCTTATCTATATAAACTATCTGGGAGACAATCTGAGCAGCTGTCTTCAGTTGTTTGCTTATGACGCTGTCGTTAATCGATGAATAAAGTCATCAGAAGATCAAAACGAATTGCAAAACGATTTCGAAAAGATATCTGAATGGTGCGAAAATTGGCGGTTCACCCCAAATAACGAAAAGTGTGAGGTCATCCACATGAGTGCTAAAAGGAACCCATTAAACTTCGGTTACACGATAAATCAGTCAAATATGAAGGCCGTAAATTCAACTAAATACCTTGGAATTACGTTTACGAACAACTTAAATTGGAAGGAACACACACAAAATGTTGTGGGGAAGGCTAACCAAAGACTGCGTTTTATTGGCAGGACACTTAGAAAATGTAACAGACCTACTAAGGAGACTGCCTACACTACGCTTCTCCGTCCTCTTTTAGAATACTGCTGCGCGGTGTGGGATCCTTACCATATAGGACTGACGGAGTACATCGAAAAAGTTCAAAGAAAGGTAGCACGTTTTGTATTATCGCGAAATATGGGAGAGAGTGTCACTGAAATGATACAGGATTTGGGCTGGACACCATTAAAAGAAAGGCGTTTTTCGTTGCGACGGAATCTTCTCACGAATTTCCAATCACCAACTTTCTCCTCCAAATGCGAAAATATGTTGAGACCGACCTACATAGGGAGAAACGATCACCACTATATAATAATGGAAACCAGAGCTCGCACCGAAAGATATAGGTGTCCGTTCTTTCCGCGCGCTATACGAGATTGGAATAATAGAGAATTGTGAAGGTGGTTGGATGAACCCTCTACCAGGCACTTAAATGTGATTTGCAGAGTAACCATGTACATGTAGATCTTTAACTACATGGCTCTGAGGGGCCTTGTCACGGTCCGTGCGGCTCCCCCCATCGGGCGTCGAGTCCTCCCTCAGGCATTGGTGTCTGTTGTCCATAGCGTTAGTTAGTTTAAGTTAGATTCAGTAGTGTGTAGGCTTAGGGACCGATAACCTTAGCGGTTTGGTCCCATAAGACCTTACCACAAATTTCCAAATTTTTCCCATTGTTGGCTGGACCTACCATTCCCCTTCCATATTTTACAGAAGTGCGGACTGCGCGGGGAAGATGGTCCAACATGGTGTACATATATTCCAACTTTTGTGCCCTTCTGTCTGTGCACGCTTCCTTTTTGGCAAAAGTAATACATTCAGAACCCAACACGGTAGCTATCCCATTGTAGTAGGGTCGTCAAATATCTGCACGGCAGTAGCCACCTCACTACGCAGGGATCGTACTATTGGCGCCTGCACTGAAAACTCCTGCATATGCCAAGGAGTATGTGTCCATCGTGGCTGGGTCATGGAGACTCCTGGGAACGATTACTGGGCCAGGTAACTGTTGCTGTGGCTGGATGACGCCCGTGAGGTGAGCCCTCATTCCAAATGAGTGGCACCAAGGCCGATGACTTGCAAATGAAGTGAATTCGTTCCTGTAACAATCACCCCTCATAATGGTCTCAGTATGTTACAGGGTATTATTCTCCTCAGCGACCTTCTTTTACAGACCAGACTTGCCAATTTGGAGCAACAGGGTGTGCATTTCATCTGTCGTGTCCAACAGGGACCAAAAGACAATAGGTTTGATATTGAGGCCTTCTTCTTGGCCCTTGAAGGCGACTTGTAGGCTGAAAAGGTCAAGGTGATCATGTATCAATGTGATGTGAAACACTGTGTTCCCCCTCCCATGAAATGCTTCAAATGCATCTTTGGCTACATCTCTTCGCATTGTAACGCCAGACCCATCTATAGGCTTGTGGATGACAGTTGCACACAAATGCTCTTGTGCCGTTCCACCGTCCTCATATGATCAGCAGCAGAGCACATTATTCTCCCTGTTCACCTGACTGTGCCATCTCCCAAAGAGAAAAGAAAACCGAGGATTACAAGACTGCTGACCAACTCATGTATCAAGAGACCAAGAAGAAATATGATTGTCTGGATCCTATACATATGACGATGATGTTAGCTACAGCTGTGATGATGTCATCTTCTCTAGAGACAGTACCCTCAGCCATCAGCCATCTACGTCAGGCTCTTGAGGTTGCTCAACTACTTTTGCTCCCCTGTGTTGGGTGGTCTGGGGTGGGGGGGGGGGGGGGGGAGCGGCTTCTCCTACTGTTTCCCGGACACCCACTTTGGGAGCATTGACTCCCCACCCACCTTGGACGTCGATCCCCCAAGCCCCAACTGGCGAAGCAACATCCTCCTCCAGCGTCTCTCACCAGGTAGGGGTCGCTTGGGACACTCCCCTCCCAGGATTCTGCTGATCTGCAACTGGATGCCAGCCAGTGGCTGAAGCAGCCACAGGTTGCTGGTTGTAGGGCTTTGGGTACCTCGTCCGCTCCTGAAACTAGGGCAGTCAAGCGTTTTCACACACCAAAATCTCCCTCTATGAAACTGGACAAAAATAAGACCTCTGAGACAAATATAAGACCTCTGAGACAAATGAAGTTCCGGTGGTATCCATGCCATTGGACCCCACATGTTCTGGCTGTGTGCCTGAGGCAGGGTTTCTGGTGGTCCCTGTGGCATCAGATCCCCCAAACAACCTGCTTCAGAATGAATGTGTATTGATGCCGAATCATCACGGTCGGTGGCAGCAGGCAATGCTGACTTCCCTCCTTGGTCTCTTCATACCACCATAGCGTCATAATCCAGTCGAACTGTGGCCGTTTTGTCCACTATCTGGCTGAGCTATGACATCTCTTACTACGCATTCCCCCTGCTTTCTGGATTAACCTCCAGTCAACTTGATTCCCAGCTTTGCAAACACCTACCCTCTGCGGCTATCAGGCCTATTTTCAGAATCGAGCTAAATATGGAATAGCATCAGGCGTGATTAGCATGCACGTTCTGGACTCTGTCTACATTGCCATCTGTGGATTTTACTATCTGTAATGTGTGTTCCTCTCCTGATGGTCAAGTGTCTCAGAACGCTATGTTTGCACTGCCTTCTCAGTTCCCACCACCCTTTCTCATTTTGAGTGACTTCAATGACCACGAACCTTTGTGGTATGGAACTACAACCACTGACCACATAAAGCTATCGAAACTTTGCTCGCAGAGCTCTACCTTTCTCTCGAGTAGCGTTGCCCTTGCACACATCTGTGTGGCATATGGATCTTATTTGGCCATTGATCTTTCCATTTGCAGCCCTGGCCTTCTCCCCTCCATCCATTGGAGATTGAATGATGGCTTGTGTGGCAGTGATCATTTTCCAGTCATCCTGTCTCTTCCTTACTCGCCTGTGCGTCTCTACTACTCAGACTAGTACTTCTATCTGGGATGCCTTTACCCATTGAGGGCATATCCGCAGCCAGACTGAAATCCCCTATTCCTTGGTATACCCCCTTCAGAAGACAGTACCTTGGTGGACTTCAAAATCCACATTAGCCCACATATATAAGAGAAAGGCGTCCCACAGGGTTCTGTATTGAAGTTGCCCTTTTCCTAGAGGCTGTCAGTGGTTTTGCAGCAGCTGTGTGGTGTACAGTGCCATTCTGCTGATATGCTGACGATTTTTACATGTACTATTGCTTCTCCTCTGTGGGTGTTACTCAACACCGACTACAAGGTGCCATATGAAATGCACAGTCTTTGGCTCTCGCCCATGGCTTCTGTTTTTCAGCTGCCAAGATGTGCGTCATGTACTGCAGTCACCATTGTACTGTCCACCCACATCCAGAACTCTACCTCAATGACTAATTGCTCAATGTGGTGAAGTTTTACACTTTCTGGGACCTGTATTCGATGCCCAGTTAATGTGGCTTCCCTATCTTCACCGCCTTACGCGAATGTGTTGGGCAGATCTTAATACTGTTCGCTGCCTCTGTAAAACCAGCTGTTGTGCAGACCCGCCTACACTTTTGCGACTTTACAAGGCTCTAATACTGGAGTCTGACCAGTGGCTCAGCATCGCCTTCAGCTGTGCAGATGCTGGACACGGTACAGCATTGTAGGGTCTATCTTGCAACAGGTGTCTTTTGGATGAGCTATGTTAAGTCTGCTGGAGGATGCTTGGGAACCTCCACTGTAGATCAGGAGCCAACAACTTCTGCTGAACTCTGCAATACACATTTGCTGCTCCCTTGAACACATGAACTGCAGTGACCTTTTTCCTGGTAGGGGGAGACATCTCCCACAACAGCAGCCCAGGGCTGTAGTCACGATTGCAGTTCACATACAGTATCTCTCGTCTGAACTCTTCATTTCCCCCACTGTCGATTCCTGCCAGGAAGCAACTGTATACTCCCCAATGAAGTGTATTCTGTCCTCATATCTGTCTCGACCTATCGTTTGAACTGAAAGATGGTGTTGACCCCATAGTTCTTTACCTTCTGTTCCTGGATATCCTGGATGCATTTCTGGGTTCAGGAATAGTAAACACTGATGGCGCTGTGGTCGATGGGCAAATTAGTTTTGCCTATACACACACAAAGTGCAGTGAACTACGCTCCCTTCTAAACAGGTGCAGTGTATTCACTGCAGATTTGGTGTCCGTGATTCAAGCTATCCATTATGTTTGTTCTTGCACCAGCGAAATTTTCTTAGTCAGCAGTGACCCTGAGTAATCTTTAGGCTATTGACCAGTGCTAACCTCTACACCGATTGGTTTGGGGCTTTACGGATCTCCTGTATAATCTCCATGAAGATGGATAGTCATTTGTCCTTGTCTGGAAACGAGGTCAAAGTTGGATCCTGGGGAATGAAATATTGACCAGTTGCCCATGTTGGCCAAAGAGATCTCGGCTTTGGAAATGAGGGTGCCGGAACTGGACGTTTGATCGACTCTATGCCATCAGTTAATGGGGGCTTGGAACACGGATTGGTGTGCCTGGTATCTCCAAACAAACTGACAGCAATAAGGAGGGCCCGTCCATGTGGCATTCTTCCTTTCTTCCGTTCTCTGTCAGCTTCATATTGGCCACACTTGGCTGACCCTCGGCTCTTCGCCTTACGTGAGAATCCATCCCGCTGTTAGTGTGGTGCCTGTGTGGCAGTGGCCTACATCCTGATGGGCTGCCCCAATTTGGCCACCGTACGGCAAAACCTTAAACTTGCTGACACGCCACCTCCGGTGCCAGCAGACGCCGCCACAGCTGCTGAGCTAGTTTTGCCTGTTATCTCTGCAGGTGGTTGTTACACCTCTCTGTGAGGTACAGTACACTAGCCTCATCTGCAGGGTGCCCCGTCGACTGCTCTGACCCAGGATCCCATGACTGCCCTTGCATGGCTTCTGCCCTTCCCAGCTTTTTTTCTTCTTCGTATTCTTTTACATCTGCTTTAGTTTATTGTCTCATCGTTTGTGTTCCTTTCCTGAGATTTTATCAACTTGTCGGCGTTGCTAGTTGCCTTGTGGTCTTGTGATAATAGAGGGTGAGGAAACACCGGTCAGATGCAGGGCGTACATCTCCCATCGCATAACGTGTCCGGGGGACCTGGGCGGATAAGCTCACCTGTCTTCACCCTCTTACCCCTCTCTCACCTCACCTTAGCTTCCTTCCTATTGATACTCGGTTACAATCGGGTTCGTCAAGATTTGTCTTCTGTGTCCTTGTTTTCCGGGGACTCTTCCTTGTTTGACATATATACGGTGGAGGAAATTACGATCTTGTAGTTTGGCCCCTTTAACTCTATCATTCAATGCAATCTGACCACAGAATGTAATGATCAATAAGGAGTGCTGCTTAAAATTTCAATGCCGTTTGGGTGGAGGAAATCCGAATTTCTGGCGAAACAAATTCATGACTATTGCACCACAAGAATACACCTGCTCATACTTTGTTGTTTTTTTTTGTGAGTTGCCGGCCGCGGTGGTCTAGCGGTTCAGACGCTCAGTCCGGAACCGCACGACTGCTACGGTCGCAGGTTCGAATCCTGCCTCGGGCATGGATGTGTGTGATGTCCTTAGGTTAGTTAGGTTTAAGTAGTTCTAAGTTCTAGGGGACTGATGACCACAGATGTTAAGTCCCATGGTGCTCAGAGCCATTTTTGTGAGTTTCTGGCTAAAAACAATACTGTAATGTTGCTTCAGCTTGTTCCCAAAACTAAAGAAAACCTTAATGTCCTGTCGTTTTAAAACATGGATGAGATTAAAAAACGCATCTTTGGTATCCCAGAGAGCGAGTTCCATTAGTGTTTTAGGGATAGGAAAAAACGCAGACATAAGTGTATAATATCTCAAATGGGAACTGTTTTGAAGGGGATAGCTTTGATGTAGCTGAATGAATTTTTTTTTTTCCAAAAACAAAAATTCCATTTACTTTTACTTTTTCGCAAACTTATTTTTTAAATTCTCAACAGCGTTTGCTACTTTCAATGTATTTAGGTCTTATCTGGTTAATTTACTACCTTTCTGCAATTTCTTCAGTTTTATTCTACAGTTCGTAACAAATAAATTATGGTCGAGTCCACATATAACCTGGAAATGTTTTGCAATTTAAAATGTGGCTACGAAATCTCTGTGTTACCATTATGTAATTATCTGAATCCTTCCTGTGTTTCTAGTTTTCTACCACGTACACAGTCTTAAACCCAGTGTTGGCGATTATTGAAACTTTACAGGCCGCATTCTCTTACATTTCTTTCCCCGTTCCAAGATGTCCTGTTATTTCTCCTTCCTCTCATTTTCTTGCTGTCGAATTTCTGTCGCCCATCACAATTAAATTTTCTATTCGCTTAACTATCTGATTATTTCTATTGTATTTGTTATATTGTTTCAGTGTCTGCATCAGCAATTGGACATATAAACTTGTGCGTCTGTGATGGGTATTGGCGTCATTTCCATCTTTGCTAAGATAATGCGTTCACGACACTGTTCACAATAGCTTACCTGCAATCCTGTTTCCTCAATCATTACTTGACCATATCCTGCGTTATCCCTATTTGACAACATGTTGTCTTTCTTTAGGTGTTCCACTTTTCGGTAGTCGCAATTATACAACCAACAAATGTTGTTTAACGTCTTTTGCAAGTATAAATTGCTACTTCTGCTTCTGCTACTCCAGGGTTAGGGTTAGGACCCGTTCCAATCTCTTTCTTGGTCTTCCCACACTTCTCTTACCCCACTACTAGTTTAACAAGTCTTTGTGACGTGATAAAAAGTACAAGTTCTTTCCATTTTTCTTTGTACTGGATTGCCATTTCGGTGTTACGGTCCGAATTCTTTACTTATTACTTCGTTTCTAATTTTTGTCTTCGAGCGTTTCACAGAGCTTAGAAATTTCATTTCTGATGATTCTACTTCGCCGGCCGCGGTGGTCTCGCGGTTCTAGGCGCGCAGTCCGGAACCGTGCGACTGCTACGGTCGCAGGTTCGAATCCTGCCTCGGGCATGGGTGTGTGTGATGTCCTTAGGTTAGTTTTAACACTTTGTTTTTCTTACAAATCTGTGTGTCAATATCACAAACAGTTCCTGTGTTTTACATTATCACTATTAAACAGTATTAAATTACAATTATTCTAGTAGCAGACCAGTACGAGCTCAAGCCGCAAATTCAAGTTCACACTGTAACCTGATACCGCACCAACGCCTCTCGGGCAATTATTATGGTAAATTAAAGCCACTATGTAATTTGATACCTATTCCATGTCGAAGTAAGTCCCCTGCCCCTTCCACCGTACACCACGCTGCTAGGTCGCAGTCGTAGACACAAGAATGATGAGAAAATGGAAGTCACCCATCCACTGTTCCAGATCTGGCAGCAAACGCAGGCTCCCCCCCCCCCCCCCCCCCCTATTGATCTAAGTCGTAAGGTTTACGTAAATATGGCAGAGAAACAAGTTCCCCTTCCACCTCCTCAATCTAGGCGACACCCCCGGGATAACAAGGCCGTCCAACAGTGTTAGTGACGTCACACTAAGCGGCCCATAGCCGACGCAGCAGTCCACGGACAACTCCGTACAGGCGCGCCTGATGCTAACGATCTTCTGTCCGTCATACAGAAAGGAGCGAACTATACTTCGAACCAAAGCCCAAATTACATATATTCTTGTAAACAGCATAAAGGTTCATAATGAAATACCGATTACATATACGGGCAGGAATAAGTTTAATCGATTGAGGAACTTTGCCACTATTTTATAATTGTCAGAACGCTATTTAGCTTTAAAACTCGCATACAGGTGGTGACAAATGCCAGCTGACAGCAGGACTTAACATTTTCAAGCTATTACACTGAAAGTAAATTATCTTAAACACTGTCATACATAGCAAAACCCTCACAACTTTCGTTTACAATAAGGTAACAAGAGTTCGCTTTATCACATAAAACACATGACTATTGTGAATTTGCTCATATTTTCATGGTGACAGCTCTTTTCAAGAATTTTTACAAGTGTATCCCCAGTAATAAAGAATGGAAACAAAAGATAAATATCAAATATTCTCCTTTTAACATAGACATCACTGAACACAAGATTCTGTCTTGCACTGTGATACTAAGGGACTGCTCTTTCCTTTAAGAAAAGCCTGAAAATTTGAAGTTCACTCTGCTATTGAAGATACACTTCTTGAAGCAATATTAAAAATGTTATGAAAGGTAAGGAAATGAAAAACAACCAAGTGCATTACATGTAAGAATGTGAGCAAAAGGCTGAGGCTCTCTTTACTTACCATTTTCAATCTCTCTACAGCTTATTTCCTTTTCCACGTAGAAGTCACCAACTGCAAGTCTCATTATTGGTGTCTGTTACTAACAAATTGCTTTTCTATTTAGAAAACCTGACAATTTGATGTTCATTCTGGTACTGAAGATAAACACTTTTCAGAGGATTTCTAGAATCTATTCCTGCCCCTATATGTAATCGGTATTTCGTTATGAACCTTTATGCTGTTTACAAGAATATATATAATTTGGTCTTTGGTTCGAATTATAGTTCGCTCCTTTCTGTATGACGGACAGAAGATCGTTAGCATCAGGCGCGTCTGTACGGAGGTGTCCGTGGACTGCTGCGTCGGCTATGGGCCGCTTAGTGTGACGTCACTAACACTGTTGGACGGCCTTGTTATCCCGGGGGTGTCGATCTAGGCCAATCGTGTGCGTCTTGTGATTCGGGGCCTGTACACTGTAGTGAAAGGATCGGAATGAAGTGCCCACAGCAAAATTACCTACGTAAAACTAGTGGGCAATATTATCTTAATTTATGTTTTAAGACACTTTGACCTTGAAGTGTATGACTGAGATTCGAAATGGTGAGGTTGAATTACTATAATTTAATGACCTTAGCTATAAGCACTCCAACCTTCCATTGGTGTTTGGTGTTTCAGGATGTATACGACCCGGGACAACCGGGAGATCCGGGAAAAACCCGGGAATTTTTTCATCCGGGAGAAAACCGGGATAAACCCGGGATATTTTTAAAATTCTGGGAATTTTTCATTGTTTTAGTTTTCAGTTAAATTTTTGTAATTTTGACTGGTAAGAACCGCTACTCTAACAAAGGATATTACTGTATTCCGCTACTGCAGAATAATACTTCAACAATAAAACATAAACAAGAGAAAAAAACGAAAATAACTTAAATTGCAAAGGAAATGCGCCATATACAACAATGACACTCAGTGCTCATGCAAGCATCTGCCAATTGAAAATGTGTTAAAGGCTTTAGGAAGACTAAGCAGTGCTTCATAACAACAAATTGCCTCCAGTGAGCGTGAAGTCGCAACTGTTTACATTCGATTTGTTTTAGCAGTTACGCGCGGACGCATGCGCAGTTGAGTCACTTTTGAGTAGTAGATTCTCCCGCATCTGGCGACAGGAATGTGGCTGTTGGCTGCGCAAGCAGTCGCAACAAGCAGCTAGATGCTACCGGAAAAGGTGGCGCCAAATTCATATTCTTGAGGAAAAAAATTCGATCACAAAGCACCTATCATCCGGCGCACGTTTGTCTATCGATTATTCGTATGATTTTGAAGCGCTTCCCTGTTGGTTTTTGAACACATTTTAAGTTGATTTCTGAATGAATCATAAGTTGACTTTTGAATGCATGCATAGTGCACGTGATGTCTCTGTCAGGAGAATCCACGTCGCATCTAGAAATAAACTTTCCGCAGACAAAAGGGGACGGGGCTATGCGAGCTGAGGGAGTAAAGCCGAACGGATGAATGCCAATCGCTGTCTGATTATGTGGTTGATTGGGTTTGCGAATGATCAGAATTGTTATAATTACTAGCGAAATCCGTAGATTCAAACTACCAGAATCGAAATAAACGACTGACAGGAATAACAGGTGACAAAGATTACGTATTATCTTCTCGGTGTATCCAAGAAAATGAAATTATCCAAGAAAATGAAATTTTGACAGAAAATTTTTGCCCAGATCGCTACGCTAGTAAGGGCCAGTAGTGCAGTCCCTGGCTAGCAGCCGCGTTAAGTTCTATTCTGGAAGTAACGCGGAAAACGTGTTGTTCGAACACGTAATAACACCTAACCGGAAAATAATCGCGGGATAACTAAACCTGTGATACTGGTAGGGTTAGGGAAGTTGATCGGCGAACAAATTTTGACAGTGGCAGCAATAGCTACAGAATTAGTGATAACAAGATTGTTTGTTAGAACGAGGAAGGAGAAGAACCGGGGACATCACACAAATTATGGAAGAATAAGACGATTCCAAATTTATATAAAAATTTCGTAATACTGCTTTTCGATCTCATGCTTGAGAAGCTGGTGCGTATGAATGAAATGTGAAACTATTTCCTAGCATAAAGCTTTTTGCTTGTAGTAGGCCTAATAGGCACTTGATATTGGTACTTATTGGATTATATTCTGTCGTGTTATAAAAATGGCCATTTGTGCCAAAACAGTCTCGTTTATTTGGTGTGTTAAAAAATTGCTGCCATATTAGAAAGGCCTATTTTGTTTTATCTAGCAGACAGTGACGAAATAGACGTAATCAGATCGAGAAACCACACCAGTCTTGGGTATTATTTGTATTAGCAGCTTTTTCAGTATTAGATAACGACATGTCGATTTTGTATGTAGCAAAACGTTTGACGAATTTTGATGAGGTAATAGATTCTTTCGCAGAAAGGAAAGCACGCCATGCAAAGCTGTAGCAATATTAGAGAGGAAAAATGCTAGGAGCTAAGGTTTGAAGAAATGTGTAATTTCTTGCTTATCTCTTGTCAGCATTGGTTTTATATATCCTATATTTAATTTTATGTCACACAAAACAGCAAAAGAGTTCAGTTTTTTTTTTTTTTTTTTACGAGGGGCAGGCTGTCAAACCGGCCGACTGAGAGCAGGAGAGGCACCACAGGATATTTAAATTTCCACTGTCCTGAATATAGTTTGGACGTGTGGTAGAAAAATGCTTTATGAAGAGGCGTGGCACTGCACTTTGGCATACTTAAGGCCAAATAATATAGCTTACATTTCCTCGGATACATATGTTTTATGTTTCAGACTTTTCAGAAACAAGTGCGCTACAAGATGAACATATTTTGAAAATTCGATTTTTTTAAGTATTGACCCGGTTCGCAAATGTCGTAGATCCGGGGCTGATGCGCAGAGCAGTCTGAGTTATAGTGGGTAGTCTCCACGTGACCCATGTTTACATTTAGTGATTTTTACTGTTTCTCCTTCGTTTACCCTCACGTCAAATGAAAACAAAACGGATATCTGTGGCCGGGAGCCATCACGTAAATTAAAACACATTCACATAATCACGGAAGGCAGAAATATGTCATTAGTTTCAGATTTCATTTTATTTCTACCTTTCCGACAGTCAAGCATTAATCGTCTTGCGGAACAGTGAAGTTATTTTTGTCTCTTTGCTAAAGAAATTTGACTGCAGTTAATCTTTTGCGCAGAGGCAGTCAATGTATTTGAAACGAAATGTTTAACTCCAGAGTACTGGCTAGTTTCAACTGTTCGCTGCATTTCAAGTGCACGTTTTCATTTTCTAGCCATAATAAAGAACCAAACATGATATAATACAGTACTGGTGCTCCAAGAAAGTGTACATCCCGAAAACCACACTGAAAAGCTTAATATGAGGTCGAGGTCTACTTCATTGGGAATCTGGACATGCGAATGTGCCCTTTAAGTATGCACTTTAAATGTGCACATTTTAATATGGTTCACGAAATTCCGATGCTCTTGCAGTATCCTCTGATGTCTTGTTTCTTTTATGACATAATGTGTGATCTTTCAATGTTTTACACGTACGTACGTACGGGCTTTCTACCTCATGATAGCTACCCAAGCGCGGTGTCGTCTGTTATCTGCGCTCTCTGGCAACTGCTGAAACGAACCTATTTCTAACAGGTTGCGGGAAAATATTTTGAATAGTGATTTGAAAAGCGTTACTTTCAAAGTAAATATCCTTTTACATAGGTTGAACTATGTGCAAGAATTTACCATGAATTTATTAAATCACAGAGCTTCGACTCTCATTTAAAAATCAACTCTTTGACGACGAGCCATTTAGAAGACTTTAGAACCCTGAAGATCAGACATTTATGTAATTTTTAAAAATTGTACTGGCACATTTGTGTGATATATCTTAAAGTGTAACACGCACAAAAAAGATCAACATTATATGTCAAAGCTTAGCTTCTCTTGCAGCTTATTAATGTTAGCGACCAATATTAAATGTGAAAGCTTTGCTTTTCTTGTAGCAACACTATGTATATTAATTTAAACTATTAACTTTCCCTGTTTGTGTGTTGGTGCTACTTAACAGTGATGGTGCTGTTGGCGGACTACATCACGTGTCCTATGCTCTGAATATCCGCTGTCATCGGCTGCCGAGATCACGTGACATGGGCTACGAACGGCTTACAAAAGCGCATCGAAATCTCGATTTCAATGATTCGGAAAGTAACATGCGGTGTTTGGTGGAATTCCAATGTATGCTTTCGTAATACGGAAATACGCAGCGTACATGTTGCTGCACATCAAAGATATTTCCAAAACGTGTCTTTTTCCCTGAGCTTCGTTTCCCAAAGTGCCGGGAAATTGTACGCCCGTGTATAAAACCATAACCATTCAAAGGATTGATAAGGGAAAATATACTGTCACCCGGGAGAAAGTGTATTTTTAACCGGGAAATCCGGGAATTTTTTTTCCTTGTCCACGTATACACCCTGAGTTTACAATCTCTCTCTCTCTCTCTCTCTCTCTCTCTCTCTCTCTCTCTCTCTCTCTCTCTCTTTGTATCTGTATGTACACACACACACACACACACACACACACACACACACACACACACACACGGACGGACGGACGGACGGACGGACGGACGAACGCGCGCGCGCCTACACATACATGTAACAGCCAGCGGGCTTTAAGCACCATCATCAAGCGCCACTGCCATTGTAGGAGAATACGGTATCAGCTACGATAGGAAACGCAGCCTGAGGATACTCCATGCAGCCCGTCTTCAAACGATAGAATGTATTTTATTACAAGTATCTCTAATTCGCTCATAATATTTTCAGTAACGAGTCGTTATTAACATTTCACATACTAGCAAAATTATCCTCTACGCTAAACATTTTTATGGTGACTATACTGAAAAATGTTCTGGGACAGTGACAATTTCAGCTGTACGAGGATCTGTTTCATGGTCACAGCCTGACAACTAGCAACCTCGATGGAATCGTTAAATTTGCGTTTTGTTTACTCTATAGTGGTACAATATCATTGCTTTATGTCATGCACTGTCTAATGACAGTGCCACATATTATGTATCACATGTCATTGTGCAGGACACGTCCTCAGGTTGGTTCCTTGTGTAACTCTTTTCCATCTCTCATCTCCTATGCCCGTGGAGTGGACCGACGGTAGTGAAACTCTTTCATTAGACAATTCTGGGCGAGTTTCAGGGAAGGAAAAGGTGGTTCCCAATTGGGACCGGGAAAAACTGATTCACACTGACCGCAGGCCGCTGTGGCCGAGCGGTTCTAGGCCCTTCAGTCCGTAACCGCACTGCTGCTACGGTCGCAGGTTTGAATCCTGCCTCGGGCATGGATGTGTGTGATGTCCTTAGGTTAGTTAGGTTTAAATAGTTCTAAGTCTAGCGGACTGATGACCTCAGGTGTTAAGTCCCATTGTGCTTAGAGCTATTTGCTCACAGACACTTTGTAATCAGTGGCAAGCTTACAGTTCCAATTGCGTAGTATCATTTACCAATCATTTTGAGTGCACTTACATTCTTATAATTTCTTGTAACCTGCTGTATATTTGCATAACCAGAGAATTCAATTTGCAAAGTCACATCACACTGAGCCGTGTCTGAAACACTGTTGCTACCTAAGTGGCGCTAACTGACATGGTACCATTGTTTTTTTGGATACCTTGTCTCCTTCGGATTACACAGATCATTTTCACGTTATTGTTACCCACAGCATTCTCTGACGAATTAAGTCAAGAACCCATTTGTTGGTCAAGGAATCATATACTGAGAATTTTGGACATAACGAAGTTTTTTATGTTAGGCAAGAAATAAAACAATGCCAAAAGTTAGCAGCGGACAAGAAGGATTTCTTGTTCAACGTCGCTACGTATTTACATAGTGTTTTGTGTGACAAAGGAATGGACACCTTCGTATTATACGTCAGTGGTTGAACTCCATCTCAGATGTCATAGGACCGACAGAAGTGACTTTTTGATTCGTAAAATTCAGCATTACGCTGATTCACAGAGATCGTTTCACTCGAGCGAGGGAAGAGTACATCATACAGTTTATGGCGACTGACACAGGCCACTATTTTGGAGGATGGGTAAAAAATGTAAGGAAGACTGTAGGTAACCGTCCTGTCTACGACAGAGTTGTTAAAGGCGAGGCTCAGATCAGGTAGCATCAGTGTCTGATATCAGATTTAGGGTAGTGCAGCGTGTATCTCATCCAACTGTTGCAGGAATGTAGAAGTAAATTTTTCAATAGGGACCTACATAAATCTATTCAATTTAAGACACACAGAACAATAACAATGGCCAGTTTCACTACATGCAGATAAAATATATATGTTAATGTAGATGGACCATAAAGTGGATTCAATAGGTCGAGGTTTGCATCGCTTGGCAATATTACGCAGAACAATGAGATTACCGCATTTGAAACCCACACGTATACGGGACCATGCCATCCTTAGGCTGAGCCTTCATATTAACTGTAATTTCTCGAGATGCATGTGGGAAAGTGTAATCGGTACAAAAGATATTTCGTAAGCCGGTTATTATTCCGTGGATGGTGAATTCCATTTCCTTAAGATTCTGCCAACGAACCTCAGCATGACATTTGATTCTCATATAAATTGTGTTAGGTAAACATTCTACATTAAGGCATCAGATGCTTGTTACCAATTCCAGTGGCTTATTACCAGTAGCTTGATCGAACAGAAATGGACCTCTTCGACTCTTTTATACACACAATATGTTACATTTATTTACAGCCGGTGTCTACATCAATCTTCGCTGCAACGCAGCTCCTGTTTGTGCATTTCGCGACGGCCTACCAACGTTGCTACCTTCTTATGACATCATTACATCTACGTACAAACACATACTGTACAAGCCGCTTTGGTGTGCATAACGGAGGGTACATCGTAGCTCTTTACGTCTCTGTACATGCTATCTGCCATCTATATGCTGCTGGAAGTGCTTCCAAAACCTGTAGAATAATGTCTAGGTTATCTGGAAGAGCTATACCAAAGCAGACAAACTGTATAAATAAATTTTTATTGGTAAATGGTTTAAGTGTGCTTGACACATTGGTTCCTTAGGGTGTTTTCGTTCTCAGATTAAACAGACGTAGCCAAAGAGCGCATCCTGCCGAGGGCTCCGAACGCAACGGCGGTGGGGGTTGACGGTGAGAGGGGAGCAGGGAAAGTAAAAGGAAGGCTGTAGCCAGATGCAGCTACCGCTAGACATTCTCTTCCCACAGACTAAGCACTTAGGACTGCTTGCATTAGGAATACTGTGGCGTCTAAAGACTTTTCCAAAAAATGATGAAGTAGAGAATCCACATCATTCGATTTGGAATAGGAACTGCCCTACTTTTGTACAGTTTGAAGGTCCTGCAAAGCGCTTAATATGCTGTCACACCATTATGACGTGGAAGTACACTCAGTGGAACGTCATTAAAAAATCAGCCACGAAGACGATATGATGCACTTGTATTCTGGTGAACGAGAGTGATTGCTGGCTGAACTGCATGCTGCCATTAGAGTAATCAATGAGTTAAGGATAAGCAGAGTAGTAACAAAATCTTTTATGGCTGACATCACCAATTATTTGAATTTATTAAGTCTCTTAATGCAAGGGGAGTCTCATGTGGTAACAGATGTGGCAGACAAGATAGATCTATCAAATAAAAATTAATCTTATGGCAAAATAAGCTTCAATTTCATGATGTAGAACATTTCCCAGAACTCAATGCAGTTATTTGTAGACCAGACATGACTGACTACATTTCAATAATTGAAGCATTTCATGAAGAGCTCTCAAAGCGATTCCAAGACGTTGCACAACTGAAGACTGATTTCGATTTATTTATAAGATCATTTTCGCTTTTGGCTGTTGATGTATTTCATTACTTCCACGGAGTAGCATCCAGCTCTATGACCTGTTTGTACAACGAATTTAAAAGATTGTTATAAAAAAAAATTATCCCAAGACTAATATTCTCACCTGCGTAGACAAGTTGCGAAAGTTCTTTCAAGTGGTTCAAATGGCTCCGAGCACTATGGGACTTAACTGCTTCGGTCGTCAGTCCCCTAGAACTTAGAACTACTTAAACCTAACTAACCTAAGGACATCACACACATCCATGCCCGAAGCAGGATGCGAACCTGCGACCGTAGCGAAAGTTCTTTCAGTGTTTGGTTCAACGTATGTGTGTAGACCTCTTTTCTTTCTGTTATGAAATTGACAAAGTCGTACCAACATTCGGGTTAACAGATTTTAATCTGGTTAACTGGGGTATGTTTGTAAACCATAGTTTCAGGTATGTTACATATTGTAAAATAGATATGCGTATAATTTTATGAACAACAAAACTGCTATTTCAAGCCTGTGTGTTATTCTCCTCCGCGTATTGGCACTGTCTAATGTAGTTATTTAAGATAAGATGTTGAATACGAAAACTGCTAACAAACTCCAGCACGTAAAACTGTGTTGCAGTATTCGCATCTTGGAAGTAGACGTACTCTCGCAAAGATGTCCAAGTTCCCTACGTGTGTAGCTGCCTCGTTCGCACACCTGCTCGTGGTTGTTCAGTGGTGGCAGAAGCGGGAGCGCTGGGCGCACTCCGGGAATAAAAATACAGTTTACAGCCAAATAATTAAAACCGTAGGCAGACAGAGCGTAGTTTATAACACTTTCTCGGTCTTGACGGTCTTCTACAGCAGTCAAACTTGCATGTGTTCTTATTACCCAGACAGACTAATAGGCCCTTTCCCTATGTTAAAAATATGGTTAGGATTGTTGTTATTCGGAGTGATTATAAGATTCCTATCGCATTTACGATCAATATTCTCACAACATATCTCTTATATTTATGAAATTAAAGCTTAAAAATTAAACATCAAGATTTGGTCACGTTATCGAAAACGCTCTGTTATCGGGTGACGCTCTGGTGACGTGACAGACTAGGACTTACTTGTTAGACAAAGCTATGCGTGTGTTACAGAGGGCTAGCTGTAGTTACTACGTTTTACGTACTTTTCCTGCAAGCAGTTTAATTGTTTAATGATGAAAAACGCCTACAAGATACTCAGCAGACGATTGGCGAGAAGCATGGAGTCTGTGGCGCAACAGATAGCGCTTGTAACTACGGTGAAGAAGAACGCAGGTTCGAATCCTGTAAGCGCCATAAATTTTTGAAAGTTTTACACGAAATATGAAAATAACGTTTGCGAGAACTCATTGTAACAGTTGTTTCGATGGTGGCGTGTATTGTGTGTAGTTTCACCTTAATCTTAGTCTGAGAAATGGACAACTAAGTATAAATGCGTCTTCTCTGCTTACAAACAATTGCCTTTTTTGGAAAGCATTGCTAGTAGTGAAGATATCGCTATACTTCCGCAATACGACGAGGTGTAGGACGGTAAGGTACAGTATGCGGAGGATAATAAAGCATTTACAACATGTAGGCAACATAAACGTAAGGGTGGTGTTGTTTGAAAGTGTAAACTAAAGTCAGTATCTGAAGCAGACTTACTTCATCTTTATGTAAGATGATGAAACTGCAAAAGTTTAAACAGTAAGGATCCCAGCTAGACATTATGAAGATAAAAACATTGTTTCTAATAAAGTACAAAGTGTATGGTCACGTTATCTATAAAATATCTTTTTGAACGTAATTTGCATGAACAGCTATTGCAAATGCAATGACATGTGAACACCAAGGAAGACACGATAATACTCTGTTTCTAACTGGTGCGATGAAGTTTTTTGACTGTGACTGGGTTTTGTTATGAAAGTACTGACGATTTGTTTTATGTTAGAATACCAGGGACCTCTGCATATCATTTTTCACTATTCGACAGTCCAGTGTTCTGCCGACCAAGCTAACAGTGGTGTGCCAAAGAAGCTGCCTATAAAGATAATTTTTACTACACATTATTTGCAATTTTCGAAACGTAAATTCCGAAACAAGACAACACTGTGAATTAGCTTTATGATGGTAGAAGCAGCGAGCTAGCCAGTGACGTCACAGACATCACATTACTCGACTGGGGCGTTTTAGCGGGCTTTTATATTATTTGAATTTCATTTCTGTTTTTATAAAAGTATACTGAAATTCGAGAAGGAAAAAGGCATGTTATGAGCATAAAACGACATAATTATCCATTTAAGACGATTTCCAGAAAACAGTCAAATACCCTACTGCAGAACGACAGTAATGCTACGTACATGTTTTATACTCGAAACGAGCCAATCTAAATTCGGTAATATACATATTGTGGAGAACAAAGTCCTGGATTGAGAGAAAGATGTATTTCCCCATCGTCAATAGTATGGTTCTTATGTGTAATATTAGTGTTATCTAAGACAGTAGTCATATACACAAACCGTTGCAGTAGTTCAGGCGGTTGATCCATTTGAACACCCATTTTAATATCAAATGTTCCTTTTTGTTGCTAGAATGTTGTTTGTTTAAATAATGCACTATAGTTCCGTTCTGTGGTGGGATTTGTGCAGACCACGGAGGATGCATCACCACATTGTTCACCGTCTCCAGGGAACTGACTTTAAAATCTGCGAATGTGTATCTGTGATGCAACGTAAACTATGCAGGATCATCAAAACAGCAACTGATACGCCATGTCCCTTATGTTCGAAATATCATGTAAACTAATGTGTTTATATAGTATGCAAGTACGCCAATGTGCGATACTCTCCTCCAAAATCAGTGAATTTTATCTTAGTTGTGAGAAACCGACACATGCATTCACAATAAAATAGGTATTTGTGCTAAGTGTGTACAATTTGATAAAATCAGTCCCTCAAACATTATTTCCGTCTGCTGCATACATATTGTATCTTTAGGGTATATACGAAGCTTTCACAGCAGTAGTTAGACTGTTATCTGCGTTATTATAGTACGAGACAGTACAAACGGATGTCGTCGCCGTTAGTTGGTCATGGAGTGAGATTTTGTAAGAATTAAAAGGTATAAAACGATATTTAAGATACCTGAAGTCACCAGTCTTCCTCCACTGCAAATCTTAACTATTACGTTATTTGAGATATGCGCGTGAACAACGTACTGTTGGAAAGATCGTACTCTCGAGTTTTACATGGTTACCGCTAGGCATCAGCAGTGTGCGCCCACTTCAATTCTAGTAAAAATGGTGTCGGGACAACAGAAAGCGTTTTGTGTCTACATTTTGCGCAGTGCAGGTCAGTAATAACTGTTAAGCGTGACTTTCGTACTAGATACGGTGTGGATCCTCCTACAGCACAGAGCATTAGACGATGACATGTACAATTCCGAGAAACAGGTTGTTTGAGTGAAGTCAAATCGCCAGGCCGTCCCGGAGTGTCTGACACAGACTTCGAACGCACCCGCCCTAGATTCACAAGGAGTACGCCGTGCAGCTCGACAGATCAAATGCCCTCGATGTCCGTGTGGCGTGTGTTGCGTCGACGTTTACGCATGAAACCATACAAAATTCAGCTACTGCAAGTTCTTCGTGAAGGTGACAAACATCAACGTGTGGAGTTCTCTGTACTTGCAAAAAATGCATTTTTAAAATCTTAATTGTTAACTTTAAAAAAATGGTGGATGTTGTGGCTTCTTTGTTGCTACGTTAAGATTATGCTTGTTGTATCCACGGAACCAACCAGCCAACCAACCAACTCGCGCCCTGACCGTGACATCGCTGGCCACAGTCCCTGTCGCGGCCGTCGGCGTCTCAGGGCGTTACCGCCGGCGGAAGAGGTCGCGCCATGGCTGAGCTCGGGCCCGCAGCGCCCTCTGCCTTTTGCGTATAAGGAGGAGCGCTGGCCCAGAGACGGACGGTCTAATGTCGATTGTCTATTGCTAGCCTTTCGTGGAGTTTATAGCGGAGCCATTGCAGTGTGATGTTTGCTATTGTATTCGACTAGGCTCAGTATACGGATTACTCTCGGATATTACTTGGACTTGTATTGCTGGTGCACGTTTTGTCAGAAATAACGATAAGTCATCTCTTCATTCTAGCTGGCGCAATTCTTGTCGTTAATTATTTTTCGGCCAACAGAAATAGCTACATCCTGGTCACTACCCACGCTTTACACAATTTGTGGTGACTGCCCCAAAAGTACCGCCGAGGACCTTGGGTTTGGGAGCCGTCACATAAATGCTCACTAAAAATCGCAAAACTAAGCCACTTTCATCAGCGATTTCTCATCATGTGTCAGTGTTAAATGTATGTGGGGAAACGAGATAGGCGTTAGAGGATGCCAAATATATGTAACAGGTGATCTGTCTGAGACATCGATACTTCAAAGCTCTGTTTTCTCACCGTCAGCGCATAATTTCGGGGAGGAACATGTTCCTGATTACTACTTCTTTGTTTCTTTTATAATCGCGTATTTTTTCATCCATTTTGTTTTCGTCAGTTATTGTGTTATGATTTTCCAGGTAATCACTAAGAAAAGATAGCGCAAAACATTGGCAGTAACCTCTCCAATAGAAGAAGTAGACCTCGCCTTTGTGTGCAAGGCTACCAGCATCCGCCCACTCTTCAGGTTGCTGTTTCGTTTCTTCCGTTAAGTGTCCAACACTCAGTAAGTCATTGACGTAGTACGTCAGTTGGATCATTTTGAAACCGCTGCTGAAAAATACATTTTCACATTTGCCTTTAGCCAGCACTCAAAAGAATATGCTACCCGTTTTGCAAGAAGTTTTGTATTTGTTTCGTTTAAACTGTACCGTAATGTTTTGATATGCCTGTGGCATCAACTTTTCCGTACACGTTTTAATCGCCGATGGTCCCAATATTGTGTTGTACACTTTGTCCATGGTCTTATCTAGTGGCAATTTTCGTACGTCATGAGGGAAAGTACGGCTACGTTTCATTTTAACCATATATTTCTTATCCTGAAACAAGGTCGCTTTAATCTGTAAATGTGACCAACAACTTAATACCTGAATCAACCATAGCATTCAGTCTTCGACACTTTTAATTTTACAGAAAAATAAAATGCAAATAAAGTAAAATATGGCTGAGGTAATGAATTCTATGATTTTTCCTTGCCTGTTGAGAAATGAACAACTATACTGTCTATTAACTTTCAGAAAATTTGGATTATCTTCCTTTTGCGGTGAACTACCACACAGAGAGAGTTTTCTACTGATGACGTGTCGGTGCAATATTTTCTCGTAACTCTTGTCCCGTCAGACCGCAGTGTGTCAATGTTTCGGAATGCATCCATTCTACTCCTAAAGGATATACATTTCTGCCTATAATTAGAGTCGTTAGTCACTGATACACGGTTTGGCTAAACATCTGCCAGCCGTGCTAAGTGCTCACGTGGCTGGCCGCAAAAAAGAAAAAAAAAAAACAGCATGGTTCGTGTATATCTTAAGAACAGTAAATCTGCAACCAGGCGACATATTGGTGAGTTGAGAAGTGGATCGCCGTACAACAAAGTTCCTCTCCAAGAAACACAGTGCTTACTGGAGCAGTTTTTTTTAACATCGTATGTTAAGCTTTTACTGTCACCTGATGTGGCGAACGTCTACCTGAAGGAATTTGAGAAGAAAGAAAAAAAGAAAAGAAATCCACTGGCAAGGGTCGCATGATGCCCACCGAGCCACTTCTATACATACAGCGAGGTGACAAAAGTCATGGGATAGCGATATGCACATCCACAGACGGCGTTAGTATCGCGTACACAAGGTGTAAAAGGGCAGTGCGTTGGCGGAGCTGTCGTTTCTTCTCAGGTGAGTCATGTGAAAATGTTTCCGATGTGATAATGATCGCACGACTGTAATTAACAGACTATGAATGCGGAATAGTAGTTGGAGCTACACGCATCCGACATTCCATTTGGAATTCAGTATTCCGAACTTCACAGTGTCAAGAGTTCGCTGAGAATACCAAATGTAAGGCATTACCTCTCGCCACGTACAACGGAGTGGTAGATGACCACGTCTTACGGACTGAGAGCAGCGACGTTTGCGCATAGTCGTCAGTGCTAACAGACATGCAACACTGCGTGAAATAACTACAGAAATCAATGTGGGACGTACGACGACCGTATCTGTTCGGACAGTGCGGCGGAATTTGGCGACAACCGACGCCAGTGCCTTCGTTAATAGCGCGACATCGCCTCTCCTGGGCTCGTGACCATATCGACTGCAAAACAATCGCCTGGCCACGTGAGTCCCAATTTCAGTTGGTAACAGCTGCTGGTGGGGTTCAAGTGTTGCGCAGACCCTATGAGCCCACGGACCTAAGTTGTCAACAAGGCACCGTGCAAGCTGGTGGTGGCTCCACACTGGCGTGGTCTGTGTTTAGACGGAATGGACTGGGTCCTCTGGTCCACTTGAACCGGTCTTTAACTGGACATGGTTAAATTCAGCTACTTCACGACCATTTGCAGCCATTCATGGACTTCATGCTCCCAAACAACTATGGCTTTTTATGGGTGGCAATGCGCCGTGTCACCGGGCCACAGTTGTTCGGGATTGGTGTGAAGAACATTCTGGACAGTTCGAGCAAATGATTTGACCTCACAGATCGCCCGACATGAATCCCATCGAACATTTATGGGGTATAATCAGGAGATCAGTTCGTGCACAAAATCCTGCGTCGGCAACACTTTCCCAATTACGGACAGCCATAGAGGCAGCATGTGTCAACGTTTCTGCAGGGGCTTCAAACGACTTGTAGAGTCCGTGCTACGTCGAGTTGCAGCACTACGCCGGAGACAAAGAGGTCCGACACCTATTAGGAGGTATCCCATGACGTCTGTCACCTCAGTGTACGTTGGCAACGTGGAAAGGGATGCTCCAGGCGAATTTCTCGACCACCTAAATAACATTTATAAAAAGATAAAATTCGGCCTGGATGTCCACGCAAGGAAAAGGCCTAATACTACTGTGGCACCTGCGGAACACGTAGTTGCGTTTGCCAGGGCGAAGAGGTTGCTATAGTCTATTTAGTGGGTCAAACGATATACCTCGACAGATTGTCTCACAGAATAAAGACATGACTCTGTCGAGGATGATAAGTCTTTCTAGAGGGGTCCTTAGATTCGGCGACCCATTTAATCCTACTGAACAAGAGTTTGTGGGAAGCTGTATAGTTATGTAATTGAAGAAAGGTATAATTCTGTTTTTACTTCTTCCACATCTTTGAAGACCTCACTTAGTCTCTGGAAGGAACATCAGCGTATAAATAATGTTCTGTAAATTTGTCTCTATTAATTTCTGACGTGTTCGACATGCTCCTCGATCCGCTCACGATGTACGAAATGAACTGTGTACCTAATCTTTTACGGTGTGGTTTGGAACAGAACATCACTACGTCTTTGCTTCTCTTTGGTAATGATACATAACGACACCATCACGCTATCACACGGAACAGACTCCCCACAATCATCTGCACGATACATTTATTACATGGCTCTTGGACGGAAGCTAGGAAATGGCGTGATATTTGCCTGTACTAGGAACTTCCTAAGAAATAAGATTGAGACGTCTCATTGTCACCATGTTTGAAGGATTTATATGTACATCCTCCACAAAAGTAGCTGGTTGATAGATAATGATAAAAGTATCCATTGTAGAGACGCTTCAGTAAGCAACTTACGTTCCTCCGTAGTGGAAATATCAGTGTCTGAATTAAAATATCTGAAGTAATATAAACTGTACATTCCTTTCAACTGATGTCATTTTGTAGCATCCTCAGATTGCCTGCTTAGGTGAGGGCCGCAATATTCAGACAGCATTTGGAAAGATCAGTCAGAAGCGATTTATAATCTTTCCTTCTTTCAGCCACGAGTGAAATAAAATGTGAGTGTGTACCTGAGAAGCAAGTTAAGAATGTGAGTTCGCCCAAGTGGTTCGTGGAATTTGCCAGACAGTATGACGGCGATGAAAGGACATAATAGAAACAGGAAAAGAAAATAATATGGGGCACATGTATAAAGCCTTATTGCTGATTATTACTCTTTTTCTTTCAAGTCACTATTTTTGTGATCGGTGAAGAAAGCGAAAAAATGCTTAAGAACAATAATCCAAGTTCAAAGACAAAGGATACCAGTGTGCAGGTACTTGAAAACGACACTTCTCAGTTCGCTTAAAGAAGGAAGACTTGAATATAAAGTATGAAATAAAATTGGGGGGAGCGGGAGAGGCTGCTGAGAACATAATTACACTTGATTATAAACATATGAAATGTTGGCTTAATGAGGTGCGTTTGAAATGATTACGCTGCTTCCAAAATCGGAAAGATAGAGTAAAAAAAAAAAGTGTTCTCTGTGAAACAATCTCATGGAACACAAAAAGCGATGGAAGATTTCTTCAGCGAAATACGCCTATTGATCATAGTCGCCTCCTTGTAAGAAGAATCAGTTTCTGAAACTGCTTGTTTGTGGCAGGTCATAGACAGAAGTGAACGTGAACAGTGGGGAAAAGGTGTAAGGGAAAAGCAGATGTGTGCAGAATGGATGCGTACGGATAGTAAAAAGTACGATTAGAAGGCGGCTATTGTATGTAAGTTACTGCGTCCAGTACATCGTAATTTTATAGTAGAAAGGGGAGCAGATAGCGGCTGAATAAGAATGGCGTAAAGAAAAAGAGAACAAATTCGTGTCGCGACGTTGCTCAGCAAGTGAAACTTTTTAACCTATATTATGTACAGCTATTTGCTATGTAAATATTGCAAAGTTTAGTGAAAAAATGATTCTTGCTTAATTGCTGTTACCGGGAAGCCCGTAAAGTTGCTTTTTTAATCATCCGCATTTTTTCCCACATCGTTTTCTTCATTAGACCACTTATGGGTGAATGCAGATTGTAAGGTTCGTGTGTTATTCGCGACGATCACAAAACAATTTGTCCCGTCTTGTCAGCTGGTTAGATCTGCGATTCAAATATGCATCAGGCGTTTCTCAGTGCTGATTTCGGCAATGCAGTTTTGTGCTTTTTGGGTTCCATGGTAACTGTTTTCCGTCTTCAGAATATTGGTTTGATCTATTTCATGGTGTAGCAATGGCGAGCTGCGGCGTTAAATTGAAGGGCTGTGATCCTTATTTTCCGCTGTCAGATCTCAGACAATAAAGTTTCAGGTGTAGTTATTTTTGCCCTAATAATTATGGAAGAATTATGCTATTGACATGTCAGTTTAATTTAATATCAAGTCCTTAAAAAAGGTTAAGTGCAATTAATCACATGTTAAGCACCAACTGGACAGTTATGTAGAGGTAAAAGCTTTATTAGCATGTTAAGTTATATTGTTACTAAGCGTGCTATTGCGAAACTTACATATTTGGTTTCAGGTAATACAGTCAAGCAACTAAAAGCGAAGCAACAGGGCCTGTCCACGCCTTCCTTGTAGTTCCTCTTCTCTTCCCGTCCTCGTCTTCGTCCGCTTCGATCTTGAGTATCGTTCTCACGTTTCTATCTGCAACACCATTGTTAGTCAACTACAACCAAAATTAGTTAATTAAAGCTAAGTATGCAGATAAAATTACAGGACGTGAGTACTTCTGCAGTAGGAATTTATTTGTCAAATTATAGGTCCAGTTAAGTTTTGGAAAAAAAAGGAGCTACGTTTAGTTACTCCGGTTTTCATTGTGACAGTTACAACTAATAATACATCTTCAATGTCGTGAGTTTACGCTTGAAAAGAAACAAAATGATTTACTAAAGTCATTTGTACACTTTCCAAGACCAGCACGTGGAAAAAAATATTTTTTTGTTGTTGTAATATTGAACTGGTAAAGGATGTAAATCTGCTTCGGCAGGAATGAAATAGTGGAAGAAGTATTGCGGCATCAAAGCAACTGAAAGCAGTTGCGTCCGCAGACTGAAGAGCGCGTCGCGATCCACTGTAAGAAGTACTGAGACGCCCAGCGCCAGCCAGTAGTGCCCTCTGTTGGCAAAAGAAACAGGTTAAGCTCTTTCCTTGCCGCTGGCGCGCTCTGGCGTTGATTCAACTAGTTGAAGGGAGAGAATAACGTATTTACTTTCTTTTTCATTTAGCAAGGTTTCCCAAACTGTTCTGCGGAGTAGGTGCTCCG
Organism: Schistocerca americana; assembly: GCF_021461395.2. Classification (NCBI taxonomy): domain Eukaryota; kingdom Metazoa; phylum Arthropoda; class Insecta; order Orthoptera; family Acrididae; genus Schistocerca; species Schistocerca americana. Next base: position 507,191,815 of record NC_060126.1, on the reverse strand, counting down.
GCAGAATGTATTAACAACATGGATTTTTTTCCCGACACTTTGACAATACTAATTTTTGTAATGATTTCTGTAACAGTATTGTTAGTTATCATTTAAAACTAAAGTGATCACTTAAACAAAAAGTTTTTCTCACCCTTTAAAGATTTAGCTAACGCTCAAAATAAACAATGTGTTTCATCAGAGTAGCAGGATTCTCAAAGTATTCCCTCAGAGGGAAACTTTGGAATCTCCTGTCACACGGTAATGCAGTCAAAGTACACACATAACAAAAAGTTTCCCAGAACTCCTGATGATAGACGTTGACTGTCGATATTGTATCACTATGAGGCTAGGCGCAAATTGAGACGCGTGTAGCGCGACGCAGCGCAGCGCGCGTTTTTGTAACATCGCAGGTTCAAATGGGACCGCGCAAATTGCGACGCGACGCGACTGGGACGCGACACGCGCCTGCGCCAGGTCGCGCGGCGTTGTGGTTGAGGCACAGTTTCTCGCGTCGCGCGTCGCGCGTGCCTCGCTAGCACCGTGGGGAATTTGAGGAGGGGAGCGGAAAAGTAGCCCGGCCGTATGCTCACATCGGAACGGCGCATATCAGCAGTGGTAGTATTGCCAATACGATAAATTTTGCCTTACTGTGTACTGAATTTTATTGCCTTTGGGTAGTGTTTTGTTTTTCGCCATTTAAACGCTCCAGGTTTCTTCGTTAGCACGTTATACTTTTCTGTTATTTATATCTCCATAGTTTTGTTTTGTTTTTCTTCTGTCAAGAAAAATGTTTACTTCAGTAACTGATGAGCCATTGGCCGCTGGAATTGCACCATATGCCTCCGCGATGTTTTCAGATCGCAAGAAGGGACAGAGGGTAGTGAATAAGGAAGCAAGGAATATTATAAAATCATGTGATTAAGAATCAAGGCAGGAAAGTAAAGCAAGGTTATATTCTCGCTGCCTAGTAAGCTAGCGTATCTGTACGATCTGTTACAAAAATTTAGAAAGGAATAATCTCCACAGGTGTGATCCCTTTGTTCTTGTGGTAAAAAGCGTCCAAGATGTGAAGTACAGAAGTTTCACTGCGATTACTCTGATATGGATGTAATAATGTAATAAGACACACTGTGCTACATGCATGTGAACAACATATTTCCACTGCAAGCTAGAAACAGTCGAAAAGCAGTCACTAATAACAATCTTTTAATTGGTTCGCCGTGATGAGAAAAAGCATTTCAATTATTGCATGGACATTATCAGCATTAATAAACTAATTATACAACAACGGGCTACACAAATGAAGAAAATGGTCGGTATTATTACGAAAGTAGGAATATCCTAAAAGAGTGTTATGATTAGATATATTTAATTTGTCGAAATGTGCTGCTGACAAAAGCAGATCTAATTTCATGACTGTTTTTCGAACTCCATCTCACAAGGCACACATGGCTAGCTTGTGCATTCCTGTCGCGCGCATTATCCTTCGCTGCTGACAATACACTGACCAGTTGTGTTGTGCGACAGATCAATTGTTTATTTTTCTCAATAACAACTATTTTATTCGCGATCACGCATTGTCAGTTTGGCAAGCTCTAGGTGAGTAAACAGTATCTGGCATGTGCCTATCATTCCGCCTGAAGGAACGCTCGTCATTATTTTAATACTGCTCAGATCACTAGAAGGAATAAAATCCTTTGGTAAGTTTCCATTCCCGTCGCTCAGTGTTAAAAATACGATGGGTTACGGGGATTCCACCAAAATTCCAACAGAATTGCCAATCTCTTTTGTGTGAGTTGTTAACCTTTTCTCATTCGAAAAAGCATCACCATTTATGAGTAAAGGCCACATTTCTCTTGGTGACTGGCTTAATTGTACTTCCTTTGTCACAATGTAATTTGCCAAACTCATCTCACAGCAGCTATTGAGACAGAATTCCAAAACGGAGGGCCTCATTAAACAAGTAATTGACAATTACAGAGCTCAATAGCTTACGAAAAACCTCATAGTATCGGTTTGCAGTAACATAAAAGAAGAAATTTCATGTTTATTTTTATACTAGGAAGCTCTTGTTTCGCTAGCTGTCGATAACTCTTAAAAAATTACAGTCACTGGACTGAAATGAATAAAAAAAGTAGTGATATATCGCCATAGATAAGAAAGTTCCGTGTGTTTAATAATTGGCAAGACACTCTCCTCCTTGTGTGCTATCATTCGCCAAACTTTCGTTTCGATCTCTCGAGCGGTTTTGGAGATACGAGAGATGTTGCGAGTATGTAATTCTCGCGGGCGTGAGATCGGAAGTGAGCGCACTACATGGGATTCATTTTCTCGAGATCGGAAGAGATCTCCTCCCAAGTCTAAACAAAAATTCAGCATGTTAGCTAAATTTCATACGCAGCAACATATGGTGTAATACGCACCAAACGCAAAATCATAGCGACCCCTAATTTTCGTTGCAAACTTTTTGAGTTTTGCGTAGTGTTTTACTAAAATGTGTACATCACAATAAGAATGGTCATAAGCGAGATGATGGGCACTTGGTCACGAAGCTGACATATAACGCTACAAGTAAGGCAAAAATCATATATTCTCAGAGAATAGTTTCTGTAAAATCGTATGAGAAAGATAAATGGTTGCGCGCGCTTCGGTTCAGTCAGCGCAGAGCGTCGCCAGTCGTCGCGTGCGATGAGTGGTGTACGCGTCGCAATATGCGCTGGACCCGTGCGGCACGTGCGTGTCGCGCTGTAGTGTCGTGTCACGTCACACGTGCTATACGCTTCTCAGTTTGCCCCTAGCCTTAGACAGAGCGGGTCCGTCATCCGATTAGTTCCAGTCACTCCACCCGGAAGGAGGTACACGGCTCGTGTTGTCTGTAGTTCAACCATGTCTAGACGCGGTTCGATCGCATCCGCATTGTTGCTTTATGCCAGGAAGGGCTCTCAACAAGGGAAGTGTCCAGGCGTCTCGGAGTGAACCAAAGCGATGTTGTTCGGACATAAAGGAGACAGGAACTGTCGAAGACATGCCATGTCTCGCTCAGGCCACCCAAGGGCTACTCCTGCAGTGGATGGCTGCTACCTACGGATTACGGCTCGGAGGAACCCTGACAGAAACGCCACCATGATGAATAATGTTTTTCATGCAGCCTCAGGACGTCGTGTTACGACTCAAACTGTGCGCAATAGGCTACATGATGCGCAACTTCACACCCGACGTCCATGACGACATCTATCTTTGCAACCACGACACCATACAGCGCGGGTACAGACGGGCCCAACAACATGCCGAATGGACTGCTCAGGATTGGCATCACGTTCTCTTCACCGATGAGTGTTGCTTATGGCTACAACCAGACAGTCGTGAGAGACGTGTTTGGAGGCAACCCGGTGAGGCTGAACGCCTTAGACACACAGTCCAGCGAGTGCAGCAAGGTGGAGGTTCCCTGCTGTTCAGGGGTGCCGACGTACACCGCTGGGGGTCATGAAAGGCGCCGTAACGGCTGTACGATACGTGAATGCCATCCTCCGACCGATAGTGCAACAGTATCGGCGGCATTTTGGCGAGATATGCGTCTTCATGGACGACAATTCGCGTCCCCATCGTGCACATCTTGTGAATGACTTCCTTCAGGATAACGACATCGCTCGACTAGAGTGGCCGGCATGTCCTCCAGACATGAGCCCTGTCAAACATGGTTCAAAAAATGGCTCTGAGCACTATGGGACTTAACTTCTGAGGTCATCAGTCCCCTAGAACTACTTAAATCTAACTAATCTAAGGACATCACGCACATCCATGCCCGAGGCAGGATTCGAACCTGCGACCGTAGCGGTCGTGCGGTTCCAGACTGTAGTGCCTAGAACCGCTCGGCCAGTCCGGCCGGCTGTCAAACATGCCTGGGATAGATTGAAAAGAGCTGTTTATGGTCAACGTGACCCACCAACCACTCTGAGGGATCTACGCTAAATCGCCGTTGAGGAGTGGGACAATCTGGACCAACAGTGCCTTGATGAACTTGTGGATAGTATGCCTCGACGAATGCAGGCATGCATCAATGCAAGAGGACGTGCTACTGGGTATTAGAGGTACCAGTGTGTACACCAGTCTGGACCATTCCCTCTGAAGGTCTCACTGTATGGTGGCACAACATGCAATCTGTTGTTTTCATGAGCAATAAAAAAAGGCGGAAATGATGGTCATGTTGATCTCTCTCCCAATTTTCTGTAGGAACTTTGGTTAGATTTTTTCCAGGATAAATGTCACCAGCTCAGCTGATTCGCAACATTCATGACTGTCATACATATAATACAGTTTTACTTCACTTTGTAGCTTTCCTTTGCCAATCATGGGATATAATTCACTGGTCAGTACTATCTCTTGTTAACCTCGCTGTTGTGCACCCTAAAACACTAATCATCATCATCATCAACTATCTCTTGTGTACGTGTTCATTCTTAAAACTAGCGAAGCATTTCTTGTTGAACAATTTAGGGAATAGAACTAATTAGTGGAAGAATTTCTCTCCTTTACGTCAACACACACACACACACACACACACACACACACACACACACACACACACACACACACACACACACACAGTCACACTCTTCTTCAGCTTCTACCCTGAGTGTCTTTGAAGGAATCTCACAGTAGTTTCGGATACCGTTATATATTCATTAACTTTAAACACAATAATTTTTATAGATTGCATTTGATTGTAAATTATTTAAAAATGCGGTGGGAAGGGGGAGAGGGGGGGGGGGGGGGAAGATGTTTAGGAATAAAGAAGAAAGGTGATGTGTACAGCAGCCGTTCATAGAACTGGAAAGTGAGAGTGATTATTACGGTCTCGACAAAAGGATGTTATCTTTCACCTGGCACATCTTCAAATATATCTGACAGAGTATAGCTCACTATGTGTAGCGTGGGTGGCGTCTGCAGGTACATTACAAGAGCGATCGTGTGAAGCTCTTCGGATGATAACACTTCGGGTCCTATCAATACGATCCGCTTCCTGTTGTAGTTAAATAATTGCCAAATATTATTTCACACTGAAGACAGTGTGGTTATACACGGGGAAGATGCATTTTCAAACAAGTTCTCAGAAACGAGCTGCACATCATCCGCATTTGTTTATTATTTGTCACTGCGGATTTGCTAGGCGCCTTTCTGGGACCATGCCTTACGTGATAATGTAACCGTTGCTGAAATGTTTGAAATTAAAGACAAATTTCCTGTCGATGGCTTGGACAGACAGATGCCATTAAATGTCACCATAGAAATCCAGCGGATTCAAGTGCGGTGAACGGGGAGGCTGTGCTCCTTGACCAGTCCGGCGCCCACTTACACGTTGCGGTTAGGTGGTGTCGCAGAAAATGGCGTGGACCCGTGGGACGCAGAACCTCTCAGTCTGTTTGGTAAGGTGTGTGGCTCTATGAGCCTGTCATCAACAATTACTGAAATCTATCCTGATGCAGCACCTCCATAATTGCTGGAGAATTCGCATCTGCCCACATGTACTGCCGTTGTAATTTACCTCTTGTGAATCCTACCTCCTCTGCAAATGCTACACGTTACTAATCACAAGCAAACCTGTCAATGTATCGACAGGTATTGGTTTCCGGATATATAATTACATGAACTTTTCTTCTATATTTTACATGTACTACCTCCTGTGGGAATATTTTTAATCCCCCTACATACTGAATCGCGATTACATGTTTTATCGGTACCCGTCTGAACCCCGTGCCTGTCGTAGGTTTTATTGCCTTGTGAGAACTCAACTTATTTTCATTTTTAGCTAATAGAACAATGTCAACTACATGTGCAAGGATATTAATCTTGCTCTTTAATTACAAGCAGTTTTGTAATAATTTTACTTTTTAAATATTTTGTTAATTATAATATTTAATAAAACTAGAGTTCGTAAATCCCATTTTACTCGTATTGATATTTATTATTGTACTATTTGTCCTTGTTCAGTTCGTTTGTCACCTCATGTTCTTTTGTTCCGAGGTTTTTTGCATCTTTAGTTAATCTATTTGTCTGACTGTGATTAAAGAGTATACAAAGTCTTATAACAGCTAGCTATGTTAATTCTTGACCCTGTCCCCATAATTGTTCAAATGGTTCAAATGGCTCTGAGCACTATGGGACTCAACTGCTGAGGCCATTAGTCCCCTAGAACTTAGAACTAGTTAAACCTAACTAACCTAAGGGCATCACAAACATCCATGCCCGAAGCAGGATTCGAACCTGCGACCGTTGCGGTCTTGCGGTTCCAGACTGCAGCCCCATAATTGTAACAGACGTGTGTAATGATCTAGTGTTGGGGTCTGTAGTAGACTGCTTGACGGTAACCTTCTGTCAGTCAACCCCCATAACCTACACTACGTGTGCGAAAGATCTCTTTGCTGTCTTAAGTTGACTGAATGTTTCACCCATTATTGCCTTTGCGACTTGGTTGGTACCAGACTGCCCACGGTTTCACGCGCTATTGGCTGTTGTTATTGTTACGGATATTGAATTTAAATACAAAACCTCCTTCGCATCCTTTACTGGTGGTAGTTCGGGAAGCCCCCAATACGTATAAAACTCGGTTGATTCTGTCTCTTGTTGCAATCCATTATCATTGCCGCTATTAATTTTGTAACCGCAGAGCGTACTACAGCAGAGGAAACAGGCAATTTGCATTTTTTGGTTTCAGAAATTGGAAGTTATCTTGGTGGTGAATTTGGTAACGAGCGAATTATAGAGAGAAGAGGTTGTGCAGTGCTTGATGTCTGTGGCAATAAATCGGACGAAGATGATACTTGGCTATTTATAGGGGAGCTCTCGCAACATCTGGAAACATTTCATTAACCTTTTGTCGGTATTTTTCACTGCTTCTCTTTTTACCCTGTGCTCGTACAACGTTACGTATGTTGACTGCTGTACCTCCTCGATTGATACCTCCATTCTGTTGAAATATTTGTCACCAGCTGCCCTAAATAACCGTTCTACTTACGACGTTTATTTATGGACCCGCTTCCTCGCATTTGTATTTGCGTTCCCGCGTTTTTAAACAAGATCTTGCTGTAACCTTCCAGTATCATCAGACACTACATTAAAATTTATAATGACTGACATGAGATAGTTAACGGATAAGTTTCCGCTATTCTGTTGTACTAGGGTTGCCCAGAAAGTAATGCACTGCATTTTTTTTCTTCAGCAATTCTGTATTGAACATGATGAGGATAACACACACGAAAGAATGGTGTTTATCTACACACCTTTTTTTCCACTTCATCTCCATCCTGTTCTATGGGCTTCCTCCAGCGCGAAACACAGGCGTTTAGCCCTTGTCGGTGCCAATCCTTGAATATCCAAGAGTGCGGATAATTGCACCCGCACTTCCTTTGCTGACTGTCAAACGCAGCGCAAACTGCCGAGTCGCAATGAATGTCACCTCGCGAATAACGCCAGCTCGCTGCAACATGTTAGGCATGACAGCCGTGGATGGTCTCCCCGACGGCTGCAAATCGTGGAGCTCCGCCGAACCGCCTTCTGATGACCTCAACTGCCGTGCCCAGCGACTAACTGCACTTCTGTCGACACCAGATGCTCCACAGACTTTGCACAAGCGTTTACGAATATTCCTCACAGTTTCGTACTCTGCAGTGAGAAATTCAATGAAGCGACGTTGCTTGTAACGTACGTCACCTACAGACGTCGTTCTGAAACTGTCCTGCAGCTACGCTATCTGTCGGAAGAGACGGAATCGTGGCATGCTCACTCAGGAGACTTCAAATAATACACACGTTACGTTTCCCATTGGTAGCATTGCTTTCGGCTGAGAAAAAAATACAATGCATTACTTTCTGGGCAACCCTCGTATTTGAGGCAGTCGTGTCGTCTATACGAATTCCGATCTTCATCCTTCCACATCTCAGGTTTTCAATTTTTGTGGGTAACGGTTTGGCGCTGATGGTTAGAGTTGTTTGGTAAGAGCAGAAGGAGCATGACACACATTCTAAAAAAGCCGACAGGATAAAGACAAAATCAGAAAACTAATTGTTTGAAACTTCCTGGCAGATTAAAACTGTTTGCCGGACCGAGACTCGATCTCAGGACCTTTGCCTTTCGCGGGCAACTGAGCTACCCAAGCACGACTCACGCCCCGTCCTCGCAGCTTTACTTCTGCCAGTACCTCGTCTCCTACCTTCCAAAGTTTCATATCAGCGCACACTCCGCTGTAGAGTGAAAATCTGATTCTGGACACATCCCCCAGGCTGTGGCTAAGCCATGTCTCCGCAATATCCTTTCTTTCAGGAGTGCTAGTTCTTCCAGGTTCGCAGGAGAGCTTCTGTAAAGTTTGGAAGGTAGGAGATGAGGTACTGTCAGAAGTAAAGCTATGAGGACGGGGCGTGAGTCGTGCTTGGGTAGCTCAGTTGGTAGAGCACTTGCCCACGAAAGGCAAAGGTCCCGAGTTCGAGTCTCGGTCCGGCACAGTTCTAATCTGCCGGGAAGTTTCATATCAGCGCACACTCCTGTGTAGAGTGAAAATTTCATTCTAGAAACTAATTGTTTGTTGCTTATCCTGTAGTGATGATTGGCTTGTACCGTTTTTAAGTTACTACCGACATGTCGAGATGAACTGATTGAATATAAATTTTATATTCTTGAGCATCTCCTACCACACATTAGCAATTAAAAGTTTAGCACACGTTTCGCAATTAAAAATTGAAATTCTGTCTGATAATCGGTAGTAACTGTAATTAATATATTCGCTCTCTTCTTTCATCAGATTTTGTGTCAGATGTTTTATATACATGAAGATATTTCTAAACTTTCCATTGTTTTGTTATAAGTTTAATACTAAACATCGATTAGATTCTGATATTGAACAATCTTCAATATGCACTCTGCTTTTTTAACTAATTTTCAGTGTTTGGTGGTAGATTACAGTTACCATTTATTTGCTATTGCATCTAGCTGCCACTAGATGTGGGAGAACGGTCGTATTACTCCATCTTGGCATAAACTCGTGTCTCACCCAGAACCATGGCCCAACACTACACGCCAAGCAGGCCTGACTTAGGTACGCAGTGGTTTCCCTAAATCACTTCAGCGAATACCATATTAGTCCTTCAACAATGATAGGACATGGTTCCCTCCCTCCCTGAATCAACAAAGTTAAATGCCACCCTCCAATGACGACGATATCGGCGAAACGTGAATTCCTAATAGTTGTTTCATTCTTTACCTTCATCTAACCCGTTACAGAGCGCCCTTGAAAATAAGTAGTCCAACGGAGTAAAATTATGAGACGGAATGGTACTCGCGCCGACACTTTCAGTTAGCAAAACCTCTTAGTGAATTTCATTTTGGTGCACAAATTACTGCAGAGTTAGGGACTTTTTGCTACGTTTAATAAGTTTTGCAACAGGGTCGAGTGACAGGACGACTTTGCACCGTGTGGATGAAATAACGAAGCTTAATGTTTTGTTTCCGGTTCTGCAAAGGTCAGCAGAAGCACAGAGATGCTTGAGAGGAGCCATCCTGTCATTTCCATGAAGCAATGTAGCGAAACTATAACAAATGTAATTGCTCAGTCGGCAATTCAGAGCCCCCTGCTCCCGAATCATATACCATCAGCTTAACAATCTTATCTGTCTCGGTTCAAGAAACTGAATGATCAGAATATTATGTTCAAAAAATTTTTAACGCCTCTTTTTCTGACCACTAATTCTAGCGCAAAGGATGATTTTGGTTAACAGGAAAGCAAGTGACAAGAAACAGTGGTAAGGAACACACAGTGGAAGTCAAACACTACAAGTACCTATCTGAGGGGAAACGCTCGCCGGCTGGTCCCGGCGGAGGTTCGAGTCCTCCCTCGGGCATGGGTGTGTGTGTTTGTCCTTAGGATAATTTAGGTTAAGTAGTGTGTGAGCTTAGGGACTGACGACCTTAGCAGTTAAGTCCCGTAAGATTTCACACACATTTGAACAAACGCTCGCTATATTACGGCTAGCCAGTAACGTTAATAGCTCCACACGAAGTTTACGTGACTGCTAAGCTGCGACCGTGCGGGGCTGGAAACAAAGTGACCAGCTACGGTTTGTCGAAATATTGCCGCCAATAATGCTCTGAGCTTCTTGACTTTTGGGTCACGTAAACTGACATTAAACAGCAGGGGAGAACATGTGACGTTCATATTTAAATGAAGTGTTTTTACCCGAATTTCTCCGCACAAATATCTTATTTTCTTGCATCATAAATTAAGTAACATTTGTAATGTAGCTATCGAGGAAACTTTTTCACAGCTCTGACGTAAGATGCCAACTGAATTTAACACTTTTACGACGTATTGATTGAAACAATAATTGTCACTTACGGTAATACGTATAGTTATGTTATTCAATTACTGCCCTCAGTTTTCACTCGAGAATAGAAAACATGTCAGTTACAATGACATTTTATCAAAAACCGCCGTTTTCGTGTAATTGATTTGAGATCGTTCGAAGGAAACTTTAACGTCAGTAGTTATAGTTTCTTATGCGATCTGACGTTGACAGAACAGGCCGCAGAAATGACAGGCCTGTGTTGCGGTTACTTCAAATCAAGTCAACTACGTTCCATCAACAAAAGGAAGGAATCATCATTTGTATAGCAGGGCTGTTACGAAGACAGGTAACGATCTTACGTCAAGGTCACTACTAAGGACTTGCCAGTGTCAGGTTACACACTTCGCGATATACGAGGGCGGGTCAAATACAAACGGGATTTTATTTTTTATTTAAATTCATTAATTGAAAAACTCAAGGCAATTATAATTTATTTTTCCACATAGTCTCCTGTTTTGCAAATGCATTTGTTCCAGCGTATGGGCAGCTGTTTGATGTCCTCATCATAAAAAGAGCTGGGTCGTGGCACCAGCCAGTTGCGCACGAAGTCTTCCACACTCTCGCCATCTTCAAATCGTCGCCCTCCTAGAGCTTCTTTAAGCGGTCCGAATAAATAGAAATCGCAGGGCGATAAGTCCGTGCTGTAAGGATGATGATCAAGTGAAGTCCAGTGCATTTCCCGTAGCTTGGAGACAGTTAGAGCTACAGTATGGGATCGCGCGTTGTCGTGGAGGAGGATGACTTCTCGAATCGATTGGTCTCATCTTTTGTGGCGATATGCAACTCTCGCCTTGTTCAACAGTTCGCAATAGTAAGCAGCATTGACTGTGCGTCACTAATGAAAAGATCAATCAGCAAAGTGCCTCGCTGATGGAAAAACACGCTTGAAAGAATCTTGCCAGCCGACAGTCGAGTCTTGGCTTTCACTGATGCTGCCTCCCCTTTCCTCCGCCACTCCTACTGGCTTGTTTGGATTCTGGAGTGTAGTGGTGAACCCGTGTTTCGCCGCAGGTGACGATCCGACTCAAAAATGCAACTACGACTGAAATGGGCACGTGACCATCGACACTGGATGTTGGCGCAGTGGCAGAGCATTGCATGATCTGATGAATCCCGATACCTTCTTCATCATGCCGATGGGAGGGCGCGAATCCGTCGACTTACAGGTGAACAGCTTCTTGGCACCTGTACTGGTGGGCAGAGACAAGCTGGCGGCGGCTCCGTTATGCCCCGGGGAACACTCACGTGGGCATCCATGGGCCCAGTGGTGCTCGTGAAAGGCACCATGGCATCCAAGGAGTACCGTACACTGGTTGCATACCACGTACGCCCCATTATGACGATCATGTTTCCGTCGCCAGTGGCATTTTTCAGGAAGATAATGCGCCGTGTCACAAGACCAGGTGTGTGGCAGAGTGGCGAATTCCAATTGATGTGCTAGTCCCCCAACTCGCCGTATCTGAACCTGATCGAACATACCTGGGATGTGATTGAGCGTGGCGTCAGAGCTCATCGCCCCCCTACCCGGAATTTACGGAAATTAGGTGGTTCGTGTGTGTAGATGTGGTACCAACACCCTCCATCGACCTACCAAGGCCTCATTGCTTCCATGCCACGACGTGTCTCCGCTGTTACCCTTATCAGAGATGGACATACCGGCAATTAGGTAGGTGATCTTTAATGTTCTGGCTGATCTGTGTGTTGCATTATTAGTAGAGAGTGTTTGACATTGCTAGAAGACACGTAAACAGCTACGAAAAAAAACATCGAACAAGAGAGCTGCCAATACTTGTGTGTTCGTCACACAGTAAGGTTTGTATCGCATAACGAGAGAGATGGCGTGACCTCCGTGAGTCGTTGACTTTCTATGCAACAACAGCAGCTTTCATTCGGCCTGCAATCTTTGGCAGATCTCGGCCGCCTTGAATATTCACGCAGGATTGTACCTTGTCGCTAAATTTTTCCCTGTGTGCCCAGTATGGTACACGTATAAGAGGGGAAGGGAATGAATATAACAGCTGCGGATACAAGTCAGTCTGAGTAGGCTCCACGATGGAGGTGGAAAAGGATGGCTATCTTCGCTTCCTTGATGATGTGTAGGTTAGGCGGAAGGTTGATGGTAGTTTGGGACATGCTGTTTGTAGGAAGCCTATTAACACTTACTTCTATCTGCGGGCTGATAGTAGTTACCATCCGGTTCAACGTGAATGGGTATTTCGCACCTTGGTTCACAGGGTCCATGTAATCTCGAACCCTGAGAGTTTGTCAGCTGAGTTAGCCCATCTCGTCGTCACCTTTCGTCAGAATGGTTGTAGTGAAAGAAAGATCAGCCGTGTGTTGCGCGATCGACCAACTGTGCACCGAGTGAGTGATGATAACACCAAAGTCTACGGTCTTTTTGCCTTACGCAGGGAGCATTTTCAACAGGATTGGCGTATTTTGCGAAAATGTGATGTGTAGTGTGTTTTTTTGACCTCCATCTAAGATTATCGTTCTTTTAGGTTTCGTAGGATGCGTAAGGCGGGTGCTTTTGCTGTGAGCTGTTATGTCCCTGAATTGTCGACGCTTGGAAACAAACAAGCGCAAGTACTGTGCACTGTTGCTCCATCGCGACAGTGTGCTAGAGCTGTTCGTGCAGATTCAGAGCCGCATGTGTTTGATTACCTGTTTGTGCTGCGCGTGGCTTTGGTCTCTTTCCAAAGACGAATTTAACGTGAAGGGCAAGCGCTTTAGAGCGCAAGGCAATGCCTTGTCAGTGCTGGACGGACAATCCTCAAAAATGTATTTAATAGGATGGAATATTAATTTAATAGAGTCTTTGAAATTACTTGTGAATTAAATGTATTAAATTTGGATGGAACTATTTTGGGAGGCGAAAGAGCGAAGGCGCAATACATAATTTTCGTAAAGCAAAATACTTAGTCCCGGTCTCTCGTGTTTCGTTAGTGTTTCATGGAGAGCATAGCTGCCCCTCTCCTCGTGATCTTGGTTACTTAACCCTGGTGCATTACATAATTCTAGCTCACATACGTACGCTGGCTATATGCGAAACTGAATTAGAGACAGCTACTGTGTTGGAGGGGATATTCACGTGTCTCCATGGCGAATCGATAATTTTGGCACGCCACGATATTGACTTTGTGCAGACGCTGTAACGGCCGTCGGTTTGGCAGCGAGCGAACGACGGACAAGCCGCGTGGTATCGCGCCGTATGTGGATTGCGCAGAGGTCGTGGTCGTGGTCACCCGACAACGGGGCATTCCGTCACAAAGGTTGTACAGGCATTGATCGTATCACGTGACGCCATCTGCATTTAATGGATGTATCGTGGTGCACTGCCTCCGCCGACATCAACTGCTGTGGGGAGCAACGATTTGTTGACAGGGAATAGACGAGCCACACACACTGCTGCAGATAACTGTTCGATCCAGTGCTGGACAACACGTGAACTGCCATAGCATCCAGAACCACCACCTTCCAGTGGGGAACAGTACGTACCGCTACACACGTGTGCGTCATGATTTTCGGACATCATATGACACAGTGTAGCATCGGCGCAAAAATCCGCTTGTTCGAAAATGTTTACCCGTACTGACATCACGTTATACGTTGGTACATCAGTGTCTGAGTAGTAATGCCTTAAAAACTATCCAAGCGATGAATAATACCTGCCAACAGCGTATCGTTGACGCTTGTGTTGGTGATATTGTGTTGCGCTACATTTTCGCATCGTATCTCAATGGTGAGGGATACATGAACCTACTGTTCAACCACATTTTCGTGTTTATTCAACCACAGCATCTCAGGAACAAAATTTGCCTTCAGCTACATAATGCAGTACTGCATTGTTCCCTAATCGTTGAATCGTTTTTAACGAACACTTCGCAGACAAGTATGTCTTACTATGAACCCTTTGATCAGTTTACCTAACCTTGCTCCGATCGATCTCCATGACTTGTGAACAACTGTTGTAGGATAAGGTTGAACAAGGATAATTTCACAACGTTTCACGCAATCAGTGCTACGAGAGGCTCTGTTTTCATCATGGCGAGGTGGGGAGGGATAATAGAATTGCGTGTTTCACTACGTCAAACATCAATAATTGCCTGCACAGGTGACCACATGAGGGATGATGTGAGAAAGTGAGTGCACAGCTTGTGGCGTCGCAGCCGGCCGTGGTGGTCGAGCGGTTATAGGCGCTACAGTCTGGAACCGCGCGACTGCTACGATCGCAGGTTCGACTCCTGCCTCGGGCATGGATGTGTGTGATGTCCTTAGGTTAGTTTAGTTTAAGTGGTTCTAAGTTCTAGGGGACTGATGACCTCAGAATTTAAGTCCCATAGTGCTCAGAGCCATTTGAACCATTTTTTTTGTGGCGTCGCAACTAGTGCGCGATCGCCCATTTGTCTATTAAAAGCTGTACTTCAGAATGTATGCGGGCTGCAATGTAAGCCGGTAGAGTATCATACGGTCAGTAACGGACGAGTTGTGTCCTGCAGACTGACGTCACGACCATCTGTTGCAGCTGCTCGTGTGAAAGCAGTGGAGTAGCGCTGGCAGGCCACTTACATTATACGAAACTAAAAATATTAATTATTAATAAAGGAATAACCCGAGGAACGTCATATTTGATGTACAATCTTCTGTTGTGAAAACAAACAATATGTCAAAGTCTGAGATCAAAAATAGTTGTATTTTGGAAGTTAGTAAAATTCTATTAAAAAAAGTAAATTTCCGACAGTCAAGAATTTAAATAAATACAGTGATGTAATAGTTCACCTTCAGTGACTATGTACGATGATCTGATAACACTTTCAGTGTTCATATATAAATTTGGAAAGTTTTTAATTTCAGAAAACCTCTGTAACTTTTCTATAATAATTTCAAGAATTCTAATTAAATATGTGTATTGTGTGTTAGGGTGCATGTGAATGAGAATGCGTGCGTGAGAGTATGTGGGACGTTCGGCATTATTAAAAATCATTCATGTAATTCTCTACAGGAACTGGCAAGTGTTCCAACTCTGTAACGTGCGAACGAGGATACTAGTGGTTCCCCTACTAGTGAATGTCGGATGTCCAAGCATGTATGCTTATGTATAAGACAGCCAGAACATTCGCGACTACATGATAAATTTCCAGATGTAGAGTAAAGCTTATAGTTCATTTGGTTTTGTTTATTTAATTAGAGAGTTTTGTGTTACTTAATTTGATGACGTCAATGAGCCTAGAGAAGTGGTTGGTGCTTGCTAGATTTTGGCGCGAGCCGCGCCCTAGAAGTGAGTTCTCATTGGTCGTAAGTGCTGACAGCCAATGAGAAGCGAGACGGTTGGCCGACTAGTGAGGAGATATAGTTTTGAGTGTGGGAGAGTGAGAGGGAAGTCCGAGCTAGCTTTGATTGTAGAGATGGGTCGAACTCGTTCATTCCCGTGAACTACTTCATTCATTTCACTCTTTGCCGTGAAGCGTTCAAATGAAGTAGTTCATTCATGAAGTACGGAAGCCTGGCGAAGTTGCTCAGTTCGCCGCTCAGCCGCGGCTACGCTGCCATCGCCTCGCTCGTACAATAAAGCTTCGTAATACTTCATAAGTTTACCAACAGATGGCCGAACTAAGCAGTAACGTGCACGCAACGTTTTACACATTTACAGCGTCTGAGTTAACTTGAACAGAGCATGGTCGAAGGGGACAAAGGAAAGATAAACAGAGAAGCCTGTCACATATAAAGAAGGTATTACGTTTAATGAAGCTCGACATTTTCTCACGAAGCGCCCAAAAAAGTCTTTATCTGCCAAGTGAAACCTTATTTGTTGTATTCATGGACTGAAAACTACAAAATAGAATGAGTATGTTTACCACTGTCACAAAGTCTATATACCTACGTTAAGTAATTATTCAGAAGTTTTCTTGTAGATTTTATTTTTGTTGAGAGTAATAACCCTCAAAATTCAAAACGTAAACTGTCACCTGTAGTCATTGGTACCATTTCAGGTAAAATCCCTCTTTATTTTATTCGGAAAGCAGTTTTTGTGTTTATTCACGCTTATACAATGGCTAGCAACGCGCGATCGCGTAAAAGTAGTGAAATTTGGGGTTTCTTCGCCGATTTAGGTGATGAGAAAGCAAAGTGCAACTGTTGTTCGAAGAGTATTTCGCCGCGCGATTCGTCGACAGGCAGTAGAGGGAGGACTGAAGTGAAGGGAGAATGAGTGACGTAGCGCCGTTTATAGTTTCCTCAACACTGCTTTTCTGTGATCTCGTAAGTAGCTGCAGTCAGGAGTTTTACGTGCGAAGATCTACCGCTGTAAAAAGGTAGGTGAACAAAAATTATAAAAGAAATTGCATTGCATTGCAGCAGCTACGTATAACCCGCCGCAATTGGTGCATCGCACGCGCGCACGTAAAAAATCCGTCGCAAGCTTACAGTGTCTTACCGCGCCCGGGTGGCACCTTCGGATACTGAAGCTGGAGCACTGGTCCTTTGCTTTCACATATCGAGCGTTAACCACCCCACTACTGGTTCTTTCGTCCGTGTACGGGAGTCAGAGAATATTTAACAAAGGACATCTCGTTGTGCACCATGAGCTGCACGTCAAAAATATTTATTTCCAGGCCGATATTCAACAGAGGGTGAACCAACAAATGTATGCTTATCAATGTAGATAACGCAAGACCCCCTTCTATAGACTTAAGTAGAAACAAAATATAACTTACATACTGCGCGCCTGCATCAAATGAAGTGCTGTCAAGTATGGTTAAAATGATGTAAATTTTGAAAACACAGCTCCACGTACGTGAATGTTTAAAACGTAGTTATAACACTGTACATAACCATGCCGACATCGGTTTCTCACAGCCCGCCAGGCGAGTACCGAGCTGGTAGCCAAGTCCCGACTCGGTTACACAATCCGCAGACATTAAGAAAAATTTCGCTCACATTCACGCTAATAGCGCTACTCTCAGACAGTTCGGAGTACACGTATTTCGTCCCGGAGGTAGTGGGGTGGTGACAGGAAGGGCACCTGGCCGCCGCGTAAACTAACCGTGCCAATCAGTTATTATTGATTTTTTATTCGTCTTAAGCATAGTGCACTTCAATTGCAATTAAATTGCAGTAAGCCTAAGACGGAAAAACCAGTAATAACTGATTTTAACAGCTGTTGCGGAAGATGGCCCTGCAAACAAACAAATTGACCATACCAAATCTGATAATAACCATACCGACCATTCGCCGATACGGGGCAGAGGCACAAAAGGAAAGAAGAAGAAGAGCAAGAAGAGATAACAATGCCACCATGATAGCGTCTATTATCTGTCTTACCGTTGCGGTACCATACCGTCATGTGTACATGTTACAACTGCGAAACACTGAACGGCTACACTTCGTGGTTCTGCGAGACACAGTTGTCACACTAAGAAGACATGGAGCTGGCTGGTAGTCAGGGCAAAGATTCTCATGATACAAGTCTCCTTTCACCTCAGAGACCACATATACGTCCCTGTTTACTGAATACTGTGCTTGGACAGATAGTTTATAACGGTGGCATATATATATATATATATATATATATATATATATATATATATAAATTTATTATAACTGTTATGAACAATGTACTGAGCAAGATGGGCGTAACTGTACTACAAACAGTGTCTAAGGTATAACGAGGTTGCCGACCCAACCTGGATGAAAGGACGTACTAACGTTTCTTTCAAAGTTTAGTCGTATTTACAAGCAGGAAAACGGAGAAAACTCCAATAGCAGCTTTTCTGGATAAAACATTGTTAAAAGTTATGTATGTACATATTATTGCGTAACTCTTTTCTGTTAATTAAGAACGTTTGCGCGTAGCTCCGTGTATGTGTATTTATTTCTTTAGGGTACTCAACAATCTACCTTTTTTGCCTTGGGAAGAATGATGATACGAGGGTGAGTCAAGTGAAAACCTTAAACTTGTAAAAACAAATCGAACTTTCGCACCGTTGTCCTGTAAGTTGGTAAGCGTGCTACAAACAGCGTGCAGAAAGGCCTGTAGGTGGCAGCATAGTGCAGATGCACACATATCGTCGCAGTATCAGTATAAAGATGGCCGCCCCACTTGCGACTTGCACCAGGAAAGAACAGCGTTGTGTTATTTGGTTTTTGCGTGGTGAAGGTGTGAAACCTATTGAAATTCATCGACGAATCAAGGTTCAGTACTGTGATGCATGTCTGTAACAGCAGCAAGTCTACGAATGAAGAAGGAAGTTGGCAAATGGTGTGACTTCAGTGGAAGATGTTCCTCGTCCAGGAACATCGCATCAGTTGAAGCCATAGTGAAGGAAAACCGCCGCGTGACACTGAATGACAAAAAAAAAAGGTTCAAATGGCTCTGAGCAATATGGGACTTAACATTTGAGGTCATCAGTCCCCTAGAACTTAGAACTACTTAAACCTAACTAACCTAAGGACATCACACACATCCATGCCCGAGGCAGGATTCGAACCTGCGACCGTAGCAGTCGCGCGGTTCCGGACTGAAGCGCCTAGAACCGCTCGGCCACCGCGGCCGGCCACTGAATGACATTGCAGCATGTTTACAAATTAGTCATGGGTCAGCACACCGCATTGTGCATGATGTGCTCCAGTTTCACAAAGTGTCTGCAAGATGGATGCTGACTCCTGAAATGAGAGAACGACGTGTTGACGCTTGTGAAGATCTTCTTTGGCGCTTTGAACGAGAAGGTGATGGCTTCCTTGGAAGAATCGTAACTGGGGACGAAACCGGAAACGAAGGGAGCGAGCAAGAAATTCTGCCATTCCTCATCACCAAAATCAAAACAAGTTTCGAACAGAACCATCAGCAGGGAAGGTTATGCTGACTCTCTTTTGGGACGAAAAAGGCGTCATTTTGGAGCATTACATGCCTAGAGGGACCACTGTCACAAGTGCATCATACACAGATCTCCTAAAAAATCATCTGCGGCCTGCAATCAAATCAAAGCGACGTGAATTGCTATCAGCAGGTGCCCTTTCGCAACATGACAATGCAAGGCCCCACACTGCCCGTACAACAGTTGCAACTATCAAAGACACAACAGTCGCAACAATGACGGACCTGCATTTTGAGGGTCTTCCTCATTCACCATACTCACCAGATCTTGCCCCAAGTGATTTCCATATGTTTGGACCACTCAAAGACGCAGTGGAAAGCAAGAAGTTCCGTTCTGATGAAGAGGCACGCCACGCGGTGCACGATTGGTTGCTCGGACTACCAAAAGAATTTTTTTCTAAAGGAATTTATGCACTTTGTAAGCTCTGGAGGACTTGCATTGAGCGTGGGGGAGATTATGTTGAAACGCGATACAGCTGTGTACCACTTGTGCACAATAAATAACATTTAAAAAATATTTAAGGTTTTTATTTGCCTCACCCTCGTATTAATAACGATGTCGTTAGTAGACTGCTTGTACACTCTTATGTTGAGGGCTTGGACTTACTAAGTTTAACATTTTCTCCAAAAGGCGTTTTGAATTTCTTCATGGTTTGCCCAACATACACTTTCACAGTCACCACATATTATTTCATATATCCAGGACTTGTTATAAGTCTGGTACTTTTTTACGTTGTGTTTAATGCGTGATACTTCAGTATTTCTGTCCAGAAGCCAATTTGCAGCCAAGTTTTCCGAAAGCAACAACATGTCTTATCGGAAATGTGACCCCTGTACGGTGGAAATACAAACATACTTTTTTCTAACATGACCTCTGTTGCTGTTTTGTTCCTTCTGTTTCTTGGTGTAAAGCCTCATAACTAACGTTGCGTCAAATCCATCGTTAGATGCTACCTCTTCAGCGTACATAATTCAGTATTAACATTTGTTTTACTTAAAGGATATTTAATCATCACGTCAGTCGATGAGCAGAAATGAGTTTGTTTATTTATTGGATCGAGGATGGCACGAACTGTTGTGACTTATGAAAACAGATTTCCAGGATACATTTAACAGGTGGACACTCTTCCGTTACGAGCTTCAAATCCAAAACATTAATACTCCGGTTGTCCACATGCTCTGTGTTGAAGACATCCTTATGTAACGTACTGAACCGGTGGTAGCATCTGATGGCTTCGTCAACAACATCGTCGAACACGACTGGTGCGTCATCAACATAACGGCGATAGTATTCATCTTTTTGTCAGACCATACCAAAGTTCAAGGAATTGGTTTCTAACATGATCTACAAATGTGTCGCGAGAGTTCTTGACAGGCCATTCCCCATATATGAGTCTTCCATTTGTCCACATGCATGCCCATAAAGGTAATACTCAGTATTCTCGGGGTCTCCTTTGCTGGTGGATATCCGTCCAGACCAGTCAGTACGGGAAATTTCGCTGTGTTTTTTGGATTTCAGCAGTCAAATCCCAAGTGGAGCTGCGACAGTTTTATTTAAGAGGATACGTCAGTCGCTCAAAACATGTTAGTCAAGTTGTAAATGCCTGTTTGTCTTTTACTTTGATGCAGAGTTGTTCAGAAGTGCAGGAGTGATGGTTTTATCCTGGGTAAAGTTTACGTTCTGTAACATGGATTGCTCAGCGGCTGACATAATGTTGCGTCAATTTTCACCATCACTTATATTGTATTGCGGAAACGGGAACTAAAGTACGTGACATCTGCCTACCGCTCCAGTATCTTTTTTATTACGGTCATTTGTTCTACTGTCTAGGACTTTCGCCAAAAGAATCTCTGTGATTGTGAAGTTTATCTGTAAGATAGCCAAATTAAAAAAGTTGTGTTCATTATCAACGTTATGTTTTCATCAGGAAGTTAAAAATAAAAACACTTCGTTATTTTCCGTGATCATTAGTGCTTCTTCCAACTGCCCCGGAATGTCCAATGGAATGAAATGCCTGTCTCGTAAGCGAAACATACATGGAAATTAACTGCGTGATAATATGAAAAAGCATAGCTATCTTGAACAAGGAGTCCACAGTGCTGTACTAGGCAGGGCCCAACAGTAGGTATTGTACGAGTATGTAGGCCTATACGTTTTTTATGTTATAGTGAGAGAAGATGGTAGCTTCGATGAAGTGTCCCTTACCTTCTTCCAACCTATGTAGTAACCAGTGTTGGTTGTGGAGTTTGACATTTACCCACCCGACAGCTGAGTCATTTCAATCTCATATCTGTGTGTCGGAGGATTTTGTGGTACGTCACGTAGTACAGATATGTTATTTGCCTTTTTTATGTACAAAACGGAATTTAATCATATCGGGCACATATATAGAGAGAGTTAAATGTGCAGTAACATTCGCGATATTTCATGATTGCTTCTAGATATCGGAACGACGTTTTTGGCAAATGTGAGTTCGTTAAGGAGGTAGTATTTTGCAATTTTATTAACGCTCGAAACTTTATCTACCGTTATATAAAAGAAAATAAGTTTTTTTTATTTGGATGGCATTAGGTGAGTGGCTGAAAAAGTACGGCGATACGGCATACGTTCCGTACACAATGCAATGTGGCACAAAAATGGCTGCGAAATGAGATAACTGTGAGGGAGTCCCTCAAAGGGCTGACGATGTTAACTATTATTCATCTGGCACGAAATGTACGCCAATTGATAGTTAATCTTCAGAGACTACGTCTGATCCACGTATTTTCCCACAGTATCCGTGTATAACACTCTTCGAATGTGTCATTCAAAACGAATATCTTGATTGCCACATATAGAGAGTATTCTTATTTCTCTGGTAAAGGTAACTTCACGCCCACCTGTCATGTGTTTCATATGCTGGTATATTTTATGCCTTGTGACAGGATTTCAGTGTTAGTTAACCATACACGTAGTTACTGCGTACATTAACACAGTGGATCAATAAGCTTCCTCGATACTGATTTAAGATTTCCTTCTGTCGCTGTTCCAACATGTCTTATCAGCTGGCACATAACTGACGTTGCGTTGTTTTGATAAAGCTGTGTATTCACGGAAACGTATTTTCCGTTTGTCATTTAGCAGTCGTATGTCACACTTCAAACGTACTTATAAATACCTTGCATAGAAGACAAAGTAAATCTTTATTCGTTACCAGCTTTGTGCGCAGATCGTGCTAGAAGTGGGGTAAATACGGGAGAGGCGCACCCCTCGTGGGTTAGGCAGAAACCCAAACAGTGCGGACCCATCGGCACTGCGGTTGCTCAGTGGACACCAGGGCATATTAAAAGTAATTACGCTTCGCTAGACGAAGTCTTACATAAGCTCTGAGGGAATAAACAGAGTTAAGTCCATAAATGTCACTTCAAAACCTTTTTGAGCGTCACGATTGGTTCTTAGTATGTGCTAAATAGTCAGATATTTCCAAATGTTTGAGTAGTCGTATTAACAGTAAGTTCTATTGGGCGTATTTTGATTGTAGAGCGGCCACCGTGGCTGTCAAGGTCATAAATTTATAAGGGTCGGCGTCTGTCCTACAGATCGTGTTACATGCCGCAATAAAATCCTTTCGTTAGAAATACTTCCCACACAAATCAAATAACAGTTTTAAATAAGTGAAAACATTTATGATTTGTTTGTATTTTTGTTCAAATGACTGAGCATGCACAAAGTTTCAGATCCTGACGGCACAAAAGAATTAAAAAAAATTATCCCTAGAATGCGTAAGGAGGGCGGAGAATTATACCTGAAAAGAACAAAAAAGTGACTTATTATGTTGCGAACTTGTAAGTTTTGGTTACACGAAGACCGCACGGTTTTGTGTGTGTTTAGTGTCGATTGTGGGCGAAAAAATACAAAGAAAACCGAATGAGCCCAGTTTGCAAATCTTACTTTTGTTTTAGATTTAATATTTCACCATGATGTTTAGAATGTATTAACTAAAGAAATGGATCATACTCGTATGTCTTAGTCCCAATGTCGGCAAATGTCAGTAAGTAAACTAGTTACCTAAACACTTTAACTATATATATATATAGTATTAAAAATACTTCATAATTTTCTTCACCCCACAATAAATTTATAACCAAAAATGTGTTTATAAGTATATACATACTGGTTTTGACTTGAAAAACAGGGTAGTTTTGCAATTTTTAGCATGCAGCGTATCACCCATAGCATCAGGGATAGACGCGACATTGTAAAGAAGTTTTCATGGTTAAATGTTATATTTAAATGTTACATTGAAAGTACCAAAAAATTGTATGTTGTACACAACTGGTGTATTTAGTTGCACAAAAAAAGTTTTACTGAAAAGTGCCTCATGGCGTGCGATTTTGAAAATGTGCGCCATTTCTCCCGCATGTACCCTAAGTCATTGATCGTTGTCTTCAACTGTACGCGTCTATTCTTAAGGAAGTATCAACATTCACCGTTCAGTGGCAGTATGCGTATTGCAACACCTGTAACAAATAGTGTCCCTGTTCTGGAAGAGCTGGGTCAAATCCACATCCCGTGCTATTTCTCCGTGGATGAAATACTGACGGCTAAAGCGTTACGGCCACTGTCCACCGTGAGACCAGATGCCGCCTGGTGGCGTTGCGGGCGCGGGACAAACGGGGCATCATTCTAGCGTTCATAGGGGCCGCAAGTGTGGAAGTCCACAGACAGCGGCATCGACAAAGGCTGGATTGTTATGGCTCGGTGCCCAGAAAGGAGCACACGGAAACGGGGAATCTGGTCAACTGTTGGCGTGCTACTTTCGTGAACATCTGTGGAAAGAGGTTGAAAGACGGTGAATCCGCGAGCAGGGGACACGTTATTGGAGCGTTCACGCCCCTTCACAGAACGTGGAGGTCTGAAGAGGCTTGCCCGCTCTGTAAAGCAGCATAGGCGGCGATCTGCGGCAGGTAAGATGACAGACTGCAGTGCTGGTGCAGGCACAACTGTTTCGGAGTACACTGTTCAGTGCGCAAGGGGCACCGCAGCAAAAAAATGGTTCAAATGGTTCTGAGCACTATGCGACTTAACTTCTGTGGTCATCAGTCGCCTAGAACTTAGAACTAACTAAACCTAACTAACCTAAGGACATCACACACAGCCATGCCCGAGGCAGGATTCGAACCTGCGACCGTAGCGGTCACGCGGTTCCAGACTGAAGCGCCTTTAACCGCACGGCCACATTGGCCGGCAGGCACCGCAGCAGACGACGTCCCGATGTCCACATGTTGACGCAAATGACGTTGTCAGTTAAGATTCCAGATGGCATCCATTCACGTTCATTTCTTGGCCACTAAATCACTAAATTCGGCTGATGTGAATCCGGTCGAACAAGTCTGGGCCGCTATCGCGTGCCAGCTGCGCACCTACAAACCACTGATGCGTAATTTACGGGAATTGCGTGACCTGTGCATAGAGATCTGGTGCCACGCAAACCTACCAAGGTTTTGTTGAATCCATGTCACGCAGAATCGATGCTGTATTGCGTCTCAAAGGTAGACTAACACGCTATTAAACAAGTGCTCTAACTGCACGGAGGCGACAAAAGTAATGGGATTCTTCCCAATATCGCGCCGGACTTCCTTTTGCCCAGCGCAGTACAGCAATGCGACGTGGCATGGACTCCACAAGTCGTTGGAAGTCACATGCAGAAATATGGAGCCATGCTGCCTCTATACCCGTCCGTAATTGAGAAAGTATTGCCAGTGAATGATTTTGTGCACGAACTGATTTCTCGATACTGTCCTGTAAATGATCGATGGGATTCATGTCGGGCGATGTGGGTGGCCAGATCATTCTCCCCAAGTGTCCAAATGTTCTTCAAGCCAATTACAAACAATTGTGGCCCGGTGACATGACGGGTTGTCATCCATAAATATTTCATCGTTGTTCGGGAACATAACGTCGATGAATTGCTGCAGATGGGTCCAAGTAGCCGAACATAACCATTTCCAGTCAATGATTGGTTCAACTGCATCAGAGGGAGCGGTCTTTACCATCCGGCCCACACTATTATGGAGCCACCACAAGCTTGCACGGTGCCTTGTTGACAACCTGGGTCCATGGGGTCTGCGCCACACTCGAACCCTTCCACCAGCACCTACCAACTGAAATTGGGACTCACCTGACCAGGCGACGGTTTTCCGACACTCTAGGACCCAACCGATATGGTCACGAGGTCAGGAGAGCGGTTCAGGTGATGTGGTGCTGTTAACAAAGGAACTTTATCAATCGTCTGCTGGCGTAGCCCATTAACGCCAAATTTCGCCGCATTGTCCTAACGCAAACGTTAGTATTGGAGCAAAGCCATAATGTGTACACTCTGCATTGTTGTCAGATGTATCCAAGATGGCGGCGATGACGTCATTCAAGATGGTGTCATGTAGACTTGGCAACAGCGCATGACATCATCCAAGATGGCGGCGATAATGTCATTCAAGATAATGGACTTTGGCAGGAAGTTTGAATTTTGATGGGAAAGTGCCACGCCCCCCTCCCTAAGAAAAATCCGCGAGAAGTTCAAATTCCAACAGGATAATGCACCACACCATGGTTATCTCTACGAAGTAAAGAAAATCCCGGGAAGATAGCCCACTTGGGCTACCTCCACTATACTAAGTCACCCGACCGCCACTTCTTCCTATGAACTGGCGCCAAATTTGAATTTTGGTGGTAAACAAAGGTCAATTCCCATATCTCTACTAAGCTAAGAAAATGGCGCGAAAGAGAGGACATTTGTACTAACCTCTGTCACCCAACTGCCACCTCCTCCTAAGGATTTGTGGGGAAAGGACTTGGACATAAGTCTATATTTATTCATTTTAATGCAGCACGGCCATCCAGTGTGTTCACCACAAGTTCTGGACTCCAGCTGACTTAGTACACCACCACGTCCCCTTACAACCCATGTTGGTGGGCTAACGTGCACTAACATGCACAGCGAATGTCGTCATCCAAGATGGTGGGGCAAAATGGCGGGAAAACGTCTCTGCCTATGCTAAACATAAGCAGTGTCTGCACCACGAGATCTAGACTTCAACTGACCTAGTACACATTACTGCCACCATAGGGTCCTGTCATCCCTCCTGTGACCTAATCCCAGATGGTTGTATGTAGGGGTAAAATGGCGCGAAAGTGATTCAGGCTGCGCTGGGCTGCTGGGGAGAGTAAGGAAGGAGTGCACTCTATGTAGTTTAGAACATTTTATTTAGCAATGGAGTATATTTATCACTCTGACGCAAAACACTCGCGCTGATTTGCTTGGAGTCACAATACACAGTCTGCAAACACACAAACAGCTACTAATTTTCCGAAATAGTTTCAGTACAGACCTGCAAACTGCTCGTAAGTAATGCAGCACAGTGGTGTGTAGACATGCTCAGTACTCATAAACTGTCCAAATAGCGCATGGCACAGCCTACAGGCCCACTCGCAAAATAATGCAATCAACACGCGCAAGCACCGCCCCCGCGATCAAATACAAAAACTTGGTAGCGTGAAGTCTTCCAATTCTGTCATTTCAGAGGTAAGGTGGCCAGCGATCAAGTGATTTACAAACTATAAGTACAATGTACACATTTTAACGTGGTGATTTCAAATGGGAATGCAATGTATGGGTTAAGCAACAGGAACAGGACTGGTGCAGAAGAAGCATGTTTTGTAGCAGGTGTCTACCTGAATGTGGACAGTAAGCTTTCTTTTCTGAGAAGAAATTGTAGGTAGCACTTATGATGTACTGAGAATTGCTTCATTATTCTATAAAAAGAAGTTGTTAGAAGTAAGCGGTACCTATTGATTCACTGACTCATTGCTCCGAGTTTGATAAAACATCTCGGAGGTAGATAAACGTCTGCATCACAAGTGTGATTGTAGGTGGAGTGCAGCCTTTCTTCGCCGCTACACTAGAAGAGGGCGGGGGCCGAGCCAGTGACAATGATACAGAGGAAAAAAGGGAGGAAATGAAAACATTTAAACCTATTAATTGATTAAGTGTAATAATTAAAGTCATTTTAATAAAGAGATAAAAGATTACTCGCAAACGGAGGCCCACCAAGGCGAGTGGCTGCAGTGTGCGATACATGGAGCCCTAACGTACACCGCCGTATAGCTGATTTCATACGATAGATCCCACCCCTGGGGACATCTCGTTGTCGGAAAAATTGGAAATTGCTGTTCTGAGTTGTATGAACAAAACTATTCTGCAGTTCAAGTGGGCACTTGATGGAAGTTGTCGCACGAATCCATCAACGTAACAGAAGTAAAATGTCACTGATATGAATATCTGTGAGACGTTTCGCCATATAGCCTTAGAAGTTTTAACTGCTTCAATTGAACTTTTTTCATTTATCTTCGTAGCTTCTGCAAACGATTTTGCATGCTTTTTAGACCGATTCGATCCTCTTGCAATAATTTGCCGTAAGTTACTTGTTTGTGTTATATGGATAGAGCTGACTTATCGCAGTATTTTAAGATACTGACTAAGAGATCAAATAAGATAGAATGTGGCGGCAGAGATTGAAACACCGTGACGTTCTCAGAAGGGAGTGCCAAACTCAACTACTATGATTAACACGGCAAACATCCACAGTAGATTACGTCGTTCTCAAAACTCTGCGAATGTTCAGTTAGTGATGCAGAGGCATGAAAAAACACGAAAATATTTTTTCTAATAACTGTGCGAGATAGGTAACTCTTGTGGCACATATTTTCCGACAGTCGAAATGGGGCTTCCTTAAGTACATGAATCAGCATAGTATGTTGCCTCTAGGGTAATGTCCACAATGTATGTTCCTCAACACAGTGGTCATTAGGCGCAAACTACTTCTCTCCCAAAACTGATTAATCATGTTTGTGGGAGGCTTATGTTGTTCTTTGAAATGATTTGACAGTGGTGGACAGTTGCTGCAGGAAACTGACTTGCTCAGTTTGCAAACGCGGCATGTTCTCGTGATGGTGATTCCCGTTATTTTTCATAAAACGTGAAGTTCAATTGATGGACTCCATCTCTTACAAAGTTTTCATAATATTACTGGATCCGACGCACCAACCGTCAGTTCAACGCTAATAAAAACAAATACTACATAACACAGTTTTTTGCGTTCACATACGTGCTTAGTCTTATGCTTCTTCTTCTTCTTCGTCTTCGTCTTATGCACTTCAAGGCTTCGGCAGTAAGCCTTTCCGACTTCACATAATTAGCTCAATCTCTTTCTCGGCCATCCTACATGTATTCTTCCTGAGGTCTTTTACTCGCCTACATCTGCATCTACCTTTACATGGCTACTCTGCAAATAGCACGTAAGTGCCTGGCAGAGGGTTCGTCGAACAACCTTCACGCAGTCTGTCCGCAGCTCGTGGTCTCGCGGTCGCGTTTTCGCTTCCCGAGCACGGGGTCCCGGGTTCGATTCCCGGCGGGGTCAGTGATTTTTCACCTGCCTCGAGATGACTGGGTGTTTGTGTTGTCCTCATCATTTCATCATCATTCATTTACGTGGGGAGATTGGACTGAGCAAAGGTTGGGAATTTGTACGGGCGCTGATAACCGCGCAGTTGAGTGCCCCACAAGCCAATCATCATCATCATCATCATCATCATCATCATCATCATCATCATCGCAGTTCTCTATTGTTCCAATCTCGAAAAGCGCGCGGAAAAACGAACGTCTACATCTTTCCGTGCAAGCTCTGATTTCCCTTTTTTTATTATTATTATGATCGTTTCTCCTTATATAGGTCGGCGACAGCAAAATATTTTCGCATTCGGAGGAGAAAGTTGGTGACTGAAATTTCGTGAGAAGATTCCTCCGCAATGAATAACGCCTTTGTTTTAATGACGTCCACCCAAAATCCTGTATCATGTCCGTAACGTACTGCCCTTCTTTGAACTTTCTCGATCTACTCCGCTAATCCTATCTGGTAAGGCTCTCACACAGCACAGCAGTACACCAAAGAAGGACGGACAACCGTCGTGTAGGCAGTCTCTTTAGTAGATCTGTCACATTTTCTAAGTGTTCTACCAATAAAACGCAGTCCTTGGCTCGCCTTCCCCACAACGTTTTCTATGTGTTCCTTCCAATTTAACTTGTTCGTAATTGTAGTTCCTAGGTATTTAGTTGAATTTACGGCCTTTAATTTGACTGATTTATCGTGTAACCGAAGTTTAACCGATTCCTTTTAGCCGCTCATGTCGATGGCATCACACTTTTCCTTATTTGAGGTCAGTTGTCAATTTTTGCACCATACAGATGTCTTATCTAAATCGTTTTGCGATTTTTTTTTATCTTCTGATGTCTTCACTAGACGATAAGCGACAGAATCATGTGTAAGCATCGACTAGTATACTGTCTTCATCCATACCTGAGATGTTGTCTCCATTCCTCCCTGTATTCTTTAATCTTCTAATTTAAATTATAAATTCCCATTTCTGCCGGATATCATCATTTTTATGCGGGCCCTCCTAGTGCAGTTCAAAAAGTCTCATTTTCGCTGACTGTACGTTGTTTTTATTTCTTTTTCTCTCAGTCCAGGATTCGGTGCCATAAAGCAGCAGAGCCACTGCCATTGTTTTATACAGTTTCAAATTGTGGCTTTCCTAACTTTATTTTTTAAAGTTTTGTTTATAATTCCATATATGCCGAAATTTGTTGGTTTCCTTTGTGTGTGTCCTTCCCTTTCCACACTTATGTCGCTGCCTAGTACTATTGTTTTCGATAACAATCTTAGATCGAATTGGGAATTTTCAGTAGAGAGCCATAACTTATGTTTCACTAGCAGATATTTTTAGGATGTAATGTTTTCTTCCCAACTTGCAGAATTTATACCCGGTATTGTAAGTATACCTCTGTTTTTTGTTATACAGTTACATCATATGCTTACAGTTTTACATTTAGATGCTAATTCCTTTTCAGCTTTATGCCCTCAAGGACTTCCTCCTTCCAGTTGAGATCTTCAGTATAAATGTTAAAAAGAGTCGGTGACAGGGTACACCCCTGTCTCATACCTTGATTTAGTATTATCTCCATCTCTTTTTGAAATTAACTGTGTTTATGATTGTTTCAGTGTCATCATATATGCTTTTGCTTACCTGTATAAGAGTACGGAGTATCCCCGCTTATCCGTTTTTGTCCATAGTCTATTTCTAATTACCGACTCAAAGGCTTTTTCGAAGTCAGTGAAGGCAAAATCTGTTTTTCAAATTGATTCTCATCGTTTTTCTAAATTTGTCTTGATGCTAAAAATATTATCGCTGCGTGAGGGTACTTTTCCAAACCCACTTTTGCTCTTCTCCGAGACACGCATCTGTTAGTACCTTCAAGCGATTGTTTATTATTTTTGTGCAAAATTTTAAACTGTACTGGTGAGACTTAACCCCCTATATGTCACATGCATTTCTTTGGCCTTTTTTAAAAACAGAATTTACTTCGGCGGTTTTCCAATAATCAGGAATTTTGTAACTTAACTATTCATTACATAAATGTAACAGTCTTAACAGTTTTAATTCGCAGAGTGTATCTCCATACTTAATAAGTTTAGCATTTATTCCATCTGGGCCACAGCTCTTGCGACTTTTCAAACTTTGCAGCACCTGTTGAACCCCATCTAAGATTATTGAATCAGCTGTCTTGTTATAATAGCGTGTCAGGTATTATGTATTTATTGCAGCAGTTTCACAGTACCATAACTTCTTGTAATGGCATGTACACTGTTCTCCATTAATTATATCAATTCTAACGTTATCTCTTTCTGAGTGGTTTAAGTCTTCAATATTTAATGCATAGTTCTCCTTCCCATGTGTATAATATTCGGTATTTGTAGTAAGATGCTCTCCTTATTATCTGCTCGGATTGATTCCACTTCTCCCTATATTGCTACTCTGTTTCTTGTGTTCTCTTTTCTACCAGCAGTTGATACGCCTTTATTTCTCCTTCGCAGCCTCTTCAATTTCTTTATCCATATTTTTAACCCTCTTTTCCTTCATAGCTGTTTCTTCTTACCAACTACTTCTTTGACCCATCATCCGCGGCTGGACTGTTACTAGGTATTTCTGTAGTCTCTGTTGATACAGTTTTTTAATATTCTTCCTATAATAAATATACACTTCGAATAATTCTTCTGAAGCTGGTTTCCTTCTAGCAATTTTTTTTCGATCTTGCTATTAGAGCTATTATTTCAATTAAGAGAAAGTGCTTTGAATTTATATCCTGTGCTGTCTGCACTCTTAAGTCTTGTAATTGATATGAGTTCACGATACAATAATCTATTATTGATTTAAAACATCGTGCAGTTAACGTATACTTATAAATTACTTTTTTGTAAAATAGGAATTACAGAATATATTTTCAGTTGATTGCATGTGGCGAATTAGCTTAGCTCTCGGCCTTTAACATTGACTTGCTGTCCGAAAGTGCCAGCTAGTTCTGGTACTGGTTGGCGCCCTGTTTTTGCGTTTAGGTCACCACATATCCTAACAGGACTTAGTAATGTATAAAATTCTAGGACATCCATACAGATTATAAAAATAGTAGTATGTATGTATGTATGTATGTATGTATGTATGTATGTATGTATGTATGTATGTTTTAAGTCTGGAAAGAATCGCTGTGGGATTTAGAACCACCCACCTATCAAAGGAGTGGGGTGATCGAACAGTGTAAACCACGACGCGAAAATACCCAAAATATACTTGAGAATGAGAGCACGTAGAGACTTGTAACAAACTTTGCGCATAATTTCAAACCTTTGCGAAACTTTTTCTCGCTGACGACCTCTACAAAATGATGAAAGCAAAAATGTTTGTCGCTTACTACATTTTCGCTGTTCATGCAGTAAAACTGCCGCGTGAAGCATGGGGCGTTATAATTTATTACTTCTTTGCTACTAACTTTATTCGCAACGCATTTAGCAGAAAGTAGGCACATATGCCACTGGATGTACCTGCAAAATTAAATTACTATACGGCACATAGTTCGGGAGATACGACATAAACATTAAGGTTCGTGAAAGGGAAACTGCTGGGCGAAATTCGCTAGACATACAAGTGAAATATGTGTACAAATAAGCGTGAGATATGTTAAAGATGTGTCACATATATTTGACATGTACGTATACGAGTCTCCTTAATCACTGGAATGATTTCAGTCAAATTTGACAGTCGTATTAGTTACAATCCGGAAAGAAATACTGTGAAGGTAAGAACCACCAGCCTCACATTGGGGTGAGTGTACTCACGTGGAGAGAGAAAGGAGGACGAGGGGATGGACAGAGAGCGAGGGGTAAGATGGAGATAACCACAGACAGGAGGGTGAGGAGCTGTTAAAAAAAAAAAAAAAAAAAAAAAAAAAAAAAAGAGAGAGAGAGAGAGAGAGAGAGAGAGAGAGAGAGAGAGAGAGAGAGAGAGAGAGAGAGAGAGAGAGAGAGAGAGAGAGAGAGAGAGAGAGAGGGAGGGAGGGAGGGAGGGAAGACGAGTAGATGGTCAGAGAGAGGGCAGAGGAGGAAATGGACACACAAAGGAAATTGGGGAGATGAAAAGGGAGAGGGGAAGGTAGCAAATCAGCTTCCCCACAGTTTGGTAGGTCTATGGGATCTAATCGTCAGTGAGTGGCTTCAGCTGGATATGGCGGCCGTTATCAACCTGAAGTTGGTTGGTTGATTTGGGGGAGGGAACCAAACAGGAGGTCATCAGTCCCATCGGATTAGGGAAGGATTGGGAAGGAAGTCGGCTGTGCCCTTTCAAAGGGGCCATTCCGGCATTTGCCTGAAGCGATTTAGGGAAATGATGGAAAACCTAAATCAGAATGGCCGGACGCGGGTTTGAACCGTGTCCTCCCGAACGGGAGTCCAGTGTGATAACAACTGCGCCACCTCACTCGGTCAGTCTGAAGTGTTGCAGTCCATGACAAACGTATCTGCTCTCGATTACACGAAAAACATACAAAATTTCCTCATCAGTGTCTTAATCTAAACTTATTAACTGTACAAATGAAATTTTGTATTGTAAGGAGAGGGGAGGGGGGAGGGAGAGATGGACAGAAGAGGTAGGAGCAGATTGACAGAGAGAGGGACAGGAGAAGGTGAACAGAGAGAGTGGGCGTGGGAGATGGACAGCGAGAGGGAGGGATGGATGTGATAGACAGGGACAGTGGGGATGAATAGAGAGAGGAGGGAGAAGTGAATAAAGAGAGAGGAGATGGGGTAGAGGGAGGGGAGGAATAGGTGGATAGACGGAAGGGGAGGAGGAGGATAAGAGAGGGGGGAAGGAGGAGGAAATAGTGAGAGGGGGAGGAGGAGATTGACTAATAGAAGATTAGGTTAAATAAATGCCGAGAAATGCCCTGTTTCTCAGTTGGCACCATAATAAATGAAAGAGCATACTTGAGTTAATGCGTGTCTAAAATTGCTAAATAACCACAGTGGACAAAAAAAGCTATCCAGAGGATATCACGCTAAAACTATATGAGAAAGACACCCTCCAACCTTGATAATCGCCGCCATATCTAGCTGAGGTCGCTCATTGATGATTAGGTTCCGTAGACTTACCAGACTGCGGAGACGTTGATTTGCTACCTGCTTTTTCCAGTATCTCTGACGTTTTCTGTGGGAACGAGATCGGATGATTGAATGGGCCAATCGAGGTGCCGTAAGGTGCCTGAGTGTTTGCTAAACAAGAGACATGTGCGTGCAGCCACGTCCGCACGGTCGTCGTCATCTTGGAAAACGGAAGTTTCCACAACATACTCATCACGAAGAGGTAGAAGCAAAGGCAACACGAGAAACATCTTACGATAACCTCTGGCCCAGTCTACGTCCTCCACACCTCGTGGGCCCGTCGGTGCACTCGACACTTTGCATCATTAACAAAGAGGCAAAACCGAGACCCGTCGTTGAACACTACATGCTTCCAGTCAGCTGTTCTTAATTTTATGTGTTGTCTGGCCCACGGAAGACGTACAGATTTACCTCCCGCTGTGAGGAATGGCCTTTTTCGAAGTACCCGACTCTAATCGTCCACTGATTGCAGTTACCTTCGCCATGTTGGCTCGAAAACAGGTAAGGTGGGACTGCATTTGTTTTGTTTTTGTCTGAACAGTCTGTTCAGTTGTAATACTCCTTAGTTAGCTGGCAGCTTCCTTTCCTGCAGCACCACAGGGGACTACGTCATTCCTTGGTGAATTATTTTACAAGCTTCTGACTAGAAGCGGCTTATTGTCATTATTCATGCGTGTGCTTAGAATTATTCCTTTTTTGTGTATTTGCAAGGCTGCAAGGCACCAATCCTGCGTTTTAATAACTATCTAGTTACAAGGACTGTGACGGCTGTGTTCGGATGCGGGATTGTTTGGTGACACTTTGCTCCCAGCTCCACACGGTGCTGGCTTCGGCGACGCAACTTGGGGCTGCTGCCAATGGGTGTCACTGTGGGGGGCGGACGTGACGATCCAAGGGACATTCAGCATGTCTCGTATCTCCCCCCTACCGGTCAACTACTGTAGCTGCACCAGATACTGCCCACACTGAGGGTTGACACATCATCGGTCGTCGAATGGGATTTAGTTCCAAGATGTGGCAGGCAGTGAAAGACTACCTGGGGTACTGATCGAAAGGCCTCCGCCGGCCGTGGTAGCCATGCGGTTCTAGGCACTACAGTCTGGAACCGCGGGACCGCTACGGTCGCAGGTTCGAATCCTGCCTCGGGCATGGATGTGTGTGATGTCCTCAGGTTAGTTAGGTTTAACTAGTTCTAAGTTCTAGGGGACTGATGACCTCAGAAGTTAAGTCCGATAGTGCTCAGAGCCATTTGAACCATTTTGAAAGGCCTCCCTGGTTCGTCTGGTAAACATGTTTCAAGCCCTGTCTGTGGCTGATAAACAAGTTCGGCCAGATGCAGTCCCTGGTCCTGTTTCAGAAGAAATTACTTAGCCTGCAAGAAGCGGGCATTCACAGAGGGTGGGATTAATGACAGACGGGAGCTCCAGTGTTAGGCCAAAAATGGTGCCACTAAGGGATTTCAGTTCAGGATTGAAGGAGTAGGAAGAGTCGGCAGAAGACGGACTTTGGCTACGGAGATGATAGAGGACGCGTCAGCTCCGTAGACGGTGAGAGAGGAGTCTTGAAATCCAGACTCTGAGAAGAGACGTGGAGCTCCCTCAAGCTCGCGCCACCACGGCCCGACGCCAGCTACCTCTGACTCCAGTAAGAACGTATTGCAGCACCAGCATGACAGGGCTGGATAGGCGTGTTAACTCTTTCACTTTATGGAAGTAGTGAAATGTCGATTAGTCGCTCTGCTCTAATAACCTTCTCACCTTGCAGTGACTGCTCGCTTTTTGTTTAACTATGTGACTGGATAACGATGATATAAAATTGGCGTTATCAAATTACTGCACCCATCCACACCCGAACTTGGCCAACAATTATTTATTGTCCTTAATTTGACCACCTGTGTACTACTTGATTCAGAATGATTGATACTGAATGTGTAATTCCTTCAGTATTTAAGCTGCCAATTTCGAAATAAATTATGAGTACAGGGCTATTACAAATGATTGAAGCGATTTCATAAATTCACTGTAGCTCCATTCATTGACATATGGTCACGACACACTACAGATACGTAGAAAAACTCACAAAGTTTTGTTCGGCTGAAGCCGCACTTCAGGTTTCTGCCGCCAGAGCGCTCGAGAGCGCAGTGAGACAAAATGGCGACAGGAGCCGAGAAAACGTATGTCGTGCTTGAAATGCACTCATATCAGTCAGTCATAACAGTTCAACGACACTTCAGGACGAAGTTCAACAAAGATCCACCAACTGCTAACTCCATTCGGCGATGGTATGCGCAGTTTAAAGCTTCTGTATGCCTCCGTAAGGGGAAATCAACGGGTCGACCTGCAGTGAGTGAAGAAACGGTTGAACGTGTGCGGGCAAGTTCCACGCGTAGCCGCGGAAGTCGGCGAATAAAGCAAGCAGGGAGCTAAACGTACCACAGCCGACGGTTTGGAAAATCTTACGGAAAAGGCTAAAGCAGAAGCATTTCTTAAACAGGAGATTGGAAAACCGATGGATCGGTCGTGGTGGAGATCATGATCAACAATTCATGTCATGGCCTCCACGCTCTCCCGACTTAACCCCATGCGATTTCTTTCTGTGGGGTTATGTGAAAGATTCAGTGTTTAAACCTCCTCTACGAAGAAACGTGCCAGAACTGCGAGCTCGCATCAACGATGCTTTGGAACTCATTGATGGGGACATGCTGCGCCGAGTGTGGGAGGAACTTGATTATCGGCTTGATGTCTGCCGAATCACTAAAGGGGCACATATCGAACATTTGTGAATGCCTAAAACAACTTTTTGAGTTTTTGTATGTGTGTGCAAAGCATTGTGAAAATATCTCAAATAATAAAGTTATTGTAGAGCTGTGAAATCGCTTCAATCATTTGTAATAACCCTGTATATTAAACTTCTTGTTTTCTTTTGGTAGTTAATGAAACCAGTATCCATGGGCAGAATTAATAAAAAG
The DNA here is from genome assembly GCF_021461395.2 of Schistocerca americana. Taxonomy (NCBI): domain Eukaryota; kingdom Metazoa; phylum Arthropoda; class Insecta; order Orthoptera; family Acrididae; genus Schistocerca; species Schistocerca americana. Next base: position 507,155,022 of record NC_060126.1, on the reverse strand, counting down.
CTATGTGAGGCACACTCAGAATTCAGTGTTAATGGCCCCATAACATGCCGCGTTCTTTAAATTCCGTTGTGCCACTTAATTTATGAACACTGTCTCCTGAGGAGAGACCCGATCCCGTACGCTTATATCAGTCAGATCATCCAGTTAAAATCCTGAGAAACTCGTGGGTACTCCCAACTGCCCTGCAAAAGGAATGTCATCTTTCGTCCAGAGATCGTCACATGAGTTCACAAAGCACCTTCTTAATATTAGAGTGTAGATGGGCCTACCGGTAACAAATATAGCAGTCCACATCTGAATTGCGTCACTTGATCCGACCTGGTGGGGATCCCAAACACTCGAGCAGCGCTTGAGAATTGGTCACCCACGGTCCCCTTCACAGATGAACCATAGTTTCCTAAAATTCTCCCAACAAACCGAAACCGACCATTCACTTTCCCTACTGTCATCGTTAAACTCTGATTCCATCGCTTTGCAGCTTTACGCCCAAATATTTATTCGATGTGGCTATATAAACCAGTACACTGCTAATGCTATATTCAAACATAATGGGATTGTTTTTCCTATTCATCTGCATTAACTTCCATTTTTCTACGTTCAGAGCAAACTGACATTCACCACAACAACTATTGGACCTATTTTTGCCCGAGTCAGTGCAGCAACTCGACGCGGCATGGACTCAACAAATTGTCAGAAGTCCCCTGCCATGCTGACACTACAGCCGTCCATAATTGCTCAGAAACTGATCTCTCGATTATGTCCCGTAGATGTTCGAAGACATTCATGTCGAGCGATCTGGGCGCCTAAACCATTGGATTGAATTGTCCAGATGTTCTTTAAAGCAACGGTGAACAATTGATGCCTGGTGACATGGTGCATTGTCATCCGTAAAAATTCCATCGTTGTTTGGAAACGTGAAGTCCATGAATGGCTGCAAACGGTCTCTAAGGAACCGAACATAACCATTTCCAATCGATTATCGGTTCAGTTGGACCAGATGATGACCCGGTTCATTGCATGTGAAACAGCCCACACCATTATGGATCTTGCACAGTTCCTTGTTGACAACTTGGGTCCATAGGTTCGTGGGGTCTGCGCCACCTTCGAACTCGTCCATTAGCTCTTACCAACTGAAATCGGGATTCATCTAACCAGGCCACGGTTTTTCAGTCATGTAGGGTCCAACCGATATGCTAGCATGCCCAGGAGAGGCGCTGCAGGCGATTTCGTGCTGTTAGCAAAGCCACTCGGATCGGTCGTCCGCTGCCACAGCCCACTGACGCCAAATTCCGCTGCACTGTCCTAACGGATAGGTTCGTCGTACGTTCCACATTCATTCCTGCTGTTATTTCACGCAGTGTTGCTTGTCACGCAGTATTGCTTGTCACGCAGTGTTGCGTGTCTGTAAACACTGCCAACAATACACAAACGCCGCTGCTCTAGGTCGTTAAGTGAAGGCTGTTGGCTACTGCGTTGTCCGTGATGAGAGGTAATGCCTGTAATTTGGTACTGTCGACGCGCTCTTGACACTGTGGATCTCGGAATACTGAATTGGCTAACGATATCCGAAAGGGAATGTCCGATGCGTCTAGCTCCAACTACCATTCCGCTTTCAAAGTCTGTTAATTAAGGTCGTGCGACCGTAATCATGTCGAAAACCTTTTCACGTCAGTCACCTGAGTACAAATGCCAGCGCCGCCACTGCATTACCCTTTTATACCTTGCGTACGCGACACTACCGCCGACTATACAGGGTGAAGCGAAATACGCGCACTCGGGCTTTGCAGCGCGACTCCTCACATGCCAGCGATAAAAAAACGTGTCACAAAATTTCATCCGGCGAATACATCCGGCAGAAAAAGGACGTTAAAGGGTGGCAATCTGGCAACACTGTAACCACTTGTATAGTAACTACCCCTGTCACCTCATACCAGTCCTGCTGTACAGTTGGTGCAGTGGATACAGTTTTGGGTTAGCATGCAGGAGGTCGAGGGTTCGATCTTGGGTTGGGGCGCACTTTTTTATTTGCTAATTTCATTCTGACGTTTCATACTGTAATATTCTCAGTTTCTTAGTTCACATCTATCCTAAATTTACAACATTTTGTAACATTGAACATTAGAAATACGTGGTCCGCCACCGTTAGCTGAGTGGTCAGTGCGGCAGAATGCCACGCCAAGGGGCCCGGGTTCGATCCCGGCTGGGGCAGGAGATTTTCTCCGCTTAGGGACTGGGTGTTGTGTTGTCCTTATCATCATTTCATCCCCATCTCCGACGCGCAAGTCGCCCAATGTGGCGTCGAATGCAGTAAGTACTTGCCCTCGGCGGCCGAACTTCCTCGAATGGTGGACTCCCGGCCCACAGTGCCGTACGCTCATTTCTATTTTCAGAAATACGTTGTTAGACAGATAAGAAGCAGATAGTTGAAACAAATGACCTGTCATAGGATAGAGTAACTACAAAAACATTATCAGTTTCGAGATACTAAAGACGCTAGCACAGTGCAATAACACATCATCTACTTGTCATTTCTACTACATGTAATGTGAGCGCTCAGACGTCGCACATTAGCAACCATTGACAATAATAATGTCATATCAATGACTGCATGACCTTCGCAACAGAATACGTTGTCCTCAGAACAACAGATGCTCAAAGCGACCTCCCTGCACGTCCAAACATTGCGCATCCCGCCAGTTTACATAGCTATGGATCCTTCGCAGCAAAGCTGCATCCACAGTAACAAGAGCAGTATGAATACGTGCAACCATTTCTTCCACATACGTCGGTGGATTAGAGTACACGTAGTCTTTAAGGTGTTCCCACAGAAAGGAATCCAGGGGATTTAGGTCAGGTGAAAGAGGTGGCCATACAATTGGACCTTCACGTCCGAGCCATTTTCCTAGAAATGTTGTGTCCAAATACTGTCGTACATTAATTCCAGAGTGTGAAGGTGCACAGTCATGTCGGAACCATATCCTTTCCCGAACATGTAGTGGAACAGCTTCCAGCACATCAGCTATATAGTTTGTGACAAATACATGATACTTTTCAGGCAACATGTAGGGGCCCAAAAATCTGTCGCCGAATATTCCGGCCCAGACGTTGATACTAAAGCAGACTTGATAGCGATGGTCGTGGGTGACGTGCATTGTGCATATTGAAGACACCCTCACGAGTGAACGCTCCTTCATCCGACCATATTTACAATGTTGACGAAGTCATCGTTGATTTCCTGTCGTTGGAACCATTCACAGAATTACGTCCGCTGATGGCGATTTGCGGAATGCAGATGTTGCATGAAAGCATTATGATAGGGTTGCAGCCCATGGTAGTGCAGACGTTAACGACCTCGCGTTGCGAGGCACGCAGCTATGTTGTTACACTGCGTGTACTTCGCTGAGGTTCTTGGTGTATGACCTCCAGAATAGCCGGCCGGTGTGGCCGAGCGTTTCTAGGCGCTTCAGTCTGGAACCGCGCGACCGCTACGGTCGCCGGTTCGAATCCTGCCTCGGGCATGGATGTGTGTGGTGTCCGTAGATTAGTTAGGTTTAAGTAGTTCTAAGTTCTAGGCGACTGATGACCTCAGATGTTGAGTGCCATAGTGCTCAGAGCCATTCGAACCTCCAGAATAGCTTACTCAGTAGCTGGACTACGGCGAGTTTGTGGAAGACCTCTGTCACACAGTTGCGGAAGAAGAGAACCTGACTGCCGAAGCTGCAACTCCAGATGACGAAACACATATGTATCTGGATGGCGTCGACGAGGATATCTAGCAACATATTCACGAATTGGAACACCAGCCCTGTTATCAGATGCACCAAGGAAAAGAAACATCTACATATTCATCGTTTGTGCATGCCATACGTCTGCCACACTGGTTTAGAGGTTTACAATGAGAAAATTCGATACGTGTACGCATGTACATTGGAGTCTTCCACGGGCACGTTATTCCACTCGCAACTACTCCCTGTCTGATGGACAGCGCATGCAGTATAAACACGTCGTTAGTCCTGCACGCTGTTGCACCTAACATGCGTTACCCCTCCGACAGATATTGTTCTGCATGATTCACCCCGGCACCTCTAATTTTAAAATGTTCAGTTTCGAATTACACTGTTTCCCTAACGGTAATAGACGTGATGTTTCCACAATCCCATCGATGATGATGATGATAATAATGATAATAATAATAATAATAATACATTGACATACGTACTGAACAGTATCCCGTTACCAGACTCAAAGTTGAAAGGCATAATTAATGGGACCATGGTGAAAACACATACAGATAGTAACTGAGTTTGGAAATTGTTTTCAAAGCATGTAGCTAGTCCTACTGGCTCTAACGAAATGTAAAGGACCTCAAGGAGGCAAGAATAATAGTTGGTACTAATCTATGGACCATTGGAGAAGGGTACAAAGAAAACAGGTTTCGCATCTAATAGATGGAAGTGGTGCGAATAAATTGACGCCCACGACGTGGAAAGGCCCTTCTTTCAAAGCTGACCAATCTTCCGTTTCTACAATTGTAGTAAGTGCAGATGTTTTCTAGAGGACCCGCTGCAATCGCTGTTGACGATTAAGATGTCAGATACAGTATCACCTGGACTACATTTACCAAATAACAAAAACATACACCTCAACCCGGGATCGAACCAACGACCTCCTGCATGCTAATCCAAAACTCTATCCACTGCACCAACTGCACAGTACAACTGTTGCGTTCTGACAGAGTTCAACACACATGTGGTTACAGTGGTGCCAGAGTGTCACTCTTTAACGTCCTTTTTCTGGTGGATGTACTCACCAGACTAAATTTTGTGACAGATATTTTTTTATCGCTGTCATGTGAGGAGCCGCGTTGCGAAGCCCTGTATATATGCACATCGCTATCCCATGATTGTTGTAACCACAGTGCATGTGTAGAAGTTGTTTGGTGGGCATTAGTGGATTTCTTTTCTGTTTACCTTTCTTCTCAGATTCCTTCATGTAGAAGTTCGCCACATCTGGTGACTGTAAAAGCTTGACATACGATGTTCACAAACTTGCTCCCGTAAAGACTGCATTTTCAGCAAAGGAACTTCATTTTTTACTCTTTCAGTTGCTTCTCTACGCCGGGTATGCTCATTACTATGTCCTTCATATGGGAGTCTATACGGCGGTCGCAAGACGTTATGTTTGTGCGATCTTTCTGTGTGAGTGGTTTCTTAAATAGTGATTGAAAACTTTGGCTACCCTTTTGCGGTCTTCTATTGCCATACGTGACTGATCAACGAGTGACTGGATAGAAGCCTTCGACCGGCTTAGCGATTTTACATAGGACCACAATTTTCTCGGGTTCTCGACAAGATCTTTTGGTAAGATATGACGGTGTAAATTGTAAGCTTTGTCATCGATTTTTTATCGATGCATGAATTTCTACTAACTTTAGCTGTCGTCAATGGCACGTTCTTTTTTGAGCCTAGACTGCAAGAGTCTCTGACTCCTCTGCGATTTCTTAATTATGTTACTAAACCAGGCCAGAAGAATCTTTCTGCTAGGAAGAGCTGATAAGCATTTGGTAGTATCCGACTTGAACAGTAAATTGACATCACTTAGTTCCGGTAAGATGGACGTAGAGAAATTATGGGAAAAGCTTAAACGGAAGGTAAACCACGCCCTGGAGAAGTTATGTGCCGAGTAAGTGGATTGAAGGATGGAAAAGACCTAACAGCGCGTGAGCACCCGCGCTCACCCATCCAAGTAGGGGCCACACCCTGCGTTGCTGAACTTCGGTGATGTGACGGTAAAAGGTCTATTCAACAAGGCGAGGCACTTGGCGCAAATTAAGGTGAAATGGAGGTTTTGTGAGGCCTTGTTACAAGTCGAATCGACTAAGGAAGTTCTGTAGTCGATTCCAAGCGAGAAAGATGATGGTGATGATGATGATGATGGTGGTGGTGGTGATGATGATGATGATGATGATGATGATGATGATGATGATGATGATGGAGTGGGTGGCGAGAAGACGACATTAGAAAACATGCAGGAGCAACATGCAGACATAAGGCACTGACGTTACGCTTGGAGAAGGCTGGAGAAGTTCTTTAAATCAGATGGCTGACGCTGAGTACGTAAAAATATAGTGGTGCAGACGCGCGCCTGTTGCTCTCTGACGCTGTGACTAATCAGCTGTGAGAGCTCAAATTGAACAGGTCCGTACATAGACTGGGCCACTGACGTTCTGATTTTTTCACGTCTCAAGTTGGACGACCAACTAAGTGACAGTGCTACAGATTTCCAAATTTTGTTAGGATTAATGAATAAACAGGCCATCGAACCTCGATTTTCGACAGCCACTTCATTTATAAGGTGCTATACTAGAAATAAACCGAATGCATTTGTTCTGTATCTTCAATCGTTTAATATCAAACAGAAATGCAAATTGTTTTTCAAGCCACTGTCACCCATATTTTCTACTTTAATGTCTGTGGTTTACCTATTAGAACTTTTGTAGCTTGTTTCGTAATACACCCAGTCAGTTCAAAAAGTTTCGAGACTGGATTAGTATAAAATGCAAGAGAAACGTTAAGCTAGTTGTCCTAGTGTTTCAGGTATTTTACATGAACTCCCCCGGCCTTGAGTACAACGTACAGAATGTTCATACAACGTCGTGAAATTGTTAGAAAAGCCCTTGTTTGGGATGCTGTTGAAGTCAGGCGTCACATTTGCACCTTCTTCGGTCTTGGCGAACCATCAGAGACCCATTCCACTTTGTTGTTTTCTGGTAGGTTCGTATGGTAAGGCCAAGTCTAGTCGCCCGAGATGATTTTTTTCTTTTTTTCGGAAAAGAATTGTCCACATTTTGCACTTGAAGCAAAATCTGCTTCATACTATTTAAAAAATAGTGAAGAAATGCAGCTTTTAGTCCTGACGCCATATTATTTGGCTGCGATCGAAATTTCCAGGTTTGACGTGTTCACACAGAAAGCCATACGGTGCCTACAATATTACTGAGCTACGCCCTTTGACTGGGATTACTCTCGATAGAGACATCATCTTTTTGATGCTGAGATTGTAGGTTTGTGTTGGTCTCTCTCTCTTTGTCTTCGAATCCTTGGCACACTAAAACTTGCGTTAATAAATATAAAAAAAGTTGCAGTAATATTTATCCCCTTTTTTGTTCATTACATCATTACGTGTTACTTTTGTAGAATTAAGATCACCGGACAAACTATATTAATCGTCCCATTAAAAGAAGCACAGTAGACGGTGTAGAACTGGCACCGGCCTGTCACGTCAGCTTCCACTGCTGTAAGTTTATGTACCAGTCGTCTGCGTAGAGTGAGTGCAGTAAGACGAGTCGATGTGTCAGAAAGGCAGGAAGGGGATGTGTTAGGAAGTGCCCATGACCACACCGTGGATGAATTTGTCCGATTGTTGGTGTATCAATGCCGACTGTCGAACAGGTCTAAATAGAATGGTTTACCACTTGCAGCCATGTAACACGGCGTAAGAACAGTGGTCGGAAAGAAGTTCTAAGGGACTGGACATAAAGAGTCACGCCATGACAATCTCAATCGGTTTGAGGCCTGAAAGGAATTGTAACTGTCAGTGAATGCAGATCCATGTCAACCATTTTGCAAGGGAACATTCTGAAAGAAAGTGCTTGCAATCAACGTTTGAAGTCTGCTTGCAACGGACGTTTGGCGTCAGGTACATCGCAAAGGCCAGTGCTCGCAGTGGCACATGAAGTTGCACATGTTCAGTGGGCCAGACAGCACAGGAGCTGAAGAGACGTGTAGGGTAGTCCGACGAGTCCAGGTTTCCAAGTGATGCGAGGCGTCTAACCCGCGGTGTGCGGAGTGGATGGTGTAGATCATATTGCACGTGGTTCCGCCATGATTTGGGCTGTTTCTCGCACCGTTCTTCTCCGCTTTACAAGATGACAGCAGCCGCGTTAACTGAGTCGCACCAGCAGGTTTGTGCTCTGGCGTACACTTGGGCATCCGATCGTACGTCGACTGGCCCGCTGAATCACCCGGTCTTCACCCCAGGACTATTTTGAAAAGCAGGTGACATGTAGCAGTCGACACCCCCTCAGTCTCCAGTGACTGTCTTGAGCAGGGTACGGACTGTCTCCCTCGCCGAACTGAGGCCGCTATAGAAGGTAGAGCCGGTATTGGACGATAGCGGCGCGACGTCTCCGGCGGGATGACTGATTTTTAATGCGACGTGCTTATTCTTTTCCCAATATGAACAGTGATTTATATTAGGAAACAACTGACGTATTAGCACTTGTATTCACACAATTTGGTAAGTAACATTACAAGTAAAACATAAGCACCAATATCGAATTTAACAAAACAAAGAGTAATTATTCTTCAAGGACGACTCAGATTTTCTCACTGCGGAACAGTGACTCTTAACAATGACAGGAGCGATTGTATCGGCTGGTTATAATCAAAGTGTAGCTACTCACGGAGGTACAGTGTGGGCTGTAATTCTCGTATGGCATCGAAACTTGGGAGATATTCTAATACGTTAATGCGGAACCCATTTACACTGAGAAAAAAAAAAAAGATTGTTGCAAATCTGGTGCTGTACATACAAGAAAGATGTGTAGAAATTTTTCCATATGCAATGGACTAGAACTGAAAATGAGTAGAAAAGGTCAAACATTTGAGAAAGGCATAATGTTTATTTCGTCATTAACTGTCGCACACACAGTTTGTTCGTTGTGAGCACCGCAGACGTTGACGAGATGCTGTATAACGTCACATTTGTACTTGGTTGCCGAAATTGGAATTAATCTATTTTTCAATGTAAATCTGTTCCACATTAACGCATTAGCACGTGTACCAATTTTCGCTGCTGTACGATAATTACACCCCACGGTGGATCTCTTTGAGTAGATTCACTTCAGTTATAATCACTCGATAGTTGGACGCTGTGAGACATGCTTCTCAGTTGCATTCTTCGTAGGAGCGTCAGCCGTAGTTAGCAGCACAGATTGACACAAATACGGTCCCAGCATTGGTCTCTAGCTGCAGAAGCGTGTTAAGCGCCAGTAGACGCAGATTCATGTTCTATAGCACGACAGCGTTGTTATGAAGCCCCTCGTGGGGGCGTTTGGAAGCTAACACTAATGTTGGGTACCACAGAATTTATTAATAAGAAACACACAAATGTGGATTTTCTACATTATTAGTTTATTTAGATAACGGGTTTCAGCTAACGAGACCATCATTAGAAAATTAGTTAACTAAACTAATACTGTAGTAGTCACATTTTTGTGCTTTTCGTTTATAAATAGGAAGTTGTTCTACGAAGCAGAGACAGTAGAAGTTAACCAAAGTACTTATAGAGAACTAAGACCATCTCGAACTGGCAGTTGTTTGGGGCGGACAGAAAATGAGAGTGGTACAGTTTACTGATAACAGCCGGCAGGGGTGGCCGAGCGGTTCTAGGCGGTACAGTCTGGAACCGCGAGACCGCTACGTCCGCAGGTTCGAATCCTGCCATGGGCATGGATGTGTGTGATGTCCTTAGATTAGTTAGGTTTAAGTAGTTCTAAGTTCTAGGGGACTGATGACCTCAGCAGTTAAGTCCCATAGTGCTCAGAGCCATTTGAAGTTTTTTTTGTGATTACGTTGCAGATGCTTTTTGAGATCGAGCATTATCGTCCACGAATACGAAGTCTGGGCTCACAGCAACAACCGTGCGTGAGATCCCAAGATCTCCTCACGGTAACTGAAAGCAGTTAAATGTTGCTGATTCACCTGTACAATTTCATGAAGAGATTTTCGAGTGGTCACCATAATCCTCCCCGATATCGGTCTCTTTCCTCAAAGTTTGGGCCCCAAAATCGTGTTCCACGTGCCGTCCAGATACGAACAAACACAAGAACTAATTACACCACTTTATTTCTTCTGTGTGGTAATAAGAATTTGGTGAGCACCCCCGTGGGTGAGGAAGGCTGAAAAAGTATGTTGTTAACGAGCAGCTATTCAGTGTATGCGTAGGGCCACCAGTTAGCATTTCGTCCTGCGTAGGCTGCCAGTGTAACATTCCAGTGGAGGGGAGGGAACTTGGCGCCATATGCTGCCACACGTCTTGTGTGACGCGACCGAGGTGAGACCGCCAGCGCTTGTTGGGGCGGCGCTGCGCGGCGACCGGGCAAGGTTGGCCGGCTTATTTTCGTTCCCGTCGCGTCGTCAAAAATATCGTCGCCCGTTGGCTTTAGTTTCCGGCCACATTCCACGCACACGTAGTCATCCCGACAAAGGCCGACCGATGCTATCGCCACAGACAGTCCACACTGGGATCGACGTCTGCGACTGTCACCCACAGATATTTGGCTCCCGTTTTAATTCGCAGTTTGTAGAGCAGTTTTAGTGTCAGTTGAAACCAATATCCACATTGTTTGTTTCAGTACTTGAGCTTGTGCACTTACATATCCACGGCGCACTGAAATGTGTAATCGAATGTGAATACTATAAATAACTGCACTGATTGGTCTCTCAATTGCAGTACGTCTGTAATAAGCATGTCAGTAAGTCATCACATCAATAATTCGTCTGAGATTTAACCAAGGCAGTTCCCCGCACAATCTTCAGCTTTTCAACTTAGATTATACTGACATCTGTTTTTTAAATACAAGCAGTACACGAGGGAAAAGGATAATCGGCACACGAACTTTTTTAAAAAAATGGGTATATCGTTTGTTGTTAATATACAGTGTCTTCTGGCATCATACTTCCAGATTTTTAGAGATATAGTATTAATTTCAGGATATGGTCTAAAAATTTAAGTTCAGAATTTATGCCGTTGAACCTTGTTAAAAAGAAACATTTTCCTTAAACATTTGTGGTGCGTTTACTATAGATGTCGTGCGCAGACTGCTCCATACGTTTTAAACTGTTTCTGATCCTTATAAATTGTGAAACTCCAGTTAATATGCTGGGACAAGTCTGTTATTAATACCTTTAGTAAGTTGAAATGTTTTGTTTGCCACGACTTGATGGCTGTATGGTGCAGGCCAAATAAATAAACAAAAATAAGTATGTTTGACTACAGAGGAGTTACAAATTGGGAAATTTGTGTTAAGGTCGTATGGGACCAAACTGCTGAGGTCACCAGTCCCTAGACTTACACACTACTTAAACTAACTTACGCTAAGGACAACACATGCACCCGACTCGAACCTCCGACGGGGGTGGGGGGGGGGGGGGCGGTCCATGGCAAGGCGCCATAGACCGCGCGGTGACGAGTTACAGTGTATGGACAAGGCATATTACAAGTTGATACCCGAAATAATAAAACACTGCCAGTTCGGTGCTTACGGCCAGGTTTCGGTGATGACGTAGTAGCGCCAGCAGCAGCAGCAGCAGTAGTAGTGGTGGTGGTATTCATTCAAGCATCACTTTTTCATGAACATTGGATTTGCGGTATTACATTGTAACAACAAAAAACGTAATGGTTGTAAAATGTAAATTTTCACGGCCGGAATTGTAAAAAAGCGTAATTCATATTAACGGACATTTATACACAGCAATAGTTTGCCGAGGATGGGACAGAAGTTGACTGTGGCCTTATAGAGAGAACCATCTCAGAATTTTCCAGAAAGAGTTCAGTGAAACCACAGAAAACCTAAAGTAGGTGACCGAATGAGGATTGAAGCCTGCATCTTCCCGAATACAAGGTCAGTCTGTTTGAGAGTGTGCTACGTCTTGTAGTTTATCCCTAGTGTACAATTCTGTTTTGTTTATACATTCTTGCAAAGAGTGTTATTCAACATTAATCACTACACGCACTATTCTCACATTATATCATAATGTGAAACGCTAAAGAGACATTTCTCAACACTAATAACTGCACATCATACATACGCTATACATGCACGTATCAGCCGACACCAGGAATGTGAATTTTATGTTCGGTTTCCATTTTGTGTATCCGAACTTCCCATTTGCTTTCCTGAAAAATTTTGACGGCGTCCCTGCAGATTAGAGAGAGAGAGAGAGAGAGAGAGAGAGAGAGAGAGAGAGAGAGAGCATCCATTGAGAGCTATGGTTTAAGGTCTTTTTAGAGAAAGAACAGTTCGAAAAGTGTTGTGAAATGGCAGATGTTTTATTATTTTTTAATATCTATTTGTTCATGTGAGTCACTTACGGGCTACGATTACGCAGTTCCTTTTACTTCTTGAGTACTTTACTCTGTCGCCACTATTCCTTGCTTCTCTGAGTTAGTCTAGCTCGCTCTTCCAACGATAATACCCTGCATCTACGTAGATACTCCGCAAGCCACCGTACGGAGCGTGGTGGACGGTATCCTGTACCACTACTTGTCATTTTCTTTCCTGTTCTACTCGCAAATTGAGTGAGGGAAAAACGACTGTCTATATGCCTCAGTATGGGACTTAATTTTTCGTGCCTTACCTTTGTGGTCCTTACATGCAGTGTATGTTGGCGACCGTAGAATCGTTTGGCAGTCAGTTTCAAATGCCGGTTCTCTAAACTTCCTCAGTATGGCTTCGCGAAAAGAACGTAGTCTTTCCTCCAGGGATTCCCATTTGAGTTAACAAAACATCTGTGTACCACTTGCGTGCTTACTGATTGAACCTACAAGTCTAATAGCATACCTCTGAATTGCTTTGCTAGTCTTCTATACCCGGACTCCTTTAAATATGAGCTACACTTTCCCAAAATTCTCTGAATAAAACGAAGTCGACTGTTCGCCTTCCCTAATACATATGCACCCTGTTACAAACAGCATCTGTTAGGCAATGGCTTGTGGACAGTAACGTTCCTGAAATGGATTGGCCTGACCAGAGTCCCAGCTTGAGCCCAGTGGGTCACCTTCGAAGTGAGTTGGAACGTCGACTTCGCTCCAGCTTTCAACGTCACCACATTATTTGGTTTCGGTTCTTGAGGAAGAATGGGCTGCCATTCCTCCGCACACATTGCGACACCTCAGTGGAAGTGACTACAGCAGAGTTCAAGCTTCATAAGGGTGAAAGGTGGACACACCCCATATTGATGTCCACTAAGAGGTGTCAGATGTTTTTGATCAGAGAATGTAAATCAAATGCGTAAGTGGATTCAAGGCAAACATTCCACTTTGCAATGAAACTAATATTGAGTGTTAGTGAATGTCAGTCAAGAAGCGCAAAACTTAAAATTGTGGGTGTAGTCGTTTATATAAATCGGCACTCAGTACTTAGTTCTCGAAAGACTTTATACTTGACCAACGTTCTTAATAATCGATTATATTCTGTATCTTAAAATGGGGGGCAGAATGGTGATTACATGCATCTATTGAAAACCCCATGAACTGTATTTAAATGTTTTTTTCCATTTGTTCAGTGGAACAAAGGTTATTTGTGTTAACATGATTTGCTAAGTGTCCATTCATGTTGGATGTATATTTCAGTATTTTCTCAGCCTCATTTTTGTACTCGTGGTAGAAACCTACATAGTTATTTTCAGCCGACAGAGTGTTATTGCTTTTCCATGTAGCATGTGCACGCGGACTGATGTACGTATACAACCCTTTTCACTGCACCTTCAGCCACATAAGTGCTTGACTCATTTATTGCACACACCTCCTCCTTCCCCTCTCTGTGTCCACCACCTCCTTTCGCTCTGTGTGTCCACGTCATCCTCCCCTCTCTGTGTCCACCTCATCCTCATACATCCTTTTGTATCTGTCTATCACCTCCTCCCCGCTCTTTCCGTCTTTTCATCTCCCCCTCCCCCTCTCTTTGTACATTTCTTCCCACCCCTCTCTCTGACCATATCGTCCTCCCTCTGACCATATCTTCCTTGCCTTTTCACTGATAATATCTTCCTCCCTCCTCCAATATCCTCCTCCCTTTCTCTCTTTCCATATCCAACTCTCACTTTTGTTTTTTCACCTGCCTCCTACCTCTCTACATCTTCAGCCTGCCTCATGCATCTCCTCCTCCTCTTCCCCCCCTCTCTCTCCGTTTCCTCCTCCCCCATAGTACTCTGTCCATCCCCCTCCCCCCCTCTAGCCTTCTCAACCTGTCACCGGCCATACTCATCGGCACATGTAGCCCCTACAATACAGTTCAGTAAAGCAGGCCGATACTACTTCCACAAAATACTTGTCATGCAGGACAAGCCACGCAACATGAGTTTGAACATAATTTATTTGCCCCTGATGTAGAGGCCGCCATGCAAAGGAGGTTTATGAACCAGACCTATATTACTCCAACACAATACACCTGTCATACAGGGCAGCCTACAAGAAAACTGTTCCTTGCCTCAGTTATGTAGGCTGCCATGCAAAGCAGGCTCATTTGACAGGCTAACACCGTTCCCACGCAAAAGGCCTTGTTTAGGGCAGCCTATATGCCAGGGGCTGGAAAAATATGTTTTTGTCTGTATCTCTGCTAGACGGCGATGCTCTAGTCGTGAGCCCTGCTGCTCCTGTGCCAAATTTGGTTGAAATTGCTCCAAGAGCTTTGGAGGGGATCCCAGACGTGCACACAAAATAGCCCTGCTTGACACACACACACACACACACACAAAATGGTTCAAATGGCTCTGAGCACTATGGGACTCAACTGCCGAGGTCATTAGTCCCCTAGAACTTAGAACTAGTTAAACCTAACTAACCTAAGGACATCACAAACATCCATGCCCGAGGCAGGATTCGAACCTGCGACCGTAGCGGTCTTGCGGTTCCAGACTGCAGCGCCTTTAACCGCACGGCCACTTCGGCCGGCACACACACACACACACACACACACACACTCGCACACACACTCTACCCCTTTCCCACAGCATCACTTATATATGCCTTTGACACACATACTGCGAACATCTCTTCCTCCTCCCGCTTTGTGTTCATCTCTTCCTCCCTCACATCTCCCTGCTCACCATCTCCTCCCCTACAGGGTGATTCAACAGTAACTGTATATACTTTGTCGGTGTAATGTACGCATCAAAATAAATATAAAATGTTAAATAAATTTTTGTCTGAAATTTCTTTATTTCAGAGCTTTGCAGTAGAGTAAGAAGCACAAGTGCAACCCAAACAGCACAAAAGTAATTCTTCTCAGAAAGTAATAACACGAAAGGACTAAAAATTCAACAAAACTATGTACTCTAATTTAGTCAAGAACATGTTAAAAATGATGTCCATGTAGAGCAAGACAGTGACATATTCGACGTCTTACCGCTCTTGGAATGTTACAGTGTCTGTTCATCTCATTCTGCACAATTGCACAGCCATTTTCATCTCGCTGCTGTAGCTATGCTATATTCTCAGTTACACTATGCACAAACTCCTTGAAACAGCCCCAAAGGTAAAAGTCCAGGGGGTTAAGATCCAGAGACCCAGAGGGCCAAGCAACTGGACCTGTACATCCTATCCATTTATCAGGATAAATGACACTGAGATACTCCCTCGTCTACCAGCTGAGTTGTGCAGGGCACTGTCAAGCATAAACAATAAACTGGTTCATATGGCGAGTGGGACATCGGGGAGCAGACCATACAATTCACGTTCCAAAAACTGTCGATACTCTTGTCAGTCAGGCGCTGTGGAATAAAATGCAATCCAAGGAAATGACTGTCCAGTATATCACCACAAACGTTCCCTGCTAAATGACTGCAGTGTATAAACTACCAACAGAATGAACGTACGCAGTAGGTCTGGTGCCGCTACTCTACAAAAGCACAAAGAGAACAACAGACCACTTGACAGTCAAGTAGATAACGGAATTTCGTTCCAGAATCAATCGAGCAATGTAGAGGGGTGTACAAAGCAACATCAGTCTGTGTGCAAGTCGTCAAGTCACGGCCAAAGCCTGTACTGACCCATGATGTAGTGCCTACCACAAATGGTAATATGCATCATAACATGGAAATATAGCAGTTTCATTTGAAATTTTATACAACTTTTTATTCTTATTTTGATTCATACATTACACCCAAGAACTGTGTACAGCTACTTTTGAATCACCCAGTATATCTCTCAATCTTCTCCCTCACACTTTGTCTATCCATCTCCTCCTCCCCTCTCTTTGTCCATTTCTTCTGGTCCTCTCTCTGGCCACATTTTCTTTCCCCTTCCATCTCTTCTTATCCTCTTCCCCTCCCTCTGTTTGCCTGCTCCTCTTCCTTTTCCACCTGCCCACAAGTCTTCTACCTCTTCACCCTGCCCTTGCATCCTCCTTCTCAGTGCATATCTCCTCTTACACTGCTCTCTGTCTGTCCCAACCCAGTCCAACTGTATCCATCCCCTCTTCTCCTCCACCCCCTCATCCAGTCCATCTTCTCCTCTCCCATTCGTCTGTCCAGTTCATTCTCCCCTTCTCTCGCTACCCCCCTCTCTCTGTTCAGCCATGCTCAACCACAGGTGCAGCCCCTGCAAGCCATATGAATGCTACCTGCACAACACACTCCCCCCCCCCTCTCTCTCTCTCTCTCTCTCTCTCTCTCTCTCTCTCTCTCTCTCTCTCTCTGTCTCTCTCTCTATCTCTATCTTCTCTTCCTCCTCCCTATACTTTCTGTCCATTTCATCCTCCAACTCTCTCCCTGTCCATCTGCTCCCCTCCTTTTCTCTGTCCAGCTTATCCTCTCCCTCTCTCGCTATTCATCTGCCCCCTCCATCTCTCTGCTGAACAGTGTCCATCTGCAAATGTAGCCCCTGCAAAGGAGGTCGATTGGACAGACTGATACTGTTCCCACTCAACATCTGTTGTGCAGGCAACCTACACGTTGGGGGCTTGAAAACTGTTCTGTGCACCTGATGGGTATGCTGCACTGCAAAGGAGGGGCAGGCCAACACTATCCCTACACAAGCCACCTGTCATGCAGGGCAGCCCTTATGCCTATAGCCCAGAGGCTGGAAAAAACACATTTTTGCCCCTAACTCCACTCCTGTTGGAGCAAGACATTGTAAGCCCTGAAGTGCTGATACTTGTGAGGCTTATTGTTTCTATGGCAAATGTTGTTGGAAGCAGTAGGGGAGTTTGGGAAGAGATACTGCTCATACACACATACACTCTACTTACATGTACATCACAACATGTCTTAGACAGTGATTTCTTTTGAAGGCTGAGTTCAGGGGAATCTTTATGAAGAAGTAGAACTGTGTACCAGACTGGAACTTGAATCCAAACCCGTGTGTTTGTGGGCAGTGCTTTTAGTATGTCAGGAAGTTTCACAACAGCAGATGCTTTCCTTCTGAGTGAAAAAAGTTTATCTTCTACCACTAAACTTCCTCAAATCGATTCAAAGTATTGGCTTCATTTAATCATTTCTATATATGTCTAAAATACGGAATGTTTCTCTCGTATGTAGTACGTAATATGTACAGAAATACACAAATAAAAATTTACGTTGATATGGGAAGCCACGAATTTTTACATTGGGTTTATGAATCTGGGGGTGGTGCTAATTTCTTCTTGTTTGGAATGTCACTATTTCATCGCTTTGTTCTCTCTGTACCTTCTATTTTGGATTTCACAATTAATCGCTTACTACCATTGTCCTCTATTCCTCATCACTTCTTCCCACTGGAAGGGACATGATTATGACGAGAGGTCTTTATTGGTAAGCAATGAAACACTGTAACGCTTCTACCATATACCAATCATAATGTTGGAGTGTAAGACGCAAGTGTATTCTCGGGATTGGTAGAGAGTTATAATAACCAATAAGCGTGTGTGTGTTTTTAGTACAGCATAAGATTATGACGTTGAGACAATCAGTGACCTGCATGCCGGAACTTTTCCAGAAGTGCTAGCCCAGCAGGTTAGTAAAGTAGAAAGGAGGTCCGGGGTAAAGTAAAGCTGTGGGGGCGCTTTGAGAATCGTGTCTGGAAATAAATAATATGGAGGGCTGTTGATGATAGGTAAGCTTTGTATCAGAATTTGTGTAACGCTGTAGTTCATTGTTTTTCAGCACAATAAAAGATCGTTGGTTAAAAAAGAGATCTCAGTCAGTTGAAGCAATTTCATCGAAAGATAACGTTCTGGGTTTGAGTCACGGTCTGACATGAAGTTTTAATCTGACAGGAGATTTCTAATTCTGTTTCCTTGGCTTGGAAGAGTTCAGGGAACGGCTTACGCGTTGTCGTTGTTGTTGTTGTAGTGGTGGGTTGTAGTCAAAGGACCTGTTTGATGTAGCTGACGGCGATACTATAGGCTGTACAAGCCTCTTCAAGTCCGAATAACTGCTGCAACCCACATCGATTTGAACCTGCTTACTATATTCATCTCTTAGTCACTCTTTACAATTTTTTCTATACACATTTCCCTCCAATGCTAAATGATGATGATTGGTTTGTGGGGCGCTCAACTGCGCGGTCATCGGCGCCCGTACAAAGTCCCAGTCTTTACGTAGTCCAATTTTTTTACACAATCTAATCTAGCCACTATCACGAGTGATGATAATGATGATGAAATGACTTGGACAACACAAACACCCAGTCCCCGGGCAGAGGAAATCTCCAACCCGGCCGGGAATCGAGGTCGGGACCCCGTGATCATAAACTAAATGACGGTTTCTTGATATCTCTTAATGTATTCTATCAAGCGATCCCTTCTTTTAGTCAGGCTACGCCACAAATTTATGTTCTTCCTAGTTATATTCTGTATCTCCTCGTTAATTACGGAAACTACCCATCCCGTCTTCAGCATTCTTCTATAGCACCACATTTCAAAATCTTCTGTTCACTTCCGTACAAAGCCACACTCCAGATCGGAAAAACTTCCTTACTCTTAGATTTATTTTCGATGTTAACAAATTTCTCTTCTTCAGAAATCCTCCTCTTACCATTCTCAGTCTACATTTTATATCCTCTTTCTGTCAGCCATCATCAGTTAGAGCAAAAACCATCTACTACTTTAACTGTCTTATTTCCTGGTATTACTTCCCTCAGCGTCACTTAATTTAATTCGGCTGCATTTAAATAATGATGTTTTGCTTTCGTTAATGTTCACCTTATGTCGTCCTTTCAAGACACTGTCCAGTTAGTTCAACTGCAGTTTCTATCTAGTTCTTTGCTGCCTTTGACATAATTACAACGTCATTGGCAAACCTCAGAGTTGGTATTTCTTCCCCCTGAACTTTAATACTTTTTCACATTTTTCTTTTGTTTCCTTTATTTGGTTTCCTTTACGGCTTGCTCAAAATACAGATTGAATAACATAGGGGATAGGCTAAACCTCTGTCTCACTCCCCTCTCAATCACTGATTCACTTTCATGCCCCAATACTCTTGCAATTTCCGTCTGGTTTCTGTAGAAATAGTAAATAGCCTTTCGCTCCCTGTATTTTGCCCGTGCAACCTTCAGAATTTGAAAGAGTATTCCAGTCAACATTGTCGAAATCTTTCTCTGAGTCTAGAAATGCTATAAACGTAGGTTTGCCTTTCTTTAAACTATCTTCTAAGATAAGTCGTAGGGTCAGTATTGCCTCGCCTGTTCCTACATTTCTCCGGAACCCAAACTGGTCTTCCTGTAGGGCGGTTTCTACCAGTTTTTCCCTTCTTCTGTAAAGAATTCTTGGTAATATTTTGCAGCTGTGACTTATTAAACTCATAGTTTGTTAGTTTTAACACCTCTCAGCACCTGCTTTCTTTGGAATTGGTATTATTACATTCTTTTTGAAGTCTGAAGGTATTTCACTTGTCTCATTCACGATCCAGTCACATTAATGTTATCACCTGCCAAAAGCCACCTTTCTCAGTGCGGACCGTTGCGAGATGTGCAGGAAGAGTGTCATTGGGGTTCTGCAAGGTACCGACAGGGACATGGAGCCATGCCGCCTTCAGTGCCGTGGCCAGCTGCGATAGGTTTCTTGGTTGAGGATCCGTGGCGCGAGCAGCCCGATCGAGGCGGTCCCACAGATTCTCGATTGGGTTTAAATCCAGGAAGTATGGTGGCCCGGGGTGTGCGGTAAACTCATCCTGGTGCCCTGCGAATCACGCACGTACAGCGCGAGCTGTGTGGCACTTTGTATTGTCCTGCCGACAGATCCCATCGATCCGAGGAAGAACAAACAGCTTGCAATAGTAGACATGGTCCCCAAAGATAGATGCGTACTTGTGTTGATCCATTGTGCTTTCCAGAATCACGACATCACCCAGAGAATGCCACGAAAACATTCCCCCGACCGTATCTGTTGCAGGGTGTTTGCCTCCATCTGTCCTGTGCAGCGTAAAACGTAATTCATCTGAAAAGCAACATGCCGCCAGTCGGTGGACGTCCAGTTGAGGTATTGGCGTGCGAATTCCA
The DNA here is from genome assembly GCF_021461395.2 of Schistocerca americana. NCBI lineage: Eukaryota > Metazoa > Arthropoda > Insecta > Orthoptera > Acrididae > Schistocerca > Schistocerca americana. The sequence goes on along the minus strand of NC_060126.1, from coordinate 507,134,763 downwards.
GCCTTTGTCGTCGATGAACATCAGTCGGTATGGGTGTACGAAACAGGCACTCTGGCACCTCTTGGGGAAATCCGTACGCAGCAACGTTCGGTGAACGGTCATTGAAGAGACACTGTTGTTAGCTTCATGTGGGCGGTCAGTTGGTGAACAGTTTCACGTCTGTTCGCACGTACAGGTCACCACAGCCGCCTAGCACCCGTAACATCTGTGGCCCATGGTGAACCACAGCTTCCTCGGCGCTGGTTTTGAGTATCGTCATTTTGCCATATGCGGTATACTTTAACGAAGGCGACACGCGAGCAGTTTACAAACTTAGACGTTCGGAAAATGCGTCCATCCTTAGTCCGAAATCCAATGATCGTGCCCTTTTGAATGCCAGATAAATGAGTCCTTTTCCACATTTTGACAACGAATGCACTGTTATCCGTCGCTTCCCACCCCCACTGCTACCGCTGCCACTTGCCGGCAGTTAGTGGATATTGCACGTTGATGCCGAACATACACGGTGGTGACATTAATGTAACTGGGCCGTGTACATCTTGCATATCAGGTGGAACGGTTTAGTCATGGCAGATTCTCTCAAAGATATCAGTAGTTCTGACGGAATGCCATCTGCTCCAGCTCCCTTGTTTCAGCATGGGTCTTTCAGTGTTGTCAGATTTTCTCGCAGATCGTATCTGCCATCTCAGCCTAACCTATTCCCTCTTCCCTTTCAGTAATATTGCCTCCAATTTCATTTCCCTCGTAGAGCCCTTCTATATACTCCTTCCAACTCTGAACTTTCCCTTGTTTGCTGAGTACGGGTTTACCATCTGAGCTCTTGATATTCAAACAGCTGCTTCTCTTTTCTACAAAGGCCTCTTTAATTTTTTTGTTGGCGGTATTTATCTTTCCCCCAGTTATACATGCTTCTATACGTACATGTTGACTGTTGTTACAAGGCCAGATCAATGGTACAGAATGTAGCCCCTGCAACTACTGCTTGCCCCTCTTCAGGAATTTGTCAGTTGCCAACTTATCATATAAAAAATCATCCATCAACAGAGCGATGGCCTCTGTTACTTTGCGTCCTTTCGATCGATGATCATCCAGGGCTATTTCTTGAGCGGAATGGTATCTCAAGTAACTACGCCTGCTGGATGTCCTGAACAAAACGGTTTTTGGATGACGTTTATATTCGTTGAAGGAATATGTAACTGTTGTCGTTTGATGGCGAGTGGCCGCTATAGACAGCATGCAATTTTGCTGTTATCTCGTAGCACGTTTTCTTCGGTATAATAAAAATCAATGAAGCCCGACTTTTTTCCATTTCGGCTAAACCCGCGAAACACAACTTCACTGATACGGCTACTAAACCCAAACTAAAATGTGAATCAGTAACGTATTTGTTTTGGTGTTATCTGACACAGTAACTCCGAAATTTTCTGATACCATTACCCCTAACTTCAATAAGATATTACCTATTACACTGCGCCCCACGCACCCATCATCTAACTAAAATGAAAAATAATTTTCTTTAAACACTTTCATTGTTAAAATGACGAAAGATAAATATTTAGTTTTTGTAGGTGTTTTATTAAACCATGATGCAATTGGTACTGCTTATTTCTAACAACATCTTTTTACAGAATGTTGATGAAATTCTGAGTGCATAGCGAGTGCTACCTGCAGCTACTTCTCGGAAAAGAAACCACAGTATCCACATTGAGGGTAGACATTTGTTACAAAACTCCTCCCCCTAACGACATTTGCTTGACCTAAACCGTGCACCCCCGTTCAAAGTCAGCCAAATCAAAAAATATGTATTATACCTAGGCCTACTGTTTGTATATTACTTGATTGCTGGACTTCTTATTCTGAACTGACAGAAATTGGAAGGCTTCAGGCGCCAATACTTTGAGTCTGACCACCGTCACTAATTACAAAAATAATAATAATAGAATAATAATCAGTATTCGCCCTACAAAATGGTAATAGCCATGACATATTAACTGCTGTATTATGCTGTCAATTACTTCGTTTATTGTTTCGAAGTGAATAATAAAGCAATTTCTGGTCTACTGTGGGAACTATCAACAACTGGGAGAAAGCATTTTCATAATGTATTGAATCGTATGTAATGTATAAGGTTCAATTTTACTATCATAGGTGCGTAGTCCAAAGTATGTGCGTAGTGAGTGTACTACGAGTGGAAGACGTCGTTCATACATTCGTTTCACAAGCTGTAACCTCTGCCACATTGCGTCACACGTTACAGCTAGTATCTGGAAAAAAATGTATCTAATGGTAAATCAAGGAATAAATATAACAGTCTTACGAAATAGTGATGATAGTAATGATCTTTTGAAAATAATGTAGTTTTGTGACCAAAACACTCGAACTCTTCAGTTTTTGTCCCCCAGAAAGTAACATTTTCCCCATCAGGCGTAATTACGCCCAGTTTGGGAACCACAGATATAACAGAAGGCGGTAGAACATCATCTGTCGTCAAAGACGAGTACTTAGCGGACCACCCTGATAGAAGTAGTGTTCCGATTTGCAAGAAAGACAAGCTCAAAATCACATCAAACAAAATTGCATTACGGTTTTGTTTCTACGGCAGTGGCGCCAGATACGTGTGTCAGAGCTGTGAAAGAGAGTTGTGCACTCATTGTATGCTTTTTTGTGCAAATCACTCCAGGTCTGTCACAAAAGGCCTGATCAGTATTTCTTCGTGTCTGGCTGTTGCATGAACTATCCAGCCTCATGATAGTCACTGTGCGGCCCGTACTAGTGCTACGTAGGGGCTTCAGAAAGTAAGTTACGCATGACCATCTCACTCTAAGCTAAGACCATGACGCAACTAGAGTGGCGCATTTTTCAGAAGGTAGTACACGTTCCGGGTATCCTTCATCAACGTGTGGGAGTGAAATGGCGCGACAACTGCAAACGCACTCCAGAGTTGAAGTACGCTTGGCAGTACTATTCTCGAGGGCAAAACGTGTAAGTTGCACTCAGATTCACCGTGAAATTTCGGTGCTATGTGGACCAAACGCACTGTCGCGCCCAGGCGTAGTAAAACGATGCCAACAGTTGGCCGAGGTCGCACACACGTGGGTGACGCTGATCCGTCGTACACCACGCTGAAAGAACGTCTAAAGGGAAAGAGATTTTACAGCCAGGAGGAGGACGTTCACACATCGGTTATGGAATGACTCCGTGACCAAAGGGCGGATTTCACGAACAGTCGCAAATGAGTGGTTGGTCTAGATGTTAAAATCGACATTATTATACACTTGTACCAAATGGCTTCGCATTTGTAGATGGCACCTCTACAGACTGTGTAACAAATTTCGAGGAATGAATCTAGATTCTCAGTTGAAGTGGTGTGACCACACAATGGTACTTGCAAACAGAATGTCAACAGCAAGTTATGCCCTTACAATCCTGTCATCACTATATAACAGCCAGTGTCTTTTAGTTACATGCTATTCATTTTTACACTCAGTTCTTTGGTATGCCATTCTTTTCTGGGAGGACAAATGCACAAAATATGAAAATAATTTTCAGACTGGACAAAAAGGTCATAAGGATAATAAACAAAAATATTAGTCGAGCTCATTGTAACGATCTGCTGATTTCAGCTGTACCGAATGAGTATGTTCACCAATCAGTTGTAAAAATCAAAAATAACATTGATAATTACTGCGCAAACAGCTCTGTCCATGACGATGGAGCAAGATCTGTATTGAACTTACATTTACCTAGAAAGAATAAACATAAAACTAAAAACAGTGTTTTATGCCAAGGAATACAACTGTATAATAGATTTCAAAAGGAGAGTAAAGAAATTGCTAAAACAAACGTATTTAGAGCGGCAGTTAAAAAGTATCTGTTGGGAAATACATTCTACACATTTAAGGATTACTTGGATAATGTAGAGTAGGGATTTGGTAAAAAAAAAAGTAACTCAAAAAATAATAATGGTAATAGCAACAACGATAATAAAACATCAGTCTTCCACAATATATATTTCCTCTATTTCCTTTTCTAACTCTTTACACCTACATCAGGAAGAAAACTGAGGACTGTATTGAAAAAAGAAGAGTATTAATTTTCGCATGTTGTTTCAGAATGCTAGCAAAACGAATGGTTGCTGCAAACGGTGAGGCTACCGTTGAGTGAGTTTTTACAGTTGTTGAAGCATTGTATTTGAGAAACCTTGGAAAACAAGCGGAAATGGCGTATAAATGAAAGAAACTTCGTATTTAAAGTACATGGAGATCCTGCAAGTCTTAATTGTGTCTCCTTGGAGTTTGTTAAAAACGCTGGCGAACAGTTGTCATGCTTGATAGCCTTCTAAAGGCAGAAAATAATCGTTGAGTCCCAGCATTTCCCATATTATTATGTTGTCCACTTACGACATTGTCGTCTCAAAACCAGATTTGCTTGCATCCTGCTAGTTGGGCCATTGTGATATAGCTTGATTTCGCTATTGGAAGTTCAAAAACCACGTTATGCTAACATCGCCAGAGGGGAGCCGCCTTCCATAGACTGTTGAATTTGTGTTATTCGTTAATACTGAATGCTCCTTGCGATTGCCGCACACTGGTTACTCCAGTATGAGGCAATTTTATCGGTGTGTTGTCTTCCGCTGTGAGTAACAAACGAGGTCTTCAAGTTGGTGACACAGTCGTATGTCAACCAACGCCGCTGCTCGTTGCTCAACGTGCGTTGGTTTCTAAACACTCGCCTCTGAACACGTGTTACAGTTTGAACTGCTGCCATTTTACTTTAGTCGACAACGTGCACTCCGTCATGACCAATTTTTTGTTCACTATTCGTCATCAAACTGCACCTTCCTTTTCCTGAAAGTGTGTATGAAACACACCTTCCTATATAATTCAGAATGAAAGTTTTCTACCTCTCGCAACACAGACATGAAGCGCTAGTTGATTAATGGGTGTGGCAAAATTTTGCATTTCTAATTCTTGAAAATAAGAAACGAAAGCATCGCTGTATTGAAGCGGTCACAAACTTCATGTGCGAAACAGAAGTTACTAGTGTCCTCCGGGTAAGAAATAATTGCATTTTTTTTCAATATACTGTACTGTGCACGACAGTTTGTACTACTTTCTAATGTGAGAAATAATCATTTCGAGTGACTAGTGATGTAATGCGATATTATTGATGTGGTGCTAGTCGTCCCACGGTTCATTATGAGTGGACATAATTCGTATTCAGATTTTTCTGTGCTGATGTGCTGGGAAACTGCAAAGTGAATGCTGTTATATGAACTACAATATAGTGTCTAAATTAATACTGAAGAAATCCATCACGAGGCTGTATTTTTTGGCTGTTATACATCCTATGAACACAGTTGTTGTAATTGAAAAAAAAAACTGTCTTGCCAACACAAAATTATTGGATATTGGATGCATCACTGCGAATGACAGCTTGGTGCTTCCAAGCCAGGCTGACTGCCAAAGTATGGAATGTTGTATTTGACACTTACTGCTGCGGTAAAATACTGTAGCAGTAATACTCTTGTTCCGTTCAGTGCCAAGTTGTCTCGTTAAATACGTTGCTATGTCAATATTGTATCCTCTACTCGGGAATGTTAAATATTACGTTCTTGACAGTACTAGTGTACTGCTTCGTGGTATATTAGACCCATTCAGAATATCCCTCTTCTCGAACCCGAACGCTGAAATGAACGTGAATGCGCATCGGTGTCCATAATTTTCTCGTGATCCTGGCTTTTTACTATACTTTCACGTTATTCAATAATAGTGGTTCTCAAAATGTTTCCACAAAATCCGAGATCCAACAAAACTCCCCGTGAATTCCACAATAAAAATCAAACATTATATATGAGACGAGACAAATAAAGATAGTTAACATTGACTTATCAGCAACTATGCCGCGCTGAGTGGCCGCGCGATCTAAGGCGCTGCAGTCATGGACAGTGCGGCTGGTCCCGGAGGAGGTTCGAGTCCTCCCTCGGCCATGGGTGAGTGTGTTGTTCTTAGCGTAAGTTAGTTTAAGTAGTGTGTGAGTCTAGGGACCGATGACCTCAGCAGGTTGATCCCTTAGGAATTCACACACATTTGAACATTTTTTATCAGCAAATATCAGTCCAGCATATCGTGTGCATGTGAGGATGCTCCATTAATGTTAAAGAACCATACTATGATTTGAATAGTGGAAGTTGAGTAGTGTTCATTACGACATAAGGGTATAAAGTGAGTGTACTAGGCGCGTTGAATTTAATTGTGGTTCCGCATGTGGTGTGTTAGGTACAGTTAGTGTGGTTACGATTCTCCTATTTTTGTGTAGAATTTACGTAGGAATACGTGATATAGGACTTGAGTGCATTTAAGAATTCACACGTTAGGTTTAGAATGTCATATGATTTTGAGAGTTGAGAAACAGTGCAGTCGATAATCCTGGAAACAAGATGCGGCTCAAGTCCGTCCAGTACAAGTGTGTTATGTCTAGAGTGCAGGGAGGTATGGAATTGTTAAAGGCATCATTGATCATCGTAACTAACTATAACGCTTGGTTAAGATGGTTTTGATGATGCACGAGGACTACAGAATTTACTTCGATTCTAGCAGTCTGAAGGCGACGTTAATCAATTGCTGTATTGATGTAAGACAGAGAAGCAGGTATTGTTCGGCTTGCTGTGACTTATCGTAAGCTTTGATATTACGAGAATTTTCTCAGAATACTACCGTAGAGAGTGACACTCGATTTATCTTTATCAATTTCTAGTCAGTGAAAGAAACGGACAAACAGTAAATTCGCGTAGTCATTTCATCCATTCTACATCGGAGTACGGTATACATATCCATTTTGTCAGTCAGTGTAAAGGAGGTCAAAATCAGTTTGTTACCATCCCTGTTCGTACTGTCCATCAGCTCAAAAATGCAATAATTTTTACTGATCCTGGAAATTATTAAGAGCAGTGTCATCTGAGCCATCGGGAAAGGCCTCGAGGTCTAATCTGGCAGTACGAGTGTCCTAGTAAAGACCGTTGTAACCGTTGACGAAAATGGCTAGAGGTGAAGGGAATTTCAGATCAGTCGCGGAGAGGTGACGGTTATTGAATGAGGTAGCCAATAGAGAACTGTTGCCGGCAAACAGTGGCGCGTGCCAAAGAGATAAGTGGTCGCCGGACGCGTCCGGCAGTGTTTGTTGTAACTCGCCTGGGACAGGGGGGCGTTGTGCAGTCTTAAGCGCGTGGCCTATCGTTTGTCAGTCCGAGGCGTACGTTTTGACACGGTGGGTGCTGTGCGGGGCCATTAGGCTGCCGCGACGGTCTAATGGTTAGCGTTACTGGCTAATGACGCCGAAGTCTCGCTTTTGATTCACGGTAACTGTCTTAAATTTTTATCTATTGGAAACGTAAGGAATGGGATCCACTTGGCTTCGTGGGGCAAGTGAGAAGGTACCCAAATGAGAAAAGCGTCGACATTGACACGCAAGCCGCCAGAGTGTCGTCAAACCGAAAGACTCGCGTCAGGCTGGGAGCCACAAGAAACCTCGAGGGTTTATCGGACGAGAGCCACCGTGAGAGCGTACGTGTGACATTATGGTGGACTTACGCGTGCAGCTGATAGGGGATGACGGGCGTCGTCGGCGTGGGCGGCCGGTTGCGTCGGTGATGTGGCTGCAGCCGAGGAGGGCGCCGGTCGCTCGGCGGGCAGGTAGCGCGTCTGCTGGGGACTGACTGGTGGGTGGGTGGAGAGCGCGAGCGCGCCCTGCCGCGGGCCGCCGCTATTTCTGGCGGGGCTTGGCGGCCCGCGCTACGTCACGGGGAGGAGGCGAGCCGGCGCCGCCGCCGCCGCCGCTGCACCTGGTGCCGCTGCCGCTGCGTACATAGCACAGCCTGCGGGGCGTCACACGCTGGCGTGGCTACTGCAGGGAAGCGTGCTGGAGACCCGCGACCTCAAGGCGTAGTTATGACTTCAATGCGTGATAACAACTAAATTTTTACCTCCTCTCCATAGTTCTCAGTTTTTGTGCGTTTTCCAAGTAATATGCGTGCGGTAGCTAATCAAAGATTTCAAAACATTATCTGAACTTTCCCCCACTTTAGTCCGTTATTCCAGATAATATTTTCAATGTGCCAATTAATGCTGCATTTAGTTTTACTCGAAAATGCGTTAATCAAAAGATATTACTAATTGAAAATGATTGTATATTTCGTCATGACAAATTTCTAGTGAGCTAATCCACATATTTAAATAAAGTAACCTACAAGTTTAGATAGATTCGCATTTCACAAAAGTAATTAATTTACGGAATAATTAACATCAAAGGTAACGACCATCCTAATTTTCTTTTGCCTCTTAATGTTTGTGAGATTCCGAACTTTGATTTTATACTTTCGTCGAAATCATCTTCTTTGAAAAATACGGTGAACTTCACTGAATGATTAAGTCACTAATTAAGATTTTTCATAATTTATCATACCGAAAAATATTTTCCAAAATGACAGCCACACCCCTAAGTAGGGTGAGCGTACGATACGACTACTCCCACCGTCATACCTAAGCAAAAGATCTGGCAGAGAACCCGAGGAAATTCTGTACCTATGGAAAATCACTGAGTGGTTTAAGGCTTCCACCTCGTCACCTGTTGACTAGTCTGGTTTGCCGGTTGAAGATAGCAAAAGCCGAAGTTTTAAATTACAGGTGCAAGAAACCGTTTACGCAGGAAAATCATACAAATATACCGTCCTTTGACCATCGAACAGATTCCCCTGTGGACGGCATACTAATAAGCATCCCTGGCGTAGAGAAACGACTGAAAGATTTGAAAGCAAATAAATCACCAGGTCCGTATGGAATCGCTGTTCGCCTTCACAGTGAGTACTCTACGGCATTGCTCCCTTACTTAGCGTACATTTATCGTCATCACTAGCCCAGCGCATAGTCCCAAGCGACTGGAAAAAGGCGCAGTTGACTCCTGTGTATAAGAAGGGCAAAAGAACCTATCAGGAATATTGCAGATCAATACCCCTAACATCGGTTTGCTGAAAAAAGCTTCAACATATTCTCAGTTAGAACATAATAAATTTTCTTGAGATCGATAAGGCTACATCTACGAATTAGCATGATTTTTAAAAAGCATCGCTCGTGCGAAATTCAGCTTCCCTTTATCTCACACGACATACCGCGAACTATAGATGAAGAGCAACAGGCAGATTCCATATTTCTAGATTTCCAGAAAGCATTTGACATGGTGTCCCATTGAAGACTGGTAACGAACGTACGAACATATGGAATAGGTTCCCAGATACGTCAATGGCACGAAGACTTCTTAAGTAATACGCTGAAGCGCCAAACAATCTCGTATAGGCATGCGTATTCGAATACAGAGGTATGTAAACAGGCAGATTACGGCGCTGCGGTCGGCAACGACCGGTTACTGCTGCTACAATGGCAGATTATGAAGATTTAAGTGAGTTTGAACGTGGTGTTATAGTCGGCGCACAAGCGATGGGACAGGTAACGATGAAGTGGGGATTTTTCCGTACGACCGTTTCACGAGTGTACCGTGAATATCAGGAATCCGATAAAACATCAAATCTCCGACCTCGCTGCTGCCGGAAAAAATCCTGCCAGAACGGGACCAACGACGACTGAAGAGAATCGTTCAGCGTGACAGAAGTGCAACCCTTCCGCAAATTGCTGCAGATTTCAGTGCTGGGCCACCAGCAAGTGCCAGCGTGCGAACCATTCAACAAAACATCATCGGTATGGGCTTTCGGAGCCGAAGGCCCACCCGTGTACCCTTGATGACTGCACGACACAAAGCTTTATGTGTTGCCTGGGTCCATCAACATGGACATCGGACTGTTGGCGACTGGAAACATGTTGCCTGGTCGGTAGAGTCTCGTTTCAAAATGTTTTCGACCGGATGGCCCACGTGTGCGGGTATGGAGACAATCTAATGATTACATGGACCTTGCATGACAGCAGGATGCTGTTCAAGCTGTTGGAGGTCCTGTAATGGTGTGGGGCGTGTGCAGTTGGAATTATATGGGACCCCTGATACGTCTAGATACGATTCTGACAGGTGACACGAACGTAAGCATCCTGTCTGGTCACCTGCATCCATTCGTGTCCATTGTGCATTCCGACGGACTTCGGCAATTTCAGCAGGACAGTGCGACACCCCACACGTCCGGAACAGCTGCAGTGGTTTCAGGAAGTCTCTTCTGAGTTTAAACACTTCTGCTGAACACTAAACTCCCCAGACATGATCTTTATTGAGCATATCTGGAATGCCTTGCAACGTGCTGTTCAGGAGAGATTTGCGCCCAGTCGTACTCTTACGGATTTATGGACCGCCCTGCAGGATTCATGGTGTCAGTTACCTCCAGCACTACTCAGACATTAGTCGAGTCCATGCCACGTCGTTTTGCGGCGGCATTTCTGCGTGATCGCGGGGGCTCTACTCGATATTAGGCAGGTGTATCAGTTTCCTTGGCTCTTCAGTGTAGTATAGTATCAAATTAAGTCGCCCAGATGCCGTGCGTGTTAAAGCACCGCTTCCGGGACGGGGAGGTGCGTCGGCACGGAAAGAATACGCCCTGCAAATTAACGAGGAGGGTCGGTATGCCAACCAACCTGGACCTGTTTTTTAGGCTGTTTCCCACAACGCAATATGTGAATACCGGGCAGATACCAAAGTCCCACCTAAATTACACGATTCTCAAACATTTAGGAAACTTTCGCTCACTTTCACGTAAATAACACTACACACAGACAGTTGGGGTGCACACATCCCCTCGCAGGGGTAATGGGGTGGCCACAGGAAGGGCATTCGGCCACCCTTAAACTAAAACCGCTCCAAATAATTTAATAACCATGCCGACTCTGCGCCGAAGCGGGACAAAGGAGCAAGAGGAATAAGATAGTGTAACATGAAATTGTTTTCCTTGCCCTTGAGACGATGGGTTTACGATGTGACTATGTTTTAGATGTTTAGCACTCAGTTGAGTTTATTTGGCTTTGGGCTATGTTGATGATTATTGTAATAAAACCCATCTTCTTTAAAACATTTCAGGCAGACTCTTTCGAAGGGCGTAACAGGAGTTGCCAACGGCAGATGATCTGCGTGAACAAAATTGCTGTTGTGCTCATGAAGGTTGCGGTCATTTGTGTAGATGTTAAAGAGTTCTGTCCAAACTGTTTCAAACAATGGAGAAGTCAGTCAATTACCCTGTACCATGTCCGTTTGAATAAGCATCTTTGACGAAGGCGTGATTTTAGTCTCCACGAGCACTACAATTTTATCAAACGTAAGTGTAATTCTTTCGGTGGCGAAGTTTTACTCTTCCCGATTGAGGACTGTGCGTCGGAGGTAAGCATAATAGACGGGTTCTTTCTCGTAAGTAATCGTGACAGCGAATTGTACGTCACCGCGAGCTTTTGATCACCGCTGCCAGGAAACTCAGCCAAAGACACGCTCGACAGAGAGTTCTTTAACGACGTCGGCCCATAGCTGAAGCAGTTTATTTTTGCAGGAACATAAATCAGGGAATTATTGAACTGGTGGTACTAGTGGTGTCTACTGTCGTAGAAATTCTCTAATACTCTATTTAATTAGTTCAGGACACATTTTATTTCACGACATTATTGCACTGCTTTGCAAATGTTAGAATGGTGGTACGATCTTTTATTACCGAACATCGTGACGGGACTCTCGGTAATACAAATGTATTGACTTACCTCAGTCCTGCTGGTCTCTGAGTGCACCCATGTACCCATAAGGCAAACAAAGCGAGGTGGCGCAAGTCGCTGGACTCGTGATACTCAAATCCTCGCCCAGATTTTCTGTTTGAGGCGGTTTTTATGAACCGCTTCAGGTCAGTGTAAGAATAACCAGGCAAGGAGGAGGTTTAACGTGCCGTCGACGATCGTGTCAACAGAGAGAGAGGAAAACCTCGAATAGGCTAAGATGCACAGCATTTATATTAACACTAGCAGAGTACCCGGCGTTGCCCAGATATGTATTTATTCCAGACTTCTATTACTCCATCTCCTTCTTCACCCTCTCCCTGTCCATCTCCTCCACACCCTGCGCTCTGTCCATCTACTCCTCCCCCCTCTATCCATCTGCTTCTCTCCCCTCTTATTTCATCTCCTCCTCCCAATCTCCCTGTCCACGTCCCCCTTCCCTTCTCCCTTACTCTGTTCACTTGCTCCTCCTCCTGTCTGTGTCCATCTCCTCCTTGCCGCTCGCTGTCTGTCCATCTCCTCTTTCCAGATTCTCTCTCACCCCGTAGAGGAGGCTGGTGGTTCTTATCCCCCCGCAGTATTTCTTTGAGATCGTAACTAATATATGTATCAAATTTGGTTGAAATCGTTCCATAGGTTTAGGATGAGCTTTATACCCTCGCCTTTTCCCGCGTACGCACACGTCAAATATGCTTCACATATATTGTACACATATTTCACCTGTATGTCTAGCGAACTTCGCCGTGCAGTTTCATTTTGACGCAGCTCAATGTTTGTGACGTCGTGTCTCATGAGCTATGTATTTTATAATAATACAGTTTTGCAGGTACCTCCAATGACATATGTGGATACTATCTGCGAAATGTGTTATGAATAAACGTCATGATATGATGCCCCAGTTTTTCAAGCATCTCTACATTTATGATGTCTTTTCTCCTGAACTGTGTCGTATAATGATATGTATCTTTAAGTACATTCACTGGCATATGTGGATACTGTGTGCGAAATATCTTGCGAATACGGTTGGTAATAAAGAAGTAACAAATTAAAAGGTCATGCTTCATGCGGCTATTTTACTGCATGAGCAGCGAAAATGTAGGCTAAAATATGGGTGTTCACGCGTCGTGGGCTACACTGATCTTTCACTCCACTCCCATCCCCACCCCTTTGATACATAGGTGATTCTCCCCCACCCCCACATTTTTTTCCCAGGGAGTAACTGATATTTGTACCAAGTCTGATTGAAATCAGTTCAGTGGTTTAGGAGGAGATGTGGAACGAACATGCATAAATCATTTTGATACGGATGAAATTATGGACAGAGACTGGACGGAAAGAAAAGTCTTCATTAATAGCTGAAAATGTTGCGTGTGTTCTTAGTGAAAACGAGGTTCCAAAGAGCAATATTTTGTTTGTTCATAGGATTCACACAACCGCAGATGGAAATTGTTGGAGGTACCAATGCAAAATTCTTACTAATCATGAGTATCGATTAGAAACACACGTCTTGATAGTTGGAAACATGGGAGTCCAAGTGTACCCTTACGTGTTTTTTTTTTTTTTTTTTTTTTTTTTTTTTTTTTTTTTTTTTTTTTTTTAAGCGCAGTACTAAGACCACTGAATGGTACCAGACACCTAGCCGAAACTTATGGGAACCCATATATGAAGAAAAAGTAAAGACATCGATAAGGCGAAAAATAGCTTTAAAAATACGGAGAATAATACATAAACGTTTAGAGGATAGGCCAGTTTTGGGCGAGATAAGTGTAACGGTGTTGACGTGCCATACTTGAGATTGCTCCTTCCGTAAGTGACATAGTCGCGGCCTAGTGCTCACCCAATGTGGACGTACGATGCAGCGCTCAGTGTTGTAGCTGACTGCTCACGTAAACAGCTGTTACGATACGAAAATGTTGTGTCTGGATTCGATCAGGAAAAATTCTTTGAGGCACGCCTTTAACAAAAATGCAAAATGCAAGTTCACGACTGGCTACATGAAACTTTCGGTATTTCTGGTGATAATGCAGAGTTCATTCAAATAGAAAATGAGATATACTGCGTTTTTGCTAAATTGCATAGATCTGCTATGTTAGATAGAATATTACTAAAATCCCAGCGCAATTTTGAATTCCGTCATCGCGATGATCCTCTCAGTACCGTTGATACAAGTGCCGCGAACACCGAACTGTAAGCTGTCAGGTTGCTAAACCTTTCCCCAGAGCTAGACAACAAGGATTTAATACAGGCACTTTCTAATTATGGACAGGTAAAAAACATCGAATTCGAAAAGTGATCTACTAGATACAAGATCCAGTGCTACAACGGGATTAGATCTGTAGGAGTGTTTTTTACTTCAGACATGCCGTCACACATACTCGTAGGCGGTTGCAAGGCACACATAATATACGTTGGGCGAACCCTCACATGTCACGTGTGTAGTGAACCAAGACATCTTCGAGCAAACTGTTCACGGTGCGTGTTTATTCAACGAAATAATCTGCAACAGCGGACAAGATTGCGGGCACCAGAATTGATTCCTCCGAGTACTGCAACGGGCAACACCGAGAAAACTCATGTGGAATCCACTGGCCACTCTCCTAGTTTTAGCTGAAAAGGAATTTCCACTCTTGAACAAGAGACTGCCAGAAAATTAAGTACCCAAGAACGCACACGACGACCAAAAGGATGAAACAGATAGAGACCAGTATGCAACTATTGTTCAGGAAAACAGCTACAGAGTCCATGATATTTCAATTCAAGAGCAAGAAAACGAAAGAGATACGGAAAATGAAAGTGTTTCTTGTTCTCATCGAAATCAGAACATGAAACGGCCGTTGGAAAAGGGCAGTGCGAGTTCCGAAGAAGACCCTGAAGAAAACTCGGTCCTGATACCAAGGAATCAGAAGCCCGATAACGTTCCAGCAATACTGACTATACCCGAGATTGAGGTGGAAAGTCAAGCGGACGCAGACGTTCTTCAGTCCCGACAACCACACGTGGCGAGACCCTTGAGCCGTCCACAGCAAGAAAGTAAAAACCAGCCATTGTGGGAAACAACACGCCAGCCGACTACACAGGAACAGCTGAGTGCAACCACAGCAGATGTGACTGGAGCATGTAAGTGGGGAAGTAAGGTAGAAGATTATGCGGAAACAGCTTTCAGTGCCACAACATGATCCGCAAAGTACACAATTAAGGCAGCAGAGGGAAGTATTAGCAACCAAGAAACTATAAAACGACGAGAAATAAAAAATGGAAATTCAAACTCCAGGAAACGAATCCGGACAAGACAATTAAGTAAGGGAATACGAATGGACGTGGAAACAGACAAATGGCTCGCAATTGACAGTAGGAGGGTGCCTAGTCTACCCACGCTAAATATCTGCGGAATAACAGGTGAAAAAAAGATGAAGATTCTGGGGGTTTTCTTAAAAACCAATTACGTGGACACTGCCTTCCTTCAGAAAGTACGTTGCGAAGAAATGAATCTAAAATAGCAATACAGTGTGTACAACGATGTCGGCTCTAACGGTAGTGATTGCTGCATTTTGATCAGGATGAGACTGGAACTAGAGAGTTTAGAAAAAGCAACTGAATTGACGCGTTATCAAAGCCAAACCAATTGAAATAACAGTATTAAACCTTTGTGTCCCATCAGGAACACATAACAGAGCTAGTAGAGAAAAGTGTTTTAGTGAATCTATCCCGTTCTTTGTGACACATCAGATAGGGACAAAATTGTCAGAAATAACTGGGAAAAGGAAAAATTTGGCCCATTCGTACTTTTTTTTGTAAAAATAAGGATGTTTAAAAAAGGGAAACACCAAATAAGTAAGTACTTTTAAAGGAAAACTCGAGTTTATGTAGATGTACAGATTAGTTCCCTTATTTCAGATGCAGTTAGAACAAAAATTTAATTCTTCGCAAGTTCAACGAATTACATAATGTCACACACTTAAGAAGGAGGAGATTTTGGTTTCGAGAGGAAATAGGAACAGTCAACAAACAAAATACTGACAGTAATGCTGTATACTTTTGCACTTTCGAACAATTACGAAGTTGTATTTTTTTGTAACTTACAACTGTAAATTTGTTATAAATTAAAATTAAAATATATGCTGTAAAGAAGTAGCTAGCGTCGCTGGCTACTGAGTTGGTGGTCGTTGATTCGATTCGCAGTGACCACCTCAGATTTGTCGGCGAAGAGTTCTGCAATGTGTTCCACTCAGATTCATGAGATCAAATGAGTAGCCACTCGACAAAAAAGTAGCGCATTTGGCAATTACACCGTCGAGTGGCGACAAGAACGAAGGCTTGCACCGGCGTATAAACTACACAGCTTTAAAGTTTATACAACATAAGGAAGCATCTGCTCTGTAGCTGCCCGTACCCAGCTATCGTAGCAATTTATTTTCGTTCCGCTTGAACTAGAGTAAGCACAAAGGCGGTGCGAGGACGCCCCAGTTGTTTACATTGTTCGGCATGGCGCCTGACGTCACGTGGTACGGGTAAGAGGGGAGAAGGGTGCCAACGTAAACACTGAGCTATTTGCGCGTGTCCGGATCATCCCGCGCATCCAGCTGCAGGCCTTAGGCGCCGCAGAGCACTACTAGAATTCCTGTGTAATTATTTCAGTTCGAACGGAAAGATACACGTTACGTAGTGTTTGTCTCTAGTGCAGGTTAACGTTCTTATCAATACCGGTACCACTTGTTATTGCAATAGCTATTTTTTCATTCGCCGTGCTCCTTAGCTCAGTACATCATCATCATCATCATCTGACCATTTCTTTTGCGTCCATGCTCCACTGCACCTCCCATAGTTTACACCGCGTATTTGTAACAAAAAACATGGAAGGACCCCCGCGTATTGTTGGATTTGATCCATCTTGGGTGTGAGCGCTGTGTTTGCCGGGGTGTTTAGTCAGAGACGTGCAGGAGGCCCAGCCGGCAGCTATCGAACTCATTGGTTGCATGCAACCAGCTGCAAATAGTGACACATTTCGGCACGAATGACTCCTACCGCTTGGTTTCTGAGCGCATACTCGGTTTACTTCAGCGGATAACTCATTTGGTGATGGCAACTAGCATCGCTCACAGGGTGCAAGCTAAGCTGAATGTGTGTAGCACCCTGCCCAGGTTCGGTCACGATCCTCTTTGGAGCGCAGTTTAAGGTCTAAACCAGAGGCTCATACCTCTATGCTATGATGTCGATGCGAATTTCTCGACCTCCGCCATCGAATGGGGAATTGTAGGGTTCCCCTTAATAGATCAGCGTGCACTACACACAGGAAACAGCTACTAGGGTGACAGAGTAGTGTGTGGCGTGTTTTAGGTTAAAGAACTACTCCTCCTTGGATCAAACGCGAATTGCCTGCCAAAATCGAAGTTATATCAGCCACGAGATTCTCAGTGAATGCTCGTCCTCGCTGATTGGATATGGAAAAGGTTAATATGATTTTAGTAAACTACACGGAAATCCAAGGAAAGGTCCCAGAATTAATATCTTTTATTGAAGGTTATAATTACCAGAAAGTATTAGGAACAGAAAGTTGATTGAAGCCAGAAGTGAACAGCAGTATTGGGACAAAGCTTTACCACCTCACTCTCCATTGTTGCCAGATGTATCCAAGATGTCGGCAATGAGGTCATCCAATTTGGTGGCGTGTAGACTTGGCAAAAGCGAATGATGTCATCCAAGATAGCGGATTTTGGTAGGAAGTTTCAATTTTGGCAGGAAGATAGGTCAATTGGGCTACCTCCGCTAACCCAACTCCCTCCCCCAGAAAATGGCGGGAAGTTCAAATTCCATCAGGATAATGCATCACACCATGGTTACCTCTACTAACCTAAGAAAATGGTGGGAAGATAGTTCAGTTGGGCTACCTCCACTAACCTTAGTCACCCTACCGCCACCTCTTCTTAGGGATTGGCAGGAAGTTTGAATTTTGGTGGGAAGATAGCCCAATTGACCTATCTCCACTAACCTAAGAAAATGGCAGGAATAAAGGGCACTTGGGCTACCTCCACTGACCTAAGTAATCTGACCATCACCTCTTCCTAGGGATTGCTGGGAAAAGGACCCAGCCTGCACTGGGCTGCTGGAGAGAGGAAAGAGTGTACTTTATTTTGGGACAATTTATTTACGGGCAGATTTTGAGTGATAATATATTTATCACAGTGATACAGAACACACGCTCTGACTTGCTACACAGCCTACAGACCTGCAAACCACTCGTAAATAATGCAATACATCTATGTCCAAAGAGCCAAACAACTCATAAATCGTCAAAATAATAATCCATCTTAAAGACTCTGCCAACATGCTTGCTAATCATCAACTGTGAAATCATGCACCAGTCTTTATTTAAATAATTTGAGGCACTACCACAATCCAGTGTTTCGCCATGAGGTCCAGTGTAGCGATCAAATATGTATATATATGACCGGTTTCATACGATGATTCTGTCCATACGATGATTCTGTCTGTGTGTGGCCTGTGGTGGGAATGAGTCACATTTCTAGCTAACAGTAGGGTCTGCCCGAATTGAGAGGGCTGTTGTGAGTGTGGGAATGTAGATGGCTTAACCATGTTGTCCTCTGGACGACCGAATGGCGAACTAATACTTAGTATGTGTTGGATAGTTTTCGTGATCTCATGGAAAATTGAGAAGATTGAAAATGGAGTTGTGTTTGCGCTGGTCGATTATTCCCTCCCATGTAAATTGTTCGGTTCACTGCTTCTGCACATCTCGCTCCTTTATTTAGTTGAGGGAACATGGATTGTAGTGTGTCCATGTAGCAGGCGAAAGACACGTTTGCTAGTTCTCTAGACATGAGAAACACATTAGTTTACTTTGTAAATTATAGGGATGGTTTGGAATCTATTACAATACGGACATCGGTAGTTGTGAGTGGAAATATCAGTTCCCTCTATTTGTTTCGAGTTCTCATGTAAAGGAGTTCGCAGACGGGATAAGCGCTTAAGTTGCAGGTTTGTAGAGAAATAATTTCCCGTCGGTATCTTCGGAATTATCTTGTGTGAGCCATCGGTAGGCTACTGCTGTGTGCTTGATATTGAGAAGTACCACGAAAATGGTATAATATTACGGCAAACCATGCAAAAAAACGTGTTGTTGTAATCCCAGAATCTGGAGATGGGTGTAGAAAAGCGAGCTGGTCCAGACGAGAAACAGTAACGCATTTGTGCTGAGGCATAGCGAGCCTGAATTTGTAGAACAGTTCTGAGAGTGACTTCAGTCCGCTTAGGGTGCTCTGGTAACGCGTCAGATGTGGATGACCACCGACCTTGCAGGGAAATATCTAGTGCTGCGAGGGGTGTACATGGTGCTGTCTGTCTTCGCAGTATATGTACGAATGACGTAAAAGGAATGATTTTGTATGGCGCAGGATAGAAATTGTATATTTACTATGTCGACACAGTAAGTGGTGACATATTGCTGGTTCGGAGATCGGTTTCGTGCTCCAATATTCAAGCTCCTGTCCTGATTGGGAGAGCAGTGTAATTGAGTAAGATTTTTCCGTATTTGACGATATGCAGGGGCACTTTATAGGGTTTAATTATCAGTGCAATACGGCAGCCTGTGTAAAATAGTATTTTTCCACTGAAAGTCTCATCTGCTGCAAGAAATAAAGGCGGACAGTGTTTCAATACTGGCGGCATCAGTAATTCGGTGGGTAAAGGCGGCATCAGTAATTCGGTGGGAAAAATTCGGTAAGATCCAACCATAATGCCCGATTCATTCAAAAGATATTCTTTTGTGCTGGTATATAGGAGTCTTTACATGGTGGTGGGAACATTTGTGTGTGTGTTGAAAGCAGGAAGGGTAACACGTGATGGAAGGAACAATGCATCCTGTGCTATTCGGCGATGTCAGTATCCCCAGGTATCGCATCAGCAATGGTGAAACACATGTGCTGCACAGAGGTGTCTCAGGTACCAAATATGAAAGGGATATCGCCGCCTCTTGCTTGAGGGCAACTGTGCGTGGTTTGACAGCTGACGGCCGTGTCACTTCGCGAGGGCTGCCGGCAGCCTCCTGTGCGGTCTGGTGGACAGGTGGTGGTGACGGGCGGTGCTTGTGTACATTGATTGTGTGACTGTTGCATTATTTTGCTAGCAGGTCTGTATGCTGTGCTACGAGTTATTTGAACAGTTTACAAGTTGATTTTGTGTCTGCACATCAGTGATCTGCATTATTTAGGAGAAGTTTGCATTTCTGTACTGAAATTATTTCGGCAATTTAGGAGTTGTTTGCATGTCTGCAGAGCGTTATTTACGAGTAGTTTACAGGTCTGCGTGTCTGCAGAGCATTATTTACGAGTAGTTTACAGGTCTGTGTGGTGTGACCCCGAGCATGTCAGAGCTTGTGTTTTGTATCAGTGTGATAAATATACTATCATAAATCCATCCCTAAATAATTCGTTCCAAAATAAATAAAGTATACTCTTTCCTCTCTCCAGTAGCCCAGCACAGGCTGAGTCATTTTCACCTCTAGACAGTCATCTTGGGTTATGTCACTGAATGGACGACAGCACCCTCTGGTGACATTACTGTGTACTAGGTCCAGACCTCGTGGCGACCACACTGTTTCCCACCATTTCCCCCACAATCTTGGATTACGTCAGGGAACGGATAACAGCACTCTCTGGCAGTGGTACTGTGTACTAGGCCTGGACCTCGTGGTGAAGACACTGTTTCCTGCCATCTTGGATAATGGTACTTGCGTCATCAGCTGACGTCATAGCTGCCACCTCGGATTACGTCACGGACGACAGCGCCCTCTGGTGGTGGTACTGTGTTCTATGTCAGATAGGCTCGACCTCATGGTGAACATGCTGGATTGTGGTAGTTTCTCAAATTCTTTAAATAAAGACTGGTGCATGACTTCGACAGTTCGCCCATTTAGGATCAAAGAAATGTAACTACATAAACAGTGTTTTGAGATAATTCGATTTAAAGATTTTTGAGATAATTCGATTTAAAGATTTTGTCCAAAAAACTGAGTACTTTCTGATAGTTTTTCACAAACGTTTTATGGTAAATAAAAAGTATACTTCATTGACTTGTTTTCTACTAGGTGTTACATATTTTAGTCATTCGATGGACTCTAATGAAATATTTAATTAAATTATGCACACAGTTATGTTTGTCCGATCCTTAACTTAATGGCTGCTGCTGTATAACATATGAACATCAAACAAATAATATGCAGATTTAAGCGATATTATCACATTAAAGATTACTGCAGTTGTGTTAATAATGTCTTTACAAATACAGATTACACGGAGCAGGCTATGGGAATGTGTGTTGGTGCTTTCATTGAGTACTGTTTTCCAGGAAGTTTATGATCAGGCTATGATGGAGAATACATGAGTCATTATTATTTTCACTTTGCATTATTTGTCTGCAGTATCATTGAACAACAAATAATTTATAGGTAACAAAAAAATATTTTTCTTTTCTAATCTTCAAATAACAAACAAAAGAAAAATCATTTTAACGAAACACAGTGCTCCTTCACACCTGTTTTTCTGTTCGTGGATTACTGTTTGAAAAATAATACAACACAGGCATTTAAACGGGCCAAAATTAGTGGTGTTCATGAAATAGCTAAGGTGATGAACTAACAACAATAATAAAGCAGACAAAACCTGAAAATAAACATGAAGTCTATTCCTGTGATTCTTCCACATTTTCCTCATTTACTAAATCGTTAGCAGCATTGAGTTTTTGATATAATATGTGTTACCTAGGAGGTATAATACCATTTTTACGTAAATACTTTTCTTTACTTATGCAGAGAGGACTCTCATATGCTGGGCACAGAGTATTGTTTTCAGGTCCTGAATTCGCAGAATTTTGTAGGCCAGGTCTTTTCTTGGTGTGCAAAACTTGAAAGTCACGATCATCGTAGGAATACTTGAAAAACATTGTCAGCCTGATCTTTCCTATATCGCATCCAAACAATCTTAAGCCATTTCACACTTTCTCCATTCTCAGCAGTTTTCCTATCTGAATTATTTTTTTCTGAAGCTGGTTGAAATCTAAAATTTGAGTGTTATTCATTGACTTGTTGGAAGTCATTCTTACAATTGGATCAAAAACACCCTCATGTTTACTTTTTCTTTCGATGCTCGCATGCATTGAGTCTACTTCCATTTGTAAATGTCCAGGCTCAAAAAAGCATTGATCGATAGTTGGAATGTCCAGTGTATTCACGATATGCAAACACACAGTGCTCATGTTGGAATTCCTTTTCTGGCCCCCACATATATCAGTAAACAAGGTTACCGGTTTTCCAAGTGCTTGATTTTTCAAAAATTCCACAGACATGAAGCCACCTCTATGGACCTCCCTTTTGCTGTTGTCTCGTCCCACATGTAGCAATCGGTTTTGTTTCCTCCTACACTAAGAACTGTGAGATAATACGCGAAGAGCCTTTTTTTATAGAATACTGCGTTTGCATTCACATTAGGGCAGTAAAGCACGGCTTGTAAGTCAAATTCCGCTTGCAAAGATTCACCTTTTCTTGCACATTCTTTCTTAATGTTCTTAAATTCCCTTGCCATTTCTTTCCTTTTCAGATGCTCTTCCTATTCCCTTTTTAAATCCTTGTCTTCCTTTTCCTCAGCCAAAAGGTGTGAAAACTTTAAACATTTATCACACATGTCTTTTCGTGGCCTGTTGGAATTTCAGATTAAATTCCTTTGTGAATATCTCCCTATACAGCCTAATTTCTCAGCTATCTTTCCTTCCTCATAGCGTTGTTCCCGATGTAACTCATACATTATCTTAATACTCATATCAGCAAGTAAATAGTCTGCTGTACACTCTTTCCTCTTGTAATCAGAAGGAAGTGTAGGAAAACTCTTAATGTGTTTCCTTATAGCCTCTTTACTTTTTTCAGGTCCCTTTATACCTGGCTCATGACATCCTCTTTGCTCTTTCTTCAGATGGTTCAAATGGCTCTGAGCACTATGGGACTTAACATCTATGGTCATCAGTCCCCTAGAACTTAGAACTACTTAAACCTAACTAACCTAAGGACAGCACACAACACCCAGTCATCACGAGGCAGAGAAAATCCTTGACCCCGCCGGGAATCGAACCCGGGAACCCGGGCGTGGGAAGCGAGAACGCTACCGCACGACCACGAGATGCGGACGCTCTTTCTCAGTTACATGATGTTCATCTCTTTTTTTTTTTTAATAGTATTTCTTACAAAGGTTTCAGAAATGTCAATTGTCTTGAGAAAAAACTGCATACACACTTGAATCTTATCAGATCCCTTTATTAGATAGAATTTCTTGGTCCTCTTCCTTCGTGAGTTATCCGATTTTGTCCTCTGACTTCGTTTCTCTTCTTCTTCCACTAACTTATTTAGGTACTGCATTTGTAGCTCAACTGACCCAAGATCCCAGTACGCTCTGTGGGTATTTTGTCTGTCTTGCTTCGTAAACTTACTGGGGCATTGTTGTGGACATTTAGAGCAATCTTTTGGCTTCACATTTCTTGCAGGAACTCCGGAATTCTTCGTAGAAATATATGCACTACCATGCTGTCGATTGATTTTTCTTTGATTTCTTTTCCATTCCTCTTTACCCGCTACCCTTTTTCGTTTTCTTGTTGTGTTACTATTCTCAGTACTAACATTGTCATCTGCAGTTTCCCCTTCCTGATGGTGATGATTTACTTGTGATGATTTAGTTGCATCCTCGGCAGTTTTTGTGACATTCTTTACAAGGGACGTTGGACGTTTAATGTTCAATAGTGCTGTCTGTAACAATAAAGTGACAGGTATTCAGAGGAAGGGAAAAAAATTAACTAGAACTGCTATAGTGTCTAGTAATTGTTTGGCGACTCACCAGAATCTGTAGTGTTGTCCAGTTCATAGGAAGGATCATCATCTGTATGTGAACCAATGAATATTCTGACCATCACCACATCACGTTCTTCCTCAGCTATAAATATAAACAATAATAATAATGACAACAGCAGTAATAGAAATAATAATAATAAAAAATAATAATAGTGATAATAATAATGATGATGACAAAGCTGTAATAACAATATTATTATTATTATTATTATTATTATTATTATTATTATTATAATAGTACTTACCACCGAAATACATACACTAAGAATCAGGTTCTAATACTTGCAAGATTCCATTACATTCTGCTCCTCTAAGGCACATTTGATCCCTCCTCCTTCCTCTGTACTCCATAGCGCTCCTACTTGCTTGTAAACCCATTCACAAACAATATTTATCTTCCTTGCCAGGAAGTAGCATTTTATTGCTGTCACAGAGCGATGGCGACAATGCTTCTGAAGAGAAGTAGCAGGAAAAACAACTTCTAACAGTTCTGTTAGGGTCAGAGAAACGTAAGAGATGTTCCGTTTCACAAACTAGCTGCGTCCAGTGGTCTAAAAACGGATCAGCTCTTCCGTCTGTCTGACTCTTACTATTTTTCGTAAAATGTAGATACATAGACAACTAAAACGGAAAACACATAAGATACAGTTACACTTGTTTGCTCATGACTTAGGTCTTGATGTCATGTACCTTATGGTACTAACAACTCAAAAGTGGCAGAAATGTAGTTACGTCTGTCTGGTCCTAAATGGGCGAGTTGATGATTAGCAAGCATGTTTGCACTCTTTTAGATGGATTATTATTTTGACGATTTACGAGTTGTTTGGCTCTCTGGACATACATGTATTGCATTCTTTACGAGTGGTTTGCAGGTCTGTAGGCTGTGTGGCATGTCAGAGCATGTGTTCTGTATCACTGTGATAAATATACTATCTCTCTAAATCCGACCCTAAATAAAATAAATTGTCCCAGAATAAATAAAGTACACTCCTTTCTCTCTCCAGCAGCCCAGTGCAGGCTGGGTCCTTTTCTGAGCAATACCTAGGAAGAGGTGGTGGTCGGATGACTTAGTTTACTGGATAAAGCCCAAGTGCCCTTTATTTCTGCCATTTTCTTAGGTTAGTTGAGATAGCCTAATTGACCTATCTTCCCACCAAAATTCAAACTTCCGGCCAATCCCTAGGAAGAGGTGGCAGTAGGGTGACTAAGGTTAGTGGAGGTAGCCCAACTGAACTATCTTCCCACCATTTTCTTAGGTTAGTAGAGGTAACCACGGTGTGATGAATTATCCTGATGGAATTTGAGCTTCCCGCCATTTTCTGGGGGAGTGGGTTAGGTTAGTGGAGGTAGTCCAATTGACCTATTATACCGCCAAAATTCAAACTTCCCGCCAAAATCCACTATCTTGGATGACAGCATGCACTGTTGCCAAGTCTACATCCCCCATTTGGATGTCATCGCCGCCATCTTGGATACATCTGGCAACAATGGAGAGTTGGGTGGTAACAGCTTTGTCCCAATACTAACAGTAACGAAATCCGAAGTTCATATTGTAATATTCATCGCAAAGGTAGGTTAGATGCCAAGGGTGGCGGTGTATTTATTGCCATAAGGAACTCTATAATATCGAGCGAAGTAATCATAGATTCCAAATGTGAATTAATATTTGTGAAGTTAAGCATCAAAGGTTGGTCAAAAATGGTAATAGAATGCTATCACAGGCTGCCTCGAACAGGAGCTGTGCTGGTAGAGTGCCACTTCAGACAGAACTTGCAGAATATCGTTAATAATTTTTTTGATCGTATTGTCAAAATTGCAACAACAAGAAAGAGTTGGGCGGTGGTAGGCGTGTTTCTATACCTGAAAGATGTCTGTTCAGATTTCACGCCAGTCGCAAAGAAGAGTGGCGCTAGTAGCGCCGCTACGAGGATGCAAATCAGGTTTGCTTTAAATCCATGCCGTAACACTCGCGACCGTTAGTCACATTTGAGATAAGACGTGGTGTGTTGATGTTAATTGAGGTGGATGTAAGGCGACGCAGACGACATTGTCAGCGTCCCACTGACTTTGAACGAGGTCTTGTAATAGGGCTACGAGAAGCTCGAAATCCCTTCTGCGATACTGCAGAAAGTCGTGGCATCAATGTAGCTACTGCACGTGATTGCTGGCAGCAGTGGTCACGAGAATGTACAGTCGCAAGAAGACCAGGCAGGCTCCAGGCGGCCACGTGGCATTACCGAGGGGGAAGACCATCGTGTTTGGCGTACGGGTCTGGCACATAGTATTCCTTTAGAAGCGGCAATTTGAGAAGCATTTGGGACCACAGTGACACAATGAACTGTTACAAATCGGTTACTCTATGGACAGCTCGGAGCCAGACGCTATGTAGCGTGCATTCTACTGAGCCCAAACCACCGCTTCAGTGGTGTCAGACGAGCGCTGATTGGAGGGCAGGATGGATGTCTGTTGTGTTTTATGATGGAATCTGGTTCGGCCTCGGTGCCAGTGATGGCTGTCTGTTGGTTAGGAGGAGGTCAGTTGAGCGCCTACATGCGTAGCAGGATCACTCTCGTGGCTATCCCATGCACGCTGACTGCAAATTTGTTCGTCAGTGTGGTGATTAGACGTGTTGTGCTGCCATTCATGAACAGCATGCCTGAGGGTGTTTATCCAACGGGATAACGCTCGCCCACATACATCTGTGGTGACGCAACATGCTCTACAGAGCGTTTACATGTTGCCATGGCCTGCTCGATCACCAAATCTGTCTCCAGCCAAGAAAACATGGCACATCATCAGACGATAACTCCAGCGTTATCCACAACCAGCATTAACCGTTCCTGTATTGACCGACCAAGTGCAACAGCCATGGAACTCCATACCACAAACTGACATCCGGCAGCAGTACAACGTCTGCAAGCTTGCATTCAACATTCTGGCGGTTACTTCTTTATTAATATGCCAGGATTTCACATTTGCAGTGCCTTATCTAGCGCTTACATTAACCTGTCAGCTTGCAATGTTAATCAATATGTTCCGAGTAACGTGTCCGCAGCTCGTGATCTCGCGGTCGCATCCTCGCTTCCCAAGCACGGGTTCCCGGGTTCAATTCCCAGTGGGGTCAGGGGTTTTCACCTGCCTCGAGACGACTCGGTGTTTGTGTTGTCTTCATCATTTCATCATCATTCATGAAAGTGGCGAGAATGGACTGAGCAAAGGATGGGAATTTGTACGGGCGATGATAACCGCGCAGTTGACCAAACCAAACATCATATCATCACCGAGTAAGGTCTTAAGGGATGGGAAAGATTCACTGCCGGCTGGTGTGGCCGAGCGGCTCTAGGCGCTTCAGTCTGGAACCGCGCGACCGCTACAGTCGCAGGTTCGAATCCTGCCTCGGGCATGGATATGTATGCTGTCCCTAGGTTAGTTAGGTCTTAGTAGTTCTAAGTTCTAGGGGACTGATGACCTCATAAGTTAAGTTCCATAATGCTCAGAGCCATTTGAACAGTTTGATCCATAGTAATAGGCCACTTTGTCCTCCAATAACACATGTACTATTCAAGTTACATGCCTGTAATTCATACCAATTTAGGTTTACACTAATAGCTTTCTATAGACTCGTCGATCGACAAAATCGGATGAACCATTTAGATTTTGGAAATTCGTTGCTGGGTGTTACCTGTATAATTTACAGTCAGATACTAAACTTTAAACTAATAAAGATATTGAAAATCTGATTACACCATCAGAATCGTCGTGCAAATAATGGTAAGCCGCGCGGGAGTACCCTAGCGGTCTAAGGCGCTGCAGTCATAGATGGTGCGGCTGATCCCGGCGGAGGTTCGAGTCCTCCCTCGGGCATGGGTGTGTGTGTTTGTCCTTAGGATAGGTTCAAATGGCTCTGAGAACTATGGGACTTAACATCTATGGTCATCAGTCCCCTAGAACTTAGAACTACTTAAACCTAACTAACCTAAGGACATCACACACATCCATGCGCGAGGCAGGATTCGAACCTGCGACCGTAGCAGTCGCGCGGTTCCGGACTGAGCGCCTAGAACCGCTAGACCACCGCGGCCGGCGTCCTTAGGATAATTTAGGTTAAGTAGCATGTAAGCTTAGGGACTGATGACCTTAGCAGTTAAGTCCCATAAGATTTCACACACACAAATAATGGTAACGTACGTGTTTCTTTTTGAGGTATCATGATTGCTCTGGCTATTACTAATTGACACATGAACTGTGAAATGTCTGCCATTATGGTTTCACAGAGTCCGCCATCTTTGGCACTCCTGGCATACAAATCTCCTTCATCGACACAGTCCTCGACACAGCGTCAACATGGAATTCCCAGGCGTGCGGTCAGCCTGGACCATGCGCTGGGGCTACCCCTCGTGCACAGGCTTATGTGCGGCACCCCGCGGTTGCTGACGAGCCCCGGCTTGCCGAGCGTCCTGTCGGGCCACGCCAACTCCGAACTTGGAATATTTTCAGGGCGCCACAACTCGCCCTTTACCTCACAAGTGAAAAGGCATCAGGACTAGATGACACGGCTAACAAGGGGAAGGCCTGAGACATGGCCAGCCGATTCGGCTCAAATTTGGAAGAGAGTTTGTGTACAACCTAAAATGAAAGACTCTTAAGATATTTTGGCTCAACACCCCACCGTTTTTGTGAAAATCACCCATAAAGGTTATGACGAGCCATCGACTCGAAATTGGCGGAATCGACAGATAATTGTAAATAGAGCATTTTTCATCATCAGACATGGGATCCGCAAACGCATACCTTTCCAGAATTCGAGGAAAGAACGTTTTAAAACTGCCGCTTATGCACCCACATGGTAAACGCTGTTCGGCGAGAGCGCCGAGAGCACAACGCCCAAGGCAACTAGCTGGGAAGTGGAGAACCCGGGTTCGAATCTCGAGTAAAATGTACGTGGTTTTTTTTTATTGTAGTTTTTCGTATCGGAATTCGTAGGGATAGGAGGGTTAATAAGGTACGGAACTCAATACGGAATAATAATAATAATAATAATAATAATAATAATGAGGTAGGGAAACTAATTTCCCACACGACGTGATTTAGTAAAGAATTAAACTTTTAACCCTTGTCACATGGAGACAACTCCGAGTGAGGGATTTGTGGAGCTGACGAACGAAATTATTTTTGTTGGTACTGAAGAACCGTACAATAAAGGCGATGCAGAAGGTGATTCAGTGGAAGATACCATGACTAGTGAATCGCAAAATGGTCATAACACTTTGGAAATGTCAACGTCGCAAGCAATCTGTGCTTCATCTGTTCCCGATGATATTACGAATCGGTTATTAAACGACTAAACTACGGCGCTGTACCGCTTGTAGTAAAAGTAAAGGCTGTAGCGCTAGCCAGAAATCATCCAAATTGGAACCTACAAACACTGCAAAAGAATGGAGCAACAACAGCTCTGGAGAGGAAGAAGGGTCTAAAACTGCGGGAAAATGATATCGTTAAAGGAGGGACAAGATACGAAGATACCAGGCGATAAATAAGTGAACATTCGACCGATTTGTTGAATCTCGACGTCGTAATGAGAATGTAATAACGAGAATACTCCAGGAATGGGCTGCAGGTGCAGCGTTTCAATACACGACCAACAAGGATTTTACGTTTGCTGCATCATTATCTCGAACAAGTAATTTCAAATCGGAATATAATAGTCGTCAACGGGACGTCACTAAATACGTCCCCACAAGGAGGTAAATAATATAGAAGATATACAGAAAGTGGCGGCTCTTTTCAGCACGCGTACGGCGTCGCTTGTCACCGGTTTTAATCGTGATTACGTGATCATCACCGATCAAACAAGATGCAAGTATCAGGTGAACATTCGACGCACGTTATCGCATAAGGGAGAAAAAGTAACCCTTGTCGCAGCCGGTAGTAAAAACAAACTAAAACATTCGTACACGGCGCAATAAGCCATCACAGCCTCTGGAAAAGTGTTGCCTAAGGTTTTCCTGTGTTTATAAGAGACGAATGTTACATTTGGTCCTCGTGTTATAGAAGAGGTCAGTCGCTTAGCTGACTCTACATTACTTGCTCCAAATCCGGGAAATTGACAAATGCGATTTGCAGAACATTTCTTGATAATGTTTTAAAACCATACGTTGCTGATAACAAATTTTGTCTAATATTGGATTCCTGGGGTGGACAAACTAATACTCTAATGTATTACACAAATGTTTGTAAATGACGAGGGTCAAACGACGTGAACGGCAAAAGTAATACCGCCAAACTGCACACCTTTGTGCCAGCCGTGTGATGTTTATTTCTATCGCCAGGTTAAAAACTACATTTCGAGGATTCAGAATTGCAGTGTGCTCCTGAAAACCCAGCGGGAATTGCACAACCGCATGGATGAAATAGCTATTCACAGCATAATTCATAATCAACTTTCAGCGCCGATTTTTGTGGGAATGATATCGTATGCATGGTAAGCATCAAAATTAATTCCCGAAAAATCCATATTTTAAAATGTAAACCAAGTTTGTTTTCCGGCGACTCTTCGGAAGAAATAGTGTAGCTGTCGAAATATTGCATTCACTAGATGTTCATGGTGCCGCGAGTACATTTATTTCGAATGTCTGTGTGACAAGTACCATCCATCTAGTTGTTCCAAGAAAAGTGAGGACACGTGACAGCGACTGGAAGAGCCATTGTAAAGTGACCAGGAGTAGTATTTCAGTTGTTTACTATCCCAAGAGGTTTGAGAAATTTATTTGCCTACCTTTATCATTCCTTATTGATTTACTTGCCTTATTAACCCTCCTATCCCTACCAATTGAGATATGGAAAAATACGAACGAGAAGAACAACATCCGCTAGGTTTCCTCGAGATTCGAACCCAGGTTCTCCGCTTCCCAGCCAGTTACATTTTTTTAACCTCATTTTGTTCGTTATAGTTAGTTGTATTTGTTCGGGGCAGACGTCCCATGACACCCCTTGAAGTTCGCTGTAGATCCATCCACTCAGCCTTTTTTTTTTTAGTTGTAGATGGGAACTAATCCTCTGACCGAACACGTTCAGCCATCGTGCCGATGTTACCTTGGCCGTTGTGCTATCGGCGCTCTCGGCGAAAAGCGTTTACCGTGCGGGCAGTTGTAAAAGTTTCTTTCCTCGATTTCTGGAAAAGTCTGCATTTGTGGACCACACACCTGACGACGAAAGATGCTCTATTTACAATTATCTATTGACCCCGCCAATTTGGAGTCGATTGCTCGTCATAATCTTTAGAGGTGATTTTCTCAAAAAAGGGTGTTGAGCCAAAATATCTAAGAGAACTTCGTTTTAAGTTGTATACAAGCCACCTGCCACGGTTGGCCGTGTCTGAGGCCTTCCCCTTATAAGATTCTAAAAAGCTTATGCGACAGAATTTGCTGCACTTCTAGCAACAGATTAATTATCGTAGATCGCTTGAGCAGCGAAGGGTACCTAGCGACTGGAAGAAAGCGCATTTCATTCCCGCCTTTAAAAAGGGACGTAGGACAGATGCCCTTAATTAGAGGTTTCTATCGCTGACACGTCAATATGTTGTAGGATTATGGAACATGTTTTACGCTGAAAAATTAAAGCCTTGTTGCAGAAAGAAAACATGCTCTATAAAAATCAACATGGATTGCACAAAAAGAGATCTTGCGAAACTCAGCTCGCTCTGTTCCTCCATGAGATCCACAACGCCGTAGACAATGACGCTCATGATGTTGCTGTGTTCCTTGGCTTCAGGAAGTCATTTGATACCGTCTTGCATTGCCTATTAACGAAAAATATACGAGCATCGGAGCAGAATTGCGATTGGATTCAAGACTTTCTTGCAGACAGAACTCAACA
The DNA here is from genome assembly GCF_021461395.2 of Schistocerca americana. NCBI lineage: Eukaryota > Metazoa > Arthropoda > Insecta > Orthoptera > Acrididae > Schistocerca > Schistocerca americana. The sequence continues at coordinate 507,103,251 of NC_060126.1, read as the reverse complement.
CGTCGCTCTTAGCGGAACAAAACTGACACAATTAAAGGTAATTTCCAGAGTATCCCAACGAAGTGTAATAGGACCGTTACTGTTTACAGTGTATATAAATGAGCTAGTAGAAAGCATGGGCACACAGTTCGCTTGCAGACGCGGAAGTGTTAAGACGTGCTAAGCGGTCGCTCTTCCATGTGACGCTTGTGTTTACCTACTAGTGCACGCGCGTAACAGCTTTCGTTTGGTACGGTTTTCTGTTAGGCACATTAACACCTAACATTACTATCGGTGACGGCAAGCCCCGCCATCTATGGTGGGGTGTATGGAGAAGGGGGTGGTGACTTTGACGTCCCTGTGGGACAGCATCAACAACAACCACCTGCCCATCGGCTACATCCAGATGCAGCACCCTTACCAGCTCCTCCAGGAACTACATTGGACAACACGACGGCTGTGATCAGCCACTCGTTAGCAGTTGTTCGGGGAGAATCTGGAATACAGCCGGCAGAAGAGCAAATGGATTTATCGGAACAGGATTCCTCCAGCTTCTCCGCTACGAGAAACAAGCGACAAAGTGAGGTCAGTCTGGATTTAAGAAATTCCAAAACCTTCATAGCAGACGCTAATCAACTCTTACCTGTAACTGACGTTTCAAATGTAGCAGACCCCCTGTAGCAACTGCTTCTGGGCTCACTCCTAACCAACATGCCCCCTCCTGTGGGACCTGCACCTACTCCGAGGCCTCTCAACTTTTACAAACGTACAGACAGGGGACCAGTCGTAGTTTACATGGAATGTTTGGACAAAAACTTAGGCCGCTTGCACCCTATGGCACTAGGGAAATTATTGCATATTTCCTTGCCAGAAGTGAAGAATTCTATACTTAACATCTCTTCAGCAGGAAAAGCAAAAGTTAAGGTGGAACTGAAAACCCCAGACAAGGCTAATTTCATAGTTACCAGTGAGGTATTAAAGTCAAAAATATAGAAGGTTACATTCCTTCCTTTGCTGTCCATAAGCTGGGAGTAATCAGGAAAGTAGACACCAACCTTGAAGAAGCGGAGATTTTGGAAGTCGTACAATCTCCCTTCCCTGTTGTAGGCGTTCGGAGGTTTACGAAGAGAGATGGTAAAGACCAAATCGTTAAATTGCAGACCTGTTTGTTAACTTTCGACTCTCAAACCTTACCGGAAGCCGTGTCTATTCACGGAACAAGGTGTCCCGTAGACCTGTATGTACCAACTGTCAGGCAGTGCTTTAGTTGTCTTCGTGACGGGCACATCAGCAAACAATGTCGATCTCAGATGAGATGCATTAAATGTAGTGGTCCACATAATGTTGAATCCTGTGTCTCACCTATCACTATTTGCGCTCATTGCGGGGGACAACACGCATCCACGGACCGTTCCTGCCCGGAATACCATATACGGCGACGAGCTCAAGAATTATCTACGTTCAACAACATTGACGTCAGGGATGCGCTGTCTATTGCTCGTATGCCAACCTATGCATCCGTCACCGGGTTTCAACAACATCATTTGCCGGCTCCGATCATTCCTGCTCCAACAAATTTGAGCTCTCCGGACTTTCAAAACCCACAACTCTTCCCGCCGCTGCCCGCCGCAAGTGTGCAGAGTCAACAACGCGGAAGTGGGGACGCAACTCAGTGTGCAACTGTGCCCCAGCAGACACACGTCGCTTACCGGCCTCCCCGGCGGCAGGCGCAAGTAAACAACCAAAGTAACGTTAGTGAGTGGTCTGGTACCGCAGCCTGTTATATCCCATGCAACATTCATTCACTCCTATCAGCCAAAATCCATACCAGCCTGCTGCTCACATATTAGCAACCCCACAAGCGCCGAATCAACGACAGCCTCAAGGTCATGCTGAACTTATAGATAAGATAATAAATGTGATTGATATTGTCATGCAAAACCTGAGACAAAATAGTGCTATGAACAATTCAGATATCCGGCACCTCGTTACTGGCATATTTCAATCTCTCTCTCCCTAAATTATGGCGGCTTTAAAAGTATTGCAGTGGAATGCGAGATCGGCTAATTCTAATACAGAAAGCTTGCAACGAGAACTGTTCGTCAGTCAGCCTGATATCGTTCTGTTATGTGAAACTTGGTTCAAATTCGAACGAACTGTTCGCTTTCAAAATTATTCTATAGTAAGGGAAGACCGTCTCGATGGGTGGGGCGGCGTAGCTATACTGGTAAAAGCTTCGCTGCCGCATCGACCACACCCGTTACACGTACCCGTCACCAACCGTGAATTAGTTGCTGTGGAGATACGAACTGCCCACAAAACCTTTACAGTTGTCTCGTTGTATAACGCTCCCCACCACAGTATCGTGGAAGATGACTGGGGACAATAAGTCAGCTTCGTCCTCCCTTTATCATAGCTGGAGACGTGAATGCCCACAATGTAGCGTGGGGAGGAGACGTGACAGACGGGAACGGCAGGACCTTGATAAGCGATATCGAAGATAATAACCTGGTGTTAACCATGGCTCTCCTACTATGATAACTTCACCTCTCCGTAGACCCTCCACAGTTGATGTAACTCTCTGCACCCCCTGCTTTACTGGAATACCTAATTGGTGCGTTAAAAAAGATTCAATGGGATCCGATCATTTCCCAATAGAGTTTCTCATTAACATCAATGTCGATACTCCGCATATCTGTTACTCTAATAGTACGTGGAAAATCAAGGAAGCCAATTGGGCCTCTTATAAGGAAACGGTTCGGCGGGCACTCGCAAATACGAGACGTGACTTACGGAACGAAGATGCATACCCAGTTTTACTCAATGCTATGAACGTCGCAGCTGGCATCAGCATCCCTAAGAAAAAAGAGTTTACAGTAATGAAGCACCGTTCTCCTCCTTGGTGGAATTCTGAATGCTCTCGGGAAGTTGCGAAGCGACGACTCGCCTTGAAAACCTATCATCAGAATCCTTCGTTGGACAACTTCTTGGCTGTGCAAAAAGTGAATGCGCGAGTTAACAAATTCCTGAAGAAAACCAAGAAGGACAGTTGGAAACAATTTTCCCTGTCCCTAAATAATGAAACCAGTATGGCAGGCATCTGGCATAAAATAAAAGCTTTTAGAACAAGAAGACTGTCTTCCTCCCCTCCTGCTACCACGGCCTGGTTAGAGGAATTCATAGATACAATCGCTCCTCCCACGGTGCCGTTTTTAAACCATCGGTTCCCTGCTGAAGAAGACCGCTATCATGTTCTCCTTCGTCCTTTCTCTAAAGAAGAACTCAACGAAGCTATTAAAGTATCGAGCGACAGTTGCCCTGGCATTGATCATATACACTACTCTATGCTTGCACACCTGCCTATAGAAGCGAAAGACTTTCTCTTGAACATTTTTAATCAGTACTGGATGAAGAAAGATCTCATATCAACATGGAAGACGCAAGTAATAAATCCAATTCTCAAAAGTGGTAAAGATCCAAATGTCGGTACTAATTATAGACCTATTGCCTTGTCGTCGTGTGTTGCAAAAACACTGGAACGAATGGTAAAAAGGAGACTAGAATGGTGGCTTGAAAAAAGTAATTTGTTGCCTCGGAGTCAATACGGCTTCAGAAAAGGCAAAGGGACCATGGATAACCTATTTTTGCTTAATATGGATATCACGTCAGCCTTTCAAACGAAAGAGACAGTAGTGGCAGCTTCTCTTGACGTTAAGGGTGCATATGATCACGTACAAATACCGATGCTCTTGGACAGGCTGGCAGGATTCGGAATTCCTTCACGGATGATCTACGGTATCAGTACCCTGATTACTCAAAGAACGTATCTACCTGTTTTTGAATCTGATCTTCAAACGCTCTGCTCTCAGATCCCAGTCCATTATTTAAGTACGACCTGGCTGGACAGTACTAATGTCAACGTTGGCTTCAGTCGTCTCGTTCAAGCACAATGGCCGGGTTTTCTCTGTGTATATACCGATGGCTCCAAAATTCCGCAAGAAGAGTGTACAGGATGCGCTTTTTTCTGCCCTCAGATCCAGATCCGCAAAACCTTCAAACTGCCTACGAGCACTTCTGTTTTTACGGCGGAGACAGTGACAGTTTTGGAAGCACTTAAGTTTGTCTCTAGCACTTTCTTCCCCAAGATATTGATAGTATCTGACTCGCAAAGCGTTCTTAAAAACATTCAGTACAGTCGATGGAACAAAACAACCAACAGTTATATCTTGGATGTGATATCTGAATATATTCGCAGCACACGCACGGGCCGGACGATCCATTTGTTGCGGGTACCTTCCCACTCTGGTATCCTCTATATTGATGAAGTTGATGCATTAGCCAAACAAGCGGCAACCTTAGGCACCGTCCTGGATCTGCACCTTCCTTATACAGACTACTTACGTGAAGTCAAGGATCACGCAAGACAACAATGGCAGGAAATGTGGAACGTTTCTCAACAGACAAAAGGCGGTTATTACGCAGTGCTACAACCTCGGATTCCTTCACAGCCGTGGTTCATGAGGACGCATCTGGACCGATCCACGATTTCTACGATCATAAGACTCCGCTTCAATCATGCCTCTTTCCCACAACATCTACATCGGATCAACGTTTACAGTTCACCAGCATGTGAGTGTGATCCTGAGTCGGAAGCTGGTGCCAACCACATCTTATTTATGTGCCCCAAATTTGACCGTGAACGGTTGGTCTTTCTGAAGACATTACTGAGTATGGGCTACCATCTTCCTCAATCAGCTTCTTCTCTTTTGTGTACTGAAGACGTTCGTCTATATAAAGTGATAGTTAACTTCATCAAGAGTTCTGGTTACAATCTGTAGGTTTTAATGGTGTACGTAAATTATAAATAAGTCTTGCTGATGAAGGTATTTCAGAATTGGTGTGAATTGTAAGCCAAGACACTTTTAATTATTTTCCAATTCAATTCAATTTTTAAAACATTATGTACAAAACTGTAACAGTTAAGCTGTTTATTCTTGTAAATATGCATTTCTGTATTTGTTTATTCAATTATGTGTACATTGTCACTATGTGTTGCCGATGGCTAAATTGAGTACACACTCAAAGGCCAAATTAAAAAAAAAAATGCATGGGCAGCTCTTTAAGACTGTTCGCAGATGATGGAGTTGTCTATAAGAACGTAGCAAAGCCAGAAAACAGCATCGATTTGCAAAATGACCTTCAAAGGATTGATTAATGGTGCAGGCTATGGCAGTTGATCCTGACCGTAAATATAAATGTAACATATTGCGCCTAAATAGGAAAAGAAAGTAGCTATTATATAACTACACTGTTCATGAAAAACTGCAGGAAAGAGTATATACCGTAAAATACCTTGAAGTAACTGTCCGTAGCGACCTTAAGTGGTATGACAACATAAAACAAATAGTGGGAGGAGCAGATGCCAGACTCAGGTTGAGAGGAAGAATTTCAAGGAAATGTAACTCATCCATGACGGAAGTTCGAGCTATTCTTGAGTAGTGTTCGCCCATTTGGGATCCTTACCAGACAGTACTGACAGAAGACAGAGAGAAGATCGAACCAAGAGCGGCGAAGGGGATCAGTTATTTGTACAAAAAGTACCCTCCGCCACACACCGCGAGTTGGGATGCGGAGTGTATATGTAGACGTAGATACCGAAGCATATTCACCACCGAGGTGATGCATACAAAGTGACTGTACACAGCCATTAACTGGATATCGAGCGCCCACTTGAATTAACTGCTGTACTACTTCCTTAACCGTTTAACCACCTCATTAATATGATAATCTACTGGATGAAGTGTCGTTTATTTATTAGATCTGGTCTTTTCATCGTCAAAAGATAAAATTCGAATCAGAAGATGTTGCAGTTTACGGTGTCCCCTTACTTTACTTGATGTTATCTTTACACTGAGGAGATAAAAGTCATGGGATACCTGCAAATATCGTATCGTAACTGCTTTTACCCAGCGAAGTGCAGCAGTTCGGCCAGGCATGAACTCGACAAGTCGTTGAAAAGTCCCCTGCATGAATACTAAGCCAGGCTGCCTCTAAAGCTGTCCATAATTGCGAAAGTGTTTCCGGTGCAGGATTTTGTGCACGAACTGATTTCTCCATTATGTCCTATAAATATTCGATGGGATTCATGTCGGACGATCTGGGTGGCCAAATTATTAGCTTCATGTGTACAAAACGTTCTTCAAACCAGTGGTAAGCAATTGATGCCCGGTGACATGGCGCATTGTTATCCGTAAAAATTACATCGTTGCTTGGGAACATGAAGTCCATAAATGGCTGCAAATGGTCTTCACGTAGTCGAGCATAACCATTTCCAGCCAATTATGGGTTAAGTTGGACCAGAGGACCCAGTCCGTTCCATGTAAACACAACCCACACTATTATGGAGACACCATCAGCTTGCAGAGCGCGTTGTTGACAACTTGGATCCATGACCTCGTGGGTCTGCGCCACACTCTAATACTACCATCAGCTCTTACCAACTGAAATCGGGACTGATCTGACCAGACCACGGCTTTCCGGTCGTGTGGGGTCCAATCGATATAATCACGATCCCGGGCGAGACGCCTAGGCGATGTCGTGCTGTCAGCAAAGGCACTCGCGTCGGTCGCCTGCTGCCATAGAGCACTAACTCCAAATTCCGCCGCATTGTCCTAACGAATAGGTCGGTTGTACGTCCCACATTGATTTCTGTGGTTATTTCACGCAGTATTGCTTGTTAGCACTGACATCTACGCAAAAGTCGCAACTCTCGATCGTTAAGTGAAGGCGGTCGGCCACCGCGTTGTCTGTGCTGAGAGATAATGCCTGAAACGTGGTATTCTCGCGCACTCTTGACACTGTCGATCTCGGAATATTGAAATCCCTAACGATTTCCGCAATGGTATGTATCATGCGTCTAGCTCCACCTACCATTCCACGTGGAAAGTCTGTTAATCCCCGTCTTGCGGCCATAATCATGTGGAAAACTTTTTAACATGAATCACCTGAGTAAAAATGACAGCTCCTCCAATACACTGACGTTTTACACCTTGCATACGCGATACTACCGCCATCTGTATATGTGCGTATCGCTATCCCATGACTTTTGTCGTCTCAGTGCATATTGTCGACGACGTCCCGTGTGTGATTTGCTTCCTCTTACTAATCCAGTCTGGTCTTCATGACGTCTTCATGACGTAACATCATTTTAGAAATGCCTTAGTGTGTGAGACCTTGATCACACTGCTTCCGCAGTGGTACCATTGAATTTTTCTTGTAATACTGTGCAGAATCCATTCCTCCACCATGTTCCATCAAACCTATCAACACGTGCCTTAAGCAATTCCAGAAAAAATAATGCAGATGTTTTCGGGAAAAAGAAATCTGTTCAAAAATTACTGCTGTCTTCTCCCGCAGTTTATTAATTAATTAATTACTCGTGACCCTTGTATGCCTTGAGATAACCTTCTATTCAGGATACTAGCCTTACCTCCAGCTGGAACAATAATTGCTAACACAGTCTGCGTGATCCAGACTCTGCACTGTAGATTCGCTGTCCGACGAAATTACCTCACGTACGGCAACCGAAACTTCTCTCAGAGCCGATCAAGTTCCGCTCCCTACTGTATTCCCTTAGTGGCATGTCGGTCAACAGTCTCTATTTGATGCTTGGAACGGGGCCGGAGAGCCTCTGCTGCCAGAGGCACTAGACTTGACCACTGGTCCAGAGGATTCACATCGCTTGCTGTCTCCACTTAACCGTTCACTGGTTGCAGTTCAACGCCCATCGACGTCTCAAGAGAAAAGTCTCGAGATGGTAATTAATAGTTTGTGAATAAAGTCACTTGAACCTCTGTGAAGACCACACAGTTTATTGTTGTTTCAACAAACTTGGTCAGATCGAGTCTCATGACCATAGACTTCTACGTCCTTTCTAAGCAATATGACAAAACGTTTCTGGTGTCTACAAGTAAAGCGCTCGTTTTCTGAAATCTCGCTTGATTGCCTTAAGTGTCCTTCTTCACATTCGCTGTTCGGGCGAGAAATCGAAACAACTTCCCTCTCGCTCTTCTCACCGAAGTAATTTTTTCCGCAGACACTCTGTACGACACTCTCGCCTTCAATATAACAATACTCCTTAATCTGATTTTGTCCATTATAAATCTTTTTTTAAGACTGCGACTGTGGAAACAATGGATTTGTTTATAAATAACTTTTCTATTACCAGTCATGATTTTCTTTTATTCATATTTTACATGACACGTTTCGGGAAATGATTCCCATTTTCAAGTGTGCATTTCTTTATACTCTGCCATTTTTACGTAATGTTTGTGTGAGGTTCTGCTTTGTTTTGTTCACTTCACTGGAATATATATGTAGATAGTGACTAAATTTGGAAGAGCTGTAACTACATATGAAAATCGATAACTAGCTAACTGTGCTTCATTGTGGTTTCGTCGTTATAGTATTGTGGACGATTTGGAACCTTTTCACAGCCAGCTAGACTCATCTTAGGCAAATCAAAAATCTCCTAATGATAGCCCAACTAGAGAAGATGCTTAGCAATACAAGATCCAACAGAAGTCGAAGTTATCGAGTGGCATGTTTTCGGCGGCCACGTATCACACCAAACTTCATAAATGGAAACTCTCGCTATGATTAAAAATATAGCCTATCGCATATACAGTAATGCATACAATCTGTAGCGTTGTCCTCGCCTCCAAAAATGACGCCCTGTACCATCAAGCACTGTCAACCGTCAAGAAGGTCTCTGTGTACTAATGTTTCAGTCTATTTAACAGGGAATCCAGGGACAAGGCGTCATACCCAGTTGTAGTGCACGTGACTTTGAGCATGATCTCCTCGGACGAATACTTTCTTTACGTGTATACGGGTCTACTTAAGGGATGACTCTCAGTAGCTGTCGATACCTTGGTCTTTGCGTCAGGTGAGTTGAGGTTCCTTCGCGATTGTAACTGATCAGTTGTTGCAGATACAGTGTTGCGAAAGCAGACAGCAGCGAACACAGTGCAGTACGGCGGTTACGTTCGCAACGCTATTGCTCAGGTGCGAACCAGTCATTAATTCAAGCTGCCTGTTGTATGATATCACCCCTTCATTTCTAGCCGTGACTCGTATTTTGCTAGTACCTATTTTCCATCCTTACAAAGGAAAATTTAAACGGTGGTATGGTATGTGCAAAACGGCGTTCTTTTACATGACAGTTTTTAATTGAAGGTAGCTTAGCCATCCCATATTACAGTTAACTAATTTTCCGATTGTTTATGGTAGTTTTGATACTGTGATGGTGCGACCTAACATTTCCATTTCCATAAGAAACAACTTTGCTGTTTAAAGGATATTTGCTGACCACGTTTCTGTTCCATTTATTTGTTTCAGACTGCCGAACTTTGCACCTCTGACATCAACTTTATGCATAGTATGTAACCAGGAATGTCGTGTATTCTAATCTTTAGCATCTTTGGCCACTTATCCAAAGACCCCAAGTTCGATACTTTAATTGGTTGTAAGTTCCTATGGGGCCAAACTGCTTAGGTCAACGGTCCCAAAGCTTACACACTACTTAATCTAACTTAAACTAACTTACGCTAAGGACAACACACACACGCACACCCATGCTCGAGGAAGGACTCGAACCTCCGACGGAGGGAGCCGCGCGAACCGTGGAAGGCCCTCTCGACCGCGCGGCTACTCCGCGCGGCAGTTCGATACTACCAAACTCTAATACTGAAAACGTTCTGGGATAACTGAGTTGACAACGAAAGGAGTAGTAGAGCAGAAGAATTATAGAGAGATCAAAGATGGAAAGAATATAAAATTATCGACATTATTGACGGTAATAAGTACTGAAAGATAAAAAGACTGGAAGCGGGGAGAATGATCCCAAACCTGACGAAAGACTCATAAGACTTATGATGAATACCTCCTGTTATTTATACACGACATCACCGTGCAGAATGCCTGCCATAATCCGTTTCTGTGTATTATACGACGTATACACCAGAACCACTGTGCTCTCTTGAAGACTGCACTCGAAGAGTGAGCTTTCTCTTTTCTATACTTATCTGTTGATTCAAATATTCTCCAAGTCACTCATGCACCCATTTAGCTTCCTGGTATGGTCTGAGCAGCTTTCATTCTTCTGCTAGACAATAGCATCATGCACCGCGTTCAACGTCACCTTTGCAAAGTTTAATTTAGCTTAAAATGACAAACGAAAAAGTCTGTATTTGTGCACTAAATATCAAATCAGAGAATGTAAAATAGCAAAGGAATTTTAGTATTTTGTTCCAATGGAAAAGAGTATTGTCAACTAAGCATTGATTCGTGAAGATCAAGAGTTTGTATGTCAGAAGACAGCCATATTAAATGACAATTCTTTAATTTCTAATTGCAATTAAACTGTCTAGCTTGTTTCGGTTTGTCTACTAGACGCACAGGTATTTTTTTTTCTCCGCCCGTTGAACGTACAGTACATGAAACGCGAATGTAGACACGATTATAAACTTATCTTCGAAGATCCTTTATTTATCACGGATAACAAAACAAAATGGATATCATTTCTCAAATTTGTATTGCGTCGCTTTTTTTCTGATTGTTTGTGAACCCATATTGCTTCTTAAAATGAGAGGTATACCAGGATCAGAATTGGTACATTCGAGCTACAAATAATGTCTTATCTTTTGTCTCGTATTCGCATAAATGTCACTTATTGCACAATTCTGTGTCAAATACTACTCAAAATAAAATTATTTTCACGGTTCAATTCACTTACCACGTACAAATGCGATTTAAACGACCACTTTATATGTTGAATTAGAGTACATCCAACCGTACGCCTTTCCATACTTGTGAAGCGCTCCTACATTGTTCCGTTGCGTGTTAATCATGGGCAGTCAGGCTTATATTACCAGCATGCGCTTAGCTGCTGCGCAGGCCGCAGTGCCCCTGTAACCCGCACGGGCAGTTGCCAATAAACAGAAGTGCTGGCCAAGTTCCTATCTGATGCCTTCTCTCCCGCCGGCTGAACACCGTCTGGAAGCGGTGACTTCTTCATTCATCTTTAGACTGGGTGACTCACCGTTTCCGTCTTCCTCCTTTGCCTGTCCATCTAGTAGATGTTTGTGACGCCTTTCATCTTCATATTCAACTCACACAACCTGTGTTGTGGAAGGCACGACAGCTGCAATTTGAGTAGTTTTTGACACTGTAAGTAAGTGACTGTCTTAGTAAATAAGCTAGAGCAGCGCCAAAGTAAAAGTGTCAAACGCGTGGTTTTGTAAGTTTGAAGAAGCGTGAAGATCATAAAGAGCAAACAGATATGAAGGCTACACGTGAATTAGGATGGGCAGTCTTGCCTTTAAAGACGAAAGCAAGCTCTCAGTCCCCGCGATGTGCTGTTTGATGTTCGTTAACCAACTTCCCGTGGGAAGAATATTGCAGTTGTACATTTGCAAAAACCTTCAGTCAGGAAACAAGGGACTTATTACCCAATGTATCCAGTTCAGTAAATAGAACAGTGCAAATTCCATAAGGTATGTGTGTTTTCACATACTACATAATTGTGCATTTTAACGGATGTCTAAGTAACATCAACTTTGAGATCGTTGCTAAGCAAACGAGGTAGTAACAACATGGGTTATAAAATACCAGCCAAAGGCTCCCAACATTTGGCACATTTTACTCAGTGATGTTGCATCCGACCCACCATTACGAATTTTTGTTTCTAATCTGAAACACGAGGAGCTAGCTAGGTATCAGTACTGTTCGCGAAGGGTGAGCCTCTCTTGTCCGGGTAAGTGTACTAAATGGGAGGTGAGGCAGATACTGCGCAGAGGCTGCCCGCTGAGGTTTGCACCAGCCTCACGATTCGGGCCGCGACGTCGAGATCCTTGTTGTGACACACAGCGGTCCACTCTCGAGCCACACGTTGATGTGATCAGAGCGGATGAGCTAACGGGTGTAGAGCATAGACGTTGCAGCTAGGGTGTCGACTTAATTATCATTTCATTCTAGAGAAGCTGCACGGTCATCAATGGTATCTGTTCTTTCGGGAACAGATCCTACCTTCATAATTATATAGTCAAAATATGGCTACCCGGCCATTGGCCTTCTTGTGCGAACGCACACGCTATGCCCCAAATCGTACGGGACTTGGTAGATTAATCTGCCACGAGTAATGAGTGTGATGGGTAAACATCTATTAGGCGCACTACGAATGTAGTGGTGTGGACATGTTGGGAATGTGGGTTTCACGGGGAGCGTGCAAGGGATAAGTCCCTGAAGGCGCACTATGCTCTGTGCCCTTGGTGGCTCAGATGGATGCTGGCACGGTAGCTCAGCGTGTTCGGTCAGAGAACTGGTTGGCCTCTGTAATAAAAAACTGAGTGGAAGGATCAACATACGAACTTGAACGGATGTCCTATGACGTCCGCAACGACCAAACACGACGATCTAAAACGAGCAAAATGCAAAAAAAAAAAAGAAAGTATGGAGCGTCTGCCATGTAAGCAGGAGATCCCGCCCGGGTTCGAGTCCCGGTCGAGGCACACATTTTCAACATGGCCCCAATGATGTATATCAACGCCTGTTTGCAGCTAGGGTGTCGATTTAAATATCATTTCATTCTAGAGAAGCTGCACGGTCATCAGTGGTATCTGTTATTTCGGAAACAGATACTACCTTCATATACAATAATTCTGTTATTCCACTCTCGAACAGCGTGCGGAAATATCTTTCCGTGCGATCTCTGATTTCCCTTATTTTATTATGATTGTTCTCCCTAGGTAGGTCGACGTCAAAAATGTTTTTGCATTCGGAGGAGAAAGTTGGTGATTGAAATTTCATGAGATAATTCCGCCGCAACGAGAAACGCTTCTGTTTTAATGATATGCACCGCAAATCTTGTATTATATCAATGACACACTCTCCTCAATTTTGCAATACTACAAAACGAGCTGGCCTTCTCCGAACTTTTTCGATGTACTCCGTCAATCCTATCTGGTAAGGATCCTACAACGCACAGAAGTACTCCAAAACAGGACGAACGAGCGTAGTGTAGGCAGTCCCTTTAGTAGGTCTGTTGCATCTTCCAAGTGTTTTGACAATAAAACACAGTTCTTTGCCCGCCTTCAGCACAACATTTTTTGTGCGGTCTTTCCAGTTTAAGTTATTCGTCGTTGTAATTCCTAGGTATTTAGTTGAATTTGCGGCCATTAGATTTGATTGATTTATCGTGTAACCGAAGTTCAAGGGATTCCTTTTAGCACTCGTGAGGATGACCTCACACTTTCCATTATTTAGGGTCACTTCTTAAACGTCGGTCTCATCTAACAAAAGCACGCACCTGTTCGACGTTTCCATCGGTTTTCGAAGTTGAGCGAAGTTCATCTTCACCATGTTCTGGACCTTCCAAAAATGATTTGTGCCAGGAAAAACTTGTGCTCGTGGTAAGCAATGTACCCTATAGTCATGTTTCAAATTTTTGAAGGGCACACTCGCGCATTCCCCAAGTTTAAAACAAATCTTTATGGCAAAACGTTGCTCTAAATTCCGCTGTTCCATTTTCGTAACACATAACAAAAACACAACTTCATTGATGACGCTCTAAAAAATCACGTGATGGCTGTAAGGAGCTGAAACGCGGACTAAGCATCTGGAAAGGATGAATACACCGTTCTACACGAATAGACCAACACAGCGTTGCCAAATCTCTCGCAGTGTTATCAGTCTCATTACAGTGACACACCTCGTATAATCTATCGTAGATCCCTCAGACAATAAACCGTGCCCAGCGGATGGCAGAAAGTACAGGTCACACTCGTATACAAGATCGGTAGCAGAAGTGATTCACTGAACTACCATCCAGTATGAGTTCAAACATAGAGAGGTATTGCGAACAGAATGAACTACTCAATGCTAATCGCACGGTTTTCGAAAACATCGATCGTGTGAAACCCAACCCGTTCTTTTCTCACATGACGTAAACCAACTGAAAGCCATGGATCAAGGCAGTCATGTAGATGCAGTATTTCTCAATTTCCGAAATGCACATGACTCAGTACCATACCTACGCTTATTATCAAAAGTACGATCGTAAGGAGTAGCCAGCGAAAGGTGTGATTGGAATCAGGACTTTTTTTGTTTTTTAGGGAGGATGCAGCGTCTTGTATTGGATGGAGAGTCATCGTCAGATGTAGAAGTAACTTTAGATGTGGCCCAGGGAAGTGTGTTGGGAACCTTGCTGTTCATCTGTTCATGTTGTATATTAATGACATTGCTAACAATAGTAACCTAATACGTTCGCAAATGATGTAGTTACCAATTATGAAGTACTGTCCGAAAGAAAAACTGCCCAAGTGTTCAGCCGGATCTTGATAAGATGTCAAAGTGGTGGCAACTTGTTCAGAAATGTGAAATTGTTCACTTCACAAAACGAGAAAACGTAGTGTCCTGTAACTACAGTATCAGCGAGTCACAACAGGAATTGGCCAACGGATACAAATACCTGGGTGTGAATACCTGCGTGTATGTGGGAGAGAACGATCAGATGCACAAAGTCATAGGTAAAGCAGGCTGTAGATTTCAATTCATTGGAGAATATTACAGAAATGCAATCAGTCTGGAAATGAAATCTCTTATAAATAGTGTGACCCATCCTAGATTATTGCTCAGTTGCGTGGAACCTCTGCCAGATACGACTAACATGGGTTACTGAATGTAGCCTATACAGGGAAGGAATCATAAATTGTCATAAGTTCGTTTGGTCCTTGTGAGAGTGCCCCGTAGATGCCGAATGATCTGTGCTTGCAGATGCTTGAAGATGGACACAAATTATACCGAGGGAGCGTACTTATCAAAATTTCAAGAACCAGCTTTAAACGATGAATAGGAACATGCAACAACTTCCCCCTCATACCGCTTTCGTATAGATCGTGAGGATAATATTACATTAATTAGAGCGCGCACACAGGCATTTAAAGAAAAAGACTGTCATTCTTCTCGCGCTCCGTATCGGAATAGAAAGGAAGAAGCCCCAGCAACTGGTGCTGTGGAAAGTATCCTCTCCCATGCTCCTCACAGTATTCTACATTGTATGTATGTGTCCGAGAAAATGTGGCCCTACTTAGTACACTGACGACATAACTCACCACTTGTTCTAGATCTGCAGCACATGGGAATCTAAAATTAAGAGAAGCTTCTTAGTAACTAGCAAAAAATTCAAGTGGCCGTTGAGAAGTTTAGGAGTTCCCAAATGAAACGTGAACAAAACCCAAAGATATTTTGCAGCCCGGCAAGAAGTGGATGATCCCCAGAGCTCTTTACAGATAAAGCATTGAGTTGGAAGGTGAACGGTGCACCTGGAGAACTGGCTTTTACCAGTCATCACTGGCTTCTGAAAACAAAGTGAACTGAAAGTCACAGTTCACCAGCACTGCTGTAACTCGTGCCCCTCAAGAGCCAGGATGAATAGTCACCGGCGATAAGGAATTGTCGGCTGTATAATTATACCCCTGATAGTCTTGTACATGTAGTTCGTCGATGAGAGCGGAATTCACTGTGACTGAGACACCAAACCAATCGTACTGGTTAAACTATTGATTCTGCAGAAAAGTAGGGGAAAAAGCTCAGTTGTTGTCATAAATGCTACTAAACTTCTTACTGTGTTTTTTCTATAATACTTCAGCTAGAAAATGCCAGATACAGCGTCACCTAGTGAAGAGCAGTGAATCAAATGTGTCTACACTGCTGATAAATTCTGTGTTTTAATCATCGGTTACATACAATCTTCTAGATTCCAGAACGTTCCCCAGTTTGTTGAATCAAATGGTGGGAATTGAAAGTAATCCACACGTTTTTAAGGGTAGACGAACTCTAGCTTCCACATGTAAATACGCTCTAAGGACACCCCCCCCCCAAAAAAAAAAAGAAAAAGAAAAAAAAGCACCATAAAGGAATAATCGGTAAGGGACGGATATCTGTAGATATGAACATGTGCAGACAAACAGATGATTGCAATTTCAGAAACATTGGATGATTTGTTCAACAGAAAGAGCTTCACAAATTGACCATGTCAATAACGCGTTGGCCGACCTTTGGGCCTTATGCAAGCAGTTATTGATTGACGGAGTCGTTGGATGTCTTTCTGAAGGATATCATGCGCAATCCTGTCCAATTGTCACATTGGGTCATCAAAATCCCGAGCTGGTTGAAGTGCCGTGCCCACAGTGCTCCTAACTCTCTCATCTGTGGAGAGATCAGGTGACGTTGCTGGCCAACACAGGGTTTGTGAAGCATAAAGACCAACAGTAGAAACTCTCGGGCATTATCTTGCTGAAATATAAGCCCAGGGCAATAAAATGGGGGATAGAATATCATCGACGTCCCGCTGTGCTGTAAGAGTGCCGTAGATGACAAGAGTAGGGGTCCTGCTATAAAAAGAAAAGGCAGCCCAGACCATGACTCCTCGTTGTCGGGCTTTATGGCGAGCGACAGTCAGGTTGATACAGCACTACTGTCTGGAGCTTCCCTAGGCACGTCTTCGCTAGTCATCGAGGCTCAGTTATAAGCGAGACTCGTCAGTGAAGGCAATTCTACTACATTCATTGAGATTCCAAGTCGAACGTGACGAACAGCCAGCAAATGGGCGTGTTGGTGTACAGAGGCGAGTGGTATTCAGCGCAAGGGGCGCCGTGGGCTCGGCCCCCTTTCTGCGAGCCGCCTATTAATAGTCCTTCCGATCACTGAAACACCAGTTGCACGGCGGATCTATCGATGATGGTGGTGGTGATGATGATGAATCCGGGGCTTTGAGTGCGTCTCTAACGATTGCTCGATCCTCATGTTCTGTTGTGCCTCTGGGTCGACCGCTTCCTGCCTGACATGTTGTTCGGCAGTGGTTCACCCATTCCAGCTTACATCGACGAACAGTGGCTTCGCTCCTATAAATGGCGAACGAGTGTGCCGATTACTCCAACCGGCTCCTTTGGGCCAAGCCACACGCCCTCTCTCAAATGCTGACATCTTCGTACATTGTTCACGAGCCTGTCTGCGTGGTATAGTTACCGTCCAACTGAGTACACGTAAATAATTCGCTAAGACATTATGCCCTAGTATCGACATGTCCCTTGTTTACTATCCTTGCCAACTGCTTCGTGAAACTGCGCCGCAGCATCCCACTTTCATCCATCGGCCGCCAGAGTTTACAATTTTGCATTGTTCATCGATAACTGTATATTGGCTTGTGCCCAATTTGCGTAACTCCTTCGTGGCGCGTCGGTTTTTTTTTTTCTTAGAACATATCTAGAAGTATAGATGTATTAAGAACAACAGGGTTAGGACATTACATGGATTCGAGTGCTCTTGCTATATTTGCATTTATTGAAAATGGCTTACTGGCTAATGATTTCCTTACATTGACAATGTTTGATATATAATATTTGTTGCGCTTAATCTGCCGTGAAAGAAAACTAAACATTACCAAAGTTTTTGGTATTTTTCATTAATGGCAAATCTTTTATCTTATATATTCATACAATAGCATAACGTATTTGTGTTTGCGGAATTATGTATAGGATTTTTCGCATTCTTGGATGCATTTACATATTCTGCACTATTAGAACGGAGTTCATGAGGTATGTTTGTCACAGCACAAGCGTTATATGCGACACCAGACGCAGCAAATTGTTTCATCAGTCACTGGGAGGTAGTGTTCATAGTTATTGTATTGCATCTCCTACATATTTCGGAAGTAACTCTTTTGTAGCTTGTCTGTGTACAGCTACATACAGTTCCTATTTTTATAAACACATATCGAAGTTACTATTTTTATAGACAAATATCAAAATTGCAATTTTTAAGGATACACATCTATAAGAGAGAAAGTAGCTTTAGTTGATAACAAACCCTCATGACGTACGAAGTGCCCCATGGAAGTAAGTAAATTTCAGATTGATGTTCCGTGTAATTTTATAAATCGACGTTATATGTCCGGGAAAGCTCTGAGGATAAACAGTATAACTGATGTAATTTCTTTCCGCGTAAGTACTCAGTGTAAAACGGTATGGCACTTTCGAAGAATAAATACATTTATATTCACATTTAGTTTCGTCAACACTGAAAGAAGACCAGTTCGAAGTTTATACGTTCTTTGTTTACATTTTGGCTGTGTCATTAACGGCAGAACATTTGTCATGTAAGTGAAGCTTTCATGGAATAGCCGTGTTTTTGCTCGCAGCAACTCTTTTAATTAAGGTTGGCAATGACTTCCAGTACTGTTCTGAAGGAGTAACGAAACTGGCATCACGAGGTTGATGAATTTCGGAGTTTCATTATCGTTCTGGAGAAGTACCGAAACTGGCATCACGAAATTGATGAGTTTCACTTATGAATGTCTGTGTTGTACTTGCAAAATGCCTTGAAGAAAAAAAGACGACTTAAGTAAGCAGTAGTATATTCACGGCATCAGAGGCTATTGTATTGTGACCATCAGATCTTGAGCGGCACTCCAGGTGTCACCCGCGGCGTTTAGGTTGAGCATCGCTTCAAGGTGTCCTGGTGGCGTTAGTCCTGGGGATGATGTCGCGGTGAGCGACCCAGTGGGGCCAGGTCTGGATCTCCTGGTACAGGCGGTCGCCGGGGCACTCCGTGTCCCTCACTTGACGGTGACCGACCAGCTTGTACGTCTCGCTTATGGAGCCTCTGGCGACTCCACAGCGGATCAAGGACCAGGCCAGCTCCAGCATATCGTGCGTGGGCAGCTCAGCTGCAACGGTCAAGAAAATAGCTAATCAGTTGAAATCGAAACACCGTATGCATTAATTTTATGCTACACTGCCTTTGTCTCCTCCCTGCAGTATCTTTTCCCTTCCCTCTCTCCCCCCCCCCCCCCCCCCCCCCCCCCCGCCCGGTCCGTTCACTACTATCCAATCCAAACACTTTCTGTCCCCTATCCAACCATCTCCACCAAAGATAGATACTGATTTAACAAGACCCACCACCCTTGCACAGTCTGCCCCGCAGTATTTCGTCCAGTGCTTACCGAGTGGAGCAGTGTTAAGTGAAGGATTCAACCGAGCTCCACCCAGCACACACGGCCGCACTTACAAGAGCGGTGCATAGGGAGAAGTGGCACGTACAGGGAGGCCGACAAAATTACAGAGACTATTCAGAGATAACTTCAAAGTATTCTGATATAAGAGATACGCGGTCTCCGTTGACGCGTTTCAGAGTAGCTGTATTTCATTCGGTTTCTTATCCCCGTTAGTCTTTGCATATGAAACGAGCAAATGTCGCTGGTATGAGCTGCATGTCTTACAGGGAAACAAACTTACTCCGTTCACCCACTCAACTTGCTGTTGACAACAGTAATGCCACTTTACTCCTTCTCCACACGCATTTAGTGTGCTCCGTCCTGTCTCGGGTTTCTGTTCTTCCGACAGCATCCATTGATCGTTAACAGTGATACGCAGCAGTACGGACAGATTAATTGGCGAAGAGTTGGCCGATATCCACCCCCTGCGTGGGTCCACTTACGGCAGCGGAAGGGCGTCACTGCAACGCTGTGCTGAGCTGTTCCCGGTACCTCTGTGATATTGGCTCCGTTACGTTAGTGTGTGGCGTACGTCTTAGAGACTGCATATTATATAGACTATTTTATTTTTGTGGAGGTGTTTCCATAGAAACAAAGGTATTGGGGTATCAAACCGAAGGAGTCACATTTCCACTATTTAGTCTGTAACGAGCCACTGGAGACCGCGTGTCCGTTATATCAGAATACTCAGAAAATATCCCTCAACTACTGCCGAAAATTTTGACGGAATTCGGGTCACGAGCGCAGGAGAGGCGCTGCAGGCGATGTCGTGCTTTTAGCAAAGGCACTCGCGTCGGTCGTCCGCTGCCACAGCCCATTAATGCCAGATTTCGCCGCACTGTCCTAACGGATACGCTCGTCGTAGTCACACGTCGATTTCTGCTGCTACTTCACGCAGTGTTGCTTGTCTGTTAGCGCCGACAGCTCTACGCAATCGCCGCTGCTCTCGGTCGTTAAGTGAAGGCCGTCAGCCACTGCGTTGTGCGTAGTGAGACGTAATGCCTGAAATTTTGTATTCTCGGGACACTCTTGACACTGTGGATCTCGGAATATTGAATTGGCTAACGATCTCGGAGTATTGAATTGGCTAATGATATCCGAAACGGAATGTCCCGTGCACCTACCTCCAACTACGATTCCGCTTTCAAGTCTGTTAACTCCCGCCGTGCGGCCATAATCACGTCGGAAACCTATCCACGTGGATCGCACGGCTACAAGTGACAGCTCTGCCAATGCACTGCCCTCATATACCTAGTGTACGCGGCACTGCCGTCATTTGTACATGTGCATATCGCTACGATATGACTTTTGTACCTAGGTAGATATCAGCGAAATAAAACGCAGTAACCAAACAGTGCCATTGAAGTGTCTACTGTTGAAGGCTTCTGTTGGCAGCAACCAGACAGATAACACTACCGGTCTGCAGTCTTCAGATTCAGCAGTGGGGAGTACCGACACCAAGCTACCACAGTGCGGACACTAACGAAGCGGTCGGCCCAACTGTAGACAGTAGAAAACTTAGACCACTCGCCTGACGCGCGGGTGGGGGGGGAGAATGTAGATCGCCTTCCGCCCGGAGAGCTGGCAGCCGAAAACCGTCATTTGTGCTTCGGCGGAAGCACAAGTCTTAGGAGTCACTGATGACCCTTTCCGGTGTAGTGGCAGACGTACTGAAGACCCCCGGTGGACTACAATTAATATCTTCATTGATTTCAAAACAACGAGCAACGCACAACTCAAGTCAAAGCATTCTGTAATGGCTGCCGCGCAATTGTTTGCTCAAGATGGCAGCGTCGCAAACGAGGCAGACCACGCCCTACTGATTGCTCAATATACAGATTGAATAACATGGGGTATAGGCTACAACCCTGTCTCACTCCCTTCCCAACCACTGCTTCCCTTTCATGCCCTTGACTCTTATAACTGCCATCTGGTTTCTGTACAAATTGTAAATAGCCTTTCGCTCCCTGTATTTTACCCATGCCACCTTTAGAATTTGAAAGAGAGTATTCCAGTCAACATTGTCAAAAGCTTTCTCTAAGTCTACAAATGCTAGAAACGTAGGTTTGCCTTTCCTTAATCTTTCTTCTAAGATAAGTCGTAGGGTCAGTATTGCCTCACGTGTTGCAACATTTCTACGGAATCCAAACTGATCTTCCCCGAGGTCGGCTACCACCAGTTTTTCCATTCGTCTGTAAAGAATTCGTGTTAGTATTTTGCAGCAGTGGCTTATTAAACTGATAGTTCAGTAATTTTCACATCTGTCAACACCTGCTTTCTTTGGGATTGGATTTATTATATTCTTCTTGAAGTCTGAGGGTATTTCGCCTGTCCCATACATCTTGCTCACCAGATGGTAGAGTTTTGTTAGGCTTGGCTCTCCCAAGGCAGTTAGTAGTTCTAATGGAATGTTGTCTACTCCGGGGGCCTTGTTTCGACTTTGGTCTTTCAGTACTCTGTCAAACTCTTCACGCAGTATCGTATCTCCCATTTCATCTTCATCTACATCCTCTTCCATTTCCATACTATTGTCCTCCAGTACACTGCCCTTGTATTGGGCCTCTATATAGTCCTCCCACCTTTTTGCTTTCCCTTCTTTGCTTAGAACTGGGATTCCATCTGAGCTCTTGATATTCATACAAGTGGTTCTCTTTTCTCCAAAGGTCTCTTTAATTTTCCTGTAGGCAGTATCTCCCTTACATTTGTCCTCTAGCCATCCCTACTTAGCCATGTTGAACTTCCTGTCAATCTCATTTTTGAGACGTTTGTATTCCTTTTCGCCTGCTTCATTTACTGCATTTTTATATTTTCTCCTTTCATCAATTAAATTCCATATTTCTTCTGTTACCCAAGGATTTCTACTAGCCCTCGTCTTTTAAGCTACTTGATCCTCTGCTTCGTTCAGTGTTTCATCTCTCAAAGCTACCCATTCTTCTTCTACTGTATGTCTTCCCCCCGTTCTTGTCAATCGTTCCCCAATGCTCTCCCAAAACTCTCTACAACCTCTGTTTCTTTCAGTTTATCCAGGTCCCATCTCCTTAAATTCCCACCTTTTTGCAGTTTCTTCAGTTTTAGTCTACAGTTCATAACCAATAGATTGTGGTCAGTTCACATCTGCCCCTGGAAATGTGTTACAGTTTAAAACCTGGTTAATCTCTGTTTTACCGTTATATAATCTGTCTGAAACCTTCCAGTGTCTCCAGGCTTCTTCCATGTATACAACCTTCTTTTATGATTCTTGAACCAAGTCTTAGCTATGATTAAGTTATGCTCTGTGCAAAATTCTACCAGGCTGCTTCCTCTTTCATTTCTTACTCCCAGTCCATGTTCACCTACTACGTTTCCTTCTCTTCCTTTTCCTACTATCGAATTCCAGTCACCCATGACTATTAAACTTTCGTCTCCCTTCACTATCTGAATAATTTCTTTTATCTCGCCATACATTTCATCAATCTCTTCGTCATCTGTGGAGATGGTTAGCATATAAACTTGTATTACTGTGATAGGCGTGGGCTTCGTGTCTATCTTTGCTACAATAATGCGTTCACTATGCTATGTGTAGTAGCTCAAATGGTTCAAATGGATCAGAGCACTATGGGACTTAACATCTATGGTCATCAGTTCCCTAGAACTTATAACTACTTAAACCTAACTAACCAAAGGACATCACACACATCCATGTCCGAGGCAGGATTCGAACCTGCGACCGTAGCAGTCGCGCGGTTCCGGACTGAGCGCCTAGAGCCGCTAGACCACCGCGGCCGGCGTAGTAGCTCACTCGCGCTCCTATTTTTCTATTCATTATTAAACCTACTCCTGCAGTACCCCTATTTGATTTTGTATTCTGAAGGTGGCAGGGGTAAAATACAGTGAGCGAAAGGCTGTTTACAATTTGTACAGAAACCAGATGGCAGTTACAAGAGTCGAGTGGTATGAAAGGGAAGCAGTGGTTGGGAAGGGAGTGAGACAGGGTTGTAGCCTATCGCCGATGTTGTTGAATCTGTATATTGAGCAAGCAATAAAGGAAACAAAAGAAAAGTTCGGAGTAAGTATTAAAATCCATCGAGAAGAAATAAAAACTTCGAGGTTCGCCGATGACATTGTAATTCTGTCAGAGGCAGTAAAGGACTTGAAAGAGCAGTTGAACGGAAGGGACAGTGTCTTGAAAGGAGCGTATAAGATGAACATCAACAAAAGCAAAACC
Organism: Schistocerca americana; assembly: GCF_021461395.2. Taxonomy (NCBI): domain Eukaryota; kingdom Metazoa; phylum Arthropoda; class Insecta; order Orthoptera; family Acrididae; genus Schistocerca; species Schistocerca americana. The sequence continues at coordinate 507,079,957 of NC_060126.1, read as the reverse complement.
AGGATAATGGAATGTAGTCGAATTAAATCGGGTGATGCTGATGGAATTAGATTAGGAAATGAGACAGAAAGTAGTAAATGAGTTTTGCTATTTGGTGAGCAAAGTAACTGATGATGGTCGAAGTAGAGAGGATATAAAATGTAGACTGTCAATGGCAAGGAAAGCGTTTCTTAAGAAGAGAAATTTGTTAACATCCAGTATTGATTTAAGTGTCAGGAACTCGTTTCTGAAAGTATTTGTATGGAATGTAGCCATGTATGGAAGTGAAACGTGGACGATAAATAGCTTAGAGAAGAAGAGGATAGAAGCTTTAGAAATGTGGTGCTACAGAAGAATGCTGAAGAGTAGATGGGTTGATCACATAACTAATGAGGAGGTATTGAATAGAATTGGGGAGAAGAGGAGCTTGTGGCACAACTTGACTAGAAGAAGGGATCGGTTGGTAGGACGTGTTCTGAGACATCGAGGGATCACCAATTTAGCATTGGAGGGCAGCGTGGAGGGTAAAACTCGTATAGGGAGACCAAGAGATGAATACACTAAGCAGGTTCAGAAGGATGTAGGTTGCAGTAGGTACTGGGAGATGAAGAAGCTTTCACAGGATAGAGTAGCATGGAGAGCTGCATCAAACCAGTCTCAGGACTGAAGACCACAACAACAACAACAACAACAGAAACCAGCTGGCAGTTACAAGAGTCGAGGGGTATGAAAGGGAAGCAGTGGTTGGGAAAGGAGTGAGACAGGGTTGTAGCCTCTCCTCGATGTTATTCAATCTGTATATTGAGCAAGCAGTAAAGGAAACAAAAGAAAAATTCGGAGTAGGAATTAAAATCCATGGAGAATATATTAAAACTTTGAGGTTCGCCGATGACATTGTAATTCTGTCAAAGAGAGCAAAGGACCTGGAAGAGCAGCTGAACGGAATGGACAGTGTCTTGAAAGGAGGGTATAAAATGAACATCAACAAAAGCAAAACCAGGATAATGGAATGTAGTCGAATTAAATCGGGTGATGCTGAGGGAATTAGATTAGGAAATAAGACACTTAAAGTAGTAAAGGAGTTTTGCTATTTAGGGAGTAATATAACTGATGATGGTCGAAGTAGTTAGGATATAAAATGTAGACTGGCAATGGCAAGGAAAGCGTTTCTGAAGAAGAGAAATTTGTTAACATCGAGTATTGATTTAGGTGTCAGGAAGCCGTTTCTGAAAGTGTTTGTATGGAGTGTAGCCATGTATGGAAGTGGAACATGGACGATAAGTAGTATGGACAAGAAGAGAATAGAAGCTTTCGAAATGTGGTGCTACAGAAAAATGCTGAAGATTAGATGGGTAGATCACATAACTAATGAGGAGGTAGTGAATGGAACTTGTCGAGAAAAGGAGTTTGTGGTACAACTTGACTAAAAGATGGGATCGGTTGTTAGGACATGTTCTGAGGCATCAAGGGATCACCAATTTAGTATTGGAGGGCAGCGTGGAGGGTAAAAATCGTATAGGGAGACCAAGAGATGAATACACCAAGCAGATTCAGAAGGATGTAGGCTGCAGTACGTAGTGGGAAATGAAGCAACTTGCACAGGATAGAGTAGCATGGAGAGCTGCATCAATCCAGTCCCAGGACTGAAGACCACAACAACATTTATAACCCTGTAGTCACCTGACCAGAAGTTTTGTTCCTCCTGCCACCGAACTTCACTAATTCCCACTATATCTAACTTTAACCTATCCATTTCCCTTTTTAAATTTTCTAACCTATCTGCTCCATTAAGGAATCTGACATTCCACGCTCCGATCCGTAGAACGCCAGTTTTCTTTCACCTGATAACGACATCCTCTTGAGTAGTCCCCGCCCGGAGATCCGAATGGGGGAATATTTTACCCAAGAGGACTCCATCTTCATTTAACCATACAGTAAAGCTGCATGCCCTCGGGAAAAATTACGGCTGTAGTTTCCGCTTGCTTTGAGCCGTTCGCAGTACCAGCACAGCAAGGCCGTTTTTGTTAGTGTTGCAAGGCCAGATCAGTCAATCATCCAGACTGTTGTCCCTGCAACTACTGAAAAGGCTGCTGCCCCTCTTGAGGAACCACACGTTTGTCTGACCTTTCAACAGATACCCCTCCGTAGTGGTTGCACCTACGGTACGACTATCTGTATCGCTGAGGCACGCAAGCCTCCCCACCAACGGCAGGGTCCATGGTTCGTCGGGGGTATAGTTAATTGAAGCACAAGAATGTGACAATTATATTTGTCTGCAACATTTTACACATGTAAAGAAGGGGAAGAAAAAAAACCAAAAGATACGTTACATATTCGTTAATTCTTCTCAGTATACACAAATAAAATAAAAAGTGCACTACTCTGGCTGTTTTTAAGGTATAAAATTTCTCTGCAGCAAAAATTTTGTAGTATTTGCTCCACTTTAAGTGGTTGTCAGTACATATTGCCTGTCATTGAGACTTCTTTGTATCTTGGTCTACAGACCAGTGAGTTTTTATATCGTCTCCACCTTCCGCGAAATATTACCAGTACTACAATTTCGTTTTGGGGTATCCATAGTGCGAATAGCATTACTGAATTTAATTGGTGCCAAAACTTTTGTTTGTTGTAAGTAACAATTTGAAAATCCGAATAGAAGAAGATAGTCAACTTTGACTAAAGTGGTAATGTTCCGAACCAAGAGATTCTGTGTTGACGACAGATTGAGAGTAACAAGAAAAGTTACCCAGTGCACAAAAGGCAATTCCAAAACTCGTGAGCCCAAACTGAGTACCCAGGCGCCAGAAAATGAAATGAACGGTGCCAGTATGTCACGCTAACGCGATCTATCACACGACCGAGTCGACGAACAGCGGCGCGAGAGCTGTCTGAAAGCTGCTCAAGAACTGCACCGGAGATTACTGGAAGCTAACAAAGAGGGAGCTAGTAAAATTGCGATAACACGCTCTTCGCTGTTTAAAGTGAAGTAAATGCCTCTCCCTATACGTGTGATTCTGCAAATCGAGGCTACACTGGGACCACGGGAGGAGTCTGAAATCCAACCGGAGCAAGTCGGGCGCTCCGTCTGAAATGGTGCAATAGGTAGGAATGGCTCCGAACGAAACGGCTGCGTGATCAATACTTCAGCATTCTTTATTTCTAGCATTACCTGCAGCATCAAGATATTTGGGAGCTAGCACGTTGCAATTTACCCAGAGACAGAAGAACTGAGTACTCACTCCTGTAGTCGCCGATGAAGCTGATACCGACGCTCTTGAAGTTGTAGGTTGGAGAGTGTGCGCCGACCGTGTCCCATCCGCGGCCGACGTATACTCGATTGTCGCCACCCACGATGAAGCTGCAAGCCAGAGCAGAGTCATGGAAAGTCGCTGTAACAGAGTTGGTTACTGATTTACCGGCTTTCTGCCGGCGTCGGACTGCGAACTTGGTATCAAAGCACCTGTAGCGACCAGGTCCGTGACAGTAACAACCAAATTTTAATGTTAAATATTCGGTACATGCATTCCCCTACCTGTGGTAAAGTATCCGTTACTCATTACTGATAGTCATTACGTACGACACATTTAACTTATATTATCGCTGAGCATGCGCTGCTGTTTGTTAACAAAGGAAGAACGGTGATGGATAAGGAGCTTCCGCCAGATCTTCACTTTCACAGGATCTATTCGTCTTTCTATATCACACGATCGATTTGACGACCGTTTGCGTCTACGACAACCTAGAACAGCAGTAGAGATTGCCCTACTTCTGCCCGAACAACGGTGGACCACGCAGTGTTAAGCTGTCGTGACGCAGCTCGTGCACTGCTTAAAGATCGCACATTGTGTCCAGCATTGTCAGCGATGGAAACACCAACTTCTTCGCTAGCTTGTGGAGCGGTTGTCGGCCTCTCTCGGGAGCAGTTCGCCAGTTAAATCGAACTTCCGAATTGTGTTTTTCAGCTTCTGTGTGGAAAGAGGACGTGCCCGTGTTCCTGTAGTTCGTCAGTACTCGCGAAGGGCAGCAGCTCTAATGCCGCTGTGTTGATAAAACAGCTTTGCGAGCAAAGCCCTGCTCATCTTGTCAGGACCAGTGTTGACTGTCAGCAACTGTAATGCACACTGATGCCTGTGTTTCAACTCTTAAGTCACCGTTCCAGGACCGGCGCGTGAACACAACTCGTGACAGTAACGCTGCTAACAAAGTACATCCTGCAGCGCACACTCCGAACGTCATTCATATTAAGTTCGGTACCCATATCGTATATAGTTTTCCCTCTCAAGTATCGAAAGATCAATTATAACTACCCTGCATACATGGCACGTCACAATTAAAGGGCCACTTTTTTGAAACCCCGTCACTTTCTCCCGTCGCGTCGCAGAAGTTCGAAATTTTGCTAGAAGGTGCCTACAACCTTCCTCTGCAATGGCGCTCTGCGAATTCACCCTCGGACTCAGCGACGCATCAAACAGCAAGGCGTCGACACATGGAGGGAAAAAAGGGCCAGAGATCAGAAGGTGTAAGGTAATGATGTCACATTCGCGGCAAATTTTACCACAATTCTGACAGAAGCCATCGTGGACGTGTCACACGATAGGAAGGCCGTCACCCCCCCCCCCCCCCCCCCCCCCCGCCCCCAGTTATCTACGTCTCACTCTTTGTCTTCACGCCTGTGCAATGAAGATCAGAACCGCGAAGCCCAGCGGGCACTTTTTTGTGGTTGGCAAAGGAAAACACTTCAGACGCACCGCCGCTCCGAATCAACGTGAAGAGGCTTCAGCGGGTGACACAAGGGGCGTCAGTGAAATCACACCTTCCATTGAAGAGTCGGTTCCCTAACATTTAGCGGTCGAAAACGACAGTTGGCAATGTAATGAGTAATAGGACGACGTTCTTGACAACCTGTGACACAACCGCATTGAAGGTGGTCGCACCCCTTTGGAGTGTAGGACGACCGCAATTCTTTTATGGTATACAGTGTGGGAACACTAGGAACCGTGCAAAACGATTCGACGAGCAGCTTTTTCAAACCTTCTGTTTCGCGCCATCCTGGGTCATGATCATGACGGAGTGCGACATGGACAAGCACGTGATTGAAAAGCACAAAGTGTCCCTCTAAGACGCCCTAGTTTGTAACCACTCTCACTGCCACCCGCACACCTTTGATAGGCATTTGAAAAATATCCCTGTACAACAGACACGCGTTCAGTGATGACTATTTGCCCGCAGGATAGACAACTTTATCGACACAACCTCAGCCGAGTGTCACTACATCGCTACTTTAGCACCTGCTAGCTGCATACGAAATCTGGGAAGTCGAAAGCGTTGCCTATCCCGCCGGAGCATAGTCTTCAGTCAATGAATTTCTCTGTGCAGTGGCATTTGTACAGTGCGCACGAAAGGATTGCAACCCCACGATGTCCTTAGAGTAGGGCTGAATCGTCCGGGAAAGGTGACGTGGAGGGGGGGGGGGGGGGGGGGGGGGGGAGTAGTCACCAATTTCGAACGTTGTCAAGAACGTCGTTCTGTTGCGCATCGCAATGCGAACTGTCGTTTTCGACCGCGAATGAATGAACGCCCCTCATGGAAGATGTGGTTTCACTGACGTCTTCTATGCCACCTCCTGGTTACATTTCTTGTCGAGTTTGAGCGGCGCCGTGTCTGAAATCTTTTCCTCGGCTCCCCATAAGAAAACCGCGTGTTTTCAACGTTGGGCGCCGCGGTTGTGACATACATGGGAGAGGCTTCAAAAGGAGGCTCGAAATGTATGTAAGAGACGCGGTGGTGAAATCTGATGCCAATGTAGCACCACTAACCAACTTTGCAGCTCGCACGAACTTCTGAGCTCTGGCCATTTTTCCCCATATGTCGATACCTTGCTGTGTTTGAAGGGTCTTAGAGTCCGACGGTGAAGTCTCACGGCGCCACGCATTCGCACCACTACAAAGGAAGTTTGTAGCCACCTTCCAGGAAAATTTAGAGCTTCTACATCGCAATGGGAGAAAAAGATGCGGTTTCAAAAAAAGTGACCCTTTCATTGCGTTGGACAGTATACATGTTCAAATTAATCGATTAACAAGTCATAAACAAAGAAAGTAAAACGACAGGATATAAAGTACTACACAGAACATAAATTGACATAATCAAATATTAATGCTATATACCGTATTCATATGTGTTGTGACCAGTATTTTCCTACAGTTATGGCACTGCTTTTAGTCAGTGCCAGTTCCACCCCATTACGCGAATGGGTATGAAGGCGGGAGTTCATGAGACGGCTGGAATTTTGTTCCTCCCCACATTTGCACAGTGAGTCTCCATCCTGTTCGTGCCCCATTTCTTGAGACTGTCATTGGATGATGGAACCCCCTTGGTGCAGTCTCTTTAAGGACTTCCACTACACCACCACTCTTCACGACCTGGCGGCAATTCTTCAGTTTTGTCACATTCCGGATGATCAGAATACCTCTGCTCCAGATTTCACGCTGGCCTTTCTCTGGTACGATTGAAGTGGACCAGAATACTGCAAGAAACTCCACTGTACTTGAATCGTTGATGTCGACTGTGGTTCATGAAGGGTAGCATGGACTGAGCTTTTACAAACGTTTTTCCACCCTATATTAGTAGTCACTTCACGTCTGACATCGGCCCGGGCTGTGCGTATAGGTGGATACAACATCTGTGTAGGTGTCGGCTTCAAACAACCCGTAATTAGCTCGCAGATTTTTTTCAGTACAATATCAGTTTTTTTCTTTTTGCATGAGAAAATTTGTACCAAACAGCAATAGCATATTCAGCAACATAGTAGCAGCGTGGTAAGGAAGTTGTCCTTACTGTCTGAGTGTGGCAACAAACCCATAGCGGACAGTTACGTGATGAAACCTTTGTCTTGATGTTGGTGCAGTGTGTGTTCCAGTTGCGTTCCTTTCAAATTCACGCGTTGCTTCCCTCAGGCTTCTTTGTTCTGCAAATATATGGCGCAGATTTTGGTTTTCGCTTAATTTGGCTAGAGATGATTTTCCTTGCAATAGTTTGAAATCATTTTCATAGCATTAGTGAAGCTTTGTTCCGCAGTTTTTAAATTTTTACTATGAGTAGCTGGGGTCAAGTCATCTGCATACAGGAACCTCTTTGTATGAGATGGGAGTGGTTTGCCATTGGTAATATGTTAAACTCAATTGGTGAAAGAACACTATCTTTTAGGAGACCGTTCTTTCATATGCTCCATATACTCGGCTGGCCTTGGAATACGACAATGGGACAAGGAAGATGCCTCACCGCAGAATGTGAGTAACATTCGGACGTTCTCTCGGCAACGGTGTATACAAGTCGGCTGATTCTTCAACTCCAGAAGTACCAGGATATCGTACCCGGTAACGGTTACATATCGACGAGCAGTAGTCAACAGTAGATTGAACGAGGATTATGTACGCCACCTATTTCATGGGTGAATTACATTTCCTAAAGATTCGTCTGAGACTCAACCTAGCTCGTGCTTTTCATACAACCAGTTCTTAGTATTCGTTCTCTAAAGGGTTAGTCGTCGATATTTTCAGGTTGCTACTGTTGCAGTGGTACAATGAAAATAGTGTACGGTACTATAATGGGTCTCTCCGCCTGTTTGTCGCAACATGTTACATTTATTCATGTTGCGAGTAAACTGGCGGCCCCTGCGCAAGACTCAATCGAGCACGATGGCGCAGGAGTGAAGTCTGGAGTCAGATCGAGCCGTTCACACCGACTTTTCCGTGCTGTCCCTACATCGCTTTGGGTAAACGCTGGGATAGTTCCTTCTAAAAGTGCACGGCCGTTTTCCTTCACCAATCTGAGGATGTGCTCCATCTCAATGACGTCGTCGTGCATGGGTCGTTAAACCCTAATGTTTCTTCTCTTTTTGCACCAAGCGTCGATACTTTGTAATTCCTGCAGAATATCGTTATAATTTTGCGGCATTGTGGCAGCATAAACGGCAGCATGATTTGTAAAGAGCGTTACGGAGCTTCCGACGTTACCCGCCGAATCATTGATGCATATTGTCTGCAGTAACGGCCGTATAGGACACCAACCGCCAATACCTAAATTTCTTTTACATGTTGCAATTTCGCCCCGTTTGAAAGAACTTACTTAGTTACGTCTGCTACGAAGTCCTGAGCCCCGTCTCAGAGCTGGTGCGACATCTCCTCAGCTTGCCACTAGGCGACACTGCGGAACTGCTTTCCTGAAATATGGGATCACCGGTGAGTGAGCTGCTAATTAGGAAATCCTGCACTGCATATGCATGGACAGCGATAAACGTACCTCTGTTATCTTTGCTACTCGTTTGGACCTCTCCTAAGTTATGTATGTACCACAGGCCGTAACTAAACTGAGTGGCTTAAAGTTGGGGAAATGTTACCCCATTTGAAGACGTGCCGTGTGTGACGACCGATTGTTGCGACTAGGTGCTGTGTATGGCGAGAGTGTAGACATGGTATCTGAGCAGTCTGTTAGAGACAGGTCACTGGACCATGGAAACGTGGCGGCTTCTAGGATGGTCCTGTGAATCCCGATTTCAGTTGTATCGAGCTAATGGGTGTCTGAGATTGTGGATTGTGCTCTGTGAATCCTCTATGTCGACAAGACTGCCTCCCGGCTGCGGAGACCATCGTCAGATGCTCGTTATGTGGACAGGTTTGGAAACTGCCTGCATCACTTTCCTGCACTAGAGCTTGGACATTCCTTGTTCAGCAGGACGATACGACGTGTCGTCGCTCATTGGTTGCTCGCGGGTGGCTTGATGAACACTTCAGCGGATTCACCATTGTGGCTTTGGCGCCGAGATCGCCACTTCTTAATCGATCATTAATGGGATGCTGTCAATAAACCAACCACACAAGGACTATTGTGAGTAGCGCTGCATGATACGTGGATCAATATCTCCCCAGAATGATCGTTACACATCGTAAATGCCAAGCCTTGACGTCTAACTGCAGTTTTGAGACCTCGTGGGAAAGTGACTCATTGATAACATTACATCCTGTGCCTTCTCATGACCTTTGGCTACTCGTTAAGTTTTACCACTACATAAAATTCGTAAGTAAAAATGGCAGACAGGACATCTTTATATAGTGTACAGCAGAGGCTATAACCATGCACACACAAACACGGTTGTTTCAGTCTTGGCAGCACTTTATTACTTCTGATTCTCGTTACGCATTTCGACTAATTGCCATCATAAACATGAGATATGCAATTCTTTGAATATATTACAAAAATGTTTTTCTTAACACAAGAAAATAACCATGGGAGGCACGTTATTTCAGTAGCTTACAAATTGAGAACTGCACACAATCAGTAGTGTACAAACACGGTGTTATAGATGAGTGATACATTCCAAATACTTTAAAAAGTCAGCACAGTGTATATCGTCAAATAGGACGGTACCTACTCTTACAAAGTGCAGGTGCACACCGGCGGCGACGCAGTCAGAAGGTAAATTACCCAGCCGCCACCAGGTGGTGCCCAAAGCTCAGTAACAGCACACACTGACTCACAGATGACGGACAAGTACAAACGTGAATAAAAGGTAAATTAGATTAAAAATATACTTTCGTTTCTTGCAAATGTGTTACATAAACAATAAAAAGACAAATCCTTCTGGATTAACACATGTATGTGACTCCCGGTAGATTTTAACTAACCTGACGTAACATAAGGGCAGTAGAAAGTAAGGCAACTTACAGTAAAGTATTGCAGCACAAAATGAAATGCTTCAGACAAAAAACTAGAGAAATCGTGGAGCCCAGAAATAAACAACCAACGAAAAATTTATAATAAAAAGCAGTGACAAAATCGTATGTGGAATGACTGCAAGGCTATTAGTGTGGAGCCAATGAAAAAATATGTAGCTGGAGGGTTAGTTTATTAAAGCACTCAAACGTCACAACAGATCACTTATGATGTCAGAAAACCAATTTTTATTATTCGTTGTGACTCCCTTTTTTTATGTGAATACACGGTTGGAAATAATTCGCAACTCCAAGGAGAAGTTGCGCGACATAAACGGAAGTTTGTAAGTGTGTTTATACATCTGAATGATGATACCTTTTCATATTTAGCGCCAGTTGCATAAGCACCACTACGAAGATGCAAATCGGGTTTGCTCTCGATACACGCTGTAATGGTCGTGAGCGTTAGTTACCTTTGAGGCAAGACGTGAGTTGCTGTTAGTCAAGAGTGCCTTTAAGGCGACAAAGACGCCATTATCAGTGCCTCACTGAGTTTTAATGAGGTGGTGTAATAGGGCTACGAGAACCTGAATGTTCCTTCTGCGATACTGCAGAAAGACTTGGCAGGAATGTAGCCACTGTACATGGTTGGCGGCATCGGTGGTCACGAAAATGTACGGTTGCAAGATGATCGAGTTCTGGACGGCCACGTGACTCTACCGAGATGTAAGACCATTGTTTTTTTATGTACGGCTCTGCCGCATCGTACAGCATCTGCAGCAGCAATTTGAGCAGCAGCTGGCACCACAGTGACACAACGAACTGTTACAAATCTGTTACTTCAAGGGCAGCTCCGAGCCAGATGTCCTGTAGCATGCATTCCAGTGACCCCAAACCACATTCATTTGCGACTTCGGTGGCGGTCGTGTGAAGTGAAAGCTGATTGGAGGGCAGGGTGGAGGTCTATTGCGTTTTCTGAGGAAATCTGGTTCTGCCTCGATGGGAAATAAGGCCGTTTGTTGGTTAGGCCAGTTGAGGTCATTTAACCAACCTCTCAGCGTGGCTCTGCACCTGGAGTTACGGTGTGTGGTACGATTTCATATGACAGCATCTACATCTACATCTACATCTACATCTATACTCCGCGAGCCACCTTGCGGTGTTTGGCGGAGGGTACTTATTGTACCACTATCTGATCCCCCCTTCCCTGTTCCATTCACGAATTGTGCGTGGGAACAGGAGCATTCTCTTAATTATCCCATGCACCCTGACTGCAAATAGCCGGCCCCGGTGGCCGAGCGGTTCTAGGCGCTTCAGTGCGGAACCGCGCCGCTGCTACGGTCGCAGATTCGAATCCTGCCTCAGGCATGGATGTGTGTGATGTCCTTAGGTTTAAGTAGTTCTAAGTCCAGGGGACTGATGACCTCAGATGTTACGTCCCATAGTGCTTAGAGCCATTTTTTTACTGCAAATTTGTACGTCAATCTGGTGATTCAATCCGCTGCGCTGCCAATTGCGAACAACACGCCAATGGGTGTTTTCCAACATGATACCACTCGCCTACATACCGCTCTACAAACGAAGGTTTCCGCGGGCTGTGTCAATAATAATTAAAATTCTTCTGGGTGTTGTACTTTTGCGTCATTGTATAAAATACTTTAATTATAAACTTAAAACCAACGTTTCGGCTGTATTACTACCGCTTATATTTTTCGTGTCACGACAGATCCGATGATGGCAGTTAGTGGAAATGTGTAATCAGAATCGGAAGTAATAAACTGCGGCAAAGACTGTAAACATTCGTAAGTAGCAAGCACAGGCAGAAAAACTGTTTACACCGAGTTAGTCCAGGAATGGCCTGCCCTGGAAGCCGTCGGGAACTTACTTGTAACCGATGTTGAGCCAGCCCTTGCCCATGTGGAAGTCTTGCATGGAACGCATCTTGGCTTCGCAGTCGTCGCTGGTGTTGCAGGCCCCCGGAATGTACGTGTGGTGGATGACGACGAACGGCACCGGCGTGCGCACTTTCTCCACGGCCAGCGGCCGTCTGCCGCCCCATCCTTCACGGCTCACCAGCGGCGGACACACCGACGGGTCGCCGTCGACTGCAAATTTCAACTTGTCAAGAACACACGTTCTGAGCGAGTCGAGTTGCTACGCTGCGTCCTCTGTGTGAAAATAACCGGGGAGGGAGATTCGAACCTCTGCATCCCGAGTTCCCAGAAAGCTCAGATGTTACAGCGCTTCGACGTGTTTAACTAAGGGCTAAAAGGCGTAGGGCTGACATTGTTGCCTGGTTGGATAATCGTCTTGGGCTCCGGAAAAAGTATCGGAAGTGTTCAGACACAGTATCTTTGCTACATGTGCACTGCTTAACGGAATTATTCAGTACTGGTGAGAATTACTCGAAAATAATTTTGTTTACAAACCCGTCTGGCAAATTAAAGCAGACTGGGACTCGACCCAGAATCTTGCCTTCTGTGGACAATGCTGTTGCCAAATGAGCTACCCTGGCACTTATTTTGTGCTTGTTATGTTTTTGTTTGTTAGTAAGACGACTTTAGGAAGCGGTGTAGGACCCACGAGACACAACTATTCCTTCTATGACAACAATTGTAATTTCAGTTATTATAAATAATTTTTCGACTCATCAGCGTCCATCTATTAATTTTTTCTCAATCGCACTGAAAATCTTAATTAGAAGCGTATTTTCAAAGTCTTGAGCCCATCGACCAGTTTTGATGCCATCCTACAACTCTTCCCTGTTTTGTGATGATCTTCTCATCTCTGCTTCTCTGCTGTTACACCTAACACGGCCAGCAATTTCTTCACTCTGCTGCTCCTTCCAGCGGCAAGTTGGATGCTGTACCAAATGGCAACCGACTCGTTTGTTCTCCTGGCGACTATTAACCCTAAATAGTGTAGCAGAGGTCATTCGATGAAGGCCGTCGCCATATGCCCTTTGGTGTACTACTTGTATTTCGTATCTTACTGGGTCACTTAATTTTCAGTGTTCTTACTTCCATAATATAGATTTTCCATGATTCACGTTACTTCCATGCAATGCCGTACTTCAGATATTGTTTTCGGACACTTCTTCTTCAGTTCTATTCGAATATTTGATGATACTTTCATTAAAGAAAACCATACATTCGTCAGTCTTATGATACATCTCCTCCTTGGATCGTGCTGTGTAGTCTTACTTTCTAGACAGAATAGTTTGACTACTTCCACTGCCAATTTTTATGTTAAACAAACCTCTCTTCACCTTCGAAATGCTCCACATCACCATCGTTTTAGGTTTTTTTTAAAATCGTAAATCCATATTCTGAGAGAGATATATTTGGTGGTTTAAAACCACAGTGCTAGAGTCTTACTGATATCTGAATAGTCCTGTTACAGACACGAAATTGCAATCAATACTTTTTGCGGAGCAACACACTATGCAACTTGTATTGAAACCAGACCACAGTTACAAAAGTCGGGAAACATGAGAGAGAAGTAGTAGTTGAGAAGCGAGTGAGAGAGGGCTGTTAGCCTCTTCCCAAAGTTATTCAGTGTGTGCATGGGACAAGCAGTAAAGAGAACCAACGTAAAACTTCGGAAGGGATGCAAAGTTTAGGAAGTGAAAAAAGTCTTGAAGGGTTGCCTGTGGCATTGTAGTTCTGTCAGAGGCAGCAGAGGACTCAGAAGAGCAGCTGAACGTAAAGGATAGTGTCTTGAAAGAAGATTATAAAATGAACTCAACAAAAGTAAAACAAGGGTAATGGAATGTAGTCGAATCAAATCAGGCGATGGCGAGGGCACTAGATTAGGAAACGGGCACTAAAACTTAGAGATGAGTTTTGCTATTTGATGATGGCCGAAGTAGAGGGGATGCGAAAAGCAGAGTGACACTGGCAAGAAGATCATTTATGAAAGAGCTAAAATTTTTAAATTGTAATACATCGTAGATCTAACAGTTCGGAAGTCACTCCTGAAAGTATTTTTGTCGAGTGTAGCCTAGTAGAGAACGAAAACCTAGTCAAGAAAGAAATAGAAACATTTGGAATGTGGTGCTACAAAAGAATGCTGAAGATTAGATGGGCAGATAGGATAGCAAATAAAGGGGTACTGAATCGAATTGGAGGAAAACCGAAATTTATGGCACGACTTTACTAAAAGAACGGGTCGATTGATAAAACACATCCTGAAGCATCAAGTAGTCATCAGTTTGATAATGAAGGGATCTGTGTTTGTGTGTGTGTGTGTGTGTGTGTGTGTGTGTGTGTGAGAGAGAGAGAGAGAGAGAGAGAGAGAGAGAGAGAGAGAGAGAGAGAGAGAGAGAGAGAGAGAGAGAGAGAGAGAGAGAGAGAGGGGGGGGGGGGAGTTAAAAGTTGTAGAGGGAGACCAGGGCATGATACAGTAAGCATGCTTAAATGCATGTAGGTTACAATAGTTATTCGGAGATGAAGACGCTTGCACAGGATAGACGATCGTAGGGAGCTACAAACCAGTATTGGGACTAAAGATCTAACACACGAAACACATATGACATCGACGTATATACACTCGCACCGAAATCTGCAGTCCTACAAATTCTGAAAGTTATGGAAAGCTTACTATACCCAGTCGTCACAAACTTTCATTATCGCTTTCAGTGTAGTAGTCTTCGAAGCCAGTGCTTGCTTGGTTAGATACTCGAAATACAATTTAAATTTATATCATTTTATTGCACGTGAAGTGCTGGGCTTGGGTTTGATGCACACACAGTGTAATTAATTTATTGCGTTACTAAATGTGAGAATTTAAAACTGTGTGTTGGACCGTAATATGAACTAGAACCGGGACGGCTGGCTTTCGCGGACACTGCTTTAGTTATTCTGTTACCAAGGCACTTCTCATGGACGGACTGAAACCTGGAAAGTACCCAAGAGCAACCAGAGAGATCTGAAGTAGTCCGTGAGGGAAGCCGTAGTGGTGCAGTTCGATGGCGCAGTCCCGTGAAAAGAAGGCATCCTTCTTAAACACATTTTTTTATGTTCAGTTTCATCCTCGATGTAATTCTGACAAAATAAACATCTTGTTTTGTTTCATGGTGGTCGGAAAAGCGCTTGTTTTCAGCGTTCATTTGATTCAAACAGTTTTTCTTAAACATAGAGCATACTTCCGAGACACGTGTTGAAACTTCTGTACTTTTTTCTTTTTCTACTTTGTTGCGTACCTAACATCAGGCATCCGTGTTCCACTGCCGCTCCAACAAAGAGCCTTAACTTGTCACACACAACGCAGCATGTAATCCCCAAAAGAGAAAAACAATGCAATGTTTCAACTGTTAACATATTTCGTGTGGCATCTGTATCGAAGAAAAGACCTAACGAATGATAAGCAAAGATCTTTCGTCGATCGGTCTAAATTTAAATACGCAATTTCCAATAGCATACTACAGTAACGATTCTGAATCCAGCACAGGTTCTTCTACACTGGTTTGTGTCGTCCGAGCCGTTAATGAAAATGATGCCCATATAAATACATGTTACACAAAGTAGTTCTAGGCAGTGTTAGTTATCCTAATCTAGGACGAATTAGTTACAGATTTATCAGATACAACGATTTAACATCTACCTTAAATTGGTATAATTTTATCCATTTAGTCAATCATTAGTAACTGTATTGATCATGCATGATGATGGACGTAAGCAGCACCACTGTCTATTGTATGAAAGGCATGTTTAAATAAACAAAACCAATAGATGAATGCCTCATCATTTCATCATCATAGTAAACAGGTATCAGATGTTAATTAGTCGTGGCTATTACGAATAAAATTTCTGATATCAAAAAAGCGTACCTGTTTCATTTATCTTCGGAACGCCTTCATCGTTCAACATGTGCTCTCCTAGTGTACCGTTCCGTAACGTTGTGTTGCGCCTGAAACATTGAACAAGAGAAGCTGAAATCTTGACATAATTGTTGTGTATTTTCTGTCGGAAAAGCAACAACTGCAATCTTTTGAGATTTGGTTGCCGATGGAATGCCATATAAGGCAACATGTCTATTTACTGTTGGTATAACGGCAGTGTAAAAACCCAAGAAAAACTGTAGTCGTTAATTTCCCCTATGACGTGCAGCTTAATTTTGTGGCTTAATTATGGAATTCTCCTAGGTAGACTATTCGAATTTCTGGACGTGAATGTTTGAGGAGGAGGAAGTTTTCATAAAGATTTACACACACACACACACACACACACACACACCAGCGTTCTACGGGTCGGAACGTGCAATGTCAGAAGCCTTAAGCATTTCGATTAGAGAAATTGAAAAGTAAAATGAATAGTTTGAAGTCGGATAAAATGAATTATTGAAGTGCGGTGCCAGGGAAAACACGATTTCTGATTAGGTGAGTACAATGTGCTGGACACGAAATCAAATGTGGTATGCAGGAATAGCTCTAATAATGAACAAGATAAAAAAAAAACGCGTCAAATCTATGAAAAACATGGAGAACAGGTTATCGTATTCAAGTCAGCTTCCACAACATTAGTCAGATGTTTATATACCTACTAGCTCATAATATGATGAAAAAACTTAAATAATGTATAATGAGGGAACATAAATTATTCAGGTGGATAAGCGAGATGAAAATTTGTGATGGGGAACTAAAAGTCGTTAGTACGGAAAGGAAGAGAAGGAAAAATAGTAGGAGAAAGATAACTGGAGGACATCAATGAAAGGGCAAGGAGCCAGATAGAATTTTACTCGGAGCACAATTTAATCATTGCCAACACTTGGTTTGAGAATCACGAAAGGAGGATGTATACACGTTAGAGATTCAGAGATAATTACGTGATGGGAGATAATTATGTGATAGCAAGACAGAGATTTCGACACGATATTTTAAAGTGAAAAGCATACTCATGCGAAGACCTGTACTTTGACCTAGAGTTATTTTTATGAAATATGGACTGAAGAATATAAAACCGAGCGAGGTGCCGCGGTGGTTAGTATATTGGACTCACATTCCGGAAGATGATGGTTCAAACCCGCGTCTGGCGATCCTGATTTGGGTTTTCCGTGGTTTCGCAAAATCGCTTCAGGGAAATACCGGGATGGTTCCTTTGAAAGGGCACGGCCGACTTCCTTCCCCATCCTATGGGACCAATGACCTCGCTGTTTGGTCATCTCCCCCTAACCAAACAACCAACCGGCAGAATCTAAATGAAATGGAACCTGTGTAAGTTAAACAACCGGAGATTGTTGAGAGTTTCAAAGGGAACACTAGACAACGTTTGACTAAAATAGATAACTCTCAAAGGTGGAAATACTGGAGGCAGCAGACGAATAATTGGGCAAAAGACAAGGCACAATATGAAGCCGACATGGGGGAGGAACGCTTGGGGCTCAGGAGAAATGTAGGAAGACAAACCCACATGCAGATTGGATGTATACGGAGAGATGAGCTTTGACAATGCTGACAGAAACTGTCTTCGAAATTTAGAAGTTATCAGTGATAAGAAAAGAAGTGGAAAGTTATCTGCAACTTATACAGGAACCAGATTGCAGTTAGTCGAACGAGATGAAAATTGGATGTAACTGAGAAGGGAATGAGATAAGGTTGTAATCTATCCTCGCACACTGAAGCAACAGTAAAGGAAACCTAGGAGAAGTATGGCGAAAGAACATATTATTTTACGGTTTGGGCATCCACAAATTTTAAAAATTTTTTCAAAAGACTATTAAAATCTTCTAAAAAACTTGGAATTTGGAATTTTGATGTAACATCTCGTAACCATTCAATTTAGGCGGTTCTTCCAACAAGAATGCCATCCGAAAGTTAGGAAACCATGTATTTTAACGAACCAATGTTAAATTAGTTACATGCGAACATCTGAGAAAGTGATTAAACCATCGCGAAACGGGTTGTGTGTGATCCTGTTATAAAGGAATTGCTAACCGCTTATACGGCTACCAAAACGTTTTTAGAAGATTTTACAAGTTTTTTTAATTAAAATACTTTATTATGGTGCAAGAATTGAAGTTCCTGGAAGAGAGAGAAAAATTTTGAGGTTTATGATGGCATGTAATCTTGCCTGAAATTGCAAAGCTCTTGATAGATGAGTTGAGCGGAATGGATATTATCTTGAAAACAGGTTATAAGAAGAATTAAAGTTAACAACGTTCTTGGCTGGTAGTCGCATGAAGTCAGATAATGCTGGTGGAATTGGGTTAGACAGTGAGAAGCAAAAAAAGTGGGCGAGTTCTGCTTTTTTTTTTTTTTTTTTTGTAAAATTACTGGCGACAGCAGAGAAATGCTGAAGATTCAGTGTGTAGATAGTCACTAGCGAGGAAGTGCTGTATCAGATTGGAAGGAAAAGAGCTTTGTGAAATGTCCTGACTAAAAGAAGGGATCTGTTTATTGGACACATTCTGCAGCAGGAAGGAATAGTTAATTTGGTGTGTCGGGGTAAGCATTTTAGATGTGAATCAGAGCCCGAGTACAACAAGCAAGTTCAAGTCTATGTAGGTTGCAGAAATTGTGTTGGAAAGAAGAAATTTGCGCAAGTACACAAATGCGTGGGGATCTATTAAATAAGCCACACCAGTTAGCTTGTTATAATATGTATTGAGAAAACAGAAAGAAATTCACGGGTAACACATACGCTAAAATATTTTCATTCTTCAGTTTTTCTGTTTTCGACCTGTGTGGCGAAAAAGCACAATTGACTAGGACTAGTGCCTAAAGGTGTACCATAGGCAACTTCAATCCACTGGAATAGATTTCGACTTCGTCTCGATTGAAAGTACAGCACAGTACATTAGAATACACAGATTCTCTAATCTATTTCTCGCATTGCGTGGTTATATTTCAGAAAAACATTTATCGTTGGCCATTTTACCGTAGAAGCAAATTTAGTCTCCTAGTATGAGTTACAGTTACTTAAAATTGTAGGGGTTTACGTGCCGCGTTACGTGCGTATTCGTGTACGCAGATGGGCTGTTGTAATTAAAATCAATATCTTGTCGGGCAATTTAGTTACTTCCCTACCTTCTTTCGTGTTCCTACAGACATTCCACGTTAATTTTCTCGTAGGTCACGTTGTTCACGAATCACTAGTTCTGTGAAGTCTTTCATGTTACTGTCTTCTGAGCTAATCACTTCTTTGCTTGTTTCGAACAAGACGGCTCTGCGGTGAAACGATGAGCACAGATTGGGACGGAAAGAGATTTGATACCCGATGCAGTCATCCCGATAGATATTATTCACAGTTTCCGTGAAACATTCCGGCGGCCATCTCACTACCTTCTTTATCAGATGTAAGCGACAGGTGTTTTTTTTCTTCTTCTGAACACACATTAGCATCAGAAAAGATATCCTACCGCCAGATCAATCGTTATTGAAACAGGTAAGTATTCAGAACACATATTATTGTTGTGTTACGAATAAGAAATAAATACGTTTGCACCTCTCACATGCCCGTGACCTCCGCTGTACGAGACGATGACGCTAACGCCGAAAAGTCGGTTTTTATTGTGTCTGGTTCCTTCGGTATCCATCCAAAGAGAACCCAGTAGATAATATTTTGATATGCACTCTGATAATCACACTAACAGTACTCGTTGTTTAGCCTCAGTTACACATATGAACATGCAGTCGTACTGTTATATCCTCATTTTAACGCTTTTTTAAATTTTAGTTTTTGTGTTATACATTTTACTGTTACAACTATTAGACCAGCGTTTCAAGGTCCATCACATATCTCTTGGATTACTGTGCTGAGTTTTAACTACAATTTGTTAAATTATTGGTATCATAAATTAGCTGCGTATTTCGAGTACTAGACTGGCCATTCTAAAGAGTGCATACAACGTAAGCAGAAACTATCTAGCCTGCGATGGAGACGGCGTTTATATTTAGGCAGAGCGAAGTCCAAATCCCATTTCAAGATCCAGATTACGTTTCCAGAAATTTCCCTATGTCGCTTCAGGTGAATTCTGGGACTGTTTCTTACATATATAGAGTGGTTATAGTTAAAACTTTGGCTGCTTGAGAGGAGCACCATGACAAACAAGTGACCGTAGCATAATGAAAATTTGTGGAAACATTTGTAAGGACGTGCGGTACAGAAATTACAAGTAAACCATTGAAAGAAACAAAATTTAATTTCCAGGTGAGACGGTAACATTTATTAATTCCGCATCATGTTTACTTTCCAGATTACAAGCGTTGTTCATTGTGACGACCTTCTGCAACCAAGAAAGCCTGGAAGCGCACTAGAGGTACCGTTCCACAATAATTTTACGTAGCACTTTACGATCGGTGGACCGTGAAATGATCAGCTGTCGTGGCATTGCTCGTGCACTGCTTGAAGATCGCACATCGCGTCCAGCATTCTCAGCCGTGATAACACCTAAGTACTTCGACAGTTTCTGGGAGAGTCGGCCGTCGGCCTATCCCAAGAGCAGTCCTCAAATCGCAAGTTAATTCCAACTTCTGAATCATGTTCTTCAACCCCGCTGTGGAAAGAGAACCTCTCCGTATTCCTTTAATGCCTGATAACTCGCGAAGAGCAGCAGCGCTACTGCTGGCTTTGTTGTTGGTTTTTTAAATTTTTTAATTATATATAAAACAGCTTTACGAGTAGATCGCAGCTTACCTCTTCCAGACCCATGTTGACTTGTCTGCAACTTAAATGCGCACTGATGCTTCCATTTCACTTGGGAAAAAAATGTTCTGGCTTTTCTTTATGTCCAAATGACTCATTCTCTGCGAACGTGCTCTTTTCCTGTTGGGAAACCATTTTATTCTGGGCTTCTTGGGTCTTACTACCAGGGCAACTGTCCGGACGTGAAATTTCGGCCTGGAATTTTTTCTGTCTTCTTACGACTTATTTATTGCTGCTTCCCTCAAGCCTTTATTTACTGTGTGATCCATTTTAATGTTTCAGTTTTAGCTTTACTGCGACTTTCGTGTAATTCCACAGCCTCATTAATCTGGATAGTTCATTTCTTCTAATTTGCCCATAGAATTTTAACATGCGTTTTTTCATATCCGAACAAATTATGACATACTCGTAATTTTCGATTTCGTTATCTGCTCTTAGCGCGTATGATCCTTCTTCACCAGAGTTTTGCAATCGTGTCATCTACATCTACATACATACTCCGCAATCCACCATACGGTGCGTGGCGGAGGGTACCTCGTACCACAACTAGCATCTTCTCTCCCTGTTCCACTCCCAAACAGAACGACGGAAAAATGACTGCCTATATGCCTCTGTACGAGCCCTAATCTCTCTTATCTTTGTGGTCTTTCCGCGAAATGTAAGTTGGCGGCAGTAAAATTGTACTGCAGTCAGCCTCAAATGCTGGTTCTCTAAATTTCCTCAGTAGCGATTCACGAAAAGAACGCCTCCTTTCCTCCAGAGACTCCCGCCCGAGTTCCTGGACCATTTCCGTAACACTCGCGTGATGATGATCAAACCTACCAGTAACAAATCTAGCAGCCCGCCTCTGAATTGCTTCTATGTCCTCCCTCAATCCGACCTGATAGGGATCCCAAACGCTCGAGCAGTACTCAAGAATAGGTCGTATTAGTGTTTTATAAGCGGTCTCCTTTACAGATGAACCACATCTTCCCAAAATTCTACCAATGAACCGAAGACGACTATCCGCCTTCCCCACAACTGACATCCCACTTCATATCGCTCTGCAATGTTACGCCCAAATATTTAATCGACGTGACTGTGTCAAGCGCTACACTACTAATGGAGTATTCAAACATTACAAGATTCTTTTTCCTATTCCTCTGCATTAATTTACACTTATCTATATTTAGAGTTAGCTGCCATTCTTTACGCCAATCACAAATCCTGTCCAAGTCATCTTGTATCCTCCTACAGTCACTCAACGACGACACCTTCCCGTACACCACATCATCATCAGCAAACAGCCGCACATTGCTATCCACCCTATCCAAAAGATCATTTATGTAGATAGAAAACAACAGTGGAACCTACCACACTTCCCTGGGGCACTCCAGATGATACCCTCACCTCCGATGAACACTCACCATCGAGGACAACGTACTGGGTTCTATTACTTAAGAAGTCTTCGAGCCACTCACATATTTGGGAATCAATCCCATTTGCTCGTACCTTAGTTAGGAGTCTGCAGTGGGGCACCGAGTCAAACGCTTTCCGGAAGTCGAGGAATATGGCATCCGTCTGATACCCTTCATCCATGGTTCGCAAGATATCATGTGAAAAAAGGGGAGTTGCGTTTCGCAGGAGCGATGCTTTCTAAATCCGTGCTGATGCATGGACAGCAACTTCTCTGTCTCAAGGAAATTCGTTGTATTCGAACTGAGAATATGTTCGAGAATCCTGCAACAAACCGATGTTAAGGATATTGGTCTGTAATTTTGAGGATCCGTCCTTCTACCCTTCCTATATACAGGTGTCTCATCGGTTCCACCCGCAGTAATCTCACTTTCTCATAGCACAATCTCATATTGTACCAAATTTTATTGAAATTACTGCAGGTACTCCACAGCTGTGTTGACAGGCACGCGTAGCCTTTACGACCTGCACAGGTTTCTTTTCTTCGTTTCTCTTTCATCGGATTTGTATGTTGTTACGCCCGTTGCCAATTTGTAAATCTGTGCACTATAAAAGAGTTAGTGACGCTTTACGTGGCTAGCAGGCTCTGCGCAATTAAAGTATTCCACGCGTGTAATTTTATTTCATATAGCGAGTTGAAGAAAGGAACTGACATGCTGGATATGGTTCTATAGTTATTAGCGCCAGTCTTACGTCCGGTACTGAATTCTTTCAACTCATTCAAAACCGAGTTGTCGCAGTGGCCGGTAAATAGCTTTCTTTGATTTTGTTCACAAATTGCAACACCTTCTAAAATTTTCACGCGAATTTCGAACGTACTTCTGACCAAGAAGTGATTCTGGTTTCATAATAAAATATTTTTTAAAACTTTTGAGTCCCTGTTTCTTGCCGGTTGGGGTTGAATTTCTAAAAACACTTTAAACAATCATTTCCTTTTTCTAACCTAAAGGCCAAATACCACTTTTCATAGAGGTATTTTTAAAAATGGTTTAATAGTTCTTTAATAATGATTTATTTTCAAAAAACTTTTTCACCCATTATTTCACTTCCTCAGGGACTGAATTTCAAAAAATGCGGGAACACCCAATTTTTTTTATTTCTGCCGAGAAGCCGAATTCAAAATTTCCTTAATAAGGACATATTTTCAGAAAACCTTTGAGCCCCTACTTCCTGCCCTTAGGGGCAAAATTTCGAAAAATCCCCTCTTAAACGATGTCTACAGTTAACTGTTTTTGCTGGACGTTAATCAGTCAGTCAGTCAGTCAGGACATTTCCACTTACATGTATACAGATGTAGAACATCACTTCCTACCTGGAAAACGTGCAGCAGGGGCCTGACATTGGACTGTACCGTGAACATATTATGTTACTGTTGATTCCACAATATTCAAAGGTTGTAGACTGGTTAGTGATTGTTCTGATAACGTTTTACCCATAGGCGTTAGTGTTGGGGCGAAGACTGAAAATGTTTCTTTATAATTTGTACACTGTACTTACACGTTTAAAGACTTGTAAGTAAACAAAGTTTTTTTTTTCATTATAGATAGACTTCATTCGTTTAGTGTCTAATGATATTTTGATAATTAAGTTACTGGCCAGTGCCTGGTGATATTTTAGTTCTCAACAAACACAGTTAGTTAGTTAGTTCCTCTTAAATTGGGACAATTTGCTTCTGAGAATGAGGTCATACGTACTCAGTGACACGTGTACCATTGTTGCCTGATGCAACGGAGGCGTTCAAGCAGTGCGTGCTGTTCTTGCAGTTGGCGGTGCTGACATTAGTTGGAAGAACTGTGCTGACATTCGTTGGAAGAACTGCTGCACATTTCGGAGTAGGGAAGCTGTCAGCGTCGCCTCCAGACTGATTTACTGCGTGACTCACGTTGACACCGCATCTCCAGTTGACTGCAGTGTTTCCCCCGAGCAGATTCTTCGTGGCATTGGCAGTGCTGTTCTGAATGACCCCGACGATGCTGTCGAAGCCAGGCGTCTTGGTAGCGTTGGCTGTAGCGTTGTGGGTGACGCCAACGTTGCTATCGGAGCCGCGTGACAGATGGCTGGGGCGGATGGCTGCGCCGGGGCCAGTCTTGTTCGAGGGGCCGCCGACGGCGCTATCGTCAGCACTTCCCACATCTGTCCCGATTGTCGAGTTGAACAGTGGACCAGCTGTGGAGTAAAACGTCGCGTTATACATTTAACAAGCACTAGAGGAGAAGCACTGATTAGGCGAGAGACGCCCATTGACAGAACTCGAGAGTACGTATTCAACGTTTCCTGTTTCGGTATTTGGCGAAACCTATTACGTGGCCTACACACACTCCTCAGCATCGTTTGACACGTCACCTGTCCTATGAAGATAACGTTGTTACAGGTTTGTTCGTGAAGTAATGTTTAGTGTTCCGTCGATATTTCAGTACAGCAGGATGTTGGTAACAGCAGGTACTCCTTAGAGTGGTATGTTGGAATTATCTTTGTTTGTCGTCTATTTCGAGTGGCATACGCTCATCCTCAGTGTAACTTGCATTTGCAGTCTGGGCTGCTACCAAAATCTTTTAGCAGTTGTCAACATTAGGAGGCTGAAGGCATAAAAACATTTTGTGGCAATGTATTTGAAAAGTAACAGGCTGCAATTATAGAAGCAAGAGGGAAGTGGAAGCGGTGGGAGAGGGGCGGGGGGGGGGGGGGGGGGGGACAAGCAAACAAGACAAAATTCATGTGTTCACTGGAGTCAGAGCGACACATTTTCGAGGTTAGAGCCAGGTTACAGACGGACAGTCTTAAAAGAAACTAGAAGTTAACGGGACAATAATACACTGATAATATTATGACCATCGACCTTACTACCGATATAAATCCGTCCATACAGTAGCAGCGTCACCTGGCGACGAGTAACTGCTAGTCGGACACACACACACACACACACACACACACACACACACACACACACACACACACACACACTTGTGCATGTAGAATCACTGAGTGTGCTGTCCGTGTGTGGTTTGGGGACGATCTATCTGCGTTTGACAGAGGGCAGATCGTGATGGCCCGGAGGCTCGGCACGAACATTTCGAAAACTGTACGACTTGTCTTCAACACGTGGAGAACCCCAAAATGAAACCACGTCCAGACGTCGTGGGGTTGGACTGCCTCCCCTCATTAAAGACGTCGGACGTAGTAGACTGGGCAAACTGGTAAAACAGGACAGGCGGCGAACTGTGGCGGAACTAAAATCAGACTTTTATTGCTAAGCAGAGTACAGGTGTTTCTGAACACGCAGTGCACGGAACACTCCTAGCGAAGGGCCTCCGCAGCCGACGATGCATGTACGTGCCAGTGTTAACACCATCACATAAGCAACTACGACTGAAATGGGTACGTGAGCATCGTCATTGGACGTTGGCGCAGTGACAGAACGTTGTGTGTAGGTCTGATGAATCCCCATACCTTCATCAAGCCGCTGGGAGGACGCGAATCTGTCGTCTTCCAGGGGAACAGCTCCTTGACGCCTGTACTGCAGGACAGAGACAAGCTTGTGGTGCCTCCATTATGCCCTGTGGAACATTCACTTGGGCATCCATGTGTCCCATGGAGCTCGTGCAAGGCAGCATGACGACCAAGCTGTATCGTACACTGCTTGCAGACCACGTACGCCCCTTCATGACGATCATGTTTCCTGATGGCAGCGGCATTTTAAACAAGATATTGCGCCATGTCACAAGGCCAGCAGTGTGATGATGGAGTGATTCGAGTAACACAGTGGCGAGTTCCAGTTGATCTGCTGGCCTCGAACTCGCCAGATCTGAACTCCATCTAATACACTCCTGGAAATTGAAATAAGAACACCGTGAATTCATTGTCCCAGGAAGGGGAAACTTTATTGACACATTCCTGGGGTCAGATACATCACATGATCACACTGACAGAACCACAGGCACATAGACACAGGCAACAGAGCATGCACAATGTCGGCACTAGTACAGTGTATATCCACCTTTCGCAGCAATGCAGGCTGCTATTCTCCCATGGAGACGATCGTAGAGATGCTGGATGTAGTCCTGTGGAACGGCTTGCCATGCCATTTCCACCTGGCGCCTCAGTTGGACCAGCGTTCGTGCTGGACGTGCAGACCGCGTGAGACGACGCTTCATCCAGTCCCAAACATGCTCAATGGGGGACAGATCCGGAGATCTTGCTGGCCAGGGTAGTTGACTTACACCTTCTAGAGCACGTTGGGTGGCACGGGATACATGCGGACGTGCATTGTCCTGTTGGAACAGCAAGTTCCCTTGCCGGTCTAGGAATGGTAGAACGATGGGTTCGATGACGGTTTGGATGTACCGTGCACTATTCAGTGTCCCCTCGACGATCACCAGTGGTATACGGCCAGTGTAGGAGATCGCTCCCCACACCATGATGCCGGGTGTTGGCCCTGTGTGCCTCGGTCGTATGCAGTCCTGATTGTGGCGCTCACCTGCACGGCGCCAAACACGCATACGACCATCATTGGCACCAAGGCAGAAGCGACTCTCATCGCTGAAGACGGCACGTCTCCATTCGTCCCTCCATTCACGCCTGTCGCTACACCACTGGAGGCGGGCTGCACGATGTCGGGGCGTGAGCGGAAGAAGGCCTAATGGTGTGCGGGACCGTAGCCCAGCTTCATGGAGACGGTTGCGAATGGTCCTCGCCGATACCCCAGGAGCAACAGTGTCCCTAATTTGCTGGGAAGTGGCGGTGCGGTCCCCTACGGCACTGCGTAGGATCCTACGGTCTTGGCGTGCATCCGTGCGTCGCTGCGGTCCGGTCCCAGGTCGACGGGCACGTGCACCTTCCGCCGACCACTGGCGACAACATCGATGTACTGTGGAGACCTCACGCCCCACGTGTTGAGCAATTCGGCGGTACGTCCACCCGGCCTCCCGCATGCCCACTATACGCCCTCGCTCAAAGTCCGTCAACTGCACGTACGGTTCACGTCCACGCTGTCGCGGCATGCTACCAGTGTTAAAGACTGCGATGGAGCTCCGTATGCCACGGCAAACTGGCTGACACTGACGGCGGCGGTGCACAAATGCTGCGCAGCTAGCGCCATTCGACGGCCAACACCGCGGTTCCTGGTGTGTCCGCTGTGCCGTGCGTGTGATCATTGCTTGTACAGCCCTCTCGCAGTGTCCGGAGCAAGTATGGTGGGTCTGACACACCGGTGTCAATGTGTTCTTTTTTCCATTTCCAGGAGTGTACATATGGGGTGTCATAGAACGAGGCATCAGAGCTCATCGCTATAGGTGTTCTATACCTCTCTGAACACTGTGTAACGACAGGGCTAGAGAAGTTAAATATCGCGAATTATAGACTAGAATCATTTTCGTGTTTTGTTAACATGGAAAAAGGTGGAAATGCAACATTTTTAAGACTTGGATGCAAAGTCAAAAATGTTGAAACAAATAGTTTTTGCGTTGATCAGAACCTAGAAGCATTTGCATGCGAGTTGCTACCACAGAATACTTCTCTAGTAGATGCAACAGACTACAGATCCCTTCTAGGGAACTTCCAGCTATTTATGAGCATTATTGAGCTACCTGTCAGAGTAGACGAAACAGTTAGTAGTTTGTGGAGATTTGAATGTAGATTCTAAAAAGATACATGTAGGAAAAATGAACGAGAATCATTTTTGGATGTTTCCGTCTAATTTCATTGGTTAATTTTCCAACTGGAGTGCAGCAAGATAGCATGATCCTGACTGATATATATATATATATATATATATATATATATATATATATATATAGACTGTGCCCAACTGTTAATCGAATATCTGATCATGATCCACAATTAATGTAAATAAACAGTGAAGCACTTTACATCTCTAAGGGATGGTCATACAAAGCATAAAGTTTGTTAATGAGACCAGGTTAGAGTTTTGAAGAGTAAGTTACATGAGGTGGCATGGACTGTGGTGTACATAGAAAGAAACGCTAGTGCCAAATTCAATTTATTCCATAGTAAATTTGTGTCAATATTTGAAAGTTGCTTTCCTAAATGTTATCCAGCAAGTCCATTAAAAGCCATAAGCCATGGATAACTTCAGGGATTAAAATCTCATGTAAGAGGGAAAGGAAAATTATATAAATAAAGGCAACAAGAAGTCATGATGCGACATTCTTTGATACTATAAAAATACTGTAATATTTTAAGGAAAATCATTAAAATATGTAGAGACATGCATGTGTTGACAGAGATGAGGAGTGCATATAGGAAAATTAAAACTACGACCACATGGGAATCCTGTGAAATGCACATAGGACAACGAGCGACTGCGCAGGGTGCAGGGTTACAGTTATTGAACTGTATGAAATAAAATGGTCATAACTTATGAACGGTTCGCGGTAGGACGTTCAAACTGCACGGTCGGCCGCAGGGCATGACGGGAATTAGTATGCGCGTGCGCACTCGCCTTGTTGTTGTTGTCAGCCATTTGCACGTGAAAATTTTACGGTACAGCGTGCCTGAGCGTATAGCGCTCGCGGAGGCCTACTATGCGAGCAATAACAGCCCAACTGCGGCTCAAAGGAAGTTTGCCACCGAGTTAAAGCAGAAGACAAAAGGTCCAGGTGTGCTAACAATCAAGAATTTGATTCGCAAGTTTGAGAGAACGGGTAGCGTTCGTGATGATAGTGTTGGCAATATCGGTCGTTCAAAAAGGGTGAAATCGCCTGAAAACATGGAGAAGACATGCGTTTTGTTTCAAACCAGCCCCAGGAGATCGATCAGACAAGCTGCCCAACAGGTGGGATTCAACCGGGACACACTGCGACAAATTGTTGCAGACCTGCATCTCTTCCCCTACAAAATTCAAACCCAACAGGCGTTTAGCCAGAGCCATGGAACAGCAGATGTGTTTCGCCATTGCTGTTGTCCACAGAATTGACGAATAGGACTTCGATGTGAATATGGTTTGGTTTAGCAACAAAGCCCACTTTCATTTGGATGGGTTCGTCAATAAGCAAAGTTGGCGCATTTGGGGAACTGAGAATCCGCATTTAGCGAACGACAAGTCCCTTCACCCTCCATGGACGACTGGTGGTGTGCAGTGTTCAGTCACGGAATAATCGGACCGATATTCATTGATGGCACGGTGACTATCGAACGGTATGTGAAGGTTTTGGAAGATGATTTCATCCCCATTATCCAAAGTGACCCTGATTTCGACAAGACGTGGTTCATGCAAGACGGAGCTCGACCCCATCGAAGGAGCTGAGTGCTTGATGACCTGGAGGAGCACTTTGGGAACCGCATTCTGGCTCTGGGATACCCAGAGGCTACTGGCGTGGGCCCCGATTGGCCACCATATTCTCCGGATCTGAAAACATGCGACTCCTTTTTGTGGGGCTATATTAAATACAAGGTGTGCAGCAATAACTCCAAAACCATTGCGTCGCTGAAAACAGCCGTTCAGGAGGTCATCGATAGCGTCGATGTTCAGACACTTCAGTGGGTCATGCACAATTTCGCTATTCGCCTGCGCCACACCATCACCAAGAATGGCAGGCATATCGAACATGTCATTACCTAAATCCAAATATCTGTAGTGACGTTTACATGTTGAATTAAGTGTGTGTAGGCTATAGTTTTAACTAAATTACTTTTTTTACATACGAGGGCCATCCACAAAGTGCATTACGTTTTGGAATTAAAAATAAATAAAGTATTGGAAATTTTTTTATTATATACAGATGAAAGCCACACTTAAATACTACTTTTCTACATAGTTGCCATTTAAATAAAGGCACTTATCGTAGCGATGGACGAGCTTGGAAATTCCTTCGTCGTAAAATTAGGCCGCCTGCGCCTTCAACCACGTAATGACTGTCTTTTGGGACAGAAAAGGTGTGATTTTTGTGGATTTCCTGGAAAGAGGCACTACAATAAACTCTCAAAGGTATTGCCAAACTCTCCACAGCCTCAGAAGAGCAATACAAAACAAGCGCAGGGGAAAGTTGGGCTCAAAGATCTTGCTGATTCACGACAACGCCCGGGCCCACACGGCAAATGCCACTCGTGAAGTTCTCGAATGTTTTAAGTGGGAGTTGTTTCCTCATCCGCCGTACAGTCCCGACCTGGCACCGAGCGACCTCCACTTATTCCCAGCAATGAAGAAGTGGTTTGATGACGACGCACAGCTTCAAGAAGAGGTAACCACGTGGTTGAAGGCGCAGGCGGCCGAATTTTACGACTAAGGAATGTCCGAGCTCGTCCATCGCTACGATAAGTGCCTTAATTTAAATGGCAACTATGTAGAAAAGTAGTATTTAAGTGTGGCTTTCATCTGTATATAATAAAAAAAATTTCCAATACTTTATTTATTTTTAATTCCAAAACGTAATGTACTTTGTGGATAGCCCTCGTATAATTCAGTCATTATCACCTTGTAAAATCACAGTTAAAATAAATAACAATGTTGTGACTAATAATTCACAATTTGCTAATATTTGTAGTAATCGCTTTCTGAACGTAGCAGCAGAAACAGAATTATATGGTTTGGCTGAAGAAGCAAGAGAATACGTAAAAAGGTCAGTCCATAACTCTTGAAGCAATTAAAAGTAGGACAATAATCATTCATTCAAATTAATAGAACTATAAGAATTCTGAAAACCGAAAGCTTGTATGGTGTTGATGGAATTTCAACAGAAATCTGAGAAGTTGTTCTAACTTGATAATTAATGTCGATAGCGATGACTGTAATACGTCATTGGCACAGGGAATTTTTCCATTCGGATTAAAATATACAACTGTTAAAACTCTTGATAATAAAAGTGAGAAGAAAGATTTAAAAATAATTATCGTCGAATTTTCTTACTGAAGTGTTTTTCGTAAATACTCGAAAGGTAATGTACTCAAGAGTAGGCACACATTTAGGTAGAAAATATTTACTTAGTACGTCACACTTCGGATTCCAGAAAGATTGCTCGACTGAGAATGCTATTTACACACTCACTCATCAAATAGTAAAAGTCTTAAATAATAAAATATCTCCAGTTGGTATTTTTGGTCGATGCATTTTATGTGTAGACCATGTTGCACTCTTAGAAAAAGTCAAAGCTTAATGGAATTGATGGCGTCACAGAGAACTGGTTTTATCATACTTAACAAAAAAATGGAAAATTTGTGCTGAATAATTCAAACTTTGTTGGAAAGTGAGAGAGTTTTAGCGACTGTGGTGAAATCACCAACAAAGTCGCACTGACATCTGTTTTCGGTCCACTCCTATTCGTTACATGAGGGGACGTGGAAAAGTAAGTTCACACGTGCCGCCCCACGCTAAGACTGTTGTGCGTGCTCTAGCTCTGTGTCGCCTGGAGGAACTTCTATTGGATTCCGGATAAAAGGGGCGTCACAGTGTGGGGGAGAAACAGACAGGCCACTGGAAACGGCTGCAGTGTTGATGCGCGCGGAACAGTAGGATTCTTGCGGGCGAAACGTATAAACTGCACACAGATTCACCATGAACCAAATGAAGTGTCGCGTCCAGCCGTAATGAAATGCCCTATTATTCTACACCTTATTTTAGATCTATGTGACGATGCTGTGCTGGTTATATGTTTTGACGATGCCATTATGGCCTTATCACTTTAGGCCATGGTGTAAAAAAGATCTGAGGATCGTCATTACGGACTGAAACCGGTTATCGTCTAAAGAAGTGATATTGTGACCAAAGACGGGAATAAAAAACATTTGTAATGAAATGATACCAACGGTTTGACCAAGGCCGCTCAGTTGTGGGTGGTGGTGATGGGAAGTCCAGATCTTGCACCATGTGTTTCCATCTTTCCGGCAAGCTGAAAGAACACGTGGGAGGAATGAGAAGTTAGAATGATGACGACGTTCACATTGCAATCCTCGAAAGGCGCCATGACCGAGGAACGGATTTGTACTGTCGAGGAATTAAATGACTGGTAGAACGTTGTAAACCGTTGTTTACAATGATTCTATGAATGTCCTGCAAAATAGCGTCATCTCATTAAGAAGGAAACAACAGAAGAAATTCTGATGAGGTTTGAAAGAATTATTAAGTAATTGTATGAAAGTGGACTTCCCCAAATTTTGCGGAAACACGCTATATTAAGTTGTTCTGTACACTTTTGAAGATATACCAACAACTGATGTAGGCCATGAACAGGCGCAAGTAGACATGGTAGAATATTGCAAATTTTTGGGTATACTTACTGATAAAAATTGCAACTGGAAGAAGCGCATTGCTAAGCTGTTTGAAACAGTCAAGTTCAGTTGCTTTTGTTCTTTGTATGATTGCTAGTCTTGCAAACAAACGAATCAATCTCCTAACCTATTTCGCATCTTTCTACTTAGTAATGTCTTGTGGAATAATTTGTTGAGGTAACTCATCACTTGAAAAGAAACAATTGATTGCACAAAAGCAAACAATAAGAATAATAGCGAGTGTTAGCTGCGCCAAACAAATCTTCGAAGGAAAAGAAAGAAAAGAAAAAAAAGCAGCAGCAGCAGCAACAACAACTGTATGTACGCATAGTCAATATCACTGATAATACCTGAGGAACATGGCACATTCAGTATACTTAGGTTAAACTGCAAGACTTTATGAGCCAGGTATCATAACGGAGAAAGGAAGCCAAACACTGCCTCTCCAACGGTGCAATGCCTGAAAAATCATTGTTATTCGAATCTTTTTTTGTTGTTAAGCTGTATCAATTAGTTTTTTATCTGGAGCTTTCTATGACGTTGGCGTAGCAAAACCTGAATTCTGCGACGAGAATGCAGAGAAAATTGTGAAATATTGTAGAGGAGGCCCGTAAATTTACATATCTGTAGAGACACAAAATTTTGTCTATGGAAACTAATAGCCCACATACTGGGTCACATCCATCGTTAGACCAATCACACGGGAGTTACGATGCTCGGGGGAAATTTGAAGTTTCCAAAACGAAAGAACCTGTCGCACATTGCTTCATATTGATAGTCAGTGGTTTTTAACAAATACAGTCACATTATCTGAATGACACAGTCTAGACTACAATATTTTTTTTTTGCCAGTATAGACAGTGGTATGCAGACAAATTCATTAGAGATGGGAGTTTCTCACTAGGCACATAATGAACACTGGCAGCGCACTCGAGAGTCCCGGATAAGAGCCGGCCGGTGTGGCCGAGCTGTTCTAGGCGCTTCAGCCTGGAACCGCACGACCGCTACGGTCGCAGGTTCGAATCCTGCCTCGGGCATGGATGTGTGTGTTGTCCTTAGGTTGGTTAGGTTTAAGTAGTTCTAAGTTCTAGGGGACTGATGACCTCAGCAGTTAAGTCCCGTAGTGCTCAGAGCCATTTGAACCGGATAAGAAAGCTGGAGTGGCTTTGAACAGTGGCAGCAGACGGCACAAGCGGTAACGTCGGCTTGCAAGAGGGACGCACGCAGACCACAGTCGATCCTGTTCGATCGGTTCGGCGGTGGCAGTATCAACTGTCTGTCTGCCTAGGGAGGACGCAGGCGTGCTGCGGCAGCATTCGGAGTGCAAGAGTATCGGCCGGGCCAGAATTGCGTAACGGCGCGCCGCTGTCGCCGTATAGCCCGCCTGGAAGCGGCCTGGATGTCGCCCAATGGCCGCTGACGTTTACTGTTGCTGTCCAAGAGCGTGGGCCGCTCACACTAAATCAAATTTTAAAAATAGGCGCTCCGCCGGACCGGCCAAACTATGCAATCGCAGTTCAAAACATAGTGTAAACTGGACGCTTTACGCCGGTCGGCTGTCGCTGACTTAGCTTTCTTTGCCAAGCATCCTCGTAGTTTTCCGCTTACGCCACTACAACAAAACAGACGTACCTCTCGGAACACGGTGTTGTTATATACCTGAAACATCTAATTACATAGACGGAATTCTTTCACAGGCGCTCGAATACTTTTTGCAGCAGCCATATAGAACAATCTTGTCATCCACCAGTGTGAAGTTGCTGAAGTGCAGGCTGTAACACTCAAGCAAGCTGTCAGCTACCATAAATAAAAAGTAAACTTGCATCAAACTATGGCAATGCTGGAAACAGGAAACAAGACGTTTCAGGACGCAGCAGCTGATTCAGCTCTGAGGGTACATAACTTCCGAATACACTGTGTTGGCGTCGGTTGAAAAACAGTGCGGTTTAATGTTTTATGATTATATATGCAGGGCCAAACAAAAGGCAATGGAAAGGGTTGATAACTAGCTTTTTAGTGGTATGTCAGAACATGTAAGTCGCCCCACGAGGACCTAATTCGGCGTCTAAAGAAAATGCTTACTTTTAATTATGCTTAATCGTATAAATAAGAAAAACAATCTATGTGATAAATAATAGCTGAAGTAGCAACTGAGGACACTGACTGCAAACATTAACAACATTATGGTTATGTTTAGTTAAGGAAAGTTTGCCTACCATATTTAGTAAGCCTGGATAAGAAGGCAAAAAATTTCAGTGAAAGAAAATTGTGGTGCACATCGAAGTAGCAAAACCAGTTACGCTGGTTGAACATCAGCACAAATAATAGTCAACGGCTTCCTGACTGTGATAAGTTTACAGTCAAAGTAAAATACGTTAATGTTTTTTTATTGGGGATGGGAAAACTGGTCGACTGTTACGACATAAGCCTTTTCCGCCATGGTAATTTTGTTGGAAAAAATGTCAATAATGTCTAATAACTGCAGTATATGAACATTATTTAAATTTCCAACGTTTTCGAACGATGAAGAGATAGAGCAGCCCTCAAACGTAGAGGCAAGAAACGGAACGGCTTCTACGCCAGAGACACTCCTCACTTCTAATTACAGGCATGCAGACCCTGATCAAAGGGGGAGGGAGGGGGGGGGTGTCAAACCGGGATGTCTGCCCCAGGCGGCAATTTCAGGGGGCACCAAATTCATATTCTTGAAGGAAGGAAAAAAAACCTTGTTTCACAAAGCGCCTAGCGTCCGCTCACGTTGGTGTATCTATTAGTAGTATTAGTAGTAGAAGAGTATTCATATGATTTTGAAATGCATCTTCATTTGTCTTTGAACATATTATAAGTTGATTTCTGTACGACTCATAAGTTGATTTTTGAGTGCATGCATAGTGTACGTGAGGTCTTTGCCGCGGAATCCCCGTCGCATCTAGGAATTAAAAACTTTCTCATAGACGAAAGGGCTCCTGTTGTGCCGAATAAACCCAAACGGGTGAATGCCAATCACTGTTTGTTTATGTGGTTAATTGGCTGTGTGAATGATCAGCGTTTTTATAATTATTAGTGAAATCCACACATTCAGACTACCAGAGTGGAAGTAAACGACTAACAGGAATAACAGGTAAGAAGGATTACGTATTAATCTTCTCTGTGTATCCAAGAATATAAAATTTTGACAAAATGTTTTTGCCAGATCGCTACACTACGAAGTGTCCATTGTACAGTCCTCAGTTAGCACCCGCTTAAGTTCTATTGTGGGAATAGCGCGGAAAATGCATTGTACGAACACGTAATAATGCATAACCGGAGAATAAATACGGGATAACTAAACACGTGATTCTGGAAGGGTTAGTGGAATTAACCGTAGAATAAGTTTTGACAATGGCAGGAATAGTTACAGAATTAGTGATGACAAGATTGTCTGTTAGAAAGAGGAAAGAGAAGAAACGGCGATATCATACAAATTATATGGAATTTATTATACAACGACATTTTGATTTTTCATGTAACAAAACGTTTGACGAACTAATAGAGTCTTTCGCAGGAAGGAAAGCACGCTATTAAAGCTGTAGCAAGATTAGAGAGAACAAAAAAATGCTGGGACTTAATGATTGCAGAAATGTGTACTGTCTTACTTGTCTCTTGTCTTATGTTTCCTATATTTAATGTTATGTCACACAAAAGAGAACGTTATTAGCTAATAGGCAGTAAAGAGTGCACATTTTCATAAAAGTTCTTATTCTCGCAGTCACAAATAGTTAATAAAAAGAAAAAAGGGAGCTTGGGGATGTCAAACCTGATGACTGGGAGCAGGAGAGGCACCGCAGGACATTTTAATTTCCACTGCGCTGATTATAGGTTTGATGGCTTCCATTACAAAATATACACGCTTGAATGCCTTAGAGCGAAATACAGTGACGTGTGACGGAAGAACGCTGTGTGATGAGGCGTGGAATGCACTTCGGCACACGTAAGACCAAATAATATGTATTACATTTCCTCGAATATATATGTTGTATATATCAAACTCTCCAGACGGATGTGCGCTAAAAATGGACAAATTTTTGAAAAATCGATTTTTTAACTTTTTGATGTCCAATATCAAACGCTCGAGAGGGGGAGGGGGGCACTATCAAGTTTTTCCCCCGTTTAGAAATATCATAGATCCGGACCTGTAGACATGTTCTGTCTTTTCTCATTATACCTGTGACAACAAATCGTTCTTTGTTGTGTTTTACTTGTCAGAAGAATGAGTGGAGCCCTTATCAGAAATGCTTACGTTACACGGGAAAATAAGTGTATTAATATTTATGGACTAATAGCACTGAAAACTTTTCCACTAATCATTAAGGAAATTGCACATGGAGGCAGAAAGAAGTTTATATGATCGTCAGTCAGCAGATGGAATAAGTTGAGACTTTCTCGCTTTTCTTGTGACTCAGTTATCCATCGACAGTGGGGTTACTGATGACCGAATAAATACACAACAAGGAATCGTGATGGAATTGGCTGTGATTTTGTCGAGAAAATCAAACCCCCAAGCACATGGAGTTTTTATTAGATAATTACTGGAAAACAATAAACTACGACAGAGAGCGGAAGCAATTAAAGTCTGCTGTGTCTGGACAGAGGATCGACAGATATGATTTTCTGAGCTTTTGACGCAGTTACATCCTATTATACATCCACACAATTCCCACAAGGGACTTTAAGGTGCATAGTGGGGCCATTTTGGTACCTACAACGTAGCTGTTTTCTCTAACCATTCTCGATTAGATAGAGACAGATAAGATTCTCTGTGATTTTCGATATTAAAATAACAAGCGCATCGGTCGTTCGCTTATTTACGAAATTTAGGTGAACATCAATAAAACCGACAAATTGCAGGGACGGGTTTCTGTCTGGAAATTGAGGGGAAAAGATACTAAGGAAATGTGTCCGGAAATGGACGGTGTGCATGCAATGACTACAAATTGTCCCGAAACACAGTACAAAGCTGCATCGCATTCACATCGCAACAGGTGTCCAAAGTGGCCTCCATGGGATGCAAACACACATAATCGCACTTTGGCTTACACCATGCTGGCGGGCCACTTGCCTGGAGATTGTAATGGGGCTAGTCTCAATATGCTGTAGAACCCGGTCCTGCAAATCTGGTGTACGCAGTCTGCCGCCTCCCTGCACGTTCGTCTGTCTGAAAGTTTTCATGATCACACAAACGTCCAAAAAGAGCTTGAAATGTGTGATGCTGTTGGTGTCTGTGAGGATAGTTATTTTGGTATAGTCATACTGGCTTTCGAGCGTTTTCATTTGCTTGGACGTTCACAAACACCATCTCGGCTTGTTCCCGACACGAATACCGGACCATTCTTCTGCTCACAGTACGCTGCGCCAATCACACAGCCTGCAACACTCAATGAACACAAGGCACATGACGTTCATCCGTCGGCGCCAGCTACCAAGGCAACGACGCATTTCCGGACATATATTCATAGGATATTTCTCCTCTGCTTCCTGTCAGGAATCCGTCACCGGAGATTGTTCGTTTTATTAATGTTCACCCTGTACATTGCGACGTACTCCAGAGGAGAATAATACATGTCGTTCTATATACAACACTATGCATGGGGTTACGCCAACACTGTAACTTTGACTGACTATAAGCGGTTCCAGAGGCGTACCTCTTTAGTGCACTAGACGCTTAGGATTACTATCGGTCACATCATATAGTTACGCGTACATGATATCAGTATCTGCCTTACCATTAGCTTCTTAATACTGGTACCGTTACGCCGCTACTGAGATTTCTTCGTCACGGTATAATTTTTGTAGGTGGCGTCGGTTTCTCGTCCGTTTCTTGCTTATAATGGGAATGCGATGTAATATCTCGTGCAGGATTCCCCCTAATTTTCCTCTTCGGCATTGGTGACGTATAACAAGGAATAAAAGAAAGCATTCTATTGTGTAGACAGAGAAATAATAGGTAAAAACCATCATAAAATTTAGTGCTAAATGAGAATTAGCAAACGTAGCTCGCGAAATTCTAAAACACGATCTCAAAACTGAAATTTATGCGAGACATATTTCAGGAACTGAAACAAAAACTGGTTTTATACAAGAGGACGCCTTACTATGTATTTAATCTTTAACGGTGTTATTTTTTAATTGTAAGCATTTGGAATTTGGAACTGAAAAAATAGAAAAACTGAATCAATAATTCTGCGAGGGATAACAAATGGAATTTAGGTAAACTGACTGGTTTTTGGAGATGATATTGGAATGATTACAAAAAATCTGAATAAATTAGTACTCAAATATTTCTCCTGGCAAGAACAACTAAGAGAAATGCTCTTAGAAATACAGCTGTAAAACAATTTTCATGGCAAATATAAAAATCTGCGAAAATACATAGGAACACAAACAGGTAAATTGGAGCTAGTTAGTAAAATCAAACCTCTTAGAAAAACCATACAGCAGAACGGTCAAAAAATTGTGTTGGATGTACCAGTTAATAAAATGGAAAGAGCATACGGTTTAACTAAAGACATCTAGGACAAGATATGCAAATTGAAAAACAAAAATTAACCACAGTGGTAAGAATAGAACGTTTAAATCCACACGAATGTTTAAAGGTGAACTACAAGCTGAAAAGAATAGATATACCTTAAAGACGAGTTATTACAAAAATAATCGGTGCAACACAAACTAAAAATGGTCAGACAATGAGAAGTAATGACATCTATCTAAATATACAGAATATATCAAGCGTAATAGCAAAGAGAAGGTCAATCTTCTTTGGGACCTCTATCGAATGAATGGAACAAATATCCCTGATTTCTGAAAAAAGCAACAATGACATCAGTTAGAGAAATCGGAAAAGCACTAGAAGGAAACAACACTAAAGAATCGAAAATAAGAGAAAGAAACTTGTTTCAGAATAAAACACTAAATTTATGGGACTTAGGAAAACAGGGGAAGATGTAAAGAAGAGATAAAACATGCAGAGAAAATGTAGTAGTAAAGGAGAAATAGGAAACAACAGATGAAACAGGAAAGAAATAAGAGATGTCGTCACGCGATCCTAGTTGGCCAATATGAGTATAAAAAAGTGAGGACTAATGACGAAAAACCGGATGTTTTGGGCTGCCGACAACAACAGCACAGCGTGACGCTGTGGGGGGGCAGGGAGGCGGCGACCTGCCCCACGCGGTAACAACGGCCCACTCGCGCTTGTCGGCGTGACGCGGAGCGTGTCGCCCGCCTGTAAACAGAACGCGAGCAGCCGCGCAACATCCGCAGCGCAGGGCCGCGGCCGCGTCCGTGGCCTAAAAATACGCCGGCCAGGCTGCTCCGTGGGGCCGTGGAGCTGCTTCTCTTCTCTCGCGCGGAGCGGGAGAACGGTCCCACAAAATATCACCAACGGCTGTCCTTCAAAACTCCTACTGCCTGCCATCTACCTTACCCTGTCAAATTGCCTGTTGACTTCCCCCTCCGGTTCTTCGGCCGATATTTGATGATTTTCGTGACATTTCGCCAGCACGAATGGCTGGCATTGTCGGAGCCTCATCCTCTTGCTGGTGGTGGACTGGAATCGAGCTCATGGCCGCAGATTATACTTACCTGGCGAACCAACATCCAAGGGCTTTTTCCGTACTCTTTTCCGGTGCGCTTTTCTTGCTACCTGCAACGGTCGTTCGGCGCAGCGTGGGAATTCAGGTTCTCTTCACTTTGAGGCTTTCTTCTTTCTTGTTGGAGATATTCTCATGTTTGTGTGTTTCTATAGCTTCTCTATACAAGCTGGTGTGATAGCTCTTCTCTACAGCCAGAACTTGCGTGCCGGCGAATTTTATTATGCACACAGCGCGTGCTCTGCCAAGGCCGATTTCTCCATCTCCCCCAACCTGCAATTCCGCTTATGTTTGTTGGTTGGTTTGTAGTGTAAAGGGACCAGACTTCAGGGTCACTAGTCCCTTTTTCCTGATGCAAACAAGGCGCAGGGTAAAACAGCACCGAAATTTAGTTTGGGAAAGTAAAAGGAATGGGAAACCACAGCGACAGAGAAAACGAAGGAAACAAGAAACGAACAAAAAAAGGGGGAAAACGGACTCATCAGGGAAAAGTAGAGGACGGTAAACCATAGAGCAGCTGGTCTGTGCCGGCTGATCACAAGAATAAAAGAGGATGAGCTAGTCACTCTGTTTCGCTTTTTGTAAATTTTAGTTACTTGTGTAGTAGTCCCGTTTGATCTAATAAATAATTAAAAATTAACGCTGCTTTACAGTATTATGACTTCATGAAGCTCTATACTGTAATGGATTTAAAGGTTCTAGGTGCTTTTCTTACTCGCATAAATCACTACAATAATTTATTTCAGACATGTCTGCTTCTCTTAATCTGTTCTTATTTATTCTCGTTACCTTCGTTTCTTTTCGACATATTTTTTGGTTAAGTAATCAATCACATGAATTGTGATCGTAATTTTATCGTATGCTACATTCGTTTGTTTACGAACATGATCAGTTGCTTTCAAAGATTGCCTCTATGTATGACGTCATTGCACACAGCCGACGAATGGAATCGGACACTAGGATTATCCGTTGGACCATAAAACGCGATTAATCTGAAAATCTGAACAGGTCACTTGTCGCCACTAACACAGAGGTCAGCATGGGTGCATGTCCCAGGCGCCTGCTGCGGAGGCCGATGCGCAGCAACGCTCGCTGAACGGTCGCTCCTTGGTTCATCTGGGTGGTCAGTTGCTGTGGGCTCGGCGCCGGTTTTGGATAGAGCCAGTTCGCCCTTTGGACGTCAGATAAATAGCTCCGCTGCACCATTACGACAACGACCACACTGTTTTCCGCGTCCCCACCCGACACGCTTTATATACCTTTCACTCCTAGTGCTGCCACCTCTAGCCTGTGAGTGGTTATTACACATTGACGTCGAACATAGGCTGATAGCGGCTTCTTTTAATTGTGCATATACTTCTTTCTCTACATACGTACACACATCTTTGTAGTATGCCAGTTACTGTTGTTCTTCCACTATCTGGACCATTCCATTCTCACTTACATGACAGTTAAGATGCTTCATTACTTTGTAAGATGCGGTCTGACGTCCGTGTACGACTCTTTCGATGTGAGAGATATGTGTTTCCAGCTATCTTGTTGATGTTTCTTAATAATCTGTTTAGCCTAATTTACCACTTTTCTATGTAATTCTTGGCTCTCAGATGATTGTTTCTGTAACATACTTCCAAAGGTTACGGACAGGTATCCCACGTGGGTACATGCCGTTACTCGCAATACTACAAGTAACGCTAGCGGAACTGACGACCAACGGCAAACGGAAGGACCTAGATCTTTGTAATTTCTGCCGACGGCTCAGTGTGGAGACTAACCGTCGCTTCAGCTTTGTCGCTCTCCATCCCAAGTTCTGATCCACGATGTGACCGAAAATCAGATGGAGATTAGTTGTTCACCAAGTTTCTGACCAGAGTGAGAGAGAATAATACTGAGAAACAACAGGGACATGTTGTTGAACCTTCGTCGTCTTTGCGACATACCCAACACTGTAAGGGCTCAGAGCACAAATGAGCGCTACAGTTCTCCGAAGCCTCTGAAAAGTCAAACAGAAAAACCCAAAAATAAACCTATGACATGACAGAATTTAAAGTTCATGCTACTACCTGGAGGAAACAAAGATCTGTGCTGAAATGTGTGTGTGTACGCTCTTAATCCGGGGTACAAAATAACCTTTCTGAGGTGAAAACACGCTAATGTGTTTTGTTTAAATAATTCAGAGTCTAGCCGTCAATTTTGAAAGCAAAGCCCGAAATCAAACTAAACTGGCTTAAATGGATAAATAAGCCTGAGAAAGTCGTCGTGTATTTTATTTTCACTGCCACACTTATTTGCATCAAACTTTTCTTCAAGAGTACATTGGTACAGAGAAAAAGGACATATCAAATTATTTACATATCTTGGACCTAGTCCTATTAAAAATGATATCGTCTTCTCCTCTCTGCCCCATCTCGTTAATGCTGGTTTTCGCCAGCTTCACACACTGAGCATTCTCCAAGTTTTACATGGAACTTTAATGCTCGCTCGCCCTCACTTTTGAAGTAGTTATCAGCTTGGAGGTTCTACACTACGTTGTGACATGAGAGTCGTCCTAGA
This sequence comes from Schistocerca americana, assembly GCF_021461395.2. Classification (NCBI taxonomy): domain Eukaryota; kingdom Metazoa; phylum Arthropoda; class Insecta; order Orthoptera; family Acrididae; genus Schistocerca; species Schistocerca americana. The sequence continues at coordinate 507,037,777 of NC_060126.1, read as the reverse complement.
TTTTAGTCGTTCTGGTACATATAATGTGTTATTCACTCCATGCATGACATACGTTTCGCCAAAGGTTCGCCTAAATTTCTGTTTGAGATGCTCGTCGCATGTCACATTTTTTTGATCGTAGACAGAAGGCACACTATTCAATTTATGAAAGATTTAGTAATTCGCTTTGTAAAAGTCATATAGACTAACCTCCATTTCGACATCACTTACGGGAAATACGGACAGGACTACAGCCACGGGTGTTTTTTTTTTTTAAAAGTCCTTAGGATTCATTATTGCTCACTGTGTCTTATTACTCACAGTCATTATTTTACATTTCCTTTGAGACAACATGTTTCAACATTCGGCCAATGCCTGGCGATATTATGCTTCTATATTTATTCAGTACCTATCACTTTATTGAATTTTCTGCTATCTATGGTAGCCTGAATTAAATCTCGCATTTTGTAGTAAGTAGAGACTCACAGGGCTGTTTTCATTCACTATTCCCAAATCTGCGATAGTGTTTTTAATACTGGTTCAGTTACTGAGAAATTTTTCAAATCATCCGAGTACATTTCATATGAATGTGTTTCCTCTTATTAGTCGTAATGAGGACATCTATTAGGTAATGATTATTGTTTGAGGCTGACGTCAACGTCACAGGGCGAATTGTTATACATGTCTGTCCGTCAATTTAAAGGTTTGGTACCAATCATCCTACTTTCAATAAATTTTACATTAGTCTTTTCCCCGTTTAGCACATTATCATTTTAACCATTATAGTATCTTTGCACCGAGGCAGGTGCCGCAATGGTTGACATGCTTGGGAGAAGTGGAGTTCAAATCCAGATACTGGTTTCCCCTGATTACATTAAATCAATTCAGGAGAGGGCTACGATAACCTCTTACAATTCTTTTGTTGCTGCAAAGGGAAGTAAAATTTCAGATGCCTTCCGCTTTGCGAATACAACCACAAACACAGTTAATCCGGTATTAGAGCTGCTAACGGTTTTCTCTCGCGGTCTGCAAGGGATCGTGTTTCAGTTCTTACTTCCCCAAATATTTATTTCGAATCCTACTTGGTTTATGAGATTTCCTTTTTAGGAATAATCTTCTCCTGGTGCCAGCAAATGATCCCATTTGCCAGTTAGCATCTGCCCGATTCCATTACACGTGGAGAAACGGCACCCGGTCTCTCAGTATGTGCATACATGCTAGGAAGGAAGGAAGGAAGGGAGGGAGGAAGATCGGAGTTCAACGTCGAGCGAGGGCAAGGAAATATCTCTGTCTTCCGCAAAGGAACAGGTACATATGGATGACAAAGGAAATCCAAACACTCGTCCTTCCTAATGTGAGTCCAGTGCGAATCGATTATTTTTCACGATCGTAATAAGAAATTCTCTATCGCAGTGTCAGTTCTGCTTAAGTATATGCAATAAGGTAGAAAATAAGATGCACGTATAAACCTCCGGGAAATGCAAACACCACAGAACACAAATCAAACTTGAAACAATTGCATCGCACTGCATAACTTTTAAGTTCCACTTTGCATTCAACAACTCCAATTTGGAAGCGTTCTCAGTGATTTTAAAAATTGGTCCTAAAACTTATCTGTCGCTCTTTCATCATAAAAAAATACCATGACTTAAAAATCAAGCCCCATTCATCATCCATACATGAAAATATGAAGGGGTGATGGAGGTTTCACTGCAATTGTGCAAAAACAAAACATGTTTGCACTGTCTACACATGTAAATATATTGCACATTTAAAACTGCACGAAAAGCGTGAATGACACGAGGAATACTCTCTACAAATATCAAAGAAGATCTGAGATGTTGCTGCAAAAAATGTCGAGCAAACTTTTCGTTGAAGCAAAAAGCTATAAATCTTCTGTCGATTATCTTCACCCAGTGGTAAACCAAAACGCAGCAAGAACGAGATGTATATTCGCAACTCTCTTCGCATTAACTTTGGTAGCAGTTTGCACACTTTGTCTTACCTGTTTTATCATAGCCGATGTGCTACAGTGGATGCTACTGGTGGATTGCTGTGTTGTCTGTTGGACATGTTTATTCTCTTCTACATGCTTCACATTACAACTTCTGCAGGACGTATGTAATGACTCCGTACTGACACTGCATGTATTAATTGATCACTACATATCTTGCATGTATTATGGCTACTAGGAGTTTTTAATTTTTCGCGCCTCTCCGTTGCCCTGACTTAATGGGGATTCCACAGTGGTCATTCTAGTCGGATGCTTATCTATGTGCATACTGCAGAAGAGAGCAACACTGAAATATAATACAGGTAATTATTTTGGCCAAGTGAAGGACTTACACCCTTATTCAGCCATTGTACTGACCTGTTCTTGTCTGTAGCACTGGTTATTCCTATACAGCATTTTGAATAACAGAATCAGGCAAAAGTCACAGCACTAGAGAATGACCTACGCGGTGAACGTGTTGTATTATTTTTACGTATGTAGCCCACTACCTCACGCAGTAAACGGAAGTTTTAGGTATTCATTACGAAATGTACTGTTCATAGTCATTTAGCAGGCATCAAATCAAAGCAGAGAAGAGTTACAGTACACAACAGAGGCATATTCCCTTAAACATGCCATTGTCGTGGGCAGACAGTTGTATAATTTCGTAACAATATTGTGTGGCGCTGCACTAATACCTGACTCGGTATTGACAACGCATGCTAATCAAAACGTCGCTTTCTCTCGCAAGTAATGTTCACTATATTTCCTTTAAAACTCAGTAATACAACACCACAACATAATTTACAAAGTGAACACCGAGCTATTGCGGTAACAAGATTTTGGCAGTTCACGTATACCAAATTATGGAACACGGCTGCGTAGTTCTACATGCCTGTTCCACAGGTGACTTACACGCTTTTTTTATGGCTAATGTTCAAATGTGTGTGAATTCGTAAGGGACCAAACTGCTGAGGTCATCGGTCGCTAGACTTACACGCTACTTAAAATAACTTAAACTAACTCATGCTAAGACCAACACACACAATCATGTCCGAGGGAGGGTTCGAACCTCCGGCGGGAGGGGCTTTTTTATGAAAATGTTGTTGAGCGAGTCCGTTTACTGTATACATAATTAGTTTTAATATTAATGAACACGTTTCAGGCCTACTCACGAAACTTCACTTAAAAACAAGATTATTTTTACAGATAGCCCCTTTTTAAAATAAAACTCGTTCCAGGAATAAGAGGAGTTGTTCGGGGGAAATGATTTTACGGTAGATTAAATTTTGCTTTGCTAACTGGCAGACATTTTATATTATTGGGCAAACTGTTAAAAGATTTTGTTGCCGCATATGGAACTCCTTTCTGAGCCACTGACACACATGATAATGGGTAAAGTGCGTGTAGAACAACGCGGCCGGTAGATAGGCAGTCGGCGGGGTATGCGTCGGGAAATGGTAGTGGTAGGTGTTGCGGGCAGGCAATGTAGGGTATGTGCCGAACGCTGGAGGGAAGTGCGTTTCTAAAACGAAGCCTATGGTCTCATTTTTTGTAAATCTTAAGTGGAGCCTCTCCACAACCACACTTGCATATTGCCCATTCAAAAAAGATCTGCAGTCACCTCTGCTTTGGTTAGTATCTAACTAGAATTCCGCTGGAAATGCAACCAAAGCGGCGATTTATTTGCGCCTGATTTGTTATCCATTTGTAACATTCAGAGAAGCATCATGGGTCGCGAATTCTGAGTAAAATTTGCTCTTTTGCCAAAACACAGTGGAGTTTACACAGTCTCACCTCACTAACTTATTGTGCAGACGCAACTGGAAGAGATTTCTGAAATAGTGCTGGGTTAAGTGAGAAATGGAGGAAAAGTAAGGTCCAGCAGCTTTGAGACAGCACATTCTCGGTACAAAAATAAACGTGCTATGTTTTCGCTTACGTTGTTCCAAAACCCATAGCATTTCTCGTTTAACCACCTATCGATGGCCCATAAAAATTCATTATTTCATCGAAAAAGAATGTAGCTAGTGGAATGACACGATAGATAATGAAGTTTTGCCTAATAACCATATGGCAAAGTACTATCCTCTTAGTGTGCTATCATTTCCGAAAATCTCATTTAGATACCTCAAGCCCTCTATGAAATGTGAGGAATGTTGTGGATATTTCATTCTGGCTTTATCTCTGACGCACGCGAACGGAAACAAGTGCGCTATATCTGATTAATTTTCTGGTGATAGGTGACAGAGACCTCCACCTAAGTCTGAAGAAAAATTCAATATGTTACCTAAATTTAATATGCAGCAGCATATTACGTAATACAAATCACATGCAATACCATAGAGACCCTTATTTTTCATTGCAAACATTTTCGAATATCACAATAACTACGCCCATTAACGAAATGTAGGCACATCGTCATGAAGCTGACATATAAAGCTACAACAAAAGAAAAATTAAATTGTTTGGAGAAGATTGCAGGGAGTGCACCTCGATTCTGTCATCGTCGACTAGCCGAAAGGGTGCACACACTTGTCGGCCTCCCCTTCAGAACAAGTGAACGAACTCGACCAGCACTTTGGACGAAAACTGATCACAGCGCATAAGCCACCGTATCCTGATTACAGTGTCATCAGGAAACGTCAAAGTTTTTATGTCTTCTCTCCGAACTTGAATTCCCTTTCCAACTTTTTATGTGGTTTTCTTTACTGGTTATGTACAGATTGAATACCTCGGGGGGGGGGGGGGGGGGGGGAGAGGAAAGAGAGAAAGGTTACACCTTGACGCACTTCCTACTCAACTATCACTTCCCTTCCCTGCCCTTCGACTATTATTACTGCAGTCTGGTTTCTGCGCAAGTGTTAGGTAACCTTTCGCTCACACTATTTTGTCCCTGACAACGTCACAATTTCGAAGAGTGTATTTCAGTCGACATAATCCAATTTTAGTCTAAATCTAGAAATACTATAAACGTAATCATGCCTTCAGTGTATCTTCTAAGATGAGCCGTAGCGTCGTTAATCTCTGGAACCCAAACAGATACTTCCCGCGTTTGGCTTCTACCGTTCTTTCTATTCTTCCGTAAATATATATTTTGCAGCCATGACGTACTAAACTGATTCGGTGATATTCGCACATATCAGTACCTGCCTTCTTTGAAATTAGGTTCATTGCGTTCTTATGGAAGTCTGACGGTATTTGACTTGCGTCATATATATTGCATACAGGGTGCAATTATCTTGTTGGTTGGTTCTCCCAAATGTCTTAATAATTCTTAAGGAATTGCATCCACTCACTTTGCTCGTATCGTCTTAGGTCTTTTAGTGCGTGCCAAATTCTTCTCGCTATATATCACCAATTTTCTCTTCATCTACTTCCTGTTCCCTTTCCATAATATTTTCCTAGAGTTCGCTCACTTTGCATAGCACCTCCACATATTCCGTAACATCTTTCCCTTCTGTTTTTAGTAATGGCTTGTCATATGACCTCTTGATATTCACACAGGTGCTTCTCGTTTTTCCTAGAGGCAGTATCTATCTATCCCCTAGTCATGCATCCATCCATAGCATTGTGTTTCCCTCTCAGCCATTCCTGCGTTACCGTTATGTTCTTTCTTTCTTTCTTTCTTTCTTTCTTTCAGTGTCATAGTCTGTGTTCATGTACTGCATTTTTACTTTTTTTTTCCTTTCGTCAATTATCCCTTTCCACCATAACATGCACTATCGTGCTGCCACGGCAGTTTTCACCTAGACTTCAGTCCTCTGTCGTGCTCCGATGTAAAACGATTGTGCAGGTTTTCCGGTCCGTATTTCTCTGCTTGTTTTAACATTCAGCGTCAACAGGCCAAATATTAAGGCTTCAATTACATTCACGTAAAAATGGAAAGGGTTCAATTTAGTATTTCTAGTGATATCCAACTATTCATACCGGACTTTGTCTTTTTGTCTGTTTGACCCTCTGTTGCCTTCACTATTTCATCTCTCAAAGCTATCCATTCATGTATTTGAGTCAGTCATTTGTAATGTTCCCTTTCAAACTCTCAACGCTCTGTGGTTGCTTCAACTTAGTCATGTCTTTTGCATTCTACATTTTTTGCAATTTCTTCAGTTGTAGTACAAGTTTCGTACTAATAAATATAGGTCAAAGCCACATCTGCTCCTGGGCATGTTAAGAAGTTTAAATTTTGTTTTCGAACACTGTCTTAAGATTGTATGATATATGTGAAACCTCCTGTTGTCTCCAGGTGGGTTAAGTATTCTTGCCATATTGGTTCGCATCATATTATCGGTCGGGCAGAAGATACAAATGCAACAGAAAAAATTGAAATAGTTTCTAATAGTAAGGTGTGTTTTTCACGGAAACCAACAGTGGGCTACGTGATTTCTTTGTGAAAAATAATACTGTTTGAAGATATGCGTCCTTCGTCGACAGTTACGTTTACAGCTACTTGCATTGACACTCCCGTTGGAGTGTGATGATCGTGCTTAATCTGTCCACATGAGAACTAGTCTATATTATTTTCGATTTATATAGCCCAACGTATCTATGTGTATAAGGACGGGCAATAGATACGGGACTGACAAAGCCCCACTTGTCGATGAAAAAATCGCTAGTATGGCAATCTTTTATTGGTTAGATAAGTCTCCGCCTTCTTTTGTTTTCCCTTCGAATTACATCACGTTTCTGGCGACAAGTTTGCGGTAATTATTTCTTATTTTGTCTGTCGCACTGTGGACACCCCAGTGACCAGCAGCGCAGGCACAAGGACCGGAGGAGACCGGTTTGCACGATGCAGGCTTCTCGTGGATTAATTCGAAATAGATTCGCTAATGCCAACCCGGATTTCGTGCTTATCGCGAGCTGTCGCCTTAAGCACGTCGGCTATGCGTGCTCGCCTCCCGGACGAGCCAACAATGGTATAAAGATGTAGACAGTGTGACATCTAGAAGTTTGGGTCGGTCCGGGAAGCGTTCACGAATAGCCGAAGTGCGTTCGCGATAACCACGCATGTCCGCCGCTCGTGGTTTAGTGGCTAGCGTTGCTGCCTCTGGATCATGGGGCCCCGGGTTCGATTCCCGGGCGGGTTGGGAATTTCCTCTGCCCGGAGACTGATGTGTGTGTGTTGTTCTTATCATTTCATCATTTGTGACAGTCACTAGATTGGACTGTGAAAAAAATGGACTGTTGATGACGGCGCAGTTGAGCGTCCCACAAACTAAACATCTTCATAATCATAAGCACGAAATCCGGGTTCGAGTCCCGGTCCAGCACGAATTTTCACACGTGTGCCTAAGACGGCTGAAGCCAAGATGTTTGTATTAACGAATTTATTTCGGATTAGTTTCGTACGGCTGTCGATCATCATTGATGTCTGATTTCTTTCTTGTGCGTTCTCCCGAGACCATTACCCCGTAGTAAATTAGATATTAAGTGGTACCCCCACTACCATCCAACCTCCCCTCGTCATCAACATCAGCACCATTAGAATGGAAAGGAATTTTCTGTGAACACGTTTATTTTTAACGTAGCGAAGGATAAATCATATTTAGTTTTTGTAGGTGTTTTCTTAATGAGTCACTAAGAAAATTTAAAAAAAATGGCTCTGAGCACTATGGGACTCAACGGCTGTGGTCATAAGTCCCCTAGAACTTAGAATTACTTAAACCTAACTTACCTAAGGACATCACACACATCCATGCCCGAGGCATGATTCGAACCTGCGACCGTAGCGGTCACGCGGTTCCAGACTGTAGCGCCTAGAATCGCTCGGCCACTCCGGCCGGCTAAGAAAATTAGTACTGATTGTTTCTAACAACCTTTTTACAGTATGATGAGGCAAATATTAGTGCATCGCGAGTGCTATGTAGAACTACTTCTCACAAGGGAAACTCTCATCGCACCTCCATAGACTTCCGGTCTCTTCTGGTCTATTGCGTAAGCTACCTGCAACTCGTATAAGCCATTTTCGTGGGATATATATATATATTACTGTAATAAATGAATGTTACAAAGTATGTGTGCAGTGGGTGGACTTTGTGAGGAAGATGTAGTTAAACGAGCCGTAACCTCCAGCAGACTGCCTCGCGCGTTAGTGCTAGTAGCTGAAAAAAATGTGATTATTGGTGACTTATGTAGCCAGTAATTAAGTCTTCCGAAACAGTGATAATACTAATGATCTTTTAAAAATGAGTTAGTTTCGTGACTCAAACACTATTCAGTCCTTTTGTTTTTACCCCTCAGAAAATTTCGCTTTGCCCCCCAGTTTGGGACCCACCGCTTTAAGCTGATGCCGAGGTCATTCTTCAAAGCGGCTTCTGCCAGTAAGAGCACCCCGTCGTTCTGCGGCCATTCAGAGCTACCCTCCTGGCTCTGATGATGACCTCGATGTCGATGCAACGTTTCCGTCTCCAGCCTTCCTCTCTTCAAGCGGTGTACCCCTTGCCAAATATTCGACTAGATCTCAACACTCCGGAATACGGTATAGGCATTTAGCTTTCCTTACACAACGCTCTCTTAACGTTCCTATCACACTTTATGAACTCAGCATAGATATTTCTTCAGTCTTATAAAAGTTGACAGTTTTTCGAATCGAACACTAAATCTGAAATATTCCTCATTGTAAACCGCATTAAACCCAGCGAGCATTACAGTTTGCGCGTTACTACCTTATCACTAACCAGTTTTTTGACCCCTAACGATATGGCTGCCTGTAAGGGTCTCACATGCCTAAGTCATCGAGTTGATGGAGTAGTAATTCATGTGGAAGTCTTCAATATCGGGCCTTAAACGTTATAATCGATCATGGATAATCGACAGACATCAAAATTTTAAATAGAAAAGTTACTAAAAAAGAAGGCATTTCACTGTACAGGGTGACACACGGGAGACGGACGGTTTTGAACTGCTTAGTACTGAGGGCGCGGTGGTGGGAGGTGGTCGTGGTGGGGATAGTTCTGATCCACACAAGACGCCATTTCATTTACTCAGTCACTATGGAGCAGTTGGACTTGCAACGGCGAGTGTTTGTCTATGACAGTTCCGTGAAAAATGGTGAGTCTATTATTGCTACGCAACGATTGTTTCGTGCGCGGTTTAATGTCGGTAGACATGCAGCTGTTCCGAGCCGTAACACAATCCTCAGATGGGTGGAAAACTTCAGATCAACTGGAAACATACTGGATAAGAAGCATCCTGGCCCGAGACGCAGAGTAACGACACCAGAAAATGTTGAGAGGGTAAGGCAAGCGGCAGTCAGAAGCCCAGGACGGTCAGCTAGACGTCATGCTAGTGAGTTACGAATCAATCGTGAATCGGTTAGACGAACTTTGCATAAAGAATTAAAATTCCATCCCTACAAAATGCTCATTGTACAACAACTCGAGGAAACTGATTTTGCTGTACGAGAAGACTTCGCTTACAGAATGCAAGTGATTTTGGGATCGAATGAAAATGAAATTTTATTGATGAGCGATGAAGCTCATTTTCATTTAAACGGGACCGTGAATAAGCAAATCCTACGTTACTGGGCTCCAGAGCATCCACACCTTATCCACCAGCGTCCTCTACACTCACAAAAAGTAACAGTCTGGTGTGCTCTTGGCTCTGTGGGCATTATTGGACCTTATTTTTTTGAAGAGAACGGGGCCACAATTACTGTTAATTCGATTCGCTACGTTCGTATGCTTGAAACACTCTTGAAACCAGAAGTAAGAAGACGACGAATCCCTTTGAAAACGCGTTTGGTTCCAGCAGGATGGGGCAACATCGCACACCGCAAACACTTCAATGACAGTTCTTAGACGCATGTTTCCTCGCCGAATTATCTCACCTTTTGGCAATGTTCCTTGGCCTCCCAGGTGTCCCGACTTTTCAGTATGTGACTTTTTTTCTGTGGGTTCAAAAATGGCTCTGAGCACTATGGGACTCAACTGCTGAGGTCATTAGTCCCCTAGAACTTAGAACTAGTTAAACCTAACTAACCTAAGGACATCACATACATCCATGCCCGAGGCAGGATTCGAACCTGCGACCGTAGCGGTATCGCGGTTCCAGACTGCAGCGCCAGAACCGCGCGGCCACTTCGGCCGGCTTCTGTGGGGGTACCTTAAGAACTGTGTCTATAATCACAAACCAGGAAATTTGGACGAGTTGAAGAATGCAAACATTCAAGAAATTGCTGTCATCCCTGCAGAGATTTTAGTCCGTGTGATGGAGGATTCTGAGAAGAGACTTGAGTCCTGCATTCGAAATCATGGACATCACCTTGACGACATTATTTCTCAGAAATAACTTCGTTAACTAAAATGGCATATAATGAGCTTTGATTTTGTGTAAATAAACATGCGTTAATTTTAAAGTTGGCTGAGTATTATTTCATTAAAAACCGTCCGTCTCCCGTGTGTCACCCTGTATTAATGGGGCGAGCTAGTCTCATGGATACTTTGCTCGAACTGCATATCTAACCGACAATGCTGATGCACACCAGTGCGGTGGCATTTGAAACGAACTTAGTCACTTCGCCCCTGGCGGTGGAAAAAGTCTTTGGCCTCCAGAGGGAGGTGAGAAGTGGATCTGAAGTTTCTGATTACCAAGCTGTCTCACTGAAAAGGATTAAACATCAACAACTTGTGCGTAGTATCTCGTGGAATGAGGACACAGGACACTGATGTTGATTCGTCAGTCAGGAAGGACTCCCTGTTGCTATTCGAGAGAAACATATACCCGCAGTAGTTTCACCCTTTCACTTTTCTCCACTGTCACAGGAGGAGGGGAAAATGACCATTTATATGCAGTCTTCACGGGGATTCTCTCTAAAGAATAATATTTTAGAAACGATAATAGTATGTTTCGACGAAAAACTGCCAAAGCGCGCAAAGAAAGAAATCTGATCTACTCTGACAAGTCTCTCAACCGATACGATCAGAAGACTTTTACTCTTCGACAGAGTGAAAGGCTTCGATCACTGAGGAAAACCCAGTGTATTCCACGGATAAGTAATGGAAGATAACAGCGTATAAGCTGTACCGTTATATTATAATGTCTGTTGTCCGTTGTAGAATTTTAAAATACATACAGCACAACAGTATCATGCGTTCCTTTTTTGGGGGTGGGGTGGGGTGGGGGGGGGGGGGTCGTTTTGCGCACACTCTACCACTGGGCTTCAAAAATATCGTTTATGTCGTTCTGCTCTGTAGGCTAATGATGGGAAATCCAGTATGTCCATACTGGATGAAATTTTACGTACACCACTGTGCAAATGGTCCAGTAGTATGTGAAATGTTGGCCCGAAAATTATCTTGGAAAAGACTTGTGGCTTGTTGATGAGGAATATTGCAGAACTGTTAATGTTGACAGGGCATCACAAAACTAGTCTGTTTGTCCAGAATGGTAATTGCGGTCATGATTATGCAGAACGTTATCTTGAAAAACATAAACACATAGAGGACAATTCGCAGAATAATTACCCGTCGTGTTAGAGCGGCTGCCCTATTTACATATAGTCTGCATACTGAAATACCAAAGCGGTGCTTATACACGAGAAGATTATTACACACTTCCTCGTTACAGCGGCTTTGACTGAGTTGTCTGAACAGCAGTGCGAAACGAGAACAAACAAGGAAACGGCTCGTAAGACTATGCCAGGTATCTACACATTGTGCGCAAAAGCTGTCAGCTAGAATGGAACACGAAAACATATTGTCAGGTTCATTGAAACATGAATCTGAAGACTGGTAAGTGAAATATAATTCTTGCGAATAGGAGAGAGACGGACGCAGCTGCCACGCATCTGGAGCAGGTTAGTTTAGTCGGAATATTGTCTGCTGAAGCTCAGCGAGTTTATAATGAAGAATAAAGCTAATTTTGTGGTGCCGTATCGATACTCAACAGTACTGATGTACTAGATATGCGCTATTTATGTAGTAGTAACTAGTGATTAAGATTGGTTACTTCCTTGGGCTTATAAGAAGCAACTAAAACGCTGTTGTTTTTATTATGAGATATATAATTAGGTCCCTCTACAACTAGATAAGCGAGTCGGTTTGAAGGTCGGAGGAAGGAAAGGACACACACACACACACACACACACACACACACACACACCCCACCGCCTCTAACAAGGCAATGTCCGTATACCGCTTCGGATTTTAAACCTGCCTGTTTTTACAGCCTTTATTTATTATTATTAAATATTTACTCTTCATCGCCCTTTCATCACTCTGTTTAACGGGTGAACACACAGAAATAATAGTAAATAATAATGATTTTCACATTAGCGCGAGCTATAAGAAAGAGATTTCACACTGAAGTTTGCATTGTGCTACTTCATTTAGCGTAACCGAGGGTGCACCACGGGATGGCCAACTAGCTGTATTCTTTTTGCGCATTTACGATGGCGTCCTTTATAAATTGTAATTTCTGCCATACGCGAAGTAAATGTAGCTAGTCCACAAAGGAATACGAATTTTCGTGGTAAACACATAACTAGAACCTCCGTAATTTTTGTGCGACGTAATTTACGAATATACCTACGAGACGCCTAGGTTATTGTTAATGTAACGTAAACATCAGTTGAGTTACTAACGGACAACTTCTGCATTGAGAAAAAAAAATATCTTAGGAGAAAAGACCGAGTAACAGTAAATTGCTGTTTGTAGTTCGTGCTTTGTATGTCTTTTCTTGCTTGGAAAGAAGTATTGTATACGCACGATAACTTGGCGCTTTTGCAACGGATGCTGGAAGCGAAAGCACGCTATCACCTCCTATTTTTAAGCGCTGCTGCGTAAGTAGGGTTGGCAGCGAGTGGAAATATTCCGTTCCGGGCCGAATTTTTCCAATTGCCGCAGATTCCTTTGCTCTCGGAAAAGGCTCAAGTTATGTTGTGCCTTTAGATACATTGTTGTGATCACCTACATAACTGTTTTTCTTTTTTTTTTTTTCAGTGCCTGGCCCGCTGACTGGTAAGTCTTCGCGTTCTTCCAGCAACCGTAAGCAAAACTTCCAGACTATATTTTGCAATCATGTATTCACTGTACTTCGTACGCAGTTTCCAGGATTATGTTCTTGTTACTGTCGGCCGGCCGGGGTGGGCGAGCGGTTCTAGGCGCTACAGTCTGGAACCGCGCGACCACTACGGTCGCAGGTTCGAATCCTGCCTTGGGCATGGATGTGTGTGATGTCCATAGGTTAGTTAGGTTTAAGTAGTTATAAGTTCTAGGGGACTGATGACCTCAGAAGTTAAGTCCCATAGTGCTCAGAGCCTTTTTTTTTTTTGTTACTGTTGCCCTACATCATGCCCCATATTAACATTGTTATCCCTCCGCTCCACCGCTCCCAAAATCAGGTAGTCACACTGGGATCTTGCTGAATGCACATTGGTGAGCTAAAGCGTAGTGGCCACTGTCTGCCGCGTGAGTGGATGCCGTCTGATGGCGTTGCGGCCACGTGAGGCGGCGAGCGAAGTGTTTAAGCGGAGCAGACGCGAATGAGGGGATCACTTTGGCGACTTCGACTTCTTGTGCCCCGGCGCTTAGGAACGGAGAGCTCACAAGGGAACCTCCCCATCAGATTTAGTTATAAGTTGGCACAGTGGATAGGGCTTGAAAAACTGAACACAGATAAATCAAGAAAACAGGAAGAAGTTGTGTGGAACCGTGAAAAAAAATTAGTAAAATATACAAACTGAGTAGTCCATGCGCAAGATAGGCCACATCAAGGAGAACGTGAGCTGAGGAGCGCCGTGGTCCCGTGGTTAGCGTTAGTAGCTGCGGAATGAGAGATCCTGGGTTCAAGTCTTCCCTCGACTGAAAATTTTACTTTCTTTATTTTCGCAAAGTTATGATCTCCCCGTTCGTTCATTGACGTCTCCGTTCACTGCAATAAGTGTGTGTCTGTGTTTTGCGACCGCACCGCAAAACCGTGCGATTAGTAGACGAAAGGACGTGCCTCTCCAATGGGAACCGAAAACATTTGATCGCAAGGTCATAGGTGAACCGATTCCTCCACGGGAAAACACGTCTGATATATTCTATACGACACTGGTGACGGCATGTGCGTCACATGACAGGAATATGTTGTCGACCCACCTAACTTGTACACTTGGTGAATGGGTAAAAAAATTCTTCTGCCTTGCCCGATTTAGGTTTTCTTGTGGATGTGATAATCACTCCAAAAAAAGTGATGAAAACATAAGAGTTTGTCACATAAACTGAAAATAAAAAATTAAACTTTTCACTCGAGGGGAGACTTGAACCTAGGACCTCTCGTTCCGTAGCTGCTCTCGCTAACCACGGGACCACGGCGCTGCTTGACTCCCAGTGCCTTGATGTTGCATATCTTAGCATGGACTACTCAGTTTGTATATTTTATTAGTTTTTTTCATAGTTCCACACAACTTCTTCTTGTTTTCTCGATTGATCTGTGTTCAGTTTTTCAAGGCCTATCCACTGTGCCAACCTATAATTAAACCTGAGGGGGGTGCGATGGGGAGGTTCCCTTATCAGAAACGAGTACTGCTGTCGTGAGGATGTGTCGTAAGGGTTGAAGGACCGTGAACCCACAAGTAGCGACAAGGTGGCGCGCGTCCACGCCTCACCACAGACAGTGGCTGCAAAGCAGGACAGGCGGCGATCTGTGACACGCGACGACAGAGTACAGTGATGATGCAGGGACGAACGTTTCACAGCACACCGTGCGGCACTCACTGTGAAACAGGAAGCCCGTAGCACGCGATTCCCACGTGTTCCCATGTAGACCCAATGACATCGTCGATTACGATTTCAGTGGACAATGGATAATCGAGAATCGACCGTGGATCAATGTAAACTTGTCGCCAGGTCGGATGAATCACGTTTCCTGGTCATGTCCGGATACGCCTTCATACAGGCGAAGAGTTGCTCAAAACAGGCACCGCACCATGTGCGCAGACCGCCTGGGGCAGTATTGGGGTATGGTTGACTTTCACGTGGGATTCTGGGACACGCGTGGCCTAGAAATCAAAGGCGCCATGACAGCTGTGGACTACGTGAAGATTACTGCGGACCACCCTTCATCGCTGATATCTTCGCAGACGCCAATAGCGTCTTCCAGTAGGACCATTGTCCGTGTTAGAAGGATCGTGCTACAGTGGCTCGAGAGCGTGCAATGTGGACCGGATGACAGATATGTGGGACGGTATCGGGCGCCAGCTCCGTCCCCACAAACCACCGGCCCGTATTTTACGAGAATTGTGTGTGATCTTTAAGTTGAAATCTGGTGCCACATACCTCTCTACACGTACCAAGGACTTCCCGTAATCCGTGCTAATCAGAGTCGCACCTATATTCCTATCCAAATATGGACCAACACGCTGTTAAGCATGTGGTCAAATTTTTTGACTCGTCAGTATAAAATGGTACCCAGCCAATATTTCCATTGTGTAGTGTTGAGATGGAACCTGTGGCCAGCAACTCGGGTCATCACATATTAGTGGAAGATCAGTCTTCCTTCTTACAACTGTAGGAACAATTCGTTTGCTGAAAAGGATCTGTAGTTTCCTTTTAGAATGCGTCTTCGTTCATTTCGCTCGGTTTCGTGAAGCTGACTTAATAAGAAAGAAAAATAATTGAGGGTGAACATCTTACGTTTTTAGGAGAAAAATTTTCACAAGCGTGAGCCTGTCCTAAGAATATTTCGTTCTTCAGCAATTTCGGAACACTGCAGATATGTTTCATCAAGACCGTCGTAGGTTACAAAAAAGGTTTCTAAATCTTTCCTTTCCAGCGCGATCAAGATGAGATAGAAACCAGTGAACTCAACATGCTGAATAACGTGCTACAGTAACAGCTTTTGCACTTACCACGAGTTCCAGTGATTACGAGAAGTAATGCGAAGAATGCTATTACGCCAGTTTTCCTCATGTTGCCAATCCGTCAGCGTAACACAGAATAGGGATCCGCACGCAGCAAATGCCCCCTATAAACCCGTTTCTTGCTCCCAGACCCCCACTCCGTGTCCTGTTGAGCGGGCCGTCTACTGGGCAAGAAACGAAGGTCGGAGGTGGGGAGAGAAGCGAGCGGAAAAAGTGAGAGGACTACAACGACGAGAGAGGGACGCGAGACAAACACTGTGGTTTTTTGTCTCTTTTTCGCGGGGGGGATTTGCTAGCGGGAAGCAGGACTACGACACATCAAGAGGTTTGTTCCGTTGGCTGTGGCCGCCTTGCCGCTTTTTTTCTCCCTGGGAGCTGGTGAGCTAGCAGCGGACTAGTGTGGAAGGCACTGGCGATACACAGCAGTCCGCGGGCCGGTTCTTCCCCGTGACGTAGCCAAGCAACAAGTGGATGCGAGCCCGTAATGTAATTACCGGGCGACAGCGTGTTCCGCTAGGCACGTGAGCGCGCGCCCGAGCCAGCCTAGACGCAAGTCAGCTGTCTGCCACCGAAACCCGTAGTTCCGTCCTTGTGACGTATTTCAGCGTCTTTTAGAACATGTTCTGGATTTCAAAGCCAGTATTAACGTCTTGGAGTAAGCAGTTACTTGAACGACATTGGCTTAAACTGTTTGGAACGTTACACATAAACATTTAATACTCGTAAAATATGAAATACTGCCGCTAGAGCAATTAATATCTCAGTTACTTCTTTCAATTTATTTTCACCTTATTTCCACACTCTTGAGACGAGTCTAACATACCGCTGGGCATATCGTGGGAAACAAGAGGGGGCTGCGAACGAGATAGTTGTTCCAGCTGGTTCATTGGTGAGGCATCGCCATTTCTGTTGCATATGCTTGCACGACAGAAATCAAATAGACTTGTCGCTTTGTAAAGAAATAGTTCTTTTGCCATGTTAGTTCGCGACGTTTTCAGCATTAAACTGTCCTTTTGATATGGCAAGTTTTATAAAGTTTGATCCGTTTAAGTAGCAGCAAAGTGTACTATGCTGGTCACGAAAGAGACTCATGGTGCGGAATTGTGTTGAGCTACTTACGAAACATGTTCATTTAATCACCTTTAAAGTATAACCCGTTTAAGTCCACTTTCATGTCCATTCAGTCCTGCCACTGTTGTAAACTTTTCTACATTTCGTTTTTCTTCGGGCTGTGAAGTAGCTTTGCACGAAACTTATCAGTCGTGAGCACTCAAAAAGATCGATGAACGGTCGCGCATTGATTTACTACGACAAATGATTCGTTTGTAAAGGGAACAGTAGTGTTTCTTTTGTGTCAGAAATTTTATTAGAAACACAATCAAAAATAAAGTTTATGTGTAAGGTGTATCATAATTACTACGAAAACTGACGCAGGTGGAAGTATGTGATAAAACGTTCCAGCAAACTTGAGTCCGCATACGAGCCGTTCGCGAGGTGATTTTGTTTGCGTGTGTGTGGTGACGGGTGTTTTCCAGCCTCCACTCGTTTCATTGTAAAATACTGTACTGGTTAGTACAAATCTACTTCATATGTACATTTTTCGACTGAGTCATCATCTAATTGTGCTCAAATTTCGCCCATGGTCCATGGTTGGGCAATGCGATACGTGAATGAGGGGGTACCGACACCTTTTGCTCTTACTGCAGTACGTCGTCTATCGCGCCAGTTTTGAACTATACTTAAAATTGTAAACTTCTCCATCACAAAGATTTTACATGTAGTGTTCCTTTTTCATTTGTTGTGCTCGAGTCTTTAATAAAATAATTTTTACAGAGCACGTTAGAATATGGAATTCATTTTTTCATTTCGTTTATTGCGTAGTTGAAGTTTTACCTAGTATTTTAGGACAAAGCATTTTAGATTTTTGGTCCTGTAACAAAATCACTTGTTCCGTACTAAAAACGTATATTGCGAAGATTGTTACATAAATAAAAATTAATAATAATGAGTAACAAAAAATAAGCATCTTATAATTTAGCGAAAGAAAACGGAGGGTGTTAGCTGAAAATATTTCAGAAGGGAAAAGGAGAGGATAATAAGTGTAAAAGAAAATTGGAGAATCCCATCAGCAGTACGAACCTGAGGAGGAGATCTTAGAATGGTACAGGGATATCTAGCATCATGGATTGACATCCGCTTTTGCTAATTTAGCGCTCCTCCTGGCGGTGGTGATTTCTACTGATGGCCTGGCTCCTTAGCCATGTTGCAAACGGCCGAAGTGTTAGTAATTCGTATTTGATAGCCGAGGTGATAAAAGGCCACTGTACGACCTGGGGATATCCCAGACCACATTGCCATACGACATTTACGTAAAGTAGGCTGTATAACGATGAAATTGTCGTGTGTAATGTTAATAATACGACTGTACATTATGTTTTGTTATAAAACACTGATAAGGTGGTAGACCTTTGGAATTTGCAATGTAATGTATTTTTACCATTTACTTTCCTAAATTATTTAATCATTTGATCTTTTTGTTGCGTGTTTCGCATTTATTGGTTTTTATATTAACTGCATATTAAGTATCAGAAATGCATTTATTTTAATTATACACCGGATCTAATCTCTCTGGATTTGTGAGTTTTGCTTCCCGACAAGTGGAGAGAAAATTAAGCAGGTCATATAGGAAATACACCTTTTATAATAGCATCATTAGTGCAGGGTATTCGAAGCTTTGACACTGCTCCAGTGTGATGTACAAAATATTCGAATGCTGTGGTCATACTTACGTGAATACTGCACGCATACACTGTCGTCCTCATATATCACGTGGAATGCGAAGCATTTTCACTTATTGGACACTTCACAGTTTTCAGTCCGTGAACTGTGTTGAAAACAATACTTGCAGCCGGCCGCTGTGACCGAGCGGTTCTAGGCGCTTCAGTCCGGAACCGCGCTGTTGCTACGGTCGCGCCGGTCGGAGTGACCGTGCGGTTCTAGGCGCTACAGTCTGGAGCCGAGCGACCGCTACGGTCGCAGGTTCGAATCCTGCCTCGGACATGGATGTGTGTGGTGTCCTTAGGTTAGTTAGGTTTAAGTAGTTCTAAGTTCTAGGGGACTGATGACCTCAGATGTTAAGTCCCATAGTGCTCAGAGCCATTTGAGCCAGTACTTGCTATGTCACTTATACATAGCGATGATATAACAAAAATGTTGTTTCAGAGCATGACGCTAAGACGTATGCCTGTGTATCTTCTGCTTCTGGTCATTGAAATATAGTTATGTGGTGTCTTCTGTGCACTATCGCCAAACAACCAAATTTTCCTGCCCAGAATACCCTACCAAATTACAACTTAGGAATTCCTGGAGTAGATGAGACTTCATGGTTCTTTTATGGGCCTGTTGTTCTGTACTATTGAGAAAGTTGGCACTATTAACGTTTATGCAGTGTTTCTTGACAGAGGCCATATTAGCTGCCATGTAATTTGACTGTAGACATATGCAAATCAACCGATGAAGGTGCGACAGTGATTAAATTGTGGACTCATAGCTGACAGCAGTGTGCTTCAGTTGGTCATCAGTGCCATGTCTGGAACGATCTTATCCAAGACCACTGACACGGGCTTCTGATGTCAGGTTTCACACTTGGGCAACTTATAATCAAAATCAACCTACAACTCCCCTCTCCAACGCGGAATGGCCGACACGTGTATGTGGTCCATTCCTCATCCATGGGAACCCTCACACACCTCAGACAAATCTGCGAGTTATATTCGAGGTCATCCAGAGAGACCACTGTCCTATTCAAGCATGCAAGTGAAGTACTTTTATTCAAGGGCGTGACATAACTCTGTACTAGCCACACGATATAAAATTGGCAGGGGGGAGCAGTGGGGTACATTAAAATGACGCAACCCAGTGGTGCTATAAGGTTGGAGAGCTCCCTCCTCGCACTTACCATTGTTTATAATTAGTTTAACTGTGTAGGTCTGTGCATCGTAGGGAAGAGTGTCAGGTTTGTTATAACCAGTAGCGAATTAAGTTCCTGATTATCAACAACAATTTTCTATCCATATAGTTCAGTTGCATGATCCTGCTCAACTGTACTCTGTAGTGTAATGGTCAGGGTCTTTTGTAAATAGTAACACCGATATAAAAAATAACTTGTGCCTTATTGACAACTTTTCTTTTGTTAACAATTTTTATATATTTATTAACAATGACATTTTCTTAATTTATGGTTTATTTACAAAATATTTGCAAAGTTATTTTACAATAAATTATTTTTCCTTGTAATTTAAAAGATTGGTTGTATATACTTTTTTCACTGAAACTATTACCATCACGTAAATACATACAGAGATACCATTCACACTAAAATAAGGATGTAAGAAGAAGAACCAGAACCCCATATAATCATCACTTTGTGCTGTGTTTCATCATTTCTTTCTATTTACATTTACATAATTTCGTTTGTACAGAGTATGCAATGGAAAACAGGCACTAGCAACATTGTTTTACCTAACTATTCCGCACACACTCGCACATACACGTGAACTAGCTACACATAAACACACGGCATACCCTCGATCACTCCAGCGAGTAGTGTGAGTATGGTACAGTGTCAGTCCTGTCCTCACAGATGAGCCGTTTTTTGCCATGACGAGACAGACCCTGTTTCATCTGCAGCGCAGTATGTACCTCATGGCTTACCGATTGAAAGATTACCTGGCCCACAGTATGTGGAGTTGCGCCAGTGACTTGGAGGAGGCACCTCTTGTAATCCTCAGTTGTGAGAGTCTTTGGAGCCGCACAGTACACACCCTTAGGCTGCCCCTGGGTGACACCTGCTTTTATATGATAGGCGTAAATCTTTGATCTGAGCCCCACAAACTGCAACTCATTCGCTCTGTCTTTCATCGGGCCAATAATCTTCTTCTTACAAATGCGCCAAATGGTTTGGGATTATAACTTTGCCATATGGATCATAGGCTTTCACCTAGCGGATGATACTACCTGGATCCGTATAAAGTAACTTATGGTCGGCAAAATATGGATCTGTATGGTCATAATGAAATAGGTACATGTGTAGTTCGGGAAGGTCCAGAATACATACACCGATATGCACAGGCTTCATGAACTGCTCTGAAACGTTGGTCATCTCCACAGTCACCAGTCCTTTATTGAGTATGGTGACCAATTTTAAATTTTCTCTGGCAATGTAATCTCCTGTGCCATAGTGCTTGTCCCACTGATAAACTAATGAATTTTGCGGTATTCTCCAACATTCTCTATGGTTCTTTGGAAACTTGAATTATTCATGAACTTGTAAAAATCTTTTTCAAAATCACGCTTCACGGGAGGCCTTGTTTTGGTGTTATCGTCAATGTACTCCTTCAGCTAGCAACACTGGCGTTGTGCAGCGTTGTCAACAGCTTGAGGATGGAACCATTTTGCAGGACTAGGTGTTATGGTCAAGTGGCAAGTCGCTACGCTTGTCATGCAAATGGGTGGGATATTGCAGTTCTACCTCCAGGACATACCTCTCACTAGCTATCTCATTCACATCGTTGATCTTTTCGTTCAAACCGACGGTTTCTTCCTCAGGCAGTCATCAGAACCATCCAAATGGTAGACTTTGTTGCGTGGCGGCCATGTAAAGTATGTAACTTAAACAGTCCGATGGCCTGCACTCTTCATTCATTCATTCATTGATTCATTCATTCACGGGTTGTTCGCTACGGCTTACCTGTGCACGCACTGGCAAATTCCCCCATGGATCCCGTGTTCGAAGAAGAGCAGCATGTCAACTTCGGTCAACAGTTCGATGCTGTCACATGGTTTCCTTAATGTTCTGTCTCACGAAAGCCGTGGCATATGAACTAAAGGCAGGATTCAGATAATATGTGCCCAGGCATACACTCTGAAACTTCCGAAGATGTCTGGGAGCGCCGCGCGGTCTGAGGCGCCTTGTCACGGTCCGTGCGGCTCCGAGGTTTGAGTCCTCCCTCGGAGGGTGTGTGTGTTGTCCATAGCGTAAGTTAGATTAAGCAGTGCGCAGGCTTAGGGACCGATGACCTCAGCAGTTTGGTCCCATAAGACCTTACCACAAATTAAAAAAAAAAAAAAAAAAAAGTCTGGGAGCAGGTGTACATTTGTGTTCATGTATAATCTAGAATAAATTCCTAAATTAGGGATGCTGAAATCCTGCCAAACATTCACCACGTGCTCGTACACCACGTGTGTTACATCAGTGCCTGTCAGATTACTGGAGAATCGAGGTATGTCAGGCAATGTGATATCGTGGAGTCATCAAATCCACCTCCCTCCTTCATCACAAGCTGAAACTTTCCATTATTGAAATATGTGGCTCTGGTGATAAGCATATCTTCCCGATGCATTCTCATGACAAGTTTCTGAAGAGACGCATCCATGAAACGAAGGGAATCCAGAAGTGGAGCGTTATTCTTGGCACGAGTTCCTTGGAAAACGACAGGTACTTCTCTGCAGTGTGAGGAATTACTCTGACCTTATCACATTTCAGTCCAAAATCACCCAAGTGTAGTACGAGAAAGTGGGCAGTATACCCCCTCAAATTGTAGAAAAGGGCGGGTATGTGCTGTGGCACTTGCTACTTAAAGTTGCATGCCTTGTTAACTGCAAAACTTCACTGTTCGATGTCAGTGGTCTCCATGTAGAATTTTTCAGTGGCTGCCCACAGATATGACCCAGAACTTCCCGTTCAAACAAGACGACAGTCTCCTTCGAATCAGTCATGGGTTCGTTGTTGCAATAAATCCCAACAACTTCCCATGCAAATTTTTCGAGTTCTGTGAGTAACCATGTTGCAGAATTATCCTAGATGTAAGATTCGAATTTGTTGCGACTAGAATCTTACGAGCATACAACTTGATACGCTGCCACATACGGTACGTGCTGTTCTGTGAAGGAAGGGTGGAAGGCAGACGGGTCAGCTTCACAGTGTGCCACAGCTGGTAAGAGGCACTCAGAATTGTAGTAAACGACAAAATGGGCGTTGCTCTTGATGGCGAGCATTCTTACATTGTAAGAAATTTTTTATCCTCAGTAGGTATTTTTACATGTTTGGGTTCCTGGGTCGAGCAGTCAGTGAGGTGCCCTCCTAGATACTCATTCTTGGCAAAAGAGTTGTTAATTTTTACTCTTTTGGGAGAAAAGTAGGTGGGGCATGTGTTTGATCCACACGTAGTGTTGCTGCTCGCCTTCGGAGAGTTGAGGCAGGTCTATGTATCTGGTACGCTGACCGGCTAAATTTGAGAAATAGAGGTCTATCGACTTTCGATTGATTTCTTTGCCCTTCACAGTGTCCTCCTGGTCGTCATCTTCTGGCTACTAACATCCAGGGCGTATATGTGAATTGAATAATCTGGTTTCTGTCTCTCGAATTGTGGCAGGTCCTGGAGCTTTACAGGGAATTAGATGGCTTGGAAATTGAAACGCCCATAGATATCAGATTTCATATTGACTTTATGCTGCGTGTTAGTTAATTTCTGTCGCTAACCAGAAGTGAACATGCAAAGCAATATACGTCAGTATCAGATTCTGGACATTAATGAATGCACATTTAGCAGCAATATCGTTCGGAAGAGGGCTGTAACAGGACCCCCTCCCCTAATAAGTAGCCGGCCGGTGTGGCCGAGCGGTTCTAGGCGCTACAGTCTGGAACCGCGCGACCGCTACGGTCGCAGGTTCGAATCCTGCCTCGGGCATGGATGTGTGTGATGTCCTTAGGTTAGTTAGGTTTAAGTAGTTCTAAGTTCTAGGGGAATGATGACCTCAGCAGTTAAGTCCCATAGTGCTTAGAGCCATTTGAACCCTAATAAGTGGACCAAATAAATGCAAATATATATCAAGGTGGTGTATGCAGCTGGGTGCCTTACCTGGACCTCTTCCCTGCATGTCTGGTGAGTGATATACAAAAAGGGAAGTTATTTGAAATTGTTTTCGGGGAAATTTCTGTAGTTCGTCCTGATTCGTAATCAGTTGTAAACGCCAATTTTCGGAAAAATGATCCTTTGTGCGTGGGTTGCAGCAGTATTATTGCGTATTCATGAAATTTCAGCAGTGTTTGCAACGTTTCTGTACAAAGAAATGTCACTATGGTAAATCTGCCTTCATGCATTGCTTATGGTGTTCAGAATTTCTATGTTTCGAATGTTTCTGCAATTGGTATCATCCAAGGGAATGCACCACTTCTTCCTGAAGAATAAACGTAAGAATAAATGTAATAATTAATTTATGAATAGATAAAAGAATGAAATATTGGAATGTGAGAATTTAAAAAGACTGTAAACTCTGAAAATGCCATACACACATATATTGCATAATTAATGTATGTCACGTATTGTGAAACCTAGTTGTAATTTCACAGTTAATATATCACCCTTGTATCCTCTAATTTGATAAGAAAAATTTGTGTAGTAACTTCCTACGAACTTGGTACACAAGTAAAATAAAATTTTAAAAAATCCTGTTTCCAGCATGGTGCACAAAACTGTGAAGCTGTAACGCTAGCCACTTCATCACTTTGGTTCAATGACCTGCGTACTAAAAGACATATAAATTATGGCGAAAACTTTAAGCGTCATTTTCGCAGAAATGATCGAGTACCTACAGATAAGCCAAGACACGTGTTCATTTATCTTGACTGTGTGAAGTTATTGAGAAATCAGGTGATGGCACTTGCCGTGTTCTCTTCATTAATGGTAAGATACCAAACATCATTGATGTTCCTAAGGAGCTCACTTTACAGTACAGCTTGACGAGCATTGAGGAAAGCGGCCGTATCTCAGTAGCCTGCGTTCGAGTTATTAATGCAGGCAAGTGAGATCCAGTCCTCATATGCAGCACCAATTGTAGTCATTGTGATCTCAGAACTTACTTGAAGATACGTATTAGTTTGGGCAGGTCTGCTGCTGCTGCTAGGTGCAACAGAATGTGTTGATAATCTTTGGTAATGGTGGTGGTGTTGGTGGTGGTGACATTGCGAGGTGGGCGAGGGTGCAGAGAGCACGGTTGAGATCACGGCAAATGAGGCAGAACTGTAATGCCATGCCATGGTGACGGATTGGCCTGGGGCGTCGGCAGACTGGGCTGCACAGCAGATGACTGATCAGGCTGTGGGGACATCATTGCAGATGACGAACTGGGCTGCCTGTATGTCATCACAGATGGGTTGCTGGGTCGCTGCACATCCAGCTGCAGGTGCACTTTCACCACCCGTATAACCTACACACAAAGGAGAAGGAAAAAAATATTAAGTATCATTCTTAATTAATAAAATAAAGTTGAATGTGTCTATAGTGTTCTTACTCATGGTCAGAATTTGCTGCATCTGAATCAGTCCGTGGGATCCTGTTGGCCAATACCTCCAGCATTATTTGGTCCAGCCCTACCTGTGGATCGACACTCCCCTGGCTGATGTTATCGAGTGCACCTAGAAACAAACAAGAACACATCACGTTAGTAGTCCATGCAAGCAGTCATGTGTTGGGCGTTGTTATCAGTACTGTAGAAGAAGAATAGAAAGAACTACTACTCACATATTCATTTTTCAATGACCAGCTTCATCCCCCAAGAACTAATGCTGGACAATGGGCTCATCCGGAATTCATCGTCGAGTGTACCTACAAGCAGACAAGAATACATCACGTTAGTGATGCAGGCTTGCAATTACGTGGCACAATATTAATATTTTAGGATAATAGGAAGAACTATTGCTGCTGCTACTTCTACTACTACTCACGTTTCTACTCCTCAATGACTGGCATGCTCCCCCATTAGCTCACTGTGGAAATGTATATGGGCATTTCCTGCATATGATGATTATTGGTAATTACTAATGGGCAACTGCGGCAGCGTTGACTCAGGTGGTTCAGGACTTGGCTGCAGCACTTGATCCATCGCATGGCAGCTATCTCGTTGAAGAATTCTACAGCACACGGAAACACATGGAGAGGAAGGCAGGGAGAGAAATGGGTACTAATGTTCAAGTAAATCAGGATTTATTCAACCGCCAACCATTGGAATGCAAAGCTGCTTCACAAGGTCCTCGAGAGCACCGTCGCTCAACATGGATGACGGTACAGAAGAAGAAGAATAGGAAATTTCCATGAGGCTGTGGCTAAGCAATGTCTCCACAGTATCTTTTCTTCCAGGACTGCTAGTCTGGCGAGTTTCACAGAAGATCTTCTGTGAAGTTTGGTGCGGACAGGTCGTGAGTCATGCTTGGGAAGCTCAATCGGTAGAGTACTTGCTTGTGAAAGGCAAAGGTCCCAAATTAGTCTCTTGGTCCGGCACACAGTATCTTCCAGGAAGTTTCATATCAGCCCACACTCTGCTGCAGAATGAAAATTTAATTCTGGGATCACTGGTGATGTACAACATGGAAAAGTGATTTATTAAACTCACAACTATTACGATTGAAGCAGATCACATTAATTAAAAAGAAAAATTTAATCTTAAATTTTAAGACTCAAAATATAAACAGGTTGAATTAATAAAATTCAGCAATTAAATACAGTGTAAATTAAGAAAAACATTCATGATTTAAATATTTAATCAAAACTAACAAAATCAATAAATAGGAAAGAGACTGTAATAACTTCAGCCAAAATTTAAAAATAAATTCCTAAAGTTCTCCGTTTGGAGATGTACATCCACATCGGTACTCCACAGCCCACCTTATGACGCGTGGCAGAAGGTACCCCATACCAATACTAGTCATTTCCTTTCCTGCTCCACTCACAGATAGAACGAGGGAAAAACGACTACCTATATGCCACTGTATCAACCCTGTTTTCTCATGTCTTACCTACATGATCCTTATGCGCAATGTATGATGGAGGCAATAGAATCTTTCTGCAGTCAGCTTCAAATATTGGTTGTCTAAATTTTCTCAATAGTGTTCCTCGAAAAGAACGTCGCCTTTCCTCCAGGAATTCCCATTTGAGTTCCCGTAGCATATCCGTAACACTTGCATGTTGTTTGAACCTACCAGTAACAAATCTAGCAGTGCACCCCTGAATTCCTTCTGTATCTTCCTTTAATCCGACCTGGTACTCAGGATCAAACCAGTGTCCTGTATGCAGTCTCCTTCACAGATGAACCACACCTTCCTAGTATTCTCCCAATAAACCGAAGTCGCCAATTTGTCTCTCTACCACAGTCCTCACACGCTAGTTCCATTCCGTATCTCTTTGCACTGTTACGCCCAGATATTTAAAAGACGTGACTGTGTCAAGCAGGACACTAGTAATACTGCATCCGAACGTTACGGGTTTGTTTTTCCTACTCATCTGCGTTAACTTACATTTTTCGACATTCAGAGCTAGCTGCCATTCATCACATCAACCAGAAATTTTGTCGAAGTCATGTTGTATTGTATTGTATCTTCCTACAGTCACACAACTTCGACTTCTTACCGTACACCACGGCATCATCAGCAAACAACAGACTGCCCCTCACCCTGTCCGCCAAATCATTTATGTATGTAGAAAATAACAGGGGTCCCATTACAATTCCCTCGGGCACTCCTGACGATACCACTATCTGTGATGCACCTGAACCTTCGCCATCGAGGACAACACACTGGGTTCTATAATTTACGAAGTCTTCGAGCCACTAAAATTTCTGTTAACCTATTCCATATGCATGTAGCTTCGTTAGCAGTTTGTAGTTGGGTACCGTGTCAAACGCTTTCTGGAAATCTAGAAATAAGGAATCGGCCTGTTGCCCTTCAACCATAGCTGGCAGTATATCATGTGAGAAAAGAGCAAGCTGAGTTTAGCACGAGCGATGCTTTGTAAACCGTACTGATTCATGGAGAGAAGCTTTTCGGTCTCTAGTAAATTTACTATATTCAAACTCAGGTTATGTTCTACAATTCTGCAATAAACCGATGTTAAGGAAATTTGTCTGTAATTTTGTGGGTTCGTTTCTTTACCCTCTAGGAGTCACATGCACTTTTTTCCAGTCGCTTGTGACTTTGCGCTGGGATAGAGATTCACGATAGATGCAAGCTAAGTAAGGCAGCAGTGGCGTAGAGTACTCTTTTAAAAAACCAAATTGGCATTCCATCCGGACCTGGTGACTTATTTGTTCTCAACTTCTTCAGTTGCTTCTCTACGCCAGGGGTGCTTATTCCAATGCTGTTCATACGGGAGTCTGTCCAATGTTCAGATGACGGTATGTTTTTATGAGTTGCCGGCGTGAACGATTTCTTGAACGTGATATTTAAAACTTCGGCTTTCGTCTTCAAGTGCCATACCAGACTGCTCAACAAGGAACTGAATGGAAGCCTTAGCCCCACTCAGCGATTTTACTTAGACCAGTATTTTCTCCGATTCTCTGCCAGATCTTTTGCTAAGTTATGACGGTGGTAGTAGTTGTATGCTTCGCGCACTGGTGTTTTCACAGGCGCACGAATCTCTAGTAACCTTCGCTTGTCGACATTTGCGCGTTCTCTTTTGATCCGAGAGTGCAACAGTGTCTGCTTCCTCAGCATTTTCCGAATCTCGATTTTAAACCGTGTTGGTGTTTTCCGTCCTTAATCCACTTACTAGGCACGTAATTCTCCAGACCACGATTTACAATCTACGTAAACTTATGCTGTAATTTCTCTACGTCAATCTTACTGGAAATAAGTGATGCCAGTAATACCAAATAACAGAAACTAACTGCTGCCCCACAATTGTGAAGTGTTACATCAATTTTGCAAGCATGAAAGAATCAGGAGGAGCAGCGTTACAATGAAAAAAATCACTTGTACACACAGTAAATAATTTTAAACAGATGCAACACTACATTAAAACAGTTTAAATAAGATTTCAGCTGCAGAGGGAGCGGACAGCAACGAGGCAACGCAACCCGACGTTAAGCGAACACCGGACAAGCAGAATACAGTAAACAGTGCACCCAAAATAGTAGCTTAAGATGGTTGTGCGTGCGCACACGAGGACTGAGGTAAATGACACGGTAGTATGGGGGATTTTACAGTGTCACGATGAAACCCAGATTTACAAAACCATATTGATCGTGCTAGTTTTAAGCTTTGAACGCGACTGACTGCGTATGTTCCAGTGTACAGAAAATTGTAATTGTGAAATTTGCATAGGTAGTATTATAGTTAGTGGACAATAGCGTTGCTCCAGGGAGTAGATGGTGATGAGAATGCTCGGAGACGTAGATTTGGTTGAGTGATATTCAGCCGTGGAGTTGTCTTTTCGTTTTTTGCTTGTTCTGATTGGTTATTTGTGGGAGCTATTTTATTTGCCTCTTTACTGTCTATGGCCAAGTGCCGCATATTGAATATTGTGGTTATCGACCAAATTTTCTTTACTGGGGCGTTGTCTAATTGAAATTTGTTTAGTGTGCTGAAGGAATTTACGTTGTTAGCCTCTTTTACTAAGCCATCCCGTGAACAATTATAATTGAGCTCCAGATTAACTTCATTTATCTTACTGTTGATAGTCAAGAAAGATACTTCATGTTTAATAAAGTGTTTGTAAAACAGACTCCACGCCTGCACGACTCCCAGTCCGAACCCCACTCTACTCAAATTACACTCCAAATTTTGCCTTGCTTTCCTAGGGAATGCAAAACTCACCCTCCAAAGTTCCTAGGTCACTAAGTACGCTATTAATGTAACAAAACAGTTTCACAATACACTCTCGACAACTCGACAAAAGCTTACTCCTTAGTAATTCACATAATAGTCAGCGACTGTCAGGCGTTAATTTAAAATACCATATTCTGTTATATTTATTTTCATTGCTGAAGGGGTGTTCATTTGTACTGTGTGGCCGCTGATCGGAAGCGTGAAGGCATGGTGAGCAGAGAGGAAAAATGGTCAATGTTTCTTGTTCCTCATACAGAATAAAAACCGAAAATGAAATTGAGGGACTCGAGAAATATGCTACCTGCAAGAAAAACGTGAGTCAGACTCAAATATATCTCTTAAAAATCTCAGTAATTGTGCTGATGGAGAAAATATTGACCTAGCCATTACCTCTGGTGGCTTCAAGTGCTTTGATTAAAAGAAAAGAAGTCAGTATTTCCGATGTCGAAAATTACGTTGGAGGAAAAGAAAAATGTTGACTATTCCATATGATCATTTCAAAAAAGACATATACGGCATAAATAGAACATTTAGATTGTACTGGCTGTCATTATATCCATAGCTGGCTTATTCTAAAACACCTACAGGCACTTTAAAACAAAAGTTGTGTGTTCTTTTCTGGCCACACATCATGGCGCATTCGCAAGGCGTCCATTCGCCAATTTCAAAAAGTTTCAGATCTGCAAAAACGCATGTGAATTGCGAATGGCGTAAAGATGCAGTTGAAAAGTAAAGTAATTTTGTTAATACTATGACAAACAAAACTATGTAAAACAACTCGTCACTGAGAATTTTGAAAAAGTTGTAAAAGTAATCGCGCTGAGTCGAAGTCAGTTGTTTCTTAAGTATTGTTTTGTGCGTTACATGACTTGGCTTTAAATGCGGTTTTAGGTTACTTATTCTAGGTTAGCGTACAGTTAGTTCACGAAGCATTGCAGAAACATTTTGAGTGTCCCTAAAAACGCCACCTACATTTGTCGTAGAACCGAAAACGATTTGGTTACTGAAACAAACTGTACAGTTTTATGTTATACATTATTCTAGAGGTTGTGCGTGAGCGAAACACCTTGTAGTTTCCACACAAATCGACTTAAAAAAAAGTGTTACAACGTGTGGTAGTTGTTCAAAAGCACGAAACGTGGGAAATCTTATCCACATGAAATTTTTAGTGACAAGAAAACAGTTATTTCAAAGTACAGGTCCTAACGACAACGTAAAAGCAGGTTTTAGTATAACTATACTGTTAGTTTGTGTATGTTTGTAACATTGAGGAAGTACTAAAAGAGAACTGTAAAAACCAATCTGAGAAAATGATTAGCAGATAAGTGCCCTCAAAATTTCTGAAGCACATGTACGGGAAAACGCTTTGCCCCTACCGACATGAAAACGTGCGGACGCTCTCGCCGTGGCCCTCAGCATCTTTCCCAGCCTTGGTTCCGAAAAGCACAGGAGCAGTCAGATACCCGGCTAAACCGCGACTGTCGGAAAACACTGACAGTCGCCGGCTTCCGGCTCCACTTCTCGTCCTGCTTTTCTGCTGCGTTTTTGCTCTGTAGCCTTGTGACAACTGCTGCGGTGGTGAAATATGCTGAACCCAACTGACTCCTTAAGATTTATCTTGAGTTTTTCAGCGTCATAGATACTCTATTCAAGAATAGTTCGGAAGTAAAACTTTGTGTCTGTCATCTGGATTTTTTTTTCATTCCTCACGTGTTTCTCCTTCCGTGACACCGAGAAAATGCTGATTTGTTAGACTTGAGAATTTTTGCTCTGCCTTTTAAAGAGGGCTTTTCAATCTCTGTCCCACGCTCATTTAGGAGCTATCATTAACGTGTCACGTGACATGATTTCCTTTAGAAGACAATTCATTCAGGGACCAGTTCCTTCGAGCAAAAGCGGGATACCAGTTTACGTCTGTGTTTGTTGTAGATTACACCAGATTACACAAGACTGGGATACGCAATAGGATCGCTGCGCTGAGAGGGGAACCTGTGTCATTTGAAGTATCGGGAAATGTCTTGAAGTTGTAATCTCGCCACGTGAAATTGGCGAACTGTTGTTAGTTCAATATGGTCAGATACAAAAGCAGGTACTTTATCTCGCCTCAGATTTGAGTTAACATTAGGAAGAGAAATAAAGCGGAACTAAATCGACAGATGTAAAGGTAATATCCGGAGTACCACAGGGAAGTGTGATAGGACCGTTGCTGTTCACAATATATATATAAATGATCTAGTAGAAAGCGTCGGATGCTCTTAAAGACTATTCGCAGGTGATGCAGCCGTTTATAACAAAGTAGCAACGCCAGAAGATAGTAATAATTTGCAGAATGACCTGCAGAGAACTGATGAATGGTGCAGACTCTGGCAGGTAACCCTGAACGTAAATAAATGTAACATATTGCGCATACATGGGAAAAGAAACCCACTACTGTGCAGCTACACTATTGATGATGACAAACAGCTGGAACCAGCGTCTGCCGTAAAATATCTAAGCGTAACTCTCCAGAGCGACCTTAAATGGAATGATCAAATAAAACAGATAGTGGGAAAAGCACACACAAGACTCAGATTCATCGGAAGAATCTTAAGGAGATATAACTCATCCACGAGGTGGCTTATAAGGCACTTGTTCACCCGATTCTTGAGTACTGTTCATCTATGTGGGCTCCCTACCAGGTAGGATAGGCTGATAGAGGAGATAGAGAAGATCCAAGGCAGAGCGGCACGTTTCGTCACGGGATCGTTTAGCTGGCAAGAGAGCGTCATGGCGATCTAAACAAACTCCACTGGCAGACGCTACAAGAGAGACGTTGTGCACTACAGACGCCGCAGTCATGGACTGTGCGACTGGTCCCGTCGGAGGTTCGAGTCCTCCCTCGGGCATGGGCGTGTGTGTGTGTTTGTCCTTGGGATAATTTAGGTTAAGTAGTGTGTAAGCTTAGGGACTGATGACCTTAGCAGTTAAGTTCCATAAGATTTCTCACACATTTGAACATTTTTTTGCACCACAGAGAGATTTACTACTGCAATTTCGGGTCAGCACTTTTCAGGAGTAGTCACACAACATATTACTTCCCCTCTACATACATCTCGCGTATTCCACTAGGAGAAAATTCGAGAAATTAGAGCCAATTCAGAGGCTTACCAACAATCATTCTTCCCACGCACAATTCGCGAGTGGAAAAGGGTTGGAGGGATCAGATAGTGGTACCGAAAGTACCCTCCGCCACACACCATTAGGTGGCTTGCGGAGTGTGATGTAGATGTAGAAGAGAAATAAAAGTAAGTAATAAAACTAGAACGTATTGGTATTGGTGAGTTGCAATCTCCACAAAGCTACCCAAGTCACTGTACTGAATTTTCATAATTTAACGCTGGCCTTTGTTTTACTATGTGCATACGAAGTGCGAATACAGGATGTCCCAAAAAGAATCACACGATGTGAAATAGAATTATTTATTAGGAAGAAGGGCTTAACACCAACAAATTGCATACTAAATTACTCTGAAAAGACAGAAGTTTATAAAAATCCACCATAAATGTTCAATATGTCCTCCACTGGCTGCACGGACGACATCTAGCCGATAGCCGAATTCATCCCAAACTGAGCGTAAGGTATCTTCTGTCACTGAAGCTACAGCAGCTGATATTCTGGTTTTTAGGTCATCAATGTCACGAAGTATGGGAGGAACGTAAACACATTGTTTAACATATCCCCACAGGAAGAAGTCACATGGTGTTAAGTCAGGGGACCTAGGAGGCCAAGAGTGTAAAGCCTTGTCTCACGGTCCTGTACGCCCTATCCAACGTTGAGGCACGTTGGCATTGAGGAAACTGTGCACGTTGTTGTGCCAGTGCGGTGGTGCTCCATCTTGCTGATAGATGAAATTGTCAGAGTCAAGTTGTGGGAATAACCAGTTCCGTAGCATTGCAAGATATGATTGTCCTATAATGGTTTCTTCCTCAAAAAAGTAGGGTCCACAAAGCTTGCTTTGCGAAACAGCACAAAAAACATTCACTTTTGGTGAATACGTTCGTGTTCAATTGTTTCATGAGGATTTTCTAGCCCACATATACGCACATTATGACGGTGAACCGTACCGCTAATACGGAAAGTTGCGTCATCGCTCAATATCAACCGCGACATAAAAATGTCCTCTTCCATGTCCTATAGAATAGCGTTGCTAAAGTCTACTCGCTTCACTTTGTCAGTATCTCGAATAGCTTGTACCAGTTGTAATCGGTATGGTTTGAGGGCTAAACGACGCCGTAACACACGCCACACTGTCATGGCCAGAACACAAGTTCTCTGCTAGCACGACGCGTAGACTTACGGGGGCTCCGCTCAGTTGCTCGTCGGATTTGTTCCACTGTTTGTTCAGGAACGCGTGGCCGGCCAGGGCTTTTGGCTTTACGGAGGCACCCTGTTTCTTCAAACTGCTTATACCACCGTCGAATGTTCTTCGGTGATGATGGTTTAGCACGAATATGAAATGCCCACTGAACTTCGATCACTGATTGAGTACGACTAAATTCAATAACACAATACGTCTTCTGTTGCGCGGACGTTATATTGCGCGAGACTGGCTGCACGCTCCAGGTCAGCGCTCGTAGCGACATCTAGCTGATTTTTTTTCTGGAACTCACACCGATTACATCTAGCGCTGTTTCAGTTACCTAGTGACATTTGTCTCAATATTATTACAAGTTAAAATCGGGTCATTCTTTTTGGGACACCCTGTATATTTAAATTTTGACGACATATGATGATATGTTATGAAATTAACGATACGGTATTCATAGCTGTTGTTATGAATGTCACCAATAGGACATAAAATTTAGACTTAAGACACAGATAGCGTCTTCCAATGTGGGATACGAAACCGTAATCTCTGGTATCAGCCTGTTGTCGTTCATGCGTATCTAACGCCTTACGAGCACATTGTAAACAGGGCGACATTGAATCGCGGCCGTGTCCCTGAGAGTCGGTGGAGCAGGTCAGTGACAGTGCTCCAGTGTCAGCATCGCTCTGGGGGAGAACGACAGGAGCGGCCTGCGAGGTCGCAGTCGCTTGCCCAGATGTCACCTCTGACGTCACGTCACTCGTCTCCGAGACCTTTTTGTAGCGTCGCTCAGCGAGGCCACTTCCCCTCGGTTCTCTCTCTCTCTCACTCATACCCAAGAATTTCAAACACATTCTTAATCAGATGGTCGACTCTGCAAAACACCATCAGCGAGCGAGGCGGTGCAGCGGTGAAAACACCCTTCTCGCATTTTGGATGTGCGGGACTCAAATTACCAGCTTTCCATTCAGATTTAGATTTTCTGTGTTTAGAAGTACATACCTTGAATCGAATTCCAGGATGGTTGCTTTCACAACTACACGGTCGATTTTCTTTCCCATCTCTGACTTCTTCAACTTTGTGCTCAGTCTCTTGCGATAGTACAATTTGTTATGGGATTAGCCATTCGAAATTCTGTTGTTCTATCGTGCTTTTCACCTCTGTGGCCTGTCGCACAACGGAGACACCCAACATTCCAGCTTAGAGCATGCGCAGAAACATTTGGAGGAACTATGAAAAACGCAAAGGTCGCCACCTCGCTCGCTCCCAATCCTGCATAAACAAAGCTAAGACTGCTTTTTATTACAATTGTCACACCCGAACGACAGTTTATCGTGGATTTAGTTTCCAGAAGCAGTATACCTCACGCCATTTTTTTTGCACTAAAATGGCCAGGCCACGAATTATTCCTCGATAGGGAAGACGAGCGTCAGTAGAACAAGGTAACTGTTGTACAGCATCTCACCGATATCGTCTCTGCACTGCCGGGGATGCACAACGAATCCTGGGATACTTTGGCTCCGTATCTTGACAGACTATTGCTTTTTAGGAGCTCAAAGCCGGTTGGACCGTTGACTCCTACCTCCCAGGCTTGTCAACGCTGTTGTCTGGCGCCTTCGCCGAGTGGTCGCGTTCCACCTGTCCGGGCCTCCTGTGTACCTTCAAAGCATCTGGCCAGCCTGGCTGTCCACTTCAGGCATCACAAAGCGTTACTTAAATGTTTGCCCTTTTTTACCAAGAAAGATTTTCTTTTCCCAGTGGTTCGGAAATTTAGTTTGAAAACTTCTGATCACAATACGAATATAAATGGCTCACCTTCAAAAATTATATTTGTAAATGCATCTACATGGATACTCTGCAAATCACATTTAAGTGCCTGGCAGAGGGTTCATCAAACCACCTTCACTATTCTCTATTATTCCAATCTCGTACAGCGCGCGGAAAGAACGAACACCTATATCTTTCCGTACGAGCTCTGGTTTCCCTTATTTTATGGTGGTGATCGTTCCGCTATAAGTAGGTCGGTGTCAACAAAATAGTTTCGCATTCGGAGGAGAAAGTTGGCGATTGGAATTTCGTGAGAAGATTCCGTCGCAAAGAGAAACGCCCTTCTTTCAATGATGTCCAGCCCAAATCCTGTATCATTTCAGTGATACTTGAAAGGGTCCTGTAGCCACCTTTCATTGCCAACTCTCGTTGTGGTCAAGTCGGCAAAGAGGTTTCCGCTACTTGTGAGAAATCCACCTGCGTCAGGTTGGTGGCGGAAATGGCATCCTGGGGTTTTCCGGTCCACGCGGAGCGTGGAAGCACAGCTGTGCTCCAGTCGAAGAAGGGTGAGTTGGACTGACCGCGTGGCGCGTTGTCACATAGAGAGGGGAGCTTTTAGCTTTTGGTCTCGAATTTCGTCTTATAAAGATTTACTTGCTGGGTTGCAGCAGGGAATGCAAGGCTTTTGTAGACTTTCAGTTTGATTCCCAATGCAGTCTTGACTTTGATCCGTGAGAGGAACGCAGCACAAAGGAGTTGCATATGTTGAAGTGCCCTCGGTTCAGTGTGAATGTTTATGTGCTTACAACTGTGTGTGTATGCTTCTAATCTTTTCCGGATCTTGGTAATTTTTGTGTATTTGTGGATTTTCTTTGTCTCATGTGATTAAAATTTGGCCACGGTCCATAGAAGTTGTCTCCGCGGACCTAGTGGGCACGCGAGTCTGTTATGAAACGTACAGTATTTCACAAGCAATTGTACATAGTTAGCATGCAACAGCAGTCTATAGATGCACTACATCAATGTTTTAAGGAATAAATAATTTTGCCTTCAATCTTATCTTGTGTACCGATGTTACGTCGCCGTTACCTTCGCCACTTACCTTGTAGTTTTCCTTGTTGGCCCACCTATAGCGTTTCCATGTGCACAGGTGTAGTGATTAGTGTCCCTTTTTTTATCTGAAACAAATGCTCTGGAATAGATCGTGTTTTCACGAATCTTGCTGCAGGCTGCACTTACGCATGGTGTTCACGACCTATTTACTTTACTCAATATTTGATTCACGGGAAGAATGCCTGGATCATATTAATAACTACATCCCATTCTTTATCGATGACTTTACAATGAATGTTGTTTTGTGAGTTTTTCTTATTAATAAATTAAGTAATTTTCCGACTCAGTGCTACCTCCTCTTTGTCGTGTGGCTAGAGTTAGTGGCGACCCTATCTTTTATATTAATTTCAGTGTCAAATAGCATTTTCTTATTCAAAGTGTGCGTGGGTCTTTTAGCTATCAGGATACATTCAAAGGGCGCTTCATGCTTCTTGCACATAGCGTCCTTTTATTCACGCTACTTACATACTCTCTCCCCTATTTCGCGATAATACGAAACGTGCTGCCTTTCTTTGAACATTCTCGATGTACTCCGTCAGTCCCATCTGGTAAGGATCCCACACCGCGCAGCAGTGTTCTAAAAGAGGACGGACAAGAGTAGTGTAGGCAGTTTCCTTAGTAAATCTGTTACATTTTCTAAGTGTCCTGCCAATAACACGCAGTTTTTGGTTAGCATTACCTACAACATTTTCTATGTGTTCCTTCCAGTTTAAGTTGTGCGTAACTGTAATTCGTCGGTATTTAGTTGAATTTACGGCCTTTAGATTTGGCTGATTTATCGTGTACCCGAAGTTTAACGGGTTGCTTTTAGCACTCATGTGGATGATCTCACACTTCTCGTTATTTAGGGTCAATTGCCACTTTTCGCACCATTCTGATATCTTTTCTGAATCGTTTTGCAATTTGTTTTGATTTTCTGACGACATCACTAGTCCATAAACGACAGCGTCATCTGCAAGCAACCTAAGACGGCTTCTCAGATTGTCTTCCAAATCGTTTATATAGATAAGGAACGCAAAGGGCCTGTAACACCAGCTTGGGCAACGCTAGAAATGACTTCTGGTTTACTCGATGACTTTCCGTCAGTTACTACGAATTGTGACCCCTCTGACAGGAAACCACGAATCCAGTCTCATAAGCACACAATTTCACTGCAAGCCGCTTGTGTGGTACAGTGTCAAAAGCTTTCCGGAAATCAGGGAATACGGAATCAATTTGAGATCCCTTGTCAACAGCACTCAACACTTCGTTCGAGTAAAGAGCTAGTTGCGTTCCACAAGAATGATGTTTTCTATATCCGTGTTGACTGTGTGTCAATAGATCGTTCTCTTCGAGGTAATTCATAATATTCGAACGCATTACATGTTCCAAAATCCTGCTGCATATCGACGTTAACGATATGGGCCTGTAGTTTGGTGGAATACTCGTACTAACTTTCTTGAATATTGGTGTGACCTGTCCAACTTTCCAGGCTTTGGGTACAGATCTTTCGCCGAGCGAACGGTTGTATATGATTGTTAAGTATGGAGCTATTGTATCAGCATGCTTTAAAAGGAACCAGCTGGTATACAGTCTGGACCTGAAGACTTGATTTTATTAAGTGATTTAAGTTGCTGCGCTACTCCGAGGATATCTACTTCACGTCACTCATGTTAGCAGCTGTTCTCGATTCGAATTATGGAATATTTATTTCCTCTTCTTTTGTTAAGGCATTTCGTAAGGCTGTGTTTAGCAACTCTGCTTTGGTAGCACTGTCTTCGATAGTATCTCCATTGCTATCGCGCAGAGAAGGCAATGATTGTGTCTTGCCGCTAGCATACTTCACATACGACCAGAACCTCTTTGGCTTTTCTGCCAAGTTTCGAGACAACATTTCGTTGTGAAAACTATTATAAGCATCTCGCATTGAAGTCTGCGCTAAATTTCGAGCTTCTGTAAAATATCGCCAGTCTTGGGAATTTTGCGTCTGTTTAAATCTGGTGCCCGCATCTCGTGGTCGTGCGGTAGCGTTCTCGCTTCCCACGCCCGGGTTCCCGGGTTCGATTCCCGGCGGGGTCAGGGATTTTCTCTGCCTCGTGATGGCTGGGTGTTGTGTGCTGTCCTTAGGTTAGTTAGGTTTAAGTAGTTCTAAGTTCTAGGGGACTTATGACCACAGCAGTTGAGTCCCATAGTGCTCAGAGCCATTTGAACCATTTTTTTTTTTTTAATCTGGCATGTTTGTTTCGTTGTTTCTGCAACAGTATTCTAACCGTTTTGTGTACCTAGGAGGATCAGCTCCGTTGTTCGTTAATTTATTAGGTATAAATCTCTCAATTGCCGCCGATACTGTTTCTTTGAATTTAAGCCACATCTGGTCTACACTTATACTGTAAATTTGGAACGAGTGGAGATTGTCTCTCAGGATGGCGTCAATAGAATTCTATTCTTTGAATAGGTATATTTGATTTGGGAGTCACAATATACAATCTCGCTACGACAACCTTGTACTCATTAATCCCCTGTATCCGTTTTAATGCTCGTTATTAACTCACGATTATTTGTTGCTAGGAGGTCAAGTGTGTTTTCACAACCATTTACTCTTCGCGTGGCCTCATGAACTAACTGCTCGAAATAATTTTCAGAGAATGCGTTTAGCACAATTTAGGATGATGTTTTATGCGTACCTCAGGAATTAAACACGTATTTTCGCCAACATAACGAGGCTAAATTAAAGTCACCACAAACTATAATTGTATGAGTCGGGCTAGTATTTGAAATCAAACTCAAGTTTCTTTGAACCTTTCAATAATTGTATCATCTGAACTGCGAGGTCGGTAAAAGGATCCAGTTATTATTTTATTCCGGTTGCCAACAATGACCTCTACCCATACCAACGATACGGATTAAATATTATTTTATGCGATTCAGCTGCAACTGAAGATACAATAGGTATTAAATATTCCACCTGTTTTGCACAGTTCTTTTTTGTTTTAATTAAAATTCATACATCAGGCCTTTCGGTAACTCCAGCCTTATACAGGGTGGTCCATTGATAGTGACCGGGCCAAATATCTCACGAAATAAGCATCAAACGAAAAAACTACAAAGAACGAAACTCGTCTAGCTTGAAGGGGGAAACCAGATGGCGCTATGGTTGGCCCGCTAGATGGCGCTACCATAGGTCAAACGGATATCACTGCGTTTTTTTTTTTAATAGGAACCCTCATTTTTATTACATATTCGTGTAGTACGTAATGAAATATGAATGTTTTACTTGGACCACTTATTTCGCTTTATGATAGATGGCGCTGTAATAGTCAAATAGTCACAAACGTGTAAGTACGTGGTATCACGTAACATTCCACCAGTGCGGACGGTATTTACTTCGTCATACATTACCCGTGTTAAAATGGACCGTTTACCAGTTGCGGAAAACGTCGATATCGTGTTGATGTGTGGCTATTGTGATCAAAATGCCCTACGGGCGTGTGCTATGTATGCTGCTTGGTATCCTGGACGACATCATCCAAGTGTCCGGACCGTTCGCCAATTAGTTATGTTATTTAAGGAAACAGAGAGCTAAACAACTCGTAAATTGTCAAAATAATAATCCATCTAAAACACTCTGCAAACATGCTTGCTTATCATCAACTGTCAAAATCATGCACAACTTTTTATTTAAACAGTTATAGGCAGCAGCACCATCCAGTGTGCTCGCCATGAAGTCCACTCTCCAAGTGACATATTACACAGTACAGGCACAAGA
Source organism: Schistocerca americana (assembly GCF_021461395.2). Taxonomy (NCBI): domain Eukaryota; kingdom Metazoa; phylum Arthropoda; class Insecta; order Orthoptera; family Acrididae; genus Schistocerca; species Schistocerca americana. The sequence goes on along the minus strand of NC_060126.1, from coordinate 506,997,329 downwards.
GGGCGCTGTCGTCAAAGATGGCGGCCATGACGTCAGGTGATGATGCAATAGTTATCCATGATGGTTGCAAACTGTGTGTTCACCATGAGGTTTAGTGCTCAGTATCACCAGCAGAGGGTGCTGTCGTCCATTTCGTGACGTAGTCCACGATGTTGTGGGGAAATGGCGGGAAAACGACTTTATTTTGGAGGCAGTCTCTCCACCACGAGATTCAGAGTCCAACTGACCTAGTACACAGTTCTGCCACCAGATGATGCTGTCATCCCTCATGTGACGTAATCCAAGATGGTGGTCTGTTGGGGGAAAATGGTGTGAAAATTACTCAACCTGCTCTGGGCTGCTGGCGAGAGTAAGGAAGGAGTGCACTCTATTTATTTTGGAACAATTTATTTAGGCATGGAGTATATTTATCACACTGATACAAAACACACGCTCTGACATGCTTGGGGCCATCCCACACAGCCCACAGAGCTGTAAACTACTACTAAATAATGCTCTCCAGACACGCAAACAACTCCTAAATTAACAAAATCATTTTCACTACACACTTCCAGACTCCTCCTAAATAATGCAGCACAGGGATGTGTAAACATGCCCAGTACTCGTAAACTGTCCAAATAATGCATAGCACAGCCTACAGATCTGCTCACAAAATAATGCAATCAACACACGCAAGTACCCTCCACCATCGTCGGTCTTCCCGTGAAGTGATGCGGCTGTCAGCTGTTAAACTACACACTGTGCCCTCAGGCATGAGGCGGCGACAGCCCTTTCATACTTGACACTAGAGAAATTCCTATCGCAATACGTGCTCACCTAGACGCCGATGATGACGTGATCGGATGGGAGCAAAGACTTATTTACAGACCGCAGACGCTCCAAGCTGGGCCGCTTGCGTGTGTGGTCGACGCAGCCGACGTGAACGGTCGGGAGCGCAGATGCTCAAGGGGGCTCGCACAGCTCCGAGCCACCGCTAGATGAAGGGGAAAGTTGTCTCTATTTCCGAGTATACAGTCACAGTTGTACAGAAACCAGATGGCAGTTATGAGAGTCGAGGGGCATGAAAGGGAAGCAGTGGTTGGGAAAGGAGTGAGACAGGGTTGTAGCCTCTCTCCGATGTTATTCAATCTGTATATTGAGCAAGCAGTAAAGGAAACAAAAGAAAAATTCGGAGTAGGTATTAAAATTCATGGAAAAGAAGTAAAAACTTTGAGGTTCGCCGATGACATTGTAATTCTGTCAGAGACAGCAAAGGACTTGGAAGAGCAGTTGAACGGAATGGACAGTGTCTTGAAAGGAGGATATAAGATGAACATCAACAAAAGCAAAACGATGATAATGGAATATAGTCAAATTAAATCGGGTGATGCTGAGGGGATTAGATTAGGAAATGAGACACTTAAAGTAGTAAAGGAGTTTTGCTATTTGGGGAGCAAAATAACTGATGATGGTCGAAGTAGAGGGGATATAAAATGTAGACTGGCAATGGCAAGGAAATCGTTTCTGAAGAAGAGAAATTTGTTAACATCGAGTATAGATTTAAGTGTCAGGAAGTCGTTTCTGAAAGTATTTGTATGGAGTGTAGCCATGTATGGAAGTGAAACATGGACGATAACCAGTTTGGACAAGAAGAGAATAGAAGCTTTCGAAATGTGGTGCTACAGAAGAATGCTGAAGATAAGGTGGGTAGATCACGTAACTAATGAGGAGGTATTGAATAGGATTGGGGAGAAGAGAAGTTTGTGGCACAACTTGACTAGAAGAAGGGATCGGTTGGTAGGACATGTTTTGAGGCATCAAGGAGGGCAGCGTGGAGGGTAAAAATCGTAGAGGGAGACCAAGAGATGAATACACTAAGCAGATTCAGAAGGATGTAGGTTGCAGTAGGTACTGGGAGATGAAGAAGCTTGCACAGGATAGAGTAGCATGGAGAGCTGCATCAAACCAGTCTCAGGACTGAAGACCACAACAACAACAACAGTCACAGTTGTACTGACGTCACAGAACTCCAAGACGCGTTCACGCTTGTCTCATACTTGAGACACCTCAAGGCAGCACTTGTCTTTACCACTGATGACAGAATGCTGCTTTCCCACTAGCGTTTGTAACGGATCATGCATGACGTGTTCAGCCGTGCATACCTGCTCCAGTGCAGCTCACACCTCGTCTCGCCGCGAAACGCCCACATGGCGACTCGCCATCTAAACTGTTCTCAGTGTTATTCTTACGTCACATGGCTTTGTAAAATATAACAGGCAAGTCGACCTTTCGGGAATTGTATAATGTCCCAGAAATAGTTAACGCTAGCTTTCTTGATATCCTAGCTTGTATGCACGAAAATTCTTACCCTAACAGAACCTGTTTACGAAAATAACGCCGAATGCAGTCTTCCTCGCGGACCTAATATGATAGCCTTCCTGCTGTCAACATACACAAATGTTCTCACGGCTATGTAGAGGCTCCCATATCCCAGCACAAAGGATGTAAATGAATCGACCATTATGATTGGCTCTTATCGAATTACTGCTGCCGCCAGTATCGAAGCACCATCCATCTTTTCTTTCTAGGACATTCAGAGGTAAAATTGTTTTCCACAGATCACTAAATTGGATCCACAGTTAAACTCGCAGACTTGTGTACAGATCATCAAATACATACGAGACTTACAAGAATATTGGAAGCCAGGAAGATATTTACCGATCAATGTACATGTAATGTCTCCTCTTGGCGACTGTGTTTCTGGAACGAATCTCGGTATCTATAGCGCATATAATTTTCCACGTAAAAAATCACTCTCATACCCTCACAGTTATCGATGTGCTGAATCTATATGTCCCTCATGATAGGACACACAGTCATCCTCTCCAGTCATGGCATAACATAAACAATACTAACTTTACAATGCAATATGTACACACTGTACACAATGTAAGCCGCAGTAACTTTACAATATAATATATATACACATTTTACACAAACAGTGCAGGTATCTATTATATTTTTACAGCTCCTGAAAAAATTATGGTATGCCTACACTCACACCAGCTATATATCACCATGCTCCCCAGTCCTAGGGAGGCACCATCAGCCTTTTCTTTCTTTCCACAGGCGAGACTTTCAGCGCAATAAACTATTTTACACTAATCACCATATTGCACTGACAAGTAAACCTCACAAAATGCCATACACATCGTCAAATACGGAAAGATTCTTACTCATTTACATTGCTCTGCCACCAAGGACAGGAGCTTGAATATTAGTCCGTGAAACCGATCTCCAACCCAGCAATATATCACCGCCTACCGTGTCGATGTAGTAAACATACAATTCATATCCTCCGTCATACAAAATCATCCCTTTTACGTCATTCGTACATATACTGTGAAGACAGACAGTACCATATATAAACTCCTCTCAGCACTAGGGCATCTACGCCCGACAGGTGCCCACAGCACCTCGGAATTGTTTCACAAATTTGGGATCGTTTCCCCCGGCACAAACGCATTACTGTTTGTGCTTACTTACTTCCTCGCTTTTATACACTCATCTCCAGACTCGGGGATTACGTGAACACATGTATTTTCGCATGGTTCGCCATAATACTATACCATTTTCGCGGTACTTCTCGATATCAAGCACTAGGCAGCATCCAACTGATCACTAGCGTAATATACTTCCCAAGATATAGACTGGAAATTATTTCTCTACAAACACCAAACTTTAGTGAGGTGCAGCGTGCTGTAAACCACTGAGTAAGTAGAAACAAATAGAGCAAACTGTTATTTCCACTCTCAAATACCGATGTCAGTGATGTAACAGATTCCAAACCATCCCTATATTTACAAGCCAAGTAAGGTCTTTCTGATGTCTAGGGAACAGGCAAATCTGTCTCCAAAAAAATGTTCAAATGTGTGTGAAATCTTATGGGACTTAACTGCTAAGGTCATCAGTCCCTAAGCTTACACACTACTTAACCTAAATCATCCTAAGGACAAACACACACACCCATGCCCGAGAGAGGACTCGAACATCCGCCGGGACCTTCTACATGCTGGATACACACACCACAATCAATCTTTCCTCAACTAAATAAAAGAGCGAAAAGTGCAGAAGCAGTCAACCGAACAATATACATGGGAGGGAATAATACACATACACAATCTTCTCAAATTTCCACTTGATCACGAAAGCTGCCCAACACATACGAAGTATTTGTTCTCTATTCAGTCTTCTAGAGGACGGTAAAGTTGACTCAGATACATTCCTACACTCCAACAGACCTCTGCATTTGGCCAGCTGCTGCCGTTAACAGGAAACGTGAATCATTCCCACCAAAGGCCATGCATACATGGAATCATTCTAGAAAACCGGTCAGATATATGTTTTATCATTATTATACTTACAATTAAATGTTATGATTGTGTTCTCAATTGAACGGCATTCGACAATGAGCGAAGTATCAGAAATACATCCTGCTGTCGGCAGTGGCTCTGGAAATAGAAATATTACTACCATTCTTATGACTCGACATACTCTTCCCTTTGCTATCACAGTACTCCAAGTCAAATCAATAGCCTCCATACGACTGGACATTTCCTTTCCACAAACACATGCTTTATAAAGCCTGATGCTCAAATGGGAACATATCACCCATTCCCTGCTACTACTAAGTATAACACTTCGTCAGTAACTGATTGCCTGCAATATGAAATAATACTGACCGAAAATCAGTGATGGGTTTACATGTCTCTTTGGTTTTTCTTGCGAGTCATACCACCTTGTCCTAGAAAGAGAGACGTAATCGGTGAGATGATAAAGAAAAACCCTGTCGCAGCAACTACTGCATGTTACTGTGAACGAGGTCTTGGTTCTACAGGTGCACACAAGTATCCATGGTAAAAGCTATACCCGTGTTACGGATCAAGGTACGACATTACCTCTGAATGAAGTGGGTTTTTTCCAGGACAAATGCCCTGACAGTGATCGTAGGAATGCGTATTACTAGACCACGATGCAACCTCATGATAAAATTACCACATTCTGAAAGTGATTCAGCTGATGAACGTGGTATGTAAACGGTATTTGCCACTCCCTCCAACCGATAATTCTATAATAGTTGTAGCACATTCTGTCTTGATACCATATCAGAAGTTCTGCGATATATCCACTGAGTTATAGGCGATGACTGATTGAGAAGAAACACAAACAGTAGTAGTAGATGATGTGCCGATTGAGGTCATAAGAAGAAAAATAAACTTCTCAGATCTCTAGTGTTATGCTACCAGCTAGAAATGATGTCAATGATTTCGAATTGGGTCTCTCCATTCAAGCACATACCTGCATCAGATCACACCCACAAGTAAATCATATTTCTGGCACTCCCATGTCTCAAAACTAGTCACCTTTCCCAAACCTAGCCGCTGCAGTAAAATTCCAACCTGGTTTTAGTCACTCCCTATGCATCTTCCAACTGCTCCCATTTCTACAGCTTCGTGCATGTGATTGTTCCAATTCAAGTCGGAACTGAGCACAAGTAGGAGAAAGACATATCTACCACCTTCTGCAACCCGTGTAGTAACAGGACGATCTGAGTTAGTGCAACAGGAGCACGTTTTGACCATGCGCAATGTGGTACGTCCCCAAACTACATACGTGTCCATTCAAATCAATTAGCCCAACATGCTATCATCGTTATTTTCTCTACCCCCCCCATAGAAAAATTACGAACTATAGAAGCTCATTCGATTTAGAAGTCATCTAGGCACCGATGCCGAGGCAATGGCGCAAAGCTGCAGTGGGCTTTCAGTGCGGAGATGGAGATTCCGCAATGCTTCCCAGAATAGCATAGCGTGCAGCCATCCGAGCACTCCTAACGGTATACCTCACCCTCACCAAATTTACACCTCAACCTGCCGCTAATACTGCTGCCTATAAAATATACAGGCACAGCAGAGGCCGCTTTGAAGTTTGGTCACCTATAATATAGGCAAATGATCGTATCCCACAGACTATACTAAGTTGCAAGAGACCCTCCCTCTGGTCCTGGTTCAAATGTTGTTTTCTAACACGCTTTTGTACAATGCCAAACATTTCGTTTTTCTGCCATGACTTCAATTCCAGTGTCAAGCTCTAAACTGGCATTAAGAAGTTCTTTCTGCCTTTGGCAGGAAACTAGACGTTTCATGGTGTAAATCATATTCTTACGGTGGATAGCATAACATGCCACACATCAGTTGATTTTAAATAAAAAACACTTAAAACATAAGTAAACTGGAAGAGTTTTGCCGTGTTGGCATAGGTCTCCAAACTACAGTCCGAAGGTTATTCATGAGCTCTACATTTAGACTCATCTCTCACATTGACGGAATAGCTGATTACTCTGCGTTCCCTTTCGACTGATTCCTCATATTGCACTCATGTACGCGATCAGTGTTTCGGTGCTATCCACCCCAGAAGTTGCTGTCCATCCACCAAAACTTTTTCCCCAGCTCAAACAAGCAATGTCAGTCAATGATTATGTGGTAACCAGTGCACAGGTGGGATGGGAATGACACCATTGATGTACTCTAATAATAAGCATCACAGTTGATTGCATGAACAATTTTACAGTAACTTCAACACCGGCCAGTGATGTGACAGCATGTTTCCCCAATTTCAGTATCATAGCTAAACCACCCCTTCTCCACTTTGCGAGTATCATTATGAACATGTATAGGTGACTGTGCAGCACATCGGTTCAGTGTTAATTCTCGAACACACAAATCATCAAAGTATACCAGACAATGCTCCACATATTTCTATCACCTCGAGTATGGTGTTTAATTTACGATCTATGTCTCTACGTATTGGAGTGACAGAGCATTCTCACTGTCTTAGTGTAAAATTAGAGAGTGAAAGACCATCCTCACACTGCCATTGACCAACCAGCGCTGCAGCACCATTAGCGAATTAATCTGCAACCGACCAGAAGTAGTCTGCTACACGCCACCTCTCGTGAATGGATGGAGCTTCCCGAGTCCTCACCCATCTCGAGATGCGTCCATGTCGAGGAGCTTAGCACTCCTTATCGATGTATAGTAACATATTTCAAAGTGCCGTGATGTAATAGCAGAAAGTAAGAAGAACAAGAAAGGAATTATTTTTATAGGTGATGGAGCTCCAGACAGATGGAGTTCGACGCATTTTTACGTAAATCAACCAAGCTATCAACTAAAGTACTGTTCTAGAGTCTAGGATCGGTACCTGGAAGCTATTGGTGAGAGAGAACATAAACACACTCACTCCTACGGTTACAATGTTCTGAACTTAAAACAGGCTATAATGTTAGATCACCTGCGTTTCCGACCTATCAGATGTTTGGAGTGTAGCATTGTTAATATTCCAATGTGAGAAATATATTTCAAGTGCATGACATACATCCTTCTTCCCAGTTTCTCTATGATAAACTATGTTATCGTTCCGTAAAACATTTGCTCTGCGTGATACAAGCAGAATATAGCTTTCTGGAGACATATAGTGTCCAATGTTCACATCCGTTCATTTTTTTTATATAAAACATATGGTCGATTACGTGTCTCTTTCTAAGGCACAGTGGTAGCACTGGCAAGAAAAACATAAGAGACATGTTCACGCATCGTTGATTTTCGGTCAGTATTATTTCGTATCGTAGGCAGTCAGTTATTGAGGAAGTCTTATACTTAGTAGTAGTGGTGAGTGCGTGATATGTTCGTATTTGAGCATCAGGTATATAAAGTATGTGTTTGTGGAAAGGAAATGAGTATGTCCAGTTGTAAGGAGGGTATGGATTTGACTTGGAGTACTGCGATAGCAAGGGGAAGAGTATGTCGAGTCATAAGAAAGGTAGTGATATTTATATTTGCAGAGCCACTGCCAACAGCAGGGTGTATTTCCGATACTTTGCTCATTTTCGAATGCCGTTCAATTGAGATCGCAATCGTAATATTTAATTGTAAGTATAATGATAAAAGATATAAGTGACCAATTTTCTGGAATGATTCTGTGGTGAGAATGTTTCACATTTCCCGTTAATGTCAGCAGCTGTCCGAATGCAGAGGCCTGTTGGAGTGTAGGAATGTATCTGAGTTAACTTTGCCATCCTCTAGAGGACCAAATAGCGAACTAATACTTAGTATGCGTTGGGCGGCTTTCCTGATCAAGTGGAAATTTAAGAAGATTAGCATGAATATTTGCAGAGTGTCTTAGATGGATTATTATTTTGACGATGTAAATGTATTGCATTATTTACGAGTGGTTTGCATGTCTGTAGGATGTGCAATGTGTTATTTTGTCAGTTTACAATTAGCAGACGCTTGTGTAGAACATTATAGAATGAGTTATTTAGGAGTAGTTTGCAGGTCTGTATCCTGTGTAGCATGTCAGAGAGTGTGATCTCTGTCACTGTGGTAAATATACTCCATCCCTAAAGAAATTGTTCCAAAATAAATAAAATACAGTCCTTCTTCTCTCCCACAGCCCAGTGCAGGCTGATTCCATTTCCCACGAATCCCTAGGAAGAGGTGGCGTTCGGGTGACTTTCTTTCCAGTAATTTTGTTAGGTTGGTAGCAAAACACCAAGTGACCTTTCTTTACTGCCAAAATTTAAACTTGGCGGCATTTCTTAGGAAAATGTGGCGTTTGATTGACTTAGATTAGTGGAAGTAGGCCAAGTGACCTATCTTCCCATGATTTTCTTAGGCTGGTAGCGAAACCCCAAGTGACCCTTGTTTACCGCCAAAGTTCATAGGAGGAAGTGGCGGTTGGGTGACTTAGGTTAGTGGAGGTAGTGAGCTATCTTCCCGCGATTTTCTTTGCTTAGTAGAGATAACCATAGTGTGGTGCATTATCCTGCTCGAATTTGAACTTCCCGCCAGTTTTTTTTTTTTTTTGGGGGGGGGGAGGGGTTTAGGTTATTGGAGGTAGCCCAAGTGACCTTCTTCCTCCCAAAATTCAAACTTCCCACCAAAATCCGCCATCTTGAATGACGTCATGCACTGTTGCCAAGTCTATACGACTCCAACTTGGATGTCATCATCGCCGTCATCTTGGGAAATCTGGCAACAACTCAGAGTGGCGTAGAATCCCCTTTGCCTCAATACTATGATGGTCTTCGACACAGTGTTTTTGCACAGTTCTATTCTTGAAGCCATGCCGACAAAATAGGGCAAGGACGCCGATCCAATGGGTCCCTCCACATTCTCATTTACATTCCTGCTTTGAATTTGCTTAGAACGGAATGCATGGGGTATCCATCTATTGGAATAGCCTTTCTGTTGGAATACCGCTCTTAGGTGTCGTTAGCTCACCAGGTAGAGTTTCGGCATCTGATAGCACATGTGCTCTACGCACCAAAAAGCGTAAGACACTACCTCGTTGTACGAGGCGATAACCCGTGGCCTGCATATACGGTTCCGTGTGAGTTGATTTTAAAGAGACACTGTGTCCTAGTGTACCATCGGCGTTTCTGTTGACCATGACACCCAGGAAATGCTTGTCGTGGCGCACTGAACACGAGAGAGAGAGAGAGAGAGAGAGAGAGAGAGAGAGAGAGAGAGAGAGAGACGTTCCACAAAATAAATAAATAAATAAATAAATAAATCCGCTCATAAGTAGATACATAGTATCTCGTCAGATCTACAATTCCTTTCATAAACATACAGTAACTGTTATTATTACTTGCGAATAAGCACATTAGGACAACGCGTTGTACTTAGCGGTGGCCATTTCCCTTCCTTTGCGCCCGTATTTCTTTCATTCTCTTCCTGTGAGGTTCCTTTCTCTCATCAAATAATGGTATTCCAGCCTTCTTTCCTGATCTTTCCGCTTTGTCAACTTGCCAGTTTTGAATTTTGGACCTGAAAACTTTTCGCTTTTGGACTTTTTCTGGTATAATTCCTGCCATTTCCATATTAATTTAGATCTCGCTAATCCATTTCATCGTGTCCCTTTTCGCTTTACTCCTGCTCTCAAAGACTTAACCTGTTTTGTAACTCCGTCTGGATTCATTCTTGTTATGTGTCGATAAAATCTTAACCTGCGTTTCCTAATACGGCTGTGGATATTTGTGTGTTGTTTGATTTCTTATTTGCCTTCGAGTCGGTATTGTTCGTTCACAGGGTTTGGACCTAGAATTTTTCTTACGATTTTGATTTATTATTTCTGTGTTTTGAATGTCTGTTTTTTCTGTTCAAATTTAGTTTTTCGGAACTATAGAGGCATTCTGGTTTAATTACTATATTGTAATGTCTTAGTTTTGTGCCTGCCGAAGTGGCCGTGCGGTTAAAGGCGCTGCAGTCTGGAACCGCAAGACCGCTACGGTCGCAGGCTCGAATCCTGCCTCGGGCATGGATGTTTGTGATGTCCTTAGGTTAGTTAGGTTTAACTAGTTCTAAGTTCTAGGGGACTAATGACCTCAGTAGTTGAGTCCCATAGTGCTCAGAGCCATTTTTTTCTTAGTTTTGTGTTCTTGGAGATACCTTTTTGATGTACTTAGGGGTTTTGGGTATGATGGTAAACAGCTTTCACCGTTTGCCATCTAATTTCGCTTGCTTTTGTTTCGATTCCATTTTCCTGAATGATATCACAGACGTTTTTCGGTTGTGGAACTCGTTTCAGTTTACATTATTTCGTCTCCATGAATTTTGGTGCTTGTTCGTTTAGGCACATAACCTGTCTTTCCAAAAGATGTCTGGAGGCCGCATCTTCTTTCAAGAGTCAACCTTATTTTTGAGATGATGAAATGTCGCCAGTTATGATGGCTATATAGTCTTCAAATTCTAGGCAGTCTGCAGATAACTTTGCTCTACCTAAAGTGCAACCCATCTCCTTGTTTTACTCCCTTTTATTGATCACTAAATTAATTTCCCCATAAATTTAAGCTTGGGCTTTGTGTCTATAAGTGTCTGTATTATAATTGGAGGTATGCTTAGAGCTACGGCTTGTTCTTTTAATATTTGAAAGAGTGATGTGCTATACGATTTTTTAAAACAGACAAATGTGCGGACTATATGTTTGCTACAGATTCTCTAATGTCGTCGGGATAGCTTTAGGTTCTGTTTGCGGGATTTTGATGATTTAGTTTATTGTGTTTAAGCCTGCTGATTTAAGAGCATGAACTATTATTCCGTCTTCTTCCCACGACGCATTATTATTTTTGAGTCTTTGGATCTGTTCAATAGTTTCGTTTTCATCTGGCAGTAATGAATTTATGTCCTCAGGTTTCTGTGGTGGAAATTTTTGTATTGGTACTGGGCAATTAAGTAGTTCTCTGAAATCTCCGGCAAGTTCCTTGCAGTTTTCGTGAATGTTTAGACAGCTGCTCATTTTCTTTCTTGAAGCAGAGACGTTGTAGTTGACATCCAGTGAGCTTAGTTTTGAGCCGGCCGCTGTGGCCGAGCGTTTTATAGGCGTTTCTGTCTGAAACCACGCGATCGCTGCGGTCGTAGGTCGAATCCTGCCACGGGCATGGATTTGTGTGATGTCCTTTGCTTAGCTAGCTTTAAGTAGTTCTAAGTTCTAGGGGACTGATGATCTCAGATGTTAAGTCCCATAGTGCTCAGAGCCATTTGAACCATTTAGCTTAGTTTTGAAGTTCTTATGCAAATTTCGTGTGTTGTTGCTTTAAAATCTTCGATTACAGCAAGTGGATGTTTTTCTTAATGCCTTTTGGTGTTTCTGATTGATTTGGCAGTTCCTCATTGTCAGGAATGTGTTTTAGTTGTCCTCTCTTATTTCGGTTTCAGTTCGTGTTGTGTGCATCGGGTCGACATTGCATTGGATGCTCATTTTCCTCAGTCCACCAAGGTTGCATTCTCCGTTTTCTGCAGAGAAATTAGTATTTGTACTGCTTCGATCAGTTTGCTTTTGAGTTGTTGCCAATCCCATATTTATGTTGCCACTTGTTTTACTTATTATTATTGTTGTTGTTGTTGCTGTTGTTGTTGTTGTTGATGATGTTACTAGCGAACCTGGCAATGAATCGCAATTGCTAAATGTGTATGGAAACTGGATATCCATCCTTAACTCATCTCCCCCCCCCCCCCCCTCTCTTTGTCCATCACTTCATAGCAGATAGAACTGAACAAGTTGTTCTTAATGGGACAAAATTGTCAAATGAACAGTAACTTAAGGTGTACATCAAAGACACGTTAGAAGGCATTCGATTAAGACAGTAACAAACAAGAAATGTGTTAAGAGTACCGGCGAGGAGTGATCTAGAGTTTTGCCGATTCTTGCATATTACTCATAAGTTTGGGAACCCTACAAGGTACAGACCATAGGGGAGATAGAAGAAATCCCAAGAACAAGGGCGCATTTCTTCACTGGTTTGTCTAGTAACCTCAAGGCCTTATCAAATTCCAGTGACAGATGCTACAAGAAAGGCGTTGTGCTTAACGGAAAGATTTACTGTTAAAATTCCGACAGCGTACATTCCAAGAAGAGTCAGGCAGGACGGAAAAGTTAGAAGTACAAGCTCTTTCAGAGGTTCAGCGGGCGTCCTAGCAGTTGATCTTGTAATGTGTGTGCCAGGTAGAACACTCTACCCCTTTACGTAGAACGACTAGAGACACTGGAATACGAGGACCACACAAAGACCGCAGCCTCGTGTCGCCGAGCAGTGATATCTGAACTTGTCAGTCAGTCAGTCTGTTCCGCTACTCGGTAGGGTGTCAGTGCGAGTCTGTGCACAGCTCTTTGACCAGACGCGGCTGCCACACCAGGCTGAGGTGCCGAATGGCGCAGCGATTTTCGCTGAGTTAATGCCAAGTCACTCCTGCCTCGCCTGATTCGGACACAGCACTTGCGTGGAGCGTGGAACGGCTCAGTCAGCAGAACCTGAGTGACTGTCAGAATCCTACACGCTTCGCAGCTGGTTAATGTATAAACTGCTACACCCGCTCTCCTTTTCTGTTTGCAAATGCCCTCCGACACGATCAGTGGATCATGACAAAACATTAGCTAATTCTGTGTGCGGAGTGTCTCTTCACACAATCTCGTGTTTTCTAGCCATTCCAGGTCTCCAAAATTCTCGAGTGCAATGTCGTAACATCTATGATCACGCCTCCCTTTTTATCCTGATGATCTAAGTACGTGCAATAAAGCCGTTTAACGTGAGACTTAACTTTTAAACGTGTTTTCCTTGGACAAGGCCCCCCTCATCCCCCTCGCAAGTTGACAATTATCCGTAAGGAAAAAAAATTGCGAAGGTAATGAGAGCCTCACTTATCATCATTCCGACAAATCTGAACAGCTGAATTTAGACTGCGATTGTGTGAAACAACTGACGCTCTGTAAAAAGCGTTACTTGAGCAGCCTAGCGAAATCGATCCGGGCTTAACATGTAAACACAGCAACGAAAATAAGTGTCTGTAATTTTCGTCTTCGGCGGCATGTTGTGCTGCATGTAAACTTGGTGAGCATGTGGTTGCTTCGTCAGCGCTTTAAGATCAGTCGCGGCGACCTGCTAGTTAACGTAATCTGTCGTTCTTTAGTCACAGTTCTCATCTTTATCGCTGCGTCAGCTGTTAACTGAAGCTGTCCAAACCAGAACCAGCAATACAACACAACCCTCGTATGTATTGCTCGTAATATAGTTATTACAAAGTTTGTATAGTTTATACAAGCTCTTTAGAATAATCATAAAGAAAAAAGAAACCTTGGACAGTTTTTAGTAATAATACTGAACATTTTTCACATTGAAGAAACAAATAACATGTATCGCGTGTGTTTAATATCTTTTACATTTGATACTAACGCTAGTAACGCATTTCGAATATACGAGGGTAATGCCAAAAATAAGGTTCCTATTTTTTTATGAGTACATATACCTGTTTATTTCTACAATGGTTTACATTAGTTTACAGCCTTAACATTTAGCTATTTTTCGACATAATCACCATTTCTATCGATGCATTTTTGTAGACGCTGTGGCAGTTTTTGTATGACCATGTCATACCAGCTCGTCGCCAGGCTGTTCAGAAAGTTATGAACCTCTTCTTTCACCTCGTGGTCGGAGCTGAATCACTTTCTGGCCAAATGTTCTTTTAACCTAGGAAACAGGTGATATTCACTCGGCACCAAGTCAGGACTATAGAGTGGGTGGGTGATTATGTTCCACTGAAACCGTTGCAGGAGAGCAACGGTTTGCCGAGCGATGTGTGGGCGAGCGTTGTCATGGGGAATGTGTACGCCCTTGCTCAACATTCCTCTTCTCCGGTTCTGAATTGCCCGTTTGAATTTTTTCAGAGTCTCACAGTACCTGTCAGCGTTAATTGCGGTCCCAGCGATTCAGCCCCGACAACGAGGTGAAAGAAGAGGTTCATAACTTTCTGAACAGCATGGCGGCGAGCTGGTATGACATGGGCATACAAAAATTGCCACAGCGTTTACAAAAATGAATCGACAGAAATTGTGATTATGTCGAAAAATAGCTAAATGTTCAAGCTGCAAACTGATGTAAACCATTGCAGAAATAAACAGGTCTATGTACTTAATTAAAAAAATAGGAGACCTTACTTTTGGGATTACTAATTCTGGATATCTGACTGGATTTCCATTGTTTTTTACTGTGTGTGTGTGTGTGTGTGTGTGTGTGTGTGTGTGTGTGTGTGTGTGAGTGTGTGAATAATCCCTGCCAGACATAAACAGCCGTTGCGTAATTGTTACAGCAAGTGACTTCCATTACAAGGTGTTGATGTCCAATCGTGTAACTCCGTTCGGAGGCGGAAGTGGTGACTGTCACATGAAGTATGAATGCTACAAAGGCCTATGCCAGCTGCTGTTAGACTGGTAGACGCACCGCCAAGCTTCACTGTAGCCACTGCATCTGTAAGTCGCTTGTGAACAAATAGGACAACCATCAGCTGTATAATGGAATGATGACGATGAAAATTTGTGCCGGACTGGGACTTGAACGCAGATTTCCCACTTATTGCGAGCGGCTCTCCTTACTCTTACTCTTAGGCTGTCTGAGCACGACTCACGGGCACAATCAAACTTCCATGTTTGGTCAACCACGCATCTGCAATTTGTACTCGTACATTCATTATGTCTATTCCCGTGCAATGAAGACATTTCACTTGAAAGTCGCCCGCCCGGTGTCGGCGGGTAAGTAAGGTGTTTCAGTGCCTGTGTTGTTCAGAAATGCGATGTCCGAAGGAACATTGCGTCGTACTTCTGAATAACACGGACACTGCAATATCCTATCGTAAGGCAGAGTGGCGGCGCTTTTGTGTGACCGCATCTTTAGAACTGAGAAACTGTTAATTTTTTTGTGACTAATCTGTAAACAACTGCTAAGATCACCAGACAAATATTACTCACCTCTCTTGAAGACCACACTGATCGCTTTCGACCTCTTTAGGCATTTTCGAACTGGTACCAAGTGCGTACGTGACCCTGCACAGCAGACGTAAAGGCGGCCCGTGTGGCCGAGCGGTTCTAGGCACTTCAGTCCGAAACCGCGCTGCTGCTACGGTCGCAGGTTCGAATCCTGCTTCGGACATGGATGTGTGTGATGTCCTTAGGTTAGTTAGCCTTAAGTAGTTCTAAGTCTAGGGGACTGATGACCTCAGATGTTAAGTCCCATAGTGCTTAGAGCCATTTCAACCATTTTTAGCAGACGTAAGTCATGTCAGTGAAGTGGTGTGTTTGTGCCAGTCGGTTGTGTGCAGTCAACGCTCTAAGATGTGCCGACTTTGAGACGTGACGGAATGGCAGATGGGAGCCGCCGTGTGGAGATCCGCCGGAGAAAGGTATCAACACCTTGTCCGCGACTATCTGTCTCGAACGGGACACGCTTGCTGCTTCCTTCGGGAAATGCAGGTCAATCTCAGCCAGTTACAGAGTTAAAGTCGCGAGGTGAACTCAGTGCAATCGACGTTTGGAGCCTGGTACTTGCATGACGTCAGTTGGCCAAACTGGAAAGCAGTTTACTAGAAGTTTGTACTTTGGTCTTACGAGTCGCGATTTTTCCTTTCTTCCCTTATGGCTGAAGGTGTCGAGTGCACCAACGACCCTATCAGGCGTTTAATGCGTGGTTTCCGGAGGATGTAGTCCACGCCGGAGGTGGTTCTGCGATGTTTTGGAGTATTTTACATACCATAAGTTGGGTCCACTCATTCAGGTTACGGTGAACGTGTAGCCGTACATTTCTTTAACCATTCTCGGTGGCCAGGTGTTGCCCCTTCTTTTTTCTACATCTTCGTCGTAAGTATGCTTTGGACACTCCCGTATTGCAAGATGGCAACAGCTGTGTTGATGAGTCTGCACCCATACGTTCCCGATTTGACAAAGTCGGGCAACCTGTGGCACCTCGACTGGCGCGCTGGCTCACCCGATCTTATATTCCGTAGGAAATGTGTGCGACAGTTTGAATGAGCAAGTAAATGTAGCTGTCATAATGCCTGCAGTTTGGTAGGTCTACTGGATCTAACGATCAGTGAGTGGCGCGGACTTTGCCATACCAATTTATCTCTAGTTGTACCCTACTTCATACGTTCTTCCTACAGCATATTGTTCGTGTGCCAAGGAGTCTTGGAGACTACTCTCGTTGGCGACCGATGTCGGTTATTGATTAACAACTCTCATACTAAACTCTGTCTTACGAATTACGGAACTTTCTGCTGCGCATTCAGTAGTTAGTAAGCTTGGAATAAGGTGCGGAACACTAAGAGATCCCGCCATTAGGAGCATGTCTTTCGTGTTGCATTGTCTGGATTTACCGGAACGAGAGGTGCTCACTTGAAATAAAAAACGAAGTCTATGGTATGTTGTATACGTACAGCCAACACGTAAGACCTTTCGTCAGTTGAAAAGCTCTGGGTAATACCAACAGCAGGTGTTTGAGTCTGGCCGTATCTTTGTATCTGCTATTTTCCACTGATATTTACGACAACATGTTAAAGTGTGGAGTTCAGTCATTACAGCTTTAGTGACACGCTAGTTGCTACAGGTTAATGACTAATGCCTGGCAGGAACAGATGTAAAATATGTTTTTGTTTCTCAGTAACAGTCCTGACGCCAGTGCTGAGAATTCTCAAAGTTTTTACCGCCGAGCTACAACGAATTGATCTAGTGCTGTCACTCAAAAAATAATTTTCGTATATTCAAAGTTCACAGGACCAGGACTTTACGTTCTGGGAGCTTTACCACCTACGAGAGTAGACAGGAGTGAATATTGTTTGTTCACTCCAAAGCAGCTGCAAAAGCGGAGCCATTCTGCCTTTATGAACACTCCTTGCATATATATAGCTCAGATTTGCGTATGTGGATTCGATAGTGCTATAATTGCAAATATTGCATCTTAATTCTTTCAAAATTTATCAGTTTAATGGGTCTTTATTTGTTTTTCTAAATAACAATGTTTGATTTTTAAGTTAAGGCATACTGTTCGTGCACCGAGCGAGGTGGCGCAGTGGTTAGCACACTGGACTCGCATTCGGGAGGACGACGGTTCAATTCCGTCTCCGGCCATCCTGATTTAGGTTTTCCGTGATTTCCCTAAAATCGTTTCAGGCAAATGCCGGGATGGTTCCTTTGCAAGGGCACGGCCGATTTCCTTCCCAATCCTTCCCTAACCCGAGCTTGCGCTCCGTCTCTAATGACCTCGTTGTCGACGGGACGTTAAACACTACCCACCACCTATACTGTTCGTTTGCAGTTGGATTTTTTTTCTCTTGATTGCAGTACTACCTTTTGGCTGAAATTTTTACTGTCGAAATAAAACGAATTCACTTTAATCTTCATTGTCCTCTCACTCTGCAGAAAAGAAATGCGAAAATGTACAGCATTTCGTATCGATTTTCGTTCAACGTGGGTAGAAGCTTTCTATAGAAGCATGTAGCAGACTGCCATTTGATACTCTACGTAGGAGAAGATGTGAGCAGAGCGAAGCACGTGCCCCGTTGGCGGGCCTTCCCCTCCCTATTGGAAGGGAATCCAGGAATTCACACCTGTTTCCAGACCCTCGTTCTTCCTATCTCCACACTGTGTCAGATTTCTAAGAAAATCTGTTCGTAAATAACCACAGGCACACCGCTTCTCGGCCGGAGGAATCCTGTGACATCGCCTGCATCTACAGCTGGTGAGGGGGGCGGGGGAGTCTAGCAGGGTAAGTGACAGAGTAGTCTACGCGAGAACCTCGTATAGCACGATTTGAAATCTATAGTTTCAGGCGCTGAACTGTTTTTCATGGCTTTTCAGCGATTCCGAAAACGAAGTCTTCATTGCAGATCGGCTCTAAGAGATACTTCCAGGATAATAGTTACAGGTGTCAGTTACGGAAACTGATTGTGACATTTTAATTTCCTGCTACTTCTAACGATAGGGTGGGTGATGTTGGCGCTCCAGTGTTCTGCTATTTATCTTATTACATGTTCGCTGCTAATGAACAGTCAGCTAGTTACAAGCTGAGAAAAAATTCCTTTCCCGAGAAAATGTGCCTAAAGCAATAAAAATTGTGTTCATATGAACTATAGTGACACGGTAAAGTCACAATTGGAAGGGTGTTCATCTGTGGATCCATGTAGACTAGGACCACGTGGAAAACGTTCGTCATCGGAGGAGAAAGTAGATTCTTATCGACCTTGATTCACGTAATAAAATCCGAGGGAGCTGTTACTAGACATAGAATATGGTTTGTACAAGCTGTTGTTGAAATAGTAGTTTGAAATTCTAAATAATGGTAAAGGGAACGTATTTAGTCCTGTATAACTGTACAAGTTTAATATTATTTAACCCATTTATCACATATTAATGCATTCTTGCCGCTTGTTTTCCGTTCTCTCGTTCCGCCAGTTAACAACTCTTTTTTGAAATCTATAGGAAGACAATTATTGAACTATATGAAAAAACGTAAATTAGTTACAAACTTTGGCGTGCACACACTTTACTCAACATGTAGCAAACGTCAGTAGAGATATTCGGGTTCAGGTTATGACATGTTAGATATGCCTGTCATCATTGGCGATGATGTGGCACAGAAGAACAGCGAAATTCTGCATGACCCACTGAAGTGTCGGTACATCGATGCAGTCTATGACCTCCTGAATGGCTGTTTTCAGCTCAGTAATGATTTTGGTGTTATTGCTGTACACCTTGTCTTTAATATAGCCCCACAAAAAGGAGTGGCATATACTCGTATTTAGATCCGGAGAACATGGTGGTCAATCGAGGCCCATGCCAGTGGCCTCTGGGTAGCCCCGAGCCAGAATGCGGTCCCCAAAGTGCTCCTCCAGGACATCAAACACTCTCCTGCTTCTTGTCTCAAGGAATATCGCACCGATTATTCCGTGACTGGACCTTGCACACCACACAATAACCCGTTGAGGGTGAAGAGACTTCTCGATCGCAAAATGGGGATTCTCAGTCCTCCAAATGGCGCCAATTTCTCTTATTGACGAACCCATACGACATATTTTAACTGAGTGTGTTTTATATGCGGGTTTGAGGGAAGATTTAAGTTTCCCACTAGACCTGCCCTCTATTTTAACTAATAATGAGGCGAGTGCGGCTAGAGTTTTACGTTTTTGTGTGATGTCTGGACTTCTTCCCAAAATATTGGGACTGAGATCTTAATGTGCTGTACAGTGGTTTGGTCACCCATTATTTGTAAGTGGTGACCCAGCCACAGTTAATTATTTTTACCTGTTTTGTACTGGTATTTTAGTTTTAGTTTTATCTAACTGTTTTGATGTGATGTGTTCAATCTTGAAATTTGAGCACTTACAATTCTCGCAAAGATCGGCTCTGAATTGATCCTTGTTTAAAAGATCTTGCCTGCACTCGTCAACATTTCTTTTGGGAACGGGACTTAGCAAATACACTAACTGGTAGTAAATAGTTAATCACTTTGCATATTCTTGCGACACTCGGTGTTTGCATGGAAAGGAAAGGGACTCTGCTTGGTAGTAGTGTCTAAGGACAATAACAACACAAGTCCCGTTAAAGTTTTAACTGTTGCAAGTTATTATTCAAGTTATTCATACTTTGTGAAAGAAAATCAACTGGGAAAAGCCCCTACATTTCTGTATCTGTCAGTTAACAAAGTTATGGTGTTGTAGCTGTGCGGACGACGAAGAATGTAGCCGACGACAATGCTGAGCTGCCGTTGCTGCTGCTGCCCGATGAGAACCCTGAGTCGTCCCCAGAGCCACAGATAATTATGGGACAGGCAATAATTGGAATTGCACTTGCAGCTTCGTCCACTTGTCCACTCCTACCGTGCTGTCAATACTCGCGGCTTAACATATCAGGCGCGTCCACATTCGCACGAACATGCTCCACACAAGCGCCTAACAAACACTTCCGCACTCAAGCTGCTCTGCCTCCTCTCTGCTCGCAACGCGACAGAGACTCTGCATACGCAAGGATAAACAACGGCATAACTACTGCCATTTAGTCGTTGCAATCGATACATTTCAGTCAAGTTCCCTTGCCTGTTACCCAGTAATTTTCAAAAATAAATACAGTAGTACATCGATTACGTATTAAATATAGTTTCTGTAGTGCAGCTTACGGCTTCAGAATCAAAAGTACAGTGCAAATTATCAACGGATATTAAACGACGAAAATTTTGGATGGTGCAGAAGGTATTTAATCTGCATTTTCGTGCTATGTAGTCCATCGCCTACTGGTTGCAACATGGGGAAATGTGCTTACTGTCCAGGTAGAAACGAGACACACAAAGTTTTGAAAGAATCTTTTGCAGAAAATTCAACTGAATAACGGTTAGATGACCCTTTTAATCTAGAGATTGTAGATAAAGGCTCAAAGAAAAATTTATTGATTTATTCTGCATCAAGTTGCTCTTTGGTTCTGCATGAATTCAATGACAAGGAGCAGGGATCTTCAATTGTTAACTATGTTCTAAATTTTGTTCTGAAAATTTTTATCTTACTCAAATATATTGTTGTATGTCATAGGACAGCGCATGAAACATGCTGTAAAAGGGCACCTATCCCAGGTTACAGTTTTATTAGGAAAGCTTATACAGCAATTCGAGAAACTGCCGTTCCTTGTATTTGCCCCATTTATGAGAACTTTACAGCCCTATAACACAAAACCGACTTGACATATCTCAGTAAAATTATGTATTTTTCAAGTTTGTACCAATAATACACGTGTGCCAAATTTTTAAGAAAATCTGACAAAGTGAGGTTCAAAATGATTTTTTTTTCTGTGTCGATTTCACATCGAATTACTCTAATTTCATTTGTTTGATTACGTGAGTGAATGAAGGAATAAATGTGATGTACCGAGCGAGGTGGCGCAGTGGTTAGCACACTGGACTCGAACTGGACTGGGACGACGGTTCACACCCGCGTCAAGCCATTCAGATTTGGGTTTTCCGTGATTTCCCTAAATCACTTCCGGCAAAGGCTGGAATGGTTCCTTTGAAAGGGCTCGTCCGGCTTTCTTCCCCATCCTTCCATAATCCTATGGGACCGCTGTTTGTTCGCTTTCCACAAATAAATAAACCAACCAACCAACTGATTGTGACGTATCTGACGTGTGAATATTTGCAGTTGTAATTAACTGAGTGTATCATAGAGTGGGAACATGCATCTGTGTTGCGTGTATGAGTGACATACGTCGGCGAAATTTATGATTTGTAAGACGCCAGTGTAAGGTACTCGGGAAACAAGAAACGTATTTCAGTAATTCATTTAAAGAGGGGATTAATTTGAGTGTATTTGGTTTTTCGAAACTTATTAATTAATAGAATTGGTCTATAGTAATTTGATATCGTTTTGGTTCATTACGGAAAATCGTTCTTGATCTACGTGCCGGCGCTTGTTATGCCTAAACAGAACCTGCGGACTTCCTCTGTGTGAATGCTGTGCAGTCGTTGTTGGTGTGAAGTGAACATACCGAAGTACTGAGCGAGCAATCGGAACACAGATAATCCGTGTGTACGTTCGGTAACGTGAGGGTGGAGGCCTTATACTGGCTACTAAGAGTGATCGCGTTGTACAGCTGTATTTAATACATCCTTTGTGGTGCAAAACTATACTTACAAGAAACAATATATCCGGGTTTTCATACTGCTACTTTCTCCCAGTTGTAGTTAGCCAGAGCTGAAACATGAACAAATGTTGGACTCCCATCTTCATGTCTAGCGCGGCTAACTTCTTATTCTTTATAGCCGACAAACATATTTATTTCTTTAGTGCAGGCGTAGTGCAGGAGTTGCTTGCTTTTTGTTTCTTGTGGGTGTTTCATGATCGTGGAAAAAGGGACCGATGGCCTTTGTAGTCTGGTCCCTTCAACCCCCACAAACCAACCAACCAACCAACATGTAGACTGTGTTCTGGTGTTGGACCAGGACATGGTTGTGTTCTGCGACGTACTATTCGCTGAGCATCAGCAGTAGCCGCCACTGTCCACTGGGTGACTTCCCGACCTCAGACCTGTTGTCACCTGACTACGCAGTGGTACAGCCGCAGTCGCAGCTGGTATTCTGCAGGGCTACTACACGGGGGTGGCACAAGATGCACTACTGCCTGAGGAGTTTATCTGGATGAATATAGCACGACAGTGGGTCGCTCTTACTGTAATTGTGGATGGAGATGCGTGTGCGCGCCTCTCTCTCTCTCTCTCTCTCTCTCTGTCTGTCTGTCTGTCTGTGTGTGTGTGTGTGTGTGTGTGTGTGTGTGTGTGTGTGTGTGTGTTGTTTGTGTGTGTGCGGTTGGTAGGCTTGGAAACTAAATGTCATCAACTAGCAATAAGTGTCAACAATGGAGATAAAGCTAAATCAATTTTATAGTATTTGTGTTCCTTCGTATATGGTTGCTAACAGGTTCAGACTTTGTGCAGGTTCCAGTATTTCACAATAGCGTGGAATCCAGTAATCCTTGCAAAGATGGAATATGAAGAACGTGGTATGCCTCGAATTTCTCGTAAAGGCCTGCATATTTGTATTCATCAGTCAACGTTTTGGAAATTCATTTGCATGACGTCGACATTTCGTTATAAATGGTGTCAACATTGAAGAAACAGGAAATCACTGACAGTTCCGTGGATTGTGGTTCTAATGCTAATTAGAATCGAGAAAAAAATACCTTCTAACTCCAAAAAAGTATAGTAATAGAAAGAAAAAAAGGGAAAGAAAAGGCTGTAATTTTTTTTGTTAAATAAAAGAGAGAGAAAGCGCTTAAAGTTAAGCAGTGTGCAAAGTCGGTTTTGTGTCATAAAATCTGAGTGTAAATTTTTATAAATGGAAGAAAGGTTTACATGAAGTACAAAATATGCACCAATATAAAGACTCACAAAAATGTGAAATGAAAAACTTTTCCAAAGATTTAGAACTACTTGTGATAGTCAGAGCTCTGGTGTAAGGTGGCGTGGTCTACTGACCTTCATTTCTTACATATTCCGTCCTCACAATCGTATTCTGCACATCAAGACGCTTCATTCGAACCAGAACTCGATAACGTAGTGTCAATTTTTGTATGAATTCATGTAAGCGATATGCAAATCTAATAAGTAAATCGCAAGTGCGCACCGTGGTTGAAAAAGTCTAGGCTGGCGTATACAACATGACAGCCACCATAATTTTCGTTCTAAAGAGGCAACCAGCCCGCTGGGAGGCCCGTCCCTTCAGAGGGGTGGGTCGGCGCACACCTACTTCGGGCGCAGCGACCGCCCAGAGAGAGGACAGCTTTTGCCAGAGCGAAGGGATAATGACCCCCGTGTTCGATTTAAAAGCAAATTCCACTACATTGTGTGGGAGCACCCAGAAGACGCACTTTTTGATGGACCGACTGCATAGTTACGGAGTTCTCACAGGAGGACAGTATATGCCTAACGGAGATGCTACATTTTTCCGCATGGGTCGACTTAAACGAAACGTCGTTCTCCCGTTTAAAAGAGCAACGCTGATTGGCGGAATATTTCTGACGCAAACAGCCAGAGGAGTGAGGGAAGACAGCAAATGATATATCCTTGCAATTTTTCCAGAAAAAGGGGCCGTTCCGTTGTCGCTCTTGCAGTGGGAACACGTAACGAGAGCGAGTGCGCTCGTACATGTACGCAAAGAGCGAGGAATGAAGTCTCTCCTCAGTACTCCACTGGGAGAGCACTTGTGTCGGTAGCGAATCGGAGTGACACTCTATATTGAGTCGCTTGCGATTCAGTGTTGTTCACTGCATTGGCCGCCACACTTATTGTGTGGTGTGAAGTACCAGTTAAACGCCTGCAAGCGAATATTGAGTGCCACCGCGGTGGACTGGTTATCTGACCGGTGTACCGTGCTAATAGTTAGACTAGGGGCGGATAGCAGTCCTTGACTTCATGAAGGC
The DNA here is from genome assembly GCF_021461395.2 of Schistocerca americana. Classification (NCBI taxonomy): domain Eukaryota; kingdom Metazoa; phylum Arthropoda; class Insecta; order Orthoptera; family Acrididae; genus Schistocerca; species Schistocerca americana. The sequence continues at coordinate 506,973,012 of NC_060126.1, read as the reverse complement.
GTAGGAAGAGTTTGATTGGCGAAGGTCAATCCAGATAGAAAGAGATAGTTGCGTTATTGGTCAGCAGCGAGCGATGCAGGCAGCAGTTGTCGCAGCTCACGGTATTGTGCGCTACAGCGTATGCGAGCCCCATCTTTCCTCCCTAACAGTACACTCCATTACATTTCTTACACAACAGCCTTGACCGTACCTAGAAAAGTCATTGAAGTTGTGTAGGCGCAGCTCTAAGCCATTCTGCCAAGAAAATAACATTCTTAAAGGAAAGGGAGAAAAGAACCTTTCCATACTTTGTAAAATAATAGCATTCCTATCCTTAAGAGGCAATCTACTGTTCCCAAAAGAACCCGGAAATTTATTGATTTATAAGAAAACGTTTCACTTGATTTTTCAGAATTGTTTTTGCAATGAATAATATTTTTCGTTCGTTTTATGTTTTTCCTACACTAACTAGCAATACTCTAGTACCCAAGTATTCCACTAGTTACTTAAGAGTATAGAATATTTTTGTATCTTTTCCTTACAGTGGAAGGAAGATATTTGTTGCTGAATGTTGGTACATTAGGAGCGTCTGTCTGACTTCTATAGTAGTGCGAGTTCGAAATTATTTCTCGCAGGAGCCAAAGGGTACTTGTTGGATCAATCCATTGCGCAGCTTGACAAAATAAAACCTACACACTCACACTGGTTACACGCATTCTGGGTATTATAAGGAAAAGAAAGTCGCAAAATTATGAAGTTTACTTGAAGTAAACGTATACAGATGTCATTAAGAGGTGATACTAAAGAGAAATTCATAACTGATGTGAAGACGAAACTCCTTGTTATCCCTTAAAATGCTGTATGTAAAGGCTGTCAGTCAGGTTTTGTGTAAGAACTATGTGCGAACCGCATTTTATCATTTCAAACAAAAACAGACGGAGTCGCTTGTGAAGTTGTTGAATCCTATGTCACATTCGTATACAACAATAACAGCGGTAAGTATCAGTAGATTATTGTTTCTAGAGCTTCTTCAGGAATGTCAACGCAAATTGCGACCAAAACTTAAAAAAAGGGAGCGTTTAGTTGCAAAAATCTTGTGATCGACGTAGCAAAACCTTGAAAAAGGGAAGAGAATAATTTTCAATATTACAGCTGAAACGTCTTCTTACCAGTTGCAGAAATTAATTCATTGCTTTTGTTGGACTCTCGGTCTGGATGTAACGACACATCTATCTTTAGTAGAACTACGAGAAGATTGAAAAAAGTTGGGATTCCATTCGGAACTATAGTATGATTCAGCCTCTCTATTAAGGAATGTTTCCACAGTGTAAAGCATTTTTTCGAAAATTGATGGACAAATATGATTTTGTATAGTGTTGTTAAACATTGCGAATTTGATCAAGTTTGCCTGATAAGGAGTACTGCATGCAGAATGGCAGTAGTGGGGCAAACTTCGTACGAGCACATTTTGTTACTGTGGGTTGCCTACATCAGGGTCGGGTATGCACTCAGGGGCAAACCTGTTGGTCTCCTTTGATTGACATGTACTTAACGTACTGTTCTGCCAAAAGGATCCTTCCTTTTGATTGACAGGTCCTTGACCTGTTGTTCCCCCACCCCCTCCCACTCCCCTCCCCCCTCAGGAAACGTCCAACCATCCCCTCCCCCTTGCTGCTACAGGTAGACGTTAAGGTCTGAGTTATTGGAATAGCCCCCCTCACTCTTATCAATTTGATTGACTACTTAATTAAATTGATCAATGAATTAACCTCTCCCCTCTGGTAAACCCCCTTCCCCTCCCACCTTCCTCCCTCCCAGGAATTGGCAGAAAAGACTCAGTTGATCGGTCATTTGGAGGAAATTCGATTGCAGTGTATGGAATGTTGTATAAACAAATTTGACAATGTGTGGAATATTGTTTATTTAAACAATTTATAGGATTCAAGGCAATGTATCGAATATATGGAAACTGGTGCCTGTGTGATGGGGGAGGAAGGATCTCATTACAGGAACTTCAATGGTATATTTTTTATTTTTTAAAAATTCAGTTTGCAGAGGATTTGGAAATCACTTGCTTTTCATTCTCAGCTGTTTAGAAAGATGTAGGTCTCGTAAGAAGTAATTAATGGGACGAACATGTTGTTAACCTAATGTTCAGCACTGCACTCTGGGTGTCTTAACCAAATGTTCAGTCCTTTGTCGGCACTTAATCTATTGTTTTGTTAAGTGGCTTTCTGTGTCACCTCTATCCCCTTAAACTATTATACTGCCTTTGATATCATTTTAAGTTATTAGTTATGTCCTCCCACCATTTTCTGGTATACTTTTCGAATTTCACACACTTTTGAACGCCATTTCTGGTGCACATTTCTTTGTCACCCACCCCCACCCTCTTAAACTATTGTACTGCATTTTACATAAAAATTATGCAAATTAATTATACAAATTAACCTAGTGTTCCGCAGTTAACCAGCTGCTCTCCTCCATGTCAGCCACCCACCCATACCCTTCCCTGAACTATTGTACCGCTAACAGCACGTTGATATAAAAAATTAATGCAAATAAATTAAATCAATATCCTTCACATGTATGGGATAGTTTTTTTTTAATTTTCAGCATCCTATTGGTAGGGGAAATCGATAAAATATAGTTTAAACACAACATCACTAATAAGAAACACATCCCGAATCTGCGCACGCTGCCACCGAGTCGGGAGGCACTGGTGGCCCCCGTGGCCCCTGCAAAATGATTTTTTTTTAGATAAAAAATATACCCATGAATTTCCTGTAACAAGATCCTTCCTCTCCACCACAAAGTCAAATGGTTCAAATGGCTCAGAGCACTATGGGATTTTGCATCTGAGGTCATCAGTCCCCTAGAACATAGAACTACTTGAACCTAACCAACCTACGGACATCACACACATCCATGCCCAAAGCAGGATTCAAACCTGCGACCATAGCAGCAGCGCAGTTTTGCACTGCAGCGCCTAGAACCGCTCGGCCACAGCGGCCAGCTGCAAGTATTGTTTTCAATACAGTTCACAGACTTAAAACTGTGTAGTGTCCAATAAGTGAGAATGCTACGCATTCCATTTGATACATGAGGACGACAGTGTATGTGTGCAGTATTTATAACACATAGGTATGACCACAGCATTCGATTATTTTGTATATCACACTGGTGCAGTGTCATAGCTTCGAATATTCTGCACTAGTGATACTGTTATAAAAGGTATACATTGCCTCTAATCCCATAAATTGTTTACATAAACAATATACCACACATTGTATAAATTGTTTATACAATTTTCCATACACTGCAATCGAATTCCCTCGAAATGACCGATCAACTGACTGTTTTTCCTGCCAATTTCCGGGAGGGAGGGTGGGAGGGGAGAGGTTTATCAAAGGGAAAGAGGTTAATTAATGGATTAATTTAACTATGCAGTCAGTCAAATTGATAAGAGTGAGAGGGGCTATTCCAGTAACTCAAACCTGAAGGTGTACCTGTAGCAGCGAGGGGGAGGGCGTGGTTGGAGGTTTCCTGAGGGCGGAGGGGAGTGGGATTGGTTGGGGGAAAAACAGATTAAGGACCTGTCTGTCAGAATGAAGGATCCTTTTAGCAGAACAATAGGTTAAGTGCCTGTCAATCAAAGGAAAGCAATGGGTTAAGTACATGTCAGTCAAAGGAGTACAACAGTTTTGCTCCTGAGTGCATACCTGCCTCTGATGTAGGCAACCTGCACTAACAAAATGTGCTCGTATGAAGTTCACCCTACTACTAACAGCCATGATAATTTCTTAATCCATCTCACTTCTGTCTAATTAAAACTAATAATTACAGTGAAGTGCCTGAATACATTAATTTTTCTTGTATTTTTGTGACAACTGCAGGGAACAAACTGGGAACTGTTTCGTTGTTAGTAAAATATATTTTATTTAAAAATTATCAGGAAGAACTGTCTCACAGAAATCGTTATAAAATATTTCATGGCAACAAATTAAAGTCCCAATTGATGGGAGTTATCTGCAATGTAACAACATACATTGCCTTAATATTCTAGTCACTTGTCTAACAATTACATCTGCGACAGTGGGTTGGACCATTCCCTTGTGAGTTTACAGCATTTTCAGATTTAGACTTTTGAAATTTTGACTGCAATACACCTTTTGGAAGTCTGAAGGTAACAAGGATAATATACAGGGAGCGAAGGCTGCTTACAGCTTGTGCAGAAACCAGATGGCAGTTATAAGAGACATAGGATATGAAAGTGGAGCCGTAGTTCAGTAGGATGTGAGACAGCGTTGTAGGCGATCACCAATGTTATTCTACATGTAAATTCAGCAAGCAATAAAAGAAATTAAAGAGAAAGATATTATTAAAGTTGAGGGAGAAAAAACGAAAACTTTGACGCTTGCCTGTGAAATTGTAATTCTGTCCAAAATGGCAAATGACTTGGAAGATAGTTTGAACTGAATGGATACTGTCATAATATATATTTCTTAAAGTTCCTGCTGCACAGTGTCTTTATTTACTACCTGTCTGTATACGAAAATGGCTATTATGCCATTTTCAAGTGATGCTTTAATATCAATGCTGCTGAAAATTTTTGTATACAGTTGTAGAAGTGTGTGTTCAGTGGCTTACGACTACGTAGGTAATATAGCCTCGTGGTGTGCTCAGCTGAGTTTTTGTGCAGTTGAAATTCTTCAGAAATTTACGCATGGTGCTCGCTTTTGTATTTGCACTACGATTATTTCACAGAAAAGCTTATTCCACTAATGCATATATGTTCGCAATGAGTTTGCAAATGGTTCAAATGGCTCTAAGCACTATGGGACTTAACATCTGAGGTCATCAGTCCCCTAGACTTAGAACTAATTAAACCTAACTAACCTAAGGACATCACACACATCCATGCCTGAGGCAGGACTCGAACCTGCGACCGTAGCAGCAGCAGCGAGGTTCTGGTCCGAAGCTCCTAGAACCGCTCAGCCACAGCGGTCGGCAATGAGTTTGCATTCGCGGAAAATTAATGGTAATAGGTACATAACAAAGATCGAATTACTGTATCGTGCAAAGATATTTTTGCGCTGAGAATTCTGTTGTTTTTCATTTATTGCCGTGTGTTGTGAGGTGTTGAAATCTATTCTTTTTCTTTTAGAAAAAGCAATAAATGTATACGAACATTGCTTATGTATTAGCTCCGTTTGTTCATTGAGAACTTCATGTGGATACGCATTTGCGTGGATATAAATTTCGAGGTCTTGCAGGACATTCATTGTAGTTCCACTGGATTGCATTATCTACTCGCTCTACTTTGTACGTTTGGTTGCGTAAATGCATGTAAAATGTAGATTGATTACTTTCACTATTTAGAAGTGTTCTTTGAACCCTAATGGCGCCAGTGGAGTAAGCATTCATGTGAAATAACCAACGGTGCAAATACGAAAGTGAGCACCATACTTAAATTTGACGGATTCCAGCAGCGCGAAAATTGAGGAGTAATCTCAACAAATCACGCTAGGACTCTGCATTTAACACCGAAAACGCAAAGCAAATAATTACCAACATGGCGTAAGCAATCGAACAAATACTTATATAACGTAGTATTTGCTATCATTGGTATTGCAGCATCCTCGAAAATGGCCTAATTGCGGAAAAGTATATACGAATCGTTTAAGAGTAACGACAAGTTTAGACAAGAAGAGAATTGAAGCTTTTGAAATGTGGTACTACAGAAAAATGCTGAAGATTAGGTGGGTAGATCACGTAACTAATGAAGAGGCTGTGAATAGAATTTGGGAGAAGAGGAATTTGTGACACAACTTGACTAGTAGAAGGGATCGGTTGGTAGGGTACGTTCTGAGGCATCAAGGAATCGCCAATTTAGTATTGGAGGGAGGCGTGGAGGGTAAAAATCTTAGAGGGAGACCAAGAGATGAATACAGTAAGCGGATTCAGAAGGATGTAGGTTGCAGTAGTTATTCAGAGATGAAGACGTTTACACAGGATAGAGTAGCACGGAGAGCTGCATCAAGTCAGTTGCTGGACTGAAGACCACTACAACAACGCGAGTGACGAGTTCATAAAGTCGCTGTGCAGCAGACACTTTAAAGATACATACTATGCCATTCACCGACTGAGGCCTAATTCATCCTGCGTGTCCAATATTGTCTACAAAAGAGGTTATAATGTGAACATCGACTGTAAAACAAGGATAACAGAACAGGGTCGAGTTAAATCAAGCGACACTGAGAGATTTAGATTAGGAAATGAAACACGAAAAGTAGTAGCGCAGTATGGGCAAACTGTCGGTAACAGCAAAAGCATTTACAAGAGCGTTATAAGCGGGTATAAATGTAAAACGTAGAAATTATTTTCAGGGAGGATCAGAAGTGAAGCGTGAACGATAGTCAGTTATGACCGGAAGAGCCTTTGAAATGTGATGTTATAGAAGAATGCTGAAAATTAGATGCGTGGATCGAATAGGAAATGAGAAGTTACAGAACCTAAATGAGGAGAAAATAAATTAACGTGGCGCAACCTGAGTAAAAGAAAGGATCAGCTGATGGGACTCAGCCTGAGGCATAAAGGAATCATCAGTTTAGTACTGCAGGGAAGTGTTGAGGAAACATTGCTTTTACGGAGCTGGACAGTCTTACACAGGCCATAGTAGCATGGAGAGCATGGAGAGCAAACCAGTCGTCGGACAGAAGACCACGACAAGAATGTGGCTTTAGTACCCGAAAATAGTCAGAACTGATTATTTTGCTCTGCACTTGACCGCAGTATTGGAAATAAATAACATTCTATATTTCACCCATTAGCGTATGTAGGTAAAATTAAGTATTCGATCATAGTGTACACTGTGAAAGCCCCTCTGATTGGTAACGCAATGAATTTCATGAGAGATTTTTCTAACGGAGGGCGCGGGCGAAGTGGCGCAGCTGTAAGACACTCCGTAAGTGAGGATCTAATAAGAATATGGACTCTGTCGCTAACGGCCGACAGGAAGGGCGTCCGGCCACCCTCTACCACTGACATTGCCAAGGCAAGCACTAACATGCCGAGTCCGTGATGACGCGGGATGAGGCGAGGAAGAAGAGTAAGAACGGAATTGTCGAAAAGCTCTTCATGTTTTACAAAAATGCGTTGGAAACACACTGAGATTGGGAGATTTCCCATGTATGTCTGACTCATATCTTCTGTTGGCTCCTCTGTGCCTCAAGCGTACTGCGTCAAATCTGAAACCAGCCTGCAGCACGGAGTTTTATTATGAGTCGTTTCGACAAATGCGCAGTCTTACGTCAGCTGTACTTAGCAGTTGGTGACCAAACGGATGTGAACTTGTCACTAAATGTGAGAAACTTCCCACGTGGGTGACCCTCTTGGAACCTCATGAGCAAGAAATACATTTGCTTATTCTGGCAGTTCTGCTAGCTGTGAGGAAACCATCCCATAGCCTGAGGTAATGTGCTAAAAAATTAAGTTCGATCGAAACTCAGCGCTCTCATGATGCAGTATACAAAGTATGTTCACGTACCATTTCCGGGTAGATATAGTTTCTGTCTTCCCCTTCGTGAACCACGAACCATGGACGTTGCCGTTGGTGGGGAGGCTTGCGTGCCTCAGAGATACAGATAGCCGTACCGTAGGTGCAAACACAACGGAGTGGTATCTGTTGAGAGGCCAGACAAACGTGTGATTACTGAAGAGGGGCAACAGCCTTTTCAGCAGTTGCAGGGGCAACACTTTGGATGATTGACTGATCTGGCCTTGTTACATTAACCAAAACGGCCTTGCTGTGCTGGTACTGCGAACGGCTGAAAGCAAGGGGAAACTAAAGCCGTAATTTTTCCCGTGGGCATGCACCTTTACTGTAAGGTTACAATTTGTACAGAAACCAGTTGGCAGTTAAGAGTCGAGGGACATGAAAGGGAAGCAGTGGTTGGGAGCGGAGTGAGACAGGGTTGTAGCCTATACCCCATGTTATTCAGTCTCTATATTGAGCAAGCAGTAAAGGAAACAAAAGAAAAATACGGAGTAGGTATTAAAATCCATGGAGAAGATATTAAAACTTTGAGGTTCGCCGATGATATTGTAATTCTGTCAGAGACAGCAAAGGACCTGTAAGAGCAGTTAAACGGAGTGGACACTGTCTTGAAAGGAGGATATAAGATGAACATCAACAAAAGCAAAACGAGGATAATGGAATGTAGTCTAATTAAGTCGGATGATGCTGAGGGAATTAGATTAGGAAATGAGAACTTAAAGTAGTAAAGGAGTTTTGCTATTTGGGGAGCAAAATAACTGATGATGATCGAAGTAGAGAGGATATAAAATGTAGACTGGCAATGGCAAGGAAAGCGTTTCTAATGAAGGGAAATTTGTTAACATCATGTATAGATTTAAGTGTCAGGAAGTCGTTTCTGAAAGTATTTGTATGGAGTGTAGCCATGTATGGAAGTGAAACGTGGATGATAAATAGTTTGGACAAGAAGAGAATAGAAGCTTTTCGAAATGTGGTGCTACGGAATAGTTTCCAAACGATTTTGCCACAGGTCGAGACCAAGGAGAAGTTTGTCTCGCTGCAGGTACATGTCACTCAAGAGATTCTGCTGAGGAGCAGATGAATACATGGTTGTCTGACAGTGACCTTCAATGGCGAACGTATCAATAGCCTCACTCCATGATGCGAAAACATCTCTTACACGAGAAAACTCTCACCACCGGCCAGAACGGTGCAAGCAGAGTGAATTGCCTGGTTCCTGTACACTACCAGAAACATAAACAGAAGTAGAAAGAGGGTCGTGGAGTGTACTCTTTACGTCAATCAGATGACGAGGAATTAGATTAGGAAATGTTACTAAAAACAGTAGATGAAGTTCGCCAGTTGTTAGCAAAATAACTAACGGTAGCAGAAGTAAAGAACATATAAAATACTGACTGGTTAAGCAAGAAAATGATAAAAAAATTTGTTCCTGCAGACAGTTTTAATTAAAATAATAGCACCATTATTGTTATTCTTCACTTTTGTGTAAACATTATTTTAATTGGAAGTGATGAGTTAGCCCAGAAAATTATTCCATGAGACATTGCCAACTGGAAATAAAGTATGTTACAAGGTTGATTCGTTTGTTTGCAAGACTAGCGATTACAAGAAGAACAAAAGCAGCCGATCTTCCGTATTTGAGTAGGTCAGCAATAGGCTTCTTCCTTGTTCACATTTTTACTAGTACGTACACCTGAAATATTTTCGTCAATATACACACCAAAAAAATGTGGAACTTTCTACACCATTTACTGACTCCTGGTCATGTGCCACATCAGTTGTCGATATGACTATTTGTTGTACAAAACTGCATATAGTGTGCTTTCCTAAAATTTAAGGCGAGTCAAATTCCAGACAACCACCTAATAATTCTTTGAAAAACACTATTAGCAACAGTCCCTTCTGTTACTTTCTTTCTAATGGGATCTATTGTAACACTAGTATCATCTGCAAAAAGTACCGGAACTGCTTGTTGAATGTTATACTTCATTCACGTATATAAAGGATAGCAGTGGAACCAAAATTGAACCCTGTGAGACTCACTTTGTGATGTCTCCCGAGACTTTCTACGTTTTCAACATTGTCCGAATTATTCAGCGCAACGTTTTCCATACCTTTTGTTACGTTTGTGTAATACCATAGACTCCATAAAGTTTACATTTTTCTTGAAGTTTAATATGCTCTGCACAATAAAACGTCTCAAAAATTACCAAAACTACCAGCTGGCGGTATTTTATTATTTAAGGCTTCTAATACGAGTATTCGGTGAGTGAATTTATAAATATCATTCTCAGTCCAACAATCCTTCAAGAATCCAAACTCTGATATGCTAAGTAAATAGCTTCTGCTTAAATATGATACTAATCTTGAGTACAATACTTTTTCAAATATTTTGGAAAAGGAGATCAGTAAGGAAACTGGACGATAATTATTTAAGTCTTTCTTGTCCCCTGGCTTATAAAGAAGTTTAACAGTTGCGTATTCTAATCTGTCCGGAAAAATATCCTGTGCCAGAGGCGCATTACATATATTATTAAGGACAACACTAATTAAGTTAGAACAACTTTTCAGAATTCTGTTTGAAATTCCACCATCATCATTTGAGCTATAGTTTTTTTAGAATTTTTATAATTATATCAATTTCAGTGAAATGTTGGTGCTAGTTGTAGTTGCTTCAACTTTTGGAATATTACATTTTAAAGACATTCTCTTGTTCTTCACCTCAAACATCAATTACTATTTTTGCTGCTACATATATAACGTTATAGTTTAAAGTACTCACAACGTGTGATTTAGCAGTATGTAACAAAATGTCTGGAGTTACGGAGCAATGACAAAATGCGTCCGTGCAGAAACAGAGTATCTCACCACTCTAAGTAGCGCGAAAGGAGAAAAAGCTCAAGTGCAATATTGAGACATTTGCTGTTTTTTCAGCACAACTACGTATTGTCTACCGATAGCGCGAAAAATTATATTATCGCTTTCGCGTGCAGAAGAGCCCTTAAATTGGTTTTTCAGGTTTTTATGTATAACTTTTAAGCATATTTCAAATACTGGTGCAAATTTGCTATGGAATAAATATACTCATCCCTTGACACCTTTTTTTAATTTACTCTTAAAACATTGTATCTTGTCCTTATCATAAGCGTCACTGCTTTATGTGAACGTGTCCTAGGGATGTAAAGTGCTATATTGTCCACTGCCATTAGTTGTGCATTGTCCTCTGATAGTCCATTAACAGCTGAGTACACACTAATTGTTTCAGCCTCAGTACTGTCTACAAATACGTTATCAATGAAGGATCTTCCTACACTATGTGTTAAAAAGTATCCGGAAATCAGGCTGAAAATTATTTACAAGTTCGTACTGGAATATACAAGCTCATACTGGAATTCAGTATGGTGTTGACTGACCCTTAGCCTTGATGTCAGCTTCCACCCTCGCAGACATACGTTCAATCAGGTGCTGGAAGGGTTCTAGGGAGTGGCAGCCCATTCTTTACGGAGCGCTGCGCTGGTGAGAGCTACCGATGTCAGTCAGTGAGGCCTGGCACGAAGTCGGCGTTCCAAAGCATCCCAAAGGTGTTCTATAAGATTCAGGTCAGGACTCTGTGCAGGCCAGTCCATTACAGGGATGTTATTGTCGTGTAACCACTCCGCCACAGGCCGTGCATTATGAACAGGTGCTCGATCTTGTTGAAAGATGCAATCGTCATCCCCGAATTGCTCTTCAACAGTGGGAAGCAAGAAGGTGCTTAAAACATCAATGTAGACCTGTGCTGTGATTGTGCCACGCAAAACAACAAGGGGTGCAAACCCCAGTCACGAAAAACACGTCCACACCACAACACCACCGCCTCTGAATTTTACTGTTGGCACTACAGATGCTGGCAGATGACGTTCACTGGGCATTCGCCATACCCAAACCCTGCCATCGGATCGCCACATTGTGTACCGCGATTCGTCTCTCCAACCAACGTTTTTCCTCTGCTCAATCGTCCAATGCTGACGCTCCTTACACCAAGCGAGGCGTCGTTTGACATTTACCGGCGTGATGTGGGGCATCCGCTCGACCATGAAATCCAAGTTTTCGCACCTTCCGCCTTACTGTCATAGTACTTGCAGTGGATCCTGATGCAGTTTGGAATTCCCGTGTGATGGTCTGGATAGATGTCTCTCTGTTGCACATTACGACCCTCTTCAAATGTCGGTGGTCTCTGTCAGTCAACAGACGAGGTCAGCCTGTACGCTTTTGTGCTGTACGTGTCCCTCCACGTTTCCACATCACGATCACATAGGAAACAGTGGTCCAAGGGATGTTTAGGAGTGCGGAAATCTCGCTTACAGACGTATGACACAAGTGACGGCCAGTCACCTGACCACGTTGAAAGTCCGTGATTTCTGCGGAGCGCCCCATTCTACTCTCTCATGATGTCTAATGACTACTGAGGTTGCTGATAGGGAGTACCTGACAGTAGGTGGCAGCACAATGCACCTAATATGAAAAACGTATGTTTTTTATGGGTCTCCGGATACTTTTGATCACATAGTGTATCTTGCTGCACACGAGCTGGAAAACTGACTAATGAAATTAGATTGAAACACGCAAACAATGATTCTATGTCATTTTTGCTGTCCGTATCTTTTACATAATCGACATTCAAAACTCCACAAACTACTGCTTCTTCTTGTCTGACGGGTACCTCAATAATGGATCTACATTTCTGATGAAAAGGTCAAAGTTTCCGATGGAGGATCTGCAGACAGCTACCAGAGAAACTTTCTGCAGTAACAAATTATAAGAACATGCTTCTAGGTTCTGATCAACACAGAAAGAATTTCATTCCATATTTTTGATTTAATGTCCAGTTCTTACGCATGTTGCAAATCCTCCTTTTTCCACATTAACTTCACACGAAAATGATGAAAGTCAGTAATCCCTGATACACTAAAGAGCCAAAGAAACTGGTCCACCTGCCTAGTACCGTATAGGGTCCTCGCAAGCACGCAGAAGTACCGCAGCACATCGTGGCATGTACTCGACTAATGTCTGAAGTAGTGCTGGAGGGAACTGACACCACGAATCCTGTAGGGCTGTCCACAAATCCGTAAGAGTAAGAGGGGATGGAGATCTCTACTGAACAGCACGTTGCAAGGCGTCCCAGAGATGCTGAGTAATGTTCATGTCTGGGGAGTTTGGTGGCTAGCAGAAGTGTTTAAACTCAGAAGAGTGCTCCTGGAGCCACTTTGCACCAATTCTGTGCGTGTGGGGTGTCGCATTGTCCTACTGGAATAGCCCAAGTCCGTCGGGAATGCACAACGAACATGAATGGATGATTACGTACGTGTCACTTGTCAGAGTCGTATCTAGACGTATCAGGGCTCCCATATCACTCCAACTGCACACGCCGCACACCGTTACAGAGCCCCCATTTACTTGAATAGTTTCCTGCGCGGCGCGGGGTAGCCACGCGGTCTGGGGCGAATTGTCACGGTCCGTGCGGCTCCCCCCGTCGGAGGTTCGAGTCCTCCCGCGGGCATGTGTGTGTGTGTGTGTGTGTGTGTGTGTGTGTGTGTGTGTGTGTGTGTTTTTAGGGACTGATAACCTCAGCAGTTGGTTCCCATTTGAACTTACCACAAATTTCCAATTTTTGCTGACATGCAGGGTCCATGGATTCATGAGGTTGTGTCTATACCCGTACACGTCCATCCTCTCGATACAATTGGAAAGGAGACTTGTTCGACCAGGCAACATGTTTCCAGTCATCAACAGTTCAATGTCGATGTTAACGGGCCCAGGCGAGGTGTAAAGCTTTGTATCGTGCAGTCATCAAGGGTACAGAAATGGGCCTTCGGCTCCGAAAGCCCATATCGATGATTTTTCGTTGAATGGATCCCACGCTGACACTTGTTGATGGCCCAGCATGGAAATCTGTAGCAATTTGCGGAAGGGTTGCCCTTCTGTCAGGTTGAATGATTCTCTCCAGTCGTCGTTTGTCCCGTTCTTGCAGGATCTTTTCCCAGCCGCATCGATGTCGGAGATTTGATCAATTAACAGTTTCCTGATGTTCAGAGTACACTCGTGAAATGGTTGTTCGGAAAAATCCCCATTTGATTGCTACCTCGAAGATGCTGTGTCCCATCGCTTGTGCGCCGACTATAACGCCACGTTGAAACTCACTTAAATCTTTAAAATCTTTATGACCTGTCATTGTAGCAGCAGTAACCGATCTAACAAGTGCGCCAGACACTTGTCTTATATAGGAGTTGCCGACCGCAGCGCTGTATTCTGCCTGTTAACATACTTCTGAATTTGGATATGCATGCCTGTACCAGTTTCCTTGGCACTTCAATGTATTTAACTTCTCCATCGCTCTGGTTACTTGGCGTTCAGAGAGGCGGAGAACACCTATCGGTTCAGAATTTTTCACGTCATTTGGACATACAAAAAGATCATCTACCATGATTCTCATCCCGTGACGTTCTGATGAAACGAACTAATTTTACTTTTCTAGAAACTGTTCTATATAAGAGGTCTGTTCAAAAATTGCATTACGTTGTTCACAAAATTTTTCTACGATTATCTTGGAAATATTTTCGTCCACTATTGATACGCCGTTCCCAGCGCCGTTTCGACTTCCGGAAACAGCCTTGGTACGCTTCTTGCTGGATCGCGCGAAGCACCGTCTGCGAATTTTCTTTTATTTCGTCTATCGTTGCAAATCTTTGTCCTTTCAAAGCGGTTTTCAACTTTGGAAATAATACAAGGTCCGCAGGGGCCAGTTCTGGAGAGCACAAAGATTTGTGTGTGTGTGTGTGTGTGTGTGTGTGTGTGTGTGTGTGTGTGTGTGTGCGCGCGCCCCCCAACAGGGATGAATGTGCGGGTGCGTTACCGTGATGCAAGACCCATTAATTGTTTCGTCTCATTTCAGGGCGTTTCCTTTTCACATTTTCTCGCAGGCGTCGCTACACGTCCCGATAATACCATCGATTAACAAGAACCTTGGTCTTAACATCACGTCTCATCACCAGTTGTGATTCTCTTAAGGAATATCTCGTTCTCACTTGTGCTATCCGAAAGCTCTTCATAGACTGCGGGGCGATCTTTCTGGTCTCGATTCATGAGCCTTGGGACGAACTAGGCGGCAACACAAGATGCTGTGTCAGGATTTCATGACATGATCCAACTGAAATGCTACATTCTTCTGCAATCTCTCGGACACTCTGTCTTCGATTGGCACGCACAATTTCGTTGACGTTCCTGATGTGAGCGTCTTTGGTAGACGTCGAGCGGCGCCCTGAACGAGGGTCATCTGTAACTTCCGTTCGGCCATTTTTAAACCGTGTGAACCATTCGTTACAGCGAGCACCGCTGAAGCTCTCATCACCTTAGGCTGCCGCATCATATGGTGTACGTCTGTGAAGGTTTTCTCGAATTTCACGCAAAATTTAATGCAGACGCGTTGCTCTTCTAACTCTGTCATTTCGGAATTTGCAAACTGTGCGACACAACGTTTTACTCACTAGAGCACTGAACAATAACTGACAAGACATACAACAATGAAACTTTCAGCAGTTACAAATTAAACACAAGCGGGTGCACGGATGCCAGCCGCATTTCGCTCCAACCCACCATTGGGGCGAAGTTACGAATGATCCGGAATTTTTTGAACTGACCTCGTATTATGACCATATTACGTTCTAATTACGTTCAAGACTGTGGATCTCTAAACTGACTGTAGACTAAACTAAAAAGTGCCTCTCTGACTGCAGTAGTCAGAGGGATTTTGTCTTGAGTATTTGGGGTCCCCTCACACTTTCTGAAAGGTGCTCAGCTAATCTTTCTTTCCTCCCTCTTGTGTTGGAGCAGGCAGTGATTAGTATATCCCCATATCCCAATTCCAGCAACAGCCATAGCACCGATTGAGGCTTTGTTTCAGTCCGAAGGAATACACTCAGGTCTTTGCTTACTCCGGTAACAAACAGCTGTGTTAACCCAGGGCTGGTCATGTCGCTGCAGAACTTCGACAAACCCCACACGAATGTGTCCTGTTGCAACTCCAATTTCTTCCAGGCCACCTAGCCAGGCTGTTTTCAGCTCCTCCTACTATAAATACCTGCTCGTCTTCATCAAAATCTGTGTTCAAGGTCGCTATGTCCTCTGTCAACTGCCTAAGCTTGGTGCTAAACTTCATGATGCTCGTGACCTGGTATTTCGTACCTACCTTATCCTGTAGCCTTTTCACCTACACTCCTCCCGTGACTGCTACCTAGCAAAATGGTTCAAATGGCTCTGAGCACTATGGGACTTAACATCTATGGTCATCAGTCCCCTAGAACTTAGAACTACTTAAACCTAACTAACCTAAGGACAGCACACAACACCCAGTCATCACGAGGCAGAGAAAATCCCTGACCCCGCCGCGAATCGAACCCGGGAACTGCTACCTGGCAGCGGGACTCTCTTCTTATTATTTGAATCTTCTACCAACTTAGCCCAAAAAGTTATTCCTACGAGCCTACTCCACTCTACTTTGCTCAAACTACTGTAGTCGAGGCTATTCTCCTTCGTTAGGTAATAAGTCAAACTGTTTCCTAAACGAAATTTGGAATGTCATTTCTGAGTTTTTTTTTCTTTTTGCTTACTACCTGACACCTTCTCGCAGCACCCTTTTTCTCTTTCCCCTTTAACCTATCTAATTGAAAATATGTGATTTTCAATGCTGCCTGAAGGGCACAAATCTTTCTTCCGTATTCCACGATTATCTTCTGTCGAAAACATAATCTACAACTACATGGAAGAGCCTCTTCTGACATTGAACTGCCTTCCTCGATGCGTAGAGTACAATGATGACACATGTGGCTTCGACGCATGAGCTGTCTTCAACTGGACACATTCTGTCTTTTACTTTCAGGCTGCCTGAGGATATTTGTGGTCCCAAGCCTCCTTGACATTTGCGCATTCTGTCTGCTGCCACAAGAAACACTCTCCTTGTATCGAGTCCTACCCCTTCCCAGATAATTAACTAATTAGAATGAGATATGGAATGTTCATGCCATGACACACTAGAGTGTCGGGTATGGTCGCACCAAAAGTTGTTCTTTGCTAACTGTTGCATGATGAGGGCTATGTTGACCAATTCGTTGCGAAGAGGTCTAGAAACTTTCCTTCTTCCCTGGCTGGGCAGAAGGAGAGGCTTGCTTACCTCGTGTCCTTTAAACTCGTTTCGATGTCCCCATTGCTTCTCATATCCGCCGGCCGCAGATCCCAACTTGCGAACAGTGAACGGTGAATAATGGAATGGCGATTGGGAATATCTTAACTTCACTACATTGAAAGTCTGAAAATAAAAGGATGGCAACAGATTTTTGTTGCTCTCAATTTAAAAACCCAGAAAATGAATTGTTATAATGAATTACTTCAGAGCCAGTCTGAACGCAGTGTATTCTTCAGAGATCGCACGTTACAATCATTAATCATAGAGTACCACCATCACAGTTCACAAAATATCTCCACACGCATTGCCAGCCGGAATACTAGCCGAAGACTTCCTGATATTTAGCTTCCCTGTTGCGCTCCTGCCTGCTTAGCGCGCGCTTGTTATTGGTTAGTTCACTTCGCCAGTGATTTGTAGCGTTAAGTGAAATCTGTAATTAAGCTTTGAATGTGACTTATTGAAATCTTTAATGAGAAAGTTGTCAGTGTGCATAGGTAACATTGGAAATCTGTACAAACATTTTCGCAGTCAAGCCGCAGATGAATCACGTCTCTCTCTCTTGTGTCCAACCTTTTAGCTTACTGGGCTGCACATAATTTACTTAACACTAACAATAAGCGTTGAGAGAGAGAGAGAGAGAGAGAGAGAGAGAGAGAGAAAGTGGGTCGGACATATATAGTGAACGCAGTTTACTAGTTTAGAATTTGATTTTTTATTCTAAAACGATGGAGTTAATTTGACGTTTTATGTATGAGATTTCGTTAATTTTACATGTAAGTATTTACAAATCATAAAGTTAATGTGATATTTGATTCTGAATTTGTGAAACTAATGTGTCAATATCAGGTTCCGCCGAAGTGGTAGCAGTTCTCAGTGTGTCCTCAAGATTTTCATCTGAGGTTTTTGTTCTATTTCTACTTTCTGCGTTTTTCACAAAGGTACGTGCTTCGAGACAAAATTATCACATACAGAAGGATGACTGTACAGCAAGATATTTGTCTCTGGGCGGGTATGATGTCTTAAAGAGCAACACAGGTACGTTATCAAATTTTTCTTTTAGCTGAGTGTTAGACAGCAACTCTAACTACCTTCATTCCATCTGAAATCTTCTGGCATCATTCTGTATTGTTTTTAAAAGATGTCGCGTGATTACAAAAATTTTGACTCTTTTTTTAAATCTTGAAATCGATTTCCAAATTCTTGCTACATAATATTTCATCCCGTCTTTAGGTTTACGTTTGGGCAACGTGTTGAAATGAAAAAAATTGCTTGCCTTTACGTGTGTTTCCCATAATTTAAGTTTCATTTGGAACGCGTTTATTGTTTGAAACATTGTACTGATAATTTTCTACCTTGAAGATGCCTGTTTAAGTCACCTAAATGGGCGCACGAATCTACCAAAATTCAGATATTAACAGTAATGAAATTCTATATTCAGATTGGAATGTATACCGCAGAAACAGGCTGGACAGAGAAGGGGGAAGCGTGTTTATAGCGATAAGAAGTGCAATAGTATCGAAGGAAATTGACAGAGATCCGAAATATGAAATAATTTGGGTGAAGGTCACGGTTAAAGCAGGCTCAAACATGGTAACTGGATGCCTCTATAGGCCCCCTGGCTCAGCAGCTGTTGTGGCAGAACACCTGAAGGAAAATTTGGAAAATATTTGAGTAGATTTCCCGACCATGTTATAGTTTTGGGTGGAGAGTTTAATTTACCAGATATAGACTGGGAGACTCAAACGTTTGTAACGGGTGGCAGGAACAAAGAATCCAGTAAATTTTTATAAGTGCATTATCTGAAAACTACCTTGAGCAGTTAAACAGAGAACCGACTCGTGGCGATAACATATTTGACCTTTTAGTGACAAACAGACCCGAACTATTTGGAACAGTTAACGCAGAACAGGGAATCAGCGATCATAAAGCGGTTACAGCATCGGTGATTTCAGCCGTAAATCGGCTGCTCCCGGCGGAGGTTCGAGTCCTCCCTCGGGCATGGGTGTGTGTGTGTGTTTGTCCTTAGGATAATTTAGGTTAAGTAGAGTGTAAGCTTACGGACTGATGACCTTAGCAGTTAAGTCCAATAAGATTTCACACACATTTGAACATTTCAGCCGTAAATAGAAATATTAAAGAAGGTAGGAAGATTTTTCTGTTTAGCAAAAGTGGCAAAAAGCAGATTTCAGAGTACTTGATGGCTCAACACAAAAGTTTTATCTCAAGTACAAAACCATCGTACAATATGCATTAGATGAGTATGTGCCAACCAAGATCGTAAGAGATGGAAAAGAGCCACCGTGGTACAACAACCGAGTTGGAGAACTGCTACGGAAGCAAAGGGAACTTCACAGCAAACATAAACATAGCCAAAACCTTACAAACAAAAATTACACGAAGCGAAATGTAGTGTGAGGAGGGCTATGCGAGAGGCGTTCAATGAATTCGAAAGTAAAGTTCTATGTACTGACTTGGCAGAAAATCCTAAGAAATTTTGGTTTTATGTCAAAGCGGTAGGTGGATCAAAACAAAATGTCCAGACTCTCTGTAACCAAAATGGTACTGAAACAGAGGATGACAGACTAAAGGCCGAAATAGTAAGTGTCTTTTTCCAAAGCTGTTACACAGAGGAAGACTGGACTGTTTTTCCTTCTCTAGATTGTCGCACAGATGACAAAATGGTAGATATCGAAATAGATGACAGAGGGATATAAAAAAATTAAAATCGCTCAAAAGAGGAAAGGCCGCTGGACCTGATGGGATACCAGTTATATTGTACACAGAGTACGCGAAGGAACTTGCCCCTTCTTGCAGCGGTGTATCGTAGGTCTCTGGAAGAGCGTAGCGTTCCAAAAGATTGGAAAAGGGCATAGGTCATCCCCGTTTTCAAAGAAGGGACGTCGAACAGATGTGCAGAACTATAGGCCTATATCTTTAACGTCGATCAGTTGTAGAATTTTGGAACACGTATTATGTTCGAGTATAATGACTTTTCTGGAGACTAGAAATCTACTCTGTAGGAATCAGCATGGGTTTCGAAAAAGACGATCCTGTGAAACCCAGCTCGCGCTATTCGTCCACGAGACTCAGAGGTTCTTAGACACGGGCTCCCAGGTAGATGGCGTGTTTCTTGACTTCCGCAAGGCGTTTGATACAGTTCCCCACAGTCGTTTAATGAACAAGATAAGAGTATATGGATTATCAGACCAATTGTGTGATTGAATTGAAGAGTTCCTAGATAACAGAACGCAGCATGTCATTCTCAATTGAGAGAAGTCTTCCGAAGTAAGAGTGATTTTAGGTGTGCCGCAGGGGAGTGTCGTAGGACCGTTGCTATTCACATTATACATAAATGACCT
Source organism: Schistocerca americana (assembly GCF_021461395.2). Taxonomy (NCBI): domain Eukaryota; kingdom Metazoa; phylum Arthropoda; class Insecta; order Orthoptera; family Acrididae; genus Schistocerca; species Schistocerca americana. The sequence continues at coordinate 506,952,899 of NC_060126.1, read as the reverse complement.
TGTGGATGACATAGGAAGTTCACTGAGGTTTTTTGCGGATGATGCTGTGGTATATCGAGAGGTTGTAACAATAGAAAATTGTAATGAAATGCAGGAGGATCTGCAGCGAATTGACGCACGGTGCAGGGAATGGCAATTGAATCTCAATGTAGACAAGTGTAATGTGCTGCGAAAACATAGAAAGAAAGATCCTTTATCATTTAGCTCAATATAGCAGGTCAGCAACTGGAAGCATTTAATTCTATAAATTATCTAGGAGTAGGCATTACGAGTGATTTAAAATGGAATGATCATATAAAGTTGATCGTCGGTAAAGCAGATGCCAGACTGAGATTCATTGGAAGAATCCTAAGGAAATGCAGTCCGAAAACAAAGGAAGTAGGTTACAGTACACTTGTTCGCTCACTGCTTGAATACTGGTCACCGGTGTGGGATCCGTACCAGATAGGGTTGATAGAAGAGATAGAGAAGATCCAACGGAGAGCAGCGCGCTTCGTTACAGGATCATTTAGTAATCGCGAAAGCATTACGGAGATGATAGATAAACTCCAGTGGAAGACTCTGCAAGAGAGACGCTCAGTAGCTCAGTACGGGCTTTTGTTGAAGTTTCGAGAACATACCTTCACCGAGGAATCAAGCAGTATATTGCTCCCTCCTATGTTTATCTTGCGAAGAGACAATGAGCATAAAATCAGAGAGGTTAGAGCCCACACAAAGGCACACGACAATCTTTCTTTCCACGAACAATACGAGACTGGAATAGAAGGGAGAACCGATAGAGGTACTCAGGGTACCCTCCGCCACACGCTGTCAGGTGACTTGCGGAGTATGGATGTAGATGTAGATTGCTAATATGCCACCAAATTGGCATCATCAAGTTTTGGCGCAGATTTTGCTTTTAATATCATGACTGATTTGATTTCATTGATTATGCTATAAAGTCTTTTTAAGGTTTGCCCCCGACTGAGCCACAGTACTTCTGTAAAACATACGATATTACTGTAATCAGCATCCAGACTTATGAGGAATTCCTGGAACTGACAATGATTCAATCCCATAGGAAGCTAGCCCGTGGGCAGTCGAATGAAGAAATTGAATTGAATTAAAACTCATCTCACTGTACCGATCATCTGCTGTGATCGAAATTGCTCAGGAAGGTAAGAAGATTTCATGAAAGTTCATTATAAAGATGCCCATGTCCAAATGTGGTTCTTATTTGTAGCAACGGATATGATATCAAATTATACCTGTTGGAACAGATTGACATTACTGTCAGATTGCAGTAATTGCAATCCACGTTAAGATTCGTAATTTTTGCCGACGTCTAGTTATCAGAACTACGCGATACGTGTCTGAATCTCTAGTTTCGTAGTTGAAACTGAATTAGTCTAAGATAGACCAACGCGTGTGGCGGATTGGCCGGTTATGAGAACGAGACTCTGGGGTTGCAAGTACAGCACGGGCGGCATGTTAAGAAGGGGATGGAGCAGTGAGAGAATAGCATCGTCTAGCGGGAGTTTTAAATTGAAAATATTTAACTTATCGTAACGTTACATAACTTGAATTTTGTGAATTTTTTCCAATCATGTGTTGGATGTTCACTTGATGGGCCACATTGAACTGTGGGCCGCGTGCGCCCCGCGCTTTTGGACACCACTGCTCTATACGCTCCAGCACGATGCTGCTTCTGTTCATAGTATCATTCCCAAGCTTCTTGAAAACTCTTAAGCTGAATTCGACATGCACCGAGAACATTTTATTAAAGGTAGTTGTTGTAGTCCTTAGTCCGAATACTGGTGCTCTCCATCCTGTGCAAGCCTCTTCATCTCTGAATAACTACTGGAACCTACATCCTCCTGACTCTGCTTACTACACTCGTCTCTTGATCTGCCTCTACGAATTTTAACTCCCCCCCCTCCCCCCCATGCTTTCATCCAGTACTAAATTGGTGATCCCTTGATGCCTCAGAATGTATCCTGCCAACTGATCCATTCTTCTAGTCAGGTTGTGCCACAAATTTCTCTTCTCTCCAATTCTGTTCAGTTCCTCCTCATTAGTTACACGATCTACCCATCTAATCTTCAACATTCTTCTGTAGCACCACATTTCGGAAGCTTTTATTCTCTTTTTGTCCAAACTGTTTGTCATCTATGTTTCACTTCCATACATGACTGCACTCCAGACGAATACCTTCAGAAAAGACTTTCCAACCCTTAATTCTGTATTCGATGTTAACAAACTTTTCTTCTTCAGAAATGCTTTTCTTGCTATTGCCAGCCTACATTTTATATCCTCTATACTTCAGCCATCATTAGTTATTGTGCTGCTCAAATAGCAAATCTCATCCACTACTTTAAATGTCTCATTTATCTAATCTTAATTTCCTCAGACTCACCTGATTTAATTTGGCTACGTCCCGTTATCGTTGTTTTGCTTTTTTTGTTGACGTTCATTTTATATTCTCTTTTCAAGATGATACCCTTTACATTCAGTTCTCTTCCACGCCGTTTGCTGTTTCTGATAAAGTTACAAAGTCATCCGCATACCTCGAAGTTTTTACTTCTTCTCTCTGAACTTTGAATTCCTGCTCCAGATTGTTCATTGGTTTCCTCTACAGTCTGCTCAATGTTGCAGATTGAATGAATAACATTGGGGATAGGCTACAAGCCTGTCTCACTCCCTTCTCAACCACTGCTCCCCTTTCGTGGTTCTCGACTGGTTTCTGTGCAAGTTGTTAATAGCCTTTCGCTCCGTGCAATTTATCGCTGCTACCTTCTGAATTTCAATGAGAGTATTCCAGTCAACATTGTCAATACCTCTCTCGAAGTCTAGAAATGTTATGAACATAGGTTTCCCTTTCCTTAACCGATCTTCTAATAAGTCGTAGGGTCAGCATTGCCTTCCGTGTACCAACATTTCTCCGACACCGTAACTGATCTGCCCGGAGTGCCGGCTTCTACCAGTTTTACCATTCTTCTGTATATAATTCGTGTCCGTATTCTGTAACTGACTCGCAAAATTGATAGTTCGATAATAGTCGCATTTGTCGTTACTCGTTACAGTCGCTAAAAACTCCCAAATAACAGGAGTTTTTAGGTAAGAAAATATATATGAGAAAACATATATTTAGAGCACTGTCCCGGTTTATAGATAGCTGAAAAGTTACCTGTTTTGTAACTAATTGAAATACTGTAACAACAATCTTCTGAAGACATCAGTCATGCCAATTCCCTGATACAGTACTATCTGGTGAGCTCCTAGAATTTGAGCGTCCTTAATGATTATGGTAAATATCAGGACGTAGTAAAGGCGATGGCACATGATGGTGCATTTTCTGCAGTGTAAATCGCCATAAATACTCTCAACTGATGTGACGTTTATGTCCTTGCTGAACTGTCGCTGTGTGCAACACGAAAAGAAATTGTCACTTACTATGCTAGAGCATGCTGAAAAGGAATGCCTCCGAATTTATGTGAAACTCTGTTTAAGGAAGCAAACATCTTTATTCTTCATGTCTACTTGTTTGCGGCCCTCTGCTATTGGAGGGCTCAGAATTGTTACGTGATATATGGCGACGTGTTAACGTAACTATGTCGGTGCGTGAGAAACAGCGAGCTGTACTCAAGTTCCGAATTTGAAGAGTTGATCCACACACGGACGTCGTCATGGCAGTGCCACACGACACACGAGCGCAGCGACGCCTGCAACAATTCCACGCCTTGGGCTCTCTCATCGACCATCCTCCACGCAGTCGCGGATCGGCACGATCATATTTTCATTTGTTTCCAGAACCTTCGAGGCCTTGACTTTGATAGTGATGAGCGGTGCAAGCAGAGGTCAGGTGGTGGCTCCGCCAACAAAACCAAACATTCTGTAGCGACAGTATCAAAAATATGGTCTCTCGTTGGGAGAAATGTTCGCCGCCAGAGTAACTATGTTCAGAAATAAATATGTAGACATGAAGAATAAAGAAGTACAGTGTTGATAACATTTGTTTTATCTAACAAGCTTCAAGAATTTTCGCATGAAAATTTCGGAGGCATTACTTTTCAGCACGTCTTCCATCCATTAAGAGACTCGACGAAAATTTCAATTACATATTGTCGTACTTGAATTAACACTTCTCGTCGACCAGACGTTATTTCTCGATTGTGAATTGTATACGAAAGTAAATGATTTGTCCTTATGTTTTTGGAACGTGATTTCTTTTTCTGAATGTTTCTTTCTATCAACAGTCTATTTGTAACGTTTCATCTTGCTGCGAACTGAGTAGAAACTAGTTATGACAGAGTTTTGGATAACGCTGTATCAAAGGAAGACAGTTTTCTTGCCTGGTCGTGCTGCACTAAATTTGAGGTAAGTACAGGAGAATGAAATACACTTTCCTTGAGAGTTTGTTTTATATTTTTACGTGAAAGTGACAGTTCAGTACACCGCACAAGCTCTGGACAATTAGATGATCTTACGTGACACTTACTGAAAATCAAATCATATACTGACCGAATCACTTTACACAAGGGAAAACAATAGAAGTCTTAGAGGCTTTTCTTTCGTGGCTAAGAGTAGGTCGTACATTTGTTTACGTAGCTGATCTGCACGAATGACCAGCTATGCTGTCACTCGTCGTACCCTGCCGATTGAGTTCCTGATATACTGCTACATTGTGCAGGAACGGTAAAGCAAACTTCTTCATAACAGCCATTAATTTTAATATTTGTCGTCGTTTTTGCGATGGTACAGTATAAAGAAACATTTCAGTCACTCCGATGAGAATATTGTCCTCGCGTCCACGTCACGCGCTAAAAAGGCAGTCCTTACATTACACAAGATTAGTAAGTTGGACCGACGCTTAAGGAACCGCCGCCGGCTGGAAGGCCTACAGCCTGGGAACGATGTCGCGGAGCGAAGACCAGTGGGGCCACTTCTGAATGTTGGCGAAGAACGCGTCGCCTGGACACTCCGTGGCCCTGACCTGCCGGTGGCCGAGCAGCTTGTAGTCGGCGGCGATCTGCCCGCGGGCAACGCCGCACCGGATCAGCTGCTGGCCCGCCTCCAGCATCGCCGGCGTCGGCAAGTTACCTGCACACAACACGCACAAACATTGTCCGGAGGTTGCAGGTACAGGTCTGTGTGTGTGTGTGTGTGTGTGTGAGTGTGTGTGTGTGAGAGAGAGAGAGAGTTGCGCCACGTTGTGACATCGACACGGACACAATTGTAATAGCAGGCGACATAGTAAAACATACTACACTCAGGTGAGAAAGAAACTGGTATACACCTGCTTCACACCGTGTACAGCCCTCGCGAGCACGCAGAAGTGCCGCAACACGACGTGGCGTGGACTCGCCTAATGTGTGATACAGTGCTGGAGGGAATTGACATTACGAATCCTGCAGGGCTGCCCATAAATCCGCACGAGTACGCGGGGATGGAGATCTCTTCTGACAGTACGCTGCAAAGCATCCCCGGTATGCTCAATAATGTTCATGTCTGGGAAGTTTGGCAGCCAGCGGAACTATTCCTGGAGTTACTCTGTAGCAATTCTGGTCGTGTGGGGTGTCGCATTGTCCTGCTGGAATTGTCCAACTCCGTCCGAATGCACAATGGACATGAATGGATGCAGGTGATCAGACAGGATGCTTACGTACGTGTCACCTGTCACAGTCGTATCTAGACGGATCAGGGGTCCCATATCACTACAACTTCACACGCTTCACGCCATTACATAGCCCCCACCAGCTTGAAAGGTCCCCTGCTGACATGGAGGGTCCATGGATTCATGAGGTTGTCTCCATACCCGTACACGTCCATCCGCTCTATACAATTTGAGACGAGACTCGTCCGACCAGGCAACATGTTTCCAGTCATCAACAGTCCAATGTCGGTGTTGAATGGCCCAGGTGAGGCGTAAAGCTTTGTGTCGTGCTGTCGTCAAGGGTACACCAGTGGCCCTTCGGCTCCGAGAGGCCATATCGATGATGTTTCGTTGAATGGCTCCCAAGCTGACACTTGTTGATGGCCCAGCACTTAAATTTGTAGCAGTTTGCGGAAGGGTTGCACTTCTGTCACGTTGAACGATTCTCTTCAGTCGTTGTTGGTCCCGTTCTTGCACGATATTTTTCCGGCCACAGCGATGTCGGAGATTTGATGTTTTACTGGCTTCCTGATATTCACGGTACACTCGTGAAATGATCGTACGGGAAAATCCCCACTTCATCGCTACCTTGGATATGCCATTTCCCTCCGCTCGTGCGCCGACTATAACGTCACGCTCAAACTCACTTAAATCTTGATAACCTGCCATTGTAGCGGTAGCAACTGATCTAACAACTGCGCCAGACTCTTGTCTTATAAGGGTGTTGCGGACCGCAGCGCCGTATTCTGACTGGTTATATATCTTTGTATTTGAAGGTGCATGCCTCTATCAGTTTCTTTGGCGCTTCTGTTTAATACTGTCAGCTTTGATCCTAATTGTATGGTGAAGCTGTTATCAACCAGAAGTTTGTTATGAACGGCACCTTGTTTGACTAGGCGCTGTACTGTTTTGGAGGTGATACGCTGTTGCCTCCTACCAACCTCTGAAGTGACTCAGTCAGCCGATTAAAGGGGGAAGAGCTTGGAATCCGAATCACCGTGCAATTTGGCATTTATAAATGATTTCCAAAGGTGACTGAAGCGTTAAGTGCCAGAAAAACTTCTAAGGCTGACTGGGGATTGAATCATAGACCATTGGATTTGTTGGCTTGATTTTTCTCACTTCCTGGCAGCCTACTAGCTATAAATACTACCATAACAAAAGGGTGAAGCAAATTATTCACCGCAGCACGTCACGTCACAGGTGACTAGCACCAGCAGAAGTCACGAAATTGGGACCATTTTAATTCCACTCTTAACAATGAATGAGAATAAACTAATCAATTACTTGTTTATTATTCTGCGTGTCGTATTCAGCGTGATTGTTTAGGAATACTTTCTATCCGTTTTAGGCTTGTGTCCTATACAATGTGCGTTCCATTCTGTGCATGAGACTTTTCTCATCATCTCCTGCGTGTGTCCAAGCCAGGGTGCTATTCTTGAAGCAGTAACGTTAACTATGATACAATGATACGATAATGTGAGTAGCGGGAACTCTCTTATTTTCGTGTTTTCGCTTATTGTGTGTTGTGTTTCTGGGGCACAGGTAACGAGTGTGGGAAACCGGCTGTAATCAAATTCAGAATTGTATAAGACCAGTGGTCATTTATCGGCACGTTGATTCAGGGCGGGTCTGCCTCTCCACCTGGCCTGGCTTGCCAATGCAATTTTGCACGTTTGCTTTTTTCACTGTTGTTCATGTTAAGGCACTTACAAAATTGTCAACCAACAGTCAAAAGCCGGCCGTTGTGACCGAGCGGTTCTAGGCACTTCAGTCCGCAACCACACGGCTGCTACGGTCGCAGGTTCGAATCCTGCCTCGGGCATGGATGTGTGTGCTGCCCTTAGGTTAGTTAGGTTTAAGTAGTTCTAAGTTTAGGAGCCATTTGAACAATTTTTTAAAGTAAATCCTTCGCTATGCACAATTTCTCCCAGCAACAAGACAGTTTCATTTACGTAACATAGTAGTTTCTGAAACAGGTTAGCCTTAAGGACGAATCCAGAAAGCAAAACATAAGACGCAGTCTTCTTGGAAAAATAACGTATTTAATGATTTTTGAATTATGTAATTTAATACATTTTCATAATGTAGACACATGTTCTGGTTGTCTCAGTTTGGTGCAGGGCTTTCGATTTGATGCCACGTCAGTGGCTTGCTGATGTTCCTCTGTTCAAGTACTCGTAGCTCCTCATTTGACTTCATGAGGCTTTCGTGAATGCGCTCCACATCTTTCCCCCACAGAATAATGTGAACTGCTCACTGGGAATCGAAACAGGGTCCAACCACTAGACGATACAAGCAGCCTTTTTATTAGGAAAACGTAGCCTTGCCGAAACATGATACTGAAGAAACTAATGCATTTCATTTGGGATGTATTATTTCGATGAGTATCGTCTTTTGACAAGCTATGCATCATCGTAGGCAATTCACGTATTCGTGGAACGTAACTATTTTGGAACGGAGACAGGAAGTAGTATTTGTAACTCATAGTTTATATATTAGTCACTTATCGGGTAACGCAGTGTTCTATCTTATTGTTTTGCATGACTAAATTCGCTTACTTTGAGCTATTGAATTGCGTTAGGGGCATTGCGCACTTGTATGTAAATAGATCTAAACGTTATTTTCTTTTTAATTTTCTTCAGAAAACTTCGGAAAGGTGGAACAATTTATTTATAAGATAGTGATAAACCGTTATGTACAAGTATCGGATCGATTAGCTTTCGTATGTAACGCCACTTTAAAAGTGGTATTCTGTAGCAGCAGTGCTTCAAAATGTAGATCGTATTAAATTAAAAGTTAGACGGTACTTTCATTCATTTATTTATTTACTTTCTTTTCAGTGCCGTCTTCGCAGGGAAGCTTGCTCGGTGCCTGAAGGTAAGTGCAAAAGTAAGGAGGGGGAAAAACAATAATTTGACGTGGACAGTGATATCTAGTGGGGGATGGATGTACTTGCTTTTCAACCTTTTTCTCTGCTATCATTCAAGCGGCTCATCTCAAAGATTAACCTGCACTGAAAACGAATGTCCTGCAACAAGTGTGTGGGATACTCACTCGTGTAGTCGCCGATGAAGCTGATCCCGATGCTGCGGCTGTTGTAGTTGGGCGCGTGGGCACCGACTATTCCCCAGCCTCGTCCTTCGTACACTTTGCCGTCGCCGCCAACCACAAAACTGCAAAGCAGAAAAAAAATTGCATTGTGCTACCTATTTTTGGTTTCAGCTTGCGCTGAGTTAGTCTGAAAGTGTTCAGTTGCGGACAGTTAATCGCTCATCCACACAAACGTTACTCTGAATTTTTACTATGCACGTTTTCTGGGAACTGAGTACTCTTTGTCGAGACCGCCGTAACAGCTCATCTACCCTTTAGTGGAACCTCCACAATTTTTGTCGCCCACCCCGGGACTCCGAGCAAGGCAACTAAGTGCTGAGAGACTGAGCTCGCATTCGGTAGGTTGGTGGTTTGAAAACCTGTCCGGCCATCCAGATTTACATCTTCTGTTTTTCTTAAATCAGTTAAAGCAAATGCCAGGATGGTTCCTTTGAATAGGAAATGGATGATTTCCTTTTCTATCCTTCCCCCAACACGCTTCATGTCAAACTACCTAGTTGTCGGTAGAATGTTAAACCCTAATCTTTCTTTCTTCTTCAATCCCGCGTCCGGCCATCCTGATTTAGGTTTTCCATGATTTTCCTAAATCGATCCAAGCAAATGCTGGGATGGTACCTTTGAAAGGGCACGGCCGACTTCCTTCCCCATCCTTCCCTCATCCGATGAGACCGATGACCTCGCTGTTTGGTCTCTTCCCTCCAAACAAACAACAACATCAATCTTTCTTTCTTCATTTACACTGCCCGCTACACGTACCTCCTATATCATATTAATTATTCTTTGTTTCCAGATAATTTGTCCTATGAATTTATTCCTTGTATTGTGCCATAAAAATATTTTCTCCCCGATTCAGTTCAGCTCTCTAGTTGTCCGATGTACTCCTTCAATCCTCAACTTTGTCCTGTCCACCCCCCCCCCCCCCCCCCACGCCATCTCCCCGCCGCCGTCCTGCACCGAACCCAGGGTTATTGTATTGTGCGGTTCGGCCCCCAGTGCCCCCCCCCCCCCTCCCTCATACCAGACGAGTGTAACCTCATATGTTTGCGTGGTAGGGTAATGATGGTGTACGCGTACGTGGAATTGGTGTTTGCGCAGCAATCGCCGACATAGTGTAACAGAGGCGGAATAAGGGGAACCAGCCCGCATTCGCCGAGGCAGATGGAAAACCGGCGTAAAAACCATCCACAGGCTGGCAGGCACACCGGACCTCGACACTGATCCTCCGGGCGGATTCGTGCCGGGGTCCGGCACACCTTCCCGCTCGCGAAGCAGCGGGTTAAACCGCGCGGCTAGCCGGGCGGGCTATTGTGTAGTTACTAGGGGGAATAATCACTGGCAGGAGGAAGCGCAAAACCACTGTACACCAGGCAGATAACAAAAAAAATTCTGAAACTGACAACATACTCTAAACTGAAGACTTTTGCGGAAAATAGGGAAAAATAGAAAACGAGATTTGGCGACCAATCTACACGTTGAGAACGAAGGTAGCAGTTAGCATTTCTGTTAACTTTAACTGTAGTTCAGACTTCATATTCAGACGCAGATGTCAACTGCACCGTTATTGGATGGCCCAGGTGGTCTGGTAGCTGGGGTAAGTGAGACCGTGCCAGCTCAGCGGCACAGTGCTGGTGGCTGGTAACACACTTTCGTGTTCAGATAGCGCGTGCGACTGAATGGTTCACTTCTTGCTGCCGCCCCCCACTGCTGCTGGATTTTTGAGGTGATTCCAGGGTGTGGTTCTTTGTACTGGCATATGTCTAATTAAACAAACAGCCTTCGGGGAAAGAATGGTCTTGATTTATACACGCATAAAGGAACACTGTAAGTTTTGTGTATTTACACAGAAATATGTTATCGGCATCTACATCCTTTAAACCACTGTGAAGTGCATAGTAGAGGGTACTTATTTTATGACATATTAAGTTTAATTTCCCTTCGGTGTGCGTAAGGAGCGCCGGAAGAATGACTGCCTAAACGCCCCTGTGCGTGCTGTAATTAGCCTAATCTTGCGCTCGGGGCGTATAAGCGAGCGACACGTAGTGGAGCTGTAGTACTTTCCTAGATTCCTCACTTAAAGCTGCTGCTTGGAAATCTGTAAGCACTCTTTCGCAGGATAATTAGCGTCCGTCTTCATACATCAGACAATTCAGTTGCTTCAGCATCTCTGTGACACTCTACCGTTCGTCAAACAAACTGTGACCATTCGTGCTGCCATTCTCTGTATATGTTCCATATCTCGTGTTAGTGATATTTGATACGGGTTCCACATACCTCAGAAATATTTTATTGCGGGTCACGGATGTTTTGTAAGTAATCTCCTTTGTAGACTGCATTTCCCTAGTGCACTACCAATGAAGGAAGTGTTTCAACTACTGCAACTACAACTGAGCCGGTGTGATCATTCCAGTTAATATTCCCACAAATTGTTACAGTATTACGCATTTGTCGACCGATTCCATTTGTGACTTGTTGATATAGTAGCCAGAGGATATTAAATTTTTGTAATTTTGTGAAGTGCACAGCGTTGTATTTCCGTACATTTAAAGCAAGCTGCCAATCCTTGCACAACTTTGAAATCTTGTCAAGATCTCACTGAACATGTGCGCAATTTTTCGTTATACATCCTGAATCATCTGCAGAAAGTCCATGAGATTACGTTTAATACTGTTCGGAGGTTGCTTACACATATATTACTCAAACGCCAGTGCCTGGTACCAGTTGCAGCGTATGGACAGGATAAGTATTTCTCGTAGTGACCGAATTTAAAAATGTAACATGCTTTCATAATCAGTTCATTAAGACATATATCTTATATTAAAACTTTAATACAATAAGACAAATGTTGCAGTTACGAACTGTGTGTTTGGCTTGAGACAACGTAATACACCGCGCACAGATACGCGGACTATAAAACAGTTCCTTGCATACACAACCCACACCCACCCACCCACACAAAATGTTGAAAGGAAAAAAGTGTATCGCTTACTACATTTTCGCCGTTCATGCGTTAAAACGCCAGCATCACGCGTACGTTTTAAACTATTACTTATTTATTATTAATTCTATCAGTATCCATATATACTACTGAATGTACCTGCAAAATTATCATTCTGCGACACAGTTAACAAAATATGGCGTCATAAACATTGAGATGTGTGAAAAGTCCGCTGTCGCTTAAAACGCAACGCAAATTTCCCAGACTAATACTAGTCCACTTAGCGACTTCCAACAATCTTTAAGGATAATTTCAGACTTTTCCTCGCTTATAAACTTGAATACGTTTTATGCATGGAAGCTCGATGCTTTAAAGAATCTTTGGTTTACTGGTTGGTATACAATAGGAATAGAAGCGGTCCCAACATGCATCCCTGGAGCTTGCCAGAATTTATTTCCACACCTTTGCAAGACTCTGCATCCAGGATACAATGACGCGCCGTGCCTACCGAGAAGTTCTCTGTCCATTGACAGGTATCGTTTTATCACGACCGGATGGGAGGACATACTCACTTGTAGCCGATGTCGTTCCACTTGTGCTGGAACTGGTGCATGTCCTGCATGGTACGCATGGCCTTCTTGCAGTCCTCGGTGGTGGCGCAGAAGCCCGGCTTGTACGTGTGGTGGATCACGACGAACGGCACCGGCGTCTTCATGGTCTCGCGGGCCGTCGGCGGCCGCGCCCCCCACTGCGCCCGTGTCACCATCTCGGGGCACTCGTCCGGGTCTGCAACGTTAGGCGGCTGGCGGAAGTGCTGTCTCCCAAAAGAGTACACTCTGCCAAACAGTGTTCTAGCGTACTGAAGCCTTAACCTCCCACCGTGTACTTCCATCAAGTTTGGAATGGGTAAGTGGCTCAAATCCGGAAACTGGATGAAATAGTAGCAGTAAGCACCGTAACCAATCATCAGTTTATAGGTTGGTTTGATGGCGCACCCCAAGATCAAGTTGTAGGGATGATGGAGAAGTGTAAATGTATCAATTTCAGAAAAGGAACCCTCGTCCGGAAGCGAAGTCGAAATTTAAAAACAAAAATCGCTCTGATGTCTGTTACAGGGGATGTCTTTTACTGCAAGATCTTTGCTTTCCATATTTTGGAAGGAGGTGGTATGGACTAAAACAAGAAAACATAGTTCAATAAACATGGGGCTCCCAAATGTCTACCTTAAGAGGTATGAGCATTTGTTCAGGAGAAAAGGTGTGTTTCACAGTAGCTAAGATGAACATATCCTCATATCTCTTAAGGCATGCATTTTAGAGCAAGTAGTGTGTTAAGTCTGTAAGTCCAGCGACCGACGACTTCAGCAGTTTGGTCGCTTACATTCACACACATTTGAACATTTCTTGTTTTGATCCGTACTAACCTTCTCCCAAAACATGGAAAGCAAAGAGCTTGCAGTAGGAAAGATCCACGATTTTAGCATACAACTTTCGACTAGGTCGTTTCCGAACCAAATTGGTACATTTCCCCTTCTTCATCAGCCCTCAATGTCTGTAACGTCATCACAGAATGACCCTGTACGTTTCCCGCCCGTCTTCCCCTACAGTGTTTCCCCTCAATTCCTCAGGTTTTAACACACATTTTGTCAGCCTGTTCCTTTACATAGTTTGCGTTTTCCGCATATATCTTTCCTCGCCGTTTGTTGCCAGAACTTCTCGACATTTGTGATCACGCCACTAAATTTGTAACATTCTTCTGTAACACCACATGTCAAACGCTTCGGTTTTCTGCTATTCCGACTCTTTCCAGTCTATGATTAACTACCTACAAACGCTCTGCTCTATACGTACATTCTGAAAAATTTGATTTTCAAATTGTGTCCAGGCTTTCATACTAGTAGACTTGGGAGAAATGCTCTTGTTGCCAGCGCTAGTCTGTTTCAGTTGTGCTTCTTGCTTCGTTTGTCATGTATCAATTTGTTTGTAAGATAAAAACATTCTTTCACTTCGTCTACTATAAGGTCCCTCAGTTCACATGTCGAGTTCATTGGTAAACGTGTTTCTGCCTCAATCAGACCGCTTGTACTACAACGAAATTCAGCTTATCTGTTGCAGAGTATGTCAGGAGAGGGGAAGAGTCCCTGCATAAGCTAATAGAGAAAAAGAGTAGATTACTCCAGTTTTTTTAAAAAAAGAGCTTTAATGTAAATAATCCTTCACATTTCTCTCTCTCTCTCTCTCTCTCTCTCTCTCTCTCTCTCTCTCTCTCTCTCTCTCTCTCTCTCTCTCTCTCTCTCTCGGTGGTCCATTGATCGTGACCGAGCTAAATATCTCACGAAATAAACGTCAAACGAAAAAACTACAAAGGACGAAACTTGTCTAGCTTGAAGGGGGAAACCTGATGGCGCTATGGTTGGCCCGCTAGATGGCGCTGCCATAGGTCAAACGGATATCAACCGCGTTTTTAAAAAATAGGAACCCCCATTTTTTATTACATATTCGTGTAGTACATAAAGAAATATGAATGTTTTAGTTGGACCACTTTTTTCGCTTTGTGATAGATGGCGCTGTAATATTCACAAACACATGGTTCACAATTTTAGACAAACAGTTGGTAACAGGTAGGTTTTCTAAATTAAAATACAGAACGTAGGTACGTTTGAACATTTTATTTCGGTTGTTCCAATGTGATACACATACTTTTGTGAACTTATCATTTCTGAGAACGCATGCTCTTACAGCGTCATTACCTGTAAATACCACATTAATGCAATAAATGCTCAAAATGATGTCCGTCGACCTCAATGCATTTGGCAATACGTGTAACGACATTCCTCTCAACAGTGGGTAGTTCGCCTTCGGTAATGTTCGCACATGCATTGACAATGCGCTGACGCATGTTGTCAGGCGTTGTCGGTGGATCACGATAGCAAATATCCTTCAACCCTCCCCACAGAAAGAAATCCGGGGACGTCAGATCCGGTGAACGTGCGGGCCATGGTATGGCGCTTCGACGACCAATCCACCTGTCATGAAATATGCTATTCAATACCGCTTCAACTGCCACGCGAGTTATGTGCCGGACATTCATCATGTTGGAAGTACATCGCCATTCTGTCATGCAGTGAAACATCTTGTAGTAACATCGGTAGAACATTACGTAGGAAATCAGCATACACTGCACCATTTAGATTGCCGTCGACAAAATGGGGGCCAATTATCCTTCCTCACATAATGCCGCACCATACATTAACCCGCCAAGGTCGCTGATGTTCCACTTGGCGCAGCCATCGTGGATTTTCCGTTGCCCAATATTGCATATTATGCCGGTTTACGTTACCGCTGTTGGTGAATGACGCTTCGTCGCTAAATAGAACGCGTGCAAAAAATCTGTCATCGTCCCGTATTTCTCTTGTGCCCAGTGGCAGAACTGTACGCGAAGTTCAAAGTCATCGCCATGCAATTCCTGGTGCATAGAAATATGGTACGGGTGCAACCGATGTTTATGTAGCATTCTCAACACCGTTTTTGAGATTCCCGATTCTCGCGCAATTTGTCTGCTACTGATGTGCAGATTAGCCGCGACAGCAGCTAAAATACCTACTTGGGCATCATCATTTATTGCAGGTCATGGTTGACGTTTCACATGTGGCTGAACACTTTCTGTTCCCTTAAATAACGTAACTATCCGGCGAACGATACGGACACTTGGATGATGTCGTCCATGATACCGAGCAGCATACATAGCATTTTGATCACAATAGCCATACATCAACACGATATCGACCTTTTCCACAATTGGTAAACGGTCCATTTTAACACGGGTAATATATCACGAAGCAAATACCGTTCGCACTGGCGGAATGTTACGAGATACCACGTACTTGAAATATTTGGCCCGGTCACTATCAATGGACCACCCTGGATAGCTCCCAAGCTGAAAGAGATTTCGGTTAAATGCTGTTTTCATCTGAGAACAGACGACATACAAAATGCATTAATCCTCGCAGTTATAATACTCAGTCGAGATTTTATTGGAAGTGAGTAACTAAGCTGAAAAGGCTGGTCTCACCTCTGGCACTTGAATGAAACCTTGAATTCATCTCGCTTTCAGGGACTGAATGGGTTTCCGCCACGGCGGCCTTTGTAAACTAGGTCACTGCGTCGCCACCTGTTGAGTCGGTGGTCAGCTGGAAACAGAGCGACTGCCGAGGTGGTGTTTTTCTTTTCTGCACAGCTCTATTGGTTGCGTGTCGTCACGGCTGATCGCGTCAGCAATCCACGTCTCGACGAGGAGAGCAGTCACGGGGAATGACGGGCCGGAACAGCGGGAACGGCGGGCAGGTTCGCTGCTTGCCCAAGTGTACCCGTCGAGACTTGTTCGACGACTTCAGTCCTCGGGGCGACGTGGTTTCCTCCTCCAAGAAGGAATGTGATACATGACTGTTTCCAGTTATTAAAACGAAACGCAGTGGTCCATTTCACGTGGCCTATTATATGCAGGCAAGATTAATAAGAATTCCGCCTAAGCCTCGGTCTGCGGTTGTAAGAACAATGACGTGCATATCGCTCCATCTGTTTGTTCGCCCCCTGTGAATGTTATTTTCCGGAAGTGTGTGATTTCCTAAATCCTCCGATTGTTAACTCTCCTTCCGTTTCCTTCGTAATTAAGAGGAAAGATTTCGCATGGGCCGAGAATCTTTAATGCATATGCTAGCAGTTACAGAAATTTACAATTAAATTTTCGCGAAAATGTTCGTGAACAGCCACCCACACCGTGCCACAGTGGATTACATCCGATTTATTTTCCGTTAAGTGTCAGTGTCCCAGTAAGCTGTTTCAGGTATGATCCAATGATATGCTATGGCCAGGTTAGAGACTGTTTCGTATGTTAAACGTGATACTTTGGATTCACGCAATTAATCTAATTACGATTTCGTAATTGTGGTGAATACATTAAAAGACAGTAAATAATCAGTACTAAGAAGTACCGGTCCAGCCTTTCTATCGGTGTCTGATTTGAAATGGTTCTCATACAACATTTTATCCTCCTCGATAAAATGCGAACTTGCGCAAGTCTCAATGTTCATACTGCGCAACTTTTGAAGGAGAAAAAAAAAAGTGTCTCTGTTCGATCAGTGTCTGATTTGAAATGGTTATCATAGATTATACTATCCTCATCCATAAATGCGTATCTGCGCAGCAGTCTCTATGCTCATTCTTGTCAGTTATGCTTATGTTAATTCTACAGCGTTCCATCCTTTTTTTATTTTATTTAATTTTTTTTGTCAAAAGTCGCACTGATCGATCAGTGTCTGATTTGAAATGGTTCTCGCACAACATTTTATCCTCACCGATAAATGGATATTTGCGCAACAGTCTCAATGCTCATTCTTGTCAGTTATGCTTCTGTTAATTCTGCAGTGTAACATTTTTTTTCTCAAAAGTCGCACAGATTTTGAGCGTCCATTCCCTGGTTGATGTATAAAAGCGTCTGTACTTGCAATTCAACACTGTCCATATCACTGAGAAGCTTAAATACATTGATTATTTCATAATCCTCAGTCGCAAAAACAGTAATTATGGAAGTGTAGTGAACCACTGCACTAGGGGGACTACAGAGGACGAAGACTGCCCTAACTCGCTCGCATGGCACACGGGACCCCAGCGACGATTTCTCGGGCGTCTTCGCCAGTCTTTCTATCAAGAAAAAGAAACGGGATGACGAAAAAAAATTAAATTGGTGACGCATTTACAGCAACTAGTGTATCTGTAGATAATGTTGAAATTCCGAAGGTAGCCGAAATAATATACGAGGACCGAAAGATTGCCTGTAACTTGTACACAAGCCACACTGTTTCCCGTGTTGTTCATTCTGCATTGGCCGCGCGGTCTCGGGCGACTTGCCACGGTCCTTGCGGCTCCCCCGTCGGAGGTTCGAGTCCTCCCGCGGTCGTGGGCTTGTGTGTTGTACATAGCGTAAGTTAGTGTAAGTTAGATTATGTAGTGTATAGTCTTAGGTACCGATGACCTCAGCAGTTTGGTCCCATAAGACCTTACCACAAATTTCCAATTCTGTACACTGACAAGCAGGAAAAGAACCCGTAGAGAAAAAAGTAATTAAAGTTCAGGGAGAAGAAATAAGACTTCGAGTTTTAACTATTACACTTAAATCTGTCAGAGACGACAAAGGACTCGAAAGAGCAGTTAAACGGAATGGGTAGTGTCGTGAAAAGATGTTAAAAGATGAATAACTACAAAAGTAATACAATGTAGTCCTGTTAAATCAGGTGACGCTGAGATAGTTAAATTACGAAATAGATTACCGAAGTAGCAGAAAAGTTTTACTCGTTGTATAGCAAAATTAGTGAACATTTCAAGGTAAAGACGCATTAAGTGCAAACGCAAGCAACAAAAACGTGTCTGAAAAAGATGAACTGAAGGACTGTTTCTAGAATGTCGTGTGGTTAGAAAGTGAAACTTGAACGATAAACAGTTCAAACAAGAAGAGAATAGAAGCTTTTGAAATATCACTCCACACGAGAATGCTGACGATTGGATGGGTAGATCGGATAACTAATGAGCTGGTACTGAATCGACTTGAGGAGAAAGTACATTTGTGGCACTACTTGACTAGAACAAGCGATTGATAGGACACAACCTGACACATCAAAGAATCTTCAATTTGTCAATGGGGGGAAGTGTGGGGAGAGCCTAAAAATTGTAATAGGTAGAACATGCCTTCACTACAGTAAGCAAGCTTCAAATGGACGAAGGTTGCAGTTATGCTAAGATGAAGTGGGCTGCACAGGATAGACTACCGTCGAGAGCTGTATCAAACGATGTTTCGAACTGAAGAAAAACAACAACTACATCAGCAACAGCCATTATTAAGCATGGTATTTACTTACGGGCGATGTCGGTGAGTTGAAGCGCCGTTGCCAGAAGCAAAGACAACAGGGGCGACATGTCGAACGGCCGGTGGTGTCCGGTAGTGCGCGGGAGTCCAACGAGTACTGACCAACTTCCGCTGCGGAGGCCACGCTTAAAACAACCGCTGCGCCCGCCTGCTTCTGCCGCCGCTGCGCTCTCGTAGCTGGTATGACGTCATTTGCCCGTCCGCACAGCATTTTATCGTCCTATCATCCGGTATGTTAGCCGATAGCGCTGGACGGACGTACATTTTCCTGGATCTGTCTGTCTCTCCCCATGCTCTGCGATTCCATGCTTTCTTCGCTGTTATTTTTGAAGACTACAGGTACTTCATCGTAGGCTAATACATCACCTGTCTTACGAATTCGTTCGAGGGATAAATCTCTCCAAGTGCGCTTTGCTAAAAATCTCTATCTTCCAATACGTTGCTGTGTGACAGTTATTAATGAATGTGACAAATACCAATTTGCACCGTAGTACGGATTCCACTTCACTATGTAGGTCCCATTATTGCTCCGTGGATCAATCAGTTCAAAAGCCAGATTGAGCTGAACAGCCTGATTTCACAGTAACATCACAAGTTTTGGCATGTATTGATGGCACACTGCGAAGCTACAAAGGAAAGATACCCGCAGTGTACACTAAACACCAGATGTGAGTTGAAAGATGCGACACTACTATCGAACTGACATCAAAAGTAAAAATATAACCCTAACTCAGTAACTAGCATTAACTATACGGGGCGATCACAGAATTTCCGTTCCAAGGCTGCACAGTCCACAGTCGGTATATGCCAATCAGGTAAAATCTCCTTGAACACTGAGGCAGTTTTCCCACTGACGCACCAGGCTGAAGGTACTGGTTTTGCAAAATCCCGTGACCTGTTGCGCGAAGAAGCCCGGAATTCCCTGCTGCAAAGGCTCGTCCTCCAGCGAGGGATCGAGACTTTAGGGCGGGTCTGATTTACGACATTTGCGATGTGGGGACTCGCGTTATTAGGGAGCAGCAACACCATTTTGTCGCAGATTTCCCAGACGTTTCAGCTTAATTGCGCGCCGTAATATCTCCATTGTTGCGCAACACCGTGATAGACACACCTGGTTCCTTGAAATCAATAACCAATAGGCATCCGTAAGAACAGGGTGAACATCACCTTTCCCTCAGATGCCTGGTTCTTAAACTTCTTGGGACGAGGGGACGATGGATGTCACCACTGCATCGTTTACGCTTTCAGACTCTCGTTCCTGTAAAGCACGAAGCTGGCAACCAGATCAACCGGCGTCTTATGTCGAATAGCAGTCAGCAGAGAACTTGGTGCACCATTCCACAATGGTGGTTTTCAACAGATACACTGCCCCATACGCATTCGTCTTCTTCCGATGGATATCTACAAGCTTGTCCTTCGGCAGCCAAGAAAAGAATTACATTATCCTGTTCGGAAGCATTTAGTAATAACGTCGCCATAGTTTACGTTTCCGCATTTACCAAGCGCTCGTCGAAAAGATACGAATGCCACACTAATCTCTTTCCCTACATGTGCTCTTCTACCCGCATCAGAGTGGCGCTACGTTGCATATACGCTGCAGCAACGCCCTCAAACAGAAACTCTGTGATCGCCTCTTATATGTGAAAATATTTGACAGATATTACGAGTTTATGAATTCAACTTTAATACATTTGTCCTAAGCAGAGTGAAGCTGAATTTCCACAGCATATGCAAAATATACACTATGTGATCAAAAGTATCCGGACACCGCCGAAAACATACGTTTTTCATATTAGGTGCATTGTCCTGCCACCTACTGCCAGGTACTCTGTATCAGCGACTTCAGTAGTCATTGGACATCGTGAGAGAGCAGAACGAGGCGCTCCGCGGAACTCACGGACTTCGAACGTGGTCAGGTGATTGGGTGTCACTTGCGGCATGCCGGCCGATGTGGCCGAGCGGTTCTAGGCGCTTCAATCCTTAACCGCGCTGCTGCTACGGTCGCAAGTTCGAATCCTGCCTCGGGCATGGATGTGTGTGTTAGTTAGGTTTAAGCAGTTTTAAGTTCTAGGGGACTGATGGACTCAGATGTTAAATCCCATAGTGCTTAGAGCCATTTGAACCATTTTTGAACTTGGGTCATATGTCTGTACGCGAGCTTTGCACACTCCTAAACATTCCTTGGTCCACTGTTTCCGATGTGTTTATGAAACGTGTGAAAGGACACGTACAGCACAAAAGCGTACAGGGCGACCTCGTCTGTTGACAGACAGACAGCCGACAGTTCAAGTGTTCAAATGTGTCTGAAATCTTGTGGGACTTAACTGCTAAGGTCATGAGTCTCTAAGCTTACACCTTATTTAACCTAAATTATGCTAAGGACAAACACCCACACACCCATGCCCGAGAGAGAACTCGAACCTCCGCCGGGATCAGCCGCACAGTCCATGAAGCAGCGCCCTAGACCGCTCGGCTAATCCCGCGCGGCGCCGACAGTTCAAGAGAGTCGCAATGTGTAATAGGCAGTCATCTATCCAGACCATTACAATGGAATTCCAAGCAAGTACTATGACAGTTAGGTGGGAGGTGAGAAAAGTTGGATTTCATGGTCGAGCGGATGCCCCACATCACGCCGGTAAATGCCAAAGGACGCCTCGCTTGGTGTAAGAAGCGTCAACATTGGACGATTGAACAGTGGAAAAACGTTGTGTGGAGGGACGAATCGCGGCACACAATGTGGCGATCCGATGGCAGGGTATGGCGAATGCCCGGTGAGCGTCCTTTGCCAGCATGTGTAGTGCCAACAGTAAAATTCAGAGGCGGTGGTGTTGTGGTGTGGACGTGTTTTTCATGACTGGGGTTTGCACCCCTTGTTGTTTTGCGTGCCATAATCACAGCACAGGCCTACATTGATGTTTTAAGCACCTTCTTGCTTTCCACTGTTGAAGAGCAATTCGGGGATTGCGATTGCATCTTTCAACACGATCGAGCAGCTGTTCATAATGCACGGCCTGTGGCGGAGTGGTTATTAAACAATAACATCCCTGTAATGGACTGGCCTGCACAGAGTCTTGACCTGAATCTTATAGAACACTTTGGGATGTTTCGGAACGCCGACTTCGTGCCAGGCCTCACCGACGGACATTGATACCTCTCCTTGAAGAATGGGCTGCCATTCCCCAAGAAATCTTCTAGCACCTGATTAAAGTATTCCTGCGAGAGTGGAAGCTGTCATGAAGGCCTAGTCTGGGCCAACACCATATTGAATTCCAGCATCACGTTGTCAGTCATTCTCAGCCAGGTGTCCGGATACTTTTGATCATATAGCCCATGTACCTCCTTCCTGTTGCTTTTGAATATATTACATGCTTTACAGCCGAAATTATTGGTTTCTTCAAAAAATACGTGTGAAACACGAACTTGATAAAAATGTAACGTGCACTACCCGCATTTCAGTGCTACTCACAATTGAAGAATAAATAGATTAGTGCATCATTTATAATTTACGTCAGAATACGCTCTTAATATCTTTCGAATACATTTAACGAGTTTTCTCTTGCCACTGTGTTTTGCCTGCTGTAGTTCACAACACACCGATAATATTCTCATCTCTACATTTGTTTTATAATATACGCAATAGACACTGATGAGCCAAAATACTTTAACCACTTGCCTAATAACTTGTTTGTCCGTCATTGGAACGAAATGCGAGTGTTATTCGAGAAGTAAGGAACGATCGGTCGCGGAGTGGAAACCACAGTGAAAATCCGAAGAAGTTTTGCACAGATGTGTTGGGCAGTGTCTCTAGTACGTCCGTTACGTCGTTCTTTTTAGTTCTGAGCACACAGGGAGCACATAAAGGTACCTATAACAATATTGTCTCCCTCAAAGTACGAGGGCCTGGTGAGAAATCTTGCCTGAAGCTATGCAGCCAACATTAAATAACTGTCGTGTGCTTTCTTCTACAAGACAATTCTCAGCCGCATTCTGCAGGGGCAATGAATATGCTCCTACATCGTTTTCAATTGGAAATGATTGATTACCCACAATACAGCCCGTAATTGTCTCCCTCTGAGTTTCATCTCTGCTCACAAGAACCCTGGCTATAAGACAACATTTTGGCACAGGCAACGATCTGTAGGCCAGCGTAGAGAATTTGCGAAAAGCGCTGGCGGCTGCCTTCTATAACGAGGGTATTGGAAAGTTTGTACAACGCTACGACAAACGTCTAAGTCGGATCGGCGACTATGGAGATAAGTAGCTGGAAGTTGTAGCTAACTGTTGCAAATAAAACAGTTTTGATTTTCACTGTGGTTTCCATTTCGCGACCTATCGTTCCTTACTTTCCGAATAACCCTCGTACATCACTGATTCTGCATATCAGACATCCGGCAGTTTGTTGGTAGCTTTGTGGAGGTATGTGGCATTAGATGCCTCCTACGCAGAGGTCGTGTAATTCACGTAAATAACGGGCCGCTGATTTGCGTACGCGGTGATAGCGCCCGACAGCGACCCAGATGGGTCGCCGCGACATCAATGTGAGTTTACTATAATGCTCCTCAAAGCACAGTAGCACGGTTCTGCCTCCGTGACACAGACAGTTATACTGCTGAAAGATGTCATCGCCGTGGGCGACGGTCGAATCCTTATGGTCCTATACCCATTGCAATCGTAATTGACGATGTCGTTGGGTCAACATGTGAACACGTGGGGGTGGTCTACTGCGGAGCTCTATGCTCAACAATTTGCGATGAACTGTCTGCTCCGCAACACTTGGGCGTGCACCAGCAGAGATGCCACAGATCACCATCCATCCTAATTTACAGAGCAGGCAAGCCCCCAAACGCCACATTGTGTAGAGAGTCCTGGACGTCCTCCTGTTTAGCACCTAGTTGTAGTTTCACTGTCCTTCTACCTCTTTCCGTAGACACTTAAGACAGCAAGTAGCACGTGAACATTCGACCAGCTTAGCCGTTTTCGAGGTACACATTCACAAGCTCTGCGTAATAATAATCTACCGTTTATCAAAGTCGCACGTCATTATATTTCCGCATTTGCGGCCCATATCTTCGCTAGGGTGGTCCCCCTTCTGTGCCTGCTCCGCTTACTGAACTTTTGCTATCGCTTCACGTGCCCGTAACGCCATCAGGCGGCATCCAAAGTCGCGGTGGAAAGTGATCATAATGTTTTGGCTTATCGGTGTATATCTTTGCTTTTTAGCGTCTACTTTACGACTGGAGTAATTGCCAATTTAATTGTTTTGCGTTTTATGCACTGAATACACTCAAAAGTAATTAATAGTTGCCGCCCGGGGTTGTAGGCGCTTCAGTCTGGAACCGCGCGACCGCTACGGTCGCAGGTTCGAATCTTGCCTCGCGCATGAATGTGTGTGAGGTCATTAGGTTAGTTAGGTTTAAGCAGTTCTAAGTTCTAAGGGAGTGATGACCTCAGATGTTAAGTCCCTTAGTGCTCAGAGCCATTCGAACCACCTCTGCTTACCTTTTTGCACTTCCTGTCGATCTCATTTTTGAGACGTTTGTATTCCTTTACGCCTGCTTCATTTACTGCATTTTTATATTTTCTCCTTTCATCAATTAAATTCAATATCTTTTCTTTTACCCAAGGATTTCTACTAGCCCTCGTCGTTTTACCTACTTCATCCTCTGCTGCCTTCACTATTTCACCTCTCAAGGCTACCCATTCTTCTTCTACTGTATCTCTTGCCCCTGTTCTTGTCAATCGTTCCATAATGCTCTCTCTCAAACCCTTTACAGCCTCTGGTTCTTTCTGTTTATCCAGGTCCTATCTCCTTAAATTCCTATCTTTTTGCAGTTTCTTCCGTTTTAGTCTACAGTTCATAACTAATAAATTTTGATTAGAGTCCACATCAGCCCCTGGAAATGTCTAACAATTTAAAACCTGGTTCCTAAATTTCTGTCTTGCCGTTATATAATCTATCTGAAATATTCCAGTGTCTCCAGGCGTCTTCCACGTATACAATTTTCTCTCACTATTCTTAAAACAAGTGTTAGATACGATTAAGTTATGCTCTGTACAAAATTCTGCCAGGCGGCTTCCTCTTTCATTACTTACCCCCAGTCCATATTCCCCTAGAACTACTTAAACCTAACTAACCCAAGGACTTCACACACATCCATGCCCGAGGCAGGATTCGAACCTGCGACCGTAGCAGTCGCACGGTTACGGACTGAAGCGCCTAGAACCGCTTGGCCACCAAGGCAGGCAAGCAGGGGTGGCTAGAGGACAAATGTAAGGATGTACAAACATGTATCATTAGGGGTAAGATAGATATTGCCTACAGGAAAATTAAAGAGACCTTTGGAGAAGAGAGAGCCAATTCTATGAACATCAATAGCTCAGGTGGAAAACTAGTCCAAAGCAGAAACGTGGAAGGGGTATATAGAGGGTTTATACGAGGGCAGTGCACTAGAGAGCAATATTATGGAGATGGAAAAGGACGTAGATGAAGATGAAATGTGAGATATGATACTGTGTGAAGAGTCAGACACAGCACTGAAAGACCTAAGTCGAAATGAGCCCGGGAGTAGACATAATTCCATTAGAACTACTGACAGCCTTGGGAGAGCCAGCCCTGACGAAACTCTACCACTTGGTGAGCAAGATGTATGAGGCAGGGGAAATACGCTCAAACAAGATGAATATAACAATTCCAATTCCAAAGAAAGCAGGTGTTAACAGGTGTGAAAGTTACCGAACGATCAGCTTAATAGGTTACGGCTGCAAAACACTAACACGAATTCTTTAGAGACGAATAGAAAAACTGCTAGAAGCCGACCTCGGGGAAGATCCGTTTGGATTCCGTAGAAATGTTTCAACACGTGGGCAATACTGACCCTACGACTTACCTTAGAAGATAGGTTAAGGAAAGGTAAACCCAACTTTCTAGCATTTGTAGCCCTAAAAGTTTTTGACGGTGTTGACTGTAATACTCTCTTTCAAATTCTGAAGGTAGCAGGGGTAAAATACAGGGAGCGGAAGTTTATTTACAATTTGTACAGAAAGCAGATGGAAGTTACAGAGTCGAGGGGCATGAAAGGAAATCTGTGGTTGGGAGGGGAGTGAGACAGTGTTGTAGCCTATCCCCACTGTTATTCAATCTGTATATTGAGCAAAAAGTAAAGGAAACAAAAGAAAAATTTGGAGTGGGAATTAAAATGCCTGGAGAAGAAATAAAAACTTTCAAGTTTGCCGATGACATTGTAATTCTGTCAGAGACAGGAAAGGACCTGGAAGAGCAGCTGAACGGAATGTACAATGTCTTGAAAGGAAGATATAAGATGAACATCAACAAAAGCAAAAAGCACAACGAGGATAGTGGAATGTAGTCGAATTACATCGGGTGATGTTGAGGGAATTAGATTAGAAAAGGACACTTAAAGCAGTAAAAGAGTTTTGCTATTTGGGGAGCAAAATAACTGATGATGGTCGAAGTAGAGAGGATATAAAATGCAGACTGGTTATGGCAAGGAAAGCGTTTCTGAAGAAGAGAAATTTGTTAACGCCGATTGTAGATTTGTCAGGAAGTCGTTTCTGAAAGTAGTTGTATGGAGTGCATCAATGTATGGAAGTGAAACATGGATAATAACTAGTTAAGACAAGAAGAAAATGGAAGCTTTCGAAATGTGGTGCTACAGAAGAATGCTGAAGATTAGATGGGTAGATCATGTAACTAATGAGGAGGTATTGAATCGAATTGGAGAGAAGAGAAATTTGTGGCCCAGCTTGACTAGATGATTACCGGTTTATTATTGGGGGGAAGCGTGGAGGGTAAAAATCGTAGAGGGAGACCAAGAGATGAATACACTAAGCAGATTCAGAAGGATGTAGGTTGCAGTAGTTATTCGGAGATGAAGAGGCTTGCACAGGACAGAGTAGCATGGAGAGCTGCATCAAACCAGCCTCTGGATGAAGACCACAACAAATATGGCCCAAGACAAGAAGAAAAGTGTAGTAAATATGGACTCTAGTACAATAGACGGGTTTTATAGTAGCGAAGATGAGCAAGTGCTCATAACTCTTAAGGTATAAACTTTAGAGCCCATGTTTACTAGAAGCTTTTTCCTTGTTTTAGTCCTTGCTACCACCTCTGATAGTCATGAACCCTACAATGTTGGCAACAGCAGTGCCGGAACATGTATACTAGTGTCAGAGGTATCAGAAGAGTTTTCACTCGTCGGTTTCCGAACCAGGATCTCTTTCGTGAAATTGATACGTTTACCCTTGTCCATCAATCCAGAAAGTGTGTGACATCATCACGGAATAATTCTGTTTTAAGTCATTGCATAGTTTTCGATGGAGCACATGTAGAATGTAGGAAAAGTGAATTTTGCAACTGGCATGACAGAGGCTTTAGATGAGCATAGAAAAGTCGCTGATCGTTTCTTTTATCTTACAAAGGCACTGTGTATGTTACAACAGTCTCTGCAAAAGCTGAGAAAATGATAGAAACGATAAAGCAGCTGAGGTCGTTACTAATTAGTAGCGAGAGAAAGTATATTGGTATTACGGACTTACACGCACTGTAGTTTTGTACATAGCGTAAATTTAAATTTCGTCTTTCTTTCTGTTCCATGCAAAGTGACCCTAAGCCGAGTTCGTCATCGGAAAATGAGCGTAGATGACCGAAAGTCAGGTTTTCACTAATGAAAGAAATTTCATGAAATTATCACTGCTGGCGCTTCATTTCCTTGTCATACAGCAGTGTATCCCGTTCTTATAAGCTAGAAAGGTGTGTCCTCCGTGAAAGTTGAAAGTTGCTGTAAAATCTACAGAACCACCCACAATGTGTCCGTGTGAAACACACACACGCGCACACACACACACATATATATATTATGGTGGCCAGTGCCATATTTCAGGTTTAAAAATTATCTAGCGAGGCGGTGAAAGCAGATTTTATATTCAAAATTGAAGTTTTGTACTACGGTACGTGGAAACGTCAGTTTTCGGAAGAAACGCTGGAAATAGATGGCGCATACATCTACAATGATTCTTTCTGTTCCATGCAAAGTGACCCTAAGCCGAGTTCGTCATCGGAAAATGAGCGTAGATGACCGAAAGTCAGGTTTTCACTAATGAAAGAAATTTCATGAAATTATCACTGCTGGCGCTTCATTTCCTTGTCATACAGCAGTGTATCCCGTTCTTATAAGCTAGAAAGGTGTGTCCTCCGTGAAAGTTGCTGTAAAATCTACAGAACATTGTGGGTGGTTCTGTAGATTTTACAGCAACTTTCACGGAGGACACACCTTTCTAGCTTATAAGAACGGGATACACTGCTGTATATATATATATATATATATATATATATATATATATATATATATATTATGGTGGCCAGTGCCATATTTCAGGTTTAAAAATTATCTAGCGAGGCGGTGAAAGCAGATTTTATATTCAAAATTGAAGTTTTGTACTACGGTACGTGGAAACGTCAGTTTTCGGAAGAAACGCTGGAAATAGATGGCGCATACATCTACAATGATTTAAATTGAGTTGAGGTATTAGCTGTTTTCCATTGTTTATCGATTAAAAGTTTTTTATATTGTTGCTCAAAGATGTACCAGGCGAATAATAATTCGTGGTATTAATGTACTACAGCCATCTGGTAAACGTTTTCGTCGAAACTAGTAATGAAAAGAGACTATAAAATAATCTAAACGTTTCACGAGTCGTGGCGGCTGTTTGCCAAGTTGTCGCACAGCCTCTGAAGCCGTAAGCGTACCACCAATCGCACGCGACCGCGCCCGCCGTCGCTACTCACTCGGGTGCACGGCGGCCGCGAGCAGGAACTGCACCACCAGCATTGCTGCCCGCCTGTCGCTCTGGACTTTCCTCCTGCTGGCCGCCCCTCGTGCCGACAGCTCAGACCGGCTCACCTTGCCCTGCCGCCTCTTTTTAAACTGTGCGCCGCCTGCGAGCGCCGGATTACTTAAACCGCCGCGCCGGACGAGCGTTGTTAACGTGTTGCTGCGCCGTTTGTGACGTCACTGTGCCCTGTGCCGGCAGCGGCACTTCCAGTGGTGGGGCGGCGAGGATCGGGGAAAGACGGTTTGGCCAAGCACAGCACAGGACAGCCCAGCTCTGCCGAACGACCAGGGGTTTCGCACGTGCGGCGGCCGCGGGGGAAACCACGTGCCAAGGCCGGCTGAGAGGTGACGGGACCGGAGAGGGGTCGCCGTCCACGGGGATTTTACGAGAGCCACTCGCGTAAGCAGCACGTGTCCACATTCATTTTAAAATAAATTTATCCAGTGTGGGGAGCTCAGGAAATTATGTAGGCCCATTAAAAACTGTCGAGAGATACCGCAACTAGCATCAAACATTTAATTACCTTGTTACCGTTAACAATTTTCGCCATTCTTCCTCAGTTTCTGCTTCGCCGACTCTTGTATTGCAGCTAACAATGAATGCAATCCTATTCGGATTTTGTAACTGAACGTTTTGTTACTGTTTGCACTGTACGTGTTACACCTGATGCTATTAGACATCTGCAGTGCTATACAAAGAAATAAGCAACAGTTGAAAGATTTGTTGCAAAAAAAGCTATTTCCAGTTTTCCGACTTTTGGTAAACCGAAAAAGCTTTTAAAAAACAGAACTCTTAGATGTGTAAAATTTTTCTTTCTCTTTTTCCGTAACGGTTAAGCCAGTATTTACTCTTTCATGTTTCACGGCACGAGTCTCACATTTTTTATTTTGTTTGTGGACATTTCGCCAGTCATCCTTCCACGTGTCTCATTGTTGGAACTACCACTTTCTTCGTCACAAAACAGGTATTTTGTCTGCTGTTAGAAAGATTTCATAAAAAATGCCTGCGTCAGTCATTTTGTCTGATAACTTCAACTCAAATACAGCATTAATTGTACTAATACAAACTGGATTTCATTCTTCACATTCGCCCCTCTGCTAACGTCTGGCTAATCTGATTGCTCTATCTGCGTGTAGTCCATCTTGAGTTCGTCTTTCGCACGGTTTATTAAAACAATTTAGTACGCAACTTTTTGATGATTTGTGAGCTGACCAAAAAAATTGGTGCATATGCACAATCGTGACCTGTCACTAGGTGTAATAATTTATCGTCCCCACTTAACGCTTTGTGCCTCCAATTTCTAATTGAATTGAATTTCGTGTAAGTTCTCTAGGTTTCTAAACTTTCCGCCTTTCACGTACGAGAATGCGACTGCTGCTTTCACCATCTTCGCTAGAAGTAGTTTCTTTCACATCAGAAGTCTCAAACTAAGCACTAGCTCCAGAGCTTAATAATCTTTCCTTTTCCAAATCAATCATTATTCGTTCAGCAATGTACAGTGAGGAAACAACAACAATATGCTAAATAGAATCAAAAAATTATACACGACTGACAAGCACTCCGCTGCTGTATTAAGTTCCATTTAATTTAACTTCGACCGCAACAAAAAGGAGCTTCCTTTTTGATGCAACAAACTAACCAACCACTGTGATAAGAGGGGTTGGCAGATATCCGGTCCTGTGTGGCCAAATTATACAAGTTCGGACTGTCTGACTTTTTTGAGGCTTTTTACGATGAAGTAGATACCTCACAACTGAGGCCTGTTCCACGTTAATACCGTTATTTGCGAGTAATAAGCAGGATTAATGACATGTACCATAAGGACATTCACAGAGTGATTCTGTGGTGACACAAACTTTCAGGAATGATGGAGAAGGATAACGTGTCAATTT
Source organism: Schistocerca americana (assembly GCF_021461395.2). Lineage (NCBI taxonomy): Eukaryota > Metazoa > Arthropoda > Insecta > Orthoptera > Acrididae > Schistocerca > Schistocerca americana. The sequence goes on along the minus strand of NC_060126.1, from coordinate 506,922,556 downwards.
GAGGGGAGGAAGCTGGCTACGGAAACGACCGAGTCGAAAGTTATAAGCGAAAAATCATTCTGCATTTTCATTGTACCTAACCGGCGCTGTAAAGGTTTGCTTCTTGAACGTAATTAAAAGCAAGTCTCATCGCATTGATGGGCGGCAGGCTTTTGTAATACACCGCTGTAAAATGTTATCATAAAACAAACTGCTAATTGAATTCGTCGGAATAAAAAACCCACGTTGACATAAAAGCGAAGCGACCGTTTCCTAATAACTGCGAATATTAAGGGGATGCCGCTTGTTAAGTCAATAATGTAAACTGAAGGCGGTAACCTATAATAATAATTATTTTTTTATTGTATTAAATAACTAGAAATGAAACCGATTGGTACGATACGGTGAAAACATTAACACTACAAAGTACGAATTTAATTAGCGGTTTCTTTTAAGATAATCTTTTGACTACCAGTGAGCCGACGTAGCTGCTAGAAAGAGCGCCCCATCGCTCCTAGCTAAAACATTCAGTAAATGGACAGTACTTATAACAACTTGGCGAAATTCTTTGTGCTTTAATTGGCAGCTCTGCAACAGTCACGAAACGCAACAGCCAATGAGATACTTTTGTCTTGTGAAATTAAGATGAAAAAGTGTAACTTACACTGAATTTGAATTTCCAGACTTCATCAGTTGAACGAACAACGAAGTAGTCATAACGTGTAGACCATTAAACGTTAATTTGAGTTGTATTTGGCCTACTTTGCCTGTGCTAGGAATTACGTCGTCATGTCGTGCGTGTCAAAATTGTTAAGATGGATAAGTGTATCGTGAAATACAAAAGGACTTTGATAACCGTGATGGTGATATCGAATCGACAGCGTGTAGCAGTAAAAGTGATCTATCTCCGGCAGCGTGTGACGATGAATTCTGTTACTATGGTAATTCCACAACAGATGATAGTGGTACTGAAAGTAAAAACATATACATGAATTCAGTATGACGAAAAACGACGTCAGAGTTTGTTTCTTGTGTAGGTCTGTGCGTGAAAACATGAGATTGTCTCTAAAAGCTGTCACTGCGAACAAACATTTCTGTAATGCGTTCGTTAAGTGCGACTTTAAGAATTGGTCCATTGCCCTAAAACGATTCAGATCTCATGCAAAAAGTAATTTGCATATGTATTCAGTTACTACAAATAGTTCTATGAAAAAAGGAGTAATTATTCTGTCATCAGTTAGTCATTCTAAAACATAAGAAATGCAGGCCGCTACTGTTTCTTACTTCAGTATTCTTGTTGGTTTGCCAAGGATTCACCTTGTCTGTTCATGGTGATGAGTCTTCTGATTTTGTCAAATCTTCTGAAATCACGTTCCGAGGATGTGCCCGTAATGAAACTCTGGCTTAATCAGACTAGTTAACAATTGGATGTCTCATGACATAATTAATATTATAACATTGATAAGCAAGTCTCTTCGGAGAATTTTGATTCAACAAATAAAAGAATATGATTTATATGCATAATGTTGGACGAGACATGCGATGTATCAGTTAGAGAGCAGATGTCTGTCTGTTTTCATTCTACTGACCAGAATTTTGCTTTTTATGAGTTGTTTCATGATTTTTATGAGCGCCTATTAACTGTGATAGATACCGTGTTTAAATCTGCGAAGGATGTATTATTAAGATATTCTATTTCTATGAACAATTGTAGGCAACCCTATGACGACGCAACAAACGTTGCCGGTTGTTTGCAAGAATTACAGTCACGGATAAAAGAAACTAAGCCCGCGGCTATTTACATCAGTCGTAGCGTCCAATATTTCTACGGAATCCAAACTGATCTTCCCCGAGGTCGGCTTCTACCAGTTTTTCCATTCGCCTGTAAAGAATTCGCGTTAGTGTTTTGCAGCTGTGACTTATTGAACTGATAGTTCGGTAATTTTCACATCTGTCAACACCTGCTTTCTTTGGGATTGGAATTATTATATTCTTCTTGAAGTCTGACGGTATTTCGCCTGTCTCATACATCTTGCTCACCAGATTGTAATTCATGAGATATTCAAGAAAAGTGGGGATTTCTATTTTTTGACACAGTGGATCAAACAATAAGTAGCTTTAAAAGCAGGTTTCCGCCCGAAATTGCCACGCCTTCTCAAAATAGGCAAAGAAGATAGTAGTTACGTTACATCTTTCCAAAGTGACGACTTCGAGTATGCTAGACTGAGTTTTCATAGAGATATTTTGTTGGATGTGGTAAAATAACAATGTTACACTAGACAACTTTTAAACCGTAGTGAAATACTTGAGTACGCAAGAGGATGACAAGTGTGTAGCTCTGAAGAACATAATACCAGAATATGTAAAATTATTGCGACTTCTTTTAACGATATCTGTATCCACGTGTACTGCAGAACGTTCGTTTCCTGCACTTAAAGGTAGAAAACTTACACCAGAGCCGCCATGAACCAAGACCGGTTAAATCGTGTAGCATTGTTGAACATACATTCCGATCTCGCAAGGGAACTGAACCTTTAATCAACGAATTCATCAGAAAAACAACTGCCAGGGGTGGCACGTTCCAGTCTCACCCTGCTTAGATGAGTGGTCATCTATTTTAAGTTACTTTTGTGCCATTTACACTTACTATAATTATATAGAGGGTAATTATGAGTTAAAGTGTAACCTGATGAGCATACGCCAAGATTTTCAAAAGTCGACGCCTATGATGGTAGTACGGACTAAAACAAGAAAAAAAATCTAGTAAGCATGACCTCTGAAACGGACACTTCAAAAGCTGTGAGCACTTGTTCAGCAGAAGAGACATATTTCACAGTAGCGAAGATGAACTTGTGCACACATCTCTTAATGTATACATTTTAGAGACCATGTTTATTGCACTTTTTTTCTTGTTTTGGTTCATACTAACACTTTTGACAGTTACGTACCCACAATATTAGCAACAGCTGTATACCGGTACATGCATTCCGCTGTCAGAGGTATCACAGTGATTTTCGCTTATAAATTTCGACTGGGATGTATCCAAACCAGGGCCCCTTACCTAAAGTTCATACATTTATCCTTATCCATAATCCCCAAAGTTTTATAACATCGCCATGGAATCAACCTGTATATATAGTAGCCGATGCTATTCTCATGTGTGTGTGCGCAACTTTATAGGCCGAAAGAGCTTAAGTACATCGCAAGCGCGCTACGCGCAGAGAGAGCGAGGCAGAAGAGTGTCCCACCGCGTCTCGCTCGCGCGTCTCTCCTACTCGTGTTGAAAGACGCAAATGCGAGGAAGGGAAGGTTAGAAAGAAGACTGAGCACTTAGTTGCTAGCATAACTGCCAAATTGTAAGGCTGCTTAATGTGAAGCTATGTGAAAATTATCGTGGAGCCAGTGGTACAAATTGTGTTGGCAGGTTGTGTGGTCGGGTGCTTAAACACAGGATAGTGGGGATGCTGATGGACGTTGAAGAGCAAATTATTTTTCCCGCATGGGGAGATCTTGTAGCGACAACACTTTTATTCGTAAGACAATTAATGACGGGAAAGGAGAGAGACTAGAAAGGAATCTGAGAAGCCATTTAGTGTTTGCGGGTCTGGACAAGGTGTATAACGTGTAGTGCCGCTGAAGAAACTATTTGAAGTCCCTAGGAGGAGTGTACTTGACGTAAGTTAGACATATATGCAAACTATTTAAGTTTGCATATTGTGTAGTCAATGTGGGTAGCAAAATTTCGTCACAGCCTTTCAAAATTACAAAAAGATTAAAGCGGGGGTTTCTTGTCTCCTGCATTGTTTAAAATATGTATGCAGATAGCTTTAGACTTCTGGAGGGAAAGGTAGTGTGCAGGGATGGGCATTTAGATGATAAAGTACCAGTGTATGTGTACCTTGTTCGTCGCAGGTGATGAGGTGATGGTGGCGGCTAGTGAAGAGGATGATATTTGCTTTATGCTAAGAAAATTATTAGAATAATAAGATAAATGGGGATAGAAAGTAAACTTTCAAAAGATTGAATATCAATGCACCGGAGAAAATGTAGGAAACATAATAGTAGATGGACAGCACGTCAAAGCATGTATGACATATAAATATTTTGACAGCATCAGATCGCAAGATAGGATAAGTAATTGAGGAATACAGCAACGAGTAGCACAGAGGAAAACAGCAAGCGAGAAGTTTAACCCCTTTTACGTTCTTCTAAGATAAGTTGGAAAGTAAAGAAGATGCTCTGTACAACAACTTAACGGATACGACTGCTAGCAGTAGGGTTGCCGAGTGACCGGCCATGTATATGCGAGTCCGGCCTTCGTTAGGCTTTTCAGCGGTGAAGTAGATAACGTACAACTAAGGTCCGTTCCAAGCTAATGATACAAGCGCGAGGAAGAAGTATGAGGAGGACTAAGGTATATACCATAAGGATTTAAAGGTATATCAGTTACTGAAACTGGCAGAATATTGCTCTGCAATTCTAAGGCACAATGCCAATGCCGAAAGAACCGTCGAAAGGGTGTTCTCTTTCATAAACCCGCAGTCAACTAAGAAATTGCTAACCGACATGGTCACAGAGATAATGATGATGATGATGTGTAATTCAAAATTATCCTGTCAATAGTTCCGTGAAACGACTTCCAGGAAAAACGAATGGGTTCAAAGAAGAAATATTAATACTTAACTACAGGTTATTGTTATTTCTGTACAAGTGTAACTGAAGTAACCAGAGTTACTGCACAAGTGTTCTTTTCCGTTCTAATGCAGTAGGTAACTGTTTAATTTCTTTAATGAAGAACTTTTAATTATTTTGACATAAGATTATCTTAGGAAGAAAAGTAAGCACTTCATGTTACTTGCTCCCATAACTGTCAAATTATAATGTTCTTTGCTGATTATTTTTTAGTTTAAACACTTTTTTTTTTCATCTCTCAAAAATCTGTAACTGATTATTAGTAAACTATTGAGAATACCCAGCTGACTTCGAATCTCTTTGTAATAGGTAGCCGTGCTTTTAGGACAAAATATTACTACTGAAATAAACAACAGTTACGTTTACAATACTGGCGATGTTCTCGGTGTCATATCGCACGGTTACGACCTTTGTGTGCAAATACTGATGTAGTCAAGACCTCGCATTTTGAAGAAGGAAAGCAAAAAATAAGATTGAGACGCTGTTTTCTTACTTTAAATGCCATACCAATAATCAGAAGAGACTGAAAAAAATGTGTAATGCCGACTTACATATGCTGTAGAATCAAGCGAGTATTCGTTTTGTGAACTGAAACGCCGTTTTCTTCCTGCAATGTATGTGTAATTGTGTGCCAGCCAGGCTTCGCCTTTTGCATTAAGCTATCTTCGGCGGATTTAATCTAGAATAATACAGTTTCGTTTTGTATGTGATACTTATATATTAGAAAACAGTTGACCCCATACTTTTTAAATGACTAAATCCTCACCTAACAATCATTCATTTGTGCGACTAAAATCTGCATTCCCTTTTACATAACCGTAGATTAAAGGTCGCAGTTATAAAACATCTACATATTTTCACGTCGCGCTCATTTTTGTTTTACAGTTTCAATAATCCGTTAGCTAAGTGCTGTGAAACACTACTATATATCTGGTAAGAACTGCTGATTTTCTTAAAACAACTGTAAGCGATTGCCCTTGCCACACTGACTGTTTACTGGTGTCTCATTACTTATCTGTGTATATGTGTGTTGCCCGCTTTTCCCTCTTGCAAGCTTAGTAAAAGTCTTTAAATGTTTATTCTGATTTATGTGCATATTTTCCGTAGAAGCTAGCTTGCGATTGTGTTCTCTGAGATTTTGTGCAAATCAGGAGTGATTTGTCCCATATTTCCAGACTCTCATGCGTTCTTTGTATCACATCTCGCCCGTTGTACCTGCTAGCTCCCGGTACTTAATGTAACATATGATACATTTTAATGTCTTACTTGTTGGAATCTAAGAAACTGAACGATTCCCTTAATTCTTGGTGGTTATGGAAATCTTCATGAACGATGCCCATCTGTTATGGAATATTCAGTACCAGGTCTAATTCAATATAGATATAATTCAGGGTCGCCATTAAATGATAGTCGTCGATATATATATTGTTGGTTTGCATAATAATTGACTGATCAATTGATTTAATTCAGAATAATCGAGTGAACTGAGCCAGAGGTGCAATTAGTGGCAGAATCTCAAGATTAATTAAAAGTATCTGCAGCCCCACGTGCTTCTCCTGGCTCGACAATAAATAATTTACATTTAACAAGCAGAGGACAAACCTCTGTCATCAAAGGATAGTACACATTCAAATACTAGTATTTGTGCATGGGGGACGCTAAAAGTAGACGACTCAAAGCTTAAACCTGTCATTAATCAGACAATCAAACGGTTCCCGAGTTGTGCACTCTATAAACTGAATCTTTAATAACAAAAATAAAGGAGTGCCCCCGTATACATTTGCGCAGGGGAAAATGCCATAGGATGTATCCTATAAAAAGGAAATCAGGATGTATGGGATTGATCATTGGCAGTAACGCCGAAATCCGGTTGAAATTGGACTGAACATCTGTTGTATTCAAACATTTGGAAAAATACGGCACATTTACACAAAACCATTATGGTTGCTGGTGCCTCCTTTAAGTAAGCACGCAAGTGCAACAATTAAGCAAACTCCTTGCCTCATGGGCTAGTAAACCATTAGTTACCTATTAACATAGGAATAATTTATGCTCAGAAATCATACGCGCAATTTGCATCCACGCCAGTACCACATGGAAAAAGGAAGAGCAGCTAGAACGATTACAACGTGCACCACGAACACACATAGTCGGCAAAGGCTTACGCATCAATGATTAAGCAGGAAATTCACAGCTCGAACTGAATGGTAATTGCGATTCGAAATGCAATTCAGATCGGAAATAGTGATTCAATAATGCACAGAAATACCGAGTCACTTAAAGCGGACAGAAAGAACCATGTGGCCGAACAAGTTCTGATGTAGAACAAACCACGAGCATTCCACAGTTCCGAAGTGTTTAACCTACAACAAATTGCAATGGCAAAATAATCACGACCTCAAGCATACTGTTGGCCACATCAAGTGGCATAACCATACAAGGCACCCGGACAGGGAAATAAAAAAAAAACCGACGATACGAATAGTCATAAATGCACATAAATGTAGTTTAAACATTTAAACCCCCACCAGTGAAGAAAAAGAACTGAAAAGCGTCGAGCTGAAGTCTCATTCGTTTTTCAAGCACGTGGCACAAGTTACACAAAGCCAGACCAAAATAAAATATTAACATTCCGAAAAATTGGTTAATCTGGAAGGTATTACCCACACAGTAAATTGCTGCGAAATAATTGCAAGACGAACAGTTTCCGAGAACTTACGACTTTCTAACCATCGACAAACTTGTGGGATAGAACAAACAAAGGAACACGTACTAAACGAATAGAAAATACAAAATAGAGATGAAACTAACGAAAACACGAATTCCAGCTGAGACCAAGCGTGGCTCGTAAACCACGCTCCCACATTCCTCAGTTTCGGTTGAACAAAGTTGTTGTTGTTATTGTTGTTGTTGTTGTTGTGGTCTTCAGTCCTGAGACTGGTTTGATGCAGCTCTCCATGCTACTCTATCCTGTGCAAGCTTCTTCATCTCCCAGTACCTACTGCAGTCTACATCCTTCTGAATCTGCTTAGTGTATTCATCTCTTGGCCTCCCTCTATGATTTTTACCCTCCACGCTGCCCTCCAATACTAAATTGGTGATCCCTCGATGTCTCAGAACATGTCCTAACAACCGATCCCTTCTTCTAGTCAAGTTGTGCCACAAACTTCTCTTCTCCCCAATCATATTCAATACCTCCTCATTAGTTATGTGATCTACCCATCTAATCTTCAGCATTCTTCTGTAACACCACATTTCGAAAGCTTCTATTCTCTTCTTGTCCATGTTTCACTTCCATACATGGCTACACTCCATACAAATACTTTCAGAAACGACTTCCTGACACTTAAATCAATACTCGATGTTAACAAATTTCTCTTCTTCAGAAACGCTTTCCTTGCCATTGCCAGTCTACATTTTATATCCTCTCTACTTCGACCATCATCAGTTATTTTGCTCCCCAAATAGCAAAACTCCTTTACTAATTTAAGTGTCTCATTTCCTAATCTAATTCCCTCAGCATCACCCGACTTAATTCGACTACATTCCATTATCCTCGTTCTGCTTTTGTTGATGTTCATCTCGTATCCTCCCTTCAAGACACTGTCCATTCCGTTCAGCTGCTCTTCCAAGTCCTTTACTGTCTCTGACAGAATTACAATGTCATCGGCGAACCTCAAAGTTTTTATTTCTTCTCCATGAATTTTAATACCTACTCCGAATTTTTCTTTTGTTTCCTTCACTGCTTGCTCAATATACAGATTGAATAGCATCTGGGAGAGACTGCAACCCTGTCTCACTCCCTTCCCAACCACTGCTTCCCTTTCATGCCCCTCGATTCTTATAACTGCTATCTGGCTTCTGTACAAATTGTAAATAGCCTTTCGCTCCCTGTATTTTACCCCTGCCACCTTCAGAATTTGAAAGATAGTATTCCAGTCAACATTGTCAAAAGCTTTCTCTAAGTCTACAAATGCTAGAAACGTAGGTTTCCCCTTTCCTTAATCTAGCTTCTAAGATAAGTCGTAGGGTCAGTAGTGCCTCACGTGTTCCAACATTTCGACGGAATCCAAACTGATCTTCCGCGAGGTCAGCTTCAACCAGTTTTTCCATTCGTCTGTAGAGAATTCGCCTTAGTATTTTGCATCCGTGACTTATTAAACTGATTGTTCGATAATTTTCACATCTGTCAACACCTGCTTTATTTGGGATTGGAATTATTATATTCTTCTTGTAGTCTGAGGGTATTTCGCCTGTCTCATACATCTTGCTCACCAGATGGTAGAATTTTGTCAGGTCTGGCTCTCCCAAGGCCGTCAGTAGTTCTAATGGAATGTTGTCTACTCCCGGGGCCTTGTTTCGACACAGGCCTTTCAATGCTCTGTGAAACTCTTCACGCAGTAACGTATCTCCCATTTCATCTTCATCCTCTGCCATTTCCATAATATTGTCCTCAAGTACATTGCCCTTGTATAGGCCCTCTATATACTCCCTCCACCTTTCTGCTTTCCCTTCTTTGCTTAGAACTGGGTTTCCATCTGAGCTCTTGATATTCATACAAGTGGTTCTCTGTTCTCCAATGGTCTCTTTAATTTTCCTGTAGGCAGTGTCTATCTTACCCCTAGTGAGATAACTCTCTACATCTTTGCATTTGTTCTCTACCCATCCCTGCTTAGCCATTTTGCACTTCCTATCAATCTTCTTTTTGAGACGTTTGTATTCCTTTTTGCCTGCTTCATTTACTGCATTTTTATATTTTCTCCTTTCATAAATTGAATTCAGTATTTGTTCTGTTACCCAAGGATTTCTACTAGCCCTCGTCTTTTTACCTACTGCGTCCTCTGCTGCCTTCACTACTTCATCTCTCAAAGCTACCCATTCTTCCTCTACAGTATTTCTTTCCCCTATTCCTGTCAATTGTTCCCTTATGCTCTCCCTGAAACTCTGTACAACCTCTGGTTCTTTCAGTTTATCCAGGTCCCATCTTCTTAAATTCCCACACTTTTGCAGTTTCTTCAGTTGTAATCTACAGTTCATAACCAATAGAGTCCACATCTGCCCCTGGAAATGTCTTACAATTTAAACCTGGTTCCTAAAACTCTGTCTTATCATTATGTAATCTATCTGAAACCTGTCAGTATCTCCAGGCTTCTTCCATGTATACAACCTTCTTTCATGATTCTTAAACCAAGTATTAGCTATGATTAAGTTATGCTCTGTGCAAAATTCTGCCAGGCGGCTTCCTCTTTCATTTTTCAGCCCCATCCATATTCACCTACTACGTTTCCTTCTCTCCCTTTTCCTACTACCGAATTCCAGTCACCCATGACTATTAAATTTTCGTCTCCCTTCACTATCTGAATAATTTCTTTTATTTCATCATACATTTCTTCAATTATTTCGTCATCTGCAGAGCTAGTTGACATGTAAACTTGTACTACTGTAGTAGGCGTGGGCTTCGTGTCTATCTTGGCCGCAATAATGCGTTCACTATGCTGTTTGTAGTAGCTTACCCGCACTCCTATTTTTTTTTATTCATTATTAAACCGACTCCTGCATTACCCCTATTTGATTTTGTGTTTATAATCCTGTAGTCACCTGACCAGAAGTCTTGTTCCTCCTGCCACCGAACTTCACTAATTCCCACTATATCTAACTTCAACCTATCCATTTGCCTTTTTAAATTTTCTAACCTACGTGCCCGATTAAGGGATCTGACATTCCACGCCCCGATCCGTAGAACGCCAGTTTTCTTTCTTCTGATAACGACGTCTTCTTGAGTAGTCCCCGCCTGGAGATCCGAATAGGGGACTATTTTACCTCCGGAATATTTTACCCAAGAGGACGCCATCATCATTTAATCATACAGTAAAGCTGCATGCCCCCGGGAAAAATTACGGCCGTAGTTTCCCCTTGCTTTCAGCCGTTCGCAGTACCAGACCAGCAAGGCCGTTTTGGTTAATGTTACAAGGCCAGATCAGTCAATCATCCAGACTGTTGCCCCTGCAACTACTGAAAAGGCTGCTGCCGCTCTTCAGGAACCACTGCGTTGTGGTTGCAACTACGGTACGGCTATCTGTATCGCTGAGGCACGCAAGCCTTCCTTTCCACCAACGGCAAGGTCCATGGTTCATTGGGGGGGGGGGGGGGGGCTGAACAAAGTAATTACCTATAAAATCGAACAATAACAAAAACACTACCAGTCCCTATACCGAATAAAATATTCCGCATAATTCTTACGATCTGAAGCTATGAAAGAAATGGATTGAGACTTCATCTAGACTGAAACTTACACGATCTCAGTCATTATATCTTCCACGAGCAACCTCACTCACCAAATTTCCAGAAACCAGAGGAAAGCGCACTAGCAAAATCTGTGTCCACGTAGGTAGCGGGAGTTGTCAGAACGAAACATTATCATTAAATATAGGAAGATCAACAAAAACTGTATAAAAGTAAAATGTTAAGATCTAAACGCTTTGTGCACCCTGCCAACTTGAGCACGATAGCGCTTCGACCAGAGGGGGCCAAACCTCCTTGCCTCACTCTTAGCCTACACAGCAGCTGGCTTAACTGCCACAGCAGCAGACCAGAAGTTTACCCACCACCAAACACACTGAAAACCCGATACCCACACACATCATTCACTCTGTCATTCAAAGAGTGGAGGAATGAGAAAGGAGGATAGGAGTACAACATTAAAACAAATCAAGTGTGAGGAAGGTAGAGGAAACACAGGTACTTCATAAATCGATATATATGCGTGTAAAACAGATAGATAACAAACATAATTTCAGAAAATGTGTGGTGTTGTGGCAAATAAGGACTAATTCATCAGCTGAATCTTCTTCCCAGCATGATTTATGATATTCACCGAGAACTAATAAGTGAGAAGACTCTAAAATTAGCGTTTTTGATCTAAACATCTACATCTACATCCATACTCCGCAAGCCACCTGACGGTGTGTGGCGGAGGGTACCCTGAGTACCTCTATCGGTTCTCCCCATCTATTCCAGTCTCGTATTGTTCGTGGAAAGAAGGATTGTCGGTATGCTTCTGTGTGGGCTCTAATCTCTCTGATTTTATCCTCATGGTCTCTTCGCGAGATATACGTAGGAGGGAGCAATATACTGCTTGACTCTTCGGTGAAGGTATGTTCTCGAAACTTCAACAAAAGCCCGTACTGAGCTGCTGAGCGTCTCTCCTGCAGAGTCTTCCACTGGAGTTTATCTATCATCTCCATAACGCTTTCGCGATTACTAAATGATCCTGTAACGAAGCGCGCTGCTCTCCGTTGGATCTTCTCTATCTCTTCTATCAACCCTATCTGGTACGGATCCCACACTGATGACCAGTATTCAAGCAGTGGGCGAACAAGCGTACTGTAACCTATTTGCTTTGTTTTCGGATTGCATTTCCTTGGGATTCTTCCAATGAATCTCAGTCTGGCATCTGCTTTACCGACGTTCACCTGTATATGATCATTCCATTTTAAATCACTCCTAATGCGTACTGCCAGATAATTTATGGAGTTAACTGCTTCCAGTTGCTGACCTGCTATTTTGTAGCTAAATGATAAGGGATCTTTCTTTCTCTGTATTCGCAGCACATTACACTTGTCTACATTGAGATTGAATTGCCATTCCCTGCACCATGCGTCAATTCGCTGCAGATCCTCCTGTTACTTAGTTATTCGTGTACTCACGTTCGTTGGACGGCATCTAGCTGATTCTATACACAGAAAAACAAAACTTTCCCACTTTGTAGAACGAGGAGCAGGAAATGTGCAGCACACTTCAACGGAGGCCAAGAAGCCTAGGAATGTACAAAGTCTTAGGAAGAAGAAAGTGCTGCTGCTAGGTAGGTAGTAGCAATGGGCGAGGTGTAGGTAGGCCCTCAGTTACAGGAATGTTTAGGGGCAGCGTACCAGGCCACCAGTATCTTCAAGCCAAATGCAGGGCTAAGTCATGTGATAGAGGACCTAGGGTCTTTATGTAAGGACTTTACAAATGAAGATCATGTAGTGATAGTGGGTGGGGCGGGAAACAGTTTGGACAGGGGTGGGGCGTATGACATAGGCGGTGACCTGGACAAGATAGCTTCCCTAACTCATGGCATCAACGTACACTTTGTTGAGCTGTTCCGGCGTCATGATCGACCACACCTTGATGGAGCTGTGAGGCGAATCAATGTGGGGTTAGGAATGGCTCTAAGGACAACCAACTTTGCTAAAGTTTCTCTGGTGCCCGTCGGACTATCAACAGATGGGGTTTCACTAGGCATGGCCTACACCGAAACAAGACTGGGAAGGGAAGATTAGTACAGCTGATTCATGAAAGTACAGGGGGTGGATCTCGCGCCACACATGGTGAAATACCTGTTGTCAAAGGTAGGAAAAGTAGGTCTTTTTTAGGATAAATCCAGACAACAGGTTCCCCTGCCTAAAGAGTATTTCCAGTAGTTTAAAAACAGTTACTCACAAAACAGATTTTAACACTTCAAATATCACATATACCAGATGTCACAAAGAAAAACAAACCATTGGAATGAGTAACACGGGGCATTTCACAGACTTAACAGTCCTCCATCAAAACATGCAATAAATAAAAAAATACAACTATTAGAAGTTGAGCTCCAATCTTTCAACTGCACAGTAGTTTGTACTATTGAGCACTGGTGTAGAGACACAGAAATCCAACATGTAGTATTATCACTGTATGAAAAGGCAAACTCTTAGTGCAGAACTACTTCAAGGGGTGGAGGATCATGCATTTATATCAGAAAAGGAACACAGTTCAAATCAAGACCTGACCTCAGTACAGTAAGTGAAGATAAACACTTTGAAATATCAGCTATTGAATTAACAGGGCTTGATATCATCAAGAAATTAATCATTTTGTGTGTGTATAGATCTCCCAGTAGTAGTGTGGACACATTTTTCAATAAATTAACATAAGTTCTAGATAAAGTCTCAAGTACAAAGGTCAACATAAATCTTTTATTAAATAATAAAATTGCAGCCAAATAGCCATATACAGTTACTTTGCTTAACATTTACATTTTTGCATATTCATTTATCGATTTCACTCTTTTACTGTACAGTTCTGTGTGATATCGTTCACAGGCTTCGTTACACAGTTCACATACACAGGTTGTGGCTGGGTCGTGATAAATTTTCTTTTTGCAAATTAGATGATGAAAGCCGTGAATAGAAAATCTAGTTACGGCATGTCGCAGTTCGGAGTTTGGTGCTGTCCATGAGCGGTTCGTCATTGCTTCGGTGCCATAGAACTCCGGCCATACTTTTTCTCATTTGTCCTCTATGATCTTCAGTTGATTTCTGGAAGTCCTGGTGTGTGGCATCATATATCGAAGTTTGATCTTCAATTAGGAATGTCTCTCTCGCTAACAGGTACACTAGTCTAGATCTTGTTGTCTTTGAGAGACCTATTGCTGTTTTAAGATAAGTCGATTTTACCTTTTCTAGTGTTTCTAGATTTTTTTCTGTCAGGTGGTCCCATAGGCAAGGACTGGCAAGATTTTTGCCTTGAATAATTTCATGGCCGTTTCTAGATTGAGTAGGCGGATGTTTTTGATGTCCTGTATTGCTATTATTGCTTGGGCTGCACGTTCTGTGTTTTGTGAAGCACTTGGCTGTTCGTTGCAATGTCACCCCTAAGTATTTAAAGTCTGATGAGATTTTTATTTTTTGTCCTCTGATGTTGATTTCCGCATTCTTGGGGGTTTTGCCTCCTTTTCTGAAAATTACCATTTCTGTCTTTGTTATGTTAAGGTTTAGTTTGTGTTCACTGCACCATTTGTCTATTGTCTCAATGATTTTCTGCAGCTTCTGTATATCTGTTGAACCTACGGCTATGTCGTCAGCGTATGCATATATGTGTACATCATCTTCATTTTCTCCAATTCGCAGTACTTCTTCAGTGGCAAGAATGTACAGCAAAGGGCTCATTGGGTCACCTTGTAAGACTCCGTTCGATTGCAAAATGAGGTTCGAAAAAGAGAGGTTGTCCGATATTGTGATTAAGTTGTATTAGAGGATTGACTTGATTATTCTTGCCCATATGCTATCTTCTCCCATTGTGTTTTCCAGTTATCGGACTATGAGATCTCTTTCCAGTAGGCTTTGGTGAAGTCTATGAACACTGTGTAGAACATTTGTTTCTTTTGTAGCGCTTCGTCGATGTTGCTTAGAAGAAGCCTGACTGCCGCAAGTGTTGATCTTCCAGATCTGAAGCCCATTTGTCGTTCTGGGAGATGACTGTCCACACAGGCTTTGATTTTTTGTATAATTATCTTTGAAAACGTCTTTAACTGAGTATTTTCCAGGCCTAAGCCTTTGTACTTGTTTGGGTCCGTCGGGTCTCCTCTACTTTTGTAGAGGACTTTTCTTGTCGAGTGTCTCCATTGGGTCGGAATTCTTCCAAGTTCCAGGCTTTTGTTGACTAATTTGATCCATATGTGCTGGAGGGCCTCTTTTGCATCTTTTATATGTTCATAATATATATTATCAGGTCCTGCTGCTTTCTTGTTCTTCAGTATTTTTATTACTTCTTTTACATCTTCTTCATATATAGTTTCACATACATTGTCTTTTTCCTTAGTCTGTTTTCAAGGTCTCGTTCTCTAAAAAAGTTTCTATTTGTGTTATTTGTTCTTGCAGGTTTGTTAATTTTTCTTTATCTATTTTTCTTTGTGTGATTTGGGGGGCCTTCCTTGCTGGCGGTGACGTGACATTATCTGTGTGGGGACATTAACATCAACACTAATATCATAAATGAATCCAGGAGCATCTTCATAAACATCCTTCGAAGTTCTGGCATGACCCTATTGGTCAATAGTGCAACAAGGGTTGCTGCAAGCAGTAATTGATCATGCGGCCACAAATATGGACAGGGAAAAATGTGATGTAGCTGTAAAAGATCTCGGACTATCAGACCATCTCTGTCAAATAACAACAGTAACATCAGGCATCGAATCATTCCCTAAAGTACAAGCCTACAAACGACATCTATCAGAAATCAAAATAAATGATTTTCCAAAAGAACTAGAAAAACAAAGCTGGGATGAAGTGTATAAGGAAACCAAAGTGAATACGAAATTCTCTAAATTCTCCACATTGTTTAAATTGAACTTTGAAAAGGCATTTCCAAAAGTATGCATGTCTGTATCAACATCTCACAAAAGCAGATTAAGAAGTCCTCCCAAACACTTGAACACGCCATTTCCATGAAAACGATTCACAACGATCCTGAATTCTTAACCTTATATCATAGATACAAAAAGATCTATAGGAAGGTGCTGATTGCTGCAAAAAAGTCATTTAATGAGAAAATAATATATAATGCAGAGAATAAAAGCAAAGCAGTCTGGGATGTTATAAAAAAGGAAACTGGGAGAGGCAAACAAATGCAGAATATCTATGGGAGGGGGATAAGGTAATAAATGATCCACGACACTTAGTAAACTATGTAAACGAGCATTTTTCAAGTATTGTAGAGAAGTTACAGCAAAAATTCCCCAAAATAAATATAACACCTGTAAATAATGTTGCACTAAATAGAATGATGTTACTTCCACAGAGAATGAAGTCAATGTAACTGTTCAAAAACTAAAAAAAAAATAAAAAGTCAGTAGGCTTAGATGAAGTACCAATGTGTGTACTGAAACAATGCATAGCGATTCTACAAGGCCCCTTGACAAATATAATAAATGACTCCTTCACATCAGGGACATTTCCAGAGCAGTTAAAACAGGCAAGAGTTGTACCTTTGCGTAAGAAAGGTAATTCAGAAGACATAGAAAACTACTGGCCCATTTCCCTGCTGTCAGCATTCTCAAAAATAGTAGAAGCAATTATGAAAGACAGATTAATGAATTACCTGAATAAATACAGTCTTTTAAGCGAATCACAATTTGGTTTCCGAGGTGGCGCCGGCCGGAGTGGCCGAGCGGTTCTAGGCGCTTCAGTCTGGAATCGCGCGACCGCTACGATCGCAGGTTCGAATCCTGCCTCGGGTATGGATGTGTGTGATGTCTTTAGGTTAGTTAGGTTTAAGTAGTTCTAAGTTCTAGGGGACTGATGACCTCCGAAGTTAAAGTCCCATAGTGCTCAGAGCCATTTGAACCATTTTTTTCCGAGGTGGCAAAAATACGGAGTGAGCCATAGTAGAATTCACAAAAGTTGTACTTGATGCTCTTTATAAAGATGAGTATGTCACAGGCATATTTCTGGATCTTTCTAAGGCGTTTGATACAGTCGACCACAAGATTCTATTAAATAAAATAGAAGCATTAGGAATAAGAGGGGTAGTTAATGACTGGTTTCGATCATACCTAGCAGATAGGGTACAAAGAGTAGAGATAACACATACTTCAAATAGATGTAAACATTTAGTAAAACACTTATCAGAACCAAAATACATTAATACTGGGGTTCCGCAAAGTAGCATATTAGGGCCAATACTGTTCCTGATATACACCAATGACTTTCCCAGTCGTGTTACTCATGGTGACAAATTTCTCTTCGCTGATGACAGCAATATTATAGTCACTGAGAAAACCAGGGAACTCCTTGCCGAGAAAGCAAATGAAACTCTCAAGGAAGTTTATGATTGGTCAATACGCGATAAAATGACACTGAACATAAAGAAAACTAATGCCATGAATTTCAGTTTGAAGAGGAAAAATGACAATGTTAATATAAATGTAGAGGGCACCTCTATGGACTGTGTAACATCAGCATCTTATGACCTTAGAATCCTATCATCAGTGTGTAACATGCAGTGTGTTTTAGTTTCATATTATTCATATGTACACTCAGTTTTTAGCTATGGCATTCTTTTTTGGGGAACAAACGCACAAAATATGAAAACAATTTTCAAAATCCAGAAAAGAGCCATAAGAATAATAACCAAAAATACTAGCCCTGCTCATTGTAAAGATCTGTTCAAAGCACTGGGGATTTTAACTGCTCCATGTGAATACATTTGCAAGTCAGTTGTACACATGAAAAATAACATTGGTAATTACTGCACAAGCAGCTCTGTCCATGACCATGCAACAAGAGACTCAACTTAAATTTACCAAGAAAAAATAAACATAAAACTCAAAACAGCATTTTCTACCAAGGAATAAAACTGTACAATAAATTACCAAAAGAGAGTAACGAAATTGCAAAAATACACTTTTTAAAAAGGCAGCTAGAAAGTATCTGTTACGCAATAAATTTTATATTTTGAAGGATTACGTAGATAAAACAGAGTAGGGCTTAGATTTAAAAAGTTATGCAAATAAATAATAATAATAATTATTATAAAACATCCAAAATTCCACGTAACACCTACACTTTATGTTTTTTTTTCCTTCTTTCCTTTCTAGAAATACTTACCCCCAAGCTTTGCATAGCACAATACTAACACCTCTTCCTCTTTCTGAGCTCAACATCTCACTCATTATGGAGGGATGCTGAACTCAGTTTTTCAGGAAGTTGCAGTACAGAAAATGGCCCAGAGATCACGTGTGTGTGTGTGTGTGTGTGTGTGTGTGTGTGTGTGTGTGTGTGTGTGGTGAGTGAAGTGTTATGAAACAATGTGTGTATAGTGTGTGCAGTGACTGATAGTGAGATATGAGTGAACAGTGCGGCATTATATTATTTAATAAGTTATTTGTAAAAAAGTATTGTATACTGGGAGTAAATCTAATGATTGTCTCTAACTCGAAGTCTGTAAATATATGTGTTTACGAATTAGCTTATTTTAAATTGATCTAAATTTGTAAATACTTTGACATGTCCTTTATCCGTGTGAAAAGAGATCTACGGATGAATAAAGCTGCTGCTACTACTACTACTACTACTTGTTTATGATCAAGAATATTACGCCATCTTGCTGTTCGCGCGTGTCGGGAGAGGTGTACAGCATGTTGCGAGAAGGCTGTGAAAACTGTAGCGCGACTTCTGTTCGTTATTTATGTCTCTCTATGTGTTGTGGAAGTTGTTCTTTGGCGTGTGTGTACTTTCTGTTCTGTGTCCTTGGTAAGTTCTCTCAGTGCGGTGAAAGTGTGTTGTTGCAAAGTGTTGTGTTTTCGTTTATTACATTTTTCCCTTCGACTATAGCCTTTCGTATGTAGTAATTTTCTTCTACTGTTAGTTGTCAGTATAGACAGTTGCTGTTTTTCAGAATGTGTAGATCGTTTTCAATATTAGTGGGGTTACGATTTCTGTACATTAGATGTCCTGCGAAAGTTGAATGTGTGCTGTCGCTCTTTAGAGCTCTCTCGTGCTCTGTGTACCTCGTTCGGAAGTTTCTGCTTGTTTTTCGTATGTATTGGGCCTCACAGGAGTGCTGCTCCAGTATTGGTGTTGCTGAGCAGCGCCTGCAGGGTGCAATCCACAAGGCGCAGTCATGGGCTCTAGCCCACGGCTTCCAGTTTTTAGCCACAAAGTCGTGTGTCATGCAGTTCTGTCGGCGTCGTACCGTTCATCCGGAGTCAGAACTTTACCTTCATGACGATCCACTCGCTATAGTGGAGACCTATCGATTCTTAGGACTGGTTTTCGACGCCCGATTGACTTTGCTATCTCAATTTCGTCAGCTTAAGCGGAAGTGTTGGCAGCACCTCAATGCCCTCCGCTGCCTGAGCAACACCAACTGGGGTGCAGATCGCTCTACACTGCTGCAGCTCTACAGATCCCTTGTTGAATCCCACTTTGACTATGGAAGTTTGGTTTATAGTTCGGCGGCGCCCTCAGCGTTGCGTTTACTCGACCCAGTGCACCACTGTGGCGTTCGCCTAGCGACGGGAGCTTTTAGAACGAGTCTGGTGACCAGCGTCTTGGTGGAGGCCAGAGTCTTTCCATTGAAGGTTGGACGTGCACAGGCGCTCACCAGTTACGTTGCACACATTCATAGTTCTCCAGAGCATCCGAATTACCGTCTCGTTTTCCCGACCACTGCGGTTCATTTCCTGCATCGGCGGCCCAGGTCATGGCTTATGATTACAGTTCGTACCCGATACACCCTGTGTGAACTAGAGTCCTTTCATTTACCATCTTCCCTCCGGGTCCATCTGCATACATCTGCATTGTGTATACCTGGGCCGAAGCTTCGCCTGGGCCTGCCACATGGTCCTAGGGACTCAGTTAACCCCGCAGTGCTCCGCTGTCACTTCCTCTCGATTCTTGACGTGTTATGGGGCTCTGAAGTGGTTTACACCAACGGCTCGATGGCTGATGGTCATGTTGGCTACGCGTAAGTCCACAGCGGCCATATTTAACGGCATTCCTTGCCTCATGGTTACAGTGTATTCACTTAAGAGCTGGTGGCGATATCTTGTGCACTTGAGCACATCCGTTCATGCTCTAGTGAGTCGTTTCTTCTCTGTACTGACTCCCTGAGCAGCTTACAAGCTATCGACCAGTGCTACCCTCGCCATCCTTTGGTAGCGACCATCCAGGAGTTCACTTATGCCCTGGAATGGTCCATTCGTTCAGTGGTGTTTGTCTGGACCCCAGGACTTGTCAGAATCCCAGGAAATTAACTAGCCGACAGGCTGGACAAACAGGCCACATGGAAACCACTTCTGGAGATCGGCATGTCTGAAACTGACCTGTGTTCCCTATTACGCTGCAAAGTTTATCGGCTTTGGGAGACGGAATGGCATAACAGTACGCTCAACAAACTGCATATCATTAAGGAGACAACGAATGAGTTGAAGTCTTCCATGTGGGCCTCTCGCAGGGACTCTGTGGGTCTCTGCCGGCTGTGCGTCGGCCATACATGGCTGACACGTGGTTACCTCCTCTATTGCAAGGACCCACCTTGGTGTCGATGTGGCTCCCCTATGACTGTCGTCCACATCTTGCTGGACTGCCCAATTTCAGTCGGTCTGCAGCGGACTTTTAACCTTCCCAGCACCCTACCTTCGGTATTTGGCGATAATGGCTCAGCAGCAGTTTTAGTTCTGCGTTTTATTCGTGGGGGAGGTTTTTATCATGCCATGTAAGGTTAGGTGTTCGGCCTTCTCTCCAGGGCCTCCACCCTCCCTCCATTTTAACTCTTATCACCATTCCTTTGCATTTGTTTGTCCTGGTGTTCCTCTTTGCCCTTCATGTGTCATCGTGCCTTGTCTTTTGGGGCGGACATTTTAGTGTGTTGCAGAGTGGCTGGCTCATCGTCTTTTATTCTTTTGATTAGCCAGCCCAGACCTTCAGCTATATGGATTTAATTCCTCCTCCTACTTTTACTTGTAGCGTCAGTTTTCCCCGTTTTTTGTTCCTTCCATTCGTTTTCTTTTTAGGTGTGGTTCCGGATTCCTTTCCCCCTCCTTTAACTTTCCCAAGCGTACTGCGGGTGTTGTTTTACCCTAAGCCTCGTTTGCTTCAGGAAAAAGGGACTGATGACCCTGTAGTTTCGTCCCATCATACCTGAAACCAACCAAGCAACCAACCAACCAGTGCTTGATTTCAGTTAAATATAAAAGAAACTGCAACTGTCGGCACCGCTTCGCACGGCTCGTACGGACAGAAACTCGGCGATTTTCCTTCCGCCGCGTGACTCGCGTTGGCTGCAAAACTAAACACGGCAGAGATATTGGTGGACGCGGTCTATACGCGTGTGTGGTCTAGTCTAAAGGTACAGGAGACGGGTCATCCACCTCTACGGCGGTGCTGGTGTTCAAAGTACTTAGCGTTTCTGGAGTCGGCAATTTGTGATCGTTAGTTGTCAAGCAAGTTATTCTTCCAGCACGGGAAGTCAACGTAAATTCGGATGTACGTACCCATGTACGACCGTGGATTTCTGACTAGTCATTTTCTGTTTTTCTAGGTGAGGATTTGCGCTTAGTGGGTGTGCGCGTGTTAGATAGACAGGGGTTTCGTGCCAGCTGGTGCAGCCCTTAGCTAGCTCCAGGAGTGTTTAACGAAAGGGACATCTCGGCGAGATCTGGCTGAAGCAAATAAATTACATTTCATTTCGTGGAAATTAAAACTTTTCACGTATTGACCGTGGAACTGTTAGCCTGTTCTGTTGTTGTGGAGATCGATGGCGGAATTCCCCAGGAACCAGCACGCGGCGACTTAGCCACTGTTGCGGTGTACGAGGGTGTGCTGAAAAGTAGTGCCTCTAAGTTTTTGAGTGATAATTCTAAAAAGCTTTTACAATAAAACCAACGTGTTATTAACATTGTATCTTTTTTATGCCTCGTGTGTAAATATCGGCGGCCCTCTGCCGCTAGAAGGGTTTGTAACGTTTCGGCGTGTAATGTAAATGTGTCGGTGCGTGATAACTCGAAGAGTTCTTTCACACGTGGAACATTCTGCCCTTCAGCATGACAATGCCAGACCACACACGAGGTCTGCGACATATGCAACAATCCGACGCCTTGGGTTCACTGCCATCGATCGTCCTCTATGTATTCCCGACTTGGCAAGATCGGATTTTCATGTGTTCCGAAAACTTAAAAGGACACCTTTGAGGACTTCACTTTCATAGTGATGAAGCCATGCACTGATTGAGAAAGATTCTGAGGTTCGATTATTGTCCTGGGATATGTACACCCCTAACAATTGACACCCTGCCTCCACTGTCTCCTACCAACTTCCGCAGATAATCATCACGGCAACAATGCAGGAAAAAGTTCAAAGTCAACAAGTAAAATCTCCACAAAAGACAACACCACAATTCAGTGAAGTTTCGGGATTGCAACGGATGACGTCGAGCTCTTGCCACCGTATTTCTCGGTTCGGGAAAGGACAATCTGGGGTTGCGGCGGGCTGTAATCGGCGGAACGCCTTGCCAGTGCGGCAAAGCCTACATTAGTCAGACAACACTCACCTTTCCCAGCTCAATAAGTCAGCCATTGCCGAGCACTGTATCTACACAGGTATTTCCGTGGATTATTCTGCCACGGAAATTCTTGGCCTCAGTTATTAACGAAACGGTGGAAATGAGTCTGGGGGAAGTTCTTATTAATCGTGATGGCGGCTTTCAGCTGGATAAGGCGTAGGATCCTGTGATCTCTTTAATATCTTCAAAAAGAAAACGAAAGAAAAAATTTTTTGACCAATGTCACGTGCAATGACATTGAACTTTATTAATTTTGACTCCGCGAGTGCACATACCGACAGAAAGCTGGCATGTAGTGTTAACCATTATGCATGAGACATGCGCACCACAGATAGAGCAGTATTCGAAGAGGGCACCAAACTCGACAGAGGTCGCTCATCATTGGCTGCCTTTGCGCATGCGTCTCCACGCCAGTTTTTGTTATACAGTTAGCGGTGTGAACTAGCAGTCTCCAGTGCAAAACACTCATCTGATGATGGCTGAATGATTGTGGGCCGAAATATCGTGCCAGGAAGTCGACGTCATCTGGTTGCAAACCCGAAACTTCATGGAATACTCTTTAAGTCGAGGAAATTTCAAGAATCACCACAGTTGAAGTTAACACAGAAACAAATGTAATATTCTGGCTTGAATTAAACCGTCATGTACGTCCGTTTAACGCAAAATACCACCCCACAGGTACCTGCTTTGCTCTACAGCCGTGCATAGGAAACCGAAAGCGTTTCAATTTGAAACCTAGGCCCACACTCGCGAACGCACTTCGTGATTGTCTCAGTTTTCTGTACTGAAAGAAATAATTTGCTTGATCGAGGGTGTTCACTTACTTCCGACTTCAGAGATCCCAAGCAAAACCGCGACCTCCTCCATACGGGCACACGACTCTATTAACTCCTACGCTCGTGAGGACTGTTGCCCAGTTTCTTGCTTCGCGAGCTCCAGAAAGCTCCCCGGAACTGTTTCAACACCCGTGCCCTTCAGCCGCTCAGACCCCGTAGCTGTATGCAGGGAGTTCCATGGTCATATCCCGCTAGCGCAAATGACGCTTTTCTCGGAGTTGCTGCTTCCAGCCAGAACTTGTTGAAATTTCTTTCCAAGAGGTGTTGGAAAACACCTAACGTCGTGCAAAGTGGCAAAGCAACGAATTACCCTACGACCACAAGTCATTTCTGAGGACTGGGGAGGCTGGAGACTGCTCCCTTCCCTCTGACACCAGAAGTCGGCTCTAGCGTACACAACAGCTGCGGGACGAGCAGACAGGCGCGGTGAAGGAATGGCATGTCGCACCCCCACTTTCTCCATTCTGTCGACTGTCCAAAACCAGTGTTATAGCCCAAGCTGAAACAAGTCTGTGCAAAATTCGAACTGAACATAAAAAAATTAAGCATCTTACTGTGTTTGAAGTCGAGGACTACAAAAGGTGGTGCGAGCTGTGCAAGAGCTTCGGCCAGATTTAAGACGGCTTACGAGTGAAATTGCTTGTAATCCAAAGATGTATTCGGATCAGACGCATAAAGTTTTGCGCTCTGCATACACTGAAGAGCCAATATGCTCAATAATGTTCATGTCTGGGGAGTTTCGTGGTCAGCGGAAGTGTTTAAACTCAGAAGAGTGTTCCTGAAGCCACTCTGTAGCAATTCTGGACGTGTGGGGTGTCACATTGCCCTGCTGGAATTGCCCAAGTCCGTCGGAATGCACAGTGGGCATTAGGGTGCTTACGTGTGTGTTACCTGTCAGAGTCGTACCTAGACGTATCTGCACACGCCCCACACCATTACAGAGCCTCCACCATCTTGAACAGTCCCCTGTTGACATGCAGGGTCCATGGATTCATGAGGCTGTCTCCATACCCCTACACGTCCATCCGTACAATTTGAAATGAGATTCGTTCGACCAGGCAACACGCTTCTAGTCATCAGTAGTCTAATGTTCGACTCCGAAACCCCATATTAATGATGTTTCGTTGAATAATTCGTACGCTGACACTTGTTGATGGGCCAGCATTGAAAACTGCCACAGTTTGCGGGAGGGTTTGAGTGCTGTCACGTTGAACGAGTCTCTTCAGTCGTCGTTGGTCCCGTTCTTGCAGGATCTTTTTGTGGCCACAGCGATGTCGGAGATTTGATGTTATACCGGATTTCCGACATTCACGGTACACTCGTGAAATGGCCGTCCGGGAATGTCCCGTCTTCATCGCTATCTCGGAGATGCTGTGTCCCATCACTCGTGCGCCGACTACAACATCACGCTCATTCTCACTTAAATATTGATAACCTGCCATTGTAGCAGCAGTCACAGAGTTAACATCTGCGTCAGACACTTGCTGTCTTATATAAGCGTTGCCGTCCGCAGCGCCGTATTCTGCCTGTTTACATATATCTGTATTTGAATACGCATGCCTATACCAGTTTCTTTGGCTCTTCGGTGTACATCAAAACTGTGTCAGTTACCATTTTATTCCTACATGAGATCAAATTTCGTGAAAAGTTAAATTCCACAAATTTTATAGGCTACCTTTCGTGGCTGCCATAATTTTTGAAATGTCTTTTTTAGTTCCCCTGAAAAGTTACTTGTCATCTGTTCTACCGAGCCACAGCATTTATTTGTGACCTTACTATAAGAGGGCAGTCAAATGTAAGCGAAACATGTGGAAAAAAGTAAGTAAAAAATGGTTCAAATGGCTCTGAGCACTATGCGACTTAACTTCTTAGCTCGTCAGTCCCCTAGAACTTAGAACTACTTAAACCTAACTAACCTAAGAACATCACACACATCCATGCCCGAGGCAGGATTCGAACCTGCGACCGTAGCGGTCGCTCGGCTCCAGACTGTAGCGCCTAGAACCGCACGGCCACTCCGGCCGGCAAAGTAAGTATAGTGTTTATTATTTTAAAAGTAATCGCCATAATTGTTAATACGTTTGTCTCACTGTGCGACAAGGCGGTTAATGCCGTCATGGAAAAATGTTTGCAGTTGCCTACGAAAACATGGCAGTACACGGGCGAGCATCTCTTCATGTGAAGCAAATCGACAGCCATGAATGTCTTTCTCCAGGGCTGCAAAAATATGGAAATCACTTGGAGAGAGATCGGGACTGAAAGAAGGATGTGTAAAGGCTTCGCAGAGAAATTTTTGCAGTGTAGTCGAAATGACTTCGGCAACATGTGCGCTGTCCTACACGCTCCCGATCTCACCCCATGTGATTTCCGCATTTTTGCAGCCCTGACGAAAGGCTTTGGCTGTCTCGTCACTCTTTAATTTCTGCACGGTTTCCAGACTGTACTGAACACACAGACTCTTCATATGCTGCGAACAGCTGACGGTCGGCGCATTAAGAGCAACGCGCTGAGTTCAGTTTGTTGGCTAGTATTCAAATCAGTCGCGCGCCTGTAACGATATTCCAAAAGAACATGTCTTGCTTAGCATGCGACGGGCGAAAGTGCATGAGAGTTTCTCCTGAACTCAGAAAAATCGTCCTCAGTCTGACCTAAGCGACTTAGAGCCCAGTGGAACTCGAGAACAGGCTGAATTCTGAATGGCCTTCGGAGTAATCTTGTTGTTTTCTACATGAAAGTTACAACATATTTCGCCAGCAGCATTGAAAGCGTGAGTGGCACACTGCGTAAGACAGAGATGCGTTAAGAGTGCGTTAATGTTGGGCCTGTGGCAAGCGTCAAGCCCGGCGAATAGAGCAGCGAGTAAAGCAGTGTTGACTGCTGGCCTTAAAATGGAAGCCAGTATAGTTATAAAGTTATAACGGAACTTTTTCCATTTATGTCTTCCCGCAGTTTGTGAAAAACAATGCTACATTCGATCAACTATACTTTATTCTTGAAACCCACGCTGCGGATCTCCATTTACAAGATAAATTGAAACAAAAAAATACTGTACCTAATTAAATTTTTTCAAGTATGTGTTAGTTATTTGAAAGCGTAGAGTTTTCTTTTCCTTTTACAGTTGCAATTTTTGCAAAAATTGTGAGAGAGGTTAGTGAAGTTGTACAGAAAGATTGTCAGAAATGAAAACTGCAGACATTGAGGACTGCAGAAAAATTGCGGATGATTACCACAGTGTTTGAATTTTTCCTAGTTGCTTATGAAATATGAAGCAAAAACACATTCGAATTATTTGTCCTTCCCATTCTGGCTGTGTTTAGAAACTTCAATTGTAAACATTATGTTCTGTTTTGTTACAGTGAGTGGTTGATAGTAACTGTAAGTTTATAGACAATGCTGGTCGTTACGGATAACGAAGCGATGGTGGAACAGGTATGTCTACAGTTTTGTTTCTGAATTTTCGGACGAAAGGTTCAAAATTGCAGACGACAGTCGTTTGGCAGACTATGAGAAACTAAAATTCTAAAATGCTGCTTTGTATAATGTTTTTAAATGGGGAATATTAGCCACAGAAATATAACATTTAATAATTTACGGGACATAGTGAACATATCTGACAGTGGAAACAAATACACCAACAATAAGCGTGTCAATTAATAAGCAGCCACTGGAAGTCTTCAAGATTTATCTTTGCTGGAAACCAATCATACCTACAACGATT
The DNA here is from genome assembly GCF_021461395.2 of Schistocerca americana. NCBI lineage: Eukaryota > Metazoa > Arthropoda > Insecta > Orthoptera > Acrididae > Schistocerca > Schistocerca americana. Next base: position 506,895,466 of record NC_060126.1, on the reverse strand, counting down.
ATTACTGCGAACACAAACTTTTCCCACAGACTCGCTGTTTTCAGTTTTATCTGGACTTTATTCCAATATGAACCAAATTGTAGTAGTTTTTGTCTTTCTGGTCCATCACTACAGGCCTTGCAAGTAGTTGGGCCAATAAAATTTCCGACATCTATGTTCGATACAAGCAGGTTTATCGGCACTCATTCTGCTGCTCACTTACTAATCGTGGCTCAGAACGCTGCTCGTATATAAACAGCGCTGTGAGAGTACTGTGTACACGTTCGCATACCTCTTGTCGCTTGTCGCAACTCTGACATGAACGCACGCCTAGTCGCGTGGTGCCCGGCCTGCGCTCGCTGAACAGCTGTTTACCTGCCCCCATGCTGTGCTGCCGCGCTGCTCGGTGTGACGTGGCGAATCTCTTGCCGGCGGGCCGCGCCTGCGCTGGTTGACGCCCTGGACCCGGCTCCCTACTTGTAGCGGACCCCCACTCCGTGGTCGCCGCGGTTTGCTGCTGCCTATCTTATCTCAGTCCTCGCATGACCAGGCGGCGAGAAATTGTGCTGGCGCCGACCGGAACCCGACTGTGTGTGTGTGTCACGATTGGGGGCTTCCTGCGGTAGCCGGAATCGAAGTCACTTATCGTAGGACGTTTGACCAACTATTCGCCCATCCAGTTGGGACACAAAGTAAAGCCCCTTACACCAGCGAGAATGTGTGCTCACAAGTGGTACAACGTATTCTTTCTGGGAACCGGGGGACAGTTATTAAGCTTTATATGCGTTATGGGATCGTACGTCACCTACGGTGACGTAGAAAATATACGTTGTTTGTTTCCGCGCTTAAATGGTTTCTAATGTGATGTGATGTCGCATGGGAGTCACCAATCGTAAGGAGATATAGTCTTCTTTTTTTTGTTTTCTTTCGCAAAATTTGTCAAATTGCAACGCAGCTGTATGTTCCATGTAAGTGGTAAATCTTGGTTGAAATGTGTTTCACTGCTTACGTTCCAGATCCTCGATCATAATTATCATGTACCCATGTCCACGCTACAGTTACGTGTCTGCCAAGAACTATTTCTCGGTACTACACCCACGCTATATTCCAACTCGTTCTTGGCCGTAATTTACTCCATTTTCTTGTCAATCAGATAAACGTCTTCCTTAGATTGTCACGGTTACACAAAATTCTCTCTCTTCATCTTGTAGTTAACTGATCACACTTAATTTGCGATCACTATAGAAGTCTACAACTGGCGTGTATGCTCACTTGAATTGTTCGTCGCAGGTAGTTCCGCGAAAGGTAGATGCCAACACTTCCGCTTCCGCTTAGGATGTGGCGAGCAACTGAGCTTGCCTTGGCTCGCGCTCGTTGGGGCACCCAACGCTCGAACGAGCCAGCCGTCTTAATCAGCCGCTCGCCGACCAGCCGCTCGCTGCAGGGTCGCAGAAAATGTGAAAGTGGAGCTAGAGCACAAAGAATATCTCTTGAGTGTGGAAAACTGTGCTCGTACCAGTGTTTAGAAACGACTTCACGCTCGTAATGAGGTGTTCATAACCAGTTCATCAGCAGTACGTTTTGATAATTTAAAGTATGCTCAGAGTAACCGCAGTTGCTGCATAATTTCCTTGCTACAACAGAACTAGTGAAGCATCCATTGTTAATTTTCTCTAATCGGTACATGTTCTGTAAGGAAACACATCAACATCAAGGTTTTATTTATACGTTTTGTTAACGTAGTCAGCTTGTATTTCATCCGATTTGATACACTAGTAAATGGAAATGAGCGTATGGCATCGTTGGCCGGGGGGCCCCATTCGGGGAAGTTCGGCTGCCAAGTGCAAGTCTTACTTCATTCGACGCGACACTGGGCGACTTGCGCGCCTTTCATGAGGATGAAATTATGATAACACTCACAATCAGTCCACGAGCGGAGAATATCTCCAACCCGGCCGGAGATCGAACCCGGGCCCGCTTGCATGGGAGGCGAGCACATTACCACCCAGGTAAGTAGGCGGACAATATATTGGTAAACCTTGTAGTCGTAACATTTGTTTTACACAGTTTATTACCAACAGGAATTTGCCAGAAGTTGTGAAACTTGTTTAAAGATTCATCCTCTTTCTTTCTCAGTAGTTTCATTTTATCTTGTATCAGTTAATGCTGTATGCACTTGTAAACCCTACTTTTGTAAACCATACCCAAAATAAAATGGACGTCCCAAAACTGCGGACACGGATGAAAGCATCCTCAAATTTGTTTGGACAATCGGCGAGTAAAGATGCATGGAACGCTGATCCCATGTCAGAAACTACAACTATCGTAAAATGTAGTTAAAGCCATGTTCAGCATGGAAGTTGGTGTTAGTGCCACGGTGCTTTACTAGGAGTGCTCTTGTAGGGAGTGACCATTAAGCCGTCTTACCCGGTAAGTTATGTGGTGGTCTGCGCAGTTTGACGTGGACGCCGAACCACAGTGAGGTCCGGCGTTTTTCACATAAAAAAGGTCCTTGCCGGAGGCGAAAGGAGTGATAAGTGGGGGGAGCGCTTTGACCGACTGTGGGCATCTTATAATGGCATGTGAAGAATGAACTGGAGCAAAGGTTTATGTAAGATGAGTGCCACATTTGCTAAGTGCTGACCAGGAGAAAAACTGAAAACGAATTTACCATCCAAATTTATAAGATTTTAACGAGAATCTACTTCATACTGTACAGACATCTGTCTACCTCTTCACGCCGGAAACGAGACAAGTGGACGGAAGCCGGTCACTCTCCACGTGAAGGACAAAGTTTCGTATCTGCTGAAAAGGGTGAGGTGCAAGCGTTGTGGAACAACTGGATGAAATGTTGTGTGGCCTAGACTGAAGTGCGAACGGGAAACGAGCCATTTTTAGTGAGAATCCATCTGTCCACAATGGTGGTTTGACTATGGGAAAAGAAAGAGTGACAAAGTGCGAACTGTTAAAACATCCACCTTCTTCACCAACTTTTGACTTCCGCGGTTTCGCGCATCTGAAGAAATTTGTATTGGGGAAAAGGTACGATTTAGTAGAGAGGCTGTGGAAGTCACAGACTGGCGTGAATAGTTGCATCCAGCGTCCAGCTTCATTGTTGGAAGATATTCACTGCAAGAACGTGTTACATACATAAACTCGAAATTTTTGCTCACGTGAAACGTTTATCTCCGCTTCATGTCTTCAGACAGTGCAGAGAATGCGTCGTGGAATGAGATGCTGATGACTACAGTATGTGTTCTTTTGTGAATGATGACAATTTCTTGAGATTCTCCAGCAAGCGTGGTGATACGGCATATCAGTATTTAATGTAATTTCACAAGAGTTCTTCGCCATTTTGATATGATGTGGTACCGGATGAGACACGCCAACATTAAAAAGGTTGAATAATTATACGGAGAGCTATTTTTCTTTTCATGTGATGTTTGTGATCGCGTATAGCAAAGCAAAACGAGACTTATGGGCCAAAACATTGTGACCACCCGCTAGACAGCGTGTTGGTCCAACTCTGAAACGCAGTACGGGAGCGATTGTGCGTGGCACTGATTCGACAGATCCTTGGTAGCTTTCTGAAGCTACCCCTATGATATCAGGTGGCTACGTACAGGTCACTCAATTACCGTAAATTACGGGCGGATGGTTTGTGGTCGCGGAGGTGGCGGCCGATATCGTCCCAGATGTCTTTCATCGAGTTCATATCAGGCGGATTTGGTGGCCAAGACATCAGTACTTATTAACAATTGTATTTCTCAGACTACTGTACCACGATGCTGACCTTGTGACACGTACAGTTATACTGCTGGAGAAATGCCATCGCCGTCAAGGGGAACATCAAGCTTGAAGCAATATAGGCCGCCGTGAGTAACGTTTACGTAGTCCACAGCCGTCATGGTGCCTTCGATCACAGCCACAGGTCCCACGGAAGCCCAGCTGAACGTCCGCCGAGCATAGTAGTATCTCCACGGGCCTGCTTGTGTGCCACAGTGCACATTTCGAGCACCTATTTACGTGGATGAAGTCGTATCCGTATACGACCATCGACCTGGTGTAAGAAGACACGTTATTCATCCGACCAGGCGACGTGTTTTCACTGATCCACTGTCCAACCTCGATGAGCGAGTTCCCACTGCAACCGTAACTGACGAGGCCGTTACTAAACATGGCAACACGTACCGGTCATCAGCTGGGGAGCCCCACGTTCACCAAGATACGGTGAACGGTGTGCTGGGACACTTCTGTGCCTGCGCCAGCACTGTAGTTTGCAGTCGGACCTGGCACGTCTACCTATTCTGCTTTACACAGCAGGCAAGCCTTCGGCCTCCACGTTCTTTGATTAGACGTGGACGTCCGACACCCTTTCGCTTATTCGTGGTTTCACCGTTCTTCAGCCACTCTCCACAGATGCTCCCTACAGTGGCATGCGAACAGCCGAGCAGTTTCGCCGTTTCCGATATGCTCGTTTCCAGGCGCCGGTCCAGAACCATCTGTCGTCAGGGTCGCTTATGTCAGTGGATTTCCACATCTGCAGCCTGAACCGTCGTCGCTAGGAAGATGCCCCACTCCTCTCTGCTGCACTTACATACTTCTCTTACAGCGTCACTTGCCGCGACGCCAGCAGGTAGAATTCGCTGTCGCGGAGGGCTGCGGTCAGAACGTTTCGGCTGATGGGCGTACTCCCTTTGACGACATTACTGAGTCCTCTGGTGAACCTTGTCAAGCTGAAGCAGCTTTCCATCCGTACGCGTCCGTACCTGGCGGGGCATCCCACGCCTCAAGACGAACAGAGAGATTCTTAAGCCGTAGAGTTTAAATTCGCATTAAACGAATGTTATCTTTATGGACTAACATCACAGAACGCTGGTGTACCGTCGTATAGTGGGAAGTTTCGCTGTGGTATGAATATTTTTGTCTGGACTAAGCACGATTTGGCGACGATTGAGTGTCAAGTCTTTCACAATGTTAAAGAGCGTAGGCTTTTAGGAAGTTTCCTGACAAATGAAAATTTTGCACTGGATCAAGTACAGTGCTCAGACTCTCGCCTTTCGCAACCATTTCTACACCATTAACCAGGCACAGTTCTCGAACCTTATGCAACAGCAATCTGGCAGTACCTCTCTCCTGTGGAAACTCCTCTTTATCTCTCCTGTGTGCCTCGTTAGAGTACAGTTACTTGGAAAATACGCAGATGTAGCGGTTTTTGTCACACTACCAACGGAACTACGTTCTTTTCGTACATGCGTGGCTCGATAGCTCAATGATTAAGCGTTAGACTACAAACCCTAAGTTGCGGGGTTCAATCCTCCGAGATTCCTAGTATCAATTTTTGTCAGTTACACTTCTTCCACGTCTGACAACGATATGTATACGTAAAAATTGTCAGTGAGCACCGTGCCTCGGAGCCCACGTTGAACCGTAGGTCCCCCGTAACCACCTCAGGCCAGAGGTTGGAGGGAGACGAGAGCGCACACCACCTCCAACAGGAGGACGCCGCCTAGCGGAGCACTGCGCTGCTCACACCGACACTCCGGTTGAGGACAGCTTTACCTCGAGGCGTAACGTTAACGCTTAACGAAAGGTTTTTGCAAGCACAACAATGAAATACGTGTATGTACGAGGGCTATCCACAAAGTACATTACGTTTTGGAATTAAAAATAAATAAAGTATTGGAATTTTTTTTATTATATACAGATGAAAGCCACACTTAAATACTACTTTTCTACATAGTTGCCATTTAAATTAAGGCACTTATCGTAGCGATGGACGAGTTCGTAAATTCCTTCGTCGTAAAATTCGGCCGCCTGCGTCTTCAACCACGTGGTTACCTCTTCTTGAAGCTGTGCGTCGTCATCAAAACGCTGCATAGCCAACCACTTCTTCATTGCTGGGAATAAGTGGAAGTCGCTCGGTGCCAGGTCGGGACTGTACGGCGGATGAGGAAACAACTCCCACTTAAAAGATTCGAGAACTTCACTAGTGGCATTTGCCGTGTGCGCCTGGGCGTTGTCGTGAATCAGCAAGATCTTTGAGCCCAACTTTCCCCTGCGCTTGTTTTGTATTGCTCTTCTGAGGTTGTGCAGAGTTTGGCAATACCTTTGAGAGTTTATTGTAGTGCCTCTTTCCAGGAAATCCACAAAAACCACACCTTTTCTGTCCCAAAAGAAGAGGTAACCACGTGGTTGAAGGCGCAGGCGGCCGAATTTTACGACGAAGGAATTTCCAAGCTCGTCCATCGCTACGATAAGTGCCTTAATTTAAATGGCAACTATGTAGAAAAGTAGTATTTCAGTGTGGCTTTCATCTGTATATAATAAAAAAAATTCCAATACTTTATTTATTTTTTAATTCCAAAACGTAATGGTTTTTGTGGATAGCCCTCGTATGTACACTTTGTTAACAACAATAAATAAATCTGCTCAATTTATTGTGTATTTTAAAGCTTACCACGAGAAACGGTTTGGTAAATTTTCATACCAAAGAAACAGTAGCAACTCAATTGCAAATGGCAATTCCAGCTGTTTTTTCCATTGGTACATATATTTACCAGTCTGACATAAAGGGTTAAACTACGGAAAGCTCTGTCGACAATTAGTAGGCGGACGGAGCAGCGCTAGCACGGCTGAAGGTCGAACAGCGTCAGATGGGTTGGTGTATGTGTCGCCGAAGATAAGACGTGTAGGACGAGGAGCCGCCATCCGAAGATGTGGCACGCGGATAGTCCTGCCTTCTGCCGCCTAATCAGTCGGGAATTTAGTCACAATGAAGGACCTAGGGGAAGAGCTAACTCGAGATGGGTACTGTTGTACTCCTTAGCCGGCCGGAGTGGCCGTGCGGTTCTAGGCGCTACAGTCTGGAACCGAGCGACCGGTACGGTCGCAGGTTCGAATCCTGCCTCGGGCATGGATGTGTGTGATGTCCTTAGGATAGTTAGGTTTAATTAGTTCTAAGTTCTAGGCGAACTGATGACCTCAGAAGTTAAGTCGCATAGTGCTCAGAGCCATTTTTTGTACTCCTTAAAATGTAAGTAAACCTGTTAATTTATAACAAAACTGATTGACTATTATGAGTCAGCTATAGACTTCCGAAAATGCACGAGGATGCACTGATCAGATTGTGGTCCCATCTCCATGTCATCATCAAGCTTCTACGAGATTGACTTTGTTGGTAATGTGTGCAGAAGCACAGGCTGTGGCTCTCCCCGGGTTCCCGGGTTCGATTCCCGGCGGGGTCAGGGATTTTCTCTGCCTCGTGATGACTGGGTGCTGTGTAATGTCCTTAGGTTAGTTAGGTTTAAGTGGTTCCTAGTTCTAGGGGACTGATGACCTCAGAAGTTAAGTCCCATAGTGCTCAGAGCCATTTGAACCATTTTTTGTGGCTCTCCTTTGTTTGCTTTTGTTTTATTGCAAACTGTTTCTGTTCGTATGGTTGAACAAGATCTCTACTCTGAATAAAATTTCGAACTGTCATTGTAGACATAATTTCATTAGTCAAATGGTTCAGATGGCTCTAAGCACTATGGGACTTAACATCTGAAGTCATCAGTCCCCTAGAACTTAGAACTACTTAAACCTAACTAACCTAAGGACATAACACACATCCATGCCCGAGGCAGGATTCGAACCTGCGACCGTAGCAGTCGCGCGGTTCGGGACTGAGCGCCTAGAACCGCTAGACCACTGCGCCCGGCATACTGAACAGCATCTACAGTATCGAGCGGTTGGTATTCTTTCTGTTTTCGTGTTACTTTTTGCAGAATAATATTGTTTATTTCAAATGCATTATAAAGTTTCGGACGATTCTGGTTGCGTAGCAGTATTACTATCAAAAGCCGATAAGTAATAAGTACAACTTCCTAATCATACAGGCTCTCTGTTAAAAGCTACTGCGAGGAAGAAAACAAAACAATGCATTGTTGTGTATACAGTTTTTGTTTGGAATTATGTGTACGCAGAAACAATATATATGGGGTAAAAAATTTGTCTAGTGGTTTAGATGTACCGCTATCGTAGTTAAAACTTCTAAGCTGCCGATGAACGTCACGGCGGTTAGGTTGATGTCTGGCCGGGTGTGGTAACCGTCGTCTGCGGCCGCGGCTTAGTTAGTGGCTGGTATAGTGGAGGTCGCGGGTTCGAACCCTGCGTGTGTGTGTCCATTTTAACATGTACTGAGTGCGGTTTCCGTAAGAATCAAAATGGTAGTGTCACCCAACGACACATTTCAGATGACAGTCGTATTCATATGTGAAAAGAAATTTTAAAGGAAAAAAACCTGAAAATATGATGAGCTAAAATGCTCAGTGATAGGCGGAGCAGTATAACGAGATTCTCATTGCTTACCATCTGGACAAAAATACCGCGAGGGTGAGCCTGGTCTGCACATTTACTGAGGGAAGAAACCGAAGAGGAATTCTTTCTTATGCAAGACACCGTTTTAAAGTTTCGTTTTACACAGTCATGTTTCAACACTTTATGTGCTGCCTTAAAAACATCCTACTGAAGACAGGAGTTAAATTGGTGAAACATGTCTACGTAAAGAAAACTATGAAACGGTGTCTTGCATAAGACCGAATTTCTCTCCAGTTTTTATTAGCATGCGCGGAAATAAGAAGAACGGAAAGTTCCAAAAGATGACTGCTTATCGGCGGGGATGGCAACAGGAAGGGGTTACGTGCATCGCTGAATGACCGATATTAGTCCACTGTTTTTGTCGTCACTAGGATAATTAGTATTTGACACTTAACTTGTAGCACTACATTTGCTAGCTACTCAACATCTAGAGGGCACACATCCTTCTTTAAGGTATATAGAGTGGCAAGTGAACTGCTCACAAAATAATGAATTTGTATTCAATTATTTCGGTTTCTAGAACACAGTTCCCAATTCCTCGAAGTTTTCGTTGTCGGCCGTCTCTACGTCGAGCAGCGTTGCACAGCGCCAGCCACACACGGCCGCAGTGGGGCAAAGGGGAGCGACGCGACGGCGGCGCCAGTGCAGCTCTTCGTGGTTACTTTGAGTGTAGGAACTTGCATAGAAAACGGTGCTGTTATTGTCGCTTACACCACTTTGCATCAGAGAGAGGATTAAGGGCGCGTTCTGTCCTTCCGGTGAACGCTAGCAAGCAGAGCTAGAGATCGAATGTGTCTCGTTCGAGACTCTCGAAAAAAATATCGAAATTATCCAGAAACTAGAAACAACTCGACATGGGCTGAACCGTGCTGCGCGTTCTTGACCAGGAACGCAAAACAAACCTACTGTCAGTGTAAGAACAACTCTTTAGGAGAGCAGCTAAATTTGTGAGACATCTTAGAACCTTGATCTGTACAAGCACTTCCAGAAGCGTGCGGGAAAATAGCGGCACGGAAGATATCTAGGCTGCTACAATCAATTGGCTCTGAGCACTATGGGACTTAACATCGCTGGTCATCAGTCCCCTAGAACTTAGAACTACTTAAACCTAACTAACCTAAGGACATCACATAACACCGACTCATCACGAGGCAGAGAAAATCCCTGACCCCGCCGGGAATCGAACCCGGGAACCCGGGCGCGGGAAACGAGAGCACTACCGCACGACCACGAGCTGCGGACGCTACAATCAATTAAAGCAATGCTTCAAAAGAGCGTTTACCGAGAGGGTAGATAACTTTTACGATGTCGCTTAGCCTGACACGAAGTATACAGTTTGTAGTATTCTCTGATTACTTTTGCAGTCACATCACACTCTCAGACTGTCAGTATTTTCTATATTTCTTGTGCTCTCAGAGTAATTAATTCCCATAAAAACTTCAAATCGCTTTTATGCCAATTTTTTTTTTTAGTTCCCAAATATATTTAGTCCATTTTAGCATGAGAATATGACCCCAGCAAGTATTTTTTAGAAAAAGGAAGACTCTTGATGTCCGAATACATCTTGCCTGAGGGGCGCGGATGGTTACCTAACGTTTCATTTTATTTAAAACAATGTTCCATTTTTAATTTTGTGTACGTCACGTATAATAATAAATATTGTAGCAACTACAATCTGTTTTGCACGTTCTTGGTAGCACAGTAATTTGCTCCTAAACACGTTCCTAAGCAGACGAATCAAGTCATCGCAATACAGTTTGTACTCGTTAGCTGTTAGTCGATGGCTGATTGCTCTGAAATATTTCATGCCTCCTCAACTGGCGATTAGTGGCCATTGTACAGGGTGTATGAAAAAGAATCATCATTTGAGATATGAGCGTGAAAAACTTACTGTTGGAAAGTGCAAACACTCGAATTTTACATGGTTCCCGCTAGATAGCAGCAGTGTGTGCCCACTTCAGTTCTAGTAGAAATGGTGTCGGAACAACAGAAAGCATTTTGTATTCTACGTTTTGCGCAGTGCAGGTCAGTAATAGCTGTTCAGCGCGACTTTCGTACTAGGTACGGTGTGGATCTTCCTACAGCACAGAGCATTAGACGATGGCATGAACGATTCCGAGAAACAGGTTGTTTGAGTGAAGTCAAATCGCCAGGCCGTCCCAGAGTGTCTGATACAGACGTCGAACGCATCCACAATAGTTTCACAAGGAGTCCGCAAAAATCCCCTCGCCGTGCAGCTCGATAGCTCAACATGGCCCCCATGTCCGTCTAGCGTGAGTTGCGTCGACGTTTACATATGAAACCAAACAAAATTCAGCCACTGCAAGCTCTTCGTGAAGGTGACAAACAACATGTGGAGTTATGTAATTTCGTTCTTGGGAATTTGACAGTCCTCTTCCACGCTTAATGTTTAGTGACGACGCAACATTTACGGAGCAACCACATAAAGTTGTACAACTGGAGAGGGACTCTCTGAAATTTAATGTGTTTTGTTCAGTTTCACGGGAAAAGGTATATTGTCCATCTTTCTCTGCCGAGAACACTTTGCAGGAACCACATATCTCGATAGGCTTGAGAACTTTCTTTTCCCACAGTTGGAGACTGATTCGAACGACTTCATTTACCAACAGGATGGGGCACCACCACACTGCCGTCTGGAAGTGCGGGAATTTTTAAACCAAAGGATTACTGAACGATGATAGGTCACACTGGACCAAATGATTCAGCCTTATATTAGTTGCCTCCACGGTCACCGGACCTGCTATATGTGATTATTTCTTGTGGGAGTTTATAAAAGACTGTTTATGTGCCTCCATTACCAACAGCAACGAGTGAACTGAGAACACTGCATAACAGCATCTGTGGGAGCTGTAATTCAAGACATGCTCGCTGCAGCGTGGGAGCAGTCCGAATACCGCATTGACATATGCCGAGCATCTCGAAGCAGGCATGAACACTTGTGAAAAGGTATGAAATAAAGTTTTTGAATTTCCCGTTCATCAAAATACAAAATCCATTGTATATGTTTATTAGTTTCGGAAATATAGAGGTCCCAAATCGTTTGATTCTTTTTGATGGATCCTGTATTCCGGTGTTTGAAACTAATACACCAGAAAGAAACACGAAACTGCGATTCCTTTTCAGGGACGTCCGTGACATACTCCCAGACCCATGATTCCCTCATCGTTGGCGTCAGTATCCCCTACAAGTATTGCTTTCAGTACAGCTCTTTTCGATCTACGCCAAACGAAAGCTGGAGCTCAAGTGGAATGACGAGTTTTCCTCGCGTTTTTGCCGTTGTTCGCCTGCCAAATTGGAGCTAGAGGTATAGTATTCGCTGTGAGGAGATGATCATGTCGTTCCATTCCAGGAGACGCCCGCGAGCCCGTCGTTCTCAGAGTGTGGGCCGGTGAAGCGTAGCGCCAGAAGCGTGTTCACGTACCCGAGAGACTCACGAGCCGTGCTTCGACAAACTGTCGAGTTTATTGAGACGTGCGCTCTCATTTCCCGTCCCTTGGCAGAACACTGGGGAGTCATCGTTTGTGCTCACAGCTGACTACACTTGCAACATGTGACAGACATAGTACTGCAACCTACCTACACTAACTGCATCCTTAATCCAATCACACCTGAAAACCTTAAGCTGTTAAACCAAAATAAGGACGCATATCGCCCTCATTAATTAAAATCACGTTACTTTTTCATTTGAGGCATCCAGAGGCCTAGGGGTTATGATGAGGCCGCTCTTTAAAAAATACGAGTTACGTACAGAAACATACATAAAAATGTACTGACTATTGGATATACACTACTGGCCATTAAAATTGCTACACCACGATGATGATGTGCTACAGACACGAAATTTAACCGACAGGAAGAAGATGCTGTGATATGCAAATGATCAGCTTTTCAGAGCATTCACACAAGGTTGGCGCCGGTGGCGTCACCTGCAACGTGTTGATATGAGGAAAGTTCCCAACCTATTTCTCATATACAAATAGCAGTTGACCGGCGTTGCCTGGTGAAACGTTGTTGTGATGCCTCGTGTAAGGTGGAGAAATGCGTACCATCACGTTTCCGACTTTGATAAAGGTCGGATTGTAGCCTATCGCGATTGCGGTTTATCGTATCCCCACATTGCTGCTCTCGTTCGTCGAGATGACTGTTAGCAGAATATGGAATCGGTGGGTTCAGGAGGGTAATAGGGAACGCCGTGCTGGATCCCAACGGCCTCGTATCACTAGCAGCCGAGATGACAGGCATCTTATCCGCATGGCTGGAACGGATCGAGCAGCCAAGTCTCGATCCCTGAGTCAACAGATGGGGACGTTTGCAAGACAACAACCATCTGCACGAACAGTTCGACGACGTTTGCAGCAGCGTGGACTATCAGCTCGGAGACCGTGGCTGCGGTTACCCTTGACGCTGCATCACAGACAGGAGCGACTGCGATGGTGTACTCAACGACGAACCTGGATGCACGAAAGGCAAAACTTAAATTTTTCGGATGAATCCAGGTTCTGTTTACAGCATCATGATGGTCGCATCCGTGTTTGGCGACATCGCGGTGAACGTACATTGGAAGCGTGTATTCGTCATCACCATACTGGCGTATCACCCAGCGTGATGGTATGGGGTGCCATTGGTTACACGTCTCGGTCACCTCTTGTTCGCACTGACGGCACTTTGAACAGTGGACGTTACATTTCAGATGTGTTACGACCCGTGGCCCATTCGATACCTGCGAAACCCTACATTTCAGCAGTATAATGCACGACCGGATGTTGCAGGTCCTGTACGGGCCTTACCGGATACAGAAAATGTTCGACTGCTGCCCTGGCCAGTACATTCTCCAGATATCTCACCAACTGAAAACGACTGGTCTATGGTGGCCGAGCAACTGGCTCGTCACAATACGCCAGTCACTACTCTTGATGAACTGTGGTATCGTATTGAAGCTGCATGGGCAGCTGTACCTGTACACGCCATCCAAGCTCTGTTTGACTCAATGCCCAGGCGTATCAAGGCCGTTATTACGGCCAGAGGTGCTTGTTCTGGGTACTGGTTTCTCAGGATCTATGCACCCAAACTGCGTGAAAATGTAATCACATGTCAGTTCTAGTATAATATATGTGTCCACTGAATATCCGTTTATCATCTGCATTTCTTCTTGGTGTAGCAATTTTAACTTGGTGTAGCAATTTTAATGGCCAGTAGTGTAAATGAGAATTCGACACGTGTTGATATCTAGTGGCAGCAAGTTGAAGTACGAAGAAAACCAAATGATATCCTTGGAAGCCAACAGGGATATGTGAAGCTTCTAACAGTACAACTTTCGTGAAGTATTGCATTAACATGCAGCCAATTTTGTGGTGTTCACTTTGAAAGTGTTTCACGTCTGTTTAGCACATTGTAACTACAAATGAGCACAGAACGGCAAACAAAGCATTTTTGTTGCTTAATTTTAAACAAGTTATTCGAATGATTATCTGTGGATTAAAATTCAAGTCATTAGGTTTTGAATTACGTCGTAGCCAATAACCAGATCGAATGTGGTTCATCAGTTTGTTTTTGTACCAGTCAATCATTTATGGGAAGGGACCAACATTTTGCTTTTTTCGAAAGTGCAAACAAAACATGTCCAAAAGAGATTTTTCTCAGAATAGTAATAAATGGCTCTAAGCACTATGGGACTTAACATCTGAGATCATCAGTCCGCCAGACTTAGAACTACTCAAACCTAACTAGCCTAAGGACATCACACACATCCATGCCCGAGGCAGGATTCGAACCTAGCAGCAGCGCGGTTCCGGACTGAAGCGCCTAGAACCACTCGGTCACAGCGGCCGGCAACATTAATAAAGAGTTGTAGCAAAGCCCAGCTGCAGATTTCTAGTAGTTGATATGCACGGTTATTTAGTGAACTTGGAAGGCTCTCGAGGCAAATACCTTGCGTCTAAGACACCACGAATACATAAGATGACATGGTCTCTACTGAAAAAGGAAGATTCTTTTACATTATTTTTAAAGTCTTTCATTGCACCCATGGCTTTTGCCAAAAAAGATCTTAACAGTAAGAAACCATTGGGGACTTCATTGAAGAACCATGTTGAACACTATCAAATTAGCAGAATACGATGATCTTCAAAAGCTTCTGGATTTCATCCCCGCGATCCACCTCAAATTCTAGAAAGCACTAAAATATGTAGCAAAGTCAAGAAATAAAGGAACAGAAGAGAAATAAAACTTTACGAAGAGAATGGTAATGACGAAGAAAAGATATTTCTGATTCTGATCAGTAATAAAATGCCTTCTGATGAGTGGAAGGACAAACATTGTTGTTTGTTGCGTATGATTATTTTAAATATTTGCCAGACTACATTGTTGTGCTAATGCTTTTCCTTTCTTCGTTAATACTGTAAAAAGTTTTAAAATACGTTGATGAACTCACGGCTTCGCTTTTAATTGAACACAATGCCAGTGGAGGTAAAGGCAGCATCTTATCAGTAATGTGCTGATAATATGAATCCATTGGTTGAATAACATTTTTTTTTAAAAAAAGAGGTAGACAGAACCTTGCTGATAATACAAAGTTTCAGACTGATAAATTTATTCAAAATTAATTATAACCTGTAAACTCTGACCTAAATTTTCACTAAATTTAAAAAGTGTCACCGCCCTTGGCCTCTCCGTGCGTCTTTTACAGAATTTTTGTGATTTCTGGGAATTCGCTTCGTAAGAACAGTCGACATCAGTGCATGTTTGATGCCGTTCATTCAACAATACAGCACGGATGCCAAGCTTGCTATTATTTGTAACAACAGCTGAATGCAACCGGAGCAGCTCGAACGCCATAGCCGCAGTCTACGATCGAAGTTCTGTCCTCCGAGCGCCCCCACCGCGTCCATTTCCAGCAGCAGCAGCTGCCTGTGCTGTGGTCGTAACTGCAGTCGGCAGACCGACGCTACCTACAGCTGGTCCCGCAGCCTGCTCTTCTTCCGTACTGTGGCGTACACAGCCGCGAAAAACAAAACATGGATTCCGATCCCGGTTCAATACACAAGATCGGGAAATTTCAGTTCCTCTCGATTTAGTTTTCCGTGGGCCGAAATCTACGTTAAAGCTGTTTCGAGATTCTCTAAAGCAGCAGAACACCATTGACATCAAATGTATTTCACCTGTAACTGCAAATACGTAACATTCCACACGTTATTCTTAAAACTTCTAACCCAATAGAACTTCTGTTTTAAGGAGATTCCGTTGTAATCTGTGATGCAACTTCACGTTCGCTTGTTGACTACTGTCTACTGACCCTTTTCACTCATTGCTGCAGCAACATTATAAGCGCACCCTTTTAGCGTCGCCGGATACAACAATTCAAAGAGGCAAGTTTTTTAACTTGTATTCTAGATAGTTTTTTACACTTTCTTTCTTTCGCGTTTTCTTCAGCGCAATCCTGTAACTTCTGAAGGATTGCAGTATAAGGGTTCCTTTCCTTTCTGCAGGGAAAACTTTAGCCAGAAGCACAATGTTTGATTTATTCTTACAGTGGATGGTGCCGGCAGTGGTTAAGACAATGGATTCTTATTCGAGGGCTCTGGATACGAATTATCCGTCCGCACGAATTTAGATTTTGCAAGCTTTCATACGTCACGTTGGGCCAGTGAAGACATGGGCCCGTTTAACAAACCCGCGACCAACTCCTTCCCACACCCTCGTTCATTCCGAAGCAAACATTAAATTTTAAAGTACTTCAGCCATTGTTTTTGTTTCACAAGCATTGCTTGTACTGCAGTCGTAGCCGCATACCGCCAGAAACATAAAGATAGACGAAATCGTCTCATACATGCGAACGGCGTCAAATGTTTGGCAGAACAAGAAGGTGAAATTTGTAAAGCAAATGTATTTCTTAACTAGAATATACGAAAAACACAGCCTAAAGATATCGACAGGAAAAATCGTTTGACTTTTAACAGAACAATGACAAGAACAAGAACCATTATTGATGTTCGATATGCATGCAACAGTATGCGTACCAAATATGTTCCAAACGTTGCGCATAAAAGCGGGATTTATCCAGCGCTCGTACCTTGGCTGCTACTGGTGATAAAAAGGTAGGGCTAGTGTTTTGGATAGCCCTTGGACTAGGGACCTTTTGTATGTCCAACAGAAGGATCGTCTTAGGGTCACTATCCTACAGTACAGACTAAGAGTATGAATATTATATACTTCCTCCTGCTTAGGCAAATGGAGCAAACTGGGTGGTTGTTTTTGCATTTGATGTGCTCTACGATGGGCTTGTGGGACTTTTGAGGTTCCATTAGTTCATGGGCGGTTCCTCGGAAACCCCGAGGAACGGTTTTTTTACTACATTTTCGCCGTCACCAGTGGACCAAAATCCAGCCGAAGATCCCGAGACGGCTAAGCACGGCAGTTGGTTGAAATTTTTACCATATATTCCTAAATTCCCTCTCTCGAACAGCCTTGAAAATTTCCTTGATATCTTTATCCGTTTCCAAGACAGATAGGTTCAAAGTCACCAAACTTCTACACGTAAAATCCGGTATGAGGCAAAATCTAAATAATATATAACCACAGCGAATTGCTCAAATTTTAACGATGTATTCTCTAGACATGTGTGTAGAAGAACTATTTCCCCGTTTTCAAAAATCTTTATCCTTTATCGAGAAACACCCCAAAAACTTATTTGGATACTCTGTAAGTGAGACAACAGTGCTAGGAAAAGAATGAAGAAGACAGTGTCACGGGGATGGTGGGAATAATAAAGAGAAAGATAAACTTAAATTGTGTGAGAGATAGTGATAATGAGAGACAGTGTGTATGACAGTAACAACGAGGAAGAGAGAAACAGTGACAGCGAAAGAGACAGCAGCAGCAGGAAGGAAAGAATGAGATACAAGCAGTAAGAGAAGAGACAGCAGAAGTAGGACGGAACGAAGGAGACAGTAGCTGTGCCACAGGAGAAAGTTACAGAGAGAATGACAATGACTTAGGCTGAATGAATGATCGAGAATGAGCAAGTGGAACTAGATGGGTAGGAGCGACTTCCAACGATGGACTAGTGGGTGTGAGTTAGTTACTGTTAGGAGAGCTTTTGTGAGTCCGAGGTGAGTTCCATGTCAGAGAGGGCGCGAATATGTTCGCTGAAAAAATTTTTGGGGTAATTTTTAAAGGTTCTGAGGAAGGTGCACAGAAGCGCCAAAGAAAGTGGTATAGGCATCCGTATTCAAATACAGAGATGTGAACCCAGACAGAGTACGGTGCTGCGGTCGGCAACGCCAATATAAGACGACAAATGTCTGGCGCAGTTATTACGTCTGCTACTGCTGCTACAATGACAGATTACCAAGATTTTAGTGAGCTTGAACGTGGTGTCGTAGTCGGCGCACGAGCGATGGGACACAGCATCTCCAAGGCAGCGATGAAGTGAGGATTTTCCCGTACGACCATTTCACGAGTGTGCCGTGAATATCAGGAAGCCGGTAAAACATCAAATCTCCCACATCGCTGCGGCCGGAAAAAGATACTGCAAGAACGGGACCGACGACGACGGAAGAGGATCTTTCAACGTAACAGAAGTGGAACCTGTAACACTCCGGGTTTAATCTTACTGACTTATCCCGCTCGATCGGGATCTGATAGCAGCCCAAATAGATAATAATTAATGTGACCGTGTACCTAATGGGGCTGGCAATCGGATTGGACTGCTACGGAGTTGTTACATTCCATCTTTGACCTTCTCAAATACTGTAATAAAGAAATGTCTGGTGCCAAGAAGAACGACAACACAGCTTCATTAATCAATGACCTATATTCATCACAAAAACACAAAGTAAAGAGACAGCCACTGCCTTCGTCGTACAGAATTAATAACGGCTAATCTCAGCACAGGCCCTTTAGTTATTCATTATCGTCACACGCAATTTCAATCATTGTAATCCAACACTACAATCCAACACTGCAATCCAACACTGCAATCCAAATGACGCCGGCGTGGTAGACGCGTAATTACAAATATCGGCACAAAAATATCACTGAATCACACTAGTAATTATACTTTTTCACTTTCCCGAATATTTCTAACACAAAGGGGTTAAACCACGGCGATGGCCACTCCCTTTGTCGGTACGGTCTTGCATTACAGCAACAGACCTCCACCCGGCTCGGCCCGCAGCGCGTACCACACTCTACTATCTCAACACTCGCTCTCGCTCTCGCCACCCGACGCACACTATCGATTGTTTGTCCTGTCGACCTGTGCTGTCGCAAAACTTATAGTAAGGGCCTACGGACCCCTTACAAACCCTTCCGCAAATTGCTGCATATTTCAGTGCCTGGCCATCAACAAGTGTCAGCGTGCGAAACATTCAACGAAACATCATCGATATGGATTTTCGGAGCCAAAGCCACGACACAAAGCTTTACGCCTCGCCTGGGCCCGTCAATACCGGCAATTGACTCTTGATGATTGCAATTATGTTGCTCGGTCAAACGAGTCTCGTTTCAAATTCTGTCAAGCGGGTTGACGTGTAGGGGTATGGAGACAGCCTCATGAATCCATGGACTCTGCATGTGAGCAGGGGACTGTTCAAGCTGGTGGAGGCTCTGTAATGATGTGGAGCGTGTGCAGTTGGAGTGGTATGGAACCCCAGGTACGTCCAGGTACGACTCTTGACAGGTAACACACACGTCAGCACCCTTTCATGCCCACTGTGCATTCCGGTGGACTTGGGCAATTCCACCAGGACAATGCGACACCCTACACGTCCAGAATTGCTACCAAGTGGCTCCAGGAACACTCTTCTGAGTTTAATCACTTCCGCTGGCCACAAAACTGCGCAGACATTTCCGTTATTGAGCATATCTGGGGTGCCTTGCAACGTGCTGTTCAGAAGAGATCTCCATCCCCCTTATTCTACGGATTTATGGACTCTCCAGCAGGATTCATGGTGTAAGTTCCCTCCAGCACTACTTCAGACATTAGTCGAGTCCATGTCACGTCTGCGCATTCGCGAGGGCCCTACACGATATTAGACAGGTGTACCCGTTTCTTTGCCTCTTCTGTGTAGAATGAGGTAGCTGGTACCCCACATTTCAGTCTTTTAAATAATCAGGAACGTATTCGTACATATTTTGTGTTCCGATAGGAGCATTTTTCCGCCTGTGTATACGAGTGTCAGAAGAAGTTAAATATTCAACTTTGAGCTTAACGTGATGGTGCTGTGGGAAGACAGTGGACTGTTTTCCGTCCTTCTTTACATTTTATTTGCAGAGGTTGTGGTATTACTTACAAATACTGCAAGTATATAGAAAAAACTAAGAAAATTTACATATATATGTGGGACCATAAACAGATGTCTGCAAAAAGAAAAAAAAGAAAAAAAAAACAGGGGGGGGGGGAGGAGAGTATAGAAATTTTGTAAGGCGTTACAGCAGAAATTTTGAGAGCGAAAAAAGGCTGTAATTGTTTACACAATTTAGGAATGTCCTTAGGAGTATCTGTGTTAAACGCCTGTAGACTAGGAAGTAATATCCACATGAACTAAACAAAATGCAGTGAACATGTTAGCAAAATAATTAGTCGAAGATAGTCAAAATCAAAGATAAAAGCAAAAAGGACGAAATCAAAAATATAAAAATGAAAGGAGAAAAGTCAGTGAAGTACTAGGAAATGTTGATGTCGCAGATTCCCTAAGCTTACAGAGTGTGACAAGAAATAATGGAGTAGTTGGTCTGAAAGAGGATGCCGCTTCGAAGGGAACAGCTCATGCCACGAACATGACTGGTCGTCTCGAAATATTCTTGTGAAATGTATGATTTCTAACACTCATGATGTGTGATGTTGTTATCCGTAGGAAGAAAACTTATCGTATTCTCTGTGATGTCGAAAGCAGGGTGCTGTTTGGCATTAACAGAAAAGAGAACGATACTGGCCACGGATGTGGTTGGTTTATCACCAAATCTGATGAGCCAGTTTCCATGGAAATGCTTCGCGGGGAACCCTGTGACAGCATTGTAGAAACACACATATGAAACTTAAAGGTTACACTGCACATTGCTTCCTTCCTCTCTTTACATGGGCGTTTCTTCGGCAGCAAATATCCCCTTCTAGTTGAAACTGACAGATCATAATAGATGGAATTACCGAGAAAATTGGAGAAACTGGTTAAATTAAACAAAACATCTGACATGCACAACTCTCTCAACTCAAATGTTGTAGAAGTCAAATTCCGTGATGTAATGGAAATGGATATCTCAGAAATTAAACAAGAACGTGCATCATGGGGAATAGTCGACGTAAGAGAAATACAAGTAAGTAATAATAGAGGTTTAAGGTTGAATAATAAGTAGTCTATTTTTGTTGTACTGATTTTTGTTTATTTCTAACTAATTGTCGGCTTGTTTGGCTATCTTCAGGGAACAACTGAGTAGCCTCCGGAACTGACAGTAGCTCTTAGGCAACCAAACATTGTAAGCAAAGATAAATCCAATTGCATAGAATGGCTGCTCCATTTTTAACGTTGTAAATTACACTTCACACAGTTGACAATATTAAACGCAATAAAAAAACTAAACTGCTTAATATTATAGTATTACTGGTTGTACGATTATAATGCCAAAGGTTATTAGGTCGTGACATTGGACGAGAAACTGTGAGCCTGAGCAATCTTGATGTATGTCGTGCAACAAACATCTTTTACGTTGTAAATCACAGTTTACCCAGCGGACGGTACTAAACACAGTACATGATTGAAATACACAATATTACAAGTTATATTGTTATAGTGTTTAAGTTTGAGAGGTAAGTAAGGAGAGGAATATAAAATTCTGTTGTGTTTTGATTTTGTGTAACAGTATGTGTCATTGTGACGATCTGTGGATATGTGACTGGTTGATTGCATCGTGTGAAGCCTTAAAGTGAGGATGTGATCAGCTGCAATTGATCATTTAGAATCTGCTGGGGGCTTTAAGCCAAATGTTTGTGTATGTCAAGTGCTTCTAACAGGCTTAGTTTTCTTTCTTTCTTGGCTGTATTTAGTACTTGTGTGTGGACTTCGTATCTGTGTCCTTCCTTCTGGCCATGTTCGGCAAAGGTGGAGTCTAACTTGTGGAATCTCCAGCTGCGTTCGTTGAATAAAACGTGAGCTGCTGTGCCTCTAACATAAAAAGTTTTATAATTGCAAGGTTTGAGAGCTGTGTCTAATTTGTCGAACAGTTTTCGTAAATATGGGATTGCACACATGTTGGTTTTAGATATGACAATTGCTGCAGATGGGGAATACACATATTGTAACAATTTTCTTCATTGTTTCCTATGTAGACAGTTGTCAGTTAAGTCAGACATACGTTTAATGCTGTGCAATTCTGTCTGAAAATTCTGTTGTGACATTGATATGGTTGCAAGACCATTCTTGAAGATGGCCCAGTAGGCAGAAAACTAGTTAAAAATAAACAAAAACTACTAGAACTATTACAGCTTACTTGTTATTCAACCCTAAATATGGAATTGTTCTACCAATAAGTGATGGCAGAAGCCTTATATAAAATTAATAATTCACAAACAAAAGTAATAGAGAGCCGGTGGAGACCTACAACCAATCGCCCCCAGCCCTGTCAATTTCATTGTGACTCATAATACCCCGTCGTAGGACAAATACAGCACGGCAGGTTTTGTCCGCTTTAGGGTTACACCTGACTTCCATAACCCATGCTGACGCTTAGCCATATCAGAATGAGCTGCTTAGCCATATCAGAATGAGCTGTGCAGGTGAAGCAGCGCGCGAAAAATTCGGAAAGGTATTTCATTATCCTGGAAGTGACAGCGCATCTACAGCCATTGCATCAACTACACAGTATGAACCCAAGGCGACCCAATATTCACACCAAATTCTAGAAGCAAGAGACAAAACGCATCCTCTATGCGGAAGCCAAGAAATAATTTTAAATGGTGAAACTTCGAAGCTCTGCGACTTCATGTGCTTCCTTGGTGAAGAAACATGTCGCTGAGTCAACTTGTGAACACGTAGGGGTCGGCTGCCGCGAAGCTCTGTATTCAACAAAGTAGGATGAACGGTGTGCTCCGAAACACTTGTGCCTGCACCAGCATTGCGCTCTTTCGGCAGAGATGCCACAGATCACCAACTACCCAACGTTATGGAGCAGACCAGCCTCCGAATCCCACGCGCTGTCAAGAGCTGTGGACGTCCAACCATTTAGCGCCTAGTGGTAGCTTCACTGCCCTTCTACCTCTTTAAGTATAGCCGTGCGGTCTGAGGCCCCTTGCCAGGGTTCGCGCGGCTCTCCTCGTCGGAGGTTCGAGTCCTCCCTCGGGCATGGGTGTGTGCGTTGACCTCAGCGTAAGTTAGTTTTAAGCTAGATTAAGTAGCGTGTAAGCGTAGGGACCGATGACCTCAGCAGTTTGGTCCCATACGAACTTACTACAAATTTCCAAAAAAAGTCTTTAAGTAGTTGCTCACGATAGTAGTACGAGAACATTCGACAGTTTAGCCGTTTTCTAAATACTCTTTCACAGGTTCTGGATAATAACTATCTGCCCATTGTGAAAGTCGAATATGTCATTGGATTTCTGCATTTTCAGCCAATGTCTTCTCTAGGGTGATCCCCCTTTTGTGTCTGCTCCGTTTACATACTTCTGTTACTGCGTCATGTACCCGCATTGCCACCAGGTGGCATCCAATGCCGCGGTGGGCAATAGTAATAATGTTTTGGCTGATCAGTAAATAGGAGACTTAGGGCTCATCTCAGCACACATAATTTGCTGTCAGAATCTGTTTGCCGCCACGAAGGAAGTATACACAGAAAAAAAAATCTTTCCTATGTGCATGAGGCCTAGAAAGGCTAAACTATGTGTTGAAGGCTGCAGCTAGGTTATTTGATTCAAGAAAAGCATTTGAATGTGTAGTCCGTAGAATACTTTTTCGTAGTCTGGAGCGTTATGGGATTAGGGAAAAAGCCAACAATGGTTCACTTAGTATCTGTGAAGTAGGAGTGGAATTTGTCCGCCAGTGTCCACAAAAAAGAAGAGGTTTGAAAGTGTCTGGGAAAATTTGACTCGTTCCACATCATTACGAAATATCGTATTCATGATCCATGGAACTAGTATTACTCTAATCTCTCTAATCTCTAATCATGTAAAGTGGGGGTGGGGGTTCCCACAGGGTTCTGTTCAGCGTCCACTGCTTTTTGTTGAGGTATATATGACACCGATCTGCCACTTTACATGACAAACAACAGAAAAATTGTTGTCCTTGCAAATGACAAGTGTCATTGTGAAAAATGTGGAATGTAATATAAATGATGTAGCTAATGAGGTAGTCAGTAACAGCAACACATGACTTTCGGAGAACAGATTAACTCTTTAGTCTAACCAAACACAGTGTTTACAGCTTCTTATATGCGCTTCTTGTAAATACGACATTTTATTACCTAAACGTGGTCAAACTGTCAGTTAAGTGGAACATTTTAAATTCTTAGTGCTAGAAGGTAGATGCAGGCTTTGTCGGAAGTATCACGCTCAGCATCGTGCTTAGAACCTTACTGTTGCTGTCCTCAGTATGAGAATCATCTACGGTGTCTATGACTGTGAAACGCGAAGACTTTTTTTACTTTCACTCTCGTTATCTGGTATGGTGTTATATTTCGGGGCGACTCAAGCATATTGTTAGGCCAGAAATGGGCGGGCGGCCTGATCGGCGGTTTCAGTTCGCGTATTTGTGTAGGCGGTGGTATGGAAGTCTCGGGATTAGTAACTCCGTGAATCTTCCGCATATACTACATCGTAGAACTTGTTGGCAGTATGGACTCAGTCAGGAAACAATGTGCAACGTTCAATCAGTGAGCGCTAGACAGAAAAACTAAATACACTTGGATAACGAATGCTTAAGAATAGATGGGTAGATCACGTAATAACTAATGAGGAGGTACTGAATAGAATTGGGGAGAAGAGGGATTTTTGGTACAACTCGACCAGAAGAAGGGATCGGTTGGTAGGACGCGTTCGGAGGCATTAAAGTATCACCAATTTAGCGGGGGGTAAAAATCTTAGAGGGAGACCAACAGATGAGTAGACTAAGCTGATTCAGAAGGATGTAGGATGCGGTAGTTACTCGGAAATGAAGAGGCTTGCAGAAGATAGAGTAGCATGGAGTGAAGACCGCAACAACAACAAAAACACTTCCGTAAGCACTGGATAGAAAGTGGTTTATTATTCAGCGGGTTTCATTTTCAGTAAGCTTCCTGCGGTCTTAAAAGAGTTGAGTCATAAATCCGAAGTATTCAAATCCAAGTTGAAGATTTCATTGTGACTCACTCTTTCTATTCTGTACAGGAGTTTCTCGTTAGCAGTTGGCAACTTTTCTCTGTAATGTGATGCTTATTCGTATACAATTTTTCGTGTTTTATTATTTATTTTGTTTATAAATTTTGTGATCAGCGTTTTGTGATCTTTGTACTGACTCGTTCCATGGCTAAGTAACTTTGGCTCGGGTGGCTACACGGAATATGATAAATACATAAACTACATAAAATAAGTAAAACATATTGTTGGTTTTTCTGTATAGCATGCGCGTATCGCACTCACTGCAGTTGAAATGCGTATTCAGCGAAATATACCGGACAGCGTCCTCATGTACCCTAATATAGTCTGGGTGATGGTCTTTCAGGTCGGTACACACACACACACACACACACACACACACACACACACACACACACACACACACACAGAGGTTGTTGTGTTGGCCACGCTGCGACTTCACCTCGTGTACACAATTTTTGTCTGCGTCTTTAGTGACTGCCTTATTTTTAATTTTTTTTCTGTTGTGTTTGTCGTACAAACGTGCTGTGATGCACATCTTGGCTAATCTGTTGTAGTTATTATGACACGTTAGATACACTGGTGCACAAATTCTCTTTCAAGCATGAAAACTGTAAGAACGGCCCTTGACGAAAACTCAGGATGGCGAGAGTTGTGCAAGAGCGTGCGAGTCCTCCAGCTCCTCGTGGTGACATCACATTTTCGTGACGCGGCCGGTTGCGTATGTGCTATCGACTAAGCAACAGCTTTGCAGGACATTGTACTGCGATAGCTGTCAGTGATAAGTGGTGAAGGGGGTTTACTACTACCAGCTACGATTTACAAGTTAGCAGAAACAATTTTGTTATCAGAGCCGGAGGTGGAAGAACCGGGCGCAATGCACCGGCTTTTACGTATTGTTTCTTACGCTAAGACTGCAGTTTACACTATTTTGCAAAGGCAGTAACGTCAATCTACTCTGTTTTCAGTATCTCTAAGGAAGAAAAAAAAGAATAGGTGAAGAAGAGGTGCCTGTTTTGTGTCTCTTTGTAACCAATACACATCGTAGTTTGTACTGATTCTGTCTCACCTGAAGATTATCTATGCAGGATGTCGCATGCCGTATTTAAGCAAAGGAGCTGCTCATTCGTCTTCGCGTGCCGTTAGGGGGCAAGTAAAACAAATTATACAGATCATAATGGAAAAAAGAGACACCGTCCAGGTCACTTGCTATGTTTTTATTTGGGTAGCCAGTTTCGATCCGAAATACAGATCATCTTTACATCCAGTGAAGTATTAGGGAACGTTACTTTATCAGCCATCCGACAATAAGCGCAATTTCATCGTCCTCATATAAGTGGAAGAGACTTTCACGAGAGGTTAAAATATTAAATTAATAACACAAAGGAACATAAAGACTGAAAATACATGTACTTAATACACGACAGTTAATATGTATGAATTATTACGGAATAAGGGTACAAATGCACAAGTTTGCGAAAGATAAAAGAAGTTGGCCACGAGAATGCACCAGTAAGTTGGGCGTCGAGAGGTGCATTCGTGTCCTCATTGTTCAGGAGTTTTTATTGCTCTGCGCGTTTCGAATTTTTCGCCAGTTTTCTTTGATCTAATTTAATCTCATTACGTCTTCATCGATTTCATTCCCTGTCGATCCATTCACTTATTTTAGCGATTGTAAATCAATTTAAAACGAATGTTGCTGAATTTAAGTCTGTACGAGGATGTATGTTGGATTTCCTTTTAACTACTCAGTGTGCAGATGCTGTGCACATTGTCTTACAAACTGCGCTTTGCCTTGTCCTAGTGATATTGGAAAGTTTCTTGTATAAAATTGTATGAAATGTGTTTTTTTGTGAGTTAGGGAAATTTTTACATAAAAATAGTTATTTTAATTAAAATGCGTAATCCTTTCCGATTTCGGTTACAACTTCTGTGAACTTGATTATGACGCTTGTTTCTCGACCGGAGAGAATTTCCCTACTTTTATCGATATAAGACGGGAGACCTTGTGTATGTGAAGCGCACGATGGCGCACTGATTGGCAAAACTTGTGGCAAGCAGTGGTGGTGGTGTGGTGGTGTGGTGGTGGTGGTGGTGGTGGTGGTGGTGGTGGCGGCGGCGGCGGCGGCGGCGGCGGCGGCGGCCGTGGCGACGACGACTACCACCACCACCACCCGTCCGTGACACAAAATTAGAGTTTCTGCAGAAGCATTTACAGAACATTCCAGCTGCTGATACTGTCATTTATGTACTACAAGATGAATAGATTGATTTTCAGTGGGATGGCCCTTTTATAAAGCAAGAACGTAGTATGATTATGCAACTGATGGGCTCGTTGTTTGGCGGGGATATTTGTATTTTAGACATCGCTCTTCGTGTAGAAATTTTTAACCGCACATAAATCATAATGGACATTGAACCACTGACTAAGTTTCTGTAATTCGTTTTCTTTTCAGTTGTGGTAAAGGTTCACTTACGCTGCACTTAAATGCAAAAGACAAAGATCTGTTGTGTGTTTATAAAAATCGTTAAAACTCATTGGTCATTAATGAAGTACGAGGTTCTTTCAAGAAAGAAAAGCTTTCCTGCCGTAGATTCAGCAGATGGAGTATTGGAGAGTGGGTAAGGCAGACTTAACGAAAGCAGCTCAGATAAAAGCCGTCTGTGCCTTACCTACAAAAAATGAGATCATTTAGGTTTAATGTGACACACGGAACAAAAGGGTAAATATAATGTGCACTGAACTGATACATACCAAGTGAAGTGATAATGGACAGCAACCGTCGAAACGTGCTAAGAGCTCAGAAATTTGCAGAAGTTAGGCATTTTGTGTTAAAAGGAGAACCGCCGCCTCTACGTATGGGATCGCCAAGGATTTTCACATATGACCATTTTGCATTTACAAAAATTCTAATTTCATATAATTACAATCTTTTTCAAGAAACCTGTTAGTCTGGACACTTAAGTACATTCTAAGACGCACCTCGAAGAAATTATCTGAATGGGTCGGAATCCTGTACAGACAAACAAATTATTACAATTTCAGAAAAATTAGATGATTTATTCAAGAGAAAGAGCCTCACAAATTGAGCAAGTCAACAACGCGTTGGTCCACCTTTGGCCCTTATGCAAGCATTTTTAGGCATGTTATTGATAGAGTTGTTGGATGTACTTCTCACGGACATCGTGCCAAATTCTATCCACTTGCCGCGTTAGATCTTCAAAATCCCAAACTGGTTGGAGGACCCTACCCATAATAATGCTCCAAACGTCCTGAATTGTGCAGACGACATTGCTGGCCAAGGTAGGGTTTGACAAGCACGAAGACAAGTAGTATAAACTCTCGCACATTGCCTTGCTGAAATGTAAGCCCGGGGTGGCTTCCCACGAAGGGCAAAAAACGGGGCGTACAGTGCCGCCGACGTACCGCTGTGCTGTGAAGGCGCCGCGGGTGGCAAACAGTGGGGCCTGCTATCAAGTGAATTGGCACTCCAGACGATCACACCTGGTTGGCGGGCGACGGTGTTACGCAGCGTCTCCAGATATGTCTTCCTTGGTCGTCGAGGCTGAATTCGAAGCGGGACTCATCACTGAAGCTAATTCTGCGACATTCAATGAGATTTCAGGCCGAATGTGCCCGACACCACTGCAAACGGTCTAGCTGGCGTACAGAGGTGAGTGACGGTCGACGCAAGAGGCGCCGTGAACTCAGCCCCCTTCTCTCTCAGCCGCCTGTTAATAGTTCTTGTGGTCATCGAAGTACCAATTACGCGGCGGATCGATGATAATGACGAGTGCCTCTCTGACGATTGCTCGACCCTCTCTTTCTGTCGTCTCTCTAGGTCGACCGCTTCCTTCTTGAAGCCGTGTTTGGGCACGGTTCACCCACTTCTGGCAACGTGGTCGAATAATGGCACTCCTCCTATTCAACTATCGAGCGATTCGCCTATTACTGTAACCGGCTTATTTGAGCTCAACTACATGCCCTCTCTCATCCTGCTTATATTGTTCACGCGCGTGTCTGTGAGGCATCGTCAGATACCTGTGTGAATACCAATTTGTGACCAATTTGCATAACTCTTTCGTGATGCGTATTTTTTGCCGTAGAGTGTATGTTCCATATGACTCCAAACGTTTTGGTACATGGACGCTGTTTAGCTCCTAACCTCACAACTTACGTTGTGATGGAGGTAGTGTGATGATGATTGTAATGTGGAAAAAACTTGCCGGTCCCAGACTGCTAACTACAAAACTGTGATTAACACAAAGATTGTTACCTTTCAGGTTAGGAAAGGTACTCATGTACACAGAAGAGCCAAAAAAAAACTGGTACACCTGCCTAATATCGCGTGGGGCCCCCGAGAGCACGCAGAAGTGCCGCAACACGACGTGGCATCGACGCAGCTAATGTCTGAAGTTGTGCTGGAGGAAACTGACACCATGAATCCTGCAAGGCCGTCCATAAATCCGTAAGAGTGGGAGGGGGTGGAGATCTCTTCTGAACAGCACGTTGCAAGGCATCCCAGATAGGCTCAATAACGTCGAAAACTTATCAGAATCGTCATTATGCTAGAACAGGTACAGTGGAAAATGATTCCCATATTTATCGATCGTTGGTTCAGAAATTTTACCGCAAAAAGCTATTTATTTTGTAGGGAAGATGCTTCATAGGATTACATAAAAAACGAGCTGAAGAAACCGGTTTTTTTAAAAATTGTTGTTCGTGACAAAGACATTTTTAAAATCGATAACGGAAATAGTGACAAAACGGACTAGTACCTAGGGAACTCTTGTAGAATTTCCAGTAGAACACAGTGAAGATCTTCTTGTTAAAGGTGTATACCATGATAATTGTGCGATAATGTTTTTCAGACATGATGTTGCAACTCACGGTAGCGTTGGATGACCAAAAAATGATGAGATATCTGTTTGGGTGAATTTCATTTGTGAGCGTGTTCTTGTCTGGGGAGTTTGGTGGCCAGCGGAAGTGTTTAAACTCAGTAGAGTATTCCTGGAACCAATCTCTAGCAAATGAAAATGAATAACAGTCCGCGCTCTAAGAAATTCTCAAGAATTTTAATGGATAGGCTGCTTCCCAGAGATGGAGACAATATACAAACGGCTGTTCTAAAAGTTCTACGAAGATATGTTATTCGTTAGAAAAATAAATCAGGATAAGAAAACCACGCTATGCATTCGAAACACAACCTGTTCCATCTCATCTGATATGTGATAAGAGACAAGAATCAAAGACCAAGAAGAGGAATGCATCTGAGTTGTTGAAACTGCTGCTGTAATGCTGGTGGACATTGGATCACGAGTTTGTGAACTGGAGACATGTCTCCCTTCAGACATGTTCTTGGACGAAATAACGACAAATAAATCATTCACACGTCGTACTGTCTGCCACTGATGGTTCAGATGGCTCTAAGGACTATGGAACTTAACTTCTGAGGTCATCAGTCCCCTAGAACTTAGAACTACTTAAACCTAACTAACCTAAGGACATCACACACATCCATGCCCGAGGCAGGATTCGAACCTGCGACCGTAGCAGCAGCGCCGTTCCAGACTGAAGCGCCTTGTCACTGATGAACGTAACTAAACAGTGGCCAGTTGATGGTCGTTAAACATGCGATTTCCATAAAACTGCTTAACGGCGATATTTACTAACCAAGTAGCTTTTTAGGCGCACTGTTTCCCTTTCTGCAAACACATTTTCCTGCTCTATAACTTTTCTCCTATAATTTTTTCGTCAAATTGTTCATTTCTCAGACACTGCACGTTTTACAGCGAGGAAATAAGTGTTTATCGCATAGTGAAAAACTAGCGTTTTCTGATATAGTGTGGGAGTAACAATGCTTCGTGGAAGCACATTACAGATAAGTTCACATCAGTAGTGGAGCGGTGTATTTTCTGGCAGGAATTTCGCTGACATCAGCATCAGCATTCCTGAAATTGATGACATCAGCATCGTATTTCTCGGAGTGACAGACAGCAGCGTCTGGTGTTTGGAGAATGACATCATTATCAATATTTCTGTAATTCCCACTCCATCGCTGCCCCCCCCCCTCCCCCCGTGTCCAATGACATTATGTGTTTATGGAAGCCGAGGGGTCCCAGAGCTTCAAAGTCGTGTAAGCTTCGCCCCTGCGCTTTCAGCGATTTTAATTTTCGTAGTTTGCTTGCATGTGTGCCACAATTTCTTCGCCGTCTGTACTTAACGTCGGGTATGAGGCAGCACCAGCAGCGATCAGTTGGGAAGAACAAGTGTGAGTATTTGTCAGTTATTGTTTTGTCATAACAACGTGGTTATTATTACGTAACGGCACGGCATGAGGGCAGCAGTTAACGTTGTACTGCTTCCATGCAAGGCGGTGAGAACTATTGCATGTGTATCTTTTGTTTTGTTTTACAGATGCACTGACCTATTGAAAAATTAGTAACATTATGGCATTTTCTTATTTATTGTGTTAGGTTTTAGTTGTTATTGCTACAAACGACGACTTGGATGCGTTCTGCGACATTGTAGTACCTCAGCAGTAGCTGCAATCCCTCTCGACAGCATGCCTGCCTCACCAATCGGACACACTGTCGTTCGATTGTGCTGTAACAAAGCCACAGCAGCTGCCATCTGCAGCCCAAAAACCCTCTAATCCAGTGCTAGCAGATCTGCTGGACCAGGGCGTGGCAGTGTTCCATGACCTACTACTGCCTGAGCCACAGCAGCATCTTTCTGCGTCAAGATATGACAGTCTTTTGGGCTGCCAAGATATCAGGAGGAATATAGCATGATAATGCAGGGTGTGTACGACCCGGGACAACCGGGAGATCCGGGGAAAACCCGGGAATTTTTTTAGAATTCCGGGAATTTTTCGTTGTTTTTGTTTTCAGTTAAATTTTTGTAATTTTGACTGGTAAGAACCGATACTCTGACAAAGAATATTACTGTATCCCGCTAATGCAGATAATACTGCAGCACAATAAAACATGAACGAGAGAAAAAACGAAAATAAGTTCCAAAGGAAATGCGCCATATACAGCAACAAAACACAGTGCTCATACAAGAGTCTGCCAACAGCAAAACGTGTCAAAGGCTTTAGGAAGACTTCGTAACAACAAATTGCCTCCGATGAGCGTGACGTCACAACTGTTAACATTAGCTTCGTTTTAGGAGTTAGGCCGGTATTACACTATCAAATTTCTTTGTCCAAAATCTTTGTCCAATATCTTTGTCAAAGATATTTGATAGTGTAATAGGGACTTTGTCAAATGTCGTCCAATATTTGATCAAATCTAGGGCCTCGCTGTATATTTGATCAAAGAAACCGCTTGTCTTCTGTTCACTGCAATGTGACATGTTACCGCATGGAGCGCTAGCATCGCTGCAGCGTTCTGTCGTCTGTAGTGTTTTTATAACCATTGCCGGTAAATACAATTGGTGTGAGCCGACAACTACAAAATTAATAGAGATGTCTGAAACTGATGAGGCGCTTTACAACGTGAGGCACCCTGAATACAAAAATAGATTAAGAAGATTGGAGACCTAACCTGACCTAACCTAACATAACCCTCTCCTGTAGCAAGGAATGGGAGTGTTATAGAGAGCCTGTCTTCTGAAGATTTAGCAGTTCTTAAGTGAATATTGTGCTTTGTGATATGAGGATACACTTCATTGAGCTCATACAGAAATGTATGCTCATCCATTCTTAAGTAATTGATGTACGACTTGACGTCTTCCACTGTAAGCTCACGTAACAAGTTTTGTTGAATGCTTTTATCGTGTCGTCGTAAAACCCACGGCTTCACCCAGGTTAGATTAGTTTTTCGTTCCATAGATCCGTGCTGAGGAGATCCTCGTGGATGTGGAACATGTTGATTTTTTTTAAGCTGAAATAACAATACTAATAGTATGAATAAATACAATACATCATTTGTTTCTATTAAAAATTTCGCCAATGGAGTAGAAGGAGTTGGCCAGTAGTAAGTCTTTCAGGCTCCTTTTAAACTGATCTTTATTTCTAACTAAATTTTTTATGTTTCCTGGCAAATTATTGAAGATGAGTGTTCCTGAGTAGTGGACCCCTTTTTGAACTAAAGCAAGTGCTTTTAAATCCTTGTGCAGATCATTTTTGTTCCTGGTATTGTATGTATGAACTGAGTTGTTTGTTGGAAAAAGAGATATATTATTTACGACAAATTTCATTAAGAAGTAAATATACTGAGACGCAGTAGTTAGTATACGCAGTTCTTTGAAGAGGTTTCTGCAGGAGGTCCGTGAATTTACTCCACAAATAATACGTATTACACGCTTTTGGACCTTGAAAACTTTTATTTGACTTCAAGATTTACCCCAAAATATTATCCCATATGACATTATGGAATGAAAGTATGCAAGCTTTTTCATTTTTATGTTGCCTATGTCTGCTAACACTCGAATTGCAAATACAGATTTGTTAAGGCCTTTCTGCAGTTCTGTGGTGTGCTCCTCCCAACTGAATTTATTATCAAGTTGTAATCCCAGCACTTTTAAGACTGTCAACCTCGTATGTATGGTTGAATTTTTCCCCCCCCACTTCTTTTCCGCATGTGCACACAATGCAGTTGGAGTACGTAGAACTGCTGCGGTTAATAACAAGTTGTTGTCAGCCATCTTGAACTTTGACGAAAACTTTGATGACAGTGTAATACCCCTTGTAGCGCTACGTCAAAGATCTTTGTCAAATATATTGGATGGAATATTGGATCACATCTTTGATCAAATCTTTGACAAAGAAATTTGATAGTGTAATACCGGCCTTACGAAAGGGATCAAGCGCATGCGCAGTTCAGTAGTACCTTCCGCCGCTTCTGGCTACAGAAATATGGCATCAAGCAGATAGATGCTACCGGTAAAAATTTTACTGGAGCACCCAAGTTGCCAGATTCATGCATGCGCGGCAGGTCCAGACCTAGGAGGGGGGGGGGGGGGGCAAATTGATATTCTTGAGGGGAAAAAACCTTGTTGCACAAAGCGACTAGCATCCATCGCACGTAAGTCTATCGATTATTCATATGACTCTGAAACGCATCCCTATCGGTTTTCTAACATTTTTGAACACATTCTAAGTTGATTTTTGAATGCGTGCATAGTGTACACGATGTTTGTGTCAGGGGAACCCTTGTCGCATGTCCTACAGACAAAAGCGGCTACCCGAGCTGACCGAGTAAAGGCGTACGGCTGAATGCCAACCGCTGTCTGATTGTCTGGTTGATCGGGTTTGCGAATGATGAGCGTTGTTATAATTATTAGCGAAATCCATAGATACAGACTAGAGGAGTGGAAATAAACGAATAACAGGTAAGAAAGATTACTTATTACCTTCACGGTGTATCGAAGAAAATGAAATTTTGTCGGAAAAGTTTTGGCCAGATCGCTATACTAGTAAGGGCCAGTTGTACAGTCCCCATCTAGCAGCCGCTTTAAGTTCTATTCTGGAAGAAGCGCGGAAAACACGTTGAACGAACACGTAACAACGCCTAACCGGAGAATAATCGCGGGATAACTAAACCTGTGATTCTGGCAGAGTTAGTGAAGTTAACCTGTGAATAAGCTTTGACATTGGCAGGAATAGTTACAGAATTAGTGATGACAAGACTGTTTGTTAGAATGAGGAAGGAAAAGAAACGGGCACATCACACAAATTATGTAACAATATGACGATTCCAAGTTTGTATAAAAGTTTCGTACTACTGCTTATCGATCTCATGCTTGAGAAACTGGAGCGTATGAATGAAGTGTGAAACTATTCCCTAACGTAAAGCTTTTTGCTTGTAGTAGGCCTAATAGGCATTTGATATTGGTACTTTGTGATTATTTAGTGTGTGTTACAATTGTTGCAGTATTAGAAAGGCTTAGTTTATTTTATCTAGCAGACAGTGACAAAATAGACGTAATCAGATCGGGAAACCACACCAGTCTTGGGCCCTATTTGTATTAATAGCTTTTTCAGTATTAGACAGCGACATTTCGATTTTTCATGTAGCAAAACGTTTGACGAACTTTCGCAGAAAGGAAAGTACGTCATGCAAAGCTGTAGCAAGATAAGAGAGAAAAAAATTCTAGGAGCTAAGGATTGAAGAAATGTGTATTGTCATGCTTGTCCCATGTCATTACTGGGTCTATGTATCCTATATTTAATTTTATGTCACGCAAAACAGCAAGTTGTTAGCTGATAGGGATTAAAGAATGCATATTTTCTGAAGAGTTCTCTCTCTCTCTCTCTCTCTCTCTCTCTCTCTCTCTCTCTCTCTCTCTCTCTCTCTCTCTCTCTCTCTTTTTTTTTAAAAAAAATAAGAAATAGGGACAGAATGTCAAACCGGCTGACTGTAAGCAAGAGAGGCAGCACAGGACATTTTAATTTCCATTGTCCTGAGTATGGTTTGATGGCATCCATTACAAAATATACTCGTTTGAATTCCACATAGCGAAATACAGTGACGTGCGGTAGAAGAATGCTGTGTAGGGAGGCGAGGCACTACACTTTGGCACACTTACGACCAAATAACCTGTTTTACATTTCCTCGAACACACATGTTTTATGCATCAGACTCTTCAGGAAACTGTGCACTACAAAATGAATATATTTTGAATTTTTTTTTTTTAGTTTTTGACGTCCTATCTCAAACGCTCGAGGGAATGGCAGGGTATTGCCCCGGTTCGGAAATATCATAGACCCGGGGCTGGGAAATATCATGGACCCAGGGCTGATGCTCAGAGTTATCTGAGTTATAGTGGGGAAGTGGGAAGTCTCCACGTGAACCATGTTTACATTTAATGATTTTGCTGTTTCCTCTTCGTTTACTGCTGTCACGTCAAATGAAAACAAAACAGATTTCTGTAGCCGGGAGCTATCAAGTGAATTAAAATACATTCACATAATTATGGAAGGCTAAAATGTGTTGTTAGTTGCAGATTTTTTTTTTATTTCCACCTTCCCGACGGTCACGAATTAATTGCCTTACAGAACAATGAAGTTATTTTTGTCGGTTTGCCAAAGAAATTTTCTTTTATTAATCTATTCCGCTGAGGCAGACAATATATTTGAAACGAAGTGTTTAATTCCACACACTGTTCGCTGCATTTCAAGTGCGCGTTTTCAACTTCTAGCACGTATGGCATTATGCCATAATAAATAACCAAACATGAGATAACACAGTATTGGTATTCCAAGAAAATTTACGTCCCGAAAACCACATTGATAAGCTTAATATCAGGTCGTGGCCTACTCCACTGGGAATCTGCACATACGAATGTGCACTTTATATGTGCAGATTTTAGTGTGGGTCACGAATTTCCAATGCTTTTGGAGTATCCTCTGATGTCTTGTTTCTTTTATGACATAGTGTAAGATCTTTTAATGTTTTACACATTCGAACATATGGGCTCCCTACGGCATCGTAGCTGCGTAAGCGCGGTGACGCATGTCATCTGTCGCTCTCTGGCAACTGCAGAAACGAACCTATTTCTATCAGGTCACTTGAAAATATTTCGAATGATGGTTTGAAAAGCATTACCATCAAAGCAAATTTCCTTTTACGCAAGTTGAACTATGTGCGAGAATGTACGATTAATTTCTTGACTTTCAACTCTTTTATGACGAGCCATTTAGATGAGTTTCGAGCCCAGAAGATCAGACATTTATGTCGTTATTAAAAATTTTACTGGCACATTTGTGTGATATACCGTAAATTGTAATACGCGCATAAAAACCAACATTGTATGTGAAAGCGTAGCTTCTCTTTCAGGGTATTAATCTTATAGACCAATATTATATGTGAAAGCTTTTCGTTTCGTGTAGCAACACTATGTATATTAATTTAAACCATTAACTTTTTCTGTTTATGTGTTCACGCTACTTAAGTTATGTTGCTATTGGCTGACTACATCACGTGTCGTAAGCTCTGGATACCCGCTGTAATCGGCTGGCAAGATCACGTGACATGAGCTAACAAAAGCGCATCGCAATCTCGATTTCAATGCTTCGGAAAATAACATGCGGTGTTTGGTGGAATTCGAATATATACTTTCGTAATACGAAAATATGCAGCGTACATGTTGCTGCATACCAAAGAATTTTTTTTCCTTGTCCACGTATACACCCTGTAATGAGTGTTTATTACGGTAGCTGTCGGGTACACACACACACACACACACACACACACACACACACACACACACCACCTTGTTTATGCCACAATTATACTGTTGTCTTTGTATCACCACAATACCTTCAAGCAGTGTTATTTAGTATCCCTTAAGAAAAAAAGAACCTGTGTATCAAATGCAAACTATTGTCTACCTGTCTACAAACATACACTGTTGCTCCCAACCAATAGCTTTAGGGACTCCACTACTACGAGGGAGAGAAGGCATTGCATTATTATTATTATTATTATTATTATTCCAATTCTTGAGTTTTCGACATTCGCTGTTGTGAGAAGACCATTAACAGCAGAGTTAAGAAAAAGTACTTTGACTCTGCAGTGGGTGTGATTCATAGCATATGACGTTATGTTTTATGACAACATGGTAAAAAAAGAAAGTGTGAACTGCATCTAGTAGTCACCTGGAAAAGATATAGATACCTAATATCTTGAGCAGACTTAATGCATTACATATTAAGACTTAGTGCTCTAAAGTTAGAACAGATAACATTATACGTGTAAATGTGCTACAGTATCACCACGCTACACTAATGTCAGTATCCATTAATAAAAATACCTGTGATTACCCACCATGTTCGATCGATTTTATAAACACTTATCACATGCATAACATGTTATGGTCTTTTGTGGTGTATTGTGTGCAAAAATAATGAATTCTTTGTCAGTCTGGGACACTTTACAGGTTGGATAAATAGCGGTGAGTATAATCATAATTAGAAAATATCATTCATGGAAGGCTATTTTTATTGTTGGGATGGTAACCCAGTCCAGTGTTTACAGATACACATGTCGATCAACTTACTCTCCAGATAAGGAGAACTGGGAGGAATCACAGCATTTTATCATTGTTTAGGCAAGCATTCTGTAAGCAGCGAATTGTTGTGGCCATCCATCTGTAAACCTATGTTTTATGATGCATTAAATACTGAAAAACACTCAGTCGATATAAGTGTGCATCCTAAGCACTTACAAAGAAACATCTAATGGTGTGAGCAATATCATAAACAGCAGTGGGAACACACCACAAACTATTATTAGTGTGTGTAGCCTACCACGATTTTATAGACATACTGGTGCTGACCAATGCTGTTCTGTGGTCATGGAGTGATATTTACAAAATATTAGTAGGCATAAATCTGTATTTAAGATCTGGGTATAGTTAGCAATCCATACATGTTTTCTTAGTTTATGCCTATTTGTAAGTGTTGACCTTTGGGGTTAGTTTCGGGTTGGGTTAACATTTGGAAGAAGTACAGTTTGTTGGTACTCTGACTAGATGGTAGAAATATCTACCTGCACCAGCAATAAGAACATATGAATTTACATATAGAATACTTGTCTATTGTGTGTAGCAGTGGGCGGTATGTAGGTACTTCTAGAAAAAAAAACATCATGATGCCTTTATTTTATAGTAATCCAGTTCCCTGCTGCACTGACAAATGTAGCGGAGGGAAATACATCTCTCTACATACCCCCATACTTGGTGGTGCAGATGTGTCCCTGCTGGCAGTAGCTGGGTGGTGAGTAGCAGAGAATATTGGAGAAAATCGATTTTCGAAAATGTGCTGTGTGCTGAATTCACAGTTCCCATACACGGGGTCATGCATCTTTGTTTGTGGCGAGTTGAGATGGGAACAGGACATAGCCATTGTCAAATGCAATCAGTATAGTGCTGGCTGGCTGTGTGGCATCCACGTGGTGTACAGCGTCTATTTTAATTTATTGGTACATGTTAAGGTGTGCTGCTAACACATGCATAGGTGCAGGGCGCACATTATTCCAAGGGGAAAAAATGAACAACACACTTATTATTAAATTATGTTTTCTCTTTTACACATCTAGTGGGTTGCACGGCTGGCAATTCTGTCAGGTGAGGTGGTCATGAGGTTGGCAAAATGTATCGTATGCGTTTCATATAGGTGTCACATGACAGGGTGAATCACATTGTAAACATGTGAAATTTTCTTTTCTGTATCAGTTTACTGCATGTGGATGTAAATGATGGGAATGCATTGTAATGGTTACAGACATAGTGAATAATAAAAGTTTGTCTTTTTTTATAGTAGAGGCAGTGCCCATAATCGTGTTAAAGGCAGCCATACATGTACTTAAAAGGAGATTTGTTATCTTAATGTCAGGTAACTAATTGTGCCGTTCTTACACTTGCGTTTTGGGCCATTCCGCCACCTTTTACAACTGGTCTACATTTGACAAGAATTACATGTGAACATGTTAATGTCTCTTTTTTTACAATGCACACACAGTACAGTAGTACAATATCCTCTTCATATATGCAGCGCAAATACTGTAGTTATAAAAGGAAGTTAAACACACAAAATAAATCAACCATACACTGCAAGATATGGTGTGACTGTGTGTTGATTTCCTCATTATATAATTAAAACTAAAGACAAGAAGACAGTGGTTAGCGTTTGAGACACTGGTTCGTATTCATAAGACCTAAAATCTGATTCGATCAATAGATGGAAAATCCTGACAAGCTGGGGCTTACAAAATTACTTAGTCAGTACGTTTAACAGTCACCTTCTCAGTACCCCTGTGCGCTGTCAGGGGCTAGAATAGACCCACAGCCCTTTCTTGCCTGTCATAAGAGATGACTACCAGGAGTGGTTTTATTTGGTCACTTTTTACTTTGGTATTTTGACTATCCTTTGGACTTCTGAAGGTTTTCGCTCTTTTCAATATGTTTAAGTCTTTTTCCTTTGGCTTTTTCAGCTTTTTAGTTTCTGGTCCCCATTTTGGGTTTGATCTTCACTTTCCAAGTTGTACAAAAATGCGTGCCATTTGAGAAAGGACGCTTTACTGTGGTGCATTAACCCTCCACTGTGCACTGTTATTAGTTGATCTAACTCTGCAACCAAAATCCAGTACGGTAGCCAGTCCATCGTGATGGGATTGTAATGTATGCTCTCGGTGGTAGCTGGGATAACACAGGGATGGCACTGTTGATGCTTGAGCTGTAGCGTCCCCATGTCAGCCAAGGGATGGTGTCTATCGTCTTTGCGGTACCAGGACTCTGGGCAACGGATGCTGTGCCAGTTGGACTTTCATTGGAGGCATGGTGGCGCCCATGTGGAGAGCCTCTAATCAGAGTGGGTGGCATTGAGGCAGATGATCCGCAGTGAAACGGATCAAACTGTGCCAACACAGCCGTCTCAACAGCCAGGAACAGTGATTTTAAAGCAGAGGTTAACAATCCTATGACATTTCCATCTTTGACCATACCTCAAGACGAGGGCCAGCTAAGGAGATATGGAAGTGGACATTTTGCCAAAGTTATTGGTTTATTCCCGAATTGACGGCGAATCTTTCGCTACAATGAAGCACTGTTTTTCGTTGAAAATACTGAAGATCGATTTTGGGGGATTGCAGCAACAGAAAAGATGAGGAATAGATCTTTCCTGATCGAAACGTCACACGCCAACCAATCACAGGCACTTCAGGTCTGTGTCAAGGTAGGAGATGTGCTAGTCACCATTTCTCCTCATAACGAGCTCAATAGAATTCAAGAGGTTGTGTTCCATGGGGATCTAACGCTACAAAGTGATGAAAAGCTGCATACTAATCTGGCGCAGTGTCGAGTCCATTTGGTTTGCCACATCCAGAAGGGACCCAAAGATAATAGAGTGGACACTGGAGCTTTTATCCTAGTCTTCAGCGGCAACATTTTGCCTGTGTAGGTTAAGGTCATGGTTTTTAGGTGTGATGTCAGGCATTTTCCTCCTTCGATGAGATGTTTTAATTGCCAGAGGTTCGGACACATCTCGCACAGTTCTAATGAGGCTATCTGTAGGGCATGTGGGCGAGCATCCCATGAGGGCAGCCCTTGTGAGCAGCCACTCAGTGTGCCAACTGTCTGGAACCGCACCCTCCTCATTCACCGCAGTGCTCAGTGTTTAACAGGATAAAATTTAGGAGTCTAGAACACTTGACCATCTGTCTTACAAAAAGGTGCAAAGAAAAATGTTTGAAAGGCTTCATCCGACTGATATGGTCTCAAATTTTGCGACTGTTGGGTCACAGTCGATATGTCACGTGATAAGTCTTCGCACGACACCTCCTGACGTTGGTCGTATTCCAGGGTCTGCCCTGCAGCTGATGGAGGGAATGACGGCTCCCATACCCCCTAACCCTGCAGCATCGGTGGTTCCCAAACCAACGGCGTGGCAAGAAATGCCTAGTGATCCTGGGATGAGGACACCTGTCCAGGTGCCTCCTCCCCCCCCCCCCCCCCCACGCCCCCTCCTCAAGAGACAAGGACCAGCTACCCCAGGCTGCAGGGCCAAGAAAAGTAAAATCCTCTTTGCTCCCGGAAAATAAAATGGGGAAATCTTTACAGAAATTGAAGTCTCACAAGGATAAGAAGGAAGATACCTTCTGAGGTTTCAGATGTTGCACTTCACACTCCTGCAAAAGTCAAACCTATACACCTTGACGACAGATCACACAATCAGGTAGGCTGCAACCTGGTAATGAGGTAATCACACCCATCTTTTTCATTCGCCACTTTCTCAGACCTGACTCCAACGCTCCTTCAATGTAACTGTAACAGCTACCATCAGCATCTGACTAATTTCCATCATTTACTGGCCACTTATCCGTAATTGGCAAAGCACTTTAGGAAACACGGTTTACGGCAACTCACCTCCTGCTCTGAGAAACTACAAACCCTACTGTACCAATCGCATTAATGTCGAGAGAGTGCCCGTTGGGGTTTGTGGCCTCATATGCTCTGATATTTTCAGTGAGTAGGTGCCCCTTACCACTGAACTAGAGGCCGAGGCCATGTACCTGTCAGTTTGGATGACAATCTGTAATATGTATCTACCCCCAGATGGACCTTTCCACTATCACAAACTGTTCAGGGTTAGTGGAGCAGGTACCTCCCCCTTCCTCTTAGTGGGGCACTTTAATGGCCATAATCCTCTTTGGGGCGGCAACACTTTGTCTTGCAGAGGTTGGATACTCGAACACATCCTTTCACAATTGGACATCTGTCTGCTCAACACTGGAGCTGCAGCACATTTCAGTATGGTCCACGGAATGCACTCAACTATTGACCTCACAGTTTGCAGCCCAAGTATCGTATTCCTGATTCAGTGGCGCATCCATGGCGATCTTTGGGACAGCGACCATTTTCCAGTCATTCTCTCCCTCTTCACTCACTGACATCTGGAACATGCTCCACATTGGTCGCTTCGGAAAGCTAACTGGCAGGCTTCCTCCCCTACAGCACTTTTACAGCCAGTTGTGCGACGGATATCGATAAAGTGGTACAGGATACTATTATTCATGCTGGAGTAGGAACGATACCCTACACCTCCGGTGCATTCCAACGACCGCCGGTGCCATGGTGATGTGAAGATACAGCCGCAGCTATCAGGAAACGCTGCAGGACACTTCAATGGCACAAGCGCCATCCCTCTGTGGATAATTCAGTATCATTCAAGAGACTCTGGGCGAAAGCATGGTTTTTAATAAAGAAAAGAAAATAGGAGTATTGGGAGCAAAATGTATCACCTGTGCGTTGTCACACCCCATAGTACAAAGTGCGGACTAAACTCCACCGCATTTGCGGCCATCCACCAACCCCAGCTGTTCCTGGCATCCTTGTCAATGGTAACAGCTGCACTGATCCTGTGGTAATTACCAAATGTTTTGTAGTACAGTTGCCGAAGTGTCCACTTGCAGTAATTACCATCCTCATTTCCTGGTTCGGAAACACCTTACTGAACGCCACCCACTATCCTTCCATGCACACAGCTCTCGCTTGTCATACAACACCCTTTTAACGAAAAAGAGTTTCTCAGTGCTTTGACAGAGTGTCGAGATACGGCCCCTGGACCTGACAAAATGCACAACCAAATGCTGCAATCTTCATGTTGATAGCATGAAACATATTCTCACGCTTTTTAATCGTATTTTGTTGGAAGGAGAATTTCCCTCCCACTGGAGGGAAGGTATTATTATTCCTTTCTGCAACTGGGAAACTGTACTTTAACTAACAACTGACCAATCTCTCAGACGAATGGACTGTGTAAGCTATTCGAACAAGTGGTAAACTACCGTCTTTGTTGGCGCCTTGAAGCTGGAGGGCATATATCATGATTCCAAAGTGGCTTTTTGAGCATCCTGGTTCGTCTGGAATCTGCAGTGTGCAATGCTTTTGTGCGTCGCCATCTGATTGCTGTATTCTTGACCTACAGAAGGCTTACAGTAGCACCTGGCGGCATTCATACTATCTATATTGCAGGATTGGGGTTTTGGGGCAGTTCATCCGTTTTTATTCAGAGTTTTCAGTCTCTCCGACATTTTCGGGTCCAGACATTTTCGGCTCCAGGTTCGACTCTCAGCAACAAGTATATAAGTATGCAGGAAACTGGAGTCCCTCAGAGATCGCTTCTGAGCATACTGCTGTTCACTATCGTCATCAGTGCTATCGTAAATGCAGTGGGTGTCACAGCCGCTCTGTCACTGTGTGTGGATGATCTTTGGCTGCACTATACCTCTGCATCACTGTGCACTGTTGAGCAACTGCAAGGGGCTGTTTGAATGGTACATGACTGGACTCTGGGCTCCGAATGACAGCTATCAATTTTCTCCTGCAAAATATCGTGAATTTTTGCCGGCTCCGGACTGTGGACCTGCTGCACTCAGAAGTTTATCTGGTTGACCAGTTACTTGAAGCTGTTGAAACTTTTCAGTTCTTAGGTATTTTGACAACAAGCTAACATGGCTGCCACTTGTCCGTCAGGTCAAGGCAACTTGCATGATAAAATTAAATACGCTCCGTTTTCATAGTAACTCCTGGTGGGGTGCAGACTGCATTGTTATTCTGAAATTTTACGAAGCTCTGGTTTTGTCCCGCTTGTATTATGAATACGTTGCCTATGGGTCGGCAGCATCGTCTGTATTCAGCTTGCTGGACCCTGTACATCACACTTGCCTGCGGTTGGCAATGGGGGCCTCCTGTACGAGCCATATTGACAATCTCTTGGCTTAAGCTGGTGTCCCACAGC
This sequence comes from Schistocerca americana, assembly GCF_021461395.2. Classification (NCBI taxonomy): domain Eukaryota; kingdom Metazoa; phylum Arthropoda; class Insecta; order Orthoptera; family Acrididae; genus Schistocerca; species Schistocerca americana. Next base: position 506,851,522 of record NC_060126.1, on the reverse strand, counting down.
TGGGGGTTAGATGACAGCAGCTTCTGGCTAATTATGCAGTCACAATCTGTCGGATGACAACTCACTCATATCACTCAACCAGTTCCATAACCAACAGCTCACCGCCCAAAACTGGGTAAACTCCAACAGCCTCGTTTAGTCTATGTCCCTACAGCTACCACTCGACACTCCCAGTAGTGTGTACGGATGGACCTCTTTTGTGACGCCAAGAAGGATGCTGATCCTACCTTTCTCCGACACATGTTTCGTTCGATCCTCCACGATTATTCTAATTTGATATGCATCTACATGGATAGATCGAAAGTCAACGACAGGGTTGGTTACACTTTTGCACATTCGAAGGGACATGAGAAGCACTCTCCGCCGAGTGCCTGCAGTGTATACACTGCAGAGTTCTTTGCCATATCTCAGGCTTTGCGGTACGCCAAATCCCTGGCCACGACGAGTTCTGATTTGTAGCAATTCCCTGAGTTGCTTAAAAGGCTTATCCCAGTGTTATCCAAAAATATTTTGGCCGCCAACATCCACGACCTACTGGTTGACCTCTACAGCTCTTGAAAGACAATGACCTTCATCTGGACACTGAGACAAATAAGCCTTCCAGGAAATGAACTCGCAGACCGTAGTCACGTACATGACTGCAAAATGAGGAAACAATGCTCATCGAAACGGAACACCGAGGCATCCGCTACCCTCTCGCTATAGAAGATGAGTTGACTGTATAGGTCATCACCTTTGGATAGCTGTTGCAAACGCTCTACAATGCTGCAAACTCTTCCAGTCTCCGTATGTTGCATTGTCTTCGACATTTTTGTCAATGAGAAAGATCGCTTCTGTGCTTTCTTTCTACCGACCTTTGTGTTGTGGGAGCTGCATACTTGACACCTTGTGAGAGCCAAAGCCTGTGAGATCAAAGGATCGAAACGTATTAATATCATTTTAGCACCTGACACAGACCTAGAAGTCATGATAGAAAAACAAAGCGTATGACAGTGTATAAAACTGTGGTCGTACCCGGATTGGATGTGTTACAGCCGAAAAACAATGTATTAAACTGTTTGTGAATGACCAATACAGGAACCCTCTCTTGTAACTGATAATCTGCTGGATATGGCCTTCCTCCAGTACAGTCGGCAAAACTTAAGCAGATCTGTGCAAGCGATTTCGAGCACTGGCGCCGTGCTCCAATGGGGCGATACGTATATATGTAATGTTCTCAATGTGAACACACAGACGGTATTTGTTTTTTCGATGTATCGGAATAGAGAGATGCGGTAAAATCTTATAGGAGGTTCTATTATTAGGAGTGGTATAACTGGTTAAAGTTTGGATGCAGATAGTTCTCTCAAAACTACACCGATTTTGCTCATAAAACTAATAGAAAGCGGATGCATCTATCCTCGTGGAATCATGCTTGTTTTTATTATTATCGTCACGATTCCGTGCAAAAAAATAGGTGTTACTACAAACCCTGTGTTATTTCATAGTTCATAATCTGTAATTATAAAGTAGACACCAGTTGTATTATAGCTCGTTGTGGAACCCAGAAATGATAGTGTTTTTATTCCCGACATATAAGTAGATTGTGTGAAAAGGGTGTGATGACCAAATTGCTACAGAACTAGAACACAAGAATCTACGGTATGATAGAAAGTTTTCAGACACGTTAGTAGACCAAAAAATGTCAAATGTAAGCACGCAGATGGTAACAGAGATAGACACGGTAAAATCTTGTAGGAGGTTCTATTTGAAGTGTAATTATAACAGTGATGCATTTTTTGCATCAGTTGCGGTAGCGTGTATTGGCTTCGATTACATGGACTGAAGGAGATTGTCGAGCAGGCGTCTGTAGCGAACTCTGGCGCCAAATGGCAATAGATACATTCGTCAGCTGTATGCTGTCAGGTAATACACTTACTAAACTCTCTGCCCAGTACCACATCTCGCCAGTTGAATATGTTTCCCACCAAAAAAAATAACCTATCACCTCAGCCTTTTTCCTGTCGGCTTGTAGGTGTAGTGTAGAGTCGTGTTGTGAAATTCTTTTTCCAGCAAGATAACACCATTTGTATGGCGTCGTCAATTTTTGAGCTGTATTGCGATTTTGGGCAGTCCTTGTGTAACGCTATGCATACAGTTTTGTAATGAGGCCCAATCTTTATGACAAATTACCTAATTAGGACCGATCTTTACTTCAGTTTCCGATCTAAAATAAATAAATTACACTAACCTAATCTTCCTCTCCCGCATCTGTGCAGTTTCCATGTGTTTGGTGGGAGGGGGGTGCACTTGGGCTTTCCATCCAGGAGGATCAGGGGTGGCCGAGCGGTTCTAAGCGCTACAGTCTGGATCCGCGCGACCACTACGGTCGCAGGTTCGAATCCTGCCTCGGGCATGGATGTGTGTGATGTTCTTAGGTAAGTTAGGTTTAAGTAGTCCTAAGTTCTAGGGGACTGATGACCTCAGAAGTTAAGTCCCATAGTGCTCAGAGCCATTTGAACCATTTGATCAGGGTTCGAGTTCCAGAAAGGACACTGTCATTTTTAATTTCCTGCCAATTACCGGGTGGGAGGGTGGGGTGGGACGTCATCACAGTCCTGGGACAAAGAAATTCCCGCCAAAGTTCGAAATTCCCACCAATATGGTAGGTGGGGGAAGGAAGCGGCACGTGCAGGCTGACGAAAACGCATGACGTCTTCCAGTGAGTGGGTGTAGTTGGGGGTGGTAGTTAATTGATCAGTTTAATTACTCTGCATATCAGTTTGATATCAAAGTTGTGGTGGTGACCACAGTACCCTACTTACTACTGTCGTGTAGTTTATGCATACCATGGGTCTAGGTGTATATCGGCTAGCTTCAAGCACACGATCGCTGGTCAGATAGGTAGTTAGTGTTCCTTCTAGTCGCCGTTTACGTTGGTTCCATATCCTCATAAGCTGGTCACAGTTTTGCCATGACACTTTCCAGAGAACGCATTATCGCTGTGCCGGGGCTGTATTTGATGGATCTCAAAAAACCCCGTATCCTGTGGATTAGAATGTTACGCATTAATATTTAGGTAATTACTTGAACAGAAAAATGACCTTAGTTCGCAAACTGTTCACGAAATTTTATTATAAAAATTACCTTTTTAAGTAATGTTGGCAAAGGACCCCACGAGTGACAACAGGATTGTAAAATGCATGTAAGTTGGTGCAGTATACAAGGAAGAACGGTTGGTATTCAGGGATATGACAGAGATGATCTTTCGAAGCAAAAAATTCTAGTAAACATGGGCTCTAAAATACGTACCTTAAGAATTTACGAACATCTTCGACTGTGAAATACATATCTTCTTCTGAACAAGTGTTCATAGCTCTTGAAGTATGTATTTTACAGCTCATTTTTTGCTTCGAATGACGGTTCCTTTCATAGTCCTGAATATTAAACATTCTGCCAGAGACACCCTGTGTTACAGAGTACGTTAATTAAAATTTTATCTCCCCTCTGGAATGACTGAACTGTAATGGTTTAACCGTATCCTCGCATTCCCTGTGTCGAGAATAGTGGGATATACATAAATTCCTCACTTAAAACTGGTTCTTTAAGTTTTCTAAGCAGTTATTTATGAGTTAACAAACGTCTTTCTTCTAGCGTCTGCCAGTGAAACACTATATCAACAATTCTATGACGCTCCATATTTTGTTTGATGCACAAGAGTGGGCCTGGAATAAGCGACTGCAGAGGCACCCCCTCCTGCATGCTGCCGTGTCTGACGTCAGAACGCCGTTGTGTCGCCAGTATGCGCAATTCTGACCGCCATTAGCGAAAAAAACATGGCGAGGAATCCCCCACGCTAATAGCGCTGAGTTACGTAAGCCTCGAGTATCATATGTTACTGCATCACTCGCGAGGACATCAGTTTTAGCAGCCGACCGACTTGAATGTCGGTTACTGATCCCGAAAGAGTGAACTTTTTGCATTGCACCGGGGCTGCTGTTGTAAGCTCCAGGTCTCACGCCAACCGACCGTAAATTATGCTGGGCGCGTCTGGAACCGCAACACCGTGTTGCCGAAGAGTGAGGCGGCCCAGCGACAGAATTTTGCTCTGCTCACTTGAGTCTGCCTGACCTTTCAGTCGTGGGACTTACACGATTTCTGTTGTATTGTTGCCCGGAAATTTCCTACGTCACCATACCTGAACAATGCTACGAAACTCTTCTCATCCTGATTCTACTCGTTTAATATGAGCAAATTTTCAGTGTGTGACGACCTCAGTCAGACAACAAACCATGAGAAAAAACTGAAAATGGAGACGGAGCTCGAGGTAAAAAATACAGATGAAACTTATCCGGCAACTATCAGTCATCGAGCCTATCCCACTCAAGTTTACTATCCGGCCGTAATCTGTACAGTAGGTCAATAGCTGACAGACAACGGTTTTATGGCTTGTCATAATTTGTTGATTTTCTTTCATTTGTGTATAATACACTCTAAAGACAAATAAAACACAATATCTCCAAACCAAACACCGTGTATTAGAAAATAAATTAGTACTCGCTCTGAATGAGATGTAAATTATGATGAATGAATACCAAATTTTCTGCATCGAGTAGTAATAAGCGCTTTCGCTTGTGTTTGTAAACAAAGGCAACTCCAGAGAAAAATCTTTCGCTATAAGCACACCCGCAAGGCACTGGAAGATAAATTCTGGCAAACTTCGTCAGATTCTGATAGTGTGTCGCATTAGGTGATGATCAAACATATGAAGGTCGCGATTGCAGTCGGTTCGATGTGTCCCCAAACAATGGTCAATCTTGCTTCCAATCGTGTTTGCGTCTTCGCCGTCATACTGACTGCTATTACTTTCGTTGGCCACCTCGTCAATGTTTCGTGAGTCACAGTTGATTCACTCTCGTCGCCTCCACTTCTTTGAGCTGGCGTTTCGTTGAGAACAGTTTTTTGGAAAATATATGTAGGGCTTGGCATGTTGTAGTTTGTTCTAAATGTCTTGTAAGTCCGGTCCTTTCTACAGTAGATAATGGTTGTTGTCTAGTGCAGTCATATCTGCTATTAAGTAATGATATTTTATTAGCTTTTCGTTTACATCGCAAATCAAACTTCCTGTGGAACGATTCTGACGTATTGAATTTCTTTTCTCTAGATTTTAAGAGGATGTGGATGGTTAAGACAGTATAGATACGGCAGCGGCTCTATCTTTATTAATCGCTCGTAACTTACCTAGATGTTTCGTTTTTAAATGATTTTTCATGGCTGATATGTACCTGTCAAGAAAAAAAATAATTGTGTTTATGATAGTTTAGGTATTTTTGTTAATTTAAATGATTTTTGTAATTGTGTTTCACAGATACATCCAGGCAGCCCAAACAAGTTTAATTAAACCGAATATTCGATAAACAAGTAGGTAGTAAACGATATTAGTCGTGCTGTCTATGGGCAAACAGCTTGTTGATAAGTGTAATGAAACAATTCAAAACAAAAGAATAAAAAACAAACTAAGGCTCATTTTCTTTCTCTGCTATGAAAAATTGGGATGCGACATAACAAACTAACGGAAAATTTATTCTTGTCATTTACTATGTTAATACATTCCCAAACGTGCATTTTTTTTTTTTTTTTTTTTTGCCGATGACATTTTTCGTAATTTATCTTGCAGTTAACAATTTACTTTCAGTAATAATGTCGAACGAGAAATGAAAGTGATCGCAGCTAGGAACACTCAAATAATCAAGTCAGTCAATCAATACGTCATACGCCCGCATAACTCTTGAAGGACAATCCCTGAATTTACCCGAATACTCCCAATCATCTACGCCTGACCGCCACGGGCTCACCCAGATCTACACGTTACTACGTGCTTCGTGGCAGAGTCACGGCAGAATATCTGGCGTATACACTGCTGCTGTTGTGAAAATGGCAGTACCAGCAAGGAAGGAACAGTCCGAACCGTTCCCAAATCTGGAGGATGTACAGAACAGTGGAAGCATAATAGGTGATTACGCTGCAGACAGATGGTGTGCACTTGGGACCAGCAGCGCCCTCTTTCGTGCGGCCAGGCAGCCAATTGTTAAACGCCGAGATCAGTCATGCAGACCCGTCACACATAGTGGAAACGTGCCAGCAAGTGCCGGTACACCTCGTCGATATCAAAGGGCGCAATATCAGCATATGAGGGACGTCGAAAGGAAAAGAATGATTGGTTTCCGGAAAATGGGTTTTTTTCATACCGCGTCATTGGCAGCCTGGACACATCTGCGTCGACGGTCGGGCGCCATCTGAGGACTGCATTGATGGGGGCGGCATGCGTGCCGTTGCGTCCCGCCTTCCACTGACCAGGAACTGCGAACGCCTCAGATTGCAGTGGGCGCGTGTCTCAAGACGAGACTCACTTCAACGTGTCCCAAGATGATGGCCGCGTACATGTTAGGCGCTGCCATGGTGAATGCAACCGGTCACACTGCAGGATGGACCCATGTTGAACTCGTAGAGAGCAGGATCATCCTCGAGTAGGACAACACTGCCACCAGACACTGAACTCTTAGTAATACGGTAACGTCCCTTGGGAGAACTTGTATTCCGACGGTCCCCCAAAAAATGGCGGGAACTTCAAATTCCAATAGGACAATGAAACACACTTGTACTAACCTAACATAATGGCGGGAAAAAGGTCACTTGGGCTACATCAACTAACCCAAGTCACCTGACCGCCACCTCCTCCTAAGGATTTGTGGGAAAAGGACTCGACCAGAGCTGGGATGCTTGGGAGAGGAAGGTGTGTACTTTATTTATTTTGGAACAATTTATTTAGGGATGGAGTATATTTATCACAGTGATAGAGAACACACGCTCTGACATGCCACACAGCATACAGACCTGCAAACTACTCCTACATAACTTATGTATAATGCTCTACACATGCACTTCATAATTGTAAACCGTCAAAATAACGCATTGTACAGCCTACAGACATGCAAAACACTCGTAAATAATGCAATACATTTACGTCCAGACAGCCAAACAACTCGCAAATTGTTAAAATAATAATCCATCCAAAAGACTCTGCAAACATGCTTGCTAGACGTCAACTGTCGAACTCGTGCACCAGTCTTTATTTAAACAATTAGAGGCAGCACCACCATCCTGTGTGTTCGCCACCATGAGGTCTGCAATCCAACTGATCTAGTAAACAGTACAACCATCAGAGGACGCTGTCATCTGTTCCGTCATGTAACCCAAGATGGCAGCCATGACGTCAACTGATGATGCAAGTACCATTATCCAAACAGTGTGTTCACCAAGGTCTGGACCTTGACCACAGTACCACCACCAGAGAGCGCTGTCTTCCATTTCGTCACATAATCCAAGGTGGGTGGGGGGCAAAATGGCGGGAAAACGACTCTGCCTGTGCTGGACGTAACTTTTTATTTTGCAGGCAGTGTCTCCACCACAATATGTAGAGTCCAGCTGGCCTAGTACACAATACTGCCACCAGAGGGTGCTGTCATCCACCCTGTGATGCAATCCAAGATGATGATCTGGGGTGGGGGAAAATGGTGGGAAAAGGACTCTGTCTGTGCTGGACATGAGTCTTTATTTTGCAGGCACTCTCTCCACCACGAGATGTATAGCCCAATTGGCCTAGTACACAGACTGCCACTAGAGGTTGCTCTCGTCCCTCTTGTGACAATATTTGAGATGGTGGTCTGGAGGAGTGACATGGTGTGAAAATGACTCAGCCTGCACTGAGCTGCTGGGTAGAGTAAGCATGGAGTGTACTCTATTTATTTTGGAACATTTTATTGAGGGATGGAGTATATTTATCACACTGACGTGAAACACTCGCCCTGATGTGCTTGGGGTCACTATACACAGTCTGCAGACCTCTAAACTACTTGTAAATAACGACTCCAGACATGCAACCAACTCCTGATTTTCCAGAATAATTTCAGCACAGACATGCAAACTGCTCCTAAATAATGCAGTACACTGATGTGCAGCCACTAAATCGTGAACTGTCAAAATAACGCATAGCACAGCCTACAGACCTGCTTGCAAAATAATGCAATAGACACGCAATCAACGTGCACAAGCACCGCCCCCCACATCTTGTCCACTGGAGCGCACAGGAGATTAGTGGCAGCCCTTACGAAGTGACGCGGCGTCACCTCTCAAACAATAAAGAGACACATGAGGCGGCGGCATCACTTTCATACTTGACACCTGAGAAATTCCTCTCGGAATACATCTTCAACTAGACACGAGTGCCGACATGGCTGGGCGGGAGCGTAGACGCTCCAGGGGCGTGCACGCCCACACAGCCGCGAGCCACCCCAGGTGAAAGTCGCCTCTATTTTTGAGTATACAATTAGTGTTATACCGATGCCACAGACCTCCAAGGCATGCTCACGCCGGTCTCATATGCTAGAGGCCTTTGGGCAGCACGTGTCTTTACATTGATGACAGAGTAGCAGAGGGTGCATTGTTGCTAGAGCAACATGAGACAAGCGTCTAACCCTGCTTAACTGCCCAGCGTGACTGACGCAACGCCGTGAAGTGTACGCTCGTAACTACAAACATTTGCAAGCACATATAACAAGGTTCTCAATCTTATTCTGATAGCACTTGACTATGTAAAAAAATAAGAATGGAGTCGACCTCACGGAAATGGTATAACGTCCCAAAAATAGTTACTGCTCATGTAGAGGCTCCTATATACCAGCACAAAGGATGTGAATGAATCGAGCATTATGATTGGCCCTTATCGAATTTACCGGCCGAATTGCTGATGCCACCGCTATTGAAGCACCGTCCACCTTTTTTCCTTCTGCAGACGAGATTTTCAACGGTTATTTTACAAAGATCACCATATTGCACTGGTAATTAAATCTTACAAACTACCATATATATATATAGTCAAATACGGTAAGACTCTTACGCATTTACACTGCTCCCACACCAAGAACGAGAGCTTGAATATTAGTGCGCGAAACCTATCTCCAACCCAGCCATATATCACCGTGTACCGTGTTGATGTTGTAATAATACAGTTCGTATCCTGCGCCAAACAGATTCAACCCTTTTGTATCATTCATACATACACCGTGAAGATGGACAGTACCGTATATATACTTCTCTCAGCACTAGATATTTTCCCACAGCCGATGATCAGAAGTCATCCACCCCCAACGCACAACCATAGCTACCCTCAGCGGACTGAAGTCGCTTTCAGAGCTGTTCTACAAATTCGGGATCGTTTCCCCTCGGCGCAATCACGTTAATGTTTCTCCTCTGAACCTGCTTCCTTGCTTGCTCGCTTTTCTACACACATCTCCAGATTCAAGGCTTACAAGAACACGTGTATTTTTCGCATGATTTGCCATAATATTATACCATTTCGCGGTACTTCTCGATATCAAGCACTAGGCAGCAACTCACTGATCGCTAGCACAACATAATTCCCAATAAATAGACTGGAAATTAATTCTCTACAAACCCCCAAGCTTTAGCGACGGGCAGCTTGCTGTAAACCACTCATTAACTAGAAACAAATAGAGGAAACTGATATTTCCACTCGCGAATACCGATGTCGGTGATGTAACACATTCCAAATCATCCCTATAATTTATACAAGCCAACCAACGTCTTTCCCATGTCTAGAGAACAGGAATACGTGTATTCCACATGCTAGATGCACACACCACAATCGATCTTCTCTCAACTAAATAAAGCCGCGAAATGTAAAGAAGCAGTCAACCGAACAATTTACATCCAAGGGAATAACAGTCCAGCGCAAACGCACCTCCATACACAATCTTCTCCATTTTCCACTTGATCATGAAAGCTTCCCAACAACACATACTAAGTTTTAGTTCGCGATTCGGTTGTCTAGAGGACGTCAAAGTTAACTTAAGATACATTCCTACACTCCAACAGACCTCTGCATTTGGACAGCTGCTGCCGTTAACAGGAAACGTGAATCATTCCCACCACAGGCCATGCAAACATGGAATCATTCTATAAAACCGGTCACATATACGTTTTATCATTATACTTTCAATTAAATGTTACGATCGCGGTCTCAATTGAACGGCATTCGACAATGAGCGAAGTATCAGAAATACACCCTGCTGAAAGCTATGGCTCTGGAAATGGAAATATCTGTATCTTCCTTACGACTGGATGTAGTTATTTTCTTTACACATGTCGGAACACAAACACATACATTATAAGCCTGATGCTCGAATGCATACTGCTGATAATAATAATCGACCAATAAATGATTCCACACGATGCAAAATAATACGGACCGAAAATCAACGATGGATGGGCATGTCTCTTAGGTTTTTCGTGTGAGTCCTTCCACTGTGTCTTAGAAAGAGAGACGTAATTGGCCAGACGTTAAAAAATACCCGATCGCAACAACTACTGCATGTTAGTGTCACAAGCGATCTTGGTTCTACAGGTGCAAAAAAGGATCAATCTTAAAAGCTACACCCGCTTTACAACATTACCTCTGAATGAGGTGATTTTTTCCGGACAAATACCGTGATGGTGATCGTGAGAATGGTATTATCAGACCAACACAGAGCCCACGATATAACTTTGTGGTAAAATTACCGTATTTTGAAAGAGATTCGGCTAAGGAACAAGGTATGTAAGCAGTATTTGCGACTCCCTCACACCGCCCCAGCTTCTGAGATCTCTAGTGTTACGCTATCCGCTAGAAATGATATCCATGATTTGGAATCATGGTCTTTCCATTCAAGCACATAAATGCGTTGGATCCTATTGACAACTCTTTTAATGATTACAGCTACTACTCAGTCATATTTCTGGCCCTCTCTTATCTGGAAATGAGTCACCTCTCCCGAACCTAACTGCTACAGTAAAATTCCAACGTGGTTTTAGTCACCCACTACGCATCTTGCAATTGCTCCCATTTCTACAGCCTTCCACATGTGATCGTTCCAATTTAAGTCGGAACTGAGCAGAAGTCGGAGAAAGACATATCCACCACATTCTGCAACCCATGTAGAAACAGAACGACCTTCGTTAGTGCAACTGGACCGTGTTTTGAGCATTTGGTGGAAATGCGTGCAATGTGATTTGTCTCCAAACTAGATGCAGATACTACTGTCCGAAGCACATTCACATCCATTCAAATCAATCAGCCCAACACACTATCATCGTTTTTCTCTACCTCCCAACAGAGAAAAATTATGAACTATAAAAGATCCACTAACTTCATCCGATATAGAAGTCACCTAGGCACCGATGCTGGTGCAATGACGCATACGGCGGGGTATCGCAGATAAAGAGATTTCGCAATGCTCCCCAGAATAGCGCAGTATGCAGCCCTCCAAGCATTCCTAATGGTCTACCACGTCCCTCACCGAATTTACACCTCAAACTGGTGCTGTTACTGCCGCCTGTGTGGCACGATCCTATTAGATATACAGGCACTGCAGAGGCCACTTTAAAGTTTGATCGCCTATACTCTAGGCAAATGATCGTATCCCACAGACTATACTAAATCGCATGAGACGCACCCTCTGGCCCTATTTAGTTGTCTGAAACACTGTTTTCTAACACGCTTTAGTACAATGCCACGACTTCGAGGCCTCTGCCAGGTTCTGAACTGGCATTTAGAAGTTCTGATCCACGGCCTTTTGCAGGAAACTAGATGTTGCATGGTTTAAATCATGTTCTTATAGCGAATAGCATAACATGCCGCACATCGGCTGATTTTAAATAAAAGACAGTTACAACATAAGCAAACTGGATGAGTTTGTAGTTCCCAAACTACAGTCTGAAAGTGATTCACGAGCTCCACATTTAGACTCGTCTCTCACATTCACAGAATAGCTGATGGCTCTGCGTTCCCTTTCAATTGATTCCTCATATTGCGCTCGTGTAAGTGATCAGTGTTTCGGAGCTATCCACCCCAGAAGGTGCTGTCTATCTACCAAAACTCATTCCTCGACTCAAGCAAGAGATATCAGTCAATCATTATGTGGTAACAACAGCATGCCAGTGCACGGATGGGGTGGAAAGAGACACCTTCAATGTACTCTAATAGTAAGCATCACAGTTGATAGTGCTAACAATGTTAGCAATTTTAACAGTAACTTCAACACCAGCCAAAGATGTGACAGCATGTTTCCCCAATTTCAGTATCATAGCTGAACCACCCCGTCTCCACTTTGCGAAGATCATTGCGAACATTGATAGATGACTGTGCAGTACGTTCATTCAGTGTTAATTCTTGAACACATAAATCATCAAAGTATACCAGACAGCGCTCCACACATTTCTATCGCCTCAAGCGTAGTGTTTAATTTACGTTCTATCTCTCTGTGTATGGTAGTCACAGGGCATTCTCGCTATCTTAGGGTAAAATTAGAGAGTGAAAGACCCTCCTCACACTGTCATTGACCAACCCGCCCTGCAGCACCGTTAGCGAATTAATTTGCAACCGACCGGAAGAAGACCGCTACACTTCACGTCTCGTAAATGAATGGAACTTTCCGAGTCCTCACCCGTCTTGAGATGTGCCCATGTCGAGGAGCTTAGAACTCCTTATCGATGTATAGTAACAGATTCCAAAGCGCTGTGATATAATAGCAGACAGTTAAGGAGAACAAGAAACCAATGATTTTTACGCAAGATGGAGCTTCAGACGGATGGAGTTCGACGCATTTTTACGTAAATCAACCAAGCTATCAACTAAAGTACTGTTCTAGAGTCTAGGATCGGTACCTGGAAGCTATTGGTAAGAGAGAACATTAACACACACACACTCCTAAGGCTACAACATTGTGCTCTTAAAACAGGCTATAATGTTAGATCGCCTGCGTTTCCGACGTATCAGTCATATGGAATGTAGCGTTGTTAATATTTCATTGTGAGAAATATATTCGAAGCGCATGATATACATTCTTGTTCTTGGTTACTCTACGATTAACTATGTTATCGAACAGTAAAATTAAAAAAACTACTTGTGTAAAACACTTGCTCTGCATTATACGAGCACAATATAACTTTCTGGAGACGTATAGTGTCCACTGTTCACACCCAATCACGGTTCAGAAATTATACGATGCCTACATCAGGCCTATATAAAATGATTGTTAGTAGTGGGGGATACCTCCTACAAAGAAACAATTAACGCATAGCAGCAGTGTCCGACATGTGAAAATTACAAGTCATTCCATCACTAACTCTGTAAACAGCACATCTGTCAGGCAAATGTGTACACGGGGATTGCAGCACCTCACAAGCACCTATCGCTAACTTAGGTGTGATGCTGAAGTCTCGATTTTACACCCAAGATGCGAAACGGGCGGTGGAGTACATCGCATAAATCAAAGTTCGTTTAGAGGCATGTGTCAAGTTTCATTACACCTTAGGTGGAAGTCCTCTGATGAATGACAGGTTTAACGTTAACGATCACAAGTAGACAGTGCTTTAAACCACATACAGAACACGTGGATGTATATGAGTAGAACGCACGCTATGTCACGCGACTGATGCATCTGGACAGAACACTAAAAAACTGACCTGAAGCAACTTCCCCTTCGCTAGAATGCATCAGCCAACCATTAAATCGTACATCGTTACAGCTCCATCTCAATCGATCACCCCGTTACCTCTCTGTTATCCTTTAATGCAGATGCAAGTAAGTTTAGAGGTGAATAGTTCCCTGTCCTCCTAAAAAAACATCAAATACAGTAGTCAACTCGCGTGTAACACTGGTACCTCAATAGAATTACAGTATAATACCACCTCAACGGAAAAAAATTGACTGCCCCCCCTGATTCCCTTCCTTTCGATGTCGACGTTTTCTCAGATTCCTCTTGCTGTCGCATACTTGTTCCCATGTACAAATTGTTCGGCGCGAACCAGAAGATACACAAGTGCTTTCTCAATTTCCCCACAAATCGATGTATATTCGGTCATTTTATACCTATTCCCTCGACATTTGACGCAATTCTATCGATTTTATGTCAGATCTATAGATGCGATCATGACATAACCTCTCGTTCCGTGTTCTAAAGTTGCTTGTAAATGTAGCACAGCTGCCAACACCTAGCTCAAATGCACTGATCGGGAGGTGTAATATAGCACTGTACTCGACAGTATCCAGTATCCTCCACATTCGGAGAGTGTTTGCTCTGTTTTGTGTATGTCTGTTTATATGCATGTCGAAGTCCATCTGTCTGGGGCTCCATCGTGCATAAAAGTCATTCATTTATTGTACTTCTTAACTGCCTGCTATTATATCACGGCACTTTGAAATCTGTTACTATACATCGATAAGGAGTGCTAAGCTGCTCAATATGGGCACATCTCGAGATGGGTGGGGACTAGGAAAGCTTCATTCATTCATGAGATGTGGAGCGCAGTGGTCTTCTTCTGGTCGGTTGCAGATTAAATTGCTAACGGTGCTGCAGGGCAGGTTGGTCAATGACAGTGTGAGGAGGGCTTTCACTCTCTAATTTTACCCTAAGATAGCGAGAATGGTCTGTGACTCCCACACGCATCGAGATAGATCGTAAATTAATCACTATGCTCGAGGTGTTAGAAATACGTGGAGTGCTGTCTGGTAGACTTTGATGATTTATGTGTTTGAGAATTAACACTGACTGGACGTACTGCACAGTCATCTATCCATGTTTGCAATGATACTCACAAAGTGGAAAAGGGGTGGTTTATCTGACACTGGAATTGGGGAAACAAGCTGCCACATCATCAGCCAGTGTTGAAGTTGATGTAAAATTGCTAACACTGTTAGCGCTATCAACTGTGATGCTTATTATTACAGCACATCGATGGTGTCTTTTCCACACCACCCGTGCACTGGCAAGCTGTTGGCTACCACATAATGATTGACTGATATCGCTTGTTTGAGTTGACAAAAAAGTTTTGGTGGATGGACAGCACCTTCTGGGGCGGATAGCAACGTAACACTGATTGCAAACATGAGTGCAATATGAGGAATCAATCGAAATGGAACGCAGAGCCATCAGCTATTTCGTCAGTGTGAGAGACAAGTCTAAATGTAGAGTTCGTGAATCACCTTCAGACTGTAGTTTGGAAACATACGCAAACGCCATAAAACTCTTCCAGTTTGCTCATGTTGTAACCCTCTTTTATTTAAAATCAGCCGATATGTGGCATGTTATGCTATCCGCCGTTAGAACATGATTTACACTGTGCAACGTCTAATTTCCTGCAAAAGGCCGTGGATCAGAGCTTCTTAATGTCAGTTTAGAACCTGGCACAGGCCTCGCAGTTGTGGCAGAAAAATGAAATGTTTTCACGCCTTTATTTAGCTGAGAGAAGATCGATTGTGCTGTGTGCATCTAGCATGTGGAATACACGTATTCCTGTTCTCTAGACATGGGAAAGACGTTGGTTGGCTTGTATAAATTATAGGGATGATTTGGAATGTGTTACATCACCGACATCGGTATTCGCGAGTGGAAATATCAGTTTCCTCTATTTGTTTCTAGTTAATGAGTGGTTTACAGCAAGCTGCCCGTCGCTAAAGCTTGGGGGTTTGTAGAGAATTAATTTCCAGTCTATTTATTGGGAATTATGTTGTGCTAGCGATCAGTGAGTTGCTGCCTAGTGCTTGATATCGAGAAGTACCGCGAAATGGTATAATATTATGGCAAATCATGCGAAAAATACACGTGTTCTTGTAAGCCTTGAATCTGGAGATGTGTGTAGAAAAGCGAGCAAGCAAGGAAGCAGGTTCAGAGGAGAAACATTAACGTGATTGCGCCGAGGGGAAACGATCCCGAATTTGTAGAACAGCTCTGAAAGCGACTTCAGTCCGCTGAGGGTAGCTATGGTTGTGCGTTGGGGGTGGATGACTTCTGATCATCGGCTGTGGGAAAATATCTAGTGCTGAGAGAAGTATATATACGGTACTGTCCATCTTCACGGTGTATGTATGAATGATACAAAAGGGTTGAATCTGTTTGGCGCAGGATACGAACTGTATTATTACAACATCAACACGGTACACGGTGATATATGGCTGGGTTGGAGATAGGTTTCGCGCACTAATATTCAAGCTCTCGTTCTTGGTGTGGGAGCAGTGTAAATGCGTAAGAGTCTTACCGTATTTGACTATATATATATATATATATGGTAGTTTGTAAGATTTAATTACCAGTGTAATATGGTGATCTTTGTAAAATAACCGTTGAAAATCTCGTCTGCAGAAGGAAAAAAGGTGGACGGTGCTTCGATACCGGCGGCGTCAGTAATTCGGCCAGTAAATTCGATAAGGGCCAATCATAATGCTCGATTCATTCACATCCTTTGTGCTGGTATATAGGAGCCTCTACATGAGCAGTAACTATTTTTGGGACGTTATACCATTTCCGTGAGGTCGACTCCATTCTTATTTTTTTACATAGTCAAGTGCTATCAGAATAAGATTGAGAACCTTGTTATATGTGCTTGCAAATGTTTGTAGTTACGAGCGTACACTTCACGGCGTTGCGTCAGTCACGCTGGGCAGTTAAGCAGGGTTAGACGCTTGTCTCATGTTGCTCTAGCAACAATGCACCCTCTGCTACTCTGTCATCAATGTAAAGACACGTGCTGCCCAAAGGCCTCTAGCATATGAGACCGGCGTGAGCATGCCTTGGAGGTCTGTGGCATCGGTATAACACTAATTGTATACTCAAAAATAGAGGCGACTTTCACCTGGGGTGGCTCGCGGCTGTGTGGGCGTGCACGCCCCTGGAGCGTCTACGCTCCCGCCCAGCCATGTCGGCACTCGTGTCTAGTTGAAGATGTATTCCGAGAGGAATTTCTCAGGTGTCAAGTATGAAAGTGATGCCGCCGCCTCATGTGTCTCTTTATTGTTTGAGAGGTGACGCCGCGTCACTTCGTAAGGGCTGCCACTAATCTCCTGTGCGCTCCAGTGGACAAGATGTGGGGGGCGGTGCTTGTGCACGTTGATTGCGTGTCTATTGCATTATTTTGCAAGCAGGTCTGTAGGCTGTGCTATGCGTTATTTTGACAGTTCACGATTTAGTGGCTGCACATCAGTGTACTGCATTATTTAGGAGCAGTTTGCATGTCTGTGCTGAAATTATTCTGGAAAATCAGGAGTTGGTTGCATGTCTGGAGTCGTTATTTACAAGTAGTTTAGAGGTCTGCAGACTGTGTATAGTGACCCCAAGCACATCAGGGCGAGTGTTTCACGTCAGTGTGATAAATATACTCCATCCCTCAATAAAATGTTCCAAAATAAATAGAGTACACTCCATGCTTACTCTACCCAGCAGCTCAGTGCAGGCTGAGTCATTTTCACACCATGTCACTCCTCCAGACCACCATCTCAAATATTGTCACAAGAGGGACGAGAGCAACCTCTAGTGGCAGTCTGTGTACTAGGCCAATTGGGCTATACATCTCGTGGTGGAGAGAGTGCCTGCAAAATAAAGACTCATGTCCAGCACAGACAGAGTCCTTTTCCCACCATTTTCCCCCACCCCAGATCATCATCTTGGATTGCATCACAGGGTGGATGACAGCACCCTCTGGTGGCAGTATTGTGTACTAGGCCAGCTGGACTCTACATATTGTGGTGGAGACACTGCCTGCAAAATAAAAAGTTACGTCCAGCACAGGCAGAGTCGTTTTCCCGCCATTTTGCCCCCCACCCACCTTGGATTATGTGACGAAATGGAAGACAGCGCTCTCTGGTGGTGGTACTGTGGTCAAGGTCCAGACCTTGGTGAACACACTGTTTGGATAATGGTACTTGCATCATCAGTTGACGTCATGGCTGCCATCTTGGGTTACATGACGGAACAGATGACAGCGTCCTCTGATGGTTGTACTGTTTACTAGATCAGTTGGATTGCAGACCTCATGGTGGCGAACACACAGGATGGTGGTGCTGCCTCTAATTGTTTAAATAAAGACTGGTGCACGAGTTCGACAGTTGACGTCTAGCAAGCATGTTTGCAGAGTCTTTTGGATGGATTATTATTTTAACAATTTGCGAGTTGTTTGGCTGTCTGGACGTAAATGTATTGCATTATTTACGAGTGTTTTGCATGTCTGTAGGCTGTACAATGCGTTATTTTGACGGTTTACAATTATGAAGTGCATGTGTAGAGCATTATACATAAGTTATGTAGGAGTAGTTTGCAGGTCTGTATGCTGTGTGGCATGTCAGAGCGTGTGTTCTCTATCACTGTGATAAATATACTCCATCCCTAAATAAATTGTTCCAAAATAAATAAAGTACACACCTTCCTCTCCCCAGCATCCCAGCACTGATCGAGCTCTTTTCCCGCGAATCCTTAGGAGGAGGTTTGCTGCATTCCGCCTTCTTAGCGTTGCAGTTTTAATGGGCAAGAGCAGACTCGTTCTTTCAGTGTTGTGTTTGGATGGCAGTCTGTGAAATCTCGCCCGTTACATAACTATTAGACACTCTGTGTCTCTCAGAAGGACACAAATGACTGAAACACACTTTTGCGGTGTATCCCAGGTCAGAGAAGTGAGGGGAGGCTAAGTACGTCATCCGTCGCGTCTGGAAAAGTACGGCAACAGCTTCGACTGTGTGCTTCCCCCAGTGCAGTTTTCGCGCGGTCATCCGCCAGCTGGCTGCGACGGCAGCAAGGCCGAGTCGCAAGGTTTTTTTTCGGACGGGGCGCCGGCGGTGGTGCCCGCGGCGGCGTGACTCACCGCGCCGCTGGAGGCGACCGCTCCAGCACAGAACCAGACTCCGGCCGCTTCCAGCGCCGGCTGTGCTTTCCCTGCGTCCGCCATCGCCGCCATCGGAAAGCCAAACCTTGACCCTGCAAACTGGCGGCTTGCCACGCCATGTCAGGGGCAGCCACCCACAGATCAAGGTGCCGTCAAATTCGCGTCAACCATCAAGATTTGCGTATTCTTTGGTTAAGCTAACTCCATGATGGCGGATGCTGGAATACATGCTTTAGAAAGGACACGGCTGATTTCCTATCCCAACGATCCCACTGTCAACGGACGACTGAACTGCAATTTTCCTGCTTTCCATTCGTTGGAACCCGTAGATGGAACAGTTGTGGTCTGTTGTGCCCTGACTCATTCAATCTTCCTGCCTCTACAAGCATACAGCTCTCCGTTTTTTCAGCGTGCACATGTACATATTTCTGCATTCATACTCCGCAAACCATTGTCAAGTGCGTGGCAGA
Organism: Schistocerca americana; assembly: GCF_021461395.2. Taxonomy (NCBI): domain Eukaryota; kingdom Metazoa; phylum Arthropoda; class Insecta; order Orthoptera; family Acrididae; genus Schistocerca; species Schistocerca americana. The sequence goes on along the minus strand of NC_060126.1, from coordinate 506,832,308 downwards.
GGGTCCTAACCATTGTACGGGTTATTAGGCTATTCCCGTGCCATTTGCGCGTGTAGCGTGGGAAGAACGACTGCTTGAACGCCTCTGTGCGAGATGTCTAATCTTGTCCTCGCGATCCCTTCGGGAGCGATACGTAGGTTCCTCACATAAAGTTGGTTCCTTTTAGTAAGCAGGCTTCCGCAGAATAGTTTGCGCCTATTATCAAGCGTCAGTCATATGAGTTTCTTCAGCATCTCAGTGACACTGTCGCAGGGATCAAACAAACCAGTGACCGTTCGTGGTGTCCTTGTTTACGTTCAGTTTGTTCCGTTAATCCTATTTCAGACGCATCGCACGCTTTTCAGCTGTATTCTAGGATGGGTCGCACGAGTGTTTGATATGTAATCTGCTATGAAAACTGCCCGGTATCCTACCAGTGGATACTAGTCTGCCTACGACAAAACCGATGTGATCGTTTCAGTTCCTTTCCGTACACTAACAACTGTTGCCCTCGGGCACTTGTGTGGGTTTAGCGATTCCAGTTGTAACTCATTGATATTACGGTCGTAGGGTACCACGTATTTCGTTTTGTGAAATGCACAATTTAACATTTCTGAACTTTTTTTAAAAGTTTGCCAATCTTCGCACCACTTTTAAATCTTATAAAGATCTAACTGAATATATCTGCGGTTCATTATTTCATATAGTGCCTAATTATACGTAGATAACTGTGTGGCTGCAATTATTTTCTCACTGAAAGCTCGTTTCTCGCTGCCATAACCGAAATTAATACCATATTGACAGTAAACTATCAGTTTCACACACATCGGAAGCCAAGGTTAGAAGTGCTGTTTACTTTACCAAAAGCTCTGCTAGCAGTTTTTACTCCCTTCTTTTTGTCTTTTGCTGTGCATCCAGTGCCGTGATCGCTATAAGTTAGTAATTGATCCTGTTTCTCCATTGTTAACTTGTACAGTTTTCTTCTCAGTGTGTTCATTGTCTCTCATTTTACTCTTCTTATATTTCATTCTCAAGCCTACTTATTAACTGGATTCTTACAAGTGCCTTCACGTTCATAGACCTCCTGTTTTTTCCCCAGTCGTTCCTGTTCCTTTTCAACAGACAGATCGAGGGCGAAAAACCTGACCGTTCGTACGCACAGTAATCCTTACGAATTTGAATTTGTTGATAAGTCCACTCCGCGAGGTGATGGAAGTTTCACGTTATATCTTCAGTATTTCGTGCTTGGCCTTCTGAAGATCGAAGAATGCTACGCGAAAATTAGGTCCACTTGTGGTGTCACCGCCAGGCACCACTCTTGTTTTTTTTAAAATTGTGATTTCATCCCCCTGCCCCATATGGGCAGGGGAGGGCTGTCAGCAGCACAATCCGCCGCTCTTCAGCCGAGTGACACGACAACTAAAACAAGAATAAAATAATACATACATAAGGAGATAAAAAAGGGGAACATAAAACAGAGTAAGGGGAGAAAATGGAGGTAAAAATACACTGACATGTAGACGTTCATTGGGGACAGTTAAAAAAGTCACCAGAAAGTTAAAAAAAAAAAAACACAGTTGGCGATTCTTAAAACACAGAGAAGACACTGGATGCTCATGCACAGGTTAAAAGTTGGCCACAGTATTAAAAGCACTCCGAAACAACGCATTTAAAACCCACTTGGAGCACACACGACGAAGAATAAAACTACCAGGTGGGACCTGCCGAGGGAAAGGTCAGAGAGGATGGAAAAGGAGGGGAGAGCATGGGGCAGCTGGGGAAGCGGCAGGATGGAGAGAGGAGGGGCAACCGTGGGTTCACGAAGAGGCAGGAGACACATGGGGCAGGAGAGGAAAAGGGGAGACAGGGCAGGAGGGAGCGCAGAGACACTGAAAGAAGGCACATGAGATGGAGGGGGAGTAGGAGGGGAAATCCGCTCAGAAGGAGGGAGGGGGAGGAGAGGGAGCCCTGGGGAGGAGGCAGGAAGAGGGGGTTAGAGTTGGTAGGAAGGGTAGATGTCAGGGCGAAGCTCATCATCCGGGAGGGGTAGACGGTGGAAGTTGTGTTGGGAAAGGAGATGGAGGGTGTGGAGATGGAGAGAGGGAGGGACACAACGGTAAAGGCGCGGCAACTGGTTGGGAGTGGAGAGGAAGGGAGACACCAGGGGGTGAGTGGGATCAAGGCGGCGGACAATATATAGTGTGCGGATGTGTTCAAGGAAAAGGAGAAGGTGGGGGGAAGGGGATGAGGATGCGCGTGGGGGACGGAAGGCGGATGCGGAAGGCGAGGCGGAGTGCATGGCGTTCGAGGATTTGGAGGGCTTTATAGAACCGGGGAGGGGCGGAAATCCAAGAGATGCTGGCATAACAAAGGATGGGGCGGATCATGGATTTGTAGGTGTGAAGGATGGTGGAAGGATGCAGACCCCACGTCCGGCCGGACAGGAGTTTCAGGAGGCGGAGGCGGTTGTGAGCTTTGTTTTGGATGGTAAGGAGATGGGGAGTCCAGGTGAGGTGGCAGTCGAGTGTGAGGCCAAGGTATTTGAGGGTAGGAGTGAGGTGGATAGGACGGCCATAAACGGTGAGGTAGAAATCATGGAGGCGGAAGGAGCGGGTGGTGCGGCCTATGATGATCGCCTGGGTCTTGGAGGGATTAACACACCACTCTTGCTAGGTGGTAGCCTTTAAATCGGCCGCGGTCCGTTAGTATACGTCGGACCCGCGTGTCGCCACTATCAGTGATTGCAGACCGAGCGCCGCCACACGGCAGAAGTAGTCTAGAGAGACTCCCTAGCACTCGCCCCAGTTGTACAGCCGACTTTGCTAGCGATGGTTCACTGCCTACTTACGTTCTCATTTGCCGAGACTGTAGTTTAGCATAGCCTTCAGCTACGTCATTTGCTACGACCTAGCAAGGCGCCATATTCAGTTACTATAAGTGCTATCTTCAAGAATGTATTCTGAACAGATAATATTGTGAATCATGTACCGTCAAGAGCGACGTTCATCATTAATGGATTAAAGTTAAGTATCAAACTAATTACGTTCGCTTTCTGAATTCTCATTCCTTGTCATGTTCCAGACCTCACGTCAGTATAGTTCTTCCCTCATCATGCCAGCCTGCGTCAGCTAAAATGCGTGCATTTCGGCCTCCACTCGTAACACGGTGTTGGCTCCTCATCCAACACAAAACCACTTGCTACCAAAGATCGTCTTGTAAGTTCCCTCAGCGTTTTCGCAAACACTCTTCTGCTGTTTGGCTGGTTGACTGAATCTAGCAGCATGTTTCGTTCTCTAGTTGAATCGGAACCGGAGGTGATCGCAAACACTCCTACAGTGCTCGAGAGTACGTTGCAGAGCAGCTCCATTGCTCTTGTCTACAATTATCTTGCCACACCGGCGTCATCTGTTTGACCTCCCTAAAATTGAAACAAACTAGTTTCACTTCATAGTGTGCCGTAAAGTTAACCTTGGCGGCTGATCGCTAATGTTACTACTAGAGTCTACCATATTTTTGCCCTACACACATGTGCGTTATCATACATCACTCTTTACTCTAGGCATGCGGGTATTGTCCGGCGACCCAATGACTCCGATGTAATTCGGCATACTAGACGAAGCCCACTTCTAAAGTAACTCCTCTCAAAGGATTTACATCTCCACGCTTCAAAGGCAATTTGCTTGTGTGGATCGTGTTACTCTCTTAGAAAAACTCAAGTTTTATGATACTGGTTTGAATCATACTTAAGAAACTGACTGCAAAATGTTGTGCTGAATAACTCAAACTATGGTGGAAGGCCAGGAAATTTTAGTGACTAGGGAGAAATCACAAAGCGAGCCCCCTCAACAAGCAAAATTTGTACTTTTTATAGACGATTCTAGTGTCATAATAAGTCCCATTACAGAGAAAGCAACGTAAGAGTAGGTAAATAATGTTTTTCCAAGAATTATTAAGTGGTTTTCTGAAAATGAGTTGTCCCTAAATTTTGGAAAACACACTGTATTCAATTTTTACAGCAAATATTCATTTCAACAGTTGATGTAACACATGAGCAGAAGTCAGTAAGTAGGGTAGAATGTCCCAAATTTTTGGGTGTACATTTTTGATGAAACAGTGAACTGGGAAGAAGCATATTAATTGTTCTTCGTATAATTGCTGGTCTTTGAAATTAATGTGTCAACCTCCTAACATATTTTAGATATATATCCACTCAATAATGTCGTGCGGAATAATTTTCTGGGGTAACTCGTCACTTAGAAAGAAAGTATTGATTGCACAAAAGAGAACAGTAAGCATAATCTGTATTGTTCGTCCACGGACGTCATCACAATACATATATTCCCTAATGAAATTCGTTATAAATATTCCATTACAATTTGAGAAGAACAGTGAGTTCCATACCTACAACACTACAGGAGAAAATGATCTTCATTACCCATTGTTACGCTGTCAGTGTCTCGGAAGAGAGTTCATTTGTAGCAATAAAAGGTTTTGATCGTTTGCCCAATACCATAAAATAACTGAGAGGTAGCAAAGCAAGTTTTAAATCAAACTTGAAATTATTTATCCAGGACAACCTCAAGTCGCACTAAAATTGTTTTGCCCGTGGAAGGAATTGTTAAATGAAAGTGTTTATGTGCGCAATACTTCACTATATTACGATAAGCTTGCGGACACCAGTCACTAACAAGTCTTACTCTAAGCTGCACAAAGACTGAAAAGTCAATACGCACACATCCACCGTAGCCAGTTTATGGTAATTATGAATTATTCTTCACAGAATGTTTACAAACTGGTTGTTTATTTTAGAATGGCTCATTAAAATGTTGCTATAAACAGTCTCACATTACACAATGTTCACGTTCGCGAGTAAGCATCACGCTACGCGGAATTTTGTTATTTTAAACGTCACCGAAAGTTCTGAATTTCACACCGTGCATTAAATCGAACTTTCTTCCACACTTTACGGCGCTTCTCAACACGTTTTGGTACCGAAATATATATTAATAATTTTCAACGGAGCACATACCAATAGGTCTTATCACTATGAGATCCAAGCCCAGACTCTACTTCTCTCTCTACGTAAATGAACATAGTTCACCGAAAAAAGGCACGAATACCCTAATTACTGATTGACAGAAAAACATCATAGCCAATCGCAAAGAAGTATCAAGCCCATTCAGTCCCACGCATGTATACCGAACCAATCAAAATTCGTCACTGAATCAGAACAGTAAATTATCATAAATAAATTTTGAAAACTCACAAAAATAAAATTAATTCCCTTTTAACAAAACTATTTTACGGAAATCATTACCTCATTTCCCCAGTACCGTAAACTGGCGAAATAGTTTATAATAAATGCCTCGGTACGAATAACTAACTAGGCGCTACAGTCTGGAACAGCGCGACCGCTACGGTCGCAGGTTCGAATCCTGCCTCGGGCATGGAAGTGTGTGATGTCCTTAGGTTAGTTAGGTTTAATTAGTTCTAAGTTCTAGGGGACTGATGACCTCAGATGTTAAGTCCCATAGTGCTCAGAGCCATTTGAACCAACCAAGCATTTTACATTTCCTCAGTATTTACGGTGCAAGATTTAGGTGATTCACCGTGTGTATGGCGAACAAGAAAGCGTGGATGAGGTGGTTAAGTTCACCGAAAGGATTCTCAATTTCGATAAACAAAAAAACATTTTTCCCAAAAGCAATGGTATACTGTCTCTGGACTTTCAGTGTACAGTATCTATTTCAAGAGTAAATTTTAGCAAGAAATCGATTGATGGTACTGTAATAAAGTGAGTAACATTTTTTCGATCGCATCATATAACACGAAAAATATTTCGGTCCCTCGGTTTCTTGATAAAACGTTATTCGCTGTATATAATCCTCGCGCAGTTGATGTGTACAGGAACAAAATTTCTTCAGTTTGAGTGTTCCTTGTCCGGTACGGAACCTGCGTTACGACCTGTGACAGGGAAGTGTAGTAAAGTGACGGAAACCCTCTGCTTTTCGCCAGTCCGCGAGAGGAGTGCCGAGTTAGTTGAAGTCGTTGCGACGGCGCGGTCGGCCTCTCTTCGCAATTGTGGCTCTGTTCTTAGAAACGAAATCACTTTCGGTATTTAAGCTTGAGTGTGGGTAGCGCGCAACGTTCCGTGTCACAAGTAAAACATAAATCAGAAATGACAGGCATTCTGACGTAGCTGCAATTTATCTTACACTTAGTACAATGGGTTATAAAAAATTAGTGTGTGAGAAAAACGGTCGTGATGTAGACCCTAACAAGTTTTAAATGCAGTTCACTGGAGATCGACGCTAGCAGTCCTTCGAACGGTACATCCTTTTTCATTCGCTCTCTTTCACTGTTTTCCTGTGCCATTTTGTTAAATACAAGGTGGTAATATAAACGATGTGAAGGCAGAATCAGGAAACATATTATTAACGTAGAGAAGAAACACCATTGATGCCAAGAACAATTTTTGTCAAACATCCCTTTTGGCCGTATATAGGTAATAGTGGATTATGTTACAGACACAGTATACTTCTGTTGTGTTCGTCTACACGTGTGTTTACAATGATACTACTGCTGATGAAACAAGTCGGGCTATTTTGAATAATACCAGAATTTGCTTAAGTCGGACTTGTTGCGCCTTCAGTTTCGTTTCTCTTTTCTTGTTTTCCCTAACTTGTCGGTTCCCCTAGTTGTGCGTATTTCTTATGCACACACAATGACAAATCAAGGGTTATTTCTGTGGAAAATGTATTTTGACTGATCCACTATTTAGTGAGCCACGCTGTTTAAGAGAAGGCAGTTTTTGGTGCCGGAGCAAAATACAATTGCTTATTCGTGCTTGCAGTACCCTGGCGGAGAAGTTACAGATCGTCCCGAGAGTGAGTGAGTGAGTGAGTGAATGAAGTTAATTGGCCTGAACCAGCCTTTTCCCCGCCGCTTCGCCCGCGTATTCATCCTAGTACGAGCGTACTGAACATACCTCCTCCTCCGCCTCTCTGTGTCCACCTCTTCCTCCCTCTGTATCTTCAATCCCTGACCCTCTCACCGTATCCTCCCCCTACCTCTTTCCATCTCCTCGACTTCCTTTTCCATCTGCCCACTACTCCTCCACATCATTCACCTGTCTCGCGCAGCTCCCCCTCCTCCCCTCACTTTGTCCATTTTCTCCTCTCCTTTGGTTCAAATGGCTCTAAGCACTATGGGACTTTTACATCTAAGATCATCAATCCCCTAGACGTAGAACTACTTAAACCCAACTAACCTAAGGACATCGCACACGTCCATGCACGAGGCAGGATTCGAACCTGCGACCGTAGCAGCAGCGCGGTTCCGGACTGAAGCGCCTAGAACCGCTCGGCCACAGCGGCCGGCCCCCTTCGTTCCATCCAGTCCCTCCTACGTCCATCTCAGCCTGTCGCCAGCCATCCGCGTCAGCGTGTGTAGCTCCTGCATTACAGTTCGATAAAAGATGCCGATACGGCTCCCAGTTCACGCCTTTCGTGCAGAGCATTGTACACATCAGGGGCCTGAAAATAATTGATATGCCTCCTGACGTACAGCCCTCAAGCGAAGCAGGTCAGTAAAGCAGGCCGATATTACTCCAACACAACACGCCGGTCGTGCAAATATGCCTACATGTAGGAGACCGGAAAACATTTTTTTCAGACTGCCCTGCAAAGAAGGTTGACAAGGGAAGGCCATACCATTCCCACACAACGTGACTGTTGTGCAGGTCGGCCAATATGCCAAGAGCTGGAAAAAACACAGTGGAGTCAAGTGGTGACAGACGGTTGAATGGTATGCTCAAGGAAGCGATTCTGGACACTTTTACTTTGGTTCTTGAAGAAAGCAGACGTATCGGTGATGTAGTGCGTTTTGCGGTCGATTGGGTGATAGATTCTAGGCGGTGAATGACAGCTACATTGAAGAGCCAAAGAAACTGGTACACCTGCCTAATATCGCGATAGGGCCCCAGCGAGCTCGCAGAAGTGCCGCAACACGACGTGTCATGAACTCGACTAATGTCTAAAGTGGTGACGAAGGAAATTGACGCCATGAATCCTGCAGTGCTATCCATAAATCATTAAGAGTACGAGGGATGGAGATCTCTTCTGAACAGCACGTTGCAAGGCATCCCAGATATACTCAATAATGTTCACGTCTGGGGAGTTTGGTATCCAGCGGAAGTGTTTAAACTCAGTTTTGCTGAAGCAACTCTGTAGTAATTCTGGACGTATGGGGTTTCGCATTTTCCTGCTGGAATTTGCAAAGACCGTCGGAATGCACAAAGTACATGAATGGATGCAGGTGATCAGACAGGATGCTTACTTATGTGTCAGCTGTCAGTCGTATCTAGACGTATCAGGGGTCCCATATCACTCAAACTACACACACCCTACACCGTTACAGAGCCTCCACCAGCTTGAACAGTCCCCTGCTGACATGCAGCGTCCATGGAATCATGAGGCTGTCTCCATACCCGTACACGTCCATCCGCTCGATAGAATTTGAAACGAGACTCGCCCGACCAGCAACACGTTTCCAGTCATCAACAGTCCAATGTTGGTGTTGAGGGGTCCAGGCGAGGCGTACTGTTTTGTGTTGTGGAGCCATCAAGGCTATGCGAGTGGGCCTTTGGCTCCGAAAGCCCATATCGATGATGTTTCGTCGAATTGTTCGCACGCTGAGACTTGTTGATGGCCCAGCATTGAAATATGCAGCAATTTGCGGAAGGGTTACACTTCCGTCACGTTGAACGATACTCTTCAGTCGTTGTTGGTCCCGTTCTTGCAGGATTTTTTTCTGGTTGCAGCGATGTCGGAGATTTAATGTTTTACCGGAATCCTGATATTCGCGGTACACTCGTGAAATGGTCGTACAGGAAAATCACCACTCCATCGCCACCTCGGAGTTGCTGCGTCCCATCGCTCGTGCGCCGATTATAACATCACGTTCAAACTCACTTAAATCTTGATATCTACATCTACATCCATACTCCGCAAGCCGCCTGACGGTGTGTGGCGGAGGGCACCCTGAGTACGTCTATCTGTTCTCCCTTCTATTGCATTTCAGTACAATTTTCCATTGTTACAACCTCTCGATACACCACAGCATCATCTGCAAAAAGCCTCAGTGAACTTCCGATGTCATCCACGAGGTCATTTATGTATATTGTGAATAGAAGCGGTCCTATGACACTCCCCTGCGGCACACCTGAAATCACTCTTACTTCGGAAAACTTCTCTCCATTGAGAATGACATGCTGCGTTCTGTTATCTAGGAACTCCTCAATCCAATCACACAATTGGTTTGGTAGTCCATATGCTCTTACTTTGTTCATTAAACGACTGTGGGGAACTGTATCGAACGCCTTGCGTAAGTCAAGAAACACGGCATCTACCTGGGAACCCGTGTCTATGGCCCTCTGAGTCTCGTGGACGAATAGCGCGAGCTGGGTTTCACACGATCGTCTTTTTCGAAACCCGTGCTGATTCCTACAGAGTAGATTTCTAGTCTCCAGAAAAGTCATTATACTCGAACATAATACGTGTTCCAAAATTCTACAACTGATCGACGTTAGAGATATAGGTCTATAGTTCTGCACATCTGTTCGACGTCCCTTCTTGAAAACGGGGATGACCTGTGCCCTTTTCCAATCCTTTGGAACGCTACGCTCTTCTAGAGACCTACGGTACACCGCTGCAAGAAGGGGGGCAAGTTCCTTCGTGTACTCTGTATAAAATCGAACTGGTATCCCATCAGGTCCAGCGGCCTTTCCTCTTTTCAGCGATTTTAATTGTTTCTCTATCCTTCTGTCGTCTATTTCGATATCTACCATTTTGTCATCTGTGTGACAATCTAGAGAAGGAACTACAGTGCAGTCTTCCTCTGTGAAACAGCTTTGGAAAAAGACACTTACTATTTCGGCCTTTAGTCTGTCATCCTCTGTTTCAGTACCATTTTGGTCACAGAGTGTCTGGACATTTTGTTTTGGTCCACATACTGCTTTGACACAAGACCAGAATTTCTTAGGATTTTCTGCCAAGTCAGTACATAGAACTTTACTTTCGAATTCATTGAACGCCTCTCGCATAGCCCTCCTCACACTACATTTCGCTTCGCGTAATTTTTGTTTGTCTGCAAGGCTTTGGCTATGTTTATGTTTGCTGCGAAGTTCCCTTTGCTTCCGCAGCAGTTTCCTAACTCGGTTGTTGTACCACGGTGGCTCTTTTCCATCTCTTCCGATCTTGCTTGGCACATACTCATCTAACGCATATTGAACGATGGTTTTGAACTTTGTCCACTGATCCTCAACACTATCTGTACTTGAGACAAACCTTTTGTGTTGAGCCGTCAGGTACTCTGTAATCTGCCTTTTGTCACTTTCTCTAAACAGAAAAATCTTCCTACCTTTTTTAATAATTCTATTTACAGCTGAAATCATCGATGCAGGAACCGCTTTATGATAGCTGATTCCCTGTTCTGCGTTAACTGTTTCAAATATTTCGGGTCTGTTTGTCACCAGAAGGCCTAATATGTTATCGCCACGAGTCGGTTCTCTGTTTAACTACTCAAGGTAGTTTTCAGATAATGCACTTAAAAAAATTTCACTGGATTCTTTGTCCTTGCCACCCGTTATAAACGTTTGAGTCCCCCAGTCTATATCCGGCAAATTAAAATCTGCACCCAGAACTATAACATGGTGGGGAAATCTACTCGAAATATTTTCCAAATTATCCTTCAGATGGTCAGCCACAACAGCTTCTGAGCCAGGGGGCCTATAGAGACATCCAATTACCATGTCTGAGCCTGCTTTAACCGTAATCTTCACCCAAATTATTTCGCATTTCGGATCTCCGTCAATTTCCTTCGATACTATTGCACTTCTTATCGCTATAAACACGCCTCCCCCTTCACTGTTCAGCCTGTCTCTGCAGTATACATTCCAATCTGAGTTTAGGATTTCATTACTGTTTACGTCTGGTTTCAGCCAACTTTCTGTCCCTAGTACTATATGGGCGTTGTGACCGTTTATTAATGAGAGCATTTCTGGTACCTTTATATAGACGCTCCTGCAGTTTACTATTAGCACATTAATATTGTTATTCCCTGTTGCATTTTGCCTACTCCTACGTTGCCGCGTCTCAGGAGGCGTCTTGTCGGGCCTAGGGAGGGAATTCTCTAACCTAAAAAACCCCCATGTGCACTGCACACGTACTCCGCTACCCTCGTAGCCGCTTCCGGCGTGTAGTGCACGCATGACCTATTCAGGGGGACCCTACATTTCTCCACCCGATAGCGGAGGTCGAGAAATTTGCACCCCAGATCTCCGCAGAATCGTTTGAGCCTCTGGTTTAAGCCTTCCACTCGGCTCCAAACCAGAGGACCGCGATCGGTTCTGGGAACGATACTACAAATAGTTTGCCCTGATTCCACCCCGCGAGCGAGGCTTTCCGCCTTCACCAATTCCGCCAACCACCTGTACGAACTGAGGATGACCTCTGAACCCGGACGGCAGACTGTAGCGGCAGTAACCGACCTAACAACTTCGCCGGACACTTATTGTCGTATACAGTTTTTTGCCGACCACGGCGCCCTGTTCTGTCTGTTTACATCTCTCTGTATTTGAATACGTACGCCTATACCAGCTTCTTTGGCGCTTGAGTGCACAATACTCTCTGATTTTTTTCCAGTTGCATTATGGAAAAGAGAATAAACAGATTTTGAGTTTTTAGTCGTGATCTCCGATGTGTTGAAATCATCATGTTGAACCGTGAACTATTTTGAGCTGATGAATATTTCGTGTATTTTGATCACGAAATGGACTTAGTTTTCACACGCCTTGGATTACTATTTAGCTTGGGGACTCTGCTACCATGCTCGTAACGCTCTCAACGTAACAGTTCTGGATTTGATAAGATTATTTTCTGTCTGTATTTTTTTTATTTTGATATCGTAGACCACTTTCCGTTCAGTTGAGACGTACTTTCATGGATAAACATTATCCAACATAATTCTCTGTCGTTTACATCAATTACAGCTATTAGAATAGAACCCTTTTTATTAAATTATTCATTTATCTTTTATTTTATATTTCTGTGTATTTTATTAACTCGCAATTGTAGCCACTGTATAGACTGTTTGACTGCAGGATCACAGCTACAGGTTATTATTTGCAGCTACTTATCTGCTGGACATGAAAGCGGACGTGCGCGGCTCGACCCTACGAATACGTCGAGCTATTCCTTTTAAACAGAGCTGTGCATAGCCCAGTTACCTAAGATGCGAGCAACGTCAAGTACAGACGCAGTTGGTTTGTTCACGTGGAATGCTGTTCAGAGAACAAACACTCAGGGGAAAACTGCTAGGTCTGGGGACGGAGTAAGCCCCCTTCGCCCAGTCGGGGCACGGATAATGATACCTGATCGTAGGGCTGATACATGCGAAAAATGTGTCCGAATGAACTGTACTGGTGCGATCAGACCCATGGTCTGCATGATTATTTATAAAGGTATTTTAAAATAATATTACCAGAGTGAAAAATGCTCCTGTCATAGCACAAAGAAGGCGAATATGTCTTGGGCGGGTTCAGGGATGCAAAAGAAGGAAACCGGGTTTTTCGTCTTGTCTGGCAGCTTCAAAGGCTCGTAAATCAAAACTTAGTGACATATTGGCGTCTTTTCCCTTCAGAGTATTAGTAGCCAAGTCATGTAATACAATGCATCGTGTCAAGCAAACTAGATGCATGATGTCATGTCGTATTAACATAAGCACATACCATCATGCCATCCAGCATGGAGTTTGTCATGCCGTGCAATATGACACAGCGTGTCATTAAAAGTTCACGATACATGCTTCCACACTCTGGAATACTTTCTATTATAGACGCACTGTCTAGACGCACATAAATTTGTGTCTATTTGTCCTTTCACTCTTCAACATTAATGTAACATAGGTTGAGTTTGGCGGGAGAAATGGGCCTCTCGTGAAAAAAATCGACCACCGCCCCACCCAAAAGTCAAAAAATTATTAGCGTTCCAACCCCAGAAATGTTATCCCTCCAGAAAAACTTTTTTAGATGTCTCATGTATCCTCTTAGGCCATATTTCTTAATATATTGTTTACTATGGGTGGCGAATCTTTTGGATTTTGGACACAGGATCAAGGACTTTGGCTATAAATTACAAAATGTGGGTGTATTAACGCCTTGCAGCTAAGGAAGCACACTGCGCTAAGGAAATAGAGTTAACTCGTAGAAAAGCGCGAATATGTGAAGATGTTTTGATTTAAATGTCTTTGAAGGCTACATCCCTTCTTTTACGCAACTAGTTCGGTCTGGGATATGTTCACTTTCTTTTGTGCTACGATAAAAGCATTTTTCATTCTGTTCCCAAAATTTTGACATTAAACCGCCTTAGCTTGGTATTCGATGCAGATTCTTGTTGACTTGGGCGACGACTGATCGGGTATAGGTTTTTTTTTATTGTCTTCCGAACCATTCTGCTCGAGTTGGCCTTATTTACGGTTACCTACCTAGTGTGCTTGAGCCGGTCCAGTGTACCTCCTGTGCCCTCGAAGCGCACAGGCCTCACCACACGTGTGAGTCACGTACCCCTGTGATGTGTTTTGTTTTATTTTTTTCTTTTCATTATTTTCTGTTATCTGGTGATTTTGATTTATATTTTTAATTTTTAAAATTTTAATTTTTATTGTTTTTTTGTATTATAGTTACACACATTTTATTCATACAGATGCAAAACGCTGTATATGCAGACATATCTTAAGTAACCATAAATACTTGATAGAGTGGACAAAATAACAGCAAACATAAATACGATACCGAAAGAAATATTAAATACTGCGGGAAGTTTATGATGATAATGTCTGTAAATAGTTTATATTATGTAGATAAACTTACGGTATCACCATATTACATAGCTAAACATACTTAATTGCTTACTTTGTCGTAAGCTGAAGGATTTGTGCAACAAATAATGAATTATTGAAAAGCGTATCCCTTGTTATTATCTCTTAAAAGTCTTGTCTTTTTTTAAAGTAAGCAATAATAAAAATTGAAAACTAACAAATGACTGGTAGAAAAACTCGCGTCACTAATTTTGGCGTGAAATGTTGCAACGACCGATCGGAATTGGTAGGCTGAAATAAGTAGAACAATTGCGAAACAATGCATGCACGTCAAAATACTATCAACTTTTCAGTCCTGTAATAAAATTGTCAAACTCCAGCTTGTTTTGTTTGAAAATAAATTTTCTGCAAGACGGCATAATAATTTCTGAAGAAAACGCAGTGAATCATTTTCTATTCATTAAAAATAAGATGACCTTTTTTTGACAATTATTTTTATAATTGCAGTTTCCGGTTTAATTTAATTTTCTGCGTGGTCATCGATAAACCTTTTTAAATGCTTGATCAGACATACCATTTTGTACAAGGCTGGACATAATTCTGGATTGGTACGTGCATTATTTTATACGCGCACAGATTTTTGATGATTTAAAGCCAGTGATATAAACAACGAAACGATAATCAACTGTAATAACAAGTTTTTTAATTATACAGGGTGAGTCACCTAACGTTACCGCTGGATATATTTCGTAAACCACATCAAATACTGACGAATCGATTCCACAGACCGAACGTGAGGAGAGGGGCTAGTGTAATTGGTTTATACAAACCATAAAAAAATGCACGGAAGTATGTTTTTTAACACAAACCTACGTTTTTTTAAAAATGGAACCCCGTTAGTTTTGTTAGCACATCTAAACATATAAACAAATACGTAATCAGTGACGTTTGTTGCATTGTAAAATGTTAATTACGTCCGGAGATATTGTAACCTAAAGTTGACGCTTGAGTACCACTCCTCCGCTGTTCAATCGTGTGTATCGGAGAGCACCGAATTACGTAGGGATCCAAAGGGAACGGTGATGGACTTTAGGTACAGAAGAAACTGGAACAGCACATTACGTCCACATGCTAACACCTTTTTATTGGTCTTTTTCATTGACGCACATGTACATTACCATGAGGGGTGAGGTACACGTACACGCGTGGTTTCCGTTTTCAATTACGGAGTGGAATAGTGTGTGTTCCGACATGTCAGGCCAATAAATGTTCAATGTAGTGGCCATCATTTGCTGCACACAATTGCAATCTCTGGCGTAATGAATGTCGTACACGCCGCAGTACATCTGGTGTAATGTCGCCGCAGGCTGCCACAATACGTTGTTTCATATCCTCTGCGGTTGTAGGCACTTCACGGTACATATTCTCCTTTAACGTACCCCACAGAAAGAAGTCCAGAGGTGTAAGATCAGGAGAACTGGCTGGCCTATGAAACGCCCGTCGAACGTGTACCTCACCCCACATGGTAATGTACATGTGCGTCAGTGAAAAAGACCAATAAAAAGGTGTTAGCATGTGGACGTAATGTACTGTTCCAGTCTCTTCTGTACCTAAGGTCCATCACCGTTCCCTTTGGATCCCTACGTAATTCGGTGCTCTCCGATACACACGATCGAACAGCGGAGGAGTGGTACTCAAGCGTCAACTTTAGGTTACAATATCTCCGGATGTAATTAACATTTTACAATACAACAAACGGCACTGATTACGTATTTGTTTATATGTTCAGATGTGCTAACAAAACTAACGGGGTTCCATTTTAAAAAACGTAGGTTTGTGTTAAAAAACATACTTCCGTGCATTTTTTTATGGTTTGTATTAAGCAATTACACTAGCCCCTCTTCTCACATTCGGTCTGTGGAATCGATTCGTTAGTATTTGATGTGGTCTACGAAATATATCCAGCGGTAATGTTAGGTGACTCATCCTGTATACGAATGTAGCGCTTAAAATGCAGCGCATTTCTACGAAACACAATTTCATTTGCACACGCGTTGTGTTTCGCACTCGAACGATATAAGATTTTTGGAAAAGCTTCTTATAATTACCCTAAGAATATATTTTTGCTATAATCTGTATCACGTTAAGCCTTTTCAGCAAGTGCGATTCGCGTAACGTAAATCCGCATTTTACATGCAACGTGGCAACGGCGAAAGATGTCACAGAACAACAGGACAACCATCAATTACATGTATTTGTTCACCCTCTCGCGGACTTTGAACAGATTCTCACAAATTTGAGAGATAGATGTGGCGCGCGTAGAAACACTCACAAAAAACGTGTTGTTTTGCACGTAAAATCCGCATAAAGGTAGACTTTTGAATGCGAGTTTCCAATTTTATCGTAATAATTCATTTCATATTTATATCAAGCACCTTAAGCCTTTCCGCGCATTCGATTCACTTAAGAACGAATTTTATTGGATAAAAAGAATTTCGTTTTGGCATTATCCATTTATCTACCTTCGTGCTAAGTTAGAACCGGTTCGTACAAGTGTAAAGTACCATATAGAAGTGGCGCACTTCAAATACCTCGCAGAAAGCGTGTTTTCCCCCATGAAATCCAAACGATGCAAGATTTTTAAATGGTTAAAACTTGTCTTAGACCTACCGGTGAACCAAATTTGAACCACCAGTCTACCTCCAACCCGGATTTATTTACGTATTCCTTTTTTTGCACTTATAATCCGAACGACGTTGACTGTTTTTGCATGTAAAATCCGAACAGTGCACATACAAATGGTGCCATTAGCTGAGCATTATTTTCAGCCCAATTAAAATCTCTTGCAGAATAAATTAATCGATTCGCACAATTTGTCTGGGCGCCAGCTCGGGTTCGTCGTTCAGACGTGTTTAATGTACTGTAACAAAGCTGCAGTGAGACAGATGTTCGAATACAAGTGGGCGGGCTGAACCAAAAAAATTTTTTACCCCGTTCCTGGCTCAGGTACGTACTGAGCACCAAGAACCCCCCCCCCCCCCCCCCCCCACAAACGTGATTCTGCGCGTCGCCTTTTCATACATGTTTTTATTGCGCTTGCGCTCTGTAACTAAACCACATGGTGTATACGATACTGAAAATCATTCACCAAAGTTAAAATCGAATCGAAAAGAGTACCATCATGCACATAAAAGTCCCCTGAAATTATCAGAGAAACGTCCGCAGCTCGTGGTCTTACGGTAGCGTTCTCGCTTCCCGCGCACGTGGTCCCGGGTTCGATTCCCGGCGGGTTCAGTGATTTTCTCTACTGGGTGTTGTGTGTTCATCATCATTTCATCATCATTGACTTGCAAGTCGCCGAAGTGGCGTTAAAGAACTTGCAATGCGGCGGCCGAACTTCCCCTCATGGGGCCTCCCGGCCAACAATGCCATATTTCTTTTCGTCAGTGAAACGACAGTGCAGATGTTACAAAATTTCAACAGCTAACTACCTTTACGCCATTAAGATGCTGTTCAGGAGATAAATGAACCCGCTGGTTAAACCTTTCCTACTAGATTTAAGACAGACCGTACGCTGACTGTGTACCTAAGTCACTACATTCACTAGTAGTATGAGGGCTAGGTCTGCAGCCAAAGTTTCATCATCACTCGTATGGGGTATAACACCACGGATCAACTAAAGAAAGGGATACAACTCGTCGGTTCTGACCAATGACGGCGTATGTAAATCATAGATGATAATTTGTGAGCCATAAATAATAAAGCAGTTATCTTGGGAAACGAAGCGTCGAATCGTTTCGTTGTTGTTGTTCGTCTTTTTAAAGAATTTGTGTACAGATGTGTGGTCAAAGTCGAGGCGGTGTATCCCATTGTTCAGTATTCCCTCATATATTATCCCTTTGATGTTGGCCAGATACAACATACAAGCCACGCAGCTGCTCGGACGCAGCTTTTACCGACGTCGCTGGCCGCCGCTGCCGCCCTTCCCATGTGAGAGACAGCCAGGCCTCCGCCGGCCGCTTTGTCATCGAAGCTCGCCGGTGGTTCCCCCTGGGCGATACTGCGAGGCACGAGCTTTCTGCGCTTCGCACCGAACTGTCCGGCTCGCTCGCAGCCCGGCTCAGCTGCGTCGGTCTCTTTTGCGTCGCCAATTTCTCTCCGGCCGTTGTTCCGATGTTGCAGTACAGCAAGAAGATTGAAAAGCGAAACGTCTTTATTTGCTCTTCGATATTGACATCAGAGCTGTCAGACATCGTTTATACTGGAGTGAATGTAAAGCAACATTCGCATACAGTTAACCAATGTTCTATTACAAGCGTTGATGTGAGGAAACGGAAGGAGAGCGTGCGACGGGGGACAAGCATAGTAGTGCGCAAGTCCTACGAATGCTGCGTAGTAGTATTTTTTACAATCTTGAGACAGGTTTCACTCGATAAACACTGTTTCCAGTTACAGTGTAAAACATCTTCATATGCAGATATGAATATTTGCATGACTAACACGCAGGCAAATCGATGTTGGAGAAGAAGAATGCAGGTGCCTAAATTTGTGTGTAAGTGTGAAATGCAGTGCACGTAACACTGAACTGCATCTCCAGCCGTCCTCAGCGTCACCCTAAAGCTTGGCGCGTATGTCGCTTGACGCTTTTCGCTGGCTTCGCATTACAACTGAGGAGCAAATTGAAAATCAAAACACTCTTTACCGACGAGCAACGTAATATAGACATTCATGGAGGGGGGGGGGGCAGTTACATGAAAACGAGACAGATGCAAAGGATCTAAGTAAAGTGTTATTACGTCGACGGTAATCGCCGTAACTGTTAATACATTTATCTCACTGTGTCACAAGACGGTCAGTGCCTTCATGTAAAACCATTACGTACCCATGTGCGCACTTCTTATTTCGTAGCAAATCTACGGCTACAAACGTCTCTCTTCACGGCTCCAAAAATATGAAAACCTCGTGGGAAGCGACGTTGCCAAGGTTGTTTCGACTGCGCTGCAGAAGTTTCGTTGAGAAGCCCTGATACGTTCTCCATACAGTCCCCATCTGTTCGCATGCGATTCCCATATTTTTGGAGTTTTCGTCACGGCGAGGACCACCTTGTCTCAGAGAGGTAGTTGGATAAATGCATTAACTGTTATGGCGATTACTTTATTATTTCAAAAGTTTGCTTACTTTTTTCCCGTTTGTTTCCTTTCAGTTTCACTTGTCATTATATGTTACAAATGATTTCGCATTTCAATTGCTGCTACATCTGCGATAGTTCCTACTGCCTGCAATGGCACTGTGGAGCATTTCAAGAGTTTTACTAAAACACTTAAAAGGCAGAGAACGTCAAACTATGATTAATGAAAAGTGGAACATACGTAAACCTGCCATATAGCCAGCTTGATCTGCTAATTCTTTCTTAGAGGACAGGTTGGCATCAAAAGGATAATCACTCACCACGTCTTACGCATATTTTTAATGTTGAGCAGCATAATAGATATGTATCCGTACTTGATTTCTTCCAAACACATTTGTTGTGCTTTATAAAAAGTTTGTGCTTATTCACTTCTTTTCTACTTGACGAAAGCATGTAATAAATTGATCACCTCTGTCACCTCCCCAGTTGTACCGTCGAGATCTCGGTAATTTTCTGCCAGTCACATTTCTTTTTCTTCGGCATATGCTCTCGAGTCCCACAACAACCTACTATACCTGTATTCTTCTGTCACCAACATTACATAGGACGTACTCTTCACGCCACACCGTCGTTGACGCTCGTCAACACCAACAGTATTTCGCATGAAAAACAACAGAGCATAGCCGTCTGCGCTGCTAGCGCCGAAGCGGAGAGGACGCGATCTTCTGATGGTTTGTCGAAAGACCGCCAACGAGCAGAACACGAGCGAGCACCAGCGAATACGAACGGAATAAGAGCAAATGGTATTCGCTCGCAGTCTCCTACCTACCGTTACACAAGTTCACGTTCGCTGATGCTCGTTCACTTGCCTTCGCTCTGGTGTAAACCAGGCTTCCGAGTAATGAGTAACTTTAGGGTCACGTGTATTGCGTCGCTGTCGAGTCAGCTACCAGTTGCAAAGTGTACGTCACTCCTCAGTTTCTTCCCAGAAACACTTATCAGAAACGGCGGGCTGGGGAGAAGGGATGAGGGTGAATGCACATGTCGTATTAAAATACTGTTGACGATGTAGCAATCTACGCCGCTAGAATCGGTGTATTAATTACTAAGAATCCTTACGACTGCATACTACAGTCTTGAACCGTATAGTAAACAGCAACGCTCTATGAAACTGTACTGCTGGCAGCCGCACACAGCCTGTTTAAGTTTCCTACAAATCACCAATACATGGCAGTACAGTAACCTCATCATTGATTTACCGTTGACATTTGCCAGTTTTAAAACCGGGCATTAGTGTTGTCGGTGTTTTGCGTTGTTGCTGAGGCTGGTAGCGTCTAAAACGGGCGCGAACGGCGTTTGATGTAGACTGATCACTGTGATGGACACGGAAATGCCGCGTACTCATGTGAGACAGAGTTTGAAAGGGGTCTTCATTTTGCAGGCTGCTCAAACCGCGCAGTATCCAGCTTTGTGGGGCATTTGAACCTGACGGCAGCGTGACGTCTGACTGCGTGCAGGCGTACTCCTCGTCAAGGTTCCGGTCGACCACGTGTGACCGCCACGTGGGAGGGTCGCACCGGGGAGAACGCAACCCCTCCACATCTGCGCCTGCCATCCAACAACAGGTAATGCACTACCTAGAACGTTCTGGACCTCCCGCACTCGTACTAGCGGCAGCTGTACCGGGGAGTACCGCCCCACGCGCAGGCTGGCGTTGACACCACAGCACGGACGGTTGCGTTTGGAGTGATGGCGTGATGGCGTGACCAGGAAGCGTGGGCGTGGACTGGGACTAACGGCGTCCCGCAGTGTGCTGCTCTGAGCCGCGGCTCTGCACTGCTTCGTACTTTTTGACAGTAGCGTATATGACACGTACACTGTTTGACGAAAAGATACGTAATTAACAGTTGCCATTAAATAAAACAACAGTATGATCACTGTTTCAGATAAAAATATGACTTTTTAGCCTGGAATAATTTCTAAACTACAGTAAATGCAACGAATTGGAATGCAAAAACAGCCGACTTGCCCGGAGTGGCGTATGACTTGCGGGAGAGAAGCTAATCATGCGAATAACGAACCATATCATTGATGATCAGTTCATTGTTGGTTACTATATAGGGAGCACCGTTAGATGCAACAGCTCTTTTGCTAATATCAGGTGCTTCAGTACAGAATGTTCGTTTCTTTATTTTTTTCTTAGCTTGTGGAACTCGTCTTAGTGTAAATGCATTCTTAATAATTGCAAAGAGCAAGAAGGAGCTAAGTTCCAAAATTTATTTCTTAGTGGATTCCGTCTCATTCTTTCATTTTAAATAGTTTTGTTATCTTTCTGACTTTTCCTGTTGTAGTATCTACCATTTCCAAAATTATCATCTCTAAATTATTATTGTTGACGAATACTGTTTCACCATTACGAGAACTCGCTGTTGTTGTTGTGGTCTTCAGTCCTGAGACTGGTTTGATGCAGCTCTCCATGTTACTCTATCCTGTGCAAGCTTCTTCATCTCCCAGTACTCGCTCCTCAGTACTCACTCTTCATCTCCCAGAACTCACTATGACCGACATACTCGCCGGAAGAGAATTCGGCAACTGTGTTGATATTAGTGAAAATTTTGTATATCTATTATATTTAAGTCCCAGTTGCACATTTTTGGTGCTCAATACTTCAGTCGGTACAAACGGTACGCGTATACAATCACATTGTTGTCAGCCAACCAGTCTGTTTGTGTGTCCGTTCGTTCGTCCGTCCAGCCATCCGTCCGTTCTTAAGACTGTTAAGACCCCTTTTGTTTTCAGGAACGGGTGGAGGTTAAGTTGATATCTATATCGCATTCTAAGATATACCGTCTCTTCGCGGTGTAAAAAATTAAAGCTTTTACGACAATGCTCTCAAAAGATACGGCCATTTATGTCACATACTCGCAAACCCACTCATCAAAACTTGTAAGATACTTCCTATTGACCTATAATCATGAAATTTGGCAGGAAGCAAGGTTCTACAGTACAAGTGAAGTAAAAAAATCCGAAAATTGTTAATTTACAATTGCATCACACGACAGTTACATTTTTTTGTGTTTTGTTATCCGCCAGTACGCCTGTCAGTCTGTTAAGATCCCTTTTTCTTAGGAACGGGTAGTTGTATCAAATTGAAATTTATCTCACGTGCTAAGGTCTACGGTCCATTAGGAGTGTAAAAAAATTAAGCATTGTAATTCAGTGTAATCAAAAGACACGGCTATGTATGTCACATGTTTTGATATCTTGCCAGTATAACAGGTAAAAATCGTCGAGATACTCGATTCGCGGAATAATGAACTATGTAAAATTAAGTTTCTACCAAGCCCTCGGTGCACGGGTCCTACCTACACTTATCCGGATTTTATTTACAGTATGACTAATTTCGATGCCCCTCGATCATCTTCAGATCTACGTAGTTGCGCAAGCAACATGTCGTTTCTGTACCGGAACTACAAATCGAACAGAGCATTCATTGTGGTCCCGATACAGACGCGACGGGTTGTTTGCGCAGCTACGTACATCTGAAGTGATCCAGGAAGGAGGAAACTAGTCATATTGTAAAAAAATAAATAAATAAACGAGGAACTGCGACCGAAAAATAAACGACACATTAATTTTGAAATTATTTGAATTAGTCGCTAATTTACTTATCATTTAACTCACAAGACAACGAAGTTAAATTTATGCAACACAGTCTTCGTAATTGCTCACTTTACAATATAGTACAAGGATTTCCGTCCGCCAAGAAATAAGGGCATTAATTCCTGCGCGTCTTTATGTGACGATTGCACGAGTGTATCACAAATTTGAAAATTTTGTGCAATACCAGAACTTTTTTTTTAAATATCGGTGACTCACTCAGCCAAAAGCGTTCGTGAAAAAGTTTTAACTAGTATTATTTCACTACTTCGTAATTTCTGGCTGTTTCATATCTTTCGTTAGCCGTCAACCATCCACAATTTTTAAACTTCTTGCTTCATTACTAAATCGTTTGTTGAGAATTATTTTATCTTATGACTGTTAGTGTAGTTCTAACGAATTCATATGAAAGGTTGTTCCATAAAATTTCGGGCGTGCAGCCGCATAAATTTCACTTCTTTTTCTGGCATTTCGGCTGTATACCGTCCAGCCATCTTCATTGTGAGCCGAATGAATGACGCTCAAGCACTTAACTCCGTCCTTTTAAAATCCGTGGACCCCACCACTGCGCTTTGCGGCCACTGATACACAAGGCGCGCGGGGAGATGATCGGCAGGCAAAGAGGTAAAACCCATGCATGAAATTAGATCTGTGGTTGCATGGTCGATCCACACGGTGATATCGATGTGTCACTGCGAGCTGCACCATTGCGACGCCTTTGTGAGTTTATTACAGAAAGTGCCGGATTCCATGATTTGTAGTCCCAGATAGATGAGGTCGAGGCTAAAATTTCGACGTTATCGTACACCATAGGGTGGCCAGTGTCTATACAGTGCTCTGCCACCGGCGATTTATTAGGTTGTAAGAGCGGGGTGTACCTGCGGTGCTCTGTGCATCTCTCATGTACTGTACGTGTCGTCTGTGCAATGTATGAACGGCGACAGTCACAGGGGATCTTGTAAACCCAAGGCTTCCGAAGCACCAAACCATCTGTAACAGGACCCAGGAATACCGCTGTCTCTCCTACACACTGCTCTCGTCAGCAACTACGTGTGGTCTGTGTGTCGGATTGCTGAGAACACTCATCGTCTGCGAAGGATGGTGGCAGCAATTTTTCCGTAAATATAAATCCGTATGTGTCGTTTTCCGATTTACTGCAAGTCCCAAAGTGCCATCATATTTGCGTCATGCCAGAACATCCAAAAATGGAAGGCCTCTATCTTTTTCGATTTCCATTGTGAACTAAATTTGTCTGTGGATGGAATTGAAATGATTACAAATTCTTTTAATGTGTCTTTACCATGGGGCCACATTACAAAACGTGTCTTCAACATACCTCCAAAATACTGTGGGCTTCAAGGTAGCTGATTCCAGCACCTTTTTGTTGAAGTCGTCCATAAAGAAGTTGCCCACCAAGGCCACGAATGAAACCAACAGGGGCGTAAGGAAAGCAGAGACAAAACACGGAAATCCATGGATTTTCTGCCATATGTGGTAAGCCTGTCGTCAAAAACAGGACAGATCCTCAGCAAAAACAAAGTGAAAGTGATTTTTTGCCCACCACCAAAGACAGCAGCACTCTTGGGTTCCGTTGAAGATGATTTGGTGCTTCGGGAGCCTTGGGTATACCAGATCCCCTTGTGGGTGTGGCCGTTCATACGTCGGACAGACGACACGTACAGTACATGAGAGATGCACAGAGTACAGTGCTGCAGCGCTCCGTGTTTGACCGGACACGGCTCGCCTGTTGATGGGGGGACCGAGCCGCTCGTGTCCGGCCCCACACGACTCGGCTCGGTCACGTACTCGCCCCATGTCTGTTGTCCGGATTCCGGACACGCGGATAACCGAGCATGACCGGCCACCACTGACGTCTCAACTCGCCTCGCCCCGGCTCTGCACTGTACTGTACAAATACAACCTCCCTCTCTCTCTCTCTCTCTCTCTCTCTCTCTCTCTCTTACACACACACACACACACACACTGTATTTATCTCTGTCTCTCTCTCTTTTAATACAAAATTAACGTTTCCAAGGACGGGTACGTGATAATGCTAAATTCATAAAGCACTTGGAAAGTAAAATGATATTTCGATACAATCGCGGATAGAACACGAGTCTCATTTCCAAACAGAAGATATATTTTTCCTTTCATCAATAGGAAACATTAAATAAGTGCTTTCCCTGTAATCTACAAGACAATCATCTTTATGAAGAAAGCATACAAAAACATTAAACTTTTACAGACGTAACTTGTCATACTTTTCACTTGTTTGCAACAGAAACAAAATTATAGTTATTGTTGATCAGCAGTAAATCACTAACGCGTTCCGGATTTAATTGGCTGCGGCGATTTGTTAGTAACATGCCGGCTTTACTAAAGCATCTTTCACTAGGTGCGCTTGTTGCTGGGATGCATAAAATACGTCTTGCAACTGCAGACAGGCCTGGCAGGTCTGTTTCATGTCTGCTCCACCACTTGAAGATATCATCATCTCCGGGGTGCATTAAAATGTAGAGATCTACTTCATCTGCTGCGGATGATTTGATGTTCCTCCATTCCTATCAACTATCTCTCTTTCTGGGTGGTGATGAAACAGTACTTGAAGGATCTATGATAATAAACGAAATACAAGTAATACAGGACTGATGTGGAAATCATCGAGAAGTTCCCGTAAAAACGAGGTGTTTTACGTTAATGAAGTATTATACGAATCATAACATTCCCGTTTCTCTATGATACACTGTCCACCAACTATACAAAAACGATTATGTTAATGATTGCATGTTGTACCTGCGTAAGTAGCACACATTTGTTGCACATTGCTAAGAATTTCCTGCTTTTCATTTATTTCAAGCATATTAAGATCACGGAAAGACGGCCAAAGAAACGTAGCAATTTTATGTCTGGAAGTGATCACAATCTTCTCACAAACGAAAGCCAAGGCTCAATTTTTAATCCTTTGTACCTCCTGTTAAAAATACATATCTGCTAGTACACATCAATTACGCTTGTTAATTATAAATCTATCGCGTATCATAATGAAACAGTGCTTTTAACTGCAGTAATCACTCACCTGACGGTCAATGTCATTGACACTGCAAATTTGTTGCAGTTTGTGAAACCAAAGAACTAACTGGATTGTCGGTTCTTTTTCGCCTTCTAATTCATCTGTGGCCTCTTTAAATGGTCTCAGGAAATGCTCAATTTTTCCTGCAAGCGAACTATCATATCCTTGCAATCTGTAAGCGGAGTCCTTTTCCGTCAGCAAAGCAGCAACTTCGTTATACTGAGTGTGTAAGGATTCCAGCACAGTGTACAAGCTGTTCCAGCGAGTGCAGACCTCTTGTTTTAACGATGATTTCAAAGACGAGCAAAGGCCACTTTTCTTAATGCATTTTGCAGTATTTATTGTTGATGCGACGTTCGGGGCATGATTTAACAAGAAGTTATCTTCATCGAAAGTATGGCTAGCCCGCATCTCGTGGTCGTGCGGTAGCGTTCTCGCTTCCCACGCCCGGGTTCCCGGGTTCGATTCCCGGCGGGGTCAGGGATTTTCTCTGCCTCGTGATGGCTGGGTGTTGTGTGCTGTCCTTAGGTTAGTTAGGTTTAAGTAGTTCTAAGTTCTAGGGGACTGATGACCATAGATGTTAAGTCCCATAGTGCTCAGAGCCATTTGAACCATTTGAAAGTATGGCTAAGTGCTATGTTTATACAATGAGCAGCACAAGGAATCCTTTAGTGATTTTCCAAAGCCTTTACACATTGGCACCCTGGTCGGAGACAAAAACAAAAATGTGCAACATGTCCGGCGAAATGTCCCAATCAGCCATCCTCTCTTCAGTTTCTTTCATAATATTTACTCCCGTCTTCTTAGCGTCCGGGAATTTTGTTGTAAATAAAACATTGTTCACAAGAGACCAATCTGTGTTTATGTAATGTGTTGTAAGCGTCAAATAGTGCACCTGATTATGCGAATCAGTCCACATATCAACTGTCGCAGCACATGTTTTATTAATAACTTCCGCAATAACAGAAGGCATTATGCTGTTTCGTATTGCATCAGCTTGTTCTTTGACAAGTCTGCTTATAGTAGATGGATATGGCATGACATCTGCCAAGTTAACTTCTCCGTAATGCACACCTAGATGTATTAATTCTTGGGCTAGTTCTCTGAAACCTTCAGCGGAAACCAAATTAAAAGGTCTTATATCTTTAACACACATTGCAACACACTTTGCTGTAATACTATTTTTATTGCTGCCGGTATCCCTGGAGGAGCTGTATCTTTGTGAGATTTCTTGCAACTGTATTTCTTTAAATGAGTAGTTCCCGACTGGAAAAACAATAATGTGGAGCAGTTTATGCACGATACGTACCCAGTAGACCCACTCTTTTCGTCCACAACTAACAGAAATGTACTCCATACTTGGCTTTTTAGACCTTCCCGTTTCTTCAATCTGTAAACATTGGTTTCAATCTTGCGTCTTACTACACTGGCTTCCTCGCGCTGCATGATTACAGAGAGAGACACGCCACAAATGAGAAGGCCGTACTGGCTGCAGTCTCACAAGGATAATGACATTTGTAATGTGTTTGAAGTTACCTGCTACGTATTCGGTCACGGCATCTATGCTCGGTCGCGAGAACTAGTGCGGGCAGTCTATCCAGTTAGGGTGTGCTCGCTCCATCTCGTATTTTGTGCTCGCGTACTCGGTCATGCAGGACTCTAGCACAGAGCACCGCAGGTACACCCCGCTCTTACAACCTAATAAATCGCCGGTGGCAGAGCACTGTATAGACACTGGCCACCCTATGGTGTACGATAACGTCGAAATTTTAGCCTCGCCCTCATCTATCTGGGACTACAAATCATGGAATCCCGCACTTTCTATAGTAAACTCACAAAGACGTCGCAATGGTGCAGCTCGCAGTGACACATCGATATCACCGTGTGGATCGACCATGCAACCATAGATCTAATTTCATGCATGTGTTTTACCTCTTTGCCTGCCGATCATCGTCTCTGGCGCCTTAATGTATCAGTGGCCGCAAGCGCAGTGGCGCGGTCCACGGGTTTAAAAAGACGGAGCAAGTGCTTGAGCGTCAGTCATCCGCATCCGGCCCATTCTGAAGATGACTGGACGGCATGCAGCCGAAACATCAGAAGAAGAAGTGAAATTTATGCGGCTGCACGCGCGAAATTTTGTGGAACAATCATTGTGCCGCGAAAATACCAAGATGCATATCACATTAAAGATTTTGATAATTTTCAATCTTCCTGGTCCAAGAAAAATGTTTCGGTAGTTAATTGCTATAGATCTTGAATATTCCAAACTGCAACAAAAACATAAAAAAGCTGTACAAATTACTGTCGAAGTTCGTGAGGAATTGAGCACAGAATTTTGCAATCTCCTTATACTGAATGCGACGACCAGGTGAGCTCCCTTAAGAGCGCCGAACAGTTGTAAGGTGATGTGCTAATTCCTGACATTACTGTGGACGAGGCAGTAGCAGCCAATTTTTTCAGTCTCTGCAGTGGTTTGAGGACTTGTGTCTGGCCTCCTACTGCGTTATAACTCACCGGAATTTCACGTTCTTTCAGTCTGTCGATGCATCGCACTAAAGTAACTGGTATATCTTTTTGAAAATAACCCACCTCACATGCTACAGAAAAGACTTCCTGCGTGGAAAGTATAACTCTCATTTTTATTCCGGCGACTGACGTGTGGCAGCTTTCCGCCGAATCTCTTCGATTTAGATACGAGGAAATGAATATACTTCTCATCTTTCCACAACCTCTCCTAAGAACTCCGCTCATTCCACGATGAAACGTTGTTACTGTTTTCGTCGTCTTTTTAACTCCGATATCACTGTTTCTGATGCCCGACGAGTACAGAGAGTTATGTAACCCAGTTCACGAATAATCAAAGTTGCTTCAGAGGTGGGAAACGTGCGATACGGGATCAACTTTTACCCGGCGATCGCTACCGATGTCGTTTCTAAAGTGAGTAAAAGGAAGTTGGGTGTCGGTACATAAGTCAAATTTATAACTTTAGCCTTATATTCTGCAAGATGAAAGAATAGGCGTTGGTTTCTAACCTTCACTCTTACGTTTCCGACTGTTATTATTAGGTATTTTCCGGATGCAGGGCTTTTTTGTGTGATTTTCCCCTTGTTGAAGTAAGGAGACGACTGTGATCTTGTGGACCCTGTAAATAGAAATACTTGTGCCCGCATTTAACAGGAGCGGTTGTATGATTTTCTTCGTTCTCGGCTGTGCCTTTGTATTTAGCATCTGATGCGTTTGGCGGCGTGTTGCTCAAGAGGGAAACTGCATGATTATTATTGCAATTTTTGAGTGACTCCTTGGTGTTATTTCCTGCGAATAAGTATTCAGACCGTATTAACAGTGCAAAGGAAAGGGGATAACTGCTTGTTCATATTGCGGTTTCAACAGTAGAGAGTTGAAATTTTCTCATTTTTCTTTAAAGTGTTACATTCATACTTACATAATCATGATTTCGGCTTCAAAGTGCCATTATCAAGTGTTTTAAGTGTTATAAATTGCCTAGGATGGCCTACTGTCGTATTAAAATACACTATTAGACACATTGTCTAAAGTTTATCAGCACCTCACGCTGACAACCAGCAGCATATTTGTGCTTGAGAAAAGCTGATATCGCATACTCGACACACGAAGCTAATCTGCCGAGTAATGGATGTAACCAGGCTAATGTTAAACAAATGACTGTGCCGTTAGCGATCTGGAGGAAACTTGTAAAGGAAATGATTCCGTTCCACAAAGTAGATGAGAGATTACAGGTACACTTAATACGGTTCTTCGTCGAATTGGTATGAAGGCATATACAGGTTGGCTATCGAACGGCTTCCGTGGGCAATTTTCACTATATAATTATTGACCAGATTTAAAAATTAAAAATGTTTTCGTAAGCTGCTCAATAAGATGTGTAGTCTTACGTTAAAAGTTTAACACAGTAAGACAAGTACTACTGCTAGAAGCTATACAGCGTGTATATTGAGCTAGTGTAACGTACGGCTTGCAAATTACTGATAATATATTAATGCAGTATCTGAGAACAACAGTACTTAGAGACTTTAAATATAATTTCAAACCTTTTGCAAACTACGATATTGCAGTTGCTGTGTTGTTCAGAAGTGTGATGCAAAGTTCCTTCGGACATGTATGCACGTAAACTTCTCTTGCTTAGATGCTTAACGTCAAATATTTAACACATCAACTCGTTTGTAAAGGAATCAAATGTTTAATGCTGTTTCATACGGGGTAATTTGATTCTTTGAAGAATGTGGGTAGAGGCTTTTCTGGTAACACTAAACTACGATGCTTAAAATATTCAGTTTGGCTTGGGATGCTACTTAAGGGAACGAGGATCAGCTGAATAAAAATACTAAAACTGCTAGTTGTATGTGGATATCTGACAGCTTAATAAAAAACAAGGGCGGAGCATGTTACTCTGTTACTGTTGTGTCCGGGATGGTGGACAGGCCATCCAACGAAAGAGGCGGCCGGCCGCCGTTATGTCAGTATGTGAAAAACAAGTGGTCAAAATACGTTGTAACGAAAGTGATGTTCAACAAGCGTCCAGTGCTGGTGGATCATGCTATCGGATGAGGAAACTGTGTGTTTACCACCTCCATCCAATCGCGCCCCCGCTTACACGTGATCCTTCTGCCGCACAATGAGGAAAACGTGCTGGGCGGATCACAACGCCCAACCAACTCGCCTCCTTAGCCGCTTCGTCGGCTGCATAGTTTCCCCATATCCCGATATGTCCCCGTACCCGACAGAGTTTGCACCTGGTGGAAGTGCTGGATACATTTGCTGTACATACTGCAGGGCACAGAGAGAGTCGGAGCACTACCGTGACGGCTGCTCACCGGCTCGAGTGCCTTTAGGACTCTGTATCTCTCGGCTTCATAATTTGTTTGTTGTTCTGGAAGGCGGACTCTGAAGACCGTGTGTAGAACAACAAGTGAACAAACGAGTATATTCCACAACTTAGAACCATCCGTATATACGAGGGCAGTTCAATAAGTAATGCAATACATTTTTTTTCTCGGCCAATTTTGGTTGAAAAAACCGGAAATTTCTTGTGGAATATTTTCAAACATTCCCGCTTCGTCTCGTGTAGTTTCATTGACTTCCGACAGGTGGCAGCGCTGTACGGAGCTGTTAAAATGGCGTCTGTAACGGATGTGCGTTGCAAACAACGGGCAGTGATCGAGTTTCTTTTGGCGGAAAACCAGGGCATCTCAGATATTCATAGGCGCTTGCAGAATGTCTACGGTGATCTGGCAGTGGACAAAAGCACGGTGAGTCGTTGGGCAAAGCGTGTGTCATCATCGCCGCAAGGTCAAGCAAGACTGTCTGATCTCGCGCGTGCGGGCCGGCCGTGCACAGCTGTGACTCCTGCAATGGCGGAGCGTGCGAACACACTCGTTCGAGATGATCGACGGATCACCATCAAACAACTCAGTGCTCAACTTGACATCTCTGTTGGTAGTGCTGTCACAATTGTTCACCAGTTGGGATATTCAAAGGTTTGTTCCCGCTGGGTCCCTCGTTGTCTAACCGAACACCATAAAGAGCAAAGGAGAACCATCTGTGCGGAATTGCTTGCTCGTCATGTGGCTGAGGGTGACAATTTCTTGTCAAAGATTGTTACAGGCGATGAAACATGGGTTCATCACTTCGAACCTGAAACAAAACGGCAATCAATGGAGTGGCGCCACACCCACTCCCCTACCAAGAAAAAGTTTAAAGCCATACCCTCAGCCGGTAAAGTCATGGTCACAGTCTTCTGGGACGCTGAAGGGGTTATTCTGTTCGATGTCCTTCCCCATGGTCAAACGATCAACTCTGAAGTGTATTGTGCTACTCTTCAGAAATTGAAACGACTTCAGCGTGTTCGTAGGCACAAAAATCTGAACGTACTTCTCCTTCTTCATGACAACGCAAGACCTCACACAAGTCTTCGCACCCGAGAGGAGCTCACAAAACTTCAGTGGACTGTTCTTCCTCATGCACCCTACAGCCCCGATCTCGCACCGTCGGATTTCCATATGTTTGGCCCAATGAAGGACGCAATCCGTGGGAGGCACTACGCGGATGATGAAGAAGTTATTGATGCAGTACGACGTTGGCTCCGACATCGACCAGTGGAATGGTACCGTGCAGGCATACAGGCCCTCATTTCAAGGTGGCGTAAGGCCGTAGCATTGAATGGAGATTACGTTGAAAAATAGTGTTGTGTAGCTAAAAGATTGGGGAATAACCTGGTGTATTTCAATGCTGAATAAAACAACCCCTGTTTCAGAAAAAAAATGTGTTGCATTACTTATTGAACTGCCCTCGTATAACATCTCGAAACAATCTTAAAAATTGAAAAAATAAACTTTTAAAAATGTAGTCTGGAGTACGAGATTTCTTGTGCTTGGATCTCTGAAGACGCAAAGACAGCAGTTTGTTAGATCCCTGGCTCTTTAACGTGAGGCCTAATATGAACAATCACTGACGTGGCAGCCGTGGCGTTACCGTAACCGCTCGCGGAGCACAGGCACAGGTAAACGTAAACACCGGACTCACCGCACGCTGCCTGCGACATGCTCGCCGGTGGACACGTGTGCTGGCCTCTGGCGTGCTGGGCGCACACTGCTGGACGGTCTGACGAGAAGGTCGCACTGTTTGTTCCGCAGGTGCGGCACGGCGAGGAAGTCTCGCGCAGCAGCGTCTGGAGGGGAGCCGATTCAAGTTCAGTAGCGTTGTACGACCGGCAAGGAAGTCTGCTGTGGCTGCGCTCTCTCCTGCACTGATGCCACGACGCGGGTCAGTCAGCTGTCGGTCGGCAGAGCACTTCCCCGTAGGTCACAGCGAACCGGCGAATTTGGATTCATATAATACTAGAGGAGCGCCATCACCAACTGGACGTGCATTTCGGAACGAAAGGGACAGGTGTTACCGGCACACATAGTGTCTTTCGTTTATCGCATGTAAACATAGGATTGTTTTGTGTTTTGCACAAATTTCCTGCCAACGGGTCCAAAGCGGAGGTCCACAATAATTAGAAATTTGATGGGTTATGTAGATAAATAATTGAAACTTTAGATAAAGCCAGTAACAAGTTGTATGAATTGCATATGTCATTGAAAAAGTCCTAATCTTCTTTACGCTCGGATTTTAAAACGTGAAATATCTGTAGTATTGAAATATTCGTTTTGCCCATTCAAACATACTTGCTATATTATTAAATTTGTTCTGCAGAAGTGACACTTAAAAGAGACGTACACCAGCTCGAAGCAGCTAAAACCAAGTAAAAATGATTTCAAAATGCGAATATGTTTGTTCTCCCATTTAGCAAGATCTTTTATTCGTAGAGTTCTACATTCCTGGAGCCTTGATCTTTGAAGGTTAACGAATCCAAAAGAAACATAAGCACAAATCGTTTTATAACAAGCGGGATCATAAGAGTTGTAAATGAGGTATTGTTTCGTAGAGAGATAAACATTTTCTTGAATCAGTACAGGGTGTTAGGCGTATACATACAGATATTGAGATCCTTGTTAACTTAATATGTACCCACATTAGTGGATTAGTGTCTTTTTTTTTCTCTCTAACAGTCTTCCTGGAAACACATCACATGATTTACTGCCTGGTGTTTTCTGCACGTTTGTGCCACAAAGTGGACTACGCCCGTCAGTATAGTCTCTCCGTTTTGTATCCATGCGTCCACGATACTCTGCTACCCAGAGGAAAATAAATATCAGTGGCTTGCTCTTGCTACACGTACTTGGAGGTACTAACCAACCTAAAACGTACTAATCGTAATAGGTATAATTATTTGTCCCCAAATGAAGTAAATACCGATGTAATGTTGTTCAGTACATTGTTCTCAGTCATCTGTATGATCTGTACTTATACCCGTTACACCTCGTGTATATTCACACATATAGTACTTACACAGTCGTAGTTCCCTGAATAGAATTTCCGGTGTTCGCTTACAATTCGCTTACAATCAAAGTGCAAATGCTGAGTTTCAGTGAAGATAACGAGAGCAAGCCGCAATTCGTCAATAATAAACAATCTGTTCTTTCGGACATACCATTGGTGATCTTGCAGCTCTCGAAGAATGAAATTACAATGAAATCCAACCCTTTAGCTGCTTTCAGGCGTTGATAAATATCAACAGGGACATTTGAAAATGTCTGCCCCAACCGGGACTCGAACCCGGGATCTCCTGCTTACGTGGCAGACGCTCTCTCCGACTGAGCCATCGAGGACACAGAGGATAATGCGACTGCAGGGGAGTGTCTCTTGCAAACTCCCCATAAGACCCACTCTTCCAACTTACTGTCAACACACTACATTTATAGTGCCCCTGCCCACTATACTGATTACTCGCGCCATTCACTCTACTGATTCCCGTAAGAGTTCGGGCAATGTGACTGCATCCGCACTGAAGAAGATCGTTGGCCGGTAAGCCTTATCTATATGAAGATGATATCTGTTCTTTCGGACATGTCCCGGGTTCGAGTCCCGGTCGGGGCAGACATTTTCAACTGTCCCCGTTGATATTTATCAACGCCTGTAAGCAGCTAAATGTCTGGATTTCGCTGTAATTTCATGAGTCAGATCTGGTCTGACTACAATTTGCTGCTTTAGAAATAACACGCAAGTAATAGCATTAACAGGAAATTACCCACGTAGATCAAAAACTGCTGTTGATGAGACAGTCGAGTAAGTTTCTTATTTTAGCTTGCTGCGACATCAGTTGTAACTATGACAACATTAAACAGATTCCAAGCTAAGCATGGAAATTTAAACGCAATTTCAAAGGAAAAACAAGAATAGGAATATAATTCAAATGTCAATAAAATTTTCTTGGTTCCCAAGCCATATGAGTTCGAATAAAATACTTGAGCTTTCGATGGCTGTATCTGCCATTGTCGTCAGGAGTAAAAACCACTGACTGCCTGGACTATTTTTTTCCTTTATTGTTATCTCTCCCTCCTCACCCCCATGTGAACCGAGAGGGCGGGGCGGCTGGCAGCGGCACGAACAACCCACTCTTCAGCCAGTAGAATTTACTTCTAACTTAGATACTAAAAGAAAAGAACAAGGAGACGTATGTACTATGAATTTAAAATTACTTTAAAAGGTGATGTTAATGGGGGGATAGAAGTAATGTAATGCTGTCTTCATTGATTCAGTGTTGGTAGGACGGATTTATGACGAGGCAGAGTACGTGGTCCGGGAGAGGGAGACGGTTGAAATTCCTTTGCGAGAGGATGTGGAGGGTGTGCAGGTGGAGGGTTGGTGGGATGTGTGAGATGTAGCAGCACACTAGGATTGCAAAGGGGAGGGGACACAGTATGATTGTCGGAGTCGGGTTTACGTGTGGTGTAGGTTATCCAGAGGTGTTCAGTGTGAGTGAGGAGATATCGAAATTTACTGATTTAAAGGATCCTTGTGGGGGAAGGTAAGCGGATGCAGAAAGCGAGGCGGTAAGCATGGAATTCCAGTATCTGGATGGACATTTAGAACTTGGGAAGGGCGGATATCCATGCAACATTTTCATAGCAAAGGATGGGGCAGATCAGCGGTTTCTATGTGTGAAGGACTGTGGAGGGGTGCAGTCCCCACGTTTTGCCTCTTAGTAGTTTCTGTTTTGGGCTTTCTGTTGGGTGATTGGTAGGTGAGGTCTTCACATTAGTTGCTGTTCGAAGGCTAGTCAAGGTATTTTAGCGCGTTAGCTGGATGAGGCGGTTTTAAATTGTGAAATGGAAGTCATGTAGATGGAAGCTCCAGATGGTGTGTCCTGTAACTATTACCTGCGTTTTGCAGGGGTTAATCTTTAATGAGCCATTGATTACACCAGGAGGTAAATTGATTCAGGTGGATTTAGAGGGATTGTTGGGA
Source organism: Schistocerca americana (assembly GCF_021461395.2). Classification (NCBI taxonomy): domain Eukaryota; kingdom Metazoa; phylum Arthropoda; class Insecta; order Orthoptera; family Acrididae; genus Schistocerca; species Schistocerca americana. Next base: position 506,796,708 of record NC_060126.1, on the reverse strand, counting down.
TTTCTGGAGCATAGGATAGAGGGCGAGGAAAGTGATATCACCATACTGAAGGAGGTGGTTTGGGCATCGGCAGTGTATAAGAGGTAAAGGAGAGGGGAGGATCCCTGGGGCGCTCCTGCAGTGGGGTGGAAGGTACGGGAATTAGTGATGGTAAAAAGACATAGGACGGCCGGTTGGAGAGGAAGGACGCAATAAGACAGGAATAATTGATTGTAAGTGTATAACTCTTGAGTTTGGAAAGGAGACTGGAATGCCCTACGTGGTTGCGTGCTTTCTCTAGGTCAAGGGGGACAAAGATGGCGGATGTACAATTGTTGAGCTGTTGGGATAGGAGATCGGGGTGAGGTTCAGAAGTTGATCATCAGCAGAAAAGGAGGGACAGAAGCCAAATTGGGTAATAGAAAACAGATGCTGTTGGAGCAGATGTTGGTGGATGTGTCAGGAGAGGATTGATTGAAAGATCTTGCTAAACACTGAGGTGAGGCAGTACGAGGAGGTATCAGTGGGGGGTTTGTTTGGTGAGAAAAAAAATTAGGATTTTGGAGGCGTTCCACAGGTTGGGATGGTAGCCTCTGGAGAGGATGGTGGTATACAGGGTTGCAAAGGTGATGAGAAAGAAGAAAGGGCATTCTTTGAGGTGGCGATAGGTAGTTCAGTCATGACCAGCGGACGTCTTGCATTTCCTGTGAAGTACTTGTTTTATGTCCTGTGCTGTGACTGATGTGTTTAATTGCGTTTCTGGTATGTTGAAGTACCAGAAGCTGAGGGCCAGGGGTGGTATGTGTGTATTCGGGGACAGAAGGGAATTGGGAGCAGTCAAAGTGAGGGTCGTCAGGGATGGGGAAGATGCCTGAGAGATAGTACACAAAGTGAGTTGCTTTGTTCACGTCGTCAGGTAAGGGTCGGTCGTTGTGAAATATCGGGTAATGAGGGATGGGATGGGAGCCAGTAAGTTGGTGGAATGTTTTCTAGTATTTGGGAGAGTTAACTGGGAGTGTAGCATTGAGTCTGATGCATGTCCAGTGCCAGTTCCGGCGTTTTCCAGCATTGAGTAAATTTCTAATGCGTCGTTGTATTTGCCAGAGGTGTTTGAGCGCTTCCCAGTCACTAGCCTTTAGGGAGGATTGACGTAAGCGATGGGATTCACGGAGGAGTGCAGCTTGTGGGGGAGAGTGGGGCGCTGAGGATATATATAATAGTGATATGGGGGAGATAGCATCTGACAAGGTCTGTTTCAGGATTCCTGGTAGGCATTCCATTTGGTACGGGAGCAGTAATTGATAACATTTGGATGGGGTGCATGGCGATGGAGATGGAGTAGTGTGTAGGAAATGGCGAGGAGGACAGGTACGTGATCATTTCCAATTGGATCGAGGACTTGTGCAGTGAGGTGTCCAGGGAGGTTGGGTGATGCTAGGATGACATCTGGGGTTGTGTTGCTTTCGGACAGGTATGCTATGACATGGAGACAATTTCACCTTGGAGGGGTTGAGTAAACTGGTACCACAGTTGGAATTCAAAAGCGGATCTATTATGGATGTTGAGGTCAGTGGCAGTAATATAGGTGCAAATGGTACATTCGATGTTGGTGATGAAATCATAGGAGATGGGATTATTAAGTCGGTTGTGGATGGTAGGACAAATAAGTTAGGGGTTTGAGGAGGAGGCTAAGTGTAAGCTGTTCGGTGAGATTATTGAATAAGGGTTGCGGCCGAATGAGGATGTTCCTGTGATGGCCAATTGCTACTCCACCTCAGGCCAGGGAAGGGGAAGGGGGAGGGGGAAGGAGGGTTATCAATGTGGTGGCGGATATAGGGAGAGGTACGGATGGTATGGTGTGGTTGGAGGAAATGAAGGTCTCGATGTTGTGTTGGGAAAGGGTATGCATACAAGGGCTTATTGGCGGGTAGTGAGCGGATGTTGCTATATAGGATGCTGTAGTGCTGTCACGGTATGATGAGAGGCTTGGTAGTGGGATGCGGAAGTAAGTGGTGGAGAGGTTTACACGAGGGTGTCGAAATGGGCGGGTTTTGGTACGGTTTTACGCTTCTATGGCCATGATTGTAGCCTCTGGAACCAACCATAGAGGGCCGAAACGACGTGTGCGCGGAAGGCGAGTTGTGCAGATCATAGTAATTCCTTGCCGCCGCGGGACTGGCGTAAGGGGCCGGCACCAAGTTTGAAACTGCCGCTGCCGCCTCCCTACATGCATGACACATCCTTCTCCGCTTCGTTTCGATATACAAAGCCCGCCCCCACGTCGTACTAAGCGTGTACTTCTTGTCTCTGTTAAAAATACTTGTTTATTCTAATCGCAGTCGCCTCCTTTATAACGGAATTACGGGTATTTTGACGCATGAACCGAGACTCTCGCGTTTTCTAACTGTATTCTGTGTCTGTTTTCTGGACAGTGCTCGACTATGACCGTCATGTCAATCTCCCTTTGTTTAATATGTAGCTTGTGTTCGGTACAGCGCTCTGCAACTGTGCGAATTGTCTGGCCTATATCGACACTGCCGCACTCACAAGGGACACTACACACACCGGGCAGACGAAGAGCTATGTCGTCTTTAACAGGGCGCAGCGTATCTCGTTGACTTGGGAGCGGGCCGAAACACTGGTGTCAGCGCAAGTCTCTGCAGCACACGTCCTAACTCGCTGCCCGTTGTCACACAGAATGGCAGGAAAGCTGCTGACTTGGCCTCTTCTGCCGATTCACAAGGCGTTCTTCTTCGGCGTCATTCGAAAGCGTTTGCAATGTCTCTCTTGCTATAATCATTGTCTCTCAACACGTGTCTCAAATTCTACAATTCAGACTGTAAACCTTAACCTATATCACCATATAGATTCGTTTCAAAAAGTTGATCCCACAGCTGGGGACGTATCCTTGTGAGGCTGAGCTTGTGATTTAAAATAGTGAACAACTTGAAGTCGTGAGTTAGTTAGTTTCATTGATCAGCAAGTATACTTTTCCAATCTAGACGTGTTCAAGAAAATGGGTATTGTGCTTAGCCACTTAGCGGATTTCTAGAAAAGTGTTGCAGATTAGTGAGCAATGCACGTGCCCCGTGGGAAGAGTCCTCGTATCGGAGGACAGCGCAAGTGACGAGCTGGCCAGTGGTGCTGGTGATCAACGAACGAGGCGGATGTCGCGAGGTCAAACTGAACGTGGTGTGTAAGTTCGTTTCTGTGGAAACTTGGGAGTTTGGTGTGTATGTGAGTTTCGACCAGATGACTCTGAGTTGTTACCTTGCTTCGTTTTTTGTTGATGTTGCCGAAGGAGTCGCAGCCCTGGGGAACCTTTTTGAAAGTAGTTTGGCTGCTACTGGTGGAAGAGCAGGGATAATTTGAATCGTGTCACGCGGCCAAAGCGAAGCAGATGATTATTATGTAGACTGATTTTGAAAGTGTAGCAGTTTAAAAAAACTGATGCAGGGTACGGTCGGGAGTCGAGTTTCGCGCGACACCACGACCGACCACTACGGGGACAGACAAAGGAAACGTATCACCTTGTCCACCTTGCTACCTGAATCATTTTCAAGAATCCAGGCACCTAATCTTGTTCCTGTGGATTACACAGACTGCATAAATAAGTTGTTGCATATTGATTCGCTACTGTATGAAACACACTTTCGTATTAGTAAATTATCTTATATACACCGCTGGGCCGGGGACCCAAATTACGAAATTTTACTTACTATGTATAATTATTGAGTGTAATAGGAAGAATAAACCGTTAAAGTTGTAGGCGATTGAGTGGGGGTGTACAGGATGTGAAATTCAGTACAGAAAGCCGTCACCTCTCGACAGCGACGTTGGTTCTGCCCCGGCTGTGTATGGACTGGAGGTGAAGCTCGGGTGGCCTGCCGCCTCACTCAGCAAGCTCCGTTCGAAAGTTCACCAGTCGTGGTGCTGCCGACCAGAAGCAGCCCGTGACCCCGTGACCACGTGTTTCCAATGGGGGTGGGGGGGGGGGGCGGCGGCCAGCAGTTGAACACCCTCTGTGCGGAGGTGGTTCAGAACAGCGCGGGCAACACGCCGTCTTGCGACCGACACGCGATCTTGCTTTATCTTGCTGATGGACGGGTGTGAGAACACAAAGAAAGCCGGTAGTCGGCGTGCTGACGCTCGCGCGGGAGAATACATGAACGAGTGCTGAATTTATGTGAAAACTCATAAAAATTTTTAAATAAAACAAACGATATTAATGTTCTACACCTTTATTCTTTATGTCTTCATATTTGCTCTCTGTCACTAGAGGACTGGTTGTTGTTGTTGTTGTTCTTGTTCTTGTTCTTGTGGTCTTCAGTCCTGAGACTGGTTTGATGCAGCTCTCCATGCTACTCTATCCTGTGCTAGCTTCTTCAACCATCAGTACCTGCTGCAACCTACATCCTTCGGAATCTGCTTAGTGTATTCATCTCTTGGTCTCCCTCTACGATTTTTACCCTCCACGCTGCCCTCCAATGATAAATTGGTAATCCCTTGATGCCTCAACACATGTCCTACCAACCAATCCCTTTTTCTCGTCAAGTTGTGCCACAAACTTCTCTTCTCCCCAATCCTATTCAATACTTCCTCATTAGTTATGTGATCTACCCATCTAATCTTCAGCATTCTTCTGTAGCACCACATTTCAATAGCTTCTATGCCCTTCTTGTCCAAACTATTTATTGTCCATGTGTCACTTCCATACATGACTACCCTCCATACAAATACTTTCAGAAATGACTTCCTGACACTTAAGTCTATACTCGATGTTAACAAATTTCTCTTCTTCAGAAACGCTTTCCTTACCATTGCCAGTCTACATTTTATATCCTCTCTATTTCGACCATCAGTTATTTTGCTCCCCAAATAGCAAAACTCCTTTACTACTTTAAGTGTCTCATTTCCTAATCTAACTCCCTCAGCATCACCCGACTTAATTCGACTACATTCCATTATCCTCGTTTTGCTTTTGTTGATGTTCATCTTATATCCTCATTTCAAGACACTGTCCATTCCGTTCAACTGCTCTTCCAAGTCCTTTGCTGTCTCTGTCATCGGCGAACCTCAGAGTTTTTATTTCTTCTCCATGGATTTTAATACCTACTCCGAATTTTTCTTTTGTTTCCTTTACCGCTTGCTCAATATACAGATTGAGACAACCCTGTCTCACTCCCTTCCCAACCACTGCTTCCCTTTCATGTCCCTCGACTCTTATAACTACCATCTGGTTTCTGTACAAATTGTAAATAGCCTTTCGCTCCCTGAATTTTTTTACCCCCGCCACCTTCAGAATTTGAAAGAGAGTATTCCAGTCAACATTGTCAAAAGCTTTCTCTAAGTGTACAAATGCTAGAAACGTAGGTTTGCCTTTCCTTAATCTTTCTTCTAATATAAGTCGTAAGGTCAGTATTGACTCACGTGTTCCGACATTTCTATGGAATCCAAACTGATCTTCCCCGCGGTCGGCTTCTACCAGTTTTTCCATTCGCATTATAGCGTGTACAATGTTGGTATGTCACGTAACTATGTCGATGAGAGAGAAACACCTTGCTGTAACCGAGTTTTGAATTCGATGAGTTCGTCCACACACGAGCACTGCGACATGTGCAACTATTCGGCGCCTTTGTTTCATTGTTATTTGTCATCCTCCGTACAGTCTAGAGTTGGCTGCATCCTATTTTCATCTGTTAAGGAAGACCTTCAATGAAAATTTTGGAAATTGCTGATGTCATCAGTCCCTAGGTTTACACACTACGTAATCTAAGTTAAACTAACTTACTCTAGGGACAACACACACACACACACACACACACACACACACACACACACACACACGCCCAAGTAAATATGTACACATCAAGAATAAAGATGTACAATGCTAATAATGGTAGTTTTATTTAAAAACCTCGTAGAATTTTGATATAAAAAATCGGCTTTCCTTTTCAGCACGCCATATTATATCTGCTTACAACATGCACATACAATAGATGACCAACCAATAATCGAACAAAATCACAACGTTCATTTTAAGGATCATCACTATTTTGCAACGTGAATAACGATGTTTCATACTATTTTATACACAGAACAACCACAGCTAAAAGAACTTTGTTAATATTTAAAAGTCTTCAATCCGTTTTCTATCAAAAAGGTCTTAGAAGTTGTGGGATTCACTGTGAATGATGTCTCTTCAAGCCACTTCAGCTGTTTAGTAGGCCTCTATTGGGAACAAAAGCAGTTCCGCACCGTTACAGATGCATCCTCAGGTGATACACTATTAACTGAAAAGTAGTTTTTCAAAAAAAGAATTTTATAAAGAAAGTGAAGGAGGGAATTTTTTTATAAAAATTCTTAGAAATATTTGTCAAACATACATTAACTGTGACACTGTCAGATTTTTTAAAAAGTCAATGCTCACATGTTTAGCCCTCAGTCAGACAGATAGCTATGATGCCCCGTAGTTCAGTTGCAAAGCGAAAATGTTAATCCATTATAGGTTGTTGTCAACAGTAAAACTGGCATTAAGCACCAGTACGCGAATGTCAAGCTGGACACACGGGGTGATTACACCTAATATAAAAAAATAAATGCAACCATTAAAATTTATGTCCAAAGGGTGTAAAAAACTTAATCTACGGGTTCTACGATGCTAAATAATAGCAACCCACCAAAGTACTGGGGCGTTTTGAATCACTTACCATTAAGCAAATGTAAAACCGCTGACTGTTTGTTAATACCAGTGCTACGGACTAGTTCTACTATAAACTCATATTGCCAAACATTCATCCTCAGTTTGACAGTTTGATACCATGAATCATGAGATTTGCTGCGATGGAAAACTATGAAAAAGAATGAACCTATGGCAAGAAACCACTTGCAATGTACGTGACCGACCTTTATGGTAAAGTAATGCAAGTGGCACGAAAGTAAAAGTAACGTTACTTAATCAAGCGTGTTTTGCAGGGACGCCATAATGAAAAGCATAAAATAAGTAAAAGAAATCCTGTAATATGTTTCTGCTCCGGCAGACGTACACCCAGTTTTTTAAATGCACGTTCCACAAATATTTTTAAAATTTTTTATAAAAACATGTTCCCCCTTTGTCAATAAAATCCTATTCTGAAAAACTGCATGTCAGTTAACAGTGCCTCATCGTAGGCAGCTAAAGCGGAAGAGTCTTGACTCACTGTGAATCTCTTCGATTTATTAGACCTTATTTAGCAAGAAAAGGGTTTGAAGATTCTTGAATGTTAACAATGAATAACGATAATATTGTGAAGCTACAATATTTTCATGTCAGTACTTATCTTTTGGAATGGCAGCAGTCGTCCAGCGGTAGACTTAGTTTCTTCAAGATCTGAAATTAGTTGGTCTACATCTTCATCCACATCTGTACTTTGCAAAGCACCCTGAGATGCGTGGCAAAGGGTACATCCCATTGTACCAGCTATTAGTGTTTCTTCCCGTTCAGTTAAAATACGGAGCACGCGGAGAACGATTGTTCGAATGCCTGTGTGCGTGCAGTAATTATTCTAATCTTATCGTCATGGTCCCTATGCCAGCCACACGCAGTGGGTTGTAATATATTCCAAGAGCCATTATTTAAAGCCGGTTCTTGAAACTTTGTTAATAGATTTTAACGCGATAGTGTACGTCTATCTTCAAGAGTCTTCCAGTTCAGTTCCTCCAGTATATGTGAGACACTCTCCTACGAATTAAACAAACCTGTGATCATTCGTGCTGCCCTTCTCTGTGTACGTTCAACATCCCCTGGTAGTCCTATCTGGTACGAGTCCCACACACTTGAGCAATATTCTAGAACCGGTCGCACGACTGATTTTTTTAAGTAATCTCCTTTGTAGACAGACTGCACTTCCCCCCGTGTCCTACAATAAATAGAAGCCTCCCACCTGCTTTACCCACGACTGAACCTATCTGATCATTCCATTTGAAACCCCTAGAGAGTGTTACACCCAGGAATTTGTATGAGTTGGCCGGTTCCACCAACGACTCATTGGTATTATATAGTCACAGGAGACTACATCTTTTTTCGTTTCGTGAAGTGCAAAGTTTACATATGTGAACATTTAGAGCAAGTGGCCAATCTCTGCACCACTTTGAAATCTTATCAAGATATGGCTGAATATTTGTTCAGCGTCTTTCACATAGTACTTCATTATAGATAACTGCAATATCAGCACAAAGCCAGATTTTACTATTAACATTGTCTACAAGGGCCCCAACACACTTCCCTGAGGCACACCCCCCAAAGTTACTTCTACGTTTGACGATGACTGTGCATCCAAGATAACATGCTGTGTCCTCCCTAACAAAGAAGTCCTCAATCCAGTCACAAATTTCTCTTGGTACCGCATATGCCTGAACTTTTGACAATAAGCGTAGGTGCGGTACTGAATCAAAAGCTTTTCGGAAATTAAGAAATACAGCATCTACCTAGTTGCCTCTCAGTATGTCATGTGAGAAAAGTGCGAGTTGGGTTTCACATGATCGATGTTTTCGAAATCCACGCTGGTCGGCACTGAGAAAGTCATTCTGTCCAAGATACCTCATTATGTTTGAGCTCAGAATATGCTCTAAGATTCTGCAAGAATTTTATGTCGAGGATATTGGACGGTAGTTTTGCGGATCATTTCTACTACCCTTCTTGGTGATGGGTGTGACCTGTGCCTTTTTTGCCACAACTGGGCACGGTTTTTTGTTCGAGGGAACTACGGTAGATTATAGTGAGAAGAGGGGCTAACTCATCCCCAAATTCAGTATATAATATGATAGGGATTCCATCGGGGCCTCGACGTTCAGTTTTAATGATTTCAGCTGTTTCTCAACATCACTGACACTAATACTTGTTTCATTCATCTTTTCAATGGTACGAAGATTAAATTGGAGAAATTCTCCTGGGTCTTCCTTTGTAAAGCAACATTTAAAAACGGAGTTAAGTATTTCAGCTTTTGCTTCCTACCCTCAGTTTCAGTTCATATTTCATTCGTTAAGGACTGGACACTACCTTTGCTGCCACTAACATCCTATACATACTTCCAGAATTTCCTTGGATTCTGTGAAAGATTGCGTAGTCATTGAAGGCATCACGCATTGCTCTCTTGACAGCCAAACGCGTTTCATTCAGCATTTCTCTGTCTGTAGCCCAGAGAATGGTAAACTGTGGTTATTTTAAACTTGAGCCAGAGTTCCTCTACATGCTCCTGCCCTGTGCTGAAAGCTTCAAGTACCCCATTGAGATATGGCACTACTGATTTTTTATCTAGTTTACTGAAAATATACATCTTTCTGCTTCTTTCAGTTGTCCTGTGTACTTTGGTAATCATTGTTGCCACAACCACGTCATGGTCACTAATATCAGTTTCGATGTGGACATCCTCTATTTGTTGCCATTAGATCCGATATATTTCCATCATGAGTGAGGTTCCTAACTACCTGTTCCAGGTATAGCTTTCAGAGAAGGCATTTAGTAAAGTTCACACTATGTCTTATCACGTCCACCACTAACAATACTGTAATTGTTTCAATTAACTGCTGTAAGATTAAAGTCTCCACTGATGATTACAGTATGATAGGGGAACTTCCATACAAGTGAACTGAGGTTTTCTGTACAGTTTTCGGTTGCATCAGGAGATGAGTCTGGTGGGCGGTGGAAGGATCCATAATCATTTTCCCCAAAAATTTCACTGCTATCAATTTCAGGTTTCAACCAGCTAGTATTATGTGAGCTTCAATTCTTTTAATGAGTGCTTCAAACTCTGACATTTTGTTGCGATTGCTTCGGCAGTTTACCGTAGGACTTAAATACTCCCAACTGTGGTAGATATTTCTTTCGATCTTACACTGATACTTCTGGGTTTCCTACAGCTATCGTTATGTGGATTGGATGGAGAGTCGCCTAATCTAAAAAACACTTCTGAGCACCCCACACACAGTCAGCTAACTGAATAGCAGCCTCTGATGTGTATTGCACACCTGACCTATTTAGCAGGTCCCTGCGGCTCTCAGCCGTATGGCACAAGTGCAAGGAGTCGCAGGCTAGCTTGTCACAGAACTGTAGAAGTCTGGTTCAGGTCCGCAGCTCGTGGTCTAGTGGCCAGCATTGCTGTCACGGGGTCCTGGGTTCGATCGCCGGCGTGGTTGTTTTTTTTTTCTGCTTGGGGACTGGGTGTTTGTATTGGCCTCATCATTTCATCATCATTTGTGAATGTGACTAGATTGGACTGTGTAAAGATTGGGACTTCGTACGGGCGCTGATGACTACGCAGTTGAGCGCCCCACAAACCAAACATCAACAATCTCTGGTTCAGTCCTTCTACTCGACTCAGAACCAAAGGCCGACGATCAGTTCTGGGGACAACGCTGCAAGTTGCGAGCTTCGTTGAAACTCCATCAGTGCCTGCCGGAACAGCCTCTTCAACACGGCTGAGTGAGGCCCCAGGCATATGCACTGAGTGCCTGATGTCCCTTCCTGCCCCTTGGTGCCATTTCCCTAAGGGGTGCCACCATTCTCCGTACGTTTGAACTGCCGACGATTAATAGTCCCTTACCCTTCTGTGTTTGCCTCCTCCGAAACCAGACAAAACATCTTCACGTCCAACTAAGTGAGAAGGCTAACGCCACTTTTAACATAGCTGATTTGTTGCCAGCTCTTTGATTCAACATCAGTAATATTCGACAAAACTATCAAAAGAATGCCTATAAATTGGCTCTTGACCTCGCAGTCTTATGACGGTAATCAGTTAACAATTTCGGAGAAATATACCCGACCTCCTTTACTTTTCTAAACTTACTTGCAACTACCTACTCGCAGTTATGGCGCGAATGACAACTCCAAATAGTCTAGTAGTCAGTGTATGTATCTGATGATTTTCAGTAAAGTAAGTATTATCTGTGTTTTCGACAACGTCGATGAAATTCTGATTTTATGTAATAGTTTGCTACATTAAAACGTATTTTTGTCTTATGCAGTATCACCCTGTTTATTTAAACGGGTCGTAATAAATATCAGGGTGATTGCGTGTTTGGAGTCAACTTATCCGGTGTGAAAATCGCACTAAAATGTTTTCATAATTTATAAAATGAGTAGTGAAATAGCAAACCAGGACGAAAATAGTAAAAAACTGAGATTCTGAAAAAAAAGTTGAAGATTACGAGAATGCGACGAAAAAAGGGTATCGGATGATTCTTATACTAAGAAGTCTGTATCGAAAGATTTAGTTTAGAAGAACGAAATAGCCTTGGGATTTTATAAGGTGCACACGCGGAAGTCTGTGAGCTACCTTGTCAAGATGCAGCAGTATTCGGACAAGTCAAATGTCATGCGCACTCTGGCCGCTTACAATCTTTCTCAAACAATTGAAAAGAAACTGCTGAATAAAAAAATTGTTACCTCATCATAGAGTCTCATTCTTTAGCTTCATACTGAACTGTCTATCGTTTCGTTAATGATCAACCTTTCTGTGATATTTAGAAATTAAGTAAGCAACCATACGAAATTAGAATGGTTTCTGATGAAATACAGATGTCGCTGTGAGTTTTTGTATGGCGCATGTTAGGTAATGCCTTAATGCGTGTGAAATGTAGCTAACATACTAAATTTTACTTTCAGCTCTGGAGGAGATAGATATACAGGGTGGTCCATTGATAGTGACCGGGTCAAATATCTCACGAAATAAGCATCAAACGAAAAAACTACAAAGAACGAAACTCGTCTAGCTTGAAGGCGGAAACCAGATGGCGCTATGGTTGGCCCGCTAGATGGCGCTGCCATAGGTCAAACGGATATCAACTGCGTTTTTTTTTTTTTAAATAGGAACCCCCATTTTTTATTACGTGTTAGTGTAGTACGAAAATAAATATGAATGTTTTAGTTGGACCATTTTTTTCGCTTTGTGATAGATGGCGCTGTAATAGTCACAAACGTATAAGTACGTGGTATCACGTAACATTCCGCCAGTGCGGACGGTATTTGCTTCGTGATACATTACCCGTGTAAAAATGGACCGTTTACCAATTGCGGAAAAGGTCGATATCGTGTTGATGTATGGCTATTGTGATCAAAGTGCCCAACGGGCGTGTGCTATGTATTCTGCTCGGTATCCTGGACGACATCATCCAAGTGTCCGTATCGTTCGCCGGATAGTTATGTTATTTAAGGAAACAGGAAGTGTTCAGCCACAGGTGAAACGTCAATCACGATGAAGATGCCCAAGTAGGTGTTTTAGCTGCTGTCGCGGCTAATCCGCACATCAGTAGCAGACAAATTGCGCGAGAATCGGGAATCTCTAAAACGTCGATGTTGAGAATGCTACATCAACATCGATTGCACCCGTACCAAATTTCTGTGCACCAGGAATTTCATGGCGACGACTTTGAATGTCGTGTACAGTTCTGCCACTGGGCACAAGAGAAATACGGGACGATGACAGATTTTTTTGCACTCGTTCTATTTAGCGAGGAAGCACCATTCACCAACAACGGTAACGTAAACCGGCATAATATGCACTATGGGCAACGGAAAAGCCACGATGGCTGCGACAAGTGGAACATCGGCGACCTTGGCGGGTTAATGTATGGTGCGGCATTATGGGAGGAAGGATAATTTGCCCCCATTTTATCGATGGCAACCTAAATGGTGCAATTTATGCTGATTTCCTACGTAATGTTCTACCGATGTTAGGCTGCTACAAGATGCTTCACTGCATGACAGAATGGGGATGTACTTCCAACATGATGGATGTCCGGCACATAGCTCGCGTGGCAGTTGAAGCGATATTGAATAGCATATTTCATGACAGGTGGATTGGTCGTCGAAGCACCATACCATGGCCCGCACGTTCACCGGATCTGACGTCCCCGGATTTCTTTCTGTGGGGAGGGTTGAAGGATATTTGCTATCGTGATCCACCGACAACGCCTGACAACATGCGTCAGCGCAATGTCAATGCATGTGCGAACATTACCGAAGGCGAACTACCCACTGTTGAGAGGAATGTCGTTACACGTATTGCCAAATGCACTGAGGTCGACGGACATCATTTTGAGCATTTATTGCATTAATGTGGTATTAACAGGTAATCAGACTGCAACAGAATGCGTTCTCAGAAGTGATAAGTTCACAAAGGTACATGTATCACATTGGAACAACTGAAATAAAATGTTCAAACGTACCTACGTTCTGTATTTTAATTTAGAAAACCTACCTGTTACCAACTGTTTGTCTAAAATTGTGAGCCATGTGTTTGTGAATATTACAGCGCCATCTATCACAAAGCGAAAAAAGTGGTCCAACTAAAACATTCAAATTTCTTTATGTACTACACGAATATGTAATAAAAAATGGGGGTTCCTATTTTTTTAAAACGCAGTTGATATCCGTTTGACCTATGGCAGCACCATCTAGCGGGCCAACCATAGCGCTTTCTGGTTTCCCCCTTCAAGCTAGACAAGTTTCGTTCTTTGTAGTTTTTTCGTTTGACGCTTATTTCGTGAGATATTTGGCTCGGTCACGATCAATGGACCACCCTGTATATCCCAAGTCTCCAGAAAATGCATTGTATGTAGGGTGCTCACTTCCGCTATACGCAAACGACATTATGAGTGAGGTATATCCATAACATCTAGGGTTGCTAGACGTACGGTTTTAACCGGAACAATAAGGAATTTTCCTGTTCTGTTCTGGGCACGGTGCAAACCTTCAACCGTACGCCAAACGTTCCGATTTTTAATCTTGCAGTACCAAATTTTACGTTTTTCATGCTAGGGAGCGCATTTAGACTGAGAGTGAAACGGATGTGACGTCAGAAGCAGAACTGCGTTGTTTGCAGTCTATTAACAAATTGATCAACGAAGCCTGCCTAGCTTTAGCGCGGCAGAAGTCGGTCGGCTTCGGCCTGCTCATGTTTTGTGTCGGTTGCTGCCAACCTCAGCCAGTGTTGCGAAGTTAGGGGTTTTCCCCCAAATTTTGGAGGAAGCTAGATGGAAAGGGTTTTTTGTAGGTGCTTCATTTTTACGGAGGGATTATTGGGGGGGGGGGGGGGGGACTGAGAGAGAGACAGAAAACGCGCGCGAACGATAGCGGTTAAGTTCATGGAGACTAGAGCAAAGGAGTGTGCACAGCGTGGTTGAGCACTGGACACGAAATCCGTACCTCTTGTGGCGGCGCTGCGGTCGGCAACATCTAAGACGTGTATATATGTAGACGGTGGCAATGGTATTGTACTACTATTGGTGGATGTTGCGCCCGCGGTAGAACACGGAACTATAGAAAGAACAGATTTCCAGTACGCTGATACTACGTATTCTTCTATCCTGTGATCACGCCTTCACTCTATTCTCCATGGTTGAGATTCTAACGTGGCCAGGTACCTGATGGCCTATGTAGCAGCGTATTCTACTCCGTAAAATTACGAAGTAAGTTACAATTGCCTTTCTGAAGTACCACGAAATGAACAAGAACATCATTGAATAACGATTGGTGCTTATATTCATGGTAGAATGCCAAAAGAAAACACGAAAAGATACCATGCGAAATGTTGGGAGACTGATCCAGAACTCAAAGGTTTGCAGCCAAATTTTTTTTATTAATTGGTATAAAAACTGTACATAATATATCGCATTCTAGTCGAAATATTACATTCTCTTTATCATACTCTGTCCGAAATAAAGAATAACCGAATGTGATCACGGAAAATCTAAATTGGAAAGTAAAATGAGGTTAGGGAGATAACCTAATTTCCGGTGTCAGATTGTTTCCATCAGAGATTGTTTTGCAGCAATACTCGTAATGAATTGTCATGTAAATGTTGGTTCTTCCGATCAATGTTTATTATACAAGAATTTCTTCGAAGCTTCCAGACCAGGAGACCAGCCACGATTTTCGCAACATTTTCTTAAAAAAGGTAAAGTACGTCAAGTATGTCAGTTGTCCGTGCGTTTCATTTCAGTTCGTGGAATGGGGTTGGGTTGTTTTGGGGGAGGAGACCAAACAGCGGAGTCATCGATCTCATCGGATTAGGGAAGGACGGGGAAAGAAGTCGGCCATGCCCTTTCAAAGGAACCATCCCGGCGTTTGCCTGGAGCGATTTAGGGAAATCACGGAAAACCTAAATCAGGATGGCCGGACGCGGGATTGAACCGTCGTCCTCCCGAATGCGAGCCTAGTGCGCCACGTCGCTAGGTGACTTGTGGAATGCCTTTGAACAGGAGCTTGATTTGGCAGTGACTGACTATTACTTCCAGGTGTTGCACATTAATTTTATTTCTATATCAGTTCGTTAACCTGTCTAGCTTATGAATGAATCATGGGGATATTTCTATCGGCACGGCATATTGAATATTTTCATGCTTGCACTCGTGACGTTTGATATAGAGATGGTGTGAAAGCTCTTTTTAACTAATATGTTTACATTTATTCCGTTCCCCAAGTAGTTGAGGTGGTCTTTGCAACTCATTTAAAAATTGTCTAAATCTTGTCAATCTGGTTTAATTTGCACTGATAAATACCGTTATATAGTCTTCAATTTGGTATTATTTTCATTACAGGTTGGATAGGACCTGATCCAACTGATTCATGCTCCACGACTTGCAAGTGCCGTCGAATTACGTTAAAAGCGCACAAAAAGGATCTGGTGAGTCACGCAGAGACTGAAAAACATAAGAAGGCTGTAGCATTCGACAAATCTGCAAAGTCATGCAAAACTTTGACTTCAACGTTCAAATCAGTTTCGTTGCCTGCGACTTCGGATCTAAAACTCCATCATACTAAATGTTCGATGTTAATTAAAAATTTGCATGCTTCAGCATTTGGTAGAAGCAATTGGTGATGGTCCGTATTCGATCATAATCGATGAGAGCACTGATCTTTCAACGCAAAAAGTTTTGTGTGCTATGCTGCGGTTTTTCTGTGCAAAGAAAAAGGCACTGATCACAACTTTTTACAGATTGATAAAAATAATTGATGCTAATGCAAAAAGTATGCTCGGTGCCATTAAAGCTCAATTAGAAGAAGATGGTTTGAGAGTTGAAAATATGGTCGAGATTGGCGTCGATGTTGCGAGTGTCATGGTTGGGAAACACAATTCTGTCACCGCTCTGTTTAAGAATAAAATAGGTGACATAATTGTCATGAGGTCCGTTTGTCATTCACTCCATTTGTGCGCTGAAAAGGCATCGCAGACATTACCGCCTCAACTGGAATTCCTCGTACGTGAAACGCGTAATTGGTTTTCCTACACCCCTAAACGATCAGAAAAGTATAAGATACTGTACGAAACTATGAATGGCACTGGAAAACCAAAAAAGATTCAAGGCCCTAGTGGAACACGTTGGCTTGCACGGTCCGAGGCAATTACACAATATTAGATCAGTGGGAAGAACTACAACTGCTATTTTCAATTGCTAAATCGGAAGATAAATGCTTTATGGCTGAACAGCTTTATGATATTATGACAAGAGTACCATTCAAAGCTTTTCTGGCCTCCTTCAAATTTGAACTGAAAAGTATAACGCAACTGAATTTACTTTTCCAAAGTGACCGCGAGGAACCTACTAAGTTGCTCGAAGATCTATTTTTGATATTCAAAAGTTTACGGCAAGAACTTGATGTACCATCGAGCCTACAGAAGGTGAGTGACAGTGAATTTGCGGATTTTGATTTCGAGTCCCATCTAATGCATACATCCGTAATGTATTTTGGCTATCAGTTTCACTCCATTGCAGAAAATATCGACGAAAGACCTACCAGATGCCAAAGAACAGTGCAAGAAATTTCTCTGTACTTTGGGGCGAGAAATTCAAAAAAGATTGCCAGATAATCTGTCTATTCTGAAGACGATGGCCAATCTTCACCCTCAAGTTGCGTTTGCCTCAAATAAAACTGAGTGTGTCTGGAATTTTCACTAAAATTTAACAGAACTCACTTACACGGCGACAAGAATGAAATGGAATCGGAATGGAATCAGTTACAAAATAAGTCGTGGTCGAATGTAGCCAACACCGTTGAATTTTTTACCGAGGTGTTTCAAGATTGTGATTTCGCTGTACAAAAGCGTTTTGGAAATATAGCCAAATTTTCAATGGCACTGCTCACGCTACCAATACCAAACGCAAGTATCGAACATGTAACTATAAATAAATTGCGCAATAACCTGCCTCTTGGAGTACTTCAAAGTATCATGATAGTAAGATTTACATTGCAAAGAGACTGCGGTTCGTGTGTCAAATTCGTTCCATCCACTCGTATGCTCGAATTATTCAACGTCAATATTCATGGTCCCAAGCTCTCAGGCAATAGTAAAACGCAACATGATACTCAAGCCTTTGACGAAATGTACGATGTTTTGTAAGTCGAAATCGGAGCACATTTTTATCATTCCCGAAATATTTTTGTTTCATGTTAAATTAGAAGAATTCGTACTGTGTGTTGTTTTTTTTTTTTTTTTCATTATCATTATTGTCTTAACTTTCAGGTTTACTAACCTCGAAGTTAGTGAACAAACTGCATTACCAAGTTTTTCAAATAATGAGTCAAATACCCTTACATAAAAATGTCCTGTTTTATATCAATTAACGACATCACAACGCTTAGGAATTAGTCGAAATAATTCGCCAGTGTCTGTTTATCATAATAGGGTATTTAGATTATAAGTTGCATTGTATAAATTACAGTTATGTAAATAAAATCATTTCTTCGTACCCGAGTGTTTTTTATTAATAGTTCAGTGTTTCTGTCAAACACAGATGCCTATCTGGAACGTTTTCTAGGAGTTGGCAAAACTGACCTCAGCGATGCAACACACAACCTTGCTTTGCAGCCGTTGCGAAGTAATTGTTGTGGTGTGTTCTTTTTATTGCCAAAAATGTAATTTTTATTGCTGGCTGTTTTCAGTTTAGAATTATCTATGATACGGAATTAGAAGCAAAAAAACACCGTCATTCAACATGAAAATATCAATTCCGATTGGAGCCTTGCTTGGACATAAATTGGTACCGGTATTATAATAAGTGCGAGTTTAGTAGTAACACTGCGTGACGGAACTGTGGCTTATTCTCCTAACACCGCACCCCGTCAGAATTTTTCTTCTTTTTGTAAACAAGCTGTACTTCCACTCTACGCAGCAAGGCACATTGTTTCCTTCATTTCGGGAGCAGGTTCAGCACTTTATCGCAAGCCGTCGTATATTTTACGTTTTAGAACTTATTTCGTTGTGGAAGTAGTGTGTTCAAAATACACTCCTGGAAATGGAAAAAAGAACACATTGACACCGGTGTGTCAGACCCACCATACTTGCTCCGGACACTGCGAAAGGGCTGTACAAGCAATGATCACACGCACGGCACAGCGGACACACCAGGAACCGCGGTGTTGGCCGTCGAATGGCGCTAGCTGCGCAGCATTTGTGCACCGCTGCCGTCAGTGTCAGCCAGTTTGCCGTGGCATACGGAGCTCCATCGCAGTCTTTAACACTGGTAGCATGCCGCGACAGCGTGGACGTGAACCGTATGTGCAGTTGACGGACTTTGAGCGAGGGCGTATAGTGGGCATGCGGGAGGCCGGGTGGACGTACCGCCGAATTGCTCAACACGTGGGGCGTGAGGTCTCCACAGTACATCGATGTCGTCGCCAGTGGTCGGCGGAAGGTGCACGTGCCCGTCGACCTGGGACCGGACCGCAGCGACGCACGGATGCGCGCCAAGACCGTAGGATCCTACGCAGTGCCGTAGGGGACCGCACCGCCACTTCCCAGCAAATTAGGGACACTGTTGCTCCTGGGATATCGGCGAGGAGCATTCGCAACCGTCTCCATGAAGCTGGGCTACGGTCGCGCACACCGTTAGGCCGTCTTCCGCTCACGCCCCAACATCGTGCAGATCGCCTCCAGTGGTGTCGCGACAGGCGTGAATGGAGGGACGAATGGAGACGTGTCGTCTTCAGCGATGGGAGTCGCTTCTGCCTTGGTGCCAATGATGGTCGTATGCGTGTTTGGCGCCGTGCAGGTGAGCGCCACTATCAGGACTGCATACGACCGAGGCACACAGGGCCAACACCCGGCATCATGGTGTGGGGAGCGATCTCCTACACTGGCCGTACACCACTGGTGATCGTCGAGGGGACACTGAATAGTGCACGGTACATCCAAACCGTCATCGAACCCATCGTTCTACCATTCCTAGACCGGCAAGGGAACTTGCTGTTCCAACAGGACAATGCACGTCCGCATGTATCCCGTGCCACCCAGTGTGCTCTAGAAGGTGTAAGTCAACTACCCTGGCCAGCAAGATCTCCGGATCTGTCCCCCATTGAGCATGTTTGGGACTGGATGAAGCGTCGTCTCACGCGGTCTGCACGTCCAGCACGAACGCTGGTCCAACTGAGGCGCCAGGTGGAAATGACATGGCAAGCCGTTCCACAGGACTACATCCAGCATCTCTACGATCGTCTCCATGGGAGAATAGCAGCCTGCATTGCTGCGAAAGGTGGATATACACTGTACTAGTGCCGACATTGTGCATGCTCTGTTGCCTGTGTCTATACGCCTGTGGTTCTGTCAGTGTGATCATGTGATGTATCTGACCCCAGGAATGTGTCAATAAAGTTTCCCCTTCCTGGGACAATGAATTCACGGTGTTCTTATTTCAATTTCCAGGAGTGTAGATAAAGACGCGTAACATCTGTAAACCACACCGATGAAAAGTCTCTACAAGGTGGTCTCTGTTGAAGTAGAAAAGGTATGTAGTAGGTACGTACATACATACATTAATCCTTGTTCCATAGATCATGAACACGAAATTTCGTAATGATGTGGAACGTGTCATTTAATTATGTGGAACGTGCCACTAATTTCAACATTTCTAGTTTTCAAGGTAATAATAGACCTGTTTAGGGAATTATAGAAAGACACTATTACTAGTGCTTCTTTCTTCCTTTTCAGATAACAGCATCTTAGGTCACATTCGCGTTTCACACAGTTAAACATCATCTTAGCTATGTAGCACTCACTGCAATGTAAAAATATCTTCTCAGTTATTTCCGGATTCGCAATTGCAAATAAAATCACGTGTGGTAAAACAAGATCGGCATTAATTACTGCTGTTTTGGAACCATATAGCGTCAATAATTTAACTCATAAATTGAAAGGTAAAAGTTTTTTGTTGTGGGGTTTGACGCTTCCAACAAAGGTAATCAAAGGTGTTAGTAATCATAAGTGTTAACCTATTTCTGTAAGGTACTTCGATGTGCAAGCAGGCGTGTCCCACAGATTTCTAGATTTCTGTGAGGACTCTGGTGAATCTGCATCTGCAACGTCTGAGCTGATCTTGAAAAGGATTCCAAAACACAAGTTGAATTTGTCCCAGGTTTCAAGTTTTTCTACAGACAATACAAATCCAAACTATGGGAAGAAAAACTCTGTTTATGTTCACTTAAAAAAGAAATATCGTGATATAGTGAAATCAAATCGCTGCGCACATATAGTCCATAACTGCTGTAAATCTGGTGTGAACGCTATGTCAATAGAATTGAAATGTTAGTCATTAAGACTTTCAACCATTTCTCAAATTCAGCTAAAAGGGCATCTCAGTTGAAAGATTTCTTTCGAGTTGTTGATATAG
Source organism: Schistocerca americana (assembly GCF_021461395.2). Taxonomy (NCBI): domain Eukaryota; kingdom Metazoa; phylum Arthropoda; class Insecta; order Orthoptera; family Acrididae; genus Schistocerca; species Schistocerca americana. The sequence continues at coordinate 506,776,086 of NC_060126.1, read as the reverse complement.
AATACAGTGCTTTGTTGAGACATGTACCTACAAGGTGGTTAAGCCTAAAGCCTGCCACAGATTGTTGAAAAATCTCTTGCAGTTATATCAAACGTTTCTAGTGTAGATGATTGCGCCAGCTTCATTAAAAACAAATTGATAGTAGTGTCTGGTTCAGAAAAACAACTTACTGTAGTGGAAATATATCTAAAATTTTCCTTGCACTTAACTGACATTTTTTCGAAGGTTGTACTCATCTTAGAAAAAAATAAACTGACAATATGTGAAGTATTCCATGTGATGAGTTAGAACATGGGACAAATGATCTGTTTTTAGGTATAAGGTGCAACAGTTGCTTAATAAATTGGAGGACCTGATCCCAGGTGAAAAACAAACACAACTGGAAGAATGCAGACATTTGTATGAAGTTTGTCTGAAATATTTAAATAAATGGATTGCATATCACTTGGAAACAAAAGCCGAGTTTCAAAATACACTCCTGGAAATGGAAAAAAGAACACATTGACACCGGTGTGTCAGACCCACCATACTTGCTCCGGACACTGCGAGAGGGCTGTACAAGCAATGATCACACGCACGGCACAGCGGACACACCAGGAACCACGGTGTTGGCCGTCGAATGGCGCTAGCTGCGCAGCATTTGTGCACCGCCGCCGTCAGTGTCAGCCAGTTTGCCGTGGCATACGGAGCTCCATCGCAGTCTTTAACACTGGTAGCATGCCGCGACAGCGTGGACGTGAACCGTATGTGCAGTTGACGGACTTTGAGCGAGGGCGTATAGTGGGCATGCGGGAGGCCGGGTGGACGTACCGCCGAATTGCTCAACACGTGGGGCGTGAGGTCTCCACAGTACATCGATGTTGTCGCCAGTGGTCGGCGGAAGGTGCACGTGCCCGTCGACCTGGGACCGGACCGCAGCGACGCATGGATGCACGCCAAGACCGGAGGATCCTACGCAGTGCCGTAGGGGACCGCACCGCCACTTCCCAGCAAATTAGGGACACTGTTGCTCCTGGGGTATCGGCGAGGACCATTCGCAACCGTCTCCATGAAGCTGGGCTACGGTCCCGCACACCGTTAGGCCGTCTTCCGCTCACGCCCCGACATCGTGCAGCCCGCCTCCAGTGGTGTCGCGACAGGCGTGAATGGAGGGACGAATGGAGACGTGTCGTCTTCAGCGATGAGAGTCGCTTCTGCCTTGGTGCCAATGATGGTCGTATGCGTGTTTGGCGCCGTGCAGGTGAGCGCCACTATCAGGACTGCATACGACCGAGGCACACAGGGCCAACACCCGGCATCATGGTGTGGGGAGCGATCTCCTACACTGGCCGTACACCACTGGTGATCGTCGAGGGGACACTGAATAGTGCACGGTACATCCAAACCGTCATCGAACCCATCGTTCTACCATTCCTAGACCGGCAAGGGAACTTGCTGTTCCAACAGGACAATGCACGTCCGCATGTATCCCGTGCCACCCAACGTGCTCTAGAAGGTGTAAGTCAACTACCCTGGCCAGCAAGATCTCCGGATCTGTCCCCCATTGAGCATGTTTGGGACTGGATGAAGCGTCGTCTCACGCGGTCTGCACGTCCAGCACGAACGCTGGTCCAACTGAGGCGCCAGGTGGAAATGGCATGGTAAGCCGTTCCACAGGACTACATCCAGCATCTCTACGATCGTCTCCATGGGAGAATAGTAGCCTGCATTGCTGCGAAAGGTGGATATACACTGTACTAGTGCCGACATTGTGCATGCTCTGTTGCCTGTGTCTATGTGCCTGTGGCTCTGTCAGTGTGATCATGTGATGTATCTGACCCCAGGAATGTGTCAATAAAGTTTCCCCTTCCTGGGACAATGAATTCACGGTGTTCTTATTTCAATTTCCAGGAGTGTATTTTGAAATTAGCCGAATCATTTTGTGTTGTTGATTTTCTTAGTGTAGCTAATATGTATTCAGAGGTCGCTATGGTTTCTGATTTGTTTTGGGAGGAAGGAAATGAGCATTAGAAAGCAAAGTTAGTTACTATGGCAATACCACAGATGGGTCTACGTTATTGAAATGATTGGCGCATCAGAATTGTGCAGTGTTTTAGTTTTAGTTACATTTCTTTTGAGTATATTTCCTTCAAATGCATTCATGGAGAGAGTTTTCTCCATTATGAACGTTAAATGGAGGGATGAGCGAAACAGATGTTCAGTTGATCTAATAAAAAAATTAATTGTACACTTTTTGCACTGATTTTTATAAGACAGTATTGTCTAATGAAAGATGTTGAGAATTGCATGCTCACCTTCATTGTGTTGAGGGTATTATGAAGAAAAAATGCAGTAAGTATTTTAATCAATTTCAGTGTCGGTGAATGTGTTCCCATTTTCCCTCACTGAAATCTGGCGACTCTACTCGTATCCCATAAACTGTTCGAATTATCGAAACGAGTTTTGGCAGATTTACCATGAAAACAGGAAAGTCTTTTGCCATATGTCTAACATGTGAAACTTTATTTGCTGTAGTGTACGATAACTACAAAATTTTAAAGTGCAGCAAAAGCTGGTGAAATGGGAATTGGAGTATGTTTGCAACAACGAAAATGAAGAAATTAGAGTTTTATTGTTATAGCAAGAAAGAACTTTTTCATAAGCTTCCTTCCTTGTCCTCAGTTGCATGTTTACTGTTTAAGAACTCAGTCGTATAAGGGGCGTTCAATAAATAATGCAACACTTTCTTTTTGAAAGAAAAAAAAAGTGTGTTATATCTTACGGCACTTAACTGCTAAGGTCATCGGTCCCTAAGCCTACACACTACTTAACCTAAATTATCCTAAGGACTAACACACACAGACAGACAGACACACACACACACACACACACACACACACACACACACACACACACACACACACGCCCAAGGGAGGACTCGAACCTCCGTCGGGACCAGCCGCACAGTTCTGAAAGCAGGTTGGTCTTATACAGGATTCCAGTGCACCATATTAGCCCCCCTCTTTTGGCTACAAAACCCTATTTTTCAATATAATCTCTGTTCAATGCGACGGCATTACGCCACCTTACTGCAAGGGCCTGTATGCCCGCATGGTACCACTCTGCTGGTCGACGTTGCAGCCAACATCCTGCTGCATCAGTAACCTTCCCATCATCCACATACTTCTTCCTGCAGAGTGCATCCTTCATTGGGCCAAAACGATGGGAGCCGGAAGGGGCGAGATATAAGGTGCATGAGAAAGAACAGTCCAATGTGAGCTGCTCTCGGGTACGCAAACTTGTGTGAGACCTTTCGTCGTCATGGAGAAGGAGAAGTTTGTTTGCATTTTTGTGGCGCAAACATTCTGAAGTAATTTCTTCAATTACCTGAGGTTAGCACAATACACTTCAGAGTTAATAATTGCACCATAAGGGAGGGCATCAAGCAGAATAGTCCTTTCAGAGTCCCAGAAGACCGTCGCCATTGCTTTTATCGGCTGAGGGTACGATTTGAATTTTTTCTTCGGATGACGGGTGGTGTGGCGCCACTCCATGCACTGCTGTTTTCTTTGCGGTTGAAAGAGATGAACCTACGTTTCATCGCCTGTGATGATTTTCGACAAAAAAGTTGTCACTTTCGGCCTCATAATACGTAAGCTGATTCGTACAGTTGGTCCTTCGTTGCTCCTTATGGTTTTTATGGCGAGGAACACATCGGGCGCACACATCTGAGACCCCAACTGGTGAACGAGTGTGTCAGCGCTACCAAAAGAGACATTCAGTTATGCAGCGAGGTAGCTGATTGTGATCCGCCGATCACCTCGAATGAGGGTGTCCGCAAGTTGCAACATTGCAGGAGTCACAGCTGTCTGCGGCCAGCAGGCATGCTGGAGACTGGTCAGGTTTGTGCGACCTCGTTGCGGTAGTGACAGACGTCTCGCTCAACGACTCATAGCGCTTTTGTTCGTTGCCATGTCTCCGTAGACATTCTGAAAACGCCTGTGCTTGGAAGGCACGCCCCTTACTGGTGCCATTTTGAAGCGTATGCAAAGCGCCGGCAGCTATCGGAACTTCATGAAACTATAGGGGCTGAAGTGGGAATATTTCACGATGTCCCACAATAAATTCCGCATTTTTTCAACAATAACTGGTCGAGGAAAAAAATCATTACATTACTTGCTGAACGCCCCTCGTACGTTAGCATTAAGTGAGATGTAGCTGTGTAAACTCCACTGTTTTTTGACAAAAGAAGTGAAAATCAATAGCCGGCCGCGGTGGCCGTGCGGTTCTGGCGCTGCAGTCCGGAACCGCGGGACTGCTACGGTCGCAGGTTCGAATCCTGCCTCGGGCATGGGTGTGTGTGATGTCCTTAGGTTAGTTAGGTTTAAGTAGTTCTAAGTTCTAGGGGACTTATTACCTAAGATGTTAAGTCTCATAGTGCTCAGAGCCATTTGAACAATTTTTTTGAAAATCAATATGACTCCTAGAAAAATTTGGGCATTACTCATAACTCGCCACTGAAGATGCTAATCGGAAAGAAAAAAAGATTAAAAAATCGGGCGAAAGTAAATCGCTGCTTTTGATGAAATTCCAGCGGAATCCTACAACTTAGTGTATTTTTAGTAATAACAATTGTAATTGAAACTTACCAAAGTATTTTCTATCTACATCTCAGCGCTCTAATAAATAAGAAAAACAAGACTGTTAAGGCTTTCGTAGCCACTTGTTGACAAACTACCTGTTGGCTTCTGGTTCTTTGTCCGACGTTTTCTGGTGGGGGGTGAAGCTCTGACGACGCTAGCCACTCGTGCTGGCGAAACGTTAGAAAAACCATCAAAAAAACGTCAGATAAAAACCCGAAACAAGAGCCAATAGGTAGTTTGTCAAATAAGAAAATATTCACACCACATGGCATACTATCTTTTTGTTCCTGTCCATGTACACTGTGATGTACTGAACTAATTTACGATAAATGTATTTTAGCTAATCGCAGCTTTTACGAGTTTTCAAATAGTTACTTTGCTTCAACAAAGGCAACTATTTTGAAGCCAAAAACGAAAGTAGTCTATTCGTAAAAACCCTGTTGATTCCTTCTGTGAGCCTCTTGCAATCACCCATTATAATGAAAATGAATTAAATCCTTAACATATCACTAAATACTGTATTTGAGGCGAAAAAGCTGAGCAATTCACTCTGACAGGGGATGGAAACAAAAAGACTAGTCTTGCCATGCGCTTCGTCACAGATCTATTGTATACTATATGTGGCCCAGGTTTAGAGTTGAACCGACATGTTGGTTTGTGACAAGATGCGTACATGGATTGTCGTACATCTCATTATGATGATGTCATAGTATACCTGAAGATGGTCTGGACTGAAACTGTCCGTGTAATAAAGTGACAGTATAGCTGAGTGCTAACCATTCTTCTTTCAAAAGTTTCTGGAAGCTTTAATTCAGCGCCTCCTTAAAATTTGCCATTTTCAGGTACCGAGGAGTGAAGGAAAATAATACGTAATTAGATAAAAATCCAGGCTCTAGTTGTGATGAACAGTCTGGAGGTATCGATTAGGCATAGACAGTGTCGGCAATTGATCTTTGTTTTACAGAACGAGCGGAGAATTGCATAAAATTATATCATAGATTATCGCAGTGCTTTGTACATAGAGGGATTCGCATTCCAGTTAAATTTGAATATGTTTTAACGAGGAAGACAGTCTCGAAATGTGGCAGAAATTTCAGTGATATTCTGGTAGTATGTAAAGTACACCAACAGCAAGACACAATCGATACCTTCACTGCCCAATAGCAATGGTGATGATACCAATGCCCATAGTGCCACTCAAGCGGAGTTACTAAATATAGTTACTAAATATTGTATTACTTCACAATGTAATCCGAAGTAAATATTCCACAATACTAATCAAGAACTGCTGCCAACATGCCTAACTTAGAAGTACAAGGGCTGTTCAATAAAGAATGATCATAATGTTTTTTCACAACATATCTTTACTCAACCTCATAATTTTGATGGTCCTTTGTCACCATAGTCTCCCTGAAATGTGATGCACTTGTCCCAGCGTTTCTGCCACTCTTCAAACACATGCTGGAAACTATTTTTAGAGAGGTCCTTTAAAATCGACTCCGCAGCCTTCACCACTGCTTCTGATGATTGATAATGCCTCCCACGAAGGCGCTTCTTCATGTTAGGGAATAGAAAAAGTCACATGGGGCTAAATACGGACCATAGGGAGGGTGAGGGATGCACTTCACGTTGATTTTTTTCAGGACATTCATCAACAACATTGGCAATATGCGGCCGCGCATTGTCGTGGTGCAGCATCCAGCGTGCTTCACGGAAATGTGGTCTTTTTGCGCCTGATATGGACTTGCAGTGTTTTCAGGACATCCCTGTAGTATTGGTCAGTTACTGATGCGTGTGCAGGTACAACATGCTGATAAACTATTCCCTGAATATCGAAGAATTAGATGACCACAACTTTCCCAGCAGAAGCAACCACTTTTGCTTTTTGAGGGGTTGGTGATGGAGATTTCCACACTGAGCTTTGCTGTTTGCTCTCTAGATCAAAATGATGTAGCCAGGTTTCATCAGCAGTGATTACATTTGAAAGAAACTCCGGATCTTCCTCTAACATCAACTTTAACTGCATGCAGACCTGCACGCGAATGCCCTTTTGTTCGGGAATCAACAGTCTTGAAACCCATCGCGCACAAACACGTGTCATGTGTACTTTTTCTGTCACCAACGTATATGTGGCACCCAATGAAATATTCATTATTTCAGAAAGTGGTCTTAAAGTAGTTCATCGATCCTCTCTCACAATGACAATGGCAGTGTTGATGTTTTCTTCCATGAGCAGTAACTGGAGCACCGAGTCCACCTTCCTTTGAAATTGATTGTCTCCCCTCTTTAAACATTTTAAACCACTTCGAGCTGTGCTGTAGGGAAGAACAGACTCTCCATAGGCCTCCTGTAATGTAGTATAGCCTTCAACTGAAGATTTGTCGAGACGAAAGCAGAATTTGAGCCGCATATTGTTCCTCGCTTGTTACCTCCTTTGCAGCGGTAGGCGATACTGAACATGTCTGACCTTGCCTGCCTCTCACAGGCGGGAACCATGAGTCCCAACAATGAAACTACTACTATGGCGTGTTTGTTGCACATTAAGCTAACAATATCATAAGATTAAATTTTAGTGCGAGAAATTATGACCATAAAAATTATGGTCATTCGTTATTGAACAGCCCCCGTATATATCGTCGGTGTGATGAAGTAACTCAGATGTCTTAATAAAAGCAAGTTTTCTGGTCCAGATCAATCATTACGCAAGAAAGGATGTAGGAGTAATTCCCTGAATTACAGACACAGATCACTGACGTCGATATACTGTGTTCGAACATTATGAATTACTTCGAAAAAGACAATGTATTAACAGATAGTCAGCACAGATTCATATAACATCGTACTTAGGGTGACCATACGTCCCGATTAATCGGGATTATCCCGTTTTTTAAGGCTCAAAAATTTGTCCCACTCTAGAGATGGGCAAACTGAAACACGTAACTGTTTCGAAACAAATGAAACAGTACAATGTAATGTTTCGATACGCTGTTTCGAAACATTGAAACAGTTTGTGTTTAGTAATCTAATAAACCTACACATTTTATCATCTTGAATGTCTACTGTATAAGTATGTCCACATAAACACAAATGAGGAGCGAGAGCGCTAATCATATTGCAGAAAGTATGAAACTATCACTTAGGCGTATAGGCATTTCGTATTTCCTGCAGCAAATCCACTGCTTTCGTGTCGTGTGACTTTTATACTTTTCAATTGACTGAGGACAGCCATAGCTGAAGACAGAAGAACCACCGCGAACGGAACTGGAGGTGGGAGCAAACTGCAGAAACTACGGACGTGCTACTGGGATTCCCACATTCCGTTAATGCGGGTAATATACCCATCCTGCTAATTTCCATGCACACAAAGGGAATCATTGTGGATAATAGGCACATTGACTATAGACTCACAGATAATTCGAATAAATAACAAAATATAACAGAAAAAAATGTTGTCTTTCAAGGTGTTTCGAACCGTTACTATAAATTCACCATGCTCCCCAGCCCTTCCCGTTCACCATTACACTATAAGTGATATGTCAAACAGATTCGCATTCGGAAGGACGACGGTTCAATCCCGCGTCCGGCCATCCCGATTTAGGTTTTCCGTGATTTCCCTAAATCGCTCCAGGCAAATGCCGGGATGGTTCCTTTGAAAGGGCACGACCGACTTCCTTCCCCATCCTTCCCTATTCCTATGAGACCGATAACCTCGCTGTTTGGTCTCTTCTCCCAAACAACCAACCAACCATCAAACAGATTGCTTGCAATTATACCTACATCAAATTTAAGTATGTGTCTAATAACTGTCACTCTACGCCTTCTTTATTCAAAATGTTGTAGGCCTACTTGTGTTTCTTAATATGATTACTATACATGAACAGAGAAGCGTATGTTATGAAAAAAGTGTAATTTAACTGAATGATTTTCACATATTTATTATTTTGAATGTGAATAGTACGCGTTGTTTTATTGTTTGGTTAGTGTTTATAAAGCAGATGTTACGCCATTTCGGAATATGACAGTCAGCTAGAAACGAAGCTTTATTTTCGGATATCTTAAGCTTCAAGCTATTGCCTGTCAAAAAGATTTCGACATTCTTGAAAGTGTTTCATGAAATGGTATGTTGTGTTTCAGTACCTGTGCCGGCCCGAATCTCGTCCGACACAGAGCGGAATGAAACATCACTGTTTTGATACAGTTAGTCCGTTCCAAGCACAGGTGGACTGAAACAGCCTTATTTTGAAACAACGATACAGTTTCTGTGTCTGGCTCGAGATCGAATCTGGTCCGGTTATCCGAGACAGGGGCGGAATGAAACACCACTGTTTCGAAACAGAGAACCACAGCCGTTCCGAAACACTGAAACAGTTCCACGTATCGATACACTGTATCGAAACATAGAAACAGTGGCCAAGTCTACAGCACTCAGTATCAGTTTCGTGAAGTGCTAGCACGTCGTGGCGATGCGGAAACGAAAATCGAAGTTTTCAGAAGAGCTCCAGAGGAAATTTCCTTGCTTCACTGCTACAGACAATGACTGTTCAGCAAAATGTAACGTATGTAACTGTGCTGTATCCGTGTCTCATGATGGTGCTGCAGATCTCAAGCATCATATGGAATCAGAATACATAGGAAAAATCTTCTATCGGCAGGTTCCTCGCAAAAAATGACGAGATATTTTGTAACTTCAAATACACAGGAACAGAAAAACGTAGCTGCAGCAGAAGGAACCCTGTCATTCCATGTTGTTAAACACCACCAAAGCTATCGTTCTAATGACTGCAGTGTTCAACTAAACAAAAAACATTTTCCTGCTTCTAAGATTGCAGAAAATGTTTCGTGTGGAAGAACAAAGTGTGAAGCAATTATCAACAATGTTATAGCTCCGCATTCCCAGAAACAGGTAATAGCTGCTGTAAACAGTGCAAAATACTTTTTAATATCTACTGATGCTAGCAACCAGGGGCAGCAGAAAATTTGCCCTGTGATAGTTCAGTATTTTTCTGTAAGTGAGGGTGGACTGCAGACGAAATTGCTTGATCTTGATGAATTGCAGAACGAGAAGTCCGAAACAATTACCAATTATCTTTCTCATGTTATACAGTCATTCAGTATCATCTCAAAGTGTGTTGCATTTGGTGCAGACAATACTAACTGTAATTTTGGGGGGTTAATGAAGAAAGAGGGTAATAATGTTTTCACACATCTGAAAGAAAAATTAAAAAACTCTAACATTGTTGGCATAGGTTGTCCAGTACATGTTGTTCACAACACACTTCAAAGTGCTTGTGATGTTTTACCTGTTGACATTGACTGCATTGTCATGAAGTTGTACAACCATTTTCATATTTTTTCTATTTGTGTTGCAGAACTCACTGAATTCTGTGAATTTGTTGGTGTCACTTACAAAAATTTACTTTACTTTTCCAAAACAAGGTGGCTTTCATTGTTGCCAGCCATAGAAAGGATCTTGAAAATGTATGAACCTTTGAAATCTTACTATTTGTCACAGTCTAACTCAAAGTGCCCTGCAACCTTAAAGAGTTTTTTCAGTGATCCTATAAATGAATGTTATTTACTTTTTGTACATTCACAAATGAGTGTTTTCCAACAATCCATTCTGAGCATTGAGAAACAGAATAATTCCATATGTGAAGTATTAGCAGTCTTAAATAAAGCTTTGACAAGTCTAAATTCAAGGAAACATGAACATTTTGTACCACTAAGTGTAAACAAACCGTTGAATGATTGTGATGACCAGTCTGTTAAGAAATTTGAATAGCAGTATCAACGTTTTATGATGCTTTAGTAGACTATTTATCCTCATGGTTACAGGGAATAGCTGAGTTTTCTGTATTCTCATGGATGATGCTCACAGAACCACCAAAATGGTCAGTAGTTGAAAATACTTTAATGTGGCTAAATGAAAAGGGCATTCTGGTAAATGACAGCCTCTTATTTGATAAAATAGTTCATATACATTCATTTGTAAAACAAGTGGAAACAAAAGTGAACAATGGAATCAGTTGATGGCACATGAAAAATGGTGTAGGTTTTTTCAGATCTTGCCAGTGTAATGAACAGTTCAGAGAATCGCTTAATATAGCGCAGTACTTCTTTTCACTCCCTGCCCACAACGCAACCGAAGTTTGCAGTCGTCAAACACCACATCAGAAGCGCTGCAGTAAACAGAATTTTACGGAAGACCAGCCATGCTATTGTGAAGGAGAGGATAGTTCATACCAGGTATGAACTAAACATGTACGCTCGCCTGTTATTTAGTTGCCATTTATTTCTAGCCGAAGTCCTCTCACCATTGGACTGGGAATGGGTGGATATGACTTTGGCGGCACACCAACGAGCCAGTTTAAGCAGGACTACGGCGAAACAGGCCGATAAATTTGAGCGGCTTAACCGTGATCAAGGAACTACTGGGTCCAACGGCATTCACCGCACTGTTATCAACTTCTCTGACAAGGAACTTGATGAAGCTACCATCTCGGCTCTCAGTAAAGGATTGAACTTTGCCCCAGCTCCACGTACGTTACCGGTGGTTGAGATCATTAGTGGAGTGGAACAAGCAGTTCGTCATCTTCCTCAAGAAGCAGCGGATGACGTAAGGCTTGCTACTAGCCGGATTTTAGCGACATCCAAGCCGCCTAAGTCAAACATCAGCAGAGAGGAGAGACAAGGACTGAAATTGTTGCAGAAGGATGAAGATCTAGTTGTTTTACCTGCTGACAAAGGGAACGCCACGGTAATCCTCAATGCTACAGATTACCATAAGAAAGTTGGATTATTACTGGAGGACAGCACATACCGGGTTCTCAGACGGGATCCCACATCGGCGCTCAGCAGGAAGACAAGGGAGCTACTAAAAAACTCTGGCCTCTCCGACGAACTGGTGAAGAACTTACGGCCGAGAGCACCTAGGCCACCAAGACTGTACGGTTTGCCAAAGGTTCATAAGGAGAACGTCCCGTTGAGACCGATTGTTAGCGCTATTGGCTCTCCTACGTACAAGCTTGCAAAGCACTTAACTAAATTGTTGGCGCCTATAGTTGGTCACTGCCCACATCATATTAAAAATTCAAAAATGTTTGTTGATATCATAAAACAGATGAAGATAGGCCCAAGTGATATCATGGTCAGCCTCGACGTGGTTTCTCTGTTCACCAAAGTACCTGTGGATGACACATTACAATTGTTGTCTGCTCATTTCTCCTCAGAAATTTTGAAGTTGTTCCGGCATACCTTGACGACCACTTATTTTTTATACAGTGGAAATTATTATGAAATGACGGATGGAACAGCCATGGGTTCGCCACTGTCACCAGCAATAGCGAATTTTTTCATGGAGGACTTTGAAGAACGAGCCCTGAGCAGTGCTCACCTCCGCTCATCATGCTTCTACAGATACGTCGACGATACTTTTTTAATCTGGCCACACGGCAGCGACACGCTGCAGCAGTTCGTCGAACATCTGAATGGTGTACATCCAAACATAAAATTTACATTGGAGGTAGAGAAGGAAGGGAAGTTACCTTTTTTAGATGGGTTGGTAGAGCGAAAGCCGGATGGACGACTGGGCCATTCTGTGTACAGGAAGCCAACCCATACAGACTTATATCTGCATAGCCATAGCTTCCATCATCCGTCTCAGAAGAGAGCTATGCTGAATACTTTAGTACACAGAGCCAGGACTATTTCCGACAAGGACCACCTCGGTCCCGAGATCAACCATTTGACGACTGTTTTCAAGAGGAATGGTTATTCTGCCGGTGAAATTAAATCAGTATTGTCCAAGAAAGTAAGACACGATGCCGGCCACATACAAGAAGAGGACCAACACATAGCGCGGCTTCCTTTTTGCGGTGCTACAACGAGCAAGATAGCCAGAGTCCTGAAGAGGCAAGGAAGAAAACCAGTTTTCCGACCACCTAGGAAAATTAAGGAAATGTTGAGACCAGTCAAAGATAGTCTCGGCTTAAGAGTACCGGGAATTTATACTATTCCTTGCGAATGCGGCAAGAATTACGTGGGCCAGTCTGTAAGAACCGTTGCCGACCGCTGCATCGAGCACCAACGCCACCTGAAATACAAGTATTTGGAAAAATCAGCGGTGGCTGAACATAGCCTGCTTAACAAGCATAAGATTTTATTTGAAGAAACCAGAGTAATAGCCCACACATCGAATTACTGGGACTCTGTGATCCGGGAAGCAGTCGAAATTAGACTTAGCGATAATAACTTTAATAGAGACAACGGCTATGCACTTAGCAACACTTGGAAGAGTGCACTGGATAAAGAAAAATCGCAGAGAAAAACTTCTCGCACTTTACCTCCTGATTTAAGGGATGGCGCTGCAAGCAACGCGGGATAGCAACTACATCTATGGAAGTAGAGGGCACCACTTCGCTACGCGCCATATCGCTGACGTATTCCAGCCAATAAGAAGCCGTCCTTTGCATATAAAAGTGGGAACCTCGCTAGTTCACGACAGTCAGTTTTAGCCCTGACGACGACCATGGAGGTAGTGGTCGAAAGCTTGGAGATTTATCCTGATTTGACGCGGCATGTACACCGAGAAATTTTTACTCAAATGTTGAAAGAGTTTTCAGCTTACTATCGTCACAGTGGACAGATGAGAGGAATAGATTTACGGTGAGGAGCGTTAAGTGTATTTTACTGACCTGTTTAAACTTCAGTAAATACAGTTGCACCGACTTCTGTTCATACCTATTAGGCAAACCTGAGTTGCTGAATGAAATTTCATCTTTGAAGAAATATGAGTGCAGTGTGGAATCGACAAAACCATAAATTCCTTGTGTTCACTAAGAACTTTTTTTGTAGTTATTGTTACTGTATGTCTTTCTACATTCTGTGTTATAAATGTTACATTTCTTAATAGCAGATTTCTGAAAACTTGAAATGTACTTCTTTCCAGTCTTTCCATTCTTTGTTTGGTTTTGTATACACACACACACACACACACACACACACACACACACACAGACAGAAATATCAGTGAAGGCTATAAATGCAGAGGAAGAAGAAATGTTAGCATTAAAAGTGATATTTAACGAGAAACAAAAATTGTCCCACTTTTTGGCCATGAAAATGTATGAAAGTCTCACTTTTGTCCAAAGAAAATATGGTCACCCTAATCGTACTTGTCAGACACAACTAGCTCTTTATTCTCACGAAGTAATTAGTGCTCGCACTGATTCCATATTTCTAGATTTCCAGAAGGCTTGTGATACCATCCCCAGAAGCGGCTTCAAATCAAATTAGTGGCGTGTGGAGTATTGTCTCAGTTATGCGACTGGATTCGTGATTTCCTGTCAGGGAGGTCAGAGTAATTGACGGCAAGTCATCGAGTAAAACAGACGTGTTTTCTGGCGTTCCTCAAGGTAGTGTTATAGGTCCTCTGCTGCTCCTTGTCTAAATAAACGAATTAGGAGACAATCTGAGCAGCCGTCTTAGGTTGTTTGGAGGTGATGCTGTCGTTTTCCGTTTACTAAAAGATCAGAAGATAAAAAAAAATATTTGAAAACAATTTATCCAAGATATCTACGTGGGAAAAAATTGCAATCATGCAATTGACTCTAAATAATGAAAAGTGTGGAGTCATCCACATGTGTACTAAAGAGAATCCACTAAATTTCGGTTACACGATAAATCAAATACATCCAAAGGCTGTAAATTCGACTAAGTACCTAGAGATTACAGTTGGCGATAACATAAACAGGAACGATCTCATAGACAATTTTGTGGGGAAAGCAAACAAAAGACTGCGATTTATTGGCAGGACACTTAGAAAATATAACAGACCTACTGAAGCGACTGTCTTACACCACACTTGTACGTCCGCTGCTAGAGTACTGGCGTTCAGTGTGGGATGCGCATCTGGTATGGGCGACCGAGGACATCGAAAAACGACATCGAATAAGTACAAAGAAGAGCAGCTCATTTTATACTATCGCAAAATGGGGAGAGAGTGTCATGGATATGTTTCACCCGGGTAATTGGGGTGGTAATTTTTATGTCGTCACGTTTTCCCTGTAGAGCTGTACCATGGGAAGCAGGGAGAGGATGTTGTTTGGTGGCTGGTAACCTCTTTCAATAACACAAACTGCGCTCCTATATTAGCAGGGTTCTTTATTCATAAGGATGGAAAGTTTATAGTCGTTGTGGTACAAGCTCTGTGTGATAGTCCACGTTAGCCTCATTGCTGGTGAAGTACAAAGTCCACTATGTACACTACTCGGGTCGCTATGTGGTGTCTAGGACTGTCTGCGACTGCAAGTGACTGGGCTGCGACTGATGTATCGGTGACTCACTGGATGGCAGACTGGAAAACTAACTGGGACGCGGCGGCGATCCAAATACTGGCGGCCGAGACGGCGTTGGCGGCGCGTTTCCTGCGAGTCTGTTTTTGGCTTCTGTCGATCTTCTCGCAACCTCTGTGCTGCATGGTGTGCTGGCGCCAGATTACGCCAGCACAGTGATCACTAAAAGAAAGGCGTTTTTAGTTGCAGCGTGACCTTCTCACGAAATTTCAATCTTCAGTTGTTTGCCCCGAAAGCGAAAATATTTCTTGACGCCCACCCAAATAGGAGGAAATGATTATTTTGATAAAATAAATCAGAGCTCGCAAGGGAAGATTTGAGTGTTCATTTTTCCCACGTGCTGTTCGAGGGTGGAATGGTGAAAAAGTGGGATGGACCCTCTGCCAGGCTCTTAGTTATGCATTGCAGCGTAGTCGTGTAGATGTAGAAAGGGGCACTTGATTGCAAAAAGGTATAGAACCATAGAAGTACACGAATATAGTGAACTATCTGACGAATGTCGCGAAGAGGAAGCAAAGGAGTATTAGAGATTTTTCTGGAGTCGCGGCGACAGCTGTGACTCTTGCAGCTGTCACCTGACCGCTGACCCGGCGTCTTGTGTTGCAGGGTGGGGGATGAGCCTGTTCGAGGGCGCGACGACGGCGCGGCCGCCCTCCGGTCGCAGGCTGCAGCGCCAGGAGGAGGCGCTGGCGCGCAAGCGCAACGCGGAAGACGACCGCCTGCGGCACTGGGACGGCGTGCGCAGCTACTTCTGCGACTGGGACCGCCAGATGACCCAGTACAACAACTGGGCGTCGCCGCAGTACTACCAGGCCAGGTGCGCCCACGGCTGAGGCCGCACTAACCTCTCCATTTGAACTGAAATATCTGTTGTTGTTGTTGTCGTCAGTACTGAGACTGGTTTGATGCAGCTCTCCATGCTACTCTATCCTGTGCAAGCTTCTTCATCTCCTAGTACCTACTGCAACCTACATCCTTCTGAATCTGCTTAGTGTATTCATCTCTTGGTCTCCCTCTACGATTTTTACCCTCCACACTGCCCTCCAATACTAAATTGGTGATTCCTTGATGCCTCAGAACATGTCCTACCAACCGATCCCTTCTTCTACTCAAGTTGTGCCACAAACTCCTCTTCTCCCCAATCCTATGCAATACTTCCTCATTAGTTATGTGATCTACCCATCTAATCTTCAGCATTCTTCTGTAGCACCACATTTCGAAAGCTTCTATTCTCTCCTTGTCCAAACTATTTATTGTCCATGTTTCACTTCCATACATGGCTACACTCCATACAAATACTTTCAGAAACGACTTCCTAACACTTAAATCAATACTCGATGTTAACAAGTTTCTCTTCTTCAGAAAGGCTTTCCTTGCCATTGCCAGTCTACATTTTATATCCTCGCTACTTCTACCATCGTCAGTTATTTTGCTCCCCAAATAGCAAAACTCCTTTACTAATTTAAGTGTCTCATTTCCTAATCTAATTCCCTCAGCATCACTCGATTTAATTCGACTACATTCCATTATCTTCGTTTTGCTTTTGTTGATGTTCATCTTATACCCTCCTTTCACGACACTGTCCATTCCGTTCAACTGCTCTTCCAAGTCCTTTGCTGTCTCTGACAGAATTACAATGTCATCGGCGAACCTCAAAGTTTTTATTTCTTCTCCATGGATTTTAATACCTACTCCGTACTTTTCTTTTGTTTCCTTTACTGCTTGCTCAATATACAGACTGAACAACATCGGGGATAGGCTTCAACCCTGTCTCACTCTCTTCCTAACCACTGCTTCCCTTTCATGCCCCTCGACTCTTATAACTGCCATCTGGTTGCTGTACAAATTGTAAATAGCCTTTCGCTCCTTGTATTTCATCCCTGCCACGTTCAGAATTTGAAAGAGAGTATTCCAGTCAACATTGTCAAAAGCTTTCTCTAAGTCTACAAATGCTAGAAACGTAGGTTTGCCTTTCCTTAATCTAGCTTCTAAGATAAGTCGTAGGGTCAGTATTGCCTCACGTGTTCCGATATTTCTACGGAATCCAAACTGATCTTCCCGGAGGTCGGCTTCTACTAGTTTTTCCATTCGTTTGTAAAGAATTCGCGTTAGTATTTTGCAACCGTGACTTATTAAACTGACAGTTCGGTAATTTTCACATCTGTCAACACCTGCTTTCTTTGGAAATAGAATTATTATATTCTTCTTGAAGTCTATCAGCTACAAATTTCTTTTCGTGTGCGAATAGGCGGAAGCTACCGGCTACCAAATCTGGAAGCGATGGATGTTCCCAAAAATTCGTACTTCCGGATATACGCATACACGCTGCTCATCCGTGTTTTGTAACGTTGTCGACCCACCTCGAGCGTTCCTTTTATCTCTTCCTTTGAGCTTCCTGGCGGCCGGAATCCACACACTCTGCAGATTTACTTGGAAACGTTCATTGGCGGATCGGAATTAATCCTGTGCCCTATTAAAACCAGTTTTAAATACGGATCACCAACCTCACTTCGAGACATTGTTAAAATGTTCAGTAGTTCGGCATTACCTCCACTGCTAATAAATCTCCTGGAGCAATATAACTACTTTCAGAAACATTCAGAGATCGGACCTCTCGATCGAAAAATGTACAGCGTTAATAGTTTATACGCCGCTCCCAGCAACGAACGTTCAAACGACACAGAAAGACGCCACACTTCTATGTTCCACAGAAACAAATTGAATTCGATTAAACCTCAGGAAGCAAATCACTTGTAGGCCTATCCGGCCCCACCTGCCGCTAGCTACTATCCCGGCGATCCAATATGAGGCTTTCTGCCTACGGACACGAGATCGCTCGACAGTCACTAAATCCGACCATTCCCCCTGAACTCTGCAAATGCGTCAGTCAGATTGCTGTGCCCATGCTCGGGAACCAGGTTCTTCAGGCCTTCTCTCTCAGGTGTCACGAAATTTGCCTCCTAATCGCCGAGAGGGCTGTCAACTGACTTCATTTTACTAGCTGACTTCTCCATTTTATGTCCCATAAACCTATCCCCTCCTTTAAACGTATTGTGGAATAAAGTTCTTTCTGCTCAGTTTCAGTGAGTATCTCTTAGGTAGTTAGGTTGGTTGGTTTGGGGAAGGAGACCAGACAGCGTGGTCATCGGTCTCATCGGATTAGGGAAGGATGGGGAAGGAAGTCGGCCGTGCCCTTTCAGAGGAACCATCCCGGCATTTGCCTGGAGTGATTTAGGGAAATCACGGAAAACCTAAATCAGGATGGCCGGACGCGGGATTGAACCGTCGTCCTTCCGAATGCGAGTCCAGTGTCTAACCACTGCGCCACCTCGCTCGGTCTTAGGTAGTTAGATATTTATATGATAAACCCAGTTTTCTGTAGCACCACACCTCAAAAGATCCTATTCTTGTCTGAACTGCTTATCGTCTACGTTTAACCGACGTATAAGGCTGCGGTCCAGATAAAGATCATAGGAAATTATTTCGTAACAGTTAATATTTATATTCGATATTAACAAATTTCCCTTTTTCAGAAACGCCTTTCTTGCATTAAATATCCCCACTAATTCAGACAAGTTCAGTTGTTTTGCGGATCAAAGAGCAAACCTCGTCTGCTACTGTCAGCGTTGAAACCATACTCGCCGTGGCGGACAGTATCCACAGATGTGCCCACACAGCCATCTCAACAGTGGAAAGAAGATACAGCAGTGTCATTCGACAATTCAGAATATTCATCAGTGTCGAGCCGTGTCCTTATATGAAGTTAACATAGTCTTAGACGTGTCATTGGCACTATGCAAGCGATTTTCGTGGCATTTATGACGGCATGAAGGTAAGGGAAACACAACGCCCTGTCCACGAACGGAGAAAATCAAAGACGCGGACGGGAATCGAACCTGCGCCCCTTCGGTTAGCAGCCTCCGCGCTCAGCACGCAGCCGCTGGCGGTGTGCGCCGCGCGACGCCCTGCTCCGGCGCCCCCGCGTCAGCTGACTGCACTGCTCGCACACGTGGAGTCAGCCTCACGAGGGTCGCCGCCGTGGCTTTCATCCGCGACACGCAAGTCCGTAGCCAGTGCTCGAAAGCCCTGTAGCTATGTAGCCGCCACGTCCAGGAAAGTCTTCGAGAGCACTCGACTCGAATACGTTCTCCACGTACAGTTCAGTAGACCGCCTCGATCTGGTGACTAGCAATCCTCGGTGGGTATCACCATAACAACGAAACCGGAAACAGTTCAAAGCCAGTACGGAAAAATTCGGAACGCAGCTCAAAGTCAGTATGGAAAAATTCACACAAAAAGACCGCATTCATATTTCCATGGAAACAAACTGCGTTTATTGATGTCAGCTAACCCTAGCCAAGTCCGTCACTTTTATCTGACACCACTTCCAGCTGGCTATCGCATCATCCCTGTTCTCTGAAGCCTTTTCTTACCCAGCATGTCTGCGTTCAGTAATCTGCGACGTTCATTGCGAAGAACGGGGAAGTGTGTGGGCAAAATTCGTTGGCCGTGCAAGGGAACGTAGTTTCAAATGCTTTGTAGGCTTTCCGTACCGGAAACGAAACCTCGTCGATCACGAAAGGTCACTAACTCCAGGCTTGTGAAGTGATTGCAAACTCGGAACACAAATAGCACCCCAGACTGCCCAAAACTTGTCGCTTCATGCCCAGTTCCCACGGACTCTTTATTTTGCGAGCTCCAAAATCCTCTGTGCGAAATTATTGTACGTATGCATCTTTGAGCAAACCACAATCAGGAACGAAATGCAGGCATTCTCGTTAGCTATTTCCTGCTGCTTCTCACAACGCTTCTTTAAGGTGCTGCCATCTGGCAGGACACTTCAGAACCTTTCCTGCATCGAATGTTGGAAAAATTACTCACTGTCTAAGGCAGCCCTGTAGGATCCGACCACAATCCACTTAGGAGCATTGCAGAAAGACCGTCCAATCAGCTCCAGTTTGCAGAAAGCCTCCTTCCCTCAGAACGTGACCCTTTTGTAGGCAATAGACAAAGCAAGGGCACACAGGCATGGCCAGGAAATGAGGCATTACAGTGTCTCATTTCCTAATACACTGATATGACAAAAGTCAGGGGATAGCTATACCCATATACAGGGTGTTACAAAAAGGTACGGCCAAACTTTCAGGAAACATTCCTCACACACAAATAAAGAAAAGATGTTATGTGGACATGTGTTCGGAAACGCTTAATTTCCACGTTAGAGCTCATTTTAGTTTCGTCAGTATGTACTGTACTTCCTCGATTCACCGCCAGTTGGCCCAATTGAAGGAAGGTAATGTTGACTTCAGTGCTTGTGTTGACATGCGACTCATTGCTCTACAGTACTAGCATCAGGCACATCAGTACATAACATCAGCAGGTTACTGTTCATCACGAACGTAGTTTTGCAGTCAGTGCAATGTTTACAAATGCGCTGTTGGCAGATGCCCATTTGATGTATGAATTAGCACGGGGCAATAGCCGTGGTGCAGTATGTTTGTATCGAGACAGATTTCCAGAACGAAGGTGTCCCGACAGGAAGACGTTCGAAGCAATTGATCGGCGTCTTATGGAGCACGGAACATTCCAGCCTATGACTCGCGACTGGGGAAGACCTAGAACGACGAGGACACATGCAATGGACGAGGCAATTCTTCGTGCAGTTGACAATAACCCTAATGTCAGCGTCAGAGAAGTTGCTGCTGTACAAGGTAACGTTGACCATGTCACTGTATGGAGAGTGCTGCGGGAGAACCAGTTGTTTCCGTACCATGTACAGCGTGTGCAGGCACTATCAGCAGCAGATTGGCCTCCACGGGTACACTTCTGCGAATGGTTCATCCAACAATGTGTCAATCCTTATTTCAGTGCAAATGTTCTCTTTACGGATGAGGCTTCATTCCAACATGATCAAATTGTACATTTTCACAATCAACATGTGTGGGCTGACGAGAATCCGCACGCAATTGTGCAATCACTTCATCAACACAGATTTTGTGTGAACGTTTGGGCAGGCATTGTTGGTGATGTCTCGATTGGGTCCCATGTTCTTCCACCTACGCTCAATGGAGCACGTTATCATGATTTCATACGGGATACTCTACCTGTGCTGCTAGAACATGTGCCTTTACAAGTACGACACAACATGTGGTTCATGCACGATGGAGCTCCTGCACATTTCAGTCGAAGTGTTTGTACGCTTCTCAACAACAGAATTGGTGACCGATGGATTGGTAGAGGCGGACCAATTCCGTGGCCTCCACGCTCTCCTGACATCAACCCTTTTGACTTTCATTTATGGGGGCATTTGAAAGCTCTTGTCTACGCAACCCCGGTACCAAATGTAGAGACTCTTCGTGCTCGTATTGTGGACGGCTGTGATACAATACGCCATTCTCCAGGGCCGCATCAGCGCATCAGGGATTCCATGCGGCAGAGGGTGGATGCACGTATCCTCGCTAACGGAGGAAATTTTGAACATTTCCTGTAACAAAATGTTTGAAGTCACGCTGGTAAGTTCTGTTGCTGTGTGTTTCCATTCCATGATTAATGTGATTTGAAGAGAAGTAATAAAATGAGCTCCAACATGGAAAGTAAGCATTCCCGGACACATGGCCACATAACATATTTTCTTTCTTTGTGTGAGGAATGTTTCCTGAAAGTTTGGCTGTACCTTTTTGTAACACCCTGTATATAGATTGCGGCAGTGTCGCATACACGAGGTATGAAACGGCAGTGCTTTGGCAGAGCTGTCATTTGTACTCAGATGATCAACGTGGAAGGGTTTATGGCGTGGTTATGGCCACACAATGGGAATTAACAGACTCTGAATGCAGAATGATAATTGGAGCTGGACACATGGGACATTCTGCTTTGGAAATCGTAGGCAATTCAGTATTCAGAAATCCATAGTGTCAAGAGTATACCGAGAAAACCAAATTTCAGGCATTACCTCTCACTACAGACAATGCAGTGGTCGAGTTTCACTCAATCACTGAGAGCGGCGGTATTTGCGTATTTGCATAGAGTTGTCAGTGCTGACAGACGAGCAGCACTGCACGAAATAACAGCAGAAATCAATGTGGGACATACAACAAGTGTATCCGTTAAGGCAGTGCAGCGAAATTTGGCTTTAATTGGTAATTGGATATGGCAGCAGACGACCGACACGAGTGCCTTTACTAACAGCACAGCACCACCTCCGGAGCCTCTCCTGGGCTCGTGAGCATATCGATTGGACTCTAGAAAACTGTGGTCTGGTCAGATGAGCCTCAATTTAAGTTGGTAAGAAATGATGGTATGGTTTGAATGTGGTGCAGACTCCACAAAGCCATGGATCCAGGTTGTCAACAAGGCACTGTGTAAGCTGTTGGTGGCTCCATAATGGTGTGGGCCGTGTTTGCATGGAATGGACTGGTTCCTCTGGCCAAACAAAACAAATCATTGACTGGAAATGATTATGATCGGTTACTTGGGGACCATTTGCAGCCATCATGGACTTCATGTCCCTGAACAACAGTGTGCCATAGCACTGGGCCATAATTGTTCGTGATTTGTTTAAAGAACATTCTGGACATTTTGAGCTAATAGTTGGCCACCGACATCACCTAACACGGGTCCCGCTAAAAATTTATGAGACAAAATCTAGAGGTCACTTTGTGCACAAAATCCTGAACGGCAACACTTAACATGATTATCGATGGCTATTAGAGGCAGCATGGCTCACTATTTCTGCAGGAGACTTCCAGGGACTTGTTGAGTCCACACCACTTATTAAAGTTCTTACACTACACTGGGAAAGGGAAGTTTGACGCCATATTAATAGGTATCCAACAACTTTTGTCTCCTTAATGTAAATTACCCCAGCATTATCCGATTAAATTTTAATACACTCTGTTACCCCTTATTGATAATCTTATAAACAATGTCGAAGATTAGATGGGCTGATAAGGTAGGGAAGGAAGTGGTTCTCTGCAGAATCGGCGACGAAAGGAATCTGTGGAAAATGCTGACAAGAAGAAGGGACAGGATGATAAGACATCTGTTAAGACATTAGGGAATAACTTTGATGGTACTAGAGAGAACAGTAGAGGAAAACACAGGGTGGAATACATATGGTAAATAATTGAGAATGTAGGTTATCAGTTGCTACTCTGAGGTGAAGAGGTTGGTGCAAGAATGGAATTCATGGCGGGCGGCATCAAACCAGTCAGAAGAAAGATGACAAAAAGGAAGAGGAAGAATAAATATTTTCAGGACATTGTCAATTTCTTTCAACTGAGCTCTCAAGTCCTTTGCAGTGTGGCAGATTTATAATGTCACCAGCAAACCTTAAAGTCTTGTAGCAGTCAATAAAAAGTGTAGTGTGTGTTGAACCCCATAGATGTATTTCTGAGTTAGTAGTACGTAAATAGTTTGGTTGTATATATTGAACTTTGTCGTAGATTAAACTTAGAAAAACATTCAGTTACGTAAATATCCATCACGAAGCCTTATTTTCCCAGGGAAAATGAGCATTACGTGTGGACACATTTATACATTCCGTGTCACGGTAAGTTGTCACGAATCTGACATGTAAAAGAAAACTAAGATAATCTAGAGAGACTGTACACTACATGCTTTGGAGCTAGGTTGTCTCCTCACACAGCCAGGAGCGGCTGCAGAAGGAGGCTGCGGAGAAGCAGCGGCGTGCGTGCCTGGAGCAGCGCAGGCAACGCCTCCGCGAGCTGCTGGAGGCAGAGAGGCAGCAGCTGGATGCGGAGCGTGCGGCGGCAGCCAGGGAGCGGGGGCGGGGCCGGGGGCGGCCACCACTTCAGCTGCAGGAGGCATCTCTGGCGGCGCTTGAGCTGCGCAGGCGCGAGGACACGGCGCGTCTACGCGAAGCCGAGCTGCGCCTCCACCACCAGTGGTGCCGCGGGCAGCCCGTACTGAGGCAGGTGCGGGCAGCCATTCTGGGCAGAATTAAAACTGACACTGATAAATGTTTTGTAGCACATCACTATCCAGCCACTGGACAGGAAATTGCACCTCTACTAATTGTTCATACATTTCTCCCATCTGATTCCCAGCAACTTCTACAGTAATCTCCACAACAAAATAACACGAATACTATTTAAAGTTAATATTTTAGAATTATTTAATAGATACCACTCACCATTTTCATAGCATAATATGTAAGGTGCTGCTTCCTGCCAGCAGTCTTAAGAAGTTTCTTTGTAACAGTGGATGGAAAATGCTTGCTGTTCTGAGAAAGTCAAAAACCCTTAAATTAAGTCACCCTCACAGGGCTCAACTGTAACCCATTTAGAAGGATTTCACAAAGACCAGACTGCGACAACCTCCTCGCTATGACAGACTTTTTGTCATTGGTGCAATTAGTCTCCAATCACACTGGCCACTAATCTGTTACATCTCTGTTTTTTCTTTTATTTCTTCAACAGTCAGTTGCTTTCTTGATGTAGATGAATATGGATCTTTTTGAGAACACAGATTTTCATAGACAATTGAGACATCTTTCATACAGTAAGTGGTGTATTTGGATGCGGTCAACTGATCCCTAATTCTAAAATCCAGTGTAGGTAATCTTCAGCTGCCAAAAAGTACAAAAAAAGAAAATACATGACCAATTGTTTAATTTTGCTTTTTGGGGGCTGAGTATGCTGTTGTGAACATGTCCATGGTGAGCTCAGGGACCTTGAGTTATTGGAGCTTCTCCTCTTACCTCATGCCACAACTCATCCCATCCCTCCCTCACTGATTCTGTTTATTCTTCTCCTCTGACTCATCAATAATGTTGACTTCTTTGATGTGCACTGAGCTTGCACAAGGACTTGAATTTTTGTCATTAGCTTTCGTCATTTAGGTTAAATCTTACCATCATTTCTGGCAAATTGGTTTTGGTTGCTATTACTGGGTTCGATTCTCAACTTTCTTTGTAAAGGCTGTATGGGGCAGGCTGTATGGGGAAAGTCACTAAGTGTGGCATGAATTGCATGGCATGCAATTCCATGTTATTCACCTGTTGTCTGTGATAACGGACAAGTGGCCATATACCAGTGTGGCACCCAACCTCCTGTGTAGGGGGGTGAGGGGTGGGTGGGGGGTGTTGCTAAGTGTTCCCTTGACTTCTTAGTGACTGCACTTTCGATACCTGAGTTGTCTACTCTCCATCAGTGCTGAGGAGAAAGTGCCCATTGCATCGGGGACTCTAGGACTCCGTGGGATGGTTACCTGTGTCATGTAGCAGTTTCTGTGGCAGGGTACTATTTACCTGTCAGGATGCCATGAGGAGGGGGGGGGGGGGGGCGCGGAGTCCCTGGTTGTTAAGTGACACAAAGGTAGGCAATACACAGTGGAGAGATTCTCAACCATCACAAGCTGGTGGCTGTACACATGCAGCAGTTTTGCCTTACAGATGAAATCGGTACAATGCTGAGAGATATAATCCCAAACTGCTTCCTTCCTTAGCTACACTGTGGGAAGAAAACTGGTTTAAGAAACCAGGAGAAGCATATGCACTATAGTACAGTAGAAGAGATAGTGACCCTTTCTGAATGCAGAAACATCGTTCATAGTAGAACAAATAGAATTAAAATTCAGTGCAGTCACTTCAGTAGATAAAATGAGAAGTAGATGGTATATTAATCAAAAAGTCAATCTCCCACTCATCTGGAGGCACTGCTCCAGTTTAACATACTTGGTGATCCCTTGTCACAATTACATCTAATAAGACCCTCATTGTGGTGCAAGGAATAATTTGTCATTGTGGCCTTACACTACAAATGGGTGAAGAAATACGGGTTAATTTAGAAACATTCCCCTTGTCCAAAGAAGTCTGAAAGATAGCAGGAGGTACACTGGAGGTGAGTTGCACCCAGAAAAAGGAAACTAACTGTCTTTTGACATGATGTCAAACCCATGTGTGATGTTAAAAATGCATCTGTATGTGCAAATGACTCATTTTGTAGAGATTATGGTCAACCATTACAAGGGAATGCACCACATGGAGAACCACTGGTTTGCATTAACTGTGTGGAAAGTAGTCCCCTCCACTCAGTGACTTACTAATTCTTTGCAAACAACACAAAATACAGGAGCATAATAGTTTTGACCGATTAATTAGTTTTGAAGTTTGGAAGAAATAAGAATGCTTACATCCTGTACAGAGGTTAAGAAAGCACTCACTTTCTCCTCTTGACAGTCCCAATGGTCTACCAATCACAGGAAGAAAAAGAGGGTATTCTGTGCCTACTATTCCTTCTGTATCTGCCTCGACTACCATGTAGTCCCATTCTCCAAGCAGAGCAGTAATCTTCACAACTGATCCCTATTTGGGGAGGGCTACTTTCCATCCTTAGATCCAGCCAACAAATCACCAGCATCCCATGCCTCAGATGAAGGAAGGACATTGGCCATTGCGTAGTCCATTCATCTTCAGTTCCTGAAACCTGCCCAGATATTTCCCAGCAGTAAATAAAACTCCATAATGATTAGAAGAAAATGGAAGGGAACAACTTGACAGTTTTGTAACCTCAGTGGCCATGGGGCTACGGCGTTCCCTACAGAAATTATGAAGGTCGACAATAATTTCTCAACAGGTAAGTATAATCTATTCACACTGAACTGTGGTATATTTTTCACAACTTTCACTGTCTATTAAAATGCATACAGTGATTATCCAATGGTATGAAAACGTCTGCTTCTGCCATCTTGCTGAACCTATACAACTAATGAAACACTACCCGGGTTGGTATAGCCTTGTGCAAAAAACCAGATTCTCAACTGACTAATGTGGGTATTACAGCCTCATTGATAGAAATGTATGACAGAACGAAGGCTGACTAATAAATTAAGTGGAATGCATATCCCGCACACTGTGTAATTATAGAGCAAACTCAACAGACAGGCAATGTGCCAATAGGAACAGTAGACATATTTTCTTATGAAATGTATGAATATGGATGAAATGAATATTGTAATAAGCGATGTGATCTTACCAGCAAATGTAGACACCAGAGAATATTTAGAAACTAAAATCAACTCAGATTTACAGACATGATGACATAATATTCATTAAGATAGAGGGTGAAAGAATGATGCAAATCATACTGAGATACATAACTAGACCTAGGTATGAAAAGTTGCAATCACTTGTCTCAACTTACACAGCGGGTAGACCAATCTTGGTGACAAACAATCTGCCTGTAGTTATCAGAGAATTATGTGACCTACCACATCAGATCTACTCAAAAAGATTAGAACATTTAGGTCCACACACCTACAAGGACTTGAATTAGAGCTCCATCTCCTGTCACCAGTACTGTATTGAAATGTATTTCACATGACGACTAATACTCACCTCCATACTTTCGTTATTTCCTTGGATAAGCTAGCCCTGAGGCAGTTATTGTAGTTCAAAAAAGAAGTGTAATGATTAATAAAACATTAGAAATGTGTAGTGAATATTTGTCTTGTATTGTAAGATCAAACGAGCAGATATGCTCACAAATACATATGCACAGTATTCAGACCACAGATATTAAAAAATGTCAAGGAAAGTGACACGTGCACTCTCAAAATTTGTGATAGCTATGGAGATAAATGATAAAAAAGAACACACTCTGGTTTAGCAGGCACACAGATGACGAGGGGGGGGGGGGGGGGCAGAAGGTTTTAGACACAGTCCAAGAAATTCGCCTGTTGATGAATTATCCAGGGCAATCCATGACTAGCATGGAGAGCTGGAACACCTACTAATGTACAAATGACAGTAACAAATATGTTATAAATAAAATTTCCATGTAGACCGTCTGCTTTGGATTGCGTAGTAGTGATCTCAATATAGTTACATTAACAGTTAATGATAAAAAATCTTTAAGAAGCAAATTGGAACAAGCTACGTGATACAGTAGCCCACATCACCCGTTCACTGTGTTAGTATAGAGCTAAGTGCACAGGCCCTGTAAGAAATAATACAAAACATACAACATGCACACACCCAAAACTGCCATCTCACCATTAAAGAATATTCTGTGGCCACCTGAGTTGACATATATTACACTGCATACAAGGTGATGCCAGAAGAGAGCAGTCAAAGGTCCATCGATGTAGCCTAACAGGTATAATATAGAAACCTGAAGTCTTAATACTAAGAATTGCTTGGAAAGCCCAAACAAGCACAGTGGGAAAGCTTACTGACAAAATTGGTTAAAGATTGATATTTAGGGATGAACTGTACAAATTACTGATCTTACAAAGAAGATCGAAGCTTGAATCGTTCTGCCCACAATAAAGGCTGAAGACAGATTGGTGATCCACAGGTGGAGACAGTCAGCAGAATATCTATTTTTCAACTCGTCCCAAATGCCAGTCTAGATGCAGATCAGCTGTGTTCAAAGCTTAGATATGTGTTACAAAGTGAATGCACTAATTATTAACTACACGGTTTACTGAGGAAGAAGTAGCCATAGCCATAAAGAAATTTAAAAAAATTGTAAGATTTCAGGACCGATTAATATTTAAACTGAGGCATTCAAACAAATAAAAGTGCAAATCATTTCATTCCTAACCAGACAGCTTAATGATTCATTAAAAATGGCCAAGGTGCCTGCCAGTCGGAAATTAGCGAAAACTGTAGTAGTCAAAAAGTTCAGGGGTGAAGGTCAGACAAATACTACAAGCTATAGGCCAATCTGTCTGGTTACCATGTGAGGGCTGTTCAATAAAGAATGATCATTATATTTTTATGGTCATAATTTCTCACACTGTAATTGAATCTTACAATGTTCTGTTAGCATGTAACAGATACGCTGTATTACTTTCATTGTTGTTACTTCTACACGGTCCAGTCACATTAATGTGACCACTGCCTACGTTCGATGTCAGTGTGCAAAACCACTGACAGGTGGCGGGTGGCAGCACTAGCAGTGGATGGTACGTATAACTTGACAGGGGAGGCACGGAAAATAGTGCAGTTGTTGTTATTGTAATGCAGAAACAGAGCAATTTATCTGACATCCAGAAGGGCACGATCATTGGCTTTTGGCCCAAGGGTGGAAGCATTTCCACAATGGCAAAGTTTTTAAATTGTTCACGTGCTGCTATCTGTCGTGCCTCCTCGAGGACTGTTTGGCGAACGTTGCCGTGTACGGGTCTCCGGAGCAGGCACCTGGTTCATCCACCCATTCTGACAGCTGTTCATCAGCGATGAAGGCTGGAATTTACGTGCCGATACCACAACTAGATGTCCACTGAATGGCAACAGGTGAGCTTTTCAGATGAATCAAGTTTTGTGCTCCATCAGACAGATGCCCATTGGCATGTATGGTCTGAAATCAAACACCCTGCAGCAATCGATGGACGGGTTCGGGATGGAGCAGGGAGCATTATGGTCTGGGGAATGTTTTCGTGGCATTCCTTGGGTGATCTCATCATTCTGGAAGGCACAGCGGATCAACATAAGTGTGCATCTATCTGTGTGGACCATATTCAGACTTTTGATAGGGAATCACATTAATGTGATTGGATAGTGTAGTTCCTACCTGTGAGAGGTGGACAAGCTGAGATATATTCAGTATCTCCTATCATAGCAACGGAAGTGACACACAGTGACCAATATGTGACTTTGAAATTCTGCTTTCAGCTCGACAAATTTTCAGCTGAGGCCTATGCATTGTTACAGAAGCCTACGGAGAGGATATTCTTCCCTACAGTATAGCTCAAAGAAAGTTTAAATTGTTGAAAGAGGGAAGACGATCAATTTCAAAGGAAGGTAGGCCCAACAATCCAGTTACTGTTCAGCAAAAGAGGACATCGACACCACTGCTTCGTTGTGAGAGAGGATCAATGAATACTCTCTAGAATATTGGAAATTTCATTGGGTGCCATTCACCAGTTGGCGACAAACAATTTACACTTGGGACACATTTTTGTGTGGTGGGTTCCAAGGCTACTAATTCTTGGGAAAAAAAGGACATTTGCTTGTGGGTGTGCATGCAGTTGAAGTTAATGTTAGAGGAAGATCCATAGTTACTTTCAAAGATGATCACTGCTGATGATCAATGTTGATGAAAAGTGCCTACATCATTTTGATCCAGAGAGCAAACAGTAAAGGTCAGTGAGGAAAAGGATTGGTTGCTTCTGCTGGGAAAGTTATGATAATCTTATTTTTTGCTTTTTGTGGAATAATTTATCAGCATGTTGTACTTACACATACATCAATAACTGTACAGTACTTTGGGGATGTCCTGGATGCTGCACCAAGATAATACACATCTGCATACTGCAAATGTTTTGACTGAGTTTCTTGCAAAAATCAGTGTGAAGTGCACCCCTCACCCTTCCTACAGCCTTCTGTAACCTGAAGAAACACCTTTGTGGAAGCAATTTCTCATCACCAGAAGAGAAAGTGAAGGCTGTGGAGGTGATTCTGAAGGCACTTTTTGAGAAGTGGTTTCCAGTAATTTTTTGCAGACTAACAGAAACACTGGGTCAAGTGCGTCATATCTGAAGGAGACTGTTTTGATAAGGACCATCAAAATTATGAGGGGCAGTAAAGGTATGTTCTAAAAAAAAGTATGATCAATTTTTATTGAATAGCCCTTGTACTTGTGAAGATCCAGTGACTCCCTTGTGGCAGTTTACAGCTGCACATGGAGCTCCATGGATATAATCAGTGCCAGTTTGATTTTAGGAACTGGAAAATTTTTTAAGATGTGGTCAAGAATGAGACCAAAACAATACGCATGTAGTAAAAAACATGCAGTTGCAATATTAATTTTCATAGTTAGGAGCATTCGACAATTCATGGTGACCAGAGTTATTTCTGCGTATGTGAGAGCTACAGACACCCAATTTCTGTACTACAGCTTTACTGATTATTGCAGTGGTAGAGCTGTGGAATGGTCAGAAGAGGAATAAAAATTATAAGGTGTGCCAGCAGGGGTCAGTTTGCAGGGTAGTATTTTGGGATTTGGCAATCAACCCTATCTTGTACCTGTTGGAAGATGTCCAAGTCAATCGGGTGATAGGATTTTTTGACAATATCTTCACTCTGGTGTAGGTGGTCTCAAGAACTGAGATGGACGTAATGGCAATAAGGTTCTCTCCAACATTCTTCAGTGGTATGTAGAAAATATATGAACTATAGCTCTACTTGAAACTGTGTACATACTCTTAAAAGGTCAGTGTCTTTTCCTAGAAATATTACAGTTAAATTAGAAAACATCTAATCACGAGGTCAACAGTCACATGGTACCTCTGAGGCCAGCTGGAAGAAAGGTGTAACTTCACACAACTCAGACAGACTGCCAAACACTAAGCAAGCAACATTGTGCACAAAATTGCCTGCACCTCTACAGCTAACTGAAAGCTACTGCTGCATATGTTCAAGACATATCGCAATTTCATGCCCACATTGTGGTTAAGGGTCTGGGCATACAGGCTTCTGTGTGTGGAATAGGCAAATCTGGGGATTTGTACAGAGGGAATGTGCTCCTCAAAGGGGTTTTGGTATCATACAAACCAATGCTTTGTGGTTGCTCCTCAGGACTTACCCAGCAAATGTTGTGGAAAGATGATGTATGGCCTCATACTAGCTACATTAAGGGGGTTTCACAGAAGCCCAAGATATCACAGAACAAAGAGTAGCAAGCATGGCTCAACTGCTGAACAGGTGAATGTGTGGCAGCGTACCGGCGACAACAGTGAATGGGGCCAAAGAGAACTTTTCCCCGTTATTTGTGAACATCCTTGACTGAAAAACCTCAGGCAGGGCATGGTATATTACTTACATGAGACATGGCTCATGTGCAGTTTATCTGTACAGATTCAACAGGAAAGACTGTTACATATGTCATTTTGGTCATATAGGAACATTTGAGTACATCATATTTAACTGTCACAACTTATATTCTGTTCAATGTACATATTGAAACATAAACCTTTCGTTTATGAACTATTAAGGAATTATGAATGGTGATTGACAGTCATTCTTAGTGGCTTGCCATCACAATTTTTTATCTTAAATATCTTTGTGACTAATGCCCTTTCGGCATATTTATTATTTTATAAATGACACATAAGTACTGCTAGTCTTTCACGATGATTCTGTACTTATGCTCTGTATCATACATTTTTAGTCATATTTCTGTGACCATTTTATAGACCATTCTTTGATTTAAATTCTGAGGAAGACACTCCTAGCAGTGCTGAAACCCGGTTAATTCATTAAAAATTGTGACCGATGGCTGTTTTCTTTCAATTGTAACTATTCACTGTCTCTGAATGTGCAGCCCTAATTACTAAGTCAGACAAAGGGTGCTATTTAGTTATTGCTTATAACTCTGAATATATTTCAAAAACATTAGATTTCTTTAACTAAAATAATATTTCGGAACTGCACGAGGATCCGACTCCAGTTTTACAAAAAAAGGTCAGGACAGCCATCAACAACGCAAATTTCCTACTCAAACCATTTCAGAAGAAAGTGCTCATTAATATGAACCCTCAGCCCCCAAAACTTTGGTCTCAATTTAAAATACACAAACCTAATCATTCAATTTGCCCGATATCTAATAGTATGAATAGTGCATACCATGATCTGGCCAAATTTCTACATGAAACTCAGAGAGAATCATTCGTTTTTGTGAACAATTTTTCTGTCCCAAATAGTCACACCTTCATCCAAAAAATAAAAGATTTAGAATGCAGTTCGGACACCTAGTTAGTTTCTTTCAACATCAGAAACCTTTATACTAATGTCCCCGTACAGGAAACGCTTAGAATTGTAGAAAAAAATTTACGTCGGTTCAAAAAAGATATTTCAGATGAACAAATCACAGACTTCATGAATCTCATCTCAGTTGTAGTCAAGTTCAACTATTTCAAATGGACATTTGTACCAGCAATCAGACGGTCTCGCTATGTGAAATCCGTTAGCTAGTGTCCTCGCTGATATTTTCATTAACTCCCTAGAAGAAAATTTTTTTAATTGTTTTCCATCTGCGTCACTAGGCATTCTTTCATATTCCAGATACGTTGACGATATTCTAATCATCTACAAAGGACCCGCTGACGGTGTTGATCGTATCTTTAACCTATTCAGTGATCTTCAAGAGAAAATTTGTTTCACTATCGAATTTGAAAATGAGGCCCGTCAATAAAACTTCCTTGACTTGATGCTTACCATAGAAACAAATAAAATTTCTTTGAGTATTTTTCGTAAAGTAACATATACCGACCAGATCGTTCCTGCATCTTCTACTCATCCACAATCACATAAAAAAGCCTTCTTTCATTCTGCCGTTCACCAAGCCATTTCCATCCCACTTTCTAAAGAAAAGTTCAACAACGAAATCAATTTACTTAAAACAATAGCAGTTAACGAGTATAAACCTAACATAGTATAAGACGTCCCCAAAAAGAAAACTGCTAAAATAATTACTATGCTAGGCACTTCTGTTATCGAGTCTAACTCCAAAAAATATTTCTCTATTCCTTTCATGGGGCCTATCTCTTTATCAGATCCAATGCATTCATGGTCTCTGAACGTGCAGCCATGTACAAAATTTTGCGGTTTTGAGTGTGTTCATACCCATCTACAGAAGGAGACATTAGTTCAGCAGATAAAACAAATATCAGGTCTAATATTTGTTCTCAGAATTCACCTTTTTATTTCCCTTTTTATAATTGTGACTACTGAAATATTAACGCAGTTTGCTTTTAAATGTGATGAAACACCACAGTAACACATGTCTGACAAGAACAAGAAGTTATCAGTTTTGTTGTACATTATTGACAATTACAAATTTGGTCAATAGTCAGGAGTAATAATACATTACAGAAAAATGTGGTTTCTTAGATTAAAAATTTAACTTATTCTCAATGTGATCCTTTTTCGAGAGAGAAGGTTCCATCACTTCAGCACACTTCCATGTCTGCAAAATACACATCTACTGCTGCTGTAATCTGTACACTGAAGTGGAAAAGTTATCCAGTGAAAAACTACTTTTGAGTGAATATAAGTGGAAGGTACCAAATCTGATCAATATTGACACTGTGCCATTAACTCCTTAGCTTTAGCATTACATTACTGGGTCCTGGGTCCATCCTCCATCCACTTACTTACATGCATGTCCTGCCCATGTATTATATTGTATTGTATTTTTATTGGTCCTGTTGTCTACATAGCAGCTTATGCATA
This sequence comes from Schistocerca americana, assembly GCF_021461395.2. Classification (NCBI taxonomy): domain Eukaryota; kingdom Metazoa; phylum Arthropoda; class Insecta; order Orthoptera; family Acrididae; genus Schistocerca; species Schistocerca americana. Next base: position 506,741,911 of record NC_060126.1, on the reverse strand, counting down.
AGACATTGGACAAGTCAAGTTATAAATATACAGGCTGAAAGCCATTTCAAGGCATACATATTTAAGGTACAGTAATACACTTTACACGTAAGTATTTATATAACACATTTCATAAATTTAAATATTCTTCAATGGAGTAAAAGCAGTGATGCTGTAAATATGACTTTAGAGATTTTCCAAATGTATTGACCTCAGTGATAGCTTTTATGTTTTCAGGAAGTTTGTTATAAAGCTTAACTCCCATGTGAAAAGTACCTTTTTGGCACAGTGCTGTGCTGATTTGAGTCATATGTAAGTTTCTGTTTTGTCTGGTAAAGTGATCATGTATATCACAGTTTTTTTGCAGTCTCCAGTCCTTGCCTATTACATTTAATTTAAAGGACAAAAGCGTTTCCATAATGTATACACATGGTAATGGAGGAATACCAGATTTCTTAAACAGGGGTTTACAAGAGTTTCTAGGCTTGCACCCAAACAAGATTCTAATGGCTTTTTTTTTTTGGTTAGCTGTTTTAGAGTTTCCCCAGAAGGTGACCCCATATCTGAGACGAGAATGAAAGTACGCATGATATGCATTCAATACTGTTTTCTCACTACAGCATGATTTTAATGAACAAAGAAGGTAACATATTTTACTCAGTTCTGCACTGAGATATTCAATATGCCTATTCCATCTGATGTTACTCTGCAGCCAAAGTCCTAAGAATTTGGTTTCAGTATTGTTACCAACTGGTTTGTCATTGATAGAGACTGATGGGATAAACATGTCCTTGTGGAATTTTGGAGCAATGGTTTTCTTACTGTTTATTACAAGCTGATTACTCTGTGCCCAGCTGCTAAGTTATTTCGTGACCATGTTTACTGTCTGCTGTAACTGTTCATCGTCGTCACCTTTTAGTAGAATCGTGGTGTCATCTGCAAATATGATTGTTTTGTGTGCATCAACATTTAAGCTTAGATCATTTATGTACAGAAGAAACAGAAGGGGTCCCATTACTGATCCTTGGGGTACACCACATTTAATTTGTTTATAGTCCGATAAGTGATTAGATACAGTTTTTAGTTCAATATTTGTGTGCTTGATGCTCACTGCCTGCTTATGATTAGTCAGGAAGTAACTGATCCACTTGTTGAACAGACCTCGAATACCATATCTTTCAAGCTTTGATAGCAGAATTTTATGGTCCACCATGTCAAAAGCTTTTGACAAGTCAATTTCATTTCATTTTCATTATTACATCTTCCATGTCACCTTGTTTCTTGATCCTCTCTTTCTTGGGATCTCAATATGAATCTCTCCGTCACTCGCTGAACAACTCTCAGTTTTGTAATTGTTTTTAGATTACGAATCGTGTTTCACTTCTAACATGAGATGTGATAATACACACAATTTGTGAATTTTCATTTTTGAAAATTTGCCTTTCAAAATCTCATTTAGTTTACAAAAACAAGTCCCTACCTTATCTGCTCTTTTATTTATAACCTTTCCTGTCTCTACAGTCCATGTTTTCAACCACCAAAAGTACGACGACTCATCAACTGGTACTGCGAAGTAATTTTTATCTTATATTATTTGTTTTCATCGTGGTACTTACACATGATGTTAGTTTTATTATAAGTGATTTTCAAGCCTGCTTTCAAACTGACTCTATCAGGTTTATTCATATGTTGCAGCAGCTGATCTGCACTAACAGCAAACAGTGCAACTTCTTAACAAAATAAAGGTGGTTCAGATATATTTTATGAGCACACATTCAGTCATGGTTTGCTCAGTGTAAGCATATAAAAAGTTGCTCTGAGACTTAAGAAAATAGTTTCTAGTGTCATTAGAATATCCGTGTCAGTCTCCTCTTTTCAAGTGCTGAATTTCTCACTATCCTAATGAAGTGTTACAGAAAGCTTAGCATTAATGCACATATTCTTCAGTATTCTAAGACTCTGTGCCTTGTTTTTCAAGCACTGTTAGTACAATTCTGTTTAACTGACTCCAAAGATTTTTCTGAATCTGTGAATCCCAGAAAAAGTTGTTATTCATCTCATTCACCTATTCTATCATTTCATGCTTGACTTGCGAGTAGTCCAATGTGCTATATCCATTTCTAAAGCCAACTTATTCGTTTGCTTCATTAAAATTCAATGCCTCTGTTGTATTGCTTTACCTTCAGCTTTTACCATTTATAATGATATTACACCATCCTCTCACGCTTTTCGTTTGTTCGTACTGTGAAATACTTTATACCCACGTCTTGTATTGCTTCTCTGATGTTATTATTTTCATGATCAGTTATCTGTTTGTGACTTACCTCTCAAACCATGCTAACATTTAAATAAGTCACCATGGAATGCTTGTGCAATTTTGTGTTTATTGTTAGTTACTATGCCATTTGTCATCTTAATTGATGAAATGTTTTATTTGTCAAACATAGGTCTGAGTTTTGTATTCTTCATGTCATTCTTTTAAATAAATTTTTTGTCATATTACTATGGTATTTTCTCACATTTTCTCGAGGAAATTTTCAAATTGTAGTTTTAATTCTGCGTATTATATCATGTTTCTGTTCTTTGTGCTTGACACTCTGCCATTTTTTTCTTGTTTCCTCATCCCATTTGATATTTTCTTTTGCTTTCATCACATGTGCAGAACCCTTTGCTTTCTGCAAGTTAAGTAGTTGACTTTATCATCTGTGCTTGTACTGTTTTCACACTTCTAATATGCTCCTGTACAGTCTTCACTTTTCTATTATGTGAAACACGTTCCTTATTTTAATATGATACATTTCCTTTTTTAAAATATGATCCTGGATAGAATACAGCTACATTTTTCTGGTGTTAACAGCTGAATTGGATGAAGGATTAAATGGTGTGGATCGGAAAATAAAGGTGATAGTGTGGAGATAGAGGAGGGGGTGACTGAGGGCTGGTAAGGAAAGACATCAAGGAAACAAAATATGAATGTGGCATCAGTGGTTTATTGTGGTGCAGGAAGGGAAGTTGCATGGTGGATATGACTAGGTGGAAAGGTGGATTGAGGGGAAGAGATTGAAAAAAACGATGACTACAATTACAGAAAGTTAGAGTGTAAATTAGTGGGCTGAAGTTAGGAGGAGGCCATGAAGTCGGGGATGGAGGCGAGTATGAAACGGGCAAGTGGATGTGGAGGCCAAGAGGTCTGCGGGAGCAAAGGATGTGTTATAAGGACAATTCTCATTTACATAATTCAGAGAATCTGCTACTGGGAGAGGATCAACACGGCACAAGTTGTGAGGCAACCATATAAAGTTGAGCATTGTGTTCTGCCCCTGGGTAGTTGCCCATGCCCTTGGTCGCAGTTGGCAGTGGCCTTAATTTGGGTGGCAACTGATTGGTGGTCAGGCCTACATAAAAGCATATGCAAAAGGTAAAACAAAGTTGGTATATGAAATGATTGCTTACACATATGTCCCTTCCTCTTACAGGGTATATGACTGTGATGGGACTGGATGAGGGTGTGAAAAAGACTTGTTCTGCACTGGGGTATTCTGTGAAGGAGATGGGAATATATATGACATATGTATGGACAGAATGTTTTGTAGACTGCATTGGCAGCATAGCAGTACTCTGAGAGAGACTGAAAGGGTTGTGGGTAAGAAGTTCCTATGACTTCTGAAATTTTCCCGGCGTATTTCTTCTTCTAATAATTTCCGGGTATGCAGCCGGATCCCGTCGACATTCTGCCACGATATTTCGGCCCAGAGACGTCCGGCCATCATCAGGTGAGTACACAACTACTGAAGAGCCCAGGTGCATTCGCGGTATTTATGCCGAAATGCATTTATGCATAAATACCGCGACTGCACCTGGGCTCTTCAGTAGTTGTGTACTCACCTGATGATGGCCGGACGTCTCTGGGCCGAAATATCATGGCAGAATGTCGACGGGATCCGGCTGCATACCCGGAAATTATTAGAAGAAGTTCCTAATTTTTGAGCATGATGGTATCTAGGCAAAACCCTGGCAAAGGATGTGTTTAAATTGTTCCGTCTGGTGTGATACTGAGTAATGAGGATGAAGGTGGCCAAGTTGTGGAGGAATGAGGACAGGGTGTCATGTCCCTGGCTCCAAATTGTGCAGTTATCACCAATGCAGCTGAACTAGCCAGGAATTCAGGATCTGAGTACTCTTGGTAGAGCACTTGCCAGCGAAAGGTAAAGGTGTTGAGGTCGAGTCTTGGTCTGGCACGCAGTTTTAATCTGCCAGGAAGTTTCATATCAGCACACTCTCTGCTGCAGAGTGAAAATTTCATTCCGGAAACATCTCCTAGGCTGTGGCTTAGCCATGTCTCTGCAATATCCTTTCTTCCAGGAGTGCTAGTCCTGCAAGTTTTGCAGGAGAAGGTACCTAAAAGCACTCCTGTATTAGAATTCAACATTGTGACAAAATTTCAACACAGTCGATCAAGAACTTTTGGAGATTAACAATTTTGAACAAACTGACATTTACATTTTTATAACGTTTCCCTTTTATTAAATACATATTACATATATGCAAGATGGAATTCCAGTAAGAATATAAAAACATGTGAGTATTTTGATGCAATTTGTGTCAAAAGTTCAAAGCTATTGGTCAAGAACTTTCAGAGAAACATGCTTTTTAATGAACAAACATTTACATTTTTATTTACATAGATGTTTAGTTGTAAAACATATGAAGAGTAGATATTGTCTGTGTAGATTAATTTTATTTTTTAAACATTCTTTATTTTACAAAACTTCTTTGAAAACAGCAGTTATAATCTGATCATCATTTACTTCTTGGCTGTATGTTTCTTTAGCACAAACATAAATATCACTGAGTTTGCAGACTCGTAAAAAAGCCACGTATAACTGTCCCTGTGAGAAAACAGGTTCTGGTAAATACAATTCTGCCCTCTGAAGTGTTTGACCGTTGGCTTTATTAGTGTTTATAACTAAGGCCAGTTTTATTGGGGATTGTTCCCTTATATTTGGAAAGGCGTGGTTGTATCAGAAGGTATTTGCAGGGTATGAGCACAGTTTTATCAGAGTTAATGAATTTAGCAGTGATGATGTACTTACTCACATAAGTGAGTTACCACTAATTTCACACCATTAATGAATCCCTGACTAGCATTAAGACTTTTAATTAATGGAATAATAGCATTTTTCTTTGAAAACAAATGATGTGGTAAATCAGGCAGATTTAAAAAGTTCAAGAAATCTATGGAATACAATGGAATGTTCTTTTATTTCTTCAGTTTGGATAGAATCATAACTTGAGTAACCCTTTGCCTTTCCAGGTAAATAACACATTAATTGAGTGTTGTACTTGCAATCATGAACCATGGACCTTGCCATTGGTGGGGAGGCTTGCGTGCCTCAACGATACAGATAACCGTACCGTAGGTGCAACCACAATGGAGGGGTATCTGTTGAGAGGCCAGACAAACGTGTGGTTCCTGAAGAGGGGCAGCAGCCTTTTCAGTAGTTGCAGGGGCAACAGTCTGGATGATTGACTGATCTGGCCCTGTAACACTAACCAAAACGGCCTTAATGTTTTGGTACTGCGAACGGCTGAAAGCAAGGGGAAACTACAGCCGTAATTTTTCCCGAGGGCATGCAGCTTTACTGTATGATTAAATGATGATGGCGTCCTCTTGGGTAAAATATTCTGGACGTAAAATAGTCCCACATTCGAATCTCCGGACGGGGCCTACTCAAGAGGACTTCGTCATCAGGAGAAAGAAAACTGGCATTCTACGGATCGGAGTGTGGAATGTCAGATCCCTTAATCGGGCAGGTAAGTTAGAAAATTTAAAAAGGGAAATGGATAGGTTAAAGTTAGATACAGTGGGAATTAGTGAAGTTTGGTGGCAGGAGGAAGAAGACTTTTGGCCAGGTGAATACAGGGTTATAAATACAAAATCAAATAGGGGTAATGCAGGAGTATGTTTAATAATGAATAAAAAAATAGGAGTGCCGGTAAGCTACTACAAACAGCATAGTGAACGCATTATTGTGGCCGAGATAGACACAAAGCCCACGCCTACTCCAGTAGTACAAGTTTATATGCCAACTAGCTCTGCAGATGATGAAGTAGTCAATGAAATGTATGATGAGATAAAAGAAATTATTCAGGTAGTGAAGGGAGACGAAAATTTAATAGTCATAGGTGACTGGAATTCAAGAGTAGGAAAAGGAAGAGAAGGAAACGTAGTAGGTGAATACAGATAGGGGATAAGAAATGAAAGAGGAAGCCGCCTGGTAGAATTTTGCACAGAGCATAACTTAATCATAGCTAACACTTGGTTCAAAAACCACGAAAGAAGGTTGTATACATGGAAGAAGCCTGGAGATACTAGAAGGTGTCAGATAGATTATATAATGATAAGACAGAGATTTAGGAACCAGGTTTTAAATTGTGGACATTTCCAGGGGCAGATGTGGACTCTGACCACAATCTATTGGTTATGAACTGTAGATTAAAACTGAAGAAACTGCAAAAAGGTGGGAATTTAAGGAGATGGGACCTGGATAAACTGAAGGAACCAGAGGTTGTACAGAGTTGCAGGGAGAGCATAAGGGAACAATTGACAGGAATGGGGGAAAGAAATACAGTAGAAGAAGAATGGGTAGCTTTGAGGAATGAAGTAGTGAAGGCAGCAGAGGATCAAGTAGGTAAAAAGACGAGGGCTAGTAGAAATCCTTGGGTAACAGAAGAGATACTGAATTTAATTCATGAAAGGAGAAAATACAAAAATGCAGTAAGTGAAGCAGGCAAAAAGGAATACAAACATCTCAAAAATGAGATCGACAGGAAGTGCAAAATGGCTAAGCAGGAATGGCTAGAGGACAAATGTAAGGATGTAGAGGCTTATCTCGTGAGGGGTAAGATAGATACTGCCTACAGGAAAATTAAAGAGACCTTTGGAGAAAAGAGAACCACTTTCATGAATATCAAGAGCTCAGATGGAAACACAGTTCTAAGCAAAGGAGGGAAAGCAGAAAAGCGGAAGGAGTATATAGAGGGTCTATACAGGGGTGATGTTCTTGAGGACAATATTATGGAAATGGAAGAGGAGGTAGATGAAGATGAAATGGGAGATATGATACTGCGTGAAGAGTTTGGCGGAGCACTGAAAGACCTAAGTCGAAACAAGGCCCCGGGAGTAGACAACATTCCATTAGAACTACTGACAGCCTTGGGAGAGCCAGTCCTGACAAAACTCTACCATCTGGTGAGCAAGATGTATGAGACAGGCGAAATTCCCTCAGACTTCGAGAAGAATATAATAATTCCAATCCCAAAGAAAGCAGGTGTTGACAGATGTGAAAATTACCGAACTATCAGTTTAATAAGTCACAACTGCAAAATACTAACGCGAATTCTTTACATACGAATGGAAAAACTGGTAGAAGCTGACCTTGGGGAAGATCAGTTTGGATTCCGTAGAAATGTTGGAACACGTGAGGCAATACTGACCCTATGACTTATCTTAGAAGCAAGATTAAGGAAAGGCAAACCTACGTTTCTAGCATTTGTAGACTTAGAGAAAGCTTTTGACAATGTTGACTGGAATACTCTCTTCCAAATTCTGAAGGTGGCAGGGGTAAAACACAGGGAGCGAAAGGCTATTTACAATTTGTACAGAAACCAGATGGCAGTTATAAGAGTCGAGGGACATGAAAGGGAAGCAGTATTTGGGAAGGGAGTGAGACAGGGTTGTAGCTTCTCCCCGATGATATTCAATCTGTATATTGAGCAAGCAGTAAAGGAAACAAAAGAAAAGTTCGGAGGAGGTATTAAAATCCATGGAGAAGAAATAAAAAGTTTGAGGTCCGCCGATGACATTGTAATTCTGTCAGAGACAACAAAAGACTTGGAAGAGCAGTCGAACAGAATGGACAGTGTCTTGAAAGGAGGATATAAGATGAACATCAACAAAAGCAAAACGAGGATAATGGAATGTAGTCGAATTAAGTCGGATGATGCTGCGGGAATTATATTAGGAAATGAGACACTTAGAGTAGTAAATGAGTTTTGCTATTTGGGGAGCAAAATAACTGATGATGGTCGAAGTAGAGAGGATATAAAATGTAGACTGGCAATGGCAAGGAAAGCATTTCTGAAGAAGAGAAATTTGTTAACATTGAGTATTGGTTTAAGTGTCAGGAAGTCGTTTCTGAAAGTATTTGTATGGAGTGTAGCCATGTATGGAAGTGAAACATGGACGATAAATAGTTTGGACAAGAAGAGAATAGAAGCTTTCGAAATGTGGTGTTACAGAAGAATGCTGAAGATTAAATGGGTAGATCACATAACTAATGAGGAGGTATTGAATAGAATTGGGGAGGAGTTTGTGGCACAACTTGAGTAGAAGAAGGGACCGGTTGGTAGGACATGTTCTGAGACATCAAGGGATCACCAATTTGGTACTGGAGGGCAGCGTGGAGGGTAAAAATCGTAGAGGGAGACTAAGAGATGAATACACTAAGCAGATTCAGAAGGACGTAGATTGCAGTAGGTACTGGGAGATGAAGAGGCTTGCACAGGATAGAGTAGCATGGAGAGCTGCATCAAACCAGTCTGAGGACTGAAGACCACAACAACAACAACTTGCAATCATTTATTGGACATGCAATCACCTCTAAATGGAATTGAGAAACATTTTGGTCATTGATTTCTTTGACATTGAATGTAGTGGTAATAAAATTGTCATAACTACAAAATAATGTTTAGGAGTTTTGATTGCTTCAGTGAAGTAACCAGTTTGATTATGTAAATCGCCATTACCACATTTAAGTAACCATTCAGTGAAAATGGGATCATCATTTGCCCTCATATTTTGAGGTAACTTTGGAATTTTAACATGAGGCAATAAGGGTACTGTTTAACTGTAGTTTCAACAATGGCTGTTGTACTGGCTTGTCTAATGAAGGGTAATACGTGACGGAAATCTCTACCAAACAGAATCATTTTGCCTCCATAAGCGAGATTATTATTCATGAGGTTCCTTAATGTCAATCGACAGTGCGTAGCACATGTTTGGGAACCACTAAAATCTCATCCCAGAAGATGTGGTCAGAGTCACAGAGAAGTTTTACATCCTTCGTGTGAGTGTGAATCGATGAGAGTGCTGTGTTCAAGATGAGTAGCTTGAAAATCATGTGTGGCATGTGTCCCCCAGGTAAGAGATGGGCAGCAAAAAACCTTGTTTTCATCTTGTCAAATGTGACACACAAATCTCATCCCAGAAGATGTGGTCAGAGTCACAGAGAAGTTTTACATCCTTCGTGTGAGTGTGAATCGATGAGAGTGCTGTGTTCAAGATGAGTAGCTTGAAAATCATGTGTGGCATGTGTCTCCCAGGTAAGAGATGGGCAGCAAAAAACCTTGTTTTCATCTTGTCTAATGTGACACAAAAATCTCATCCCAGAAGATGTGGTCAGAGTCACAGAGAAGTTTTACATCCTTCGTGTGAGTGTGAATCGATGAGAGTGCTGTGTTCAAGATGAGTAGCTTGAAAATCATGTGTGGCATGTGTCTCCCAGGTAAGAGATGGGCAGCAAAAAACCTTGTTTTCATCTTGTCAAATGTGACACAAAGTTTTGTAGACAAATGTTTTACCGGTGTGTCCTGTCCATCAGTGAAGGAACTGTTAGAAATTTTATTTCTTATTGAATGTAAGACTTGTTCATGTGTTGCCTTTTGTTCTATATTTACCTTTTGGTAAGCTGTCTTGCCATTTGTATGGTCTTGTATGCTTGTGTTGTGTGTTGTGTGACATTCACAACAGGGGTCACCAGGTTGAAATGTTGGCAAGATTTGCCATGATATGTAAAAACATTCTCCTATTCTAGCAGAGCGAGGTTGTAGGCATCAGGTAGCACATACTGTCTCTGAAAATCTTCTGAAAGTGCGTCCTGAAATGTTGTCCACAACTTAGGTATATTGACAGGAAAAAAAAGAATGAGAACAGAATATACAGATGATGGTGAAGAACTGTGATGTTTTCAAAAATAATGTTTTTGACAAAAACAATAACTTTTAAACAATGTGTGTATTTTTCATCATTAGTGGTGAAAGAAGTATTGAAAATGATGGATCAGTCATTAATTTTGGTTATGTAAAAAAGATAATGTTGAGAAATAACATAGATTATTCTCAGTACATAATTGTAATATATTTGTAGTGGGAACGGCAGAAGCAGCAGCAGTTGGTTCAACGGGCGTGGGTGGATCAGGTCAAGGAGCAGCAAGAGCTAAGAGCAAAGAGAGAGCAGGAAGAAATGGAAGCATTGCGTGAGCGAGAGGCTAAGCTTTTGGAAGAACAACGTAAACAGGAGGAGCTGAAGGAGCTGAAGAGAAAGAAGGCTGAGTTGCTACAGCAGCAGCTGATGGAGCAGGTTGCTGTAATAAAGTAAGAAACATTATTTAATGTAAGCGGACAAATAAAATAACTGCTACCAGGTGGCTGCAGGAGAACACACACATAAAATAAGGTTATACTCATGCAAGCTTTAGGAGCCAGTGGCTCCTCCTTCCGGCAGAAGGGTTGAAGGGGAAGGAAGAGGGGTAAATAAAAGGACTGGAGAGGTTTAGGAAAAGGGTGAGATTTCGGAAAAGTCACCCAGAACTGCAGGTCAGGGAGACTTATCAGACGGGATGAGAGGAAAAGAGGCTTTCCTTCTCATCCCGTTCAATAAGCCGCCCCTGACCCGCAGTTCTGTGTGACTTTTTCTGAAATCTACACCTTTCCTTCATCCCTTTCCCTCCCCTTCAACCCTTCTGCCGGAAGGAGGAGCAATTGACTCTGAAAGCTTGCATAAGTATAACCTTCTTTGATGTGTGTGTTCTCCTGCCCCACTTAGTGAGTAGTTTTTTTTAAATCTGTCCAATTACATTATATTGTCGTAAATTGGTTATTTTCATTGTTATAAGAAACAGTATGTGTGGCATATGTTGCTGATCGTTATTGAAGCATTAATAAATACTGCCAACAGAGTATCTGCTGTTGTGACAAATATGTTACTAGTAGGCATTCTTTCTGTAAGGAATGGCCCCTTTTCCTGTGCTAGTCTACTTTTGATGTCTTCCTTGCTTTATCCATGACTTATTTTTTGCTTTGAAGGTAACATACTTCCGTAATTGTTCTATTTCGTGGTCCCAAATTTTGATGGTAAATTTTTCACTAATCATTACTTTTTTCAGTTTCTGTATCAATAGACTGTCTTTCCATTCAGTGTCCTCACTTTCGTCATAAGAGGATGGTAGTGTCATCAGCAAATCCTATCATTGATGTCCTTTTTGCATGAATTTTAATCCTACTCTTGAACCATTATTTTATTTCCAGCATTGCTTCTTTGATGTACAGATTGAGCAGTAGGAGAGAAAGACTATCCTTATCTTACATTCTGTTTAATATCAGCAATTTTTCTCAATCTTCCATCCTTACTATTGCTTGTTGGTTCAAATATGTATGGTATATTACCTGTCATTTCCTGTATTTTCACCAATTTTTCTGTGAATTCCAAACAATCTGCATTAATTTACATTGTCAAATATTTTTTCTTGGTTGATAGATCCTATAAATGTGTCCTGAGTTTTCTTAAGTCTTGTTTCCATTGTCAAGCACAACATCAGAACTGCATGTGGTGCCTTCACTTACACTAAAGCCATTCTGATCATCATCTAACAGATTCTCAGATATTTTCTTCATTCTTTTTGTCAGCAGTTCAGTTGCATGAACTGTTAAGCTGACTGTGAAATATTTTTTACACTTATCTGCCCTTGCTATCTTCAGGATGGTATGGATGATATTTTTCTGGAAGTCCAATTGGATGTCTCTAGACTCGTGGGATATAATAGTTCTTTCATTGTTTTGTAAGCATGTTATTGGAAATTAACTTACACATGTCCTTCAGAAGTCAATATAAAAACACTTGCTGCCAACACATTTTATTGCATGATCTCCTCCATTACTGTGCACAGTATATGTAAAAGTGACAGTGGTACCTTCCAGAAAATCTGTTAATTACTTTTATGAAAAACCATATGTCTGCTTGTGTCTGTATGTGTGCAGATGGATATATGTGTGTGTGTGTTTGTGTGTGTGTGTGTGTGTGTGTGTGTGTGCGTGAGTGTGTAAGGTCAGTCTTTTCGCTCCTGGGATTGGAATGACTCCTTACCCTCTCCCTTAAAACCCACATCCTTTCGTCTTTCCCTCTCCTTCCCCCCTTCCCTCTTTCCTGATGAAGCAACTGTGGGTTGCGAAAGCTTGAAATTTGTGTGTGTGTTTGTGTGTTTTTTATTGTGTCTATCTACCAGCACTTTCTCGTTTGGTAAGTCACAGCATCTTTGTTTTTTTAATACATACATACTCTGTATGCCATGGCAGAGTGTACCTTGTACCGCTGCTAATCATTCCCTTTTCTTTTCCACTGATAGGTGGAGTGAGGGAGAAATGACTTTGTATATAGCTCCTTACAAGTCCATCATATGAAAGGGCCATAAAGGGCCATAAAGGATGCTCCAAGACTAATGTAGATGAGTGACAATTAAAGCAGAGATCTGGATTTCTTTATAATATATGTTAAAGACTTCAGCAGCTTTGCAAAGCAATAATTATATCTGTTTCTGTTCTCTGCAAACCACTGTGAAGGGCATGGCAGAGAGCACTCCACAAAACAACACACATTATGCTTTCTTTTTAATGAGAAGTCATTTCTGTATACAAGAAAAAAATAATTGCTAAAATTGAGGCCTGTGGAACACCTTAACTTATTTATTTATTTATTTATTTTCTGTCCATATAACAAAAAGTTTTAGGACATTGTCAGGAAAATTTAGATTACATAACACATATACAGTAAAATATTTACATTCTTTCATAACAACATATGGATCAGACCCATGTCTGTACACATTATTTTTCAAAAGGGCACTACAAGTAGATTCCTCTATAGTGTAACACAATTTAGCTTATATTTATAATAGTACAGTACACATAATACAGTGTATAATTACATTCTTTCATACGACTGGTAGATTGGAGACATTGTCTATATACACTGTTTTCCAAGATGGCACTACAATTTAAAGTCCTCTATAGAGTAACAACACTTCTCTATTAATAATTGCTTCAGTCTACTCTTTAGCGTATTTAGATTTACTTTCTCGAGTTCACAGAGTAGTGCATTGTAAAAAATTGCTACCATTCTGTGTGGACTGTGGTCCATTGTCTTTTTATTGGTCACAATTCTATGAAAATTTTCCCTTCCCCATGTAACATAGTTGTGTACATTTCTGTTTCTCATATTAAATTCAGGATTTTGTTTCACGAACATGACTGTCTGCAGTATATAGATGGAGTACATCGTAAGAATTTTATATTTTCTAAAGATGTCTCTACAAGGCTCTCTCTTCTTTACCTTGGCTACCATTCTTACTGCCCTTTTTTGTAATCTAAAAAGTCTATCTATATGAACTGCTGATGCCCCACCCCATATCTCAATACCATACTGAAGGTGCGGATCAACTAACCCAAAATATATTTGCTTAAAGTATCATGGTCCAAGAAGGCTGAGACCCATTTCAGTAGACACACATTTCTACTGATTTTCTTGCAAATATTATCTACATGTTCTTTCCATGATAAGTGTTCGTCAACAACGATGCCCAAAAATTTATGTGAATTTGCATATGCAAGACCCAATGGGGATGTAAATACTGTATCAGTTATGACAACATTATAACAGTGGATGAACTTCATTATTACCATTTTGTCTTTATTTACAAGAAACTTGTTTGCTGTAAGGTATGCGGACAGAGTATTGAAACTGATCTCGGTACTGTTAGCTGCAGACTGCATATCACTGCCACAGCCGATGAAGGATATGTCATCAGCATAGCTTACAACCATGCAATTTTGGGGTTCATATAAGTTATTTACATATACAAGGAACAGAAAAGGCCCGAGTATGCTTCCTTCAGGCACACCACATTGAAATGTCCTGAAGTTTGATTTGGTTGTTAGGAGCTGCTCATTATTTTGGTAAGTTAGCTTTACACACTGTTTCCTGTCTTTCAAATAGGAGGTAAGTAGTTTCAAGGCTAGTCCTCTCAACCCGTACTCTTCTAGCTTACACAGAAGAATGGTATGATTCACAGTATCAAATGCTTTACTCATATCTAGGAAAGTGCCTATTACCTTGTCACTTTTGTCCAGCTTATTTAATATTTCATGTATAAAAGATGCTACTGCTGTTGTAGTAGATCTCCCTTTTCTAAATCCATGTTGTAGGTTGTTTAACAGATTGTGTTTGGTGAAATATGATTCAACTTGATTTAGTATTACTCTCTCTAACAATTTTCCTAGTTCTGAGGTTAATGATATTGGCCTGTAGTTTTTAGTGTCAGTTTTTAATCCCTTTTCAGTTATTTTCTAAAGGTCAGGGAATACTCCATTTCTGAGGGAGGTACTTATCAAGTGAGTCAGGGGTTTCACTAATTCATCCCTGCATTCCTTTAGCAGTTTAGGTGAAATGTCATCCCAGCCACAAGACATTTTTGATCGAAGTGCTGATATGATTGCTAGGATGTCCCTCTCAGTAATGCCGTGGATGTAAAAGGACTGGCTAGATTTTTCAAGACTAAAATTTTGTGGCTTGACATGAACTTCATTTGTACCAACTGTACTGAACTTTTGTATAAATTTCTCCCACACTTCTTTTGGGTCATTTATTTCTTCACTATTTTCTTTTAATGTTATGTTGCTGTGTTCATAGGAATTCTGTTTCCCACTTTCTTTATGCATTATTTTCCAGGCAGTTTTACTGATACAGCTAGAGTTCCTTATTTCAGAGGTATATTTCTGTGCTTTTAGGTTAGTCAAGGACTCTCTGTATGTTTTTCTGAGCAGTTTATATGTTGTTGAGAAATATTGTAGTTTAGTATCTCTAAAAAGTATATAGCAATCTTTCATTTTCTCCCTCAGTTCAATAATTTCAGAAGGGAGATTCTCGGCTTTATGGTTTACAGCTTTATTTACTTTTTTAACTAAAGGACAGGTTTGATTTAAAGTGTTACTGAATAACTTATAAAAATATTCCCATTTTTCATTCACTTCAGTTGCATTGTACACTGGTTCCCATTTTTCATTCCCTAGTGCCATCTTAAGTATAGAATAATTAAATTTTCTTTTATATATAACTTTATCACTTTCAGTTACATCTATGTTCCCTACATCAGTTTCCATAGTAAGGGCTCTGTTATCACAAATGTAGTTTTCTGAGGTGTTTACATTTACTTTCTCTTTTCCTACATTTGTGAGAACATGGTCAATACATGTCTTCGTATTTGCAATGACTCTTCTAGGTTCTGAATTCATTTATTTAAAGTTATAACACTGTAGTACATCCATATAGCACAAATAGTTAACACTATTGTTTAATGAGTCTATGTTGATGTCTCCAACAAGCAACAAGTGTTTTTTATACACTGCTGTCCCCTCCAGCAAGTCCTCTAGGCAATGTAGAAACTCTTCTGTGTTACTTCCAGGTGACCTATACAGTGCTGCTCTAATAAGGCTCTTGTTTCCGTACTTCAGGTTTACTGCTGCAACCTCAAATACCATTTCAGTACTCAGATCATCTATCCATTTAACTTTTTCACATTTTACATCATTTCTACTATAAATGCCTACCCCACCACTTTTGTGTGTCTTTCTGCAGTACAAGTTTATAAGTTTGTAATTTTTTAGCCTGTAACCATATGCTTCCTCTTCCTTGCATCCCGATTCACTCGCTAGGAAGAGGTGTGGCTTAGTTTCATTTAGGTAAACACTCAGCTGCTCTGTTTTATTAGTTACATACTGGACATTCTGATATGCAAGGCTTAATTTATTATGCTTTCCCCTAAAAAAACAGCAGTCTACTTTGTGACTGAGAATTCTGCTTAAATCATCTTTTTCTTTGATAATTTACCATATTTTGTCACACAAGAAATTTTTGCCTTCAAAATTTAGGTGCATACCATATCTGGTATGTAGGCTTCTTTTCAGTTTACCTATATTTAATATTTTACATTTGCCAAAATGAGCACACATTTGTTTCATTTTAATGTTTGTTTTTTGAATCAACTTATTTATACACGAATTGTACATGAGACCATACCTGTGAGGCAGCATTGTAATAATGGTGTTTCGTGATTTATTTGCTTCTAGGAAGTTTTCCAGGCTTGCTAGGCAATTTCGTTCTTCATTTCTTGCGATGTCATTGGCACCAGCTATACACACTACATATTCATTCTCTTCTTTCTTGTTTCCCTGCAGGTCGACATCAGTAACAGATTTCGTACTTGCACCTGGTTTCACTATTCCTATTGCTTGGATATCTTTGTAATTGTCCTGTGAAACACTCGCCAAATTTCTGCCATGACTGTCTGTTAATAAGAGAAATTTGTACCTTTTTCGACGGTTTGACGGTCGTATTTTTTACCGTTTGTTTGTTAGTTTTGCCACTGCATAGTTTATGAAATTCGTTTTCGCCACATTTCACACTTTCACATTTACCACTGTTGGTTTCTGGTAAGAGCTGAGGCACAGGTAGGGCAAATCTAACTGTTTTGTGTGGGTTTTCACTTTTTTTGCTGTGAAGATTACTTTTTGTAACGTTTTCCATAGACACACTCAAATTTACCTCATATTTCGATCCAGTCACTTGATTACAGTTTTCGGAATAAAGGATATTAAAATTGTTTTCACACTCGAAACTTGGTTTACTCGCTGTAGGTGACATTTTTTTCGCCTTGTGCTTTACATTTGCCGTTTACTGTCTTCCATTCCATCAACTTATAGTTACTAACTTTTGGCAGTACACCCATGCTTTGTTTCGACCTAAGCTCCATATTTTCATGCCTTAGGCTGTCATTTTCTCTTCTTAATCCTAAGATTACTGATTGTAAACTTGAAATACGTTCACTATAC